>NC_057345.1:173807565-175057565 GCF_016509475.1 Prionailurus bengalensis | reverse complement strand
CACTTTTTAAATTCTTACTATCTAAGAATCTTATGTACAAATGTGAAATCTAACTATAAAACAGAAAAAGAAAAACCTCCCTGATTCACATCAATAATAAATATGTTCTCACTATAGGATTTCTATTTGCTGTCAGTTAAAAATAAATTCCCAAATACATTTTTATTTTTATTCTTTCTACTGGGTGCATTGTTTGTTTTCTTTGTAAATGTAGTACAACAAACAAATCATTTAATACAAAAAATTCGTTATGTTTTTTAAATTTTTATTATTTTTATTATTTTCTTCAATTTCTTTAATGCTTATTTATTTTTGAGAGAGAGAGACAGAGTGCAAGCCGGGGAGGTACAGCGCGAGAAGGAGATGCAGAATCTGAAGGCTCTGGCTCTGAGCTGTCCAGCATAGAGCCAGACACGGGGCTCAAACCCACAAACTGTTAGATCATGACCTGAGCCAAAGTCGGCCACTCAACTGACTGAGTCACCCACGTGCCCCTCATTATTTTTTTAATTATGATATTTTCTAATGTATTATTTTTATTTTCAATAAGCATTTTACTATGAATCTTTTAAGATAGTAATTGGAGGGTAAAACAAATCTAACAAAAAATTGAGAGAAGAATATGTATCTCACATTTTGAATGCTTTTCTTTATAAGTTAAAAAAAAAAAAAAAGTATATACCTTCATTTCCAAAGCTTGTATTACGAAGTTTTTGTTGTTTTGTTTTGATCAGTTTTTATTGAGCATTCCTAACACAATTTACTCTAGTTAGCATAGAAGATATAAAATATGGTCCTTTAAAAACTTGCAGTTTGGTTTTATTATTAAAAACGGTAAATTATGTTTATTAAAATAGTTTTTTTTCCATTTTTTAATGCCAGCTTCCTCAGGGCAAGGGCCTTCTGTTCTGATTTCTATATAATGTTACTTGTTTTTTACAATATATTAACCAAACTAAATGGAAATATAATTCAAGTATATAATGTACTAAAGTATATTTAATATATTTAAGTAAGAATTTTTTATGTATTTTCAGCTTTTAAAAAAGTCATATTCCATTTCAATTGGCAATATTTGAAGTATTTTTTCTGTCATACATTCAAGTGGTATATGTAGGAAAACAGTATTGGTACTCTCCAGAAAATTACTCCATTTTCAGGACTAAGAAACTTCTAGGGAAGTTTAAAGGAATTACAATGAATATCTCATTCCTTTACTAACCTGTCTCTGTGAATAAATGTATGTTATAAAGAAATACATGGACTCTTTCTGGCAAATCTCTTTATTATAAATGTCTTTTATTTTCATTTATCATACTTTTTTCACATATGCTTACTTTAAAACATTTAACTACTGTTTTTGTATGAATTTTTAATTTTAATTTCAGTACAGTTAACATTTAACTACTTATCATTATAACAGAAAACTGATGAGAGTGTTAAGTATATTTATAACACCATCAGCAATATAAATTCTATAATGCTACTCCTAATATTAAAAGATATCATTTTAGGTTATATCATAAATAAATATTTCTTTTGGTTTTCCACCTGTGAATACTAGGGTCTTGTTGAAAAAATTCAAACTTCCAAGGAATCATGAATGTAAGTTGCATTTCTTCTTTAATTATTTTGAAGTTAACATATTTAATAATTTTTTTTAGACATATTCTAAATTTAAACAATTATTTTCCTAGACAATCTGACAACTATCTGTAGCTCAGTTTGTTGCATTTAAGACACTTGGAACATTTTTCTTCCTTAATAAAAAAATGTAACTTTATATGTCATTTCAAATTCAGGGGCACTTAATAAAAAAAGGGATGAAACAATGGCTAGTTATTCTGAAGGCAAAATTTCCTTCATGTGTGCTAAGCAAAGATTCACAGTGGTTTCTAGGCGTAAAATTATTTTAATTGTAAAAAAAATCAGAAATGTAATTTTTTAGATCACAGTAATAGTTGACATGGAACATAATTTCATTCAAAAATATCTACTAACTGAAATTTGTATGTAAAAAATATAAATACATGTTTTTAAGAGTAAAATAGTTTTTATGACAGTACTTAAATTGAGTTTAGAGTCAAGCATATAGGTATGTAACTTTAAGTTCTAGAGTCCTCAAAATTAAAAGAGAAAGAAATTAATTTTGTTATAGGTCATTTGGATTTATAGATTTTATTAAAAAGATATTGTCATTATGGTAATCACAGTAAACATTTAAAAGTTGTACTAGATAATAAATTAATATTAGTGTTTCACAGACACTTTTTTTTGTACTCTTCTCTCATATTACACATTCTCTTATCCACAGAGCACTATTTTCAGTTGCCTTCGGGGCAGCTCAGATTTGGAGGTCCCACAGGCATTTTAAATACCAAATTTCCCCCCCCCCATTTGTGCTCCCCTCTTGTATCCCCTACCTCATATATTGGCTTTCCTTTTTCTTTAGTCTCCAAAACTAGAAACCATAGGATTCTCCTTGATTTTTCTTCTCCCAATTTCCTCTCTCCTGTCTAAGGAGTCATTTCATAAATCCCGTTCATGTTACATCATACCTCCTTCTCAACGGTGTTTTCATCTCTCCATTCTCATTCTCACCTTTGTCCAACCTTCATCAGCCCTTCATAGTGTTCTAGAGCCTGTTTCTTTTCGGTGCCTGCACTTGGTTTCTTCCTTCTCCACATTGTAGACAAAAGGTTCTTTCTGGAATGTCACTTAGTTCTCTACTTCATCCTCTCTTCCAATCCCTTCATACACAATGATTGGGTTGTTTGATATTGTATACACTGTTTATTTCTCTATTTCTTCATTTTATCCACCTGAAGTTAAGTGCTCACGTCCTCTCCAAATCTTACTTGTTCTCTACACTGTTTTACATACCATTTTCACAAGCTTCCATACTAGTGCTGTCCAATAGAAATATAATGCAAGCCACATATGTAATTTTCTAGTAGCCATATTACAAAGAGTAAAAAGAAACAGGGAAAGTTAATTTTAATAATATATTTTAATTTAATCTAATACATTAAAATATTACCATATCAACATGTAATCAATATAAAAATATGCAATATTTTTGATACTGTCTTCAAAGTCTTAGTATTTTATACTTACAGAGCATCTCATCTAGACACTATATTTTCAATGGAAATATTTGATCTGCATTTAGATTTTATAAAATACTCAGTTGAAAAATAGATTCATGTAATACCTAAATTGTTACATATACATACTTACAAATTTTTCAGTAACTATATATTATGAGTTTTCAATTTAAATATAAGTGAAGCAAAATTGGAAATTTAGATTTTTAGTCACATGAACCATATTTCAAGTGCTCAGTAGTCACATGTGGCTAATGGCTACTCTTATTACAGTGCAGCTCTATACAACCAAATTCAACAAACATCTATTGTACTATGTATTAGCCAGGAGCCTCTGTTAGATACTTCTTTATGAATTGAAAAATGAATACTAACATTTGTGGAGTTTTTCATTTCCAAAAGTAGCAATTTCATATGGATTAACCTAATAGTTAATATTCTGTTATCCTTTTTATTTCTTAAAGGCAGAAACTGTGTCTTGTTCTTTTTATAAATATCAGCCTATGGTTGGGAATTTTTTTTAATGTTTTTTAATGTTTAATCCTAAATGTTAATTTTGAAAAATATATACTTCCTACAAAAATAAAAGATCTTTCATATCTCTATATTTAAAAGAAGTTTTGGTCAACATTGAGACAATCCTATTTGCACAAATATTCAAAAAAGTAGAAGTCTTAATCATCTTAAAATTTATCATGTAAATGAAAGCTAGAATGGGGGTGCCTGGCTGGCTTAGTCCATTGAGTAACCGACTTTGCCTCAGGTCATGCTCTCACGGTCCATTGGTTCAAGCTCTGTGTAGGGCTCTGTGCTGACAGCTCAGAGCCTGGAGCCTGCTTTGGATTCTTTGCCTCTCTCTCTTTCTCTGCCCCTCCCCTGCTTGCGCTCTCTCTCTCTCTCTCTCTCAGAAATAAATAAGCATAAGAAAAAAATTTTTAATGAAAGCTGGAACAAACATAGATGATTTAAATTAATTTAAAGAAAGCTATAAATGATTATTCATTTGGATTATGTGAGTGTTTTGAATATCATTCCTAGATCCTTCTAAAACAAATCAGGAAACAAATATTTGCGCTCTAGTGTTGCATATCAAAAACAATTGACTTTTATTTTTGAACATTTACAAAGATGATTACAAAGGAATTTTATTATAAAGACATCAGTTTTTGAACATGGAGCATTATTTTTCCCATCACCCAATAAATGTTTTCCAGCAAAACCTACATTTATCACCTAATAGTTTCTTCTAAAGATAATGTCTATTTTTTTTATAGTTTACTTTTTAATAGAGAGCTGAGGGACAAAATAGCTAAGAGTCAAAAACGTATCCTTCTCTTTGTTTTATAAACGTTGGCATTAGAGAAACTTTTAGTTTATCCAACTCCCCTCTCTTCTTTTATAAGGGAGATTCTAAAAGTTCCAATGCTAACAGTAGTCAAAACCCAAAGTATAAACTAGATTTTTTTCCCTCTTCTCCATTTTCTCTTTTTCTTTTTGTCTAGTAAATGCCATCCGTTCCTTTTTTTAATTAAATATTTACAAATAAATTAAGAACCATGTTTAAGAAAAAAATTTTTAAATTCCCACTACAAAGATACAATAAACTTTTTTGCTCCCATTTTCCTTTATTACTTTATATTTATGTATGTCTAATAGTGCATGGGAATTTTGTCCTCTGCTTTTATCACACATTGTTACTTTATACCCATTTTCAATGCTGTGTAATCTCTGTAATTAAAGTCATCAGTGGCTAAATATGGTATATCATAATTTACTTAACATTATTCTATTGTTAGGCATTTAATATATTTCTGTTTGTCATATTCTTTGTACATGAAGCTTTCTCTTCTTTCAATCATTTGTTTAGCCTAATGTCTCATTAATCAGATTTTGGAGTAAAAGTATTAAAATTTTTATGTCTGCCAACCAGATGTATTGCCAAATTGGTCTTAAAATACTTTTGCTGATTTGCAGTTTCAGCTACCTGTCAATTTTCTGCTAGGTTTGGTTTGAGATTCGTGTTTTAGGTACATATTATTACTTAAGCACATAATGAAAGACATGAACAGAATACTTAAGTCCCCAAAGAAAATAATTTAAAAATATGAAGAAATATTTTCAAATGTTAATAATATTTCTATAGTGTAGGGGGAAAAAAGGCTGTCCTACAGAACACAAAAAAATGCCAGCTACAAGGTTCATTGTAATCTGTTCGTTCCTGGCAAATTAAATAAATTTCCATTCTTCCATACATCTAACATACCCTTAGAAGGTCTAAAGTATCTTCATATAACTTTTTTAAATGCAAAAAGAAATGACATAAGGCAAACAAACAAAACATTTCATTGATTTACTATTGCTTATTCAATAGGTTTTATTCTGTGTCTGTGTATCATTCTTATTTTAACTAATTTTCTTTTATGTTAATGAAGTTGAACATCTTCCATTGCCCTCTGATAAGATTAGCTGTCTTGTTCTTCTCTATAAAAGAATATTCTTTCATAGTCTCATACATTAATTTTTTAAATTAATTTCAGAAGAGTTTGTTTCTGCCTTTCATTTTCCAATTCATGTTATACCACATAAGACATTTATGGCCAGCTCCTCTTATGAACTTTTATGTTTCAATAATTCTGCTGCCCTAGGAAATCTTTATTCCCAAAAGCACAGTTTTTGTTCTTCATTTTCCTCCCTGTCTTTTTTAGAGAGCAGATGTTGCTCTGTCTCTGTGACAAATAGCTCTCATCCTCCAAAGTAATGGTTAATTAAATTATGTTACCCTCTTACATTCCACCTGCCACCCCACCTCATGCAAGGAACAGAGATTTCTATATTGTTCTATGATGTTTTCAGTATTCTTAGTGTTTAATTTTGAAGTCTTTCCAGAAAAAATGAAGGTTTTATTATCTTGCAAGTATTTTAAAATTTATTAAATAATGTATTAAAGAATGTATAAAATGAATAGAATTCAAGAGGACCAATAACAGATGGCATTTAAATTATGGCATGTTAAGGAGAGAGAAAAGGAAAGGAGCCTGGGATGGAGAAAGGAATAAAGAATCTAGGATTCCCTGATCAAAACTAAATGTATTAGAAACGATTTCTTATAAGGAAAGTAGGATGGAGAAAATTCATAATTCAAAGAATGCACATCCCAAGATTATAAGCAACATAGTTCCAAATAGATTATTCAGAAGAATACTAACCAAATCTGTGAAAGATGTGGCTACCAAGACATTCTTGTAAAAACTGAAAACCAAGACAGGAGAGTAGTTACAATTGAGTCTTGCTCTCCTGTTATCTATTCATTCATTATTCATCTAACAAAGACTAATTTCACTAACTATTTCCCCTTTATGTATTTGTGTCCATTTCTTTTGGTGGTATGTTGATAAAATATTATTTATGGACAAATTGAACAGATTAAAATCTAAGACATGATTATAACACCAATCCAAGGATGAACACTGTCATATAATTAATGCAAAACCTTTACAATGCAACATTTACACTGACTCTTTTCAGTTATAAGAAAAAAAATATAATTTCCATTCATTTATTTTTATGTTTATTTATTTTTTAGGGAGAGAGAACAAGTCAGGGAGGGGCAGAGAGAGAGGGAGACACAGAATCTGAAGCAGCCTCCAGGCTCTGAGCTATCAGCACAGAGCCTGGCATGGGGCTCAAACCCATGAACTGTGAGGTCATGACCTGATTTGAAGTCAGATGCTTAACCAACTGAGCCACCCGGCACCTCCCATTCTTTTTATCAATGACTCTTTCTTGACCTTTTGGTTCTGAAAAAAAATACAAGAAGTGGTAAATCTCAGTGTAACAATTCAATCAAAACTGTGTTTCTGATATTTGAAATAAAATTCTAACTTTCAGCATAAGTTATTTACATTTCTGTATCTCTAATTTTGCCACTGAATTTTAATACTTTGGGATTCTTCATAGGTGCTTTGCAGTTAGGTCTTGTGGAAAGAGAAATCAGTGACTTGCTTCGAGGGATACATCGAGTTCAAACTCCACAACAAGGAACAAATGATGAAACTGTGCATATTGAAGAAGATGGGTACATTAAACAGAAGGAAATTGGATCAGATGATATCTGCTCTATTTGTCAAGAAGTACTTTTAGAGAAAAAACTTCCTGTCACATTTTGCAGGTGACATGTTTTTTCTTTATCTTTGTTATTGAAGTACAATTAAAATACATTATATTAGTTTCAGGTATACAGTATAATGATTCAGCAGTTCTGAGGAATATTTAGTACTCATTAAGATAAATGTACTCTTAATCTGCGTTATCTATTTCACCCATTCCCCTACTCACCTTCCCTCCGACAACCACCAGTATCTTTTCTGTATTTAAGAGTCTGGTATTTTGCTGATCTTTTTATTGTTGTTGTTCATTTGTTTTGTTTCTTAAATTTCACATGAGTGAAATCATATGGTATTTGTCTTTCTTTGGCTGATTTATTTCACTTAGGATTATACCATCTAGGTTAATCCATGTTGTTGCAAATGACAAGGTCTTATTCTTTTCTGTGGTTGAGTAATATTCCCTTGTGTGTGTGTATGACACCTTCTTTATCCATTCATTTGTTGATGGACACTTGGGTTGCTTTCACATCTTGGCTATTGTAAATATGCTGCAGTAAGCATAGGGGTACATATATCTTTTGAATCCATGTTTTTGTTTTCCTTCAGCAAATTACCTTTAGTGAAATTACTAAATCATGGTAATTCTATTTTTAATTTTTTGAAGAACCACCATACTGCTTTCCATAGTGGTTGCACCAGTTTGCATTTCCACCAACAGTGCATGAAGGTTCCTTTTTCTCCACATCCTTGCCAACACTTGTTATTTTTGGTGTTTTTTGTGTCAGCCATTCTGACAGGTTTAAGGTGATATCTCTTTGTGGTGTTGATATGCATTTCTCTGACGGTTTGTGATGCTGAGCATCTTTTCATGTCTATATCAACCATCTGTATGTCTGCCTTGGAATGTCAGTTCAAATCCTCTGCCCATTTTTTGATCAGATTATTTGGGGGTTTTTGGTGTTGAGTTATATAAGTTCTTTATATATTTTGGATATACCAAAATCAGATATATCACTTGAAAATATCTTCCCCCATTCAGTATGTTGCCTTTTGGATTTGTTGATGGTTTCCATTGCTGTGCAAAAGCTTTTAATTTTGATTAGTCCCAAATAGTTTAATTTTGATTTTGTTTTCCCTGACTGAGGAGACATATCTAGAAACATGATTCTATGGCTGCAGTCAAAAAAATTATTGCCTGTATTTTCTTTGGGGATTTTTATGGTTTTGGATCTCACTTTTCTTTAACATTTTAGAGTGAGAAAGGGAGAGCATGAGCAGGAGGAATGGGAGAGAGGAAGAGAGAGAATCCCAAGCAGGCTCCACATTTAGTACAGAGCCAAACACAGGGCTCGATCCCACAACCCTGAGATCATTATCTGAACCAAAATCAAGAATTGGATGCTCAACTGACTGAGCCACCCAGGCACCCCCAGGTCTTACATTTATATCTTTAATCCATTTTGAGCTGATTTTTGTGTGTGGTGTAAGAAAGTGGTCCAATTTTATTCTTTTTGCCTATAGCTATCTAGTTTTCCCAGAACCATTCATTGAAGAAACTGTCTTCTCCTCATTGTAAATTCTTGCCTTCTTTGTTGTAGATTAATTGACCATACAAGTGTGTGTTAATTTTGGGCCCTCTATTCTGTTCTGTTGATCTATGTGTCTATTTTTGTGCCAGTATTATACTGTTTTCAATTACTACAGCTTTATATATATCTTAAAACTTGGAATTTGAAGTGCCAGCTTTATTTTTCTTTCTCAAGCTGTCTTTGGCTATCTTTGAGGTTCCATACATATTTTAGGATTATTGGTTCTAGTTCTGCCAAAACTGTTGTTTGTCTTCTGATAGAAATTACATTGACTCTGTAGATTGCTTTGGGTAGTGTGGACATTTTCATAGTATTGATTCTTTCAGTCCTAGGGCATGGAATATCTTTCCATTTGTTGTCTCATCTTCAATTTCTTTCATCAATGTTTTATAGTTAGATTTATTCCTAAGTATTTTGTTCATTTTGATGCAATTATAAATGGGATTTTTTCTTTGTTTCTCTTTTTGCTACTTCATTATTAGTATACAGAAATGTAATAGATTTCTGTAAATTGATTTTGTATCCTGTGACCTTACTGAATTCATTTATTAGTTCTAGTGTTTTTTGGTGGTGTTTTAAAGGTTTACTATATATAGTATTCTGTGATTTGCAAATACTGAATGTTTTACTTCTTACTTACTAATTTGGATGCCATTTATTTATTTTAGCCTGGTTGCTGTGGCTAGGACTCTCAGTATTATATTTAATAAAAACAGTAGGAGCAGACACCCTTATCTTATTATGATCTTAAAGGAAAAGCTCTCAGTACTTCACTGCTGAGTATGATTTTAGTGTGGGTTTTTTATATATAGTCTTTATTATGTTGAGAAATGTTCCCTCTAAACCTACTTTGCTGAGAGTTTTTATCATGAATGGATGTGGTACTTTCTCAATGCTTTTTCTGCATCTGTTGAGATGATCATATGGTTTTTGTCCTTTCTCTTACTAATGTATCATGTTGATTGATTTTTGAAATTTTTCTAGGGATAGAGAGAGAGACAGAGGATGAGCAGGGGAGGGGCAGAGAGAGAGGGAGACACAGAATTTGAAGCAGGCTCCAGGCTCTGAGCTGTCAGCACAGAGCCCGACACGGGGCTCGAACCCACAAACCACAAGATCATGACCCAAGCCAAAGTCAGACGCTTAACCAACTTAGCCACCCAGGTGCCCCTGTTTTATTTATTTTTTAGAGAGAGACAGACAGAGACAGAGAATGAGCAGGGGAGGGGCAGAGAGAGGGAGACACAGAATCCAAAACAGGCTATCAGCACAGAGCCCAACACAGGGCTCGAACTCGTGAACCGCGAGATCATGACCTGAGTCGAAGTCAGAAGCCTAACTGATTGAGCCACCCAGGCACCCCTCCTTCTTCATTTCTGATTTTATTTATTTGAGTCCTCTCTCATTTTCTCTTGATGAGTCTGATAAAAGGTTTATCAATTTTATTGATTTTTTCAAAGAACCAGCTACTGGTTTCATTGATCTCTTCTATTGTTGGGGGGCGGGAGTTGTCTCTATTTCATTCATTTCTACTTTAATTTTTATTATTTCCTTCCTTCTACTGGCTTTGGGCTATGTTCTTTTTCTAGCTCCTTTAGGTATAAGGTTAGGTTGTTTATTAGAGATCTTTCTTGCTTCTTGAGGTATATCTGTATTGCTATAAATTTCTCTCTTTGATCAGATTTTGCTGCATCCCAAAGATTTGGACCATTGTGTTTTCTTTTTTAGTTGTCTCCATGTATTTTGATTTCCTCTTATTTTTTTGATTAACCCATTCATTGTTTAGTAGCATGTTATTTAGCCTCCATATATTTGCATTCTGTTTGATTTCTAATTTCATAATGTCATGATCAGAAAATGTGCATGATAAGATTTCATTCTTTTTAAATTTATCGATATTTGTTAGTGACCTAATATGCAATCTATTCTGGAGAATGTTCCATGTGCACTTGAAAAGACTGTGTAGTCTGCTGTTTTGGGATATAATGTTCTGAATATCTGTTAGGTCCATCTGGCCAGTCCTGTCATTCAAAGCTACTCCTTCCTTGTTTATTTTCCGTCTGGCAGATGTATCCATTGATGTAAGTGGGGTGTTAAAGTCCCCTACTATTATCGTATCATTGTCAGTTTATTCCTTTATGCCTGTTAATAGGTCCTTTCTGGCTTTAGGTGCTGCTATGTTGAGTGCATAAATATTTACAGTTGTTATATCCTTTTTTTGGATTGTTCCCTTTATCATTATTAGTGTCCTTCCTTTTCTCTTGTCACAGTCTTTGTTTTCAAGTCTATTTTGTCCAGTATAAGCATTGCTACTTCAGCTTTCTTTTCACTTTCATTTGCATGGTAAGTGGTTTTCTAGCTCTTCATTTTCAATCTGCATATGTCTTTAGGTCTGAAGTGAGTCTCTTGAAGGTGACATATAGATGAGTCTTTTTTTTTTTGAAAAATATGTGCTAACATTTATTTTGTACGAGATAAAAATGGGTCCCAGAAAGGCTAAATGAATAGACCACAATCATACACGTTGTTAATAAAAGAACTATAACACATAACTCTCTCATAATAACGTAATTAAAAATTCTTCAAAAAACCCATTAGCTCTATCTGAGAAAAAGACTAAAGCTAATTTTTCTTTTTTTTTTTAACATGAAATTTATTGTCAAATTGGTTTCCATACAACACCCAGTGCTCATCCCAACGGGTGCCCTCCTCAATGCCCATCACCCACTTTCCCCTCCCTCTCACCCTGCCCCTCCCCCCATCAACCCTCAGTTTGTTCTCAGTTTTTAAGAGTCTCTTATAGTTTGCCTCCTTCCCTCTCTGTAACTTTTTTTCCCCCTTCCCCTCCCCCATGGTCTTCCATTAAGTTTCATAGGATCCACATAAGCATGAAAACATATGGTATCTGTCTTTCTCTGTATGACTTATTTCATTTAGCATAACACTCTCCAGTTCCATCCATGTTGCTACAAAAGGCCATATTTCATTCTTTCTCACTGCCAAGTAGTATTCCATTGTATATATAAACCACAACTTCTTTATCCATTCATCAGTTGATGGACATTTAGGCCCTTTCCATAATTTGGCTATTGTTGAAAGTGCTGCTATAAACATTGGGGTACGAGTGCCCCTATGCATCAGCACTCCTGTATCCCTTGGGTAAAATCCTACCAGTACTATTGCTGGGTCATAGGGTAGATCTATTTTTAATTTTGTGAGGAACCTCCACATTGTTTTCCAGAGTTTGCATTCCCACCAACAGTGCAAGAGGGTTTCAGTTTCTCCACATCCTTGCCAGCATCTATAGTGTCCTGATTTGTTCATTTTAGCCACTCTGACTGGTGTGAGGTGATTTCTCAGTGTGGTTTTGATTTGTATTGCCCTGATGAGGAGTGATGTTGAGCATCTTTTCATGTGCCTGTTGGCCATCTGGATGTCTTCTTTAGAGAAGTGTCTATTCATGTTTTCTGCCCATTTCTTCACTGGGTTATTTGTTTTTCGGGTGTGGAGTTTGGTGAGCTCTTTATAGATTTTAGATACTAGCCCTTTGTCCGATATGTCATTTGCAAATATCTTTTCCCATTCTGTCGGTTCCCTTTTAGTTTTGTTGATTGTTTCCTTTGCTGTGCAGAATCTTTTTATCTTCATGAGGTCCCATAGTTCATTTTTGCTTTTAACTCCCTTGCCTTTGGAGATGTGTCAAGTAAGAAATTGCTGCGGCTGAGGTCAGAGAGGTTTTTTCCTGCTTTCTCCTCTAGGGTTTTGATGGTTTCCTGTCACATTCAGGTCCTTCATCCATTTTGAGTTTGTTTTGTGTTTGATGTAAGAAAGTGGTCTAGTTTCATTCTTCTGCATGTTGCTGTCCAGTTCTCCCAGCACCATTTGGTAAAGAGACTGTCTTTTTTCCATTGGATATTCTTTCCTGCTTTGTCAAAGATTAGTTGGCCATACTTTTGTGGGTCCAATTCTGGAGTCTCTATTCTATTCCATTGACCTATGTGTCTGTGTTTGTGCCAGTACCATGCTGTCTTGATGATTACAGCTTTGTAGTAAAGGCTAAAGTCTGGGATTGTGATACCTCCCGCTTTGGTCTTCTTCAATATTACTTTGGCTATTTGGAGTCTTTTGTGGTTCCATACAAATTTTAGGATTATTTTTCTAGCTTCGCAAAAAAAAGAGAACTACAGGCCAATATCCCTGATGAATATGGATGCAAAAATTCTCAACAAGATACTAGCAAATCGAATTCAACAGCATATAAAAAGAATTATTCACCATGATCAAGTGGGATTCATTCCTGAGCTTCAGGGCTGGTTCAATATAGGCAAATCAATCAATGTGATACATCACATTAATAAAAGAAAAGATAAGAACCATATGATCCTGTCAATAGATACAGGAAAAGCATTTGACAAAATTCAGCAGCCTTTCGTAATAAAAACCCTCAAGAATGTCAGAATAGAAGGAACATACTTAAACATCATAAAAGCCATTTATGAAAAGCCCACAGCTAATATCATCCTCAATGGGGAAAAACTGAGAGCTTTCCCCCTGAGATCAGGAACACGACAGGGATGTCCACTCTCACCACTGTTGTTTAACCTAGAGTTGGAAGTTCTAGCATCAGCAATCAGACAAAAAAAGGAAATCAAAGGCATCAAAATTGACAAAGATGAAGTCAAGCTTTCACTTTTTGCAGATGACTAGATATTATACATGGAAAACCCAATAGACTCCACCAAAAGTCTGCTAGAACTGATAAATGAATTCAGCAAAGTCACAGGATATAAAATTAATGTACTGAAATCAGTTGCATTCTTATAAACTAATAATGAAGCAACAGAAAGACATAAACTGATCCCATTCACATTTGCACCAAGAAGCATAAAATACCTAGGAATAAACCTAACCAAAGATGTAAAAGATCTGTATTCTGAAAACTATAGAGAGCTTATGAAAGAAATTGAGAAAGATACAAAGAAATGGAGAAACAGTCCATGCTTATGGATTGGAAGAATAAATATTGTTAAAATGTCAATACTACCCAAAGCAATCCACACATTCAATACAATCCCAATCAAAATTGCACCAGCATTCTTCTCAAAGCGAGATGAGTCATATATATATATATGTATATATATATATATATATATATTTACTCACCCTGTGTCCTTTGATTGGAACATTTAATTCATTTATATTTAAAAGTATTTATTGGTATATATGTACTTATTGCCATTTTGTTACTTGTTTTATGGTTGTTTTTGTAGTTCTCTGTTCCTTTCTTCTTTCTTGCTCTCTTGTGGTTTGATGGCTTCCTTTTGTGTTGTGCTTGGATTCCTTTCTCTTTACTTTTTCTATATCAATTATAAGGTTGTTTTTATATGGTTGTCATTTTTATGTGTGGTTGCCATTAGGTTCATATATAACATCCTATGAATATAATAGTGTATATACGTTAAATGTTGCTTTAATTTGAACCCATCTAAAGTACTAGGTTTGTAGTTGGGCAGCATTAGTAGTCACACCAGATGTCTGCCCTCAGCCTGTCTGTTGGAGCTGCAGTCATGCTGAAGTGCATAGTGCTCTCCTGTGTTGTCACCTGAGAGGGCTTCATTGGTAAATGGAGCCAGATGTCAGATTAGATGCCTACCTCCAGTCCATCTGTTGGGGCTGTTGTCACACCTGTCTGCAGGGTACTCTCTCTGCCTTGTCTCCTGAGAGGCTTTCGTGGGTGGATGGGTCCAGAAGTCAGACCCCATGCCTGCCCCCATTCTGTGTGCCCATGCTACAGTTGCACTGATTGACAGGGCAGTCTCTGAGCTTCCAACTGTAAGATTTGGCTTCTGGGACTGTGGGTGCACTGGTGTGTGTAGTTACCTTCTCCTCTCCCGAGAGCAGGAGTCGCTTTAGAGTGGTGCTGGTCCTTGCCAGGGCTGCCTACGGAGCATGTTAGGGCAAGAGCTGCTATGGGGGGACACCTACTGAGTGGGGCAAGTTGGTTGTCATGGATCCACATGATAATGTGAGGGCCAGAAGCACTGCAATAGCAAGATAGGTGGAAAGTGTTTAGCTGATTGCTACAAACATCCAGGTATCTAGCCTATGGGGCTGGGAAGAGGATAGAAATGGCACCCACCAGCTCTTTTGTTCTTGAAGTCTCTTAATGATCCTTGCCCTTCTAGGGCATGTTCTGAAATTAGTAAATAATCTCCTTCATGTGTACCCCCTGGTGCTTTTCAAACTGCTGCTTTTATTACTATATCTGGGCTGGGTTATTTGTTATGCTGGCTCTTTAATGGCAGGGACTCAGTTTCCTATCACCCTCTGGCTCTCCTGGAGCTAGGGCCTGCTGGCAGTGTTAAGCCCCATTGGTTTTCAAAGCCAAATGTTATGCGGACTTGTCTTCCCAGTGCAATTCCCTGTGCCTGAGGTGCCTGGTGTGGGGTCTGATTCTCTCACTTCTCCATGCTTGTGTTGCCCTTCCCATTGTGGTTAACCTCCACATGGGTTTAGTTCTTGACCACGTCTCTGCTCCCCCTATACTTTTGAATGTTGCATTCTCTCTACGATGAACTGTGAAAAATATGTTCTGCCAGTCTTTGGTTGTTTCTGAGTTAATTGCACTGATGTAGCTGTTATCTCAGTGTATCCATAGGACAACGTGACCTCAGGATTCTCCTACTTTGCCATCTTCCCAGTGTTCTACGTGTTTTTTTCCTTTGGTGATTTAAAGCTTATGAAAAAATTCTAATTTAATATGTTTGTAATTTCTTGTTAGGAGACATGTTGATAGAAAAACAATAAAAAGCTTTACGTATTGCTTAATTTATATTTAAATGCCCTTCTTCTGTTTCCTAACATATATGTTGTAACAGGTCCTGTTCTTATTCAAAATATTTCTAGGCTACAATATAAAGGGTGAAAATTAAAATCTAACTCCACTTTATTCCCTTCTCCCTTCTCCACTTTAGGCTATTAAGGTAGGATAATTTTCACATTTTTGTTTTATACCCATTGGCTCAGAGAAGTTACAAAGAATTTTCTGAGTAAAGATAGTACTTTAATATTCTAAAAATTCCTTTCAGTTTCAAATTCTATCTTTCAACCTAAGTAATTCAAATTTTTACCTATACACAAACATTTATTGAGAGTGTCATATTCATACTATTCTTCAAGGCACTGTAAAGTTGGACTTGGATATTTGGGCAACCATTTGCTATTGAATTTTTCATTTTCTTACTCCTGATTATTTGCCAAAATTTTCATCCGTGTAGTTTTTCATATAGCAGCTTCTTTTTTTTATTTTTTTAATGCTTATTTATTATTGAGAGAGACAGAGACAGAATGTGAGTGGATTGGGGCAGAGAGAGAGGGAAGCACAGAATCTGAAGCAGGCTCCAGTCTCTGAGCTGTCAGCACAGAGCCTGACACGGGGCTCAAACTCACAGGCTGTGAGATCATGACCTGAGCCGAAGGCGGACACTCAACCGACTGAGCCACCCAGGCACCCCTCATATGGCAGCTTCTATTGCATATTTTTAAATTATTAACTATTTCCCAAAATATTATTTCTCTCAGTAGATATTTTTCAGGTACTATCAAATATTGTGATTTCTAGAAAAATGAGGTGATACCCCTGCTCTCAGTGATGTCTTTCATTTAAGAATAATTACTATTGTTATAATTTTCTTTTTGGTCAAGATTATATTTATCCTGACTTTAAAAATGAAAAATACTGGAGTGCCTGAGTGGCTCTCTTAATCTCAGGGTTGTGGGTTTGAGCCCTAGGTTGGGTGTAGAGATAACTCAAAAATAAAATCTTAAAAAAAAGAAAATGATGCAAAATTGTTTGCCACCATTTCATTGGAATGGGGGAGAATTTGTTAGGAATTCTGGTGTATAGATTAAAGATGATAGATTAGGTAGGTGAATAAGATAATGTTTATGTGTATAATCACGCCATATCTGGAAAATTGGTTCAGAATCTGTTTTTATAGGAAACAAAGATGGTAGCACAGAAAGTTTTATTTATATAAATACATATAACTTTGATGGATACAAATGGTAAACTCATTTTATTTCTAACAGGTTTGGCTGTGGCAATAGCCTTCATATAAAATGCATGAAGATCCTAGCTAATTATCAGGATATGATATCAAATGCTTCCATGTTGAAATGTCCTCTATGTAGGAAAGAGTTTGCACCAATAAAACTTATTTTAGAGGAATTCAAAAACTCTAGCAAACTTGTAACTGCAGCTGAAAAAGAGCGACTGGACAAACACCTTGGAATTCCCTGTAATAACTGTAAACAATTTCCAATTGAGGGGAGATGTTATAAGTAAGTGTCATCACTAAAATGATAAACATGTTTTCTAACTCTTTTTAACATTAGAAAACTTGAAGCATTAGAGTACTAGTCATTTAGGCTGGGTTCTTCCTTCTGTATGTAGTATGTTTGAGTAAGTGATGGTTGCTTTTTTAGGATTTCCAGACTGGTGATCTACGTCAGCCTAGTACCTCAAAAACTCATTGTTTTATTCCTTCACTTACAGAAAGGTATTGGCTTTGCACTCCAGTCTAGATTGAGAGTGTGAAGTAGCATTCTGTCCTGGAAGCTCTGGACACAGGCTTGTTGCTTTGGCCTAAATGAATTTCCAAATTCAGAACCCTCCACTTCTAGACCTCTCAGCTTCTGTAACTTTCTTTGAACCATCATTGATATTGCCAAAAACTTCTATAATTGAGCTAGAGGGGTATTGACTAGATTGACTGAATATTTAATTGAGTTTCCTGAACTCCAAATTTCAACAAGTACATGTGTTTTTTGTTTCAATCCTATGCTTCAATGGCAATAATTATTAGAGAAAACAGTTTTTGTTACTTTTGTACTTAATCCCCAAACTTTACTGCAATTGCCACACTAAAACATCAACTAATTGCTATGCTTAGGAATTGTGTTTTAATTAAAATTTTAGCTTAACTGTATGTGAAGAAAATATTTTTTCCAGTCTTCATAGAAATACATTATGATGAGCCCAATTCATACATTTTTTAGAACCCTCTCATAAAATCATAAAACTGTTTTTAATCACTCCTGTCAGCAAATGGTAACTTTTCTGGTTTATAGTGTTTTAGTTCTTTGTTTTCCTTATGTGTCACATAGAAGAAAATCAACTGGATCACTGTAAGTAAGAGTCTTTACTGGAAAATGACTGGCCTGAGAAGACTCCAAAGGAACATTTTAACTTGAGAAAGAAGGTCAGAATTTTTGTGAAGGTTTAGCAGGTATTCAGCTAGCATCAGGAATGTTAGTTAAATAGGTTCCAGAAAAAGGAAGGACTTGATCTTCGGTATTAGTAACCATTGTTTTCAAGAGGTACAGATCCAAACAGTAAGAAGCTAAGATAACATGTGAAAGAGGGGGTTGGGAGGAACAGCTGTGAGAGATGAGGACATGAAGCAGACATGGTGTAAAATTCTCAGTCCTCGTTGTTGCCTGTTCCTCAAATTATTAGAGTGTGGCTTTTATAGATAATTTCAAATCTTTAAGTATTTTGTTAATGGTAGTGCACTCTTTTCCTCTGAGTTTTCTGACTGCTCTCTCTGTCTTTGTGGATGATTCTTCACACTACCCCTTGTACAGGAGGAAAAAATTTTCTATACCTTTCTAGGTTCTTTCATCTGGTCTATTAATTAAACTGACGTAAGACAGATTAATAGCATAAAAAGCAAATTTAAATTTGTTCATGCAGGAGCCTCACACTGACATGAAAGTTTCAAAGACAAGCAGTTAAGGCTTAGAAGCCATCCTGGGCTAAGGAGAAAGGGGGTAGGAGTTCGTGTCTTCAAAGGGAAAGAGGACAATTTATGGGAAGATGGGAAAAACAAATGTCAAGCCATGGTGAGACAATAGGACACAGAGAGGAATTTGAACAAAGAGGTCCTGCTGAGCTCCCTCCAGTTTATCATACCTAGTACATACTCTTTGTAGTTATCTCTGGTGATAGCTCTCTTCCTGGACTGGGCCTCTATCTAAATTCCTTTAGGTAGTTGAGGGGGAGATAAAAAGCTCTTCCTGACTCTTTTTGGGCCTTGATTGACTTGAGCTCAAAGTAATCCACATGCCACAGTGGCACATTCTGGGGAGACTTGTTCCAAATACAGGTCCACTGTTTTGCTCCCTGCTTACTGCCCTATGCTCGGAGAATAATTTCTCCACTCTAGGTTTGGCTTACAATTACTTACCTCTATATCAGTCCTCTCTTACAAATTAAAGAATTTATTTCAATATTTGTGACTTCACCTTCATTTCATTCCCTCAGATACTGGCATTTTAGTCATTAGCCTGAAAAACTATTCCCAGTAGTTTTAGTAATGTATTGAGTAGGAGACAAACTAGAAAGCTTTTCAGTTCCTTCTTCATTAGAGTTTCACAACAGAGCTACTTATCTTTTAAGAAGTTAATTCTAAATACATATATATGTGTGTGTGTGTGTGTGTGTGTGTGTGTGTGTGTGTGTATGTATATATATGTATATACATATGTATATATGTATACATATGTATATGTATACACACACACACATATATATGTTGAAATATAGAGATACTTAATTTTTTCTTGCCTAGCAAAATTTGGTGTATCAAATAAAATGCTCCATTGCTATGATTGGTTAATGTTAAATTAATAACAATAATAAATTAGTGCATGGGCTTCTAAATGTTTAAAGGACATATTTTCCCAGATTTCTCATGGAAATAGTTTTCTAAAACTTTAATAACTTGCATAAGAAAATAAGTTTGTTTGATTACTGCCCAGAATATTATTTGTTTGGTAAATATTGCTGCAAGTAAATTAAAATTATGTACTTATTGCAAATTTTTTTATAAATGATGTAAGTTTGAGATTAAAGCTTTTGTGGAAAGTGAAATTTCTGTTTATTTAATAACTTTTTATACATATAACTTTTTACATATTGTGAGAAAAAAAGGGAATATAATTTTTATTTTTAAGAAGTATTCTGCTAAGCACAACTCTCGCATTCTTGAAACAATTGGAAAACACTGGCTAATCAAACGATAGAATATCTAATAGGCTATAAATCCTATAGGAATTTAGATAAAGAAAGAAATGAAAATTAAGGTACTGTGGAAAGAAATCATGGAAGGATTGTGTGGTAGACAAAATAATGCCTTCCCAAATATGTCCACATTCTTATGCCCAGAACTTACCTAACATAGGGGAATTAAAGTTGCAGATGTAATTAAGATTGCTAAACACCTGACCTTGAAGTAAGAAGATTATTCTTGATTTCCTGGGCCAAATGTAATCACAAGTGTTCTTAAAAGTGGAAAGGGAGGCAAAAAAAGAGTCAGAAGGAGATGTGACTTTGGAAGAAAAGCCCAGAGAGACAAAGCATTGCTTGCGTTGAAGATAAAGGAAAGGACAACAAGCTAAGCCAAGGAAGGTAGACAGCTTCTAGAAAATGGAAAGACCAAGGAAAGGGGTCCCCTTTAGAACCTCCAGAAACAAATGCAACCCTGTTGACCCTTTGATTTTGGTCCCTTGAGACCTATGTCAGCCTTCTATCCTACAAAACTATAAGATAATTAAGTTGTGTTGTTAAGCTGCTAAATTTGCTGTAATTTGTTACAGTAGTGGTAGGAAGATAATAACAGGTGCGAAAAGATGGGCCTTGTCCTATCTGCCTAGTTCCCAGGAAATTTTAGCTGGAATTTTTCACCTAAACCATCAAAATAATTGTTTTTTTTCTTGTGTGTCTTAATATTTTGCCTTTTTAGGTGTACTGAATGCATAGAATATCACTTATGCCAGGAATGTTTTGATAGTTGCTGCCATCTTTCTCATCCCTTTACATTTCGTGAGGTACAGTTTCCATCTTGAATTATATGGTGTTTGTATTTATCCTGTTGTAAATCTAAATAAAGTAAATCTAAGAATAATAATACATAACACTTTGGAATAGAGATGATTGTTTTTTAATAAAAACCTAAGACTATATTTTTAGGAGAATTCTTTTTCATAGAGATGTACAGTGCAACTAACTCTCACATTGGTAGTTTATAAAATCTAACAATAACAAACATCTGATGACATTACACATAAATCTTAAGTATAGGAATTACAGCCACTAAACTTGAAAATTCATTTTAAAAAAAGCTCAGCATTTCTAATTGGCATAACTTATTGACAACAACTTATGGTTTTAAATTTTCTTACATCAACAATAATGAAATTTTATTTCAATCCTTTATACTGTATACTTAGAAGTAAATACCTCCTGATGTTGAATAATAATTCTACCTTCTACCTATTAGACAAGATAAAACATCCACAAAAAAATTACTATTATTCATTAATATTCTTCCCTTAAAAAGTAATGTTAGTATAGTAGCTGTACAATAGTATATTAGACTCACTAATAATTTATAAATTTTTAATGTTAAAAATTTTTAAATGAATATTATTCACATTATGTTGTTAATATGTGGCTGATTTTAATCCACAAAATTAAAAATTTCCATGATTTGCAAAGTAACATTTATTTTTACCTATTACAGAAGAGAAATCAAAGATGGAGATCACTAGAAAACAGATCAGATGAAACTGTAAAATATGTAGATATTAAAAATGAGACAGAAGAAAAGATGCCACATTTTCAAGGAAAGCAAGGGTAAGATTCTCAGTGAAGCTTACATTTCTTTTGTGACTTGGGACATTTAAATAATTTTTCAGTTTGAATAAGTTTTATTCACTCCTTTATTCAGTAAATATTAATTATATCCTAGTAACATTATTATGCAAGTAAAAAGGAAGGCTTTAGAGTCAGACTGCTTGAATCTAATCCTTGTACAACTATAAGTTGGCAGTGTAACTTTTGGGCTAGTTAACTACTTTGCTTCTCTTCCACATTTTTTTCATCTTTAAAATGTGGATGGGGTGCCTGGGTGGCTCAATCAGTTGAATGTCTGACTTCAACTCAGGTCATGATCTTGTGGCTCGTGAGTTCGAGTCCCATATTAGGCTCTGTGCTGACAACTCAGAGCCTACTAGCCTGCTTCAGATTCTGTGTCTCCCTCTCTCTCTGCTCCTGCTCTGCTCGTGCTCTGTCTCTCTCTCTCTCTCTCAAACATTAAAAAATAAATAAATAAATAAATAAATAAATAAATAAATAAATAAATAAATAAAATGTGGATAATTATAAAACCAGCCTCATAGGAATTTTGTGAATATAAAATGGTTCAGACACACAGCAAATACTCAAATAATGTCTGTTATTATTAATACTACCAGAGATTCTACTAGGCATTAGGGATATAGTAGTTTCCTCAGTAAATAATTGATCATCTAAGTAAATGTAAAATTAAAAATGACATGTTATTAAAAAAATACAGGGGGATTTGATACTTGTTTTGAAGCGATTGATCTCTAGGGGAAGGAAGTCTTTTCTGCCTCACTCCCCCACTGTTTCTCCCTCATGGAGGAAGAATGCTGAGTGGATTGATTGTATTTCACAACCTTGATTGAGCTGTTTATTAGTGGACAGGCCTTCAAATTTTTTGTCATATTCCTTATTAAAGAAAATATACTGTGTATTATTAACACATTAGCTATAAAAAATATACAAAAGAAATAATTTTGAAAGGATATGGGATAAAATTAGTTTTTAAAAATAACTTCAGGGGCACCTGGGTGACTCAGTCAGTTAAGTGTCTGACTCGATTTCGGCTCAGGTCATGATCTCACAGTCATGAGCTGGATCCCCATGTTGGGCTCTGCACTTAATGTGGGGCCTGCTTAAGATTCTCTCCCTTCCTCTCCCTCTGCAGCTCCTCCACTTGCACTCTGTCTCTGAGTAAATAAATAAATAAATAAATAAATAAAGTCCCTTTATTAGTAATAATAATAATTTTAGTGAATTATCCAAATAAAAATTGTCCTTACTCTCATTAACACGAAAACACACATACATTTCTGTCCAATCCAGTGGATATTTACCCATGTCCTATGGGTGCTTCAGACACTTTGTAGACCACAGGTCTTATGAAGCATAAAATAACTTGTGGGTATATAATAAGCCTATACTAAGGCTCTCCATCTCCATTTCCTCTGGCTCTGGCTAGGTTCCTAGGCTCTGGCTGTTACACTTCAACCTATTTGGATAATAAATTGTATAACTAAATGTGTTGAAGATATTGTAGGTAGAGACAAGAGAACATTAAGGTAGAGAAACATTCTAGGCAGAGAAAGTGGATTAAATAAAAGGAGAGAGTTTCAAGATAAGGAATACTCACCACATTAAATAATAAAAATACACAGGTATTTTTTTTTAGTTGACAATCACAGGTATTTTTTTTTAGTTGACAATTAGATGATCTTGGTAAAAGCAGTTTCTGCAATATTATGGAAATATATCTGTAGAGTGATAAGAAACACAACAGAACATAGCATGCAACCCATGAATCAATGAGTAATTTTGACTTTCAAGTCTTATTATTTAAGAAATACATTTCTAAATTTTAATTCCAGTATAATTAACATACAGTGTTATATTAGTTTCAGGTACACAATAGAGTGATTCAACAATTCTACATATAACTCAGTTCTCATCCTGATAACTGTACTCAATTCTCTTCACATACTTCATGCATCCCCCACCCACCTCCCCTTTGGTAACCACCAATTTGTTCTCTATAGTTAAGAGTTTTTTGAGGTGCCAGGGTGCCTCAGTTAGTTTAGTGCCCAACTCTTGATTTTGGCTCAGGTCATTATCTCATGGTTCATAAGTTCAAGCCCCATGCTGGGGGAGCCTGCTTGGAACTCTCTCTCTCTCTCCCTGTCTCTCTGCCCTTCCCCTACTCTCATTCTGTCTCTCTCTTTCTCCCTCTCTCTCTCTGTCTCTGTCTCTGTCTCTATCTCTCTCTCTGTCAAAATAAGTAAATACTTAAAAAAAAGAGAGTTTTTTGGCTTGTCTCTTTTTTTCTTTGTTTTGTTTCTTAAATTCCACATATGAGTGAAATCATATGGTATTTGTCTTTTTCTGACTGACTTATTTCACTTAACATTATACCCTCTACATCCCATGTTGTCATAAATGGCAAGATTTCATTCGTTTTTATGGCTGAGTAATATTCCAGTGTGTGTGTGTATACTTCTTTTTTGTCCATTCATCTACCTTCTTTGTCCACTCATCTATCAGTGGACATTTGGGTTGTTTCCATAATTTGGCTATTGTGTATAATGCTCCAATAAACATAGGGGCACATATATTCTCTCAAATTAGTGTTTTCATATTCTTTGGGTAATACCCACTAGTGTGATTACTGGATCATAGAATACTTCTTTTTTTAATTTTTTGAGGAACCTCCATATTGTCTTCAATAATGGGGCCATACCAGTTTGCATTCCCACCAATAGTACAAGAGGGTTCCTTTTTTGTCCACATTCTCACCAACACATGTTGTTACTTGTATTTTTTGTTTTAGCCATTCTGGAAGATGTGAGGTGATATCTTATTGTGATTCCCTGATGATTAGTGATGTTGAGCATCTTTCCATGTGTCTGTTGACCATCTGTAAGTCTTCACTGAAGAAATGTCTGTTCACGTCCTCTGCCCACTTTTAATTAGATTATTTGATTCGTGTTGAGTTTTGTAAGTTCTTTATACATTTTAGATGCTAACCACTTGTCAGATAAGTCATTTGTAAATATCTTCTCCCATTCAGTAGGTTGGCTTTTAGTTTTGTTTGTTGTTTACTTTGCTGTGCAGAAGTTTTTTTTATTCTTATTTTGATGTAGTCCTAATAGGTTTTTTGTCTTTTTTGCTTTTTTTTGTTTTTTTTGTTTTTTTGTTTTTTGTTGTTTTTTTTTTTTTGCTTTTGCTTCTCTTTCCTCAAGAGACATAGCTAGAAAGATGTTCTTATGGTTGATATTTGAAGAGTTAATGCCTGTGCTCTCTTCTATGATTTTTATGGTTTCAGGTCTCACATTTAGGTCTGCAATCCATTTTGAGTTGATATTTGTATATGATGTAAGAGAGTGGTCCAGTTTCATTCTTTTGCATATAACTGTGCAGCTGTCCACAAACCATTTATTGAAGATACTTTTCTTCCATTGCATATTCTTGCCTCCTTTGTTGACGATTAATTGGCCATATAATTGTGGGTTTATTTTTGGACTTTCTGTTCTGCTCCATTGATCCATAGGTCTGTTTTTCTGCCAGTACCATACTGTTTTGATTACTACAGCTTTGTAATACAACTTGAAATCTGGAATTGTGATACCTCCAGCTTTGTTTTTCTTTTTCAAGATGTCTTTGACTATTCAGGGTCTTTTGTGATTCCATACAAATTTTAGGGTTGTTCTAGTTCTGTGAAAAATGCTGTTGGTAGTTTTTTTTTTTTTAAGTTTATTTATTTATTTTGAGAGAGAGAGAGTGCCTGCATGAAAGTGGGGGAAGGGCAGAAAGAGAGACAGAGGATCTGAAGCAGGCTCTGTGCTGACAGCAGAGAGCCCAGTGTGGGGCTCAAACCTACGAACCATGAGATCATGACCTTAGCTAAAGTCAGATGCCTAACTGACTGAGCCACCCAGGTGCCCCTGTTAGTATTTTTATAGAGATTGCATTAAAGCTGTAGGTTGCTTTGGGTAGTATGGACATTTTAACAATATTTTTTTTCAATCCATGAGCATGGGATGTTTTCCCATTTGAGTGTTGGCACTGCACTTGTTCCCACACATGTCTGTGTATCTAGACTGGGGGCTAGGGGAGGGAAATGGTGCCCACCAGCTATTTGGTTCTTGGAATTATCTCCCAAAGATTGCTTCCTCTCCAGCACATACTCTGAGATTTGCAAATACATCTCCTTCCTGTATATCCCAGGCGTTTTTTAAACTGCTGTTTCTATGCTGATCTCAGTGGGGCTGTTTGTTTTGCTCTTTTAGGGTGGAGACTCAGTTTCTTATCCCTCTGGCTCTCCCAGAGCCAACCCTTTTGATTTTTAAAGTTCCAGTTGTTAAGCCCCACTGATTATAAGAACTCACAAAGTTAGGCCCCTCTAGTTTTCATAGCTAAATGTTATGGGGATTTGTCTTCTCTGTGCAGATTCCCCATGCCTGAAGTGCCTGGTTTGGGGTCTGGTCCTCCCCCCTTTCCACACTAATGGCATCTCTCCCCATTCTGGACAGTACCACAGGTCAGTTTGGCTCCCAACTGCATCTCCACCCTCCTTACCTTCTTTGATGTAGACTCTTGCCTACATTTAGCTGTGAACAGTCTGTTCTTCCAGTCTTCATGTCATTTTTTGGGTTATTTAACCTGATGTGAGTGTTATGTAGGTGTACAAATGGGACAAGGTGATCCTAAGATACCCCTACTCTGCCATCTTCCCCAGAAGTGTGGAAATACATTTTGTAAGGCTATAGTTGTCATACTGACTCCTCTGATGGATCTGGCAAAGTAAATTGAAAACCTTCTGGAAAAAAATTCACCATTCTAGATGCCACTAAGAACGTTATTCATGGGGAGAGGTCATAATATTAACATTAACAAGAGTTTGGAAGAAGTTGATTCCAACCCTCATGGATGATTTTGAGGGGTTCACTATTTCAGTAGAGGAAGTAACTGCAGATATGGTGGAAATAGCAAGGGAAATAGAATTAGAAGTGGAGCCTGAATATGTGACTGAATTGCTGCAGTCTCATGATAAAACTTAAATAGGTGAGGGGTTGCTTCCTATGGATGAGCAAAGAAAGTGGTTTCTTGAGAGAGAATCTATTCCTGGTGAAGATGCTGTAAAGATTGTTGGAATGACAACAAAGGATTTAGAATATTATATCAACTTAGTTAATAAAGCAGCTGTAGGGTTTAAGAGTATTGATTAATTTTGAAATAAGTTCTTCTGTGGGTAAACTGCAATCAAGCAGCATCACATGCTACAGAAAAATCATCCATGGAAGGAAGTGTCAGTTGATGAGGCAAACTTCATTGTTATCTTATTTTAAAAAATTGTCTCAGCCATTCCAACCTTCAGCAACCAGCACCCTGATCAGTCAGCAGTCTTTAACATTGAGACAAGACCAGCAAAATATTATAATGCACTGACAGCTCAAATAATGTTAGCATTTTTAACAGTAAGGCATTTTTTAGTTCAAGTATGTACATTGCTTTCTCAAACATAGTATTATTGCACACTTAATAGATTACAGTATAATGTAAACATAACTTTTATGTGTACTGAAAACCAAAAAATTCATTTGACTTGCTTTACTGTGGTACTCACTTTATTGTGGTGGTCTGGAACCAAACCCACAATACCTCCAAGGTATGCCTGTATTTGAACTATGTTCTGAATGACTTTTGAATAATAGGAATGTGTCTAACCTTTAGCTAAGTTGTGTTTTTAAATGTTTATCTGTGTCATCAGTTGGTAATGGCATCAAATAGCAGTTAATTTACATTGATCTGAGTTATGTTGGTTCGTACTTCTGGTACAAAAATGGGTTTGGTACTTTTAGAGTCACATTAACATAGTCTAACAATACTAAAGTAGTAAACATATCCCAAGGGAAAATGAGTTTCCTCCTAGATTCGTATCTACCAATTTATCATAGTAGCCTGAAATATTTAATGTGGCTTACTGTGCCCCTTACTTCCTACCAGATGGCAGAGTGAATTGGATTGTATTTTTCTAAACACAAGGTGTATGTGTTGGCTCAGACTGAAATAATTTGAGTATATGTTTCTTATTAAAATTTTGTTCTTGTTTCATATACATTAAAAAGTGCAAATCAAAAAATTTCAGGTTAGGGTTTTTATTTGAAATGACTAAATTAAATTTTGTTATTTATGAAGTTGATGTTGAGGTTGGATCTGTCTTGTTCAGCATCAATATAGTAGATTTTTTAACTTTATAGTGTATGAGATTTATTACCTTCAGTTCAAGAAAATATTGGAATCGTTTACATTATTTATATGGAGGTAATTTACCTGTGCTATTGACTACTTCCTGATCTATAATCACATATAAACATTAATATCTTTCTGCTCATTCTCATTCAGCCAAGTTTACACACCAAAACAAGTGGTAAAGTCACTGCCTCTCTTACTGATTACAAAAACTAGTAAGCTGCTTGCTCCAGGCTACCAGTGTCGACTTTGTTTGAAGGCATTTTGTCTTGGTCAACATACAAGATTGCTACCATGTGCTCACAAGGTAGAAGTCACATCATTTTAGTTTGTCTTTCCTTGTAGGGCCAGTGTTTATAAATGAATTGACAGTTTAAGTTTCTCCTGCCACTTTTTAGTTATATCATGTGCAGAGATGTTCATATTGAACAGTGTATGGTAGAAGAGCCCTAGCAGAGACCATTGAGAAGGCAGCTCTGTCCCCTGTGGATGGATTTTTGTTGATTAGGACTCATTTCTATATATGCTATCCAGAAAAGATAAAAGGCTCTTCAAGTTAGATTATTTTATCTTACTTCAGTTACTTGCAGAAAGAAAAAGCTTATAGAATATTAACCTAACGTGTTTTGTGATTCTTTGGATGAAACAGACGCTTAATTTGACATAGTTTTTATTTCAAATGAATTCACTAGAATTAAAGTTTAATGTTGTTTGATCATTATATATTTGGTAACCAGGTTTTTTTCTGAAATAAAGTTACTGTAAATATTTAAGCTTTAGAGTCACCTTTATTTAAAATGTCTGATAGGTTGTTTTCTTCCCAAGAATGTGATTTATTTTTATATCTTTTTATATCTTATATTTTACCATTTTATATCTTACCATTACCAGATCTATTTCCAAGTCTAGTTGGTTATGACTATTTTTATTATTTAATACATTTCATTCATTAGAAAGCAACAGTGAAATTGATGACTTAAGTAGTAAGATTTCATGAGATTACCAAAAAAAATCCATAGAAGGATTTCCATTTTAATGTTGAAAATAGACATCAGTCCATAACCAATTCAGTTTTACTCTTCAAAATATTTCCATAAAACTTGATAAATTATAGTTATATTCCATTTTGCTAGTTTTAATAATAACATAATAATGAAACCTGGAGAAATTTGCATAGATAATGTACATTATAAACAAGACAATTATATCTCTGATTAATTTGTAATTTTTTTTTTAGTTTCATAGGAAATGTATTGACAGTTGGTTATTATACAAGTGCAATTCATGCCCTATTGATGGACAAGTTATATATAACCCTTTAATCTGGAAAGATACAGCAGTAAATGGACACACACATCAGTCCATTTCAAACACAAACATCACTCATCTGTCAAAACAGGAAGAACCAGAACTTTTCGTTCCTGGTACTGGATTAGTCTTAAAACAAAATAGACTTGAAATTTTACCTAGCATACCTCAACATGATTCTGAAAAGTTGAATACACCTGAAAGTCCAACAGATACCTATCAGAATATAACAATAGATGATCTATTCTCCATCAAGTTAGATGATTCAAACTCAAGAAGATTAATCTATGAATATAAAATTAGCCAACATTTCCCCAAGTATCTTCAAGATTCACTCACTGAACACATTGGAAAAATGTCATCTCAAGCATTTCTTCCTTCCATTACTAACAAGAATATTATATGTCTCACTGCAATGGAAAGCCCATGTATCAGTGAAAAATGGCACACTAGTCAAAGCCAGAAGATGGCCAAGGACTGTAAACATATTAACCACAATCCAAAGAAGACTCTTGGTACTAGAATAAAAGACAAGAAGAGATCAAATACTTCACTACAAGAAGATTTAAATCTTATTGTCAGTTGGGGTACAAGTAAACTTAGTTTGTCTAAAAGATATAGTAATTATATGAGAAAAGTTAGACAAAAATGTAATCTGTCAAGAAGGCCTGTATCTCACCCTTTAAATACAAAAAGTACTGAGCTATCTTTAATATTGGAAGGAGTTCAGTTATGAAAATGCATGTTTTATTAACATCAGAAAATGTTTGAATATTGAACATAAAAATGTTTCATTTGTAGAACATAAACATCATATACTCTTGACAAATGTGTATAGAATTCTTTGTTGTCATTTTGCCTATTTGTCTGAATGACTAGGTACACTTAAATGACCCCATTCCTTATAAGACTTAAATCATTAGGTGCTTTGATCAATATGTTCAGGATATTAATTATGAATAATTTTTAAAAATTTTATTTCATACTGATTAAAATAACTATTTTTACTTAAAGTAAGGAAATAGATTTTCCTTGCATGGAGTCACTGTTTTTAAACATTGAACTTGATACATGTAACATGGAAGGATTCTTTCTAGGTCTTTGTGTATTTTTTGCATTTTAATATTCATACAAACCTATAGGAATATTCACACAAACCTATAAGAAAATCCAGATGGTAGTTGTCTCTTTCACTTTATATCCATAAAGGTATTTTTTATACATTAAAGTAAAATAAAATATAGTGCTGTAAGTTATGCCACATTTACAATGGTTTCACTTATTTCAAGAAACTTATAAGTACTACCAAATTTCTTGATACAATCAGTATTAAAGGATCTGTTTTTTTTTAAACCAGCCCCATTTCCAAAATAATGAACTATTGTTTCAAAATATTCACTTGAAAAATATAACCCTTAGATTCTTATTTTGCTTATTTTTAAAAAATTTATGGCTCAGTATCTTTTCAAGTTTTTGTATTAAAATATTGATATTATTTCATTGACTTTTATTATCTATGACAAGGAAAAAAACCTCACATAATATTTTTGTCACAGTGTTAATGGAATACATAGTTCTATGAAACAGATCTTGAAGACATCAAGCAGAGAAAGTTCTTTGAAATAGCATTTGAATTTAAAGAAATGACTAAATTGAAGTTAATCACAGGCAGCAATCACTAAAATGTAGTTCAGAAATAGTAACCGAGAGTTCATTAGACCATGAGCTACATTTTTAAATGAATGGAAAACTTGGTTCATTTTTGATATGCAAATGGAGGACCAAATACATTTGTCAGCAATCACAAATTTTATCAACCTTTTTTTTTCCCTTGGTAAGTTAAGGTGAAGCAAACTGCAAAATAACTTTCCAATTAATCAAATATTATTTATGTTCTAATTGATATTCTTTTTAAAAGAATTCTTCCAAAAGGAAAAGGAAAGAAAATGCTTTGGAAAGCAAAGTATATGAAAGAGATACAAAAGAACCATAAGAAATTGGGATGTTAGTAAAGAAAAAAAAAAGATTTATTATTTAGTTTAAAGAAAGATATACTATGGACACTATTCCTATACTAGTCAAACTTATCATGATCATTCTGCAATTATTTGAGTTTTTATTATTGCAGTAGTATACTATACATAAAATACTACACCCATGATTTTGAAAGGAGAGTAGATAACTACTGGAATAAAAATTTCTTAGGTTATGAGCAAGCTTTGCCCTGAAAGAGTTAGGGATATGAATTAGGTGACAAAGCAGAAGAGGATAAATAGTTCTCTGGTTTGTTATTAGACAAAATGAATTTCATAGAAGATGTCTGATTTCTAAGAATAGAGGTAATCCTATTTATGAAGAAGAAGATATGGCCTGAGATCAAGGGTAGCGATGAATGACCTAACAGCCTGGTCAGGGACCTAGAAGAAGAAACATTGAAAGATTGCAGACAAGCAGGCTAGGTGCTGATGGACATATGGGTGAGGGTCCTGCCGAAAGCTCCACCCACTGGGAGAATTTTCTCTTACCACTGCCTTTAAAGGCTACTCCTAGTGAGGCTACAGGGCAGTTGGCCATCCATTTTCAGTTTTCACCTACATATCCAGCCAACCCATCCAGAAGCCAAGACCACATTTTTTTCTCTGTCAGTCAGTCATAGGTTATTAACCAAAGGAGGGACACTGGTCCAACATTAATACTGATGAATGACATGGCAGTCTGGGCTCTCTGCTGATGCAGCTTGCCTTCTGATACTGCTAAAGTTATCTGGATGTACTGCTTCCACATGATGATGTTTTGCTGCTGCACCCAACCAACTTTATGACATGATGGCTCTAATAGACTCCAGCTCATGATGGGCATTTATGGATACATGATCAATCAAGTGGAATACCATGGTCAGGGGCTCCTCCACCAGAGCATGCCATGAATTGTTTTTCAAAAGGCAAATTTTATGGCCTTGCTCCAAAACCTCAGAAACCACATGTGATTCCCCTATACATGAGCTTGCCACAAGTTCCACTGGTCATGTTACTTATCAATACTTCTAATATTATAGGGCCTTCCAGGTTGTATGGCCAGAGCAGCATTATTGCTTATACCACAGTCTAGGCCTGTGGCAGAGCTCTTGTGTGCCCCAAGTGCCACCAAAGCTAGCAACCATTAGTGTCAGCCATATGGGCCACAGCAGTATTCCCAGATGTGGGATAATGGAATATACTGCTCCATAACTCAGAGATACCAACCAAGTGTTAAACTTCCTTTTCTGTTGTGGGGAGTGCAAGATGTGATCATTTGTCTTTTATTTTGGAGTGGATATCTGGCATGCCTCTGTCCACAGAAACCCCCAAAATTTTACTAATGAGAAGTCCCTGAATCTCTCTGGAGCACAATTTGTCTACCAAGGGGCAGGGTCAGATTTCCTGGCTACTAGTTTGAAATTTCCACTTGTTACAATGATTTCATCTACCTGGATTTTGACATTTAAGTGCTACCACTTGGCCTTTATTTAGATCCAGTCACCACCACCACCACCACCACCACCCGTGATATCCTGAGCCTATTAGTAAGGGCCTTTCCTACTCTCAGCCCTAGGTTATAGAAGAGACCTACCACTGAACTTTTAGTGATTCTGGTGCTCAAAGCAGAACAGTTTATATCTTTGGTTAATGGTATATTTTGCAGGCCTTTGATGGTGGGGCTTTTGGCCTTACAAAGTGTATTTACTCCAGCATGCTGGCTTCCACGGGTTTTTAAATCCCTTGGTCTACTGTTTGCTATGGTGTTCTGGTATTTCAACTTAGCATGGGCATTGCTTTTTCCACGTCTCTAGGAGTCATCTCCATAGTGAATACACCATCACCTGTAGTCCTCACCAAGCTGATTAACCCAATATACCTAGAAAGTTCGCAAGTTAATAAACTCACCCTGCCCTATCATGTATTCTGGTCCCCTTGATTAAGCACTCTCAGATTTCAGACCAACAGATTCTCCTCCAGTACACAATGTCTAGGTCTTCACATATTCTTTAGGATATTAGGCCTTATTAGCACCAGCATATTCCTGAGTTCTTCTGTGACTTAACCTTAATTATATGCCTAGTGGCCATAAAAATGTAAGGTCAGACTCTGGAGGGGGGCAAATGATGTTTTGTGGAGAGAGGACTCAGCATTGCCTTCAAGTAAGAGGGGTGGGCAGGCTAGCTCTTTAAGAGAAAGGGTCCGCTTACTTTAGCATTTTCAGAGAGTTCAGAAGATTCAAGTGGTTCCAAATGTACAGGGTCATCCACCCAAATGTTCTCTTCCCAAATGTTAGGATCCCATTCTTCCCCAACCAGACCCTGATCTTATCATAATTAACCTGCCTTGATTGGGCATTTAATCTTATCTGGAGTTCTACCACTCCATTAACTCCTGATCCTCAGTATTTCCTCTGCTTCCCTGAAGGAGAGTGTTTTCGTAAGCTACCAGGAAGGTCTGTTGGCTTTCACACTTGGAGTTTCATTGTGAATATCTTTTTCTAGGGTAGCGGTGGGCTTGACAATAGCCATCCATTCTCATTGTCCTAATAATTAGTTTCCCCAGTACTTCTCAAAGGTCTGATTCTTTATGCAAGGAATACCCCAGGGGTATACTCTCATACCTCACCAACAAAGAGAATTTTTTTTTTAATTTTTTTTCAACGTTCATTTATTTTTAAGACAGAGAGAGACAGAACATGAACAGGGGAGGGGCAGAGAGAGAGGGAGACACAGAATCGGAAACAGGCTCCAGGCTCTGAGCCATCAGCCCAGAGCCTGACGCGGGGCTCGAACTCAGGGACCGCGAGATCGTGACCTGGCTGAAGTCGGACGCTTAACCGACTGCGCCACCCAGGCGCCCCAACAAAGAGAATTTTAATAATTGGGCATACACCTTCTGCCCAGGATGTCTGTGTTCCCCTTACCAATGACAGGGTCCTCATTGCAAGCTGGGCTGGAAATGATTCATCTCTCAAATCCCAATATTTCACCTAATTTCTCCTACCCCTCCCATTGCCAGCTGGCAAAGGTTATTTCTTCCAAAAGCAAATGTTTAAATAGAAATCGGTATGCAAGCTGTTGATTAACTATCAACACCTGTGGAAAGGAGGAACATGAGCCTGTCTTTATTTGAAATTTTGATGTTCATCATCTCTCCTTACTCTGGTCCCTTTTCTGGGGAAAGAAAACCAACTTTGTCAGAGGGAGAAGCAGAACTGTAAAGACTTGTTCATACTCCCGCCACAATCAGTCATGGGATATAGGCCATTATCTTGGGTGTGCTCTTGGCCCAGGTAATGCTCTGCAGCTGAGGCAGATGCTAAAAGAAGCAGACAGCTGCAGGCTGTTAGCAGATTGCACGCTCAGGAGCCAAGACAAGTCCTTTTTGGAAGGCCGATCTGGGCAATGCATCTCCAGTTTACTGTAGGCATAGAGAAAATTACTGAATTAAAGAGACGTTTAGAAGGTGATTGATAAGAAAAAGGAGGAAATAGAAGTCTAAACAAACTTTTTTCTGTGGTAGCTATTACTTGTGCTCAGAGATATCTGGTTCCTTTCTGGCCATTTACTACACTTCCTAGCCCCTTTGTGGTTAGGTTGAGCTCTGTGACCAGTTCAGACTAAGGACACATAAGAAAAAGTGAAGGCTGTCACTTCCTGCTAGAGACTGTGAAAAGCTCCTCCGCTGTCCAGCCTCTCTTCTGCAGCCACAGTACTTGCAGAACCACAGAAGATTTGTTCTAGGTGGTACAGCAACAAAAGAGTGGAGCGTCCAACAGCTCAAACCCTGAGGTAAGCACTTAAACACAAGTTTGGAGGTCAGAAGAAGTTTGGGGTGAAAATACAAATTTAAGGGGCATAGGCATGCTGATGGAACCTACATGAATAAATATCAGCCAAGGAGTGAATACAGTGTAAATACATGACACTGGACAGAGCTCTGAAGAATGCTAACATTAAAACTCAGGAGAATAGACTAGCAAAGGAGGCTGAAAAAGAGTAAGAAATGTTCTAATGTGGTATCTAACAATATAACTATTCTATCTTCATATAACTTTTGGTGACTCTGTGAAATTACTTAATTCCTCCCCCCCCCCTTAAAATATAAGATATTTGGGGCAAGGACCTTGTTGTCTTGCTTACTGCTGTATGCTTAGCATACAGTGCTTAATAAACATGGGTATTCTACAATATTTGTTGAACTACTGAATTATGAAGACAAGTGACCAGATAGGAGGGAGGCAAAAAGAAAAAAATACGTGGTATTAGAAAACCAAAGAAGGAAATCTAGTCAATTAGCAGGTATTGGTCAGGTAAGATCAGGACTGAAAAATGTAATTTTGCTTTAGCAATAAGGAGAATGTTAGTGAACTTAGCTAGGAGAGTTTTGGTGGGGTGGTGGGAGCAAAGTCCAGATTGGATTGGGTTGAAGAGAAAACGGCAGGTGTGGGCATGGAAACAGGGAATGTATACAACTCAAGACAAGAGATTATGAATGAGAGAAGAACAAAAAGTAACTGGAAGGAGATGTTTGTTTCAAGGTTTTTTTTTAAGCTATGACTTAAAACTATTTAAATGTCATTAAAAATACATCTGGTGTGTGTGATAATTGATAGCAGACAGATAAAGCTGGTGTGTATGGTAGGTGATAAGGACAGAAGGATCTAGAGCATAGATGTCAGGATAGCCTATAGTGGGATGCAGGGACATATCCACTATAACTGAAGGGAGAAGTCCCTAATATAGATGTAGATAGGTTTAGATGCAAAAGGTGGTGAAATTGCAGTCTAGGTCAGCAGAGAATAAAGAAGTGGTTTAAGGTTATTGGAAAAGAATTAAAGAAACTATTTTATTGAGAGAAATGGAAAGTGAACTGCTGAAGGATGATAGCAATTCAGGCAATTTTTAGGTTCTTTTAAGTTTGCTGGCTATACATTTATACAGTGCTACCAATCTGACTCATTGGGATGATGTTTAGCAAACACAATGCAGTCTATGTGTAACCAGAGAAGTTGAAGGGTTGAATTCATCATGGTTTGCATCTCAGTAGGCAGTTCCAATTAAAGGAAAAGGGGCAAGCAAGTTTGAGGCCTCAGCAAGGGAGAGATCAAAGAGACTCAAAATCTGAACAAATTAGAAGAGACTGTAGGAAAAGGCTGACTCACAAGACAAGATAGATAAGTGAAATGAATTGGAAGACTAAGACTGGTCAAACAGGAGGTCTTAGGCAGACAAGCTGCAAAAACAGGAAGTTTGGGTCAGAGAAAGTGATACCTGAAGAAGAGACTTCAGAAGGAGGCAGGTTTCAGTGAGGTTCCAGGTATGGCCATAGGTTGGTGGAGGCAACAGAAAGAACCTGCAAGAATGAAAACAGGAAGGAAGAATGAGACGCAATGGCAATAACTGGGTCAACCTCCTAGACATTAACATCCTCCTTGATAAGAGGAGTTAGGGAGGAAAGAAAGTTCATAAATCTGTTGCCAAATATCCTCGGTAGGGGAGTGTCTACAATGTCTACAAAGGAGGGACTATGTATAAAAAAAGAGAAATCAAGAAATGGTAAACCTTCAAGGGAACTGGCATTTTTTTCCCAATATATGAAATTTATTGTCAAATTGGTTTCCATACAACACCCAGTGCTCATCTCAAAAGGTGCCCTCCTCAATACCCATCACCCACCCTCCCCTCCCTCCCACCCGCATCAACCCTCAGTTTGTTCTCAGTTTTTAACAGTCTCTTATGCTTTGGCTCTCTCCCACTCTAACCTCTTTTTTTTTTTTTCCTTCCCCTCCCCCATGGGTTTCTGTTAAGTTTCTCAGGATCCACATAAGAGTGAAACCATATATGGTATCTGTCTTTCTCTGCATGGCTTATTTCACTTAGCATCACACTCTCCAGTTCCATCCATGTTGCTACAAAGGGCCATATTTCATTTTTTCTCATTGCCACGTAGTACTCCATTGTGTATATAAACCACAATTTCTTTATCCATTCATCAGCTGATGGACATTTAGGCTCTTTCCATAATTTGGCTATTGTTGAGAGTGCTGCTATAAACATTGGGGTACAAGTGGCCCTATGCATCAGTACTCCTGTATCCCTTGGGTAAATTCGTAGCCATGCTATTGCTGGGTCATAGGGTGGGTCTATTTTTAATTTTTTGAGGAACCTCCACACTGTTTTCCAGAGTGGCTGCACCAATTAGCATTCCCACCAACAGTGCAAGAGGGTTCCCATTTCTCCACAACCTCTCCAGCATCTATAGTCCCCTGATTTATTCATTTTGGCCACTCTGACTGGCGTGAGGTGATATCTGAGTGTGGTTTTGATTTGTATTTCCCTGATGAGGAGCGATGTTGAGCATCTTTTCATGTGCCTGTTGGCCATCCGGATGTCTTCTTTAGAGAAGTGTCTATTCATGTTTTCTGCCCATTTCTTCACTGGGTTATTTGTTTTTCGGGTGTGGAGTTTGGTGAGCTCTTTATAGATTTTGGATACTAGCCCTTTGTCCGATATGTCGTTTGCAAATATCTTTTCCCATTCCGTTGGTTGCCTTTTAGTTTTGTTGGTTGTTTCCTATGGTTGTTTCCTATGTGCAGAAGATTTTTATCTTCATGAGGTCCCAGTAGTTCATTTTTGCTTTTAATTCCCTTGCCTTTGGGGATGTGTCAAGTAAGAAATTGCTGTGGCTGAGGTCAGAGAGGTTTTTTCCTACTTTCTCCTCTAGGGTTTTGATGGTTTCCTGTCACATTCAGGTCCTTCATCCATTTTGAGTTTGTTTTGTGTTTGATGTAAGAAAGTAGTCTAGTTTCATTCTTCTGCATGTTGCTGTCCAGTTCTCCCAGCACCATTTGTTAAAGAGACTGTCTTTTTTCCATTGGATGTTCTTTCCTGCTTTGTCAAAGATTAGTTGGCCATACGTTTGTGGGTCTAGTTCTGGGGATTCTATTCTATTCCATTGGTCTATGTGTCTGTTTTTGTGCCAGTACCATGCTGTCTTGATGATGACAGCTTTGTAGTAGAGGCTAAAGTCTGGGATTGTGATGCCTCATGCTTTGGTCTTCTTCTTCAAAAATTACTTTGGCTACTCGGGCCCTTTGTGGTTCCATATGAATTTTAGGATTGCTTGTTCTAGTTTCGAGAAGAATGCTGGTGCAATGTTGATTGGGATTGCATTGAATGTGTAGATAGCTTTGGGTAGTCAATTTCAAAATTGACATTTTGAAAATATTCTTCCAATCCATGAGCAGGGAATGTCTTTCCATTTCTTTAAATCTTCTTCAATTACCTTCATAAGCTTTCTATAGTTTTCAGCATACAGATCTTTTACATCTTTGGTTAGATTTATTCCTAGGTATTTTATGCTTCTTGGTGCAATTGTGAATGGGATCAGTTTCTTTATTTGTCTTTCTGTTGCTTCATTGTTAGTGTATAAGAATGCAACTGATTTCTGTACATTGATTTTGTATCCTGCAACATTGCTTAATTCATGTATCAGTTCTAACAGACTTTTGGTGGAGTCTATCAGATTTTCCATGTATAATATCATGTCATCTGCAAAAAGCGAAAGCTTGACTTCATCTTTGCCAATTTTGATGCCTTTGATTTCCTTTTGTTGTCTGATTGCTGATGCTAGAACTTCCAGCACTATGTTAAACAGCAGCGGTGAGAGTGGGCATCCTTGTTGTGTTCCTGATCTCAGGGGAAAAGCTCTCAGTTTTTCCTCATTGAGGATGATGTTAGCTGTGGGCTTTTCATAAATGGCTTTGATGATCTTTAAGTATGTTCCTTCTATCCCGACTTTCTTGAGGGTTTTTATTAAGAAACGTTGCTGAATTTTGTCAAAGGCCTTTTCTGCATCGATTGACAGGATCATATGGTTCTTCTCTTTTCTTTTATTAATGTGATGTATCACGTTGATTGATTTGCAAATGTTGAACCAGCCCTGCATCCCAGGAATGAATCGCACTTGATCATGGTGAATAATTCTTTTTATATGCTGTTGAATTCGATTTGCTAGTATCTTCTTGAGAATTTTCCATCCATATTCATCAGGGATATTGGTCTGTAGTTTTCTTTTTTTAATGGGTCTCTGTCTGGTTTAGGAATCAAAGTAATGCTGGCTTCATAGAATGAGTCTGGAAATTTTCCTTCCCTTTATATTTTTTGGAATAGCTTGAGAAGGATAGGTATTATTTCTGCTTTAAATGTCTGGTAGAACTCCCCTGGGAAGCCATCTGGTCCTGGACTCTTATTTGTTGCGAGATTTTTGATAACCGATTCAATTTCTTCGCTGGTTATGGGTCTGTTCAAGCTTTCTATTTCCTCCTGATTGAGTTTTGGAAGTGTGTGGGTATTTAGGAATTTGTCCATTTCTTCCAGGTTGTCCAGTTTGTTGGTATATAATTTTTCATAGTATTCCCTGATAATTGTTTGTATCTCTGAGGGATTGGTTGTAATGATTCCATTTTCATTCATGATTTTATCTGTTTGGGTCATCTCCCTTTTCTTTTTGAGAAGCCTGGCTAGAGGTTTATCAATTTTGTTAATTTTTTCAAGAAACCAACTCTTGGTTTCGTTGATCTGCTCTACAGTTTTTTTAGATTCTATATTGTTTATTTCTGCTCTGATCTTTATTATTTCTCTTCTTCTGCTGGGTTTAGGCTGCCTTTGCTGTTCTGCTTCTATTTCCTTTAGGTGTGCTGTTAGATTTTGTATTCAGGATTTTTCTTGTTTCTTGAGATAGGCCTGGATTGCGATGTATTTTCCTCTCAGGACTGCCTTTGCTGCATCCCAAAGCGTTTGGATTGTTGTATTTTCATTTTCGTTTGTTTCCATATATTTTTTAATTTCTTCTCTAATTGCCTGGTTGACCCACTCATTCGTTAGTAGGGTGTTCTTTAACCTCCATGCTTTTGGAGGTTTTCCAGACTTTTTTCTGTGGTTGATTTCAAGCTTCATAGCATTGTGGTCTGAAAGTATGCATGGTATGATCTCAATTCTTATATACTTATGAAGGGCTGTTTTTTGACCCAGTATGTGATCTATCTTGGAGAATGTTCCATGTGCACTTGAAAAGAAAGTATATTCTGTTGCTTTGGGATGGAGAGTTCTAAATATATCTGTCAAGTCCATCTAATCCAATGTATCATTCAGGGCCCTTGTTTCTTTATTGACCATGTGTCTAGATGATCTATCCATTGCTGTAAGTGAAGTGTTAAAGTCCCCTGCAATTACTACATTCTTATCAATAAGGTTGCTTATGTTTGTGAGTAATTGTTTTATATATTTGGGGGCTTCTGTATTCGGTGCATAGACATTTATAATCGTTAGCTCTTGCTGATGGATAGACCCTGTAATTATCATATAATGCCCTTCTTCCTCTTTTGTTACAGCCTTTAATTTAAAGTCTAGTTTGTCTGATATAAGTATGGCTACTCCAGCTTTCTTTTGACTTCCAGTAGCATGATAAATAGTTCTCCATCCCCTCACTCTCAATCTAAAGGTGTCCTCAGGTCTAAAATGAGTCTCTTGTAGACAGCAAATAGATGGGTCTTGGTTTTTTTATCCATTCTGATACCCTATGTCTTTTGGTTGGCGCATTTAATCCATTTACATTCAGTGTTATTATAGAAAGATACGGGTTTAGAGTCATTGTGATGTCTATATGTTTCATGCTTGTAGCGATGTCTCTGGTACTTTGTCTCACAGGATCCCCCTTAGGATCTCTTGTAGGACCGTCTAGTGGTGACGAATTCCTTCAGTTTTTGTTTGTTTGGTAAGACCTTTATCTCTCCTTCTATTCTAAATGACAGACTTGCTGGATAAAGGATTCTTGGCTGCATATTTTTTCTGTTCATCACATTGAAGATCTCCTGCCATTCCTTTCTGGCCTGCCGAGTTTCAGTAGAGAGATAGGTCATGAGTCTTATAGGTCTCCCTTTATATGTTAGAGCACGTTTATCCCTAGCTGCTTTCAGAATTTTCTCTTTATCCTTGTATTTTGCCAATTTCACTATGATATGTCGTGCAGAAGATCGGTTCAAGTTACGTCTGAAAGGAGTTCTCTGTGCCTCTTGGATTTCAATGCCTTTTTCCTTCTCCAGATCCAGGAAGTTCTCAGCTATTATTTCTTCAAGTACACCTTCAGAACCTTTCCCTCTCTCTTCCTCCTCTGGAATACCAATTATACATAGATTATTTCTCTTTAGTGCATCACTTAGTTCTCTAATTTTCCCCTCATACTCCTGGATTTTTTTATCTCTCTTTTTCTCAGCTTCCTCTTTTTCCATAATTTTATTGTCTAGCTCACCCATTCTCTCCTCTGCCTCTTCAATCCGAGCCGTGGTTGTCTCCATTTTATTTTGCAGCTCATTTATAGCACTTTTTTTAGCTCCTCCTGGCTGTTCCTTAGTCCCTTGATCTCTGTAGCAATAGATTCTCTGCTGTCCTCTATACTGTTTTCAAGCCCAGCGATTAATTTTATGAATATTATTCTAAATTCACTTTCTGTTATATTGTTTAAATCCTTTTTGATCAGTTTGTTAGATGTTGTTATTTCCTGGAGATTATTTGAGGGGAATTCTTCCGTTTGGTCATTTCGGATAGTTCCTGGAGTGGTGTGGAACTGCAGGGCACTTCCTCTATGCTGTCTTGAATAACTCGTGTTGGTGGGTGGGGCTGCAGTCAGACCTGATGTCTGCTCCCAGCCCACCGCTGGGGCCACAGTCAGACTGGTGTGTGCCTTCTCTTTCTCTCTCCTAGGGGCGGGATTCACTGTGGGGTGGCGTGGCCCATCTGGGCTACTTGCACACTGCCAGGTTTGTGGTGCTGGGGATCTGACATATTAGCTGGAGTGGGTAGGCAAGGTGCACGGGGGCGGGATGGGCAGGCTTAGCTCACTTCTCCTTCGGTGATCCGCTTCAGGAGGGGTCCTGCAGCAGTGGGAGGGAGTCAGATCTGCCGCCAGAGGTGTGGATCTGCAGAAGCACAGCGTTGGGTGTTTGCGTGGAGCCAGCAAGTTCCCTGGCAGGAACTGGTTCCCTTTGGGATTTTGGCTGGGGGATGGGCGAGGGAGATGGCACTGGCAAGCGCCTTTGTTTCCCGCCAAACTGAGCTCTGTCATCCCAGGGCTCAGCAACTCTCCCTCCCGTTGTCCTCCAGCCTTCCTGCTCTCTGAGCAGAGCTGTTAACTTATAACCTTCCAGATGTTAAGTGCTGCTTGCTATCCGAACACACTCAGTCCGGCCCCTCTGCTTTTGCAAGCCAGACTCAGGGGCTCTGCTTGGTTGGCGGGCCGCCCCTCCACCCCGGCTCCCTCCCGCCAGTCCGTGTAGTGTGCACCGCCTTGCCGCCCTTCCTACCCTCTTCCGTGGGCCTTTTGTCTCTGCTTGGCTCCTGAGACTCTGTTCTGCTAGTCTTGTGGCAGTTTACTGGGTTATTTAGGCAGGTGTAGGTGGAATCTAAGTGATCAGCAGGAGGCACGGTGAGCCCAGTGTCCTCCTACACCGCCATCTTCCAATCGAGCAGAACTGGCATTTTTATAAGAAACTCTGGAGCTGTGATCTGAAAACATCAATGAGGAATACAGAGAACTTGACCCCACTCCGTGATCCTGATGCAAGGACAGTGTGAGAAAATAAATGTTTTCTGACAGGGCTTCAGGAAAGAGAATTTCTCAGAAGGAACACACGTTAAAGCAAGAGGGGAGGGAGGAAGGAAATGAAGCATTTTATGAAAAGACCACAGGTGTAGGGAGCTCATCATGGTAATGGAATCAGAAGTCCAGAGGAAAAATGGTAGGGGTTTGGGTTGGGAAGCAGAGTGTGCTGTTAGGGGAGTGTTGGGAAGAAAGGAAACACAAGGTATTCTAGAAATAAAGGTAAGCATAAGAAGATGGGACTTTTCTTGAGAAGTAACCAACAAATGGAAATTTGAGGCAGATTTAACAGGTCATTTCTAAGATTGAGTTTTAGTTGCCACTCGGTTGTGGACAGGTAGGGAGACTCACAGGTGGATATGACCTTCAGCACTGGATGCTCCTTAAACTCAATATCTCAGTCACAAATTTATAGGCCCAGTCGTGTTGCTAGGTGTTATGGCAACGAAGCATGTAGTGAGGCAGCAGGAGCCTAAATCAATGGAAGGTTCCTGGGCATTGTGGCTGTGCACTGGTGGGAAGAGTAACCAAGAACCCAGGGGGAACATGGCAGGAAACTTGGGTGAAAGGAAGCTGGCTGGCTAGTTGGCTCAAACCCTTTTCTGTGTCTCTTAATTTCACCTGTCAGAGTGTAAGAGCTGAAAGAATTTGGAGGGGGTCCTGGGTTTTTTTAATGAGGAAAAATAAAGTTTAAAGGGTTTTAATGTCAAACCCAAGGTGAGAAGCCAAAATGAGAACAAAAAGTCCCATTTTCTTCTAGTCTGACACTACAACATAGTGGTGTTCTTTCTCATCTCTTTCTCTGAGTTTCCTTCAGATTTTAATTGAGGGAGTATTATATTATCCCATTTTAAACAAATTTTTTTTTGATTTTATGTTTTCTGGAGCTTGTAAAGAAAAAATATTGTTCTTAACAGTGAAATGGAGTTATAGTCAGTATTATACGGAGCACATACCTTCATGAATATTATCATGTTCAGTTACTCCATATAATGTTTCCTTTACACATGGTAATAAATATTTTATTCAAAGCCATTAAAATGAAATATTCAGAGGTACACATTTGTAACAACATTTCCAAAAGCAATTAGAAGATTGCAAACTGATGGAAATATTTTCTAAGTGATGTCTACTGTGAAACAAGTTCTACTTTTAATCTGTTCTTTGAAGAGGATGACCAATTTTTTTTAAGTTAAAATGTCATAATGGTTGGATGAGTGAGCGATCCCTTTGGGCTGGAAGGAGCATTTTTCAAGTTGGAATAGGAAACATTGATTTATATAAGACAATTTGGCATATCCTGGATGTTTAAATCATTGGAGAGGCTCTACTGTTTGAAAGTTAGATTTCAGCTGTTGAATAAATTGTACTGTTTTGTGGCCATCTGTTCCATAATGAAACACATTCGTTAGATGTATACTTGTTCAAATATTTGAAATCCTGAGAGTAAGAACTGGAAGATATAACACTAAAGATAAAATTGTGCTTCCGCTGCAACTTAATTAGCATGTTACTCTTATAGTGTAAAGGAGCATGGTAGTGAAGAAAATTTAAATATTTTAAGTAGTTGCTTTTATTTGAAAAATGTCAATAATTGACCAGAAGTATTTCAGTGATATTTCAATAATATCTGAAAAAAGAGCACCTGGGTGGCTCAGTTGGTTAAGCATCTGACTCTTGATTTTGGCTCAAGTCATCATCTCATAGTTATGAGATCAAGCCCTGCATCGGGCTCTGCACTGAGCATGGAGGCTGCTTAAGATTCTCTCTCTCAGAGTGCCTGCGTGGCTCAGTTGGTTAAACATTGGACTCTTGATTTCGGCTCAGGTCATGATTTCACCATTTGTGAGATTGAGCCCCGCGTCAGGCTCTATGCTGACAGCTAGGAGCCTGCTTGGAATTCTCACTCTGTCCCTCTTTCTTTGCCCTTCCCTTGCACTCACGTCCTCTATCTCTCCCCCAACACCCCCAAAAAAAGAATAAACTTAAAAATACACATACACAAAGTAGTTGGTATTAATTATAGATAATATCAGCTGTTCACACTGAATATTTTAGAACTTTATACCTTTCCTAAAGTAATAGTTAAAACTGTGATTCAATTAAGAAAATGCATTCAAGAGCATACACAATTACATTTATTTTTCTATTATAGAGATTTTATAAAAATAATTTTTAAAAATGGAGGCATGAATATCCTGTTTGTATAGCATCAAATGATGTGTTTTTGACCTAGCTGAAAATATTGTAAAATATTTTTGAGTTTTAAATATTTTGCATTTGTAAGATAAGTCAGGTGAAGAAATCTGGTCAACAATTACCAATCTTACATAAACATTGCATGTATTAAATATTCTGAATTTTTTTGTTTATTGATGCTTGAAAGTAATATTTTTTAGACTGAACTTAAAGATGAAGGCCTTCTTATAGTTTTTGCCAATATGTGTAACTTTTATAATTGTTGTAAGTGTTTTGCAGTTACATACAAGACCTAGAAAAACCGCTTTTAAGATTCAATCAAGTAGAACCAGAAAATGGTTTTCAGATTATGTTGTCTTTTTGTTTGGTAGGATTTTGTGAAATGAAAGGGGATTAGAAAAGGAGAAGCAGTAACCTGAAGGAATAGTACTCAGCGTACTGATGTTAGGAGGGAGCACATTTTTTGTACAGGGTAATGTTTTATTTCCTTTGTCCTATTCTGTCCCAATGCCAGGAGTTACACAGCCCCTTGAAATGGAGTGTTTTGATGGTGATGATTGATGCCCAGATAATGCTCTCTGGACCAAGGCTAAGGATGCAGGCACCTTACTGTATACATTTCTGGAAAGAATATGAGTTAATGTCCATTAGCCTCCAAATGGTAAATTTCAGCAGCTGCTTGGAGAAGATGGTGGGGGAAAAGTTGAGGGTCTGAGAAATCATTTCCTTAAAGCAAGATTTAAGAAGCCTGGAAAGTTTTCAAGACCTATTATGAAAATGAAAGCTAACTTGCTTGGCATCTAACCTGTATTTGCTTGGATTAAAAAAAATAGTTGTTGGGGCACCTGGGTGGCTCAGTAGGTTGAACGTCCGACTTCTGCTCAGGTCACGATCTCGCGGTCCGTGAGTTCGAGCCCCGTGTGGGGCTCTGGGCTGATGGCTCAGAGCCTGGTGCCTGCTTCCGATTCTGTGTCTCCCTCTCTCTCTGCCCCTCCCCTGTTCATGCTCTGTCTCTCTCTGTCTCAAAAATAAAACGTTAAAAAAATTTTTTTTAAATAAAAAAAAAATAGTTGTTTTCATTGAAATATAATTGGCCCAAAATACTGTATTAGTTTCCGGTATACACAATAATGATTTTATATATGTATATATTAAAAATGATTACTAGAATAAGTCTAGTTAACATCCATCACCACAGTTATATATTTTTTCTTATGAGAACTTTTAAGATCTACTCTCAGCAAATTTCAAATATACCACACAATATTATTAACTAAAGCACCATGTAGTACATTAAACCCTATTGCTTTTATGTAACTGAAACTTTGTATCTTTTGGCCACCTACCTCACAGATAACCCACCCCCACCACTAGCAACCACCAACCTGTTCACTGTCTGTAAGTTTGGTTGGTTGATTGTTTTTAAGATTCAATATATACGTGAGATGATACGGTATTTATCATCCTCTGATTTATTTTACTTAACATAATGCCCACAAGGTCCAACCATGTTGTCCAAAATTTCAGAATGTGTACACACACACACACACACACACACACACACACATATACATCACATCACATTACATTTTCGTTGGCTATTTCCATCATGTCTTGGCTATTGTAAATAATGCTGCAGTGAAAATGGGGGTACAGTTTTGGTATATTGTATTTCCATTTTCATTTCTCTCAAGGTGTTTTTTGACTTCTCTTTCAACTTTTAACTTCTTTTTTGACCTATTCGTTGACCATAGCATATTGTTTAGTCTCTATGTTTTTGTGAATTTTCCAATTTTCTTATAATTTCTAGTTTCATACCATTGTGGTCAGAATAAATGTTTGATATGGTTCAATCTTCTTAAATTTATTAAGAATCGTTTGTGATATGATCTAACCTAGAGCATGTTCCATGTATGCTTAAAGAAGAATGTGTATTGTGCTGCTGTTCAATGGATTGTTCTGTAAATGTCTGTTAAGTTCATTTTATTTAATGTGTCATTTAGGTCCAATGTTTTCTTATTGATTTTCTGTCTGGGTGATTAATCCATTGATAAAAGTGGACATTAAAGTCCTCTACTATCATATTGGTATCTATTTCTCACTTCAGGTGTGTTAATACTTCATATATTAGGTGTTCCTATATTGGGTGCACAAATATTTACAAATATTATAATCTTTCATTGGAGGAACAGTTTTATCATTACATAATATTTTTTATGTTGCTTTCTTTTTGAAGTATAGTTGACACACAGTCTTACATTAGTTTCAGGTATATGACACAGTGCTTCACCAACCCATATGTTATATTATGCTCACCACAGTGTAGCTACTATCTGTCACTATGCTAATACCACTTACTATATTCCCTCTGTTGTGCCCTTTATCCCCATGAGTTTATTCCATAAATGAAAGCTTATATCTCCCACTCCCCTTTACCCATTTTGCCCATTACCTTACCCACTTTTCTTACAATCTTGAGTTTATTCTTTGTATTTATGAACCTGTTTCTGCTTTTGTTTATTCATTTGTTTCTTAGATTCCACATATAAGTAAAATCATATGATATTTGTCTTTCCCTGACATTTTACCTAGCATAATACCTTTAGGTCCATCCATGTTATTGCAAATGGTGAAATCTCATTCTTTTTCATGATATCCCTGTGTGTGTGTGTGTGTGTGTGTATGCATGTGCACACGTGCTCACACGCATGTATACTATGTCTTCTTTATCCATTCAACTGTTAGTGGACACTAGGTTTACTTCCATGTCTTAGCTATTGTAAATACTGTGCAATAAACATAGAGGTGCATATATCTTTTGGAATTAATGTTTTCATTTTTTCTGGATAAATACACAATAGTGGAATTACTGGATCATATGGTCATTGTAATTTTAATTTTTTGAGGAACCTCTATACTGTTTTCCATAGTGGCTGTACCAATTACATTCCCACCAACAGTGCGTGAGGGTTCTTTTTCTCCAAATCCTCATCAACACTTGTTATGCCTTGTCTTTTTATTTTAGCCATTCTGACAGGCATGAGGTGATGTCTCATTGTAGTTTTCATTTGAATTTTTCTGATTAGTGATGTTCAGCATCTTTTCATATGTCTGTTGGCCATCTGCATGTCTTCTTTGGAAAAATGTCTATCCAAGTCCTCTGCACATTTTTAAATCAATTATTTGGTTGTGTTGTTGTTTGTTGTTGTTTGCTGTTGATTTCTATAAGTTCTTTATATATTTTGGATATTAACCCCCCATCAGATATGTTATTTGCAAACATCTTGTCCCATTCAGTAGGTTGCTTTTTCATTTTGTTGATGGTTTTTTTTCACTGTGCAGAAGCTTTTAATTTTAGTGTACTCCCGATATTTTATTTCTGCTTTTGTTTCCCTGGCCCAAGAGGAGATATCTGGAAAAATGTTACTAAGGTCAAAGAAATTACTGCCTGTTTTCTTCAGGGATTTTTATGGTTTCAGGTCTCACGTTTAGATCTTGAATCCATTTTGAATTTATTTTTGTGTATGGTGTAAGAAAGTGGTCCAGTTTTATTCTTTTGCGTGTAGATGTCCAGTTTTCCCAATACCTGTTTGTTCAAGAAACTATCTTTTCCCCATTGTATATTCTCTTTTGTCATAGACGGACCATACAAATTTGGGTTTATTTCTGGACTCTCTGTTCTGTTGATCTTTGTATCTATTTTTGTGCCAGTATTTTACTGTTTTGATTACCACAGCTTTGTATATATCTTCAAATCTGGAATTGTGATACCTCTGGCTTGTTTTTTTTCTATCTCAAGATGTCTTTGGCTCTTCAGCGTCTTTTGTGGTTCCATACAAATTTTAAGATTATTTATTCTAGTTCTGTGAAAAATGTTGTTAGTATTTTGATAGAAATTTCATTGACTCTATAGATTGCTTTGCATAGTATAGGCATTTAAATATTAATTCTTTGACTCCTGGAACTTGGAATATCTTTCCATTTGTGTCGTATTCAATTTCTTTCAATGGTGTTTTAAAGTTTTCAGAGTAGAGGTCTTTCATCTCCTTTGCTAAGTTTATTCCTAGGTATTTTATTATGTTTGGTGCAATTGTAAGTGAAATTTTTTTCTAGTTTCTCTGCTATTTCATTATTAGTATATAGAAAAACAACCAATTGCTGTGTATTAATTTTGTATCCTGCAATTTTGCTGAATTCATTTATTACTTAAAGTTGTTTTTTGGTGGGATCTTCAGGGTTTTCTCTGTGTAGTACCATGTTATCTGTGAATAGTGACAATTTAATGTCCTCCATACTAATGTGGATACCTTCATATTTCTTTCCCTTGTCTGATTGATGTGGCTAAGGACTTCTAATATGATGAATAAAAATAGCAAGAGTTTCCATTCTTGTCTCATTCCAGATCTTAGGAGGGAAAGCTCTCAGTTTTTCACCAATGAGTATGATGTTAGCTGTGTCTTTTTTTACAGATGGCCTCTATTACATTGAGGTATATTCTCTCTAAAGCCACTTTGTTGAGTTTTTGTCATCAACATTATAAATTTTATCAAATGCTTTTTATGCACCTATTGAAGAGATAATATGATTTTTATCTTTTGTTAATGTGGTATATATCACTTTGATTGATTTGGAAATATTGAACCACTCTGGTGAATAATACTTTCAATGAATTTTTTAATTCAGTTTAATGCAGTTTGCTAACATTTTATTGAAGATTTTTGCATCAGTGTTCATCAGGGATAATAATGACCTTATTTTTAAATATTAATATAATATGATTAATACCGTTAGAAATTAATGCAGTGATATTATACAAGTTGTCATGGGTCAGTTTACAAGAGAATGATTTACCTAAGGTCACAAAAATTGATTCTTGCCACCATTAAATGTGAAACAGTTTTGACCCTTATTACTAAAGAGAAGCCAATCAATGTTGAGTCAAGGTAAATAATGTAGTATTTTAGGAAGTTCAGCTTGCTGGAGTCTGGGGTTAGGTTGGGGGAAAAAATACAAGAGATAAGAACACCAGTGAGAGATTGTTGCTATACCCCAGATGACACAAGAGTCAAGGTACAGCATGGTACAAAAGAACCAGCCCAGGCAATGGCATCAGAGAGTTGAAGATACTGGCTCTACCACTTATCAGCCATGTAGTATGGGGGAGTCATAGAATCAATTATCAATTTTATAATGACATTCTTTTCTATTATCACAGTCTTTCTCCTAAAGTCTATTTTGCCTGAAATAAATGTACCTCCCCAGCATTCGTTTAGTTTCTATTTGCATATAATATCTATTTCCATTGTGATATTTTTAGTCTATGCATTCCTCTGGTCTATGTATTTGTTTTTGTACCAGCACCTTACTGTTTTGATTACTATAGCTTTATAATATAGCATAAAATCAGGAAGTGTGGTGCCTCCTGCTTTGTTTTTCTTTCTCAGAATTGCTTTTGCTATTTAGGTGTTTTGTGTTACATATAAATTTTAGGATTCTTTTCTTCTGTAAAAAATGCCATGGGAATCTAGATAGGAATTTCTACAGATGGCTTTTCATAGTATGAATATTTTAATACTATTGCTCCAATCCATGAACATGGGGTAATTTATTTGTATCTTCATTTTCTTTTATTAAAATGTCTTACAGTTCTCAGTGTAGAGATCTTTTACCTCCTTGATTAAGTTTATCTCTAAGCATTTTATTGTTCTTGATACTATTGTAAATGGGATCAATTTCTTTATTTTTAGATAATTTATGGTTAGTGTTTAGAAATGCTACTGATTTCTATTTAACTTTGTATCTTGAAAATTTGCTTAATTAATTTATTTGGTTTAGTGTTTTGGTGGGGTCTTTAAGATTTTATACATATAAAATATATCATCTGCAAATAGAGACAATTTTACTTCAGTTCTTTTTTTTCCATTAAAAAAATTTTTTTTTAATTTATCATCAAGCTAGCTAATATACAGTATATAGAGTGTGCTTTTGGTTTCAGGGGTGGATTCCTGTGATTCATCGCTTACATACAACACCCAGTGCTCATCTCAACAAGTACCCTCCTCAATAGCCATCACTCATTTTCCCCTCTCCCCTGCCCTCCCCCAATAAACTCTGTTTGTTCTCTATATTTAAGAGTTTCTTATGGGTTTGCCTCCCTCTCTGTTTGAAACTATTTTTTCCCTTCCCTTCCCCCATGGTCTTCTGTTAAGTTTCTCAAGATCCACAAATGAGTGAAAACATATGGTATCTGTCTTTCTCTGACTGACTTATTTATTTCATTTAACATAATACCCTCCAGTTCCATCAACGTTTTTGCAAACGGCAGGATTTCATTCTTTCTCATTGCCAAGTAGTATTCCATTGTGTATATAAACCACATCTGTATCCATTTATCAGTTGATGGACATTTGGGCTCTTTCCATGATTTGGCTATTGTTGAAAGCACTGCTGTAAACATTGGGTTACAAGTGCCTCTATTAATCAACACTCCTGTATCCTTTGAATAAATTCCTAGTAGTGGTATTGCTGGGTCATAGGGTAGTTATATTTTTAATTTTTTGAGGAACCTCTACACTGTTTCCAGAGCAACTGCACCAGGTTGCATTCCCACCAACAGTGCAAGAGGTTCACGTTTCTCTACATCCTTGCCAACATCCATTGTTTCCTGAGTTGTTAATTTTAGCCACTCTGACTGGTGTGAGGTGGTATCTCAGTGTGGTTTTGATTTGTATTTCCCTGGTGATGAGTGATGTTGAGCATCTTTTCATGTGTCTGTTGGCCATCTGGATGTCTTCTTTAGAAAAGGATCTATTCATGTCTTCTGCCCATGTCTTCACTGGATTATTTGTTTTTCTGGTGTTGAGTTTGGTAATTTATAGATTTTGGATACTAACCCTTTATCCAACATGCCATTTGCAAATATCTTCTTCCATTCTGTCCGTTGCCTTTTAGTTTTGTTGATTGTTTCCTTTGCTATGCAGAAGCTTATTTTGATGAGGTCCCAATAGTTCATTTTTACTTTTATTTCCGTTGCCTTTAGAGATGTGTCAAGCAAGAAATTGCTGTGGCTAAGGTCAAAGAGGTTGTTGCCTGTTTTCTCTTCTAGAGTTTTGGTGGTTTCCTGTCTCACATATAGGTCTTTCTTCCATTTTGAGTTTATTTTTGTGTTTGGTGTAATAAAGTGGTCCAGTTTCATTCTTTATGTTGCTGTCCAGTTCTCCCAGCACCATTTGGTAAAGAGACTGTCTTTTTTCCATTGGATACTCTTTTCTGCTTTGTCAGAGATTAGTTGGCCATACATTTGTGGGTCCAATTCTGGGTTCTCTATTCTACTCCATTGGTCTATGTGTCTGTTTTTGTGCCAATACCATATTGTCTTGATGATTACAGCTTTGTAGTAGAAGCTAAAGTCCAGAATTGTGATGCCTCCCACTTCCGTTTTCTTTTTCAACATTACTTTGGCTATTTGGGGTCTTTTCTGGTTCCATACAAAATTTAGGATTGTTAGTTGTAGCTTTAAGAAGAATGTCGGTGCAATTTTGATTGGGATTGTATTGAATGTGTAGATTGCTTTGGGTAATATGGACATTTTAACAATATTTGTTCTTCCAATCCATGAGTATGTAATGTTTTTCCATTTCTTTGTGTATTCTTTAATTTCTTTCATAAGCTTTCTGTAGTTGTCAGCATTCAGATCTTTTACATCTTTGATTAAGTTTATTCCTAGGTATTTTATGGTTCTTGGTGCAATTGTAAATGTGATCTATTTCTTGATTTCTATTTCTGTTGCTTCATTATTGGTGTATAGAAATGCAACCAATTTCTGTACATTGATTTTGTATCCTGTGACTTTGCTGAATTCATGGATCAGTTCTAGAAGCTATTTGGTGCAAATCTTTCAGGTTTATTATGTAGAGTATCATGTCATCTGCAAAAAGTGAAAGTTTGACTTCTTCTTTGCCAATTTGGATGCCTCTTATTTCATTTTGTTGTCTGATTTCTGAGGCTAGGACTTCTAACACTATGTTAAACAACAGTGGTGAGAGTGGACATCCCCGCTGTGTTCCTGATCTCAGGGGGAAAGATCTCAGTTTTTCCCCATTGAAGATGATATTAGCTATGAGCTTTCCACATATGGCTTTTATGGTGTTTAAGTATGTTCCTTCTATCCCAACTTTCTTGAGGGTTTTTATTAAGAAAGGATGCGGAATTTTGTCAAATACTTTTTCTGCATCTATCGACAGGATCATATGGTTCTTATTCTTTCTTCTGTTATTGTGATGTATCACATTGATTTGAAAATATTGAACCAGCACTGCAGCCCAGGAATGAATCTCACTTGATTGTGGTGAATAATTCTTTTGATATACTGTTGAATTATATTTGCTAGTCCCTTGTTGAGAATTTTTGCATCCATGTTCATCAGGGATATTGGCCTGTAATTCTCCTTTTTTGTGGGATCTCTGTCTAGTTTGGGAATCAAGGTAATTCTGGTTTCATAGAATGAGTCCAGAATTTTTCCTTCATCTTCTAGTTTTTGGAACAGCTTAAGAAAGATAGATATATTAACTCTGCTTTAAATGTCTCATAGAATTCCCCTGGGAAGCCATCTAGCCCAGGACTCTTATTTGTTGGGAGATTTTTGATAACTGATTCACTTTCTTCACTGGTTATGGGTCTGTTCAAATTTTCTATTTCTTCCCATTTGAGTTTTGGTAGTGTGTGGGTGTCCAGGAATTTGTCTATTTTCTCCAAGTTGTCCAGTTTGTTGGCATATATTTTTTCATAGTATTCTCTGATAATTGTTTGTATTTCTGTGATATTGGTTGGGATCTCTCATCTTTCATTTGTGATTTTTATCTATTCAGTCCTCTCTCTTTTGTTTTGAGAAGTCTGGCTAGGGGTTTATCAATTTTGTTTACTTTTTCAAAAAAACAGCTCTTAGGTTCAATGGTCTGTTCTACTGGTTTTTTTTTTAATTCTATGTTTTATTTCTGTTCTAATATCTATTATTTCCCTTCTTCTTGCTTTGGGGCTTCTTTGCTGTTCTGCTTCTATTTCCTTTAAGTGTGCGGTTAGATTTTGTATTTGGGATTTTTCTTGTTTCTTGAGATAGGCCTGGATTGCAATGTATTTCCACTACCTTTGCTGCATCCCAAAAGGTTTGGACTGTCATGTTTTCATTTTCATTTTGTTTTCATATATTTTTTAATTTCTTCTTTAACTACCTGGTTGACCCATTAATTCTTTAGTAGGATGTTCTTTAACCTCCATGCATTTGTAGGCTTTCCAAATTTTTTCTTATGGTTGATTTCAAGTTTCATAGCATTATTATCTGAAAGTGTGCATGGTATGATCTCAATTCTTTTGAGGGCTCAAAAGGTTTTGAGCCCTCAATTTATTGAAGGCTGTTATGTGATCTATCTTGGAGAATGTTCCATGTGCACTTGAGAAGAATGTGTATTCTACTGCTTTTGGATGAAAAGTTCTGAATATGTCTGTCAAGTCCATCTGGTACAGTGTATCATTCAAGGCCATTGTTTCTTTATTGATTTTCTGCCTAGATGATCTGTCCGTTGTTGTAAGTGGAGTATTAAAGTCCCCTGCAATTACCGTATTCTTGCCAATAAGATTGCTTATGTTTGTGATTAATTTATATATTTGGGTATACCAAGTTGGAGGCATAAACATTTACAATTGTTAGCTCTTCTTGATGGATAGATCCTGTAATTAAGGTATAATGCCCTTCTCCATCTCTTGTTACAGCCTTTGATTTTAAATCTAGTTTGTCTGGTAGAAGTATGGATACTCCAGCTTTCTTTTGACTTCCAGCAGCATGATAGATGGTTCTCCATTCCCTCACTTTCAATCTGAAGGTGTCCTCAGGTCTAAAATGAGTCTCTTGTATGTAGCATACAGATGGATCTTGTGGTTTTTTGTTTTTATTTTTTTTTTAATTCATTCTGATACCCTGTGTCTTTTGATTGGAACACTCAATCCATTTACATTCAGATTATTATTGAAAGATATGGGTTTAGAGTCATTGTGATGTCTGTAGGTTTCATGCTTGTGGTGATGTCTCTGGTCATTTGTATTCTTTTCAGCATTCTACTCACAGAGTCCCCCTTAGGATTTCTTGCAGGGTTGGTTTAGTGGTTATAAACTCCTTCAGTTTTTATTTGTCTGGGAAAGTCTTTATCTCTCCTTCTATTTTGAATGACAACTTTGCTGGGTAAAGGATTCTTGGCTGAATATTTTTCCTATTCAGCACATTGAATATTTCCTGCCACTCCCTTTGGCCTGCCAAGTTTCAGGTCTGCTACTACCATTATGTGTGTACCCTTGTAGATTAAGGCCCGTTTGTCTCTAGCTGCTTTCAGAATTCTCTTTATCTTTGTATTTTGCCAGTTTCACCATGATATGCCATGGAGAATACCTATTGTTGTTAAATCTGAAGATGGGGTTCTCTGTGCCTCCTGGATTTGGATGTTTGTCCCTTCCTCAAATTAGAGAAGTTCTCAACTATAATTTGTTCAAGTAAATCTTCTGCCCCTTTCTCTCTCTCTGAGAGTTCTTCTGGAACTCCTATGATATGGATATTATTACATTTCATTGAATCACTTAATTCTCTAATTCTCCCCTCGTGGTCTAGTATTTTCTTATCTTTTTTTTCTCGGCTTCGTTGTTTTCCATAATTTTATCTTCTATTTCATTCATTCTGTCCTCTGCTTCCTCTATCTTTGATGTCACTGCATCTAGTTTATTTTATATCTCATTTACAACATTTCTTAATTCATCGTGGCTATTTCTCAGTTCCTTGACTTCTGTAGCATTAGATTCTCTGCTGTCTTCTATGCTTTATCCAAGCCCAGCTATTAATCTTATGATTATTATTCTAAATTCTTGCTCATATATATTGTTTATATTTTTTAAGCAATTCTCTGGTTGTCATTTCTTCCTGGAATTTCTTTTGGGGAGAATTCTTCCATTTCATCATTTTGGCTAGTTTTCTGTCCCTTGTGTGTTTTACTAGCTTATTGTGTGTACTGCACCTGCGAGCACTATTATATTAAAAAGGGGTCATACACTGTCCAGGGCGTGGCCGCTCAAGAGGTGTTTTTGGAGTGTGTTGCATGCTCTCTGATGTTGTGACTCTGGTTCTTTATCTCCCTACTCATAGTGGTGGTTTGGGCCTTCAACCAGGTGTGCTTTGATTTGTTCTTTGAAGTAACCATTGAAAAAAAATTTTTTAAGTTGGGGGGGAGAGTGGTAGAAGAAGCCTTATCCCGTACAAACAGAGAAATGACAGGGGTGGGGAAAAAGGGAAGAAAAAAAGTTGACCAGGCAGAAAATCAGAAAATCTATACAGTTTAATCCAGAGAGAGAGTGGGAAAAATAAAGAAGAAGGAGATACAGAAGAGGTATAAAAAGAATAGATTAAAAATATCTGCTTAAACAAACCAACACTCAGAATAACCAGAACATAGAAAGGGAGGAAGAGGAGGAAGAGGAGGAGGAGGAAGAAGAAGAGGAGGAGGAGGAAGAAAATATATATATTTGTATATATATATATATATAAGAACTGACCAAGAATCAAATCAGAAAATGCAAACCCCTGGACTGATACCTGATGGTGCCTTGGAACGAGTGGCTGTGCTGGTCTGGAGGAGGGGCTGTCTGGCTTGGTCGGTTTCTATCTTGCTCTGGTAGATATGCAGTTACCAGGTGTGGGGAGCATGGTTTGGTGTAGTGGGTCCTGCCTGCACCGTAGGCCCTTTGTCCATTCCCTGAAGCCCCACCTTGTTGGTGATGGGGAGAAAAATGGTGACACCCAGTCTCTCCCCCACCAGACCGGGTGTCCCACACCACTGTTCAGGCAATCAGTCCTCACAGTGCTGTGCAGACGCAACTGTGCTGGCTCGTTCTGTTCCACAGTCTATGGTGCCTCCCAGGTACTCAGCTGAGATTCAAACCCTGATGTCTTAAAGGGTCCCGCTCCACATGCCCCAGTTCTGGGGAAGTGCCATTCCACACAGCCCACTGACTAAGAGTCTCTGGCTGGTGGGCATCTGCAAGGTCTTCTGTCCTTGAAGGCTATATGCTTCTTCCCACAGCACTCAAGGGAGAGGACTGCTCTTTCCAACTGTACCTCTGAGCTGCCTACCAAGCCCAGAGCTGGCTCCCCTCCTCCCCAGGCATGGGACCAGGGTGGCTGAGCCCAGTCTGGAGAAAGCCCCACAACCCTAGAATGAGGTAGAAATTGGTTCTTTCTCCATTTTTTCTGTTCCCCGGTCCACGGTTTTTTTCTTGTCCAAATTCAGTCCTACACTTCCATAGCCTCTCTTTCTTTTCCTTTTTTCTCTCCACAGAAGGGGATCCTTCCCCTCTGTGCCTACACTGCCTGTTTTATCTTTCCCAGTTCACAGTCACACACCTATGGCCCAACAAGTTGTCCCCATGGGCTCCTGGAGATGTTTCACTCTGTAGCTGTGATTGCTGAAATTCCAAGTCTTCTGGCCTCAATCCTGCTGTGTTTGAGGGATGAGGGAAATTCAGGTCCCCCTACTTCTCTACCATGTTGACTCCACACCCTTTAGGGTTTTTTTTCATGTTTATTTATTCTTAAGAGAGAGACAGCATGAGCGAGGGAGGGGCAGAGAGAGAGGGAGACACAGAATCTGAAGCAGGCTCCAGGCTCTGAGCTGTCAGCACAGAGCTTGACATGGGGCTCAAACCCACAAACTGTGAGATCATGACCTGAGCTAAAGTCGGATGCTTAACCAGCTGAGCCACCTGGGCACCTGAATTTTACTTCAGTTTTAATTGTGATGCATTTTTTCTTGCCAGATTTCTCTGGATAGGACTTCCAGTACTATGTTAAATAGCAGTGGTGAGGGTAGGCATCTTTGTCTTGTTCCTGATCTTTGAGGGAAACTTTTCAACCTTTCACCACTGAGTATGTTAGCTGTGGGCTTGTCATATATGACTTCTGTTATATTGAGGTACATTCCTTCTATATGCATATTTAAATGTTTTCTCCATGAATTGGTTGGATTTTGTCGAATGCTTTTTCTGCCTCTATTGAAATGTTCATATGATATTTTCTTTTATTCTATTAATTTTTTTGAGCATTTTTACATCCATATACATCAAGGATATTGGGTGTAGTTTTCTGGTGGTGCTCTTTTCTGGCTTTGGCATCAGAGTAATGCTTGCTTCATAAAATGAGTTTTGAAGTGTTTCTTCCTCTTTGATTTTTTTGAAAGAGTTTGAGATTGATTGTTGCTAATTCCTTAAATGTTTTATAAAACTCACCAGTAAATCATTGGGAGATTTTTTATTACTAATTCAATCTTCTTACTAGTAATTGGTCTATTCAGATTTTCTATTTCTTCCTTTTTCAGTCTAAGAATTTTTCCATTTATTCTAAGTTGTTCAATTCATTGTTGTATAGTTTTTCATAGTAGCTTCTTATGATCCTTTATATTTCTGTGATATCAGTTTGTAATATCTCCATTTTATTTGTAATATTTTTGAGTCCTCTGTTTTTTCCATGGTTAGTGTAGCTAAAAGTCTGTCATTTTTTTTTATCTTTTCAAAGAATCACATCACATTGTAGTTTTATGTTTTCTATTTTTTTCTTGTTCTTTATATTCTTTCTTGCTCTAATCTATATTACTTCTCTCTGCTAACTTAGGGCTATTTTGTTTTATTTTTTTACTCTTTTTTTAGTTTCTTAAATGTTGAGTTATGTTGTTTGAAATCTTATTTGTTTCTTAAGTAGGTGTTTATTGCTATAAACCTCCCTCTTGGAACTACTTTTGCTGCATTCCATAGTTTTGGCATGTTGTGTTTTTATTTTCATTTGTCTCAAGATACTTTTTTACTTTTTTTTACATTTCTTTTTTTCTCCATTTGTTATTCATGAGAATGTTATTTAATTACATGTATTTGTGACTTTTCCAGTTTTCCTCCTGTTAATTTCCAGTTTCTTATCATTGTGGTCAGAAAAGAGATCTGGTATGATTTCAATCTTCTTTTTTTCCCAGTTTTACTGAAAAACTATTGACACATATCACTGTATAAATTTAAGGCATACAGCATAATGGTTTCACTTCCATATACTGTGAAATGATAAACACAGTAACTTCAGCTAACTTCCAGTCTCATCTAGAGACAATGAAAAGAAAGAACAAGGAAAAAAATTTCCCTTTGTAATGAGAACTCAGGATTTAATCTCTAAACAACTTTCCTATATATCATACAGCAATGTTAGCTATAATCATTATGTACTTGACATCACAAATACTTATAACTAGGAGTTTGTACTTTTGAGAACCCTCCTCCACCTCCCCCTTTCCCACTGCCTGCCTCTGTCAACCACAAGTCTAATCTTTTCTTCTATGTGTTTGGGGTGGGATTTTTTTTGGTTTTTTGTTTGTTTGTTTTTGTTCGTTTTTAGATTCCACATATGAATGAAACCATACAGTATTTGTCTTTCTCTAACTTACTTCACTAAGCATAGTGCCCTCAAGGTCCTTCCATGTGGTTGCCAATGGTAGGAATTTTTCATTTTTGTGGTTGGATAATATTCCATTGTATATATATACAAAAACTCTTTTATCCATTCATTCATTGAGGGAAGCTTAGATTGTTTCCTTGTTTGAGCTATTGTAAATAATGTTTCTATGAACATGGAAGGACAGATATCTTTTTAAATTAGTGTTTTTGTTACATTTGCCTATATTCCCATAAGTAGAATTGCTTGGATTCTGTTTTTAATTACAGTTCTGTTTTTAATTTTTTGAGGATCCTCCATACTTTTTTTCATATATACATTTTTAATATACATTTCTGCAAACAGAGCACAAGTGTTTCTTTTTCCACAACCATATAAGCATTTGTCATCTCTTGTCCTTTTGGTGGTGTCCATTCCAACAGGCATAAGGAGATATCTCATAGTAGGTTTTTGGTTTAATTTTGTTTTGTTTTATTTTATTATTAAAGCTTATTTATTTATTTTGATAGAGAATAAGCTGGGGAGGGGTGGGGAGGGGGGACAAAGGATCCAAAATGGGCTCCATGCTGACAGCAGAGAGCCCAATGTGGGGCTCAGACTCACAAACCCTGAGATCATGACCTGAGCTGAAGTCAGATGCTTAACTGACTGAGCCATCCAGCACCCCGATTTTATTTTATTTATTTATTTTTTAATTTTAGATTGATGACTTTGCTATTGGTATGCTTTAACTTCTTTATCATGTTCTTTTGTGTAATTAGTACAAATTTTTTCCTTGTCGTTTCCATGAGGACTATATAAAATATCTTAAAATTGGGGGTGCCTGGGTGGCTTAGTTGGTTAAGTGCCCAACTTCAGCTCAGGTCATGGTCTCATGGCTCGTGAGTTCGAGCCCCACATTGGGCGCTATACTGACAGCTGAGAGCCCTGGAGCCTGCTTTGGATTCTGTGTCTCCCTCTCTTTCTGCTCCTTCCCCACCCCCTCTCAAAAATAAACATTAAAATTTTTTTTAATTTAAGAATTTAAAAATATATATCTTAAAATTGTAACACCCTACTTTAAACTGATAACAACTTAAATTCAATACAGTGCCTGAACTTGACACTTTTACTTCTCCTCCAGCTCACATTTTAGGTTGTTGATATTACAGTTTCTATATTTTTTATATTGTGTAACAACAGATTATTGTAGCTAGGGTTATTTTTACTACATTTGTTCCTTACCTTTTAAACTACAGTTTTAAGTGAACTGCACACCACCCTTACTATATTAGAGAATTTAATGTTGACTATATATTTACCATTACCAGTATATTTTGCACTACTTTCTTAAGTTTTTGTGATGTGACTTAGCATACTTTTACTTCCACTCAAAGAAGTTCCTTTAGTGTTTCTTATAAGACAAGTCTAGTGGTATAAACTTCTTCAGCTTTTGTTTGTTCAAGAAAGTCTTTATCTCTTCTTCATTCCTGGATAACAGCTTTAATGGTATAGAATCCATATTGATAGGGGCGCCTGGGTGGCTTAGTCGGTTAAGTGTTCAACTTCGGCTCAGGTCTTGATCTCACAATACATGGGTTTGAGCCCTGCCTAGGGCACTGTGCTGACAGCTCAGAGCCTGGAACCTGCTTTGGATTCTGTGTCTCCCTCTCTCTCTGCTCCTCCCCTACTCGCAATCTGTCTTTCTCTTTCTCAAAAATAAATAAACATTAAAAAAATTTAGAATCTATATTGATTGTTGTTTTCAAAATTTTGAACTTCTCATCACAATCTCTTCTAGACTGAAACATCTCTGTTGAGAAACCCACTGATTGTCTTATGTGGGTTTCCTTGTGTGTAATTACTTTTTTTCTTACTACTTTCAAAATTCTGTCCTTGTCTTTGACTTTTTTTTTTTTTTTAATTTTTTTTTTCAACGTTTATTTATTTTTGGGACAGAGAGAGACAGAGCATGAACGGGGGAGGGGCAGAGAGAGAGGGAGACACAGAATCGGAAACAGGCTCCAGGCTCTGAGCCATCAGCCCAGAGCCTGACGCGGGGCTCGAACTCACGGACCGCGAGATCGTGACCTGGCTGAAGTCGGACGCTTAACCGACTACGCCACCCAGGCGCCCCTTGTCTTTGACTTTTAACAATTTAATTATAACATGTCTCAGTGTAGCCCTTTTTTGGGTACAACATATTTGAGGTCATTTTTGCATCATGGATCCAGACAGATGTCTATCTCTTTCCCTAGGTTAGGTAAATTTTCAGCATTAAACATATTTCTGTCTCTTTCTCTTCTCCTGGAATTAATATAATGTGGATACTGCTTCTTTTAATTGTGCCCCATGTGTCTGATTGGCTTTCTTCATTCTTTTTCATATTTTTTCTTTTTGCTCCTTTGACTAGATAATTTCAAGTATCTTCTAGATTATTGATTCTTCTGCAGGTTGAGTCCCCATATGAAGCTCTACGGAATTCTTCCTTTCAATCATTGTATTTTTCAGCTCAAGGATGTGTGCTTCTTTTCTTTTGATCCTCTTTCTTTGGTGAACTCATTTCTGTCTATGCATTGTTTTCCTTGTTTAGTTCTTGCCTTTCTTTAAAAGGATTTTAAACTTCTTTAAAAGGATTATTCTAACTTTTTTGACAGTTCACAGATCTCCATTTCTTTAGGGTCAGTTATTGGAGCTTTATTGGTTTCCTTTAGTGCTCATGTTTACCAGATATTTCATGGTACTTGACTCCTTACATTAGTATCTGCCTATATGAGTAAGTGGTCTTCTCATCCAGACTTTACAAGTTCACGGTGGCAGAGACAGTTCTTCATCAGTCAGCTCAGTGTGGGTTTCTGGATATACCTGCTAATAATATCCTTGGTCACGTGGGGCTTGCTAATCTGGGTATATTTGGGAACAAGGTAACTGTCCAAGTTCTGAGGTTGGAGGAGTACCACTGGCCTAGAGGAGTTGAATAGTTTCCAGACTATGTAAGGCTATAGGATAGGCTCTGTCATTGCCTGGGTTCTTTAAATTCCCTAGCCAGCATCACTGACTTTGGGCTGCATTATCAGCTCTGCCTGCTGGGCTCTGTTTCAAGTTTGCTAGGCTATGAAACTTTCTAGGCATTGTGGTCAGGCTTTCTGGTTGGGTGGGGCTATGAATTAGCTTCTTCACCTGGGTAGGGTTGAGAAATTCTCCATGCCTGCCACTGGCTTTGTTCCTGATCAGCTCTGCCTACCATACTCTACTTGAGGTTTGCTTGGCTATGCTGCTTCCAGATGTTCTTGCTTGCCTTTCTAGTTAATTAAGGCTGGAAGCTTTACTCAGCAGTATATGGAGTTATGATTCAGCTCCTCTGTGTGTGCTGGAGCAGACCAGGCTACAGGAACAACAAAACTCTTCATTTGAGGATCTGATTCAGGGAGAACTGTATTCAACTATTCTCTGGTCAAACTGTGCTACCAACTTGGTTCTGCTGATAAGCAAAGCTGCTGGTTATGAGTACTACTTGGGTGCTGTAGGTAGGAATTCAGTCTACCAAGATCTGAGTGCTGGTTACTGCAAGCCCCTTCCCTTTCTCCATCACAATCGGTGTTTAAGCCCTGCAGACTCCTCTACATTCTCTGTGGAGGGCTACATTCTCTCTCCTCTACATTCTCTCTCTACATTCTCTCTCCTCTGTGGAGGATCAGAATTGGGGATCCCAAGAAGTAAACAACAATGCTGAAGGATCTAGTCCACCCTAAAATCCCTTTTCTCAGAGGAGATCTCTCAGGGTGTTGCTGCACCAGCCTGGGGAAAAGGAATGTAGTCAGCATGTAGCCACTTCCCTTGCCTTTCTAATGCAGTCTGTCTTGGTATTTGTGGTACAGGGAGGTGCTTCAGCCTCACCTTTGTGTTCTAAGATTCTCTTGGTGTTTCGTCCATGAATAGTTATTAGTTGTTCTTGTGAGGGTGGATGAAGTTAGGAACAACCTATTTTGCCATCTTGGTGCCAGCACTTTCCTGTTGAGGATTTTTGTATCAATGTTCGTTAGGGATATTGGCCTGTAATTTTCTTTCTTGTGGGATCCTTGACTGGCTTTTGTAACAGGGTATTGCGGGCCTGGTAAAATGAGTTTGGAAGTATTTCTTTCTCCTCTATGTTTTGAAAAAGTTTGAGAAGAATTGGCCTTGTTTCTTCTTTGAATGTTTGGTAGAATTTACCAGTGAAGCTGTCTGATCCTGGATTTTTGTTTGTTTTGGAGGTTTTCAGTTACTAATTAAATCTCCTTACTGGAAATCAGTCTGTTCAGATTTTCTATTATTTCATCATGTAGTCTTATGGCTGTATGTTTCTAATAATTTGTTCATTTCTTTTAGGTTGCCCAGTTAGTTGGTGTATATTTGTTCATTGTAGTCTCTTATGATCCTTTGTATATCTATGTTATCAATTATAAATTCTTTAACTACTAAGTTTATTTATTTCAGTCATCTCTCTCTCTCTTGTTTTTTATCTTGGTAAGAGTAGCTAAAAATGTTTCTATTTTGTTTATCTTTTCAAAAACCCAGCTCTATTTAGTCTTTTAGTCTATTTCATTTATTTCCACTCTGATATTTGCTGTTTCCTTCCCGCTACTAACATTGGGCTTAGTTGGGTCTTTTTCTAGTTCTTTGAGGTGAAAAGTTGTTTATTTGAGATGCTTCTTGTGTCTTAATGTAGGCATTTATCACTACAAACTTTGCTCTTAGAACTGCTTTTACTGGATCCCGTAAGTTTTGGTATGTTGCATTTCCATTTTCATTTCTCTCAAGGTATTTTTTTTTTTTCATTTCTCTTGTGATTTTTCTTTGGCCCATTCATTGGTTGTTCAGTGGCATGTTGTTTAATCTCCACATACTTGTGAGTTTTCAATTTTTTTTTTCATGCAAGTGATTTCTAGTTTCATACCACTATTGTCAGAAAAGAAGGTTGATACGATTCCAATCTTCTTAAATAATATGTTTTGTGGCCGAACATATGATCTAACCTGGAGATCCAACCATGTGTACTTAAGAAGAATATATGTTCTGCTCCTGTTGAATAGAATGTTCTATAAATGACTATTAAGTACATCTGGTCTAATATGTCATTTAAGTCCGATATTTTCTCATTGATTTTTTTGGCTTGTTTGGATAAACTGTCCATTGATCAAAGTATGGAATTAAAGTCCCCTACTATAATTGTATTACTGTCTATTTCTGACTCCTAGTGTGTTAATATTTGCTTAATATATTTAGGTTCTCCTGTGTTGGGTGCATAAATGTATATAAGTATTGTATACTTTTATTGGATTGACATGTTTATCATTGTATATTGACCTTCTTTATCTCTTATAAAAATTTTTGACAGGTAGTCTATTGCATCTAATATATATATCTTTGCTTTCTTTAGGTTCCCATTTGCATAAAGTATCTTTTTACTTTTACTTTTTTCTTTTACTTTTTACTTTCACTTGTGTGTTCTTAAAGCTGAAGTGAGTCTCTTGTAGGCAGCAAATAGTTTTGTTGTTTTTTTTTTTAATCTATTCAGCTGCTCTATGTCTTTTGATTGGAGAATTTAGTCCAGTTTAAAATAATTATTAATAAGTATGGACTTACTATTGCCATTTAAAGTTGTTTTCTGGCTATTTTATAATTAATTTTTTCATTTTCCTTTCTTGATCTCTTTCTCTGGGATTTAATGATTTTGTGGTTATATGCTTAGATTCCTTTCTCTTCACATTTTGTGTATCAATTATAGGTTTTTGCTTTGTGATTGCCATGAGGCTTTTGTAAAACATTTTATAACATTTTGTGTGTCTATTATAGGTTTTTGCTTTGTGATTACCATGAGGCTTATGTAAAACATTTTATAACAGTCAATTTTAAGGGGATAAAAACTAAATTTTAAAGGGATACTAAGGCTCTACATTTTTCACTTCTCACATTTTGTTTTTGATGTCACATTTTACATGTTTTTAGCTTGTTTAACATTAACAAATTATTGTAGTTATTTGTAATGATTTTGTCTTTTAACCTTTATTCCTGAGTTATAAGTGATTTATCTGTCATCATTATATCATTGCACTATTCTGAATTTAACTGTATATTTTCCTCTACCAGTGAGATTTATTCTGTTCTGTGTTTTCCTGCTACTAATATTCTTCCTTCAGCTTGAAAAACTCCCTTTAACATTTCTTCTAAATCTAGTTTAGTGATGGTGACCTCCTTCTGCTCTTGCTTCTAGAAAACTTCTTATCTCTCCTTCAATTCTGAATGACAGCTTTTCCAGGCAGAATATTCTTGGTTGACAGTTTTTTTTTTTTCCTTTTAGCACTATGATTATGTCATGTCACTCCTTTTTGCAAAATTTCTGCAGAAAACTCTTCTGATGGTCTTATGGGGTTTTCCCTTGTACATAGGTTTTTCTCTTTGATTTTGATATTCTTTCCTTGCCTTTAATGTTTGACAGTTTAAATATAACATGTTTTGGTATGAGTCTCTAGATTTATCTTTTTGGATTTCTATTGGCTTTATAAATCTGGATATCTGTTTCATTCCCAGATTAAGGATGATTTCAGCCACTATTTCTTTAAATAAATTTTCTGCCCCTTTCTCTCATTTCTTCTTCATCTTGGATCCCTATAATAAAAATACTGTTCCTCTTGATGTTGTCCCATAAAGTCCCTCCCTCCCTCCCTCCCTTTTATTCTATTTTCTTTTCACTGCTCTGACTGTATGAATTCCACTGCCCTGTATTCAAGTTCACTGACCTCCTTCTTCTGCTTTATCTAGCTTGATGTTGGACACCTCTATTGAATTTTTCAATTCAATCATTGAATACTTCAGCTGAGTGATTTCTGTTTGGTGCTTGTCTTATATTTGCTTTTTATTGAAATCCTCATTTTGTTCTTGCATTGTTTCCTGAGTTCTGTAAGCATAGCTTTATGACTGTTATTTGAATTCTATCAGATATATCACTGTCTCCATTTCACTAAGGTCTGTTTCTATAGTTTTAGCTTGTTCTCTTGTTTGGAACATATTCCTCTGTTTATTCATTTTCCTTGAATCTCTGTGTTGGTTTCTGCACATTAAATAACATAGTCACATTTCCCAGTTTTGAGGAGTAGTCCTGAGTGTAAGATGAAACTTATTGTTCGCCTGTGTCTGAGCTCTTGGCTGTCTCTCAATTTTTTTTGTGATTGTTCAGGTTGCTTCTTTGTTCTTAGTGGCTCACAGTAGTTGACAGTGTACCAAGACTGTCAGTGTCCCAAAGGAGAGGATCACAGCACCTGAATGAAACCTGTTGGCAGCAGGACCCTCAGACAGCAGCTGGGAAAGTATGTCATTGGGTGACCTCCATGGAGAAACTGGGGGATGTGTTTTTTATCTGCTCCCTCACTTATCTATACCTTGGGGTATAGCTGTGGTGGGGCAGAGAATGCTCCTACACCCATTAAGAACTGTTTCATTGTTTGCTACTGTCCTGTAGGTTTGTGAATGCAACCCCTGGGAGAACAGTCAGTTAAGAACTATTTCTTTGCTACAGTCAGGTGTGAATCCTCATGAATATAAGCCTTCTTGGCTACAACAGTCAGATGATCTAGGTGTCTGTCCCTTGGTTAGCAGCCCCAACAGCTGGGGTACTAGACATGTGTGCAAGTTCCTTCCTTGGAGATATTGGTTACTTGGAGTGGGCTAGAGGAAGAGGTCAGGGGAATTATCCATGGACTTCCCTGGCCTTGGGGGAGGATCACACGGTCATCCTCTATATGAATGTTAAATTAGAAGTCTGAACTTTGGCAGCAACTTTCAAGGTTATACAAATAGGCCTCTGTCGGGGAAAGAGGGAAGTGGCATTTTTTGCCCACTGCCTCTGTGCTGAGTCCCGGGGGAATAGCCACAGTGAATTCTTGTGAGTTCCTTAAGAACTATTTCTTTGCTTGCTATAGTCTTATTGATCCTTCTGGATGTGTGCCACATTGGTTTTCAGAGCTGGGTATCTTGGGGCCTGTCCCACAGTTGGAACTCTTAAAATTTGGAGCATCATATTTGGAGTCCAAACATTTTGCTTCTCAGAGAGAAGCTGGGAGTTGGGAGTTCCTTCCTGATTGCATGGCTCTATGCTAGTAGTGAAATTCATGATAAAAGTGTGTCTCCGCCTTGCCTGCCCATTTCAGTGTAGGTGATGTGGGTATTTTCTTGTTTTCCTGAATATAGGATTCACTCAACGAGTCTCTGGATTTCCTTCAGAGAAACTTGCCCCATGTGTAACTGTTGGTTCAGTTTTGTGCTTGGGAGGAGGTTAATTCACAAGGCTTCTATGATACCATCTTGGATCAAAAATCTAAGAAGTTTTTGTCTCCTTTTTTTAAGACTTTATTTTCTTAGGCAATTTTAATTTTACAATAAAACTGAGAGACAGATACAGAGTACCATATGCCTCTTGCTCCCATACATGTATAGCCTCCACCATTATCAACATCACTCACCAGAATGGTTCCTGTTTTACCAAAGGTGAATCTATATTGACACATCATAACCACCCAAAGTCCACAAATCACCAAAACCAATAAAGAGTGAACTTTAGGGTTCATTCTTAGTAGTGTATAGTCTTTGGGTTTGGACAAATGTAATAACATATATCCATTATTATCATACAGAATATTTTCACTGCCCTAAAATCTTCTGTGCTCTGCATGTTTATCCCCCCCACCACAACTGATATTTTTACTGTCTCCATAGTTTTGCCTTTTCTAGAATGCCATGTTGTTGGAATCGTATGTAGCCTTTTTAGATTGGAATCTCATTTAGTAATGTGCATTTAAGTTTCTGTCATGTCTTTTCATGTCCTGATAGCTCCTTTCATTTTCGCTCTGAAAAATATTCGATTGTATGGATATACCACAAGTTTATCCATTCCCCTACTGAAGCCATGTAGGATATCTTGGTTGCTTCCCAAACTTCCACTTTATGGGAGGAGATATTTCCAAGGATTATTTTAATTAAAAAATGGGTTATGTATGTTTACTTTGTTTCTTTTAATTTTACAAAATTTTTGTTTTGGTTAGACCCCTACTATAAATTCTGAAAGTTTAAAGAGTTCCTCTACTACAAATATTATTCCATTGAGGATCTAATCTCTTTTCCTTTTGAAAAGTCAACTTAAATCAGAAGAAATATTTCTTTTCAAAAATAATTCTTATTCAATATATCTCCCTGAGATTCTATGTTTTTGACACTGAGAACCCAAAAGACTGTGTGTGTGTGTGTGTGTGTGTGTATGTGTGTATACACAGATATGTATCTTTTGAAAACTTTAGTTTGAGCTCTCAGGAAATTATTAATTTCAAAAAGTAAATGAATATAGAACAATTCAAATCTGACATAATTGCTCAGAAAATAAATAAACTACTTGCCATATTATGGAATCTCTATTTCAAGGGACAAAGCAGGTCCTTATCCTCCAGAAGCTTAATATCAACCAGGGAAGGGAGAGAAGTATGATGAGGAGCATAAGGCAGACTGAGGGAAAAGTATAAGCTAGCACCACCCCCCCAGCAGGTGGGATATATATGATATTCCTTGGACACTCCAGGCTCCCCCAAAACAGAAAGGGACCAAAAAAAAAATGGTTAAGTTGATAAGAGTCTCCACCAGTTTACAAGAAAAAGCCAATCCCATCAATAGCCTAAATCCAGGAACTCCCTACTGTCTTAATGTTAATGCCTTGCAAAAGAGAAAAACAACTTTAGCTTGACAATAGCTAGGCCTCTGGTAATCTATGAGTCTTTAGCATTTGAAAATCTCTTTGGAAACTTCCCTTTTGACTTTACCTCTTCCAAGTCCATGGTATATAACCAGTCATTCTTCACAACCCCAGTGCCCATGGGTCCTATCCCCATGCTTTAATAAAATCACCTTTTTTTGTGCACCAAAGATGTCTTCAAGAATTCTTTCTTGCTCATCAGCTCCAAACCCCACCATCACACCAAAACTTCATCAAGTAGACAACCTAGGTAATTTCAAACAGTGAGAATGAACAGAAAGCATAAGAGCAAGATAATATGATAGGGAGTGTCTAGGGATTAGGGTTCAGAAGCCAATTTAGACGGGGTGGGAGGAGGTCTAAGGAATTCATCAGAGACCTTAATAACAACAATCAGAAACAGGCAGGAGCATTCCAAAGAGGGAAGGGCAAATGCAACATCCCAAGGCCAGAAATATCTTAGAAATTTCAAGGACTTAGAAAAATAAAAACAAAAACCAGTGGGTTTAGAATGCACTGTTCCAGTAGAAAGAAATGTTTTTGTATATGGGCCAAAGAAAGAATGGACCAGGGGGTTTTCCTGATAGTCCGTGAGATTTCCATAGCATGTAAGTCAGATCCTAAAAGACTTTACTTGCAGAGATGAGGATTAGAGTTGTGCTTCTCAAACTGTATTGCCCACAAATCACTTGGGAGATCTTATTAAAATGTGAATGTGAATGAAATGTGTGTGGGAGCAGCCCCTAAGAGTCTGCATTTGTAACAAGTTCACAGGTGATGCTGATATTGCTGGTCTAAGGACCACATTTACATTAGAAAAGTATTAGGTATTAGATTTACAAATCTTGCTCATCATCAAAATCACCTGTTTATCTTCTAGTAAATATATTTTGTTGTGGGCCGACCTACTTGGAATTTCTGGAAATAGGACCCAAGAATGTTAAAAACAAAGCACCTTAGGTGGCACAGCTACCAAGTTTGAAGAGTACTGACAAACACTACAGGCCAGGGAAATAAAATATGGGAAGTAGGAAGGTGTAATCTGTAAATATAAGTTAGCTACTCTTTCTTGTTTAGAAAGATATTTTGCTTTTATGAACTTCAGAAAATATTGTGTAGTTGGAATCAATTAAAGATTACTTTAAAGTGAGATAACATAATGATCTCTGGATTAAAAGATCAAGAGAGAAAGGCTTCAAGTTGCTGGGAGAAAGAAAGAATAAAGTAGGACTGAAACTAGGGACTTTTGATCCCTATAAGATTTCAGCTTCTAATGGGTTTTGTGGCCTGGTGTGAACCACTGGAACTCTCTAACTCACACTTCTCATAAATAAGATCTCTGAAGGTTTTTTTAGTCCTTACACTCTAGGCCTCTTTGGTAAAGGAGTAATTCTTCCCACCTGATCAGAATCACAATGCCATCTCCCCTAATGCTCTTTCCCCACTTGTACTAGGACAGGGCAGGAATCCTTTTGTAATCAAACTAATCTGGGTTTACTCCTTGGTGAGTTACTGTCCGAGAGTAGGAATTCCTGTCCCCTCAAAGATCCTTCTAGCTGGACTAAGAATCAAGTTGACATGAGACAGATTAACAGGAGAAAATCAAATTTAATAGCATATGTACAGGCAATCTGCACAGACATGGGAATTCCAAAAATAGGCAAAATGAGGTATATATGTCATCCTGAACTAAGGAGAAGAGGGTGGGGGTCTGGGACTTCAGAGGAAAGGAATGCAATTCACAGGGTGATAAGAAGAGCAAATGTTTGGTAATTAGATGTTTGCCCTGCCATACACATGGGTCATTCAGATAAAATTTGTCTCTGTTAATAACCCTGATTCTGGGGAAGACCACCAGTTTAGCTGTTTCTGTATGGTTAAGGGAGGGACAAAAGTTTCTTTTGAGCCCATAGAGATTCAACTGCTTTCAGCTCAAAATACTTCATATGCCAAAGTGGCACATTTGCAGCAGGGGGAGGAGGGAGATGAAAAGAGGAAGGGAGAGCTGTCCTGAACCCAGTCATTACAGATAGAGACTGCACCAGGTGGAGGTGTCAAACAAAGGAAACTTTATTTGCAGCAAATAAGGCGATCACAGGGAATAACTTCCAAAGCCATGACTCCCCATGTGGGAATGAGTGGATTTCTTTTATTTAGGTAGGATGAATATTCAGAAAGGGGAGTTTTGTCATCATATGTAGAGGTGGGCATAAGGTTGCACAGGCATACTTAGAAAACATACCTAGGCATGCATCCTATGTTAACGAAGCTTGTGTCTCTCATTGGGTGGAGATTCTAACATTATAAAGAGGTAGAAGTAACTGGTAGACACTCCAGGGTCCATCTGCATAGTTGTGAGTTGCTGGTCAAGCTCAAACTGGTTTAGGCCAGCAGGGGCTCTTCCTGTTTGCCTCTAAAAGATAAGGTTAATATTCCTGTGAAGAAAAAGGGAGATCAGGGGGGTTCTTGCTGGTGATTGTTTTAGTCTCATTAACCCTCTGGGGCACATTTTCACTATCATGGGAAAAGGTATCTATGTCCCCTTATTGTGGAAACCCCCAAACTTTACCAGTGACCTTCTTATTCCCCACCCAAGGTTCTGGAAGAAATACCAGTAAGGTGTTCTCTTCACCACCATAGAAGGTGAGGTGAAGGGGATAGCTCCCTTTATAAACATGCCTCTCCAGAAAAGGTACTTCTCAGCTTCCTGGTGTTCCTCCTACATTAATAAGATGGCGGTAGGAAATATGAAGTGAGTACCAGCTCTGCAAAAGGGTAGGTCTCAATAAACCCTTTGAAGAAATGGTTGGCCTGATAACTGAGCATTCTCTATACTTAAAACACATTTTTCTTCTATGGACTTGAGTCTTCAGGCTAAGGGGAAATTTCCTATATTTTGGTACGGTCTCTTAAAAGTTTAGAATATATTCAAACTATGAGTGAAAAGATCAAGAAAAAAACTTTTCTAGAAGCATTTTTTTCTGAAGAAAACTATAATTAAATACTTTAAAATTGTGTAACTTATACTTTGACTTAATAAAAAATTACAAAAAAATACTGGGGTGGCAGATGTTAAAAATAAGCCATTTTCCTTCAATTCATGAATCACTGAATAACAGGCCCATTAAAACATTCTTCATAATGCCTTTTCAACAGTTATTGCTAAATCATTCTAGATAGCTGAGCAATTATTACAGTTATATGAGATTTAGTATGAAGTATGAGAAGCAAACTATGCATGAGAGCATCTGAGCTGTATTACCCCATCCTATTAAATCCCCTAATTGACCTACAATATTATATTAGTTTCAGGTATGTAACACAGTGATTCATATTTTCATACATTATGAAATGATCACCACCACAGGCCCAGTTACTATCTGCCACTATACAAAGTTGCTACAATATTATTGACTATATTCCCTATGCTATATGTTACATCCATGAGAATTTATTTTGTAACTGGAAGTTTGTACCTATAATCCTCTTCACCTATTTTGCCCATTCCCTGAACCCCCCTCCCCTCTGGCAACTGTAAGTTTATTCTCTGTATCTATGAACTGCTTCTATCCTGTTTGTTTTATTTTTTAGATTCCAAGTATAAATCAAAGCATACGGTATTTGTCTTTATCTTATTTCACTTAGTATAATACCCTTTAGGTTCATTCGTGTTATCACAAATGGCAAGATTTGATTCTTTTTTATGGCTGAGTAATATATCTCACACACACACACACACGCACACACACATACACACATACACACATACATATGTCTCACATCTTCTTTATCCATTCACCTATTGATGGACAAAGATTGCTTTCATGTCATGGCTATTGAAAAAAAAATGCTGCAAAGAACATGGGGTGCATATATCTTTTTGAATTATCATTTTCATTTTTGTTGAATAAACACCCAAAAGTAGAATTTCTGGATCACATGGTATTTCTATTTTAAAATTTTGAGGATCCTCCATAATGTTTTCCGAGTACACCAATTTACATTCCCACCAACAGTGCACAAGTGTCCCATTTTCTGCACATCCTCATCAACACTTGTTATATCTTGTTCTTTTGATAATAGCCATTTTGATTGGTATGAGGTAATATCTCATTATAGTTTTGATTTGCATTTCTCTGATAATTATTGATGTTGAGCATCTTTTCATATGCCTATTGGCCATCCATATGTCTACTTTGGAAAATGCCTATTCAGGTCTTCTGCCCGTGTTTTAATTGTGTTCAATTTTTGTTGTTATTGAAGTGTATGAGTTCTTTATATATTTTGGATATCGACCCTTACTGGATATATCATTTGCAAATATCTCTTCCCATTCCATAGGTTGCTTTTTGAGTTTGTTGATTTTTTTTTCCTCTGCTTTTTATTTTTGGCATAGTCCCATTTGTTTATTTTTGCTATTGTTGCACTTGCCTGAGAAGACCTGTCCAAAAAAAATATTGCTGTGAACAGTGTTCTATAGCTTACCCTCTATGTTTTCTTCTAGGAGGTTTATGTCTCATATTTAGGTCTTTAATCCATTTTGAGTTTATTTTTGTGTATAGTATAAGAAAGTGGTCCAGTTTCATTCTTTTCTAGGTAGCTGTCCAGTTTTCCCAGCCTCATTTGCAGAGACTGTCTTTTCCCCATTTTATATTCTTGCCTCCTCTGTCATAGATTAATTGACCATATAAGTGGGGGGTTATTTCTGGTCTCTCTATTCTGTTTCATTGGTCTGTGTGTCTGTTTTTGTGCCAATACCATGATTAGTACAGCTAATTTGATCAGTGCAGCTTTTATAGTATACCTTGAAATCTGTGATGGCAATACTTCCAGCTTTGTTTTTTTCATCAAGATTGCTTTGTCTATTTGGGATCTTTTGTGATTCCATGTAAACTTTAGGATTATATGTTCTAATTCTGTAAAACATGTTGGCACTTTGACAGGGATTACGTTAAATCTGTAGATGACCTTGGGTATTGTAAACATTTAAAAATATTTTTCCAAACTGCGAGTATAGAATATCTTTCCATTCACTCGTGTTGTCTTCAATTCCTTTCATCAGTATCTTATGGATTTCAGAGTACAGGTCTTTCACCTCTTTGGTTAAATGTATTCATAAGTATTCCATTCTTTATGATTCAATTGTAAATTGGATTGTTTTCTTAATTTCTTTCTCATAGTTGATTATTGGTGTATAAAAACAGATTCCTATGTATTAATTTTATATCCTGAAATTTTATTGAATTCACTTATTCTGACAGTTTTTTGGTAGGATCTTTAGGGTTTTCTATATATAGTATCATGTCATCTGCAAATAGTGACAGCTTTACTACCTTTTTTTTCAAATTGGATGACTTGGGGTTTTTTTGTTGTTGTTTGGGGATTTTTTTGTTTCATTTTGTTTTGGTTTGCTTTTGGCTTTGGTTTTGGGGTTTATTTGTTTATTGTGTTTGTTTTTGTTTTTGCCTAATTGCTCTGGTTAGGACTTCCAATACTATGTTGAATAAAAGTGGCAAGAGTGGGCATCCTTTTCTTATTCCTTAGAGGAAACACTTTCAGATTTTCACCATTGCATATGATATTAGCTGTGGGTTTGTCCTATACAACCTTCATTGTGTTGAGATATATTCTCTCTAAATGCTCTTTGTTGAGAGTTTTTATCATAAGTGGATGCTGAATTTTGTCAAATGTTTTTTCTGCATCTACTGAAATGATCATATGACTTTTATTTCTCATTGTGGTATGTGGTACATTGTGTTGATTGATTTGTGGTGTTAAACCATTCTTGCATCCTTGAAGTGAATCCCACTTGGTCATGGTATATGATGTTCTTTAATGTTTTGTTGAGGATTTGTATTTATGTTTATCGGGGATATCGGCCTGTAATTTTCTTTCTTTTTTCTTTTTGGAGTGTCTTTGTCTGGTTTTAATCATAGGGTAATGTTGGCCTTGTAAAATGAATTTGGTAGCATTCCTTCCTCTTCAATTTTTGGAATAATTTGAGGAGTTTAGGTATTAACTAATATTTAAATATTTGGTAGAAATCACTTGTGAAGCCACCTGGACCTGGACTTTTGTCTAGGGGAAGTTTTTATTAATGTCTCAATTCCATTACTAGTAGTCAGTCTGTTCAGATTTTCTATTTCGTCATGATTCAGTCTTTGAAGACTGTATGTTTCTAGGGATTTATCCATTTTTTTCTAGATTGTCTAATTTGTTATCATATAATTATTAATAATATTTTTATGATTTGTATTTCTGTGGTATTGGTTGTAACTTCTCCTTTTTTGTTTCTGATTTTATTTACTTGGCTCCATTCTCATTTTTTTGTGATGAGTCTAGCTAAAGGTTTGTCAATTTTAATTTTTTTTTTAACGTTTATTTATTTTTGAGACAGAGAGAGACAGAGCATGAACAGGGGAGGGGCAGAGAGAGAGGGAGACACAGAATCTGAAACAGGCTCCAGGCTCTGAGCTGTCAGCACATAGCCCGACGCGGGGCTCGAACTCACAGACCGTGAGATCATGACCTGAGCCGAAGTCGGACGCTTAACCGACCAAGCCACCCAGGCGCCCTAGGTTTGTCAATTTTAGAACCAGCCCTTGGTTTCACTGATCTTTTCTATTTTATTTTTTAGTCTCTATTTATTTCTGTTCTGATCTTTATTATTTTCTTCCTTCTACTCACCTTGGGTTTTCTTTGTTCTTTTTTTAGACCCTTTTGGCATAAGGTTAGATTGAGATTTTTCTTATTTCTTGAGGTAGGCCTATATCACTATATAAATTTACCTCTTACAACTGCTTTAACTGCCTCCTACAGATTTGGACCACTGTTTCATTTTCATTCATTTCTACATATTTTTTTAAATTTCCTCTTTGATTTCTTCATTGACCCATTGGTTGTTCAGTAGCATGTTGTTTATCCTCCATATGTTTGTGTTTTTGCCAGTCTTTTTTCTTATGATTGATTTCTAGTTTCATAATGTTATAGTTAGAAAAGATGCATGATAGGGATTCCTGGATAGCTCAGCCAGTTAAGCAACCAACTTTGGCCCAGGTCATGATCTCATGATTCATGAGTTCGAGCCCCACGCCAGGCTCTGTGCTAACAGCTCAGATCCTGGAGCCTGCTTCAGATTCTGTGTCTCCCTGTCTCTCTGCCCCTCCCCTGCTCACACTCTGACACTCTCTCTTTCAAAAATAAATAACTTAAAAAAAATTTTTTAAGGTAAACATTTTTTTAAAAATTTAAAAAAAGATGAATAATATTATTTCAGTTTTCTTAAATTTATTGAGAATTGTTTTGTGGCCTAACATATGACCTACGCTGGAGAATGTTTCATGTGCACTTGAAAAGAATGTATATTCTGCTGATTTTGAATGGAATGTTCTGCATATATGTTAAGTCTATCTAGTCTAATGGAGTGTTCAAAGACACTGTTTTCTTTAATTTTTTTAATGTTTTTATTTATTTTTGAGACAGAGAGAGACAGAGCATGAGCAGGGGAGGGACAGAGAGAGAGGAAGACACAGAATCTGAAGCAGGCTCCAGACTCTGAGCTGTCAGCACAGAGCCCGGCGTGGGGCTCAAACTCATGGAATGTGAGATTATGACCTGAGCTGAAGTTGGATGCTCAACTGACTGAGCTACCCAGGGTCCCCAAAGACACTGTTTTCTTACTGATTTTCTGCCTAGATGATTTATCCGTTGATGTAAGTGGGGTGTTAAAGTCCCCTACTATTATTTTATAACTGTCAATTTCTCCCTTTATGTCTGTTAATATTTACTTTATGTATTTAGATGCTTTCATGTTGGGTGCATAGATATTTACAATTGTTATACCTTCTTGTTGAATTGATACCTTCGTTTTCTTATATTACAGCCTGCTTTAAAGTCTATTTTTTTCTGATATGAGTATTGCTACCCAGCTTCTTTTTTTTCCTTCCATTTTTATGGAATATCTTTTTCCCTCATTTATTTTCAGTCTGTGAGTCTGAAGTGAGTCTCTTGTAGGCAGCATATAGATGGGTCTTGTTTATTTATTCATTCACCAACCTATATTTTTTGATTAGAGTATTTAGATCATTTATTGATTACTGACAGATATACAGTTATTGCCAGTTTTAAAATTTGTTTTCTGGTTGTTTCTGTAGTTCTTCTCTGTTCTTTACTTCTTGCCCTCTTTTTTTGTAATTGATGACTTTCTGTAATGTTATGTTTTTATTTCTTTCTCTTTTTGTATATTTGTTAAAAGTTTTGGGTTTGTGGTTACCATGAGGTGCATATATAACATCCTAAGTGTATAATGGTCTATATTATGATCACTTATGTTTGAGCACATTCTTAAAAATCTTCTTTATTCCCTCCATCATGTTTTATATAGATATTGTCATATTTTACATCTTTTTATTCATAATTTTCTTCTAATTATGTTCTTTTCGACTTAAGGAAGTCCTTTTAACATTTCTTATAAGACTGTTTAGTAATGATGGCCTCCTTTAACTTTTGTTTGCCTGGGAAACTATCTCTCCTTCCATTTTGAATGACAGTCTTGCTGAATAGAGTATTCTCAGTTGTGGGCCTTTTTCTTTTAGCACTTTGAATGGATTATGGTATTCCCTTTTGGACTGTAAAGTTTCTGATGAAAAATCAGGTGATAGCCTTATGGGGTTTCCTATATATAAAATTTTGCTTCTCTCTTGCTTCTTTTAAACTCTATCTTAAATCTTTGACATTTTAATTATGTGTCACAGTGTGGACCTCCTTGGTTCACCTTGTTTGGAGCTCTATCTGCTTCCTGAACCTGGATTTCTGTTTTCTTCCCCATGTTAGGGAAGTTTTCAATTATTATTTTTTCAAATAAGTTTTCTGCTACTTTCTCTCTTTATCATTTCAGTTGTGTTCTTCGACTCTAATTGCTTCTTTTTTATATTTTCTATCTCTCTGTTGAAGTTCTCACTGAGTTCTTCTATTCTTCTCTCCAGCCCAGTAAGCATCATTATGATCATTACTTTAAACTATCTATCAGGCATATTTCTTATCTCCATTTCATTTAGTTACTTTTCTAACATTTTATCTTTTTCTTTTATTTGCAGCATATTCCTCTGTCTCATTTTTCTTGACTTTCTGTATTTATTTCTATGAATTAGGTAAAAGAGCTACTTCTCCTAAATTTGAAGAAATGGTTTTCTGTATGGTCACCCCTGTGTGTATAGTGTGTGCCTGGGGACTTTGGCTGGCTGGTGCTGTGGCTGATGTGGACAGGAGGTCCCAGAGCACTCCATGCTGGGGTTGCTGTGGCAGGATGGCTGGAGCTGAAGTAGACATGTCCCAGGTGATGCTGGGGCTCTTTGCATAGAAAATGCCCTATTAGGACAGCTAAAGCTAAATTGGGGGGCAAAATTTTGGTGCAAGCCAGAGGGTCTTAGGGTGTTCCACACAGGGAGTAGACTGGCAGAGTGGCAGGAGCCAAGCTGGGGTGCAGGCCAGGAGGTGACAGAGTGCTCTGTGCAGGGGTTGCTCCGGTATGGTAGCTGGAGCCTAGGTGGGGCTCTGGTAAGACAGCTCTAGCTGAAGTGGGTGCAAGGCAGGGTATCCCAGGGTACTCTGTGCAAGGGGTGCCTTGACACAGCAGCTGGAGCCAAGGTGGAGTGTGAACCAGGCTGTCCCAAAATGCTCTATGCAGGGCATGCTCTGGTGGGACAGTTGGAACAGAGCACAGGCTGTGGTTCATGGGGTGATCCATCCAAGAAGCACCATGGCAAGGTGGCTGGATCCCAAACAGGCATGAACTAGAAGGGCTCAAAGGACTCTGCACTGGGGGTGCCCTAGGAGCCAAATTGGTGTGGGCCTGGAGTGTTCCAGGGTGATTGGCACTCGTGTCACCTTGGCAAGATGGCTGGAGCTGTATTGTCCCAGTGAATGCCATGCTGAAGTCACCTTGTGGGGCTCACCGAGGCAGCAAGCCAGCTGAAACATCTGGACCCTGTTCCTGTCCATACTATCAAGGTAGAGAGGGAACATAAACTATGGTATTTGCCAGCCCCTCTGACCTGGAAAGAGTTCCAGCAACTCCTTACCATTTGAGAGGGTTCTAGGGGGTAGTTCCTTTATATTCTAGGTGTTTAAACCATGGCTTTTTTTTTTCCTGTAGCCAGGGCATCCAGGGCCAGAGTAGACTAGGGTCCCGAGGCTCACTGAGGCACCAGGCCAGCTATGGTTCCCATCTGTGCTATCAAGATGGAGGGGGCGTATAAACCATGGCTCACCAGCCCCTTGAACCTGGAGAGTTCTAGCAGCAACCCCACTGTTTGGCAGGGTTTTAGAGCTGGTTTCTTTATATTCTAGTTGCCTTTTTAGACCATTGCTTTTTTTCTGTGCTCCAAAGCAAATCAATCTGTTCACGGTCCTGTAGTACTATTGCTCCCCACTGTAGTTCACAGCAGGAGGTTGGTTTTTTCCCTTACTGTGTCTTTGTCTTTCTTGCCATTCTCTATCTCTGTGTGGTCTGTCTTTTGTTGCACAGAAACTGTCCAGTCAGTCCTCAGTTCTTCAAGAGGAATTATTCTATAAACAGGTATAGATTTGGTATTTCCAGTGGGGAGGTGAGTTCAGGGTCTTCCTATATCACCATCTTGGATTGGAACCCACATCTTGCATCTTTTATTTTATGGACTTCATATATTCCTTAATTATTATACAGTAAAACCTTGGATTGTGAGTAACTTGTTTTGCAAGTGTTCTACAAGACAAACATTTCTAATAAATTTTAACATGATAAACGAGTGATGTCTTGCAATACAAGTAGAATGTGACGCTGAATGTCACATGATCACAAGTAAGCCAATGGTTTTGAAATTCGCTTTGATATATGAGTCCTTTGAATTTCAAGCATGTTTCCAGAACAAATTGTGCTTGCAAACCAAGTTTTTAGCTTTTACTGCATTTTTTAAAATTAATTTTACTACTCCTATCTTTTATCCTTCATACTTTTATAAGTAGTTGATCTACCACCTTTATTTATAAATCTCTTCTGGTGACACATCTACTCTCCTATATTTTCTTATTATTAATTAGTGCCTTTTCTTTTTAGCTCAGAGAGGTCCTTTTCACATTTCTTGCAAGGCTGGTTTAGTGGTGAAGAACTTTGGCTTTTGCTTGTCTGGAGAATTCTTAATCTCTCCTTCAATTCTGAATGATAACCTTGCCTCCGTAGAGATTTCTTGGTTGGTGGTTATTCCCTCTCAACACTTTGGATATCTCATGCCACTCCCTTCTGGCCTGTAAATTTTCTGAGACATCGGCTGACACCCATATGAAAATTCTTTTATCCAAATGTTGCTTATCTCTTGCTGATTTTAAGATTCTCTTTATCCTTAAATTTTATCATTTTAACTACAATGTGTTTCAGTGTGTTTCTCTTTGGATTCATCTTGTTTGGAATTCTCTGGGCTTCCTGGATCTGGATGTCTGTTTCCTTCCCCAGGTTAGGGAAATTTTCAGGTATTATTTCTTCAAATAATTTTTCTGGCACTTTTTTTCTCTCTCTTCCTTCTGAGATATATATAATGTGAAAGTTATTTCCCTTTGATTTTGTCCCAGAGCTCCCTTAAGGTATCCTCACTTTTTTTTTAACTCCTTTTTTCATTCTGCTGCTCTGTGTGGATGTTTTCTGTTGCTTTGTCTTCCAGCTTGTTGATTTGTGCTTCTATTTCATCTGTAATGCTGCTGTACCCCAATAGTGTATTTTTCAGTCCAGTTATGACTTTTGTTTGGTACTTGCTTTTATTTTCTAACTCGTTGTTGAAGTTCTTGCTGTCTGTGTTCATCTAATTCTCCCAAGTTCAGTGAGTGTCTTCATGACCATTACTTTGAATTCTGTATTACATAGGTTGCTTGTCTCCATTTTATTACAGTCTTTTTCTGGGGATTTGCCATGTTTTTATCTTGGAACATTTTCCTCTGTCTCATTTTGCCTGTTTCTGTTTGTCTATGTGTATTAGGCAAAACAGCTACCTCCCTTAGTCTTGAAGGACTGGTCTTGTATAGGAGCTGTTCCATGTGGGCCAGAAGTACAATCTCCCTTGGTAACCAGAACTAGGCTTGGTCACCAGAGCCAGGAACTATATGAGCATCCCTCATATAGGCTATTGCCCAGCAGCTGTGATAGGGCTACAGCTACTGTGCAAAGCCCAGGGCACTCATCCATTCCACTTCTGTGCAGAATAGCCATGGTTCAGGGTGCTCACCTAACCCAGTTGTATCTTAGGTGCTGAATAGGGAGGGAAGGGCTCAGGGTACTCCCTTGGCCAGTTGTAGCTTGGTATCTGTAAGGGCTGGGCAGGACCTGATGCTCTAACTCAGTCTGTTTGTCTCTCCACTGCTGAGCAAGGGGCATGGGGCTCAGAACTCTGACTTGACCTTGTTGGGGGTTGGGTGTTATGTTTTATGAGTGGGGTCTTGATTCTCACCCAGTTCAGTCATGGCACAGGGTAGGCAGATCATTCACTCTGGTGCTCGCAGGTTAGAGGGAGGGCACCAAAAATTGTGCCTTTTGGCTCTGTTACTAGCACGTTAAGAATGAGATTGTAAAAATAGTTTCTGTGAGGACTTCCATCCCTGGATAAAGTCCCTGAAGATTTCTGCCTCTCCAGAAACTGCTTTAAAATTAGTAAGTGTGTAGGGGTGCCTGGGTGGCTCAGTCAGCTGAGCGTCCGACTTCAGCTCAGGTCATGATCTCACACTCCATGAGTTTGAGCCCTGTGTCAGGCTCTGGGCTGACAGCTTGGAGCCTGGAGCCTGCTTCAGATTCTGTGTCTCCCTCTTTCTCTGCCCCTCACCTGCTCATGCTCTGACTCTCTGTCAAAAATTAATAAACATTTAAAAAATTTTTTTAAATAAAATAAAATTAGTAAGTGTGTCTCCCTTGCTTATGGCTTAGTCTTAGATCTCAGGGCAAATGGGTTTGTGTGCAAGCCCTATGAGAGTGGGATTTCTGTTCCTATAGCTCTGCGATTCTACTGATTTTTATTGCCCTGATTTTCAATGCCAGACATTTTGGGAGTTCATCTTTCCAGTGCCAGCTCCAAGTGTTGTGATGCCTAGTGTGGGAATAGTCCCTTCACTTCTCAAAAGAGAGTCCCATATTTTGGAGATCCTTCCTGATTGTGGGGTCACCACATCTTCAGTGGGATCCATAACAAGGTCATGTCTTTGCCTCTTTTATTCTTCTCAGTGCATCTCTTTGTTGTGAATATGTTGAATTGTTGTGAATACATTGTTCATCTAGCTCTCTGGTTCCTCCCTTTCAGAGGAAAATTATTCTATATATAGCTGTAAGTTTGTTGTGTTCCTGAGAGGAGGGTCTTCCTACACCACCATCTTGGATCCCTTTCCCCCTAATTTTAGTGATTCTCTTTTTTCCCCCAATATCTAGTGGTCCTGATGAAAAACACAATAATGGCTGTAAGAACTCAGTCAATTATCAAAGTGTAGCCTTCAAATACCAATTAGTTTTCAGTGATGCTAATGAAACCTTAAATGAGATAATGTTGGTTAACAAGGTTGAACCACAAAAAGCAACCCCTTATAATTTGAATTCATCAAATGTAGTGTCAAAAAACAATAACCAAGAGTACCTAGGTGGCTCAGTCAGGTGAGCGTCAGGCTCTTGATTTCGGCTCAGGTCATGATCTCACAGTTCATGAAATAGAGCCCCATGTTGGGCTCCGTGCTGGGCATGGAGCCTGCTTAAGATTCTCTCTCCCTCTCCTCTGTCCCATCCCCCACCACGTGCACATGTCCTTGCTCTCTTGCAAAACAAACAAACAATAACTAATATTTGCCTAGCCTGTGCTTTTCCTCTATACCACCTTATTTAAGTTTTCCATCAGCCATGTAAAGGAGGTATTACCGTTGTGGGTGTAGCTAGATGGCTATAACATGAGGAAATTGAAATTTGCTAGAAATGTGAATCACCATGATTTGAACCCAGATCCTCCTGACTTTTGTTCCTATGTTTGTCAAATGTTTACTGAAAATCTACATTGTGAAAATGCTATACAGAAAAAAATTTCAGTGAAGAGGATATAAATTAACATAAAAATAGTTATTCATCACTTAAAGTTTATTTTCAGAGAGAGAGAGAAAGAGAGCGTGCACATGAGTGGGAGAGGGACAGAAAGGAAGGGAGAAAGAGAGCTCTGCACTGTCAGTAAGGAAGGAGCTCAATTTGTGGCTCAGTCTCACAAACCATGGGACCATGACCTGAGCCAAGACCAAGAGTCAGACACTTAACTGACTGAGCCACCTAAGCTCCCGCCACTTATTTTTAAATAAAATTCTACTTACAAAAATTGAATTTATACCCAATGAGATATAAAGTGAAAGTCACATTCATAAAATTTCATTAAAAAAGTCACATTCATAAAAATTCATAAAATTTAATGACTGAAGTCACTCTTTTTTCCAACTTAAATACATGTTTATTTATAAAAGTTAATATTATTGATATTTTATTTATATTTTTAAGTTATTTATTACACAAATAATTTAATGATTTCAGTGGAAATCTTTTCTCACCTTACACACTCTTTCTGAGACATCTCCCATTCACCTTTAATTCCAAACAATCATCTGGAATTTTCCAAGTCTCTACTATCTGCATAAGAACTAACATCTGATGTTACCTGAGTAGCTAACCCAAGATGGATTCAAAGACGCAGTGGAAATCTAGATGCCCCACCAAACCTTATAACTCAGAACATCTGAAAGAAAAGGACTAATCTCCCCAGACACCCCCAAAAATCAGTAATAAACACTAAATGAAAAAAAAATTAGTAACAAGAACTAAGTATCTATAAAAGTACATGTTAATAATGAAACATTTCTGTATCTAATTTACACAAATCTTTCAGAAGTTATCTAAATTAGAAATCAGGGTTTCAAAATAGCATTTATAACAGAAAGCTGGATATTGGAGGCAAATTTAAGCTGAATAAATATACTTGAAAGAAATATTTCCTATGTAAAACAAAAATCTACGTTTTCTGGACTGAACTATAGAAATATATAAAATAAAAATTATTTTCAGCCAATTACTCTATGTTGCTTAATAGCCACAATTATGCTTTTCAATACAGTATTTAGGAAAGGTTTTTAACAAAGCTGTTCAAGTGTAATAAGCCCAGAGACTCCTGGGAATGTAATTATCTGGTTTGTTTTGAATCAGACTGTCTGCGGTTAGTCGAGTGTTTTAATAAGGTCTATAAGGATTAGAATCAGTCAACATATGAATTATGAAACTTCTAGTTTCAGGCTGAAGTACAGACAAAAAAAAAACTAAATCATGTGGGAAATTGGGTATCCCTACAGGACTATGAAGTATTATTTGCAACCATAGCAAGTATAGGTTTGAAAACCAGGAAATAAAAGCTTCAATCAAGAAAGGTTTTGTCAAAGGGAAAAAAAATATATTTCTCAACATGTAAACTTTCCCAACAGAAGCAGGTAGGTATTTATCTACTATAGCTAACAAAGTGAAAAGAAGTGTTATTGCAATGTTTTGATAAACAACTCAACTAATTTTAAAATATGATCCTTAAGTTTATCTAATTTAGAAAGAAAATAATTATCACAACTTTTTCCCTAAGAAAATTGCCATATATATTAAGTGAAAATGTTTTCTATCATTTGAATTGATTTTATTACCTTTTTGGTATTTAACATTATATATTGATTAAAATCAATATGGTTTATTTCTAGATGACTTTTTCTAGTCAAATTCTGAAAATGTTTTTATAAAAAAAAAAACAAAACAATGGACATAAGTCCATAATCCTAAAATAAGCAGAGGTTCAAAATAAAGGATAAAGAAAGTAAGCAAATCAAGGATTTTGATGGAGCAAATAAATCCAAATCTAGGGACAATAGAGCAGAGTTCTTGAATTAACCCCACAATTGATTCAGAGACAGCTTACTGATAGAATTAGTTTATTTCACTGTAAACCATAATAGAGAAATCTACCTATAAAAAGAAGGCCAAAAAGTGATTTTAAGCAGTCTGGATAAAAGAACACTGTGGTATAATTTTAACGGGCACTATATTAACAGCATGTAGTTTAGGGAAACGTCCATAATTAGCTGTCACGATTATCAAGTACTGATAGATTTTTTTTAATGTTTATTTATTTTTGACAGAGAGAGACAGAGCATTAGCAGGGGAGAGGCAGAGAGAGGGAAACACAGAATCCAAAGCAGTCTCCAGGCTCTGAGCTGTCAGCACAGAGCCCAACGCAGGGCTCGAACTCACAGACAGCGAGATCATGACCTGAGCCATAAGTCGGACTCTCAACCGACTGAACCACCCAGGCACCTGTGATAGGAGATTTTGTTAGTGAATTTATCAGAAGTGATTAACCTAACTTCACCCAACTACCTCTCCTATAGTTCTTACATACTAGTCGTCCCATATTAATTTCCCTTCTGAGATGAGCCTGTGATGACCAGCTCATGAACATCATCTGTTTGAAAGCTATGTTTGTGATTTATGAAATCTATTTTCTATTACAATCCATTCCCTGTGAGCTTGGGTCTTCCATGACTCCTCCAGAAACTGCATTATTTCTGTTAAGACTCTATACTATCCAGTGGGAGATCAGGCCTTGGAAAAAAGGTAACCACAGCCTAGCTTATACTCTGCAGGGATCCAAATGGAAGTGTCTACCTCAAACAATAGTGCTGGGTCATAATCTCCACTATAAATGTAAATGGATTCAGAGCCCAATTCCCATTAGAACTAACCAAAGGTATTTCTACTACAATATTAATTTATACAAGTTATACAAAATGTCTGGAAACATGGCAGCCAAGATAAGGATTCTAAAAGATATTCTAGGTGTCCCTGGCTGACTCAGTAAGTAGAGAATTTGCTTCTTGATCTCAGGGTTGTAAATTTGAGCCCCATGCTGGGTGTAGAGGTTATATAAAAAAATCATACATACTAAAACCCCGAAGTGCAAACTGCCTGAACTTAAGTATGGTTCAACTAGGTGAGCAGAAGACCTCTTGAAGTTCTAACACTCTTAATTGTGAACAACCTTTGTGTTAGTATCTTGTATCTGCTCTCACGTTTAAAGTCCAAATAATTTTTTAAGTGGAGAGGTGATATTGTATCTTGTTCTCACTTAGGAATTTTGGGTACTGCAATTTAGTTTATATTCTATCACACAATCTTAAGAATTCTTCTCGTTGAATGGAAAAATAATTTCTCTATACTTAGCTTTAACAGTAAAAACGTGAACATGGAAAACGTGAAATATAAAGAGAAATCAAGTTCATTATATAACCAAATGGTATTCAAATATATAATATTTATTGTTCCATAGGGAGTGTAATAATGGGTGAAGTAATAACTGAATTATTATTCATTATTAAATGACAGTTTAGGGAGAAATGTTTTGTAGTTTACCCAAAATTAAAGAATGAATCAAGTACATTTTTATATTTATTATCTTTAATGAACTATGTTTAACATTTTACAAATCTTCAGATTGTTACAGTTTTCAGCAGTAAATATAGTAATAATGGCAATAAACACAGTGAAATGTGAGATTTCTCTGTTGAAATACAAAAGATAGAAATACTTGGAAACAAGAGGGCAAAATGTCAACTTAAGGTTTGAGATGGAAATTAAAATGGTCAAATTCTTTACAATGTCAATACATTTTGAGGGACATTATTTGACCCACAGATTCCTAAAATTCTATATGTATTGATATCAGAGGATTCAAACACAGAGAGTGATCTGAAAATGATTGCCAAAGCAAAGAAGTGCTTTTATTCCTCAACATTTGTGACCTTCGTGGTATACTGTGTATTATATAAAAGGGCATAAACCCTAAACTGCATAAATGTCATAAAAATTGATTTTATAAAGTCTCAAGATCATACTATGTATTCAAAAATACACACAGCTGTGCTTTCATAAACGAATCCATCAGTTAATTGAAGGATAATTTTGCTTTTAAGATATAGCCAAAGTATATACAAAGGATACACAAATGTTAACAATTTGTGATCAAAATTCTCTAGAGTTACATTTGCAAAAAACTGTGTTGGTTTTCAATTTAAAAATTTAAGAAAGATGTGAATATTGTAGGCTTATTATTACTTGGGTTAAGAAAAAGTAGATGGCTTCAGCTTTTTTAACAGGAAATTTGTGAACTACTCAAAATGAGAAGTTACACATTTTTGATCATTAGAAAAGGTAAATTGCCTATACTTCCCCACTGAGAACAGAATGTGCAGTGTATTAAAAAAAAAAAATAAGGTTTTATTCTGAAACCAAAGAAAAGGTATTTCTAGAAAAGCCCCTGGGGATACGTCTTCTCATTTCCTTTACATAAGAATGAATAAGTGGCATACTTCAATGGTGTACCATTATGTCAACATGTGTATTCCATTACCAAACTAAAAGATGAAATATTTTTATTTAAAGGTAGAGAAAATATAAACTTAAGATATTGAAGTGCAACATCTTACTATATAGTTTCTAACTTCATTCCGGCACAACATAATTTATCAATATAACCTGGATTCAAAGAAACACACAAAAGAGAGAAATGTTACTTGCATGCAAAATTCATTGTTCCAACATGAAACACTAGGTCTATATTTTTTAATTAAAACCTGCACATCTGTTTAATTTGGCTAACAAAGAAAATGCACATTAAAGAAAGATGTTCTCATATCCTTCCAATAAAGCAAGTCTATATCAAAGGCACTTCAGCAGAGCACTAACTCCTTAACCTTTTCCAAGTCCTTTTCATTTATGCCGCTTTTAATGCATCTTTCTGTAGACCAAGAAACCTCCTCCTCAAAAAACTAGACCTAGGTATTACCCCAAATATTTAGCTCTTCTGTGGATTGGGTAAAAAATGGGTTTTTAAGTTCTTTGGGTTAATACAGAATGGGAGGAGTGTGACCTGACAGGTTAGGTGTTATAGAAAAAACTGAAGTAATTGTAGGAAAAAACTGGCTGAAGTCTATCTTGGGGAAAAAAAGCTGTTGTCTTTCACTGGATATCCATCTATAATTTGACTACAGCTAATATGGCTAATTTTGCTTCTTGCAACTTGTTTATGTGCCTTGCATGTCTATGTTGCTCCCATGTTGAGTAGACGCAAATGAGAAATAAAGCAATTTAGTTTTATTCTTCCCCCAAGGGACAGGGGAAGCTGCTTCAGACATTTGCCTTCATGGGGATTTTTAGAAAATTGGATGAGTTGATTTTAATTAACAAGGAGCTTTATTTTTAGGACATATGAATGATAATTCAGAGTTGAAGACACTTATAATTAAAAATAGCTGTTCAGTGTGTTCATACTGAACTCTTTGCTATGATGAAAATAATATGGATATATTACTTCCAAAACTAGAAAAAGAATTGTAAATTCTGTAAGTGATTTAAGAAGAGACCATGTGGATATATACCTAAATTCTGGAGATAGTTTTGAGTCTTAGGGAAATAGAATTTCTTCTCCTGTTTATCAACATTTCAGAAAAAAATTAAATATTTTAATAAGTTAATATTTAGGTGTTCATAAGAAACCTAATTTTTTAACCAAGTTTAAAAGGTTTAAGTGAATGAATTAAAAAATATCTTAAAGCTGCCTACATGTATCAATGAGTCTTAAACTAAAGATATGGGTTGTTTTTTTGTTTTGTTTTGTTTTGTTTTATGTTCAGACTGGTAAGAAGTTTTCCTTGACAGCTAAGCTCATTTCTCTTTAGAAACAGGGGGAAATTTTTTAAAATAAAAATGAAAGTATCAGAGCATTCATTTTCCATATTTCTAAATAACAAATTAACACCTTATTATTCTGTGAGGTTATATCTAAAAACAACCAAAGAGCTGGCATTTTCCTCTCTAACCACCAAGTAGCTTCTTGCCCATCTTAAAAGTAAGATTTATTTTTGGGTTGACACAGTACACATGCTGTTGACTGCAAAAAAAAGAAAATATTGTTTGGCCTTTATGTTCTAGAATAACATCAATTCCCAATATTTGTCCTTATTTTCAGGGACAGGCAGAGGAGAACATAATAGTAACATTTCACAAGACTATGATGCCTGAAGAATACAGTTTAATTCCTAAATGTTTCACAGGGGCAGTCATCAAAGCAGAAGCAACATTTTTTGAAAGCAACTTTAGGAGTACACATTTCACAGTTGTTCTTTAGAGAGGGCTAAAGTGGCTGAGCATTTTCAGATAACTTACATCTTGAAACTATTTTACATTTTGAACTCTTGGATACTTCAAATTCATCACCCAAAAATAAATGAAAAGAATAGGCCAGAAAAAGCATTCCTTGGTATCTTTCTCTTTTGTTAGTGAATTGCCATTTTACTATTTACTCTGCTTGAGACATGTCCAGGGACCATGAGATTGCTCAGTCTCAACTTCTTAGAAAGTTCATACAGCAATTTACACGAAGCAAGAATAAACAACACGAGAGAGCAGAGACACAACCACCCTTGATGTTAATTTATGGGAATCAGTGGACGTTCCTCTCGCTTCTTCCAGATATTAGTCTTGCTATCTTTTTTGGCTAGTGGTGGTCTGCCCCTTTTTTTAGTGGGGGACATATTGGCTTCAAAATCTTCAACAGTGCTTTTTCTTCCTGGAGACTCTTCCCCAGGGTGTTCCATGATAGCTCCACTCCCTCCATCTAGAATGTGTCTTAAAGCTGGGTCCTCGGGGGAGCAGACAGTGGTTCCACTCTCACTGCTGCTCAGGTCTAAATCTTCTAAGTAAAGGATCTTAGGCTGATGCATGCTTTTGATGAAAGTTTTCTCCCTCTCGAGTTTTCTACTTGAGTGGTGCTCATTCATGTCCACCCCAGAGTCCAAACTCGTGTCATTGCTCTGGGCTCTCTTGCCCTTTTTCAGGTCTATGAAGGAATGTCTCACTTGTGCGACTGGTTTTCCATCAAGAGATACAAACCATGCTCTGGGATGGGGGGAAGGCTTTCCTTTGGACAACTCCAGGAGCGTCTGTTCTGAAATTCCTTGAAGCTCTGATGAAAAGGGAGTCATTACAACAGCTTCATTTAGTGTTCCAGGAACAGAAACAGATTCTAGTAAGCTGTTTGAATACCGGCTCCAGTCTGAAGTTTGGGATGGCAGGCTCTGTTGACCTTCGAGTGGAATGTTCTCTTCCCTCGCATCTGGGGGCTGTGTGTGAGAATGCACTGGCATTTTGGGCAACGTCTGTGTAAAGTTCTCTCTACTAACTGGTTCCATCAATTGGCCATAGACTAACTGTCCCTTTCTTGGCAAAGTAGCTGACTTAGCAGTATGTAACTGCTCTGGAGTGGAGAAAAGGTCAGATGTTTGAAGGATGGCGATGGGCTGGCTGTAGATGTGCATAAGCTGTTCAGGAATGTGGGAATGTCCATATACCTCTTCGTTACCTGTGAGATACCGCTTTTCCTCTTGTGCATCACCTAGAGATGAAGATGGTTTGTTGTTAATGTGTTTAGGTTGTTTGGACCCTACATTGGGCTCCAAAGACTGTGTTGGGTTTCTTGAGTAATTATTTGGATTGGCTGATAGAAATGAAACCTCTTCATTGTAGACTTTAAAATTGTCCCGAGTTTTTACCATGGTAACTCTTTCTTCTGCTTCTGCCTTTGATGGTTCCTTTTTCTGAGGGCTATATGAGGAGTTTTTGGCATTAAATAACTGTGACTTGTCCTCGGCTTTTAATGCAACTTTGACTGAACTGATGTGATTTATGTGTGTTGTTGAAGTTGTCTGGTCTCTCTTGAGGACCTCGAGTTTAGTGATATTTCTTTCTCTCTTCTGCGGAGTACCACACTTGTCCCTACAGGAGAAGAGATAGCAGAAAGTGTTCAAACTTATGACCTAGAAAATTCATTTTTAAAAACCATCCCATGATATATTATATATATGTAATTATATATATTATATATGCAGTGCTCTTAGACTGTATCCAGTTTTATTTTAATCAACATATTTTAAAGGTCACACTGCTGATTTTTATAAATAAACTGTCATACCCAGAACACATTGACATGATACTATGATCAGATAGTTTTCTGTGTTTATACATATTAATATTCTTCTTACCTGCAATAACAAAGAAGCACAGCAAAAAATCCAATGACAATGACTATTGTTCCTCCTAATATGGCTGTAAGAAACACTGTGTGGTAGGCAGTTATATCCCTTGAGTCTCCATTTATACCTGAACCTAAATGGTTCAATATAAACAAGTAAAACAGAGAATATATTATTTTAGGTAGATCAGATTTTCAATCATGTCCTATCCTGGGTAAAGCAGATTAAGTGTGTGTACACAGCTATAATGGCGGCTTCCCTGTGGGTAGAACATAACTCCCTATGTGTTGGGCTTAATCAGTTCTTGTTCTGTTCAATTAAATGTGAGCACCTTAAATGAAGTGGCATGAAATGGCCCTGCCCTCTTGCTAAGATTTTCTAGTATCCAGACGGAATATCCAAAAGTGCTGCTATTCCTTCAACCTAGGTTCTGGAATGAAAACAAATGCTGAACTGCACCAAGCCAGGCCCAAAAGTCATGAGGCCCTGCTGCTGGGCCAGTGAGGAAATCTGCTTCAAGAGGCAGTAAAACTGACTCCTGTGGTGTGGTAGCAAGATATGTAGTGGAATAAACTAGGGGAAAATATTTCTGTGCAGAGAGGTTTGGGGATAGAATGTTGGTAGTGAGGGTTGACTTAGTAGCTGTATTCAATTATAAACGAAAATCTAAAGATAAATTCAAAAAGGAATTTGCCAAGGTAAATAGGTATGAAAGGTTTTCTAGAGAGAATCTAAAAATTGGGCACTCGAAGGATTCAGAGTTGCAACTTTCAGTCTGGCCTTTAGAATAAGACACCATGCAGAGGCACAAGATACCCACCGTCTTTCTTTATGAGAGCTCAGATATACACTGCTGTTGTAATCACCTTAACTGCAGTAAAAGTAGATTAATGCACTAGGATGATCAGTGTAGGCTATTAAGATTCTACATGAGGGGTGCCTGGGTGGCTCAGTTGGTTGAGCCCCCAACTCTTGACTTCAGCTCAGGTCATGATCCCACGGTTGTGGGATTAAACCCCACACTGGGCTCCACACTGAGCATGGAGCCTGCTGAAGATTCTCTCTCTCTCCCCTGCATGTACTCTCTCTCAAAAAAAAAAAAAGGAAAAAAAAGATTCTGCATGAGCGTAAATGCAATTAATGTTGAGGTAATCTGTTTTAATATCACTAAGATTTCACTTTGTTAAAAAATGCATATAGGGGCACCTAGGTGGCTCAGTTGGTTAATCGTCCGACTATGGCTCAGGTCACAATCTCATGGTTCAAGAGTTTGAGCCCCTCATCAGGCTCTGTGCTGCCAGCTCAGATCCTGGAGCCTGCATTGGATTCTGTGTCTCCCTCTCTCTCTGCCCTTCCCCTGCTAGTACTCTGTCTCTGTCTCTCTCAAAAATAAACAAAATGTTTAAAAAACTTTTTAAAATACATATAACAAGTCTACTGATCATTATCAAGTAGAGTCTAATATGAATTCAGGGTGATAAAGTGATAAGACTGGTCAGACAGGTGGTTCTCTGGCAATCTCTACCACGAGAAACATCCAGAATGAGGCTTTCAGCTTCACCAAGGACCCTAGAAAAGACTGAGGATGACAGACTTTAGATCCTTTAATTTTGCATCATCTTATTTGATAAAAATAAAATAATAATAATGGTAGTAAGAAAGGTTTTGGAGAAGTAGTATTGTGGTTATGCATACAAACTTTGGAGCCAGAGTGCCTCAATTAGAATCCCAGTCTCACTATTTCTTTTTTCTTTTCAAAGAAACTTATTATCAAAATGTAATTTCTTGGGGCGCTTGGGTGGCTCAGTCAGTTAAGCATCCCAGTTCAGCTCAGGTCAAGATCTCACAGTTCATGGGTTCAATGATTCTGTGCTGACAGCTCAGAGCCTGGAGCCTGCTTTGGATTCTGTGTCTCCCTCTCTCTCTCTCTCTCTCTGCCTCTCCCCTACTCACGCCCTGTCTCTTTCTCTCAAAAATAAAATAAACATTAAAAAAACTTTATTAATGCAATTTCTTTAAATATATACCCTTCTCCCACCCTCTACCCTCTCTGGGGAGGAACAGAATATCCCCAGGAGATTCCATGTATAAAGACTTATATGGTGAGGATGAAGTATAAAAATACTATTAACAAAAGGGAAGAAGGTACCTGTTGCTACCTTAACCTTCGGAAACCCCCAGCCTCCATTACCACATGCCCCTTTTGCTCCTTTATATTTGAGTGTAGAATAAGCCCTTTCTCTAGAGGAGGACTCAAATCCAACATCATCATTTATTTCTTTGTAACATTCTCATTTAGTTTTGGGGCAAGTTTCATTACTTTGTGTCTCATTTCATATCTATAAGATCTCACCTATATGGCTTGTTATGAGGAGTAAGAGAGTTAATACTTATTAGGGGCATCTGGTTAAGTATCCGACTCTTGATTTGGGTTCAGGTCATGATCTCATGGTTCCTGGGTTTGAGCCCTGAGTTGGGCTCTATGCTGACAGCACGGAACCTGCTAGGGATTCTCTCTCTCCCTCTCTCTCTCTGCCCCTCCCCCACTTGCCCTTTCTCTCAGAAAAAATAAACTTTAAAAAAAAAAAAAGAGTAAGTACTTATTAAAACACTTAGTGCTTGGCACATGATAAGCACTCAGTGTACAACATCATTGTTATTAAATGAAACTTCACTGGCACTCCAGTATTAGCCACACTTTCCTATATATATGGTAAGTATTAACAAAGTGTTTATCATATCTGATAGACAACCAAGTACAGCACTCACAATATGAAATTTCTTCAAAAAGAAAAGAAATAAAAGTAACATTTCTATCTGCAGATTCTTATTTAGGATCCAGGGTTGCAATGGAGTAGTTTGATTATAACTGGGTGAAATTCAGCTTCTCTAAAAGTCTATGTTTCCACAATAGAGTAACACTTTTCATAGCACACAATTCCAACAGAACTCCCTTTTGGACACACGAGGCTGATACTTTTGGGTTTCTCCCAAATTTTATATACATGACAACACCAAAAAGTATGCATCTGTGTGTTTGTGTGTATGCCTAAAAAGAGTCAAAAAGGCAGGAAATTATATTTTTATTTAAATGTATTTGAAAGTGCATATTTAAAAACTGTCATAAGTACTTGTTTATTAAACTCTACTCAGCTGTCTACTTGCCGATAGCAATCACTTGATTTTAATTTCTTGCACTTATTTTCCAAGGAATTCTAGAATTCCATTCAAAATGTATTTAAAAAACAGATTTAGTATGTTATTGGCTAAACTTTAAGTAGCTCCAGCACCTAGTCCATCAGAAGACCAATGTTGATTTTACAAAATGTGATTTTACTCACAATCTAAAATTTTAGGGGGCATTAAGGATCATCATATCCGACTCCTACCATTTAGAAATAAGAAAACTAACGCTCAGATAGGCAAGTACATATTTCAAACTCAGCCGGATAAATTATCGGCAAAGCCAGAGCTACAATCAAGCTATCCATATTTCTAGTATAGTGTTCCTCTGTGATAGGCTCGCAGAATGGATTTTTCAAAAGCATCACTAGAAGGTATCTAATTCAAACTAAATGGGAATCCCACATTTCTATTTTCATACTCTGATTCACACAAAATCTTCTCTGAACTATAAGCTAAAACAAAACTTCCACCTACTTTGGAAAATTTGGCTTTTGTAATTCATAGTCATCTTCTATAAATTGATTTCAGGTATATTTTTAATGGAAAGTACACTTCTCTATAAAACTCAAGTGTTCCCTGGGTTATTTTTATTGGAAATGAAATAACTGGGATTTAGTTGAGCTGAGTATTAAATATTAATTGTTCTTTTTCATCAATATTTCATTATAGTTGCAAATCTAGAATGAAATATGGCCAGACAGCTGGCAAGACTGCAGGATATTTTGCATCATGAAGAACAAAAGTAACCACCCTCTGGTTTCTGAATAAATAATCTCATAAGTACTAAGTTCAAACAAAAACAGAGAGAACATCCCCCTTGATCATAATGGTTAAATGGCTCATATTTCTTCTATTGGAATATTACATGTTAGCTTCATTGAAAAAAAAAAGTCTTGTTACCTTGCATGGTTTAAAATTCAAAGGCTGTCAATATAAAATGATAAAAATTAAACTATCGAAAAAGACATCTTCAGAAAGAACTGAGAGCCTTCGAATTATTAACAGGCCGCCATAACAAAGTTAGGTGATAGAAGGCTGCAGAGAAATGTATGTGCAATGTCATCCACATCCTGGGTCAGGGTGTGCACTGGGGCTGTGCCTGACTAGCATGAAATAGCCAGGTTGCAGCTGCCTCTCAGCTGGGAGCCAAAACACTCAACAAACCAAAAGAATTCTCTGACACATGATTAAAGATGTAGGAACGACATATGCATTCAACCTTCACACTCCCGCAAAGCTTCACTAAAATGACCCTGATGGTTTTGCTTGGTTTTGTTTTTATAAACAAACCCACAGGTTAAAGGAGAATGTCGTAAGAGACCAGAGCAAGAAGATGATGAAGGCTGGAAGCTGACTTAGCAAAGCTGGCGACAGGCAAAGCCACGAAGCAATTCAATTGATACAGTGAGCACCCAAAAGGCCCAGAAAATGATACTAAGCCCGTGGTGCAATCAGACTACACTACAGCAGGTTAGAAGACTTTAAGAAGATTTAATGGATAAAACATGCAATGTTTGAGTATTTTGAGAGATTTATACAACTCAAGATGCATGTATAAGATTTCCTTACTTTAAATCATATAAATAATCTGATAGCATGTCCAATCTAGGAAAAATAAAATACTCATTTCACCTAGAACATGAATAGATCATTCCTAGTGGACAAGACTTAGTTTTTGTCCACCCTCAGCTCCTATGTCAGGCCAACCTTCATTTGGGGTATCACATGTCATATACTGAGAAAATCTGGGGACACTATTTTTCAATAGCCCTCACCCCAGGGGTGTGCTCATGACCCATGTCCGGGCAAACCAAACTCTATCTCTAGAATGAAGGAACAGTGTGAGGAAAAGATCACAAAGGGTTGGAGTCAGCTGTACATGGAGCAGCAATTCTGCAAAGACAGTCAAGTAGGCCTGGTAACCGGGTGCCCTAGGATTCCTGCCTTTTAGTACCTAGTTCTTCAGCCTTCCCTGGGATCCTATGAACTCCCTGCATCCTAATACATTTTATGTAATTATCTAAGATCTGTTTCTGTTGCTTGCAACCCAACGCTTTAACTGATCTGGGTAAAATGTATTCGTGAAAAGTAAACGCTTTATTGAACAAACTTTACACTTTACAGATTCATGAGACATCATGCTATAAAAACCTCAGAGTTCACAGAGCTTAATCTTTTCTTATACACATGAAAAAAATTAAAAGAAAGCGGAGATCAACAGACTAGAAGCTTTTTCCAACATCATACAGTCTGTAAGTGGCAAAGTTTAGAATAAAATCGAGATCTAGTGATATCAATTCCAATTTGACTATTTGGATTTTTTCAAATGCCTTTTGTTTCATTTTTACAATACCTCTAGTTCCTGGAAGTGGAGCAGCTATCCAGTAGCCCAAACGTGGTGCATCATATGTCCAGACGAAGTGATTGTTATGTTCCTTGACCATTCCCTGGCCATGATTTACCCAAGCACCTAAAAAGGTAAGTAAAAAAATCCCAATCAGTTAATGTATAGATCTTTAAGGCTGATAGGAGTTTGCTGACAGTCATGTATAGACTGTTTTTGCAGAACTCTTTCAAAAATTATGAAGACTCTGGCAATATATTATCATGAGATAATACATATTATATCAAAATATAGTTTATATTGTAATATATACAATGGGATGATTTGAATGATTGTTATGACTAAAGGAAAGAAAATCATTATAAATAAACTAAGAATGTACACATTATTTAGAGAAATCACAACTCTCCGAATAATGTTTAAATTGTACATATTGAGATAGGTTTTAAGGATGTGAATAGTGAAATTGAAATTTATCAATAGGTGGCTATTTGTCACCTGTTCCAGGATTCTGATTAAACACTTGTAATATATGTTTTATGGCCTCATTAATTTTTTTATTAAATACTGTTTTGGTCTATTACTGTTGGCATAGCTCTTTTAGAATGTAATTTCTAAGAATGTTTTTAAAAATACTATCTAATAAAATGCCATCCATAGAAAAAAATTCAGTAAAACCCAGATCTTTTATAAAGTTCAGCATAACAGGGGCACCTGGGTGGCGCAGTCGGTAAAGCGTCCGACTTCAGCCAGGTCACCATCTCACGGTCCGTGAGTTCGAGCCCCGCGTCAGGCTCTGGGCTGATGGCTCAGAGCCTGGAGCCTGTTTCCGATTCTGTGTCTCCCTCTCTCTCTGCCCCTCCCCCGTTCATGCTCTGTCTCTCTCTGTCCCAAAAATAAATAAACGTTGAAAAAAAAAATAAAAAAATAAAATGTTGTTTTAAAACAATTCTTTCATTCAACAAATTAGGAAATTCAGGCCCAAATAAGTGATTTGTTCAAAATCACATGGCTGGTGGGATGCCTGGGTGGCTCAGTTGGTTAAGCACTGGACTCTTGATTTCGGCTCAGGTCATTATCTCATGGGTTCGTGATCGAGCCCCGCCTTAGGCTCTGTGCTGAGTAGAGTCTGCTTGGGATTTTCTCTCTCTACCCCTCCCCTGCTTGTGCTCTCTTTCTCTCACTCACGCTCATAGTAAATAAATCTCTCTCACTCTCATAATAAACATTTTTTTTAAAAAATCACACTGCTGGTGAATGGACTAGAATCTAGGGCTTAGAGCTCTTAATCCAATGATTACAATATATTATATTTGGTTTTAGTCCCCAGTCCTTACACAGAGCTTTGGAAATCCTTGGAGTTATCTATGTAATAAAATGCAATGTTACCTATGGAAAGAGTACCTCTTGTAGTTCCTAACAAGCCACTTTCAACCACACCTGAGTTCATGTTAATGAGGTGATTTTTGGAAAATCCCTGTGGATTGGGCTGGTTGCCAGGGAAACCCACCAAGTGATTAGAAGGTTGGAATTTTCAGCTTCACCCTACTCCTGCAGAAAGGGGAGATGGGCTGAAGATTAAGTTCAATCACCAATGGTCAATGACAATCATGCCTACATAAAAATACCTGAACTACAGGGTTCGAAGAACAGAGCTGGTGAACACATGGAGGTGGTGGGAGGGGATGCACCCAGAGGAGAGGATATTCTTCTATAATAAACTGATAATATAGTAAGTAAACTGTTTTCCTGTGAGCTGTTCTAGCAACTATCAAGGTTGAGGAGAAGATCATGGGAACCTCCAGTTTATAGCCAGTTGGTCAGAAGCACAGATGATAAACTGGACTTGTAATTGGCCTCTGAGGTGGGGGTTAGGGGACACTCTTGGAAGACTGAGCCTTTAACCTGTGGAATCTGATGCTAATTCTAGGTAGGTAGTGTCTGAATTGAATTTTAGGATACCCAGCTGGTAGAGAACTGCTTGGTGTGAGAAAAACACCCCCACATTTGGTGACAGAAGTGCAGTACTGAGTATAGAATCACATTGAGAGACTTTCTCTTACAACTATCCTTTTTACTTATATACATGTTTTTTAAAACAGTGGCAACTATATATTATTGTTTACATTTTGTAGTAAACAGGTATTTGGATTTTTTTTTTTTTTTTTTTTTTTTTTTGCCTAACTACCCTTCCAATCCAACTGCAGTGAAATCTCATTCCAAATCTCTTTTGAAGGTTAACTGCTCCATATTCTCAGTCCACATGATTAGTTTGGCCCTCCAACACAGAATCTTAAGCCTAAATAAATCTGTACATTCTATTTGCAGACCACAAAGGCTGGTTCGGAGATGGGCATGAAAATTCTATAACTGCAGTGAATCCAAGAGCTTGCGCAATTGCTATTGGGAAAAGAATCTCTTTCCATTGGACTTCAACCTGTGTGTCAAGTCAGAGCACCTACACTCTCTTCTTGCCACTCTGAAGGTAAATCTTATCCCAGAAAGGTATTAACACAGAGAAAACATGAGAGAAATCAAATCCTGTGAAACTGTCTAGGCTCTGTATCTTGACTCATCCAAAACAATTGTGGATCATATCCCCCGCCCCCTCCCCCCTTTTTTTAGTAATTTAAAGACACTCCTCTTATTTACATGGAAACACAAGAACAAAACCAAGGGAAGCAGAGAAAGAAAAAGTACTTCTACTTAGGAGACTAAACTCAGGACCAAAATTGGTACCTGAGGTTTTTTTTTTTAATAACCACTCTGTATCTTAATAGCACAATGTCGTTTATTTTCATGAAATTAACATACATTTCTTAATTGCCTTAACCAACCTTTTAGATATAAGTTCATATTGCTTATCAAAACAAAAACCTAGAAGAGTAGAAATAGTTTTTTAAAAATTTATTTATACTTTTCTGTTAAAGATCTTGGGAAATATAAAAGGCAAGGGAGGGGTGACTGGGTGGTTCAGCCAGTAGAGCACACGACTCTTGATCTCGGTTATGAGTTCAAGCCCTATGTTGGGCATAGTGCTTACTTTAATAAAAAAGGAATGTGAATAAATAATACTATTCTTTACATGTAACATATTGGCATCATTTTCCCCACAATTGTATTATATTAATCAAAGTGGGGCCAAATTCTGGTCATTGACAAAGTGCTTAAAATTATAACATTACTGATTTAGTACTCTACTAAAGATAAATCATTCAAATATAAATGATATATTTTAATGTTTTAAATAAGACACATTAATTTTTAATTATTCTATAGTCAGCATATAAAAATTTGCTAATTATACCTCAATAAAGCTGAAAAAATATTTAATAGTAATATGGAAACCTATCTTTAAAATCAAACATTCAAACACCCAAAAGGAAAATATTCAGAGTATTTTCACGTAGCTCACATACCTATGTTCATATCAAATGTCCAGGCAGGTATCTGATCCCCTGCACTTACATCATTTGTATGTATAAGGGGGAGAGAAACTTGAATAGAGCCATCCACCTTTAATTCTTTTCCTCCAGAATATATTTTCACGCATATTGCAGCAAGAGGAGTCAATTCAGTACTTTCAAAACCTAAAAAAGAAGACAGTTTATTAAAACCATATGTAGAATACACGTTGTAGTTACATATTAATAACAAAGTTCGGGGCGCCTGGGTGGCGCAGTCGGTTAAGCGTCCGACTTCGGCTCAGGTCACGATCTCGCGGTCCGTGAGTTCGAGCCCCGCGTCGGGCTCTGGGCTGATGGCTCAGAGCCTGGAGCCTGCTTCCGATTCTGTGTCTCCCTCTCTCTCTGCCCCTCTCCCATTCATGCTCTGTCTCTCTCTGTCTCAAAAATAAATAAAAAGGTTAAAAAAAGTTAAAAAAAATAACAAAGTAATATGGGCCTAAAATATCTAATTCATTTATTTCACCTATGGTTATCCACTTTCATATTAAATAGATACTGGGTCCTCATGAAAGAATTGTAAAATATATCATAAATATAGGTTATACTCATGTAACTTGACAAATCAACATGAGCCCAGAGATCTAATTCTTTCAGAGTCATGTGATTTAAGGTCACCAGAACCTAATTCAATGTTTTAAAAACCTACAAAACAACAGCAAAAAAATACAGTTCACAAGTGTCCTACCCAAATAAAGGTTCTACCACCTCAAGTCATCAATGCAGATTTGGGCTATAAGCCAGTCTCTCCTGTCCCTAAGAGTGTCTGTTTCAAGTACAAGAACCAACAGACTGAGCTATGTTCCTTGAAGTTACCTCGTGGAAAAAACATTCTGATTAAAAATGCAAATTTTCACAGGTTTGACAAACATGAAACAAAATCAGCAATACTGTTTGCTGATAAAATAAGCTTTGATATATATTTGATTAATAGCATAACTGAAGGAATATAAACAGACTAAATATTAATAATACAATATTACTTAGACTTCAAAGCTTGAAAGTAGGGAAATGAGATTAAGAGAAGAATTGGTTATAGTGTTTTGCCTAAGGTTTTAAAGTATAATTATACATACGATTTATAATATGCCTTCTTAAACATCAGGAGCTACCTGTATTTCTCTATTACTGACAGGAAAAGAGTAGAAAATGCCTTTGTTTTGTTTTTAAATATTAGCGATGCCAAAAATAATCTATACCAGAATATTTATAATGAATAAAGTAATATGGTTACAGATGTTAAAATTTAATATAAATTTTCTACAAATAATTTGATAATTTTAGATTTCCAAGTAATTTACTAACACATTAGAAAGAGTTGACTCTAGTGTATTATATATAATTTGCTCTTTGTAGATAAACCTGAATCTTTGAATAAAAGCTAGTTTTGTTCATCATTTAACAAATATTTATAACAGAGCCCCTATTGGCACCACCTACTCATCTTGGTTCCAAAGACACAGTGAGTACATGATCTCTTGAGATATGTTTTTCACAATCTGCATTACCATCAAGAATGCTTTTTTCCATTTCTTTGCTCATTGTCAATTTTTCCTCCACCGGAATGTAAATGTATGGTAGAAGCTGCTTTATCAGTGCTTTAAGGAAAATCTGGAAAAGCAATGTAATTGCATGGTCATAAAAGTTGCCTCTCTAAGGAGGGGATGTTTGAGCTGCGGCCAAATGATAAGATGCCATCCATACAAAACCTCAGAGAAGAGCTTTCCAGGAAGAAGAAACAAGTGAAAAACCCCCAAATCAGAGGTGATCTTGGCATGTTTAAGAATGAAAGAAGGTTGGAGGGCAGAGAGGTAGAAATAACAGAGGGCCTTCCAGGCCCTGGAAAGGAATTCTCATTATCACTACTACTATATCTGGTGTGTATCTTCACCTGTCAGAGCAATTACTGGCTTAATGAAAAACTTCAATGAACTAGAAGACAATTAGCCTTGGTAAACTTCCTGAAACACTAATATAAGATAAGCAAAGTAATGGCATACATATTTTGTAGACCAGTTACACTAGTACAAATCCAATGTAAGCACAAATAAATTATTATGTAATCTGTAAGTAGTTATAATTTCTTATGTCAAACTGTTTAGTAAAGCCAGCTGGCTTTCTGAGGTGCCTGCTCTTCACTCCACTCCCACCCCTCGGTTCTGTGCATCAGTGGCTTTACATCCTAAATGCAGCTGAAATTATGAGATCAACTCCCCACCATGTGAGATAAGGCCAACTCAACTCAAAAAAGAAGGAAAAGAGAATGGCACAAGAGAAAAAGAGACTAAAAGATAATGATAAGGATGCAAGTTGAAAAAAACCTTTTACTCACAGACCACTAGAACTATCCAATACAATAGCCAATCCAATACAGTAGCCACCAGCAACATGTTGCAATTTAAAGGACGTTAGTGTTTTAGTTCCTCAGTGTACTAGTTATATTTCAAGAGCTCAACAGACACATGTGGCCAGTAGCTACCATATTGGATAGAGCAGAAGAACATTGCCATTGGCGGCACTGCTCTAGGACTTTTAAAATGTTAGCAGCGCTCTCAGGATAACTGAAACAGTGAATGAATAGTCTCAAAAGCAGGTGGTAGAGGAATGCTGGAAGGAAGCACCCATTATGTCCCCTTCCCACTGGGCCTAATGAGTCTTGACCATAAAAACTCCTCAGGACCACATGAGCTTCATTTGTGATATGGTAGACTGGTCCCATCCTTGTAAATGTTTTTATTTTGAGCATCCTATAACTTCCATCTGGAAAATTTTGGCAGGTGTCTTGATTGGCTTCTTCAAGAAGCTAAGCCTGAGATATCAATTTGGGAGGAAGTACCCACCATTGAGGGAGTGGAGACATATAAAGAAGAAGGAAGACAAAAAAAGATTATTAAGGAATAGATATGTACACTCTTTGTACTCTTGTCTATTAGTTGAGAGCTTGCCCTGGTGAGGGCCTCGCCTGCTTGCTGGACCACGGAATGCCTTTAGGCAGAGTCACAGATGTGTGCAGCAGGAAACACAGGCCCATAACAGAGGAGGGACAGTCATCTTGCTGGAGCACCAATAGCATCGGCTACAGTAGGTAAGAAAAAAAACCAAAACTAACCAAAACATCTATACGCTTATTACTCTAATTTCTGGTTGTTCCCCAAATGAAATGGAACAAAATTTGACCTAAATGAAATCATCAAAATTATAGACTGAGGTGATTTTTAAAAACAGTGGAGTTTCAGTTATATGTTGCCACAGGTGGTAGAAATAGTGGAACAAAGGTGGATGTACAGAGAAGAGAGATTTTACAGGGTTTATTCATGGGTATATTAAATAAAATGTAAAAGCCCATCATCCTCTTACCTGTTAGGTTGTGACAGCCCTATATTGTGTGTATATATATATAGAGAGAAATATATATATATGCTGCTGAATCTGGAATACAGCTGACCCTTGAATAACATGGGTTTGAACTGCACAGGTGCACTTACGTGCATTGTTTTTGATAAATGCAGTACCGTAAATGTATTTTCTCTTTCTTAGGATTTTCTTAACACTTTCCTCCCTCTACCTTATTGTAAGAATACAGTAAATAACACATATAATATACAAAATATGTGTTAATTGACAGTTATTGGTAAGGCTTCTGGTCAACAGTAGGTAATCAGTAGTTACATTTCCGGAGAATCAAAAAGTTATATGAGTTTTTTAACTGGGGGGGAGGCAATCTCTACATTGTTCAAGGGTCAACTGTATATGTTTTTTAAAAACTTATAATTTTACTAACTTAGAATATCAAATTTATTTAAGAAAAACTTCCAGTTGGTTACTCACATCTATAAACTTTTTATGTCTAACAATTATTGACAGTTCTGATTAATTTGATAACAATAATTGAAGGTCAAATTCTAAAAACATGTATAAACTTCTTTAAGTCAAATTTTCATTTTTATGTATTTTTTTAACCTGCAAAGTTATACAGTATCATTACTATTTTCTTTGGATAGAAATATCCTGTACATTAAACTTTTCATTAATTTAATATAATGTATGCAGAAGATTATGGTATAATTTTTCTTTCACTGGATAAAAGAAAATTGCCTTATAACATTTTAATAACTAGCTTTATATACTGTTTCTTTGAAATATTATTTATATAAAAGCTAGATAGTACCTGATTTATTGAGCATAATTCCAGTTGTATACAGGAAATTGTCCACTTTCAAAAATTGTTGTAGAACTGTAAGATAGCCTGTTACGTTGCTAATATGATGGTTGTCAGGTAGTTTAATTAAGGCTTTTGAAAACTGAACACTTGGTTGAGATTTGGCATCTGGAAAAAGGAAACTTCATTAACAAATGGACAAAACAAATGCATATTAGGCATAACATCATTGCTCAGGACATTTTACGTTAACATCTCCTTATAATTAATATTTTAAATTCTGAATTGAAATAAGAAACCTTCTTTTCTTTAGGTCACACAAGGCACCTTTATCCTAGAGAACACTTGATTCTACTGCCCAGAATTTCTTCATCCTTTTTGGGTTTTACTCTAGGAAACCGCATACCGACCATTTTAGCCCATTTGATTCACTTGGGGTTTCATTTCTGTAACACAAGCTAATGGTGCATGCCAGAATGGGCTGGAACCAATCCAAATGTCAGGTATTCAATTGATAAATGTTATCTCATGTTAATAACTTTGAATTGACTATCCTTTAATATAACTTACAAAGTGAAAATTTAGTGATAGTATTGATATTTCTGTAATCAATGTATTTTTAACAATTTAAGGGTCAACTCTTAAATCCTTGAAACTTATCAGAAATATCAGCTATTGCTTTGGACTTTAAGGTTGCTGACAAAGACAAAAGCAATCAGTTCAATTATTAGAATTTTTAAAGTGTCAGTTTCTAGTTACATCACAAAACATGACAAAAATGTAACATAATTTTCAAAATCAGTGTATTGTTTACATATGAAGCTAGAAAAACTAATACCTGGAAAGTAAGAGATATAACTAAAAACAACACATTTATATTATTCTTCTTTGGTTAAATTGAGGGTATAATCTAATACCTTCTGATCACTTTACAAGTACTATCTACACCTTACTCTGTTAAAATACCTGCCTTAAAAAAGTGCTGTGGAAATATTTCACATTAATAGAGGCTGAGACATGAAAACTGAATGTAACATTTGACCCTAAACTGGAGTGACACAAAAAAAAAAAAAAAAAAAAAAAGCGCCAGTGGCCAAAATTGGAATTTGGATGGTAAGTTATCCTATCAACATTAAATTAGCTGAACTGTGTTGTGGCCACTTAATATCCCAAATCTTAGCAAGTGCATGCTTAAGTATTTAGAGGTAAAAGGCCATGATGCAAGTAACTTACCTTCAAATGGTTCAGAAAAAAAGTATGCATACCCAGAGCACAAATACACATGTAGTAAAGCAAATGGAATAAAATGTTATCAATAGCTAAATTTGAGTAGAGGGTATACAGGAGTTGTCTCTTATCCTTGCAACTTTTCTATATTTTGAAATTATTTTTGCATTTGAAGTTATTTTCAAATATAAAGTTAAAAATATACATGTGCCTTATTTATGCTGAAGCCCCAAATTTCTTATAACTGAAAACATGTACACTCAGTAAAATGTCTGTCTGAGCCTCTCTAAGGTTTTGTACATTCCTGAAGTTTCTAATTTCTCCTGCTCCCTTTTTATCACAAACACACACAAACCTAACACATTTTCAATGTACAAACTGAACACCTTTCTGATCAAATCCTGGAAGAAAAAATATCAATGTTTTATGGAAGTTGAGAAGTGAGGATGTGTATCTTCCAAGGAAGGATTTATCATCTGCAGAAACACCCCTCCTTTCCTGCTTAGCTTTTCAATGGGTCAACTCTTAGGACACTGAGGTAGTAAAAGGAAGCTATCTGAGAACTCAAGCGAGCCCACAGTGTTCTCATGGAGATATAGACAGTATCTCCCAGATAAATGAGTGCTCACCATTGCTTGGTAAAATGCAAAGGAGTGGCATATGGACATGTTCACACTAATCTATTTCATATATTCTGGAGGAAATTACAATTTGTAATGGGGTTTGAAGAAGACAGTATGAAGTAGGAATGTGTCAAAACACAACCTTAACAAGAAGGTGCTGAAGAGGGACTGTTTTTACTAAGGTCCCAGCAGCATAACGTGTAGCCTTTCTCTATGGTAAATGGTTCCTATTTACTTTTCATCCTTCTGCACACCATGCCACATGCACCCATCCTGCCAGGCAGAGCAAACTTGCAACTCAAGATTCTATTAAATCTATTAGATTTCAAGAGTAAGATTCTGGTAATTTCCTCAGTAAATTAATCACACGCTGGTTTAATTTTTTTTCCAAATATTTTCTTTAATATTTTTGAAATAAGATAACTTCTGAGGGGCGCCTGGGTGGCTCAGTCGATTATCAGACTTTGGCTCAGGTTGTGATCTCACGGTGAGTTCAAGCCCCGCATTGGTCTGTGTGCTGACAGCTCAGAGCCTGGAGCCTGATTTGGATTCTCTTTCTCTCTCTCTTTCTGTTCCCTCTCCCACTTGTACTCTCTCTCTCTCTGCCCTTCCTCCTGTCAAAAATAAACATTAAAAAAAAATAGCTTCTGAAAATGAACTTTCACAAACAATTTCTTTTTACCATGACTCTTATTGGACTCTTACTTTGAGGATTTTCTGCCTTTACCAATCAGTCATTACTATTATGCTTTAGTCTTAAACATCGATTCCCCAATACAAAAAAATAATTTTTTTGTCATCGATAGAGGTTTTATATAACATGCAGTAAAAGAGTGCAAAATGTGGGGGTTCCCCTAAGAACTAGTTAAGGAAGATGGCAGGGGGGTAAAGGTCATGCTGGAACTGTCATTCTCAGGGTTGGTAAAGCAGAACTAGAGGTCATAGTTTAAATGAGACTCCAAATAAAGCTTCCTGTATCTGGCCCATGGGATATGCAAGTGGGGTAAATCCCACCTGCTATGGTAAGACCTTACCCACTCTCAGGCCCTTCCCACTCAGGGATGGAAGTGCCTGCAAATTAGAGAGTCCCAAAGTTCCAACCTTTTCCTAATTTCACTGACCACTAAAGCTCCGTGAGAGATGTGATTTGGAAAGAAGCTCAGAATCTCAGTGCAGTCTTTCGGAAACTCAAATGTTCCTACGGGGGCCAGGATGCTAAAATAGTACAGAATGATTCCCACTATACAAACCCCCATATTGTTGTTTGACAGTGAAATAAGAATCAGTTAAGATCAACTTACAGCAGTACTAATCATCCTTGAGCAATTTAGACTTTTCTCCAAGTTACAACTAACATGAATTCATTAGTGAAGAACTACAGTAACATAATTAAAGTGATTATCACTAAGTTTTTACCTACAAGTTGAGAAGAAGTGTTGTACTTACCAGCTAATTTTCCAGTAATTAAAACAGTGTCTTCAAATAGCCATATATTTGCTTGGCTTTGCGGGAACAGCGAAAGTGTAACTGATGAATATACTGTGAAATATAGAACAATTAAAATATTTTATTAAACGTGGGGAAAAACTAGGTTAAATATAGTCTGTTCCAGCAGGCCCTAAAAAGTGGGAAGGGGTGGGGTGGGGGGGAAACTGTGGGAACAAAGGAAAAATAAATGTAAAATACGATGGAAGGGGGAAAAAAGAGTATCACAGTAAAGTCAGGGGGAAAAAGGTCAGGCATCACTATTTTACTAATCCTTTCTATTTCCAATAGTTTGTACCAAAATTACTAATGATGTTCTATAACCCCAGACATGTATTGTCAGATTAAATGCTTGAATAATCCTCTGTTTTCTCCATACAATTGTTACTTGTTATTTCCTTATGATTAAAATAAATAAATAAAACTTTGGCTCTACAATTCAAGGTTCTCTAAGATAGAGACTACATGCACTGATGTTTTTTTAACTTCCTGCATAAGGGCACAACTCTCTTCACCACACAGTATGGTTTGCCAGCTCTAAGTTGGCAGAAGAAGAAACAGTTTAATGCATAACAGAACAAATTATCCACAGTCATTGGTAGCAATGCAGGATGAGGCCAAATCTGCCTACAAGAGTAGGTACCTTAAATAACAGGTGGGATCAGTAAGTGCAGATGGCCTGAAAGATAACAAAATTATTTCAAGATCAGAAGTGTGTGGGGGAGGGGAGACCATTTTATAAGCAAGAACAGATCAAATAAACTTACTAAAAATGAGTTCTCACTTGATAGCTCTCTTCTATTCGATACAAGCACTTAACAGAAATAACAAAATCCTAAATCACTTAGGACAGGATAAAATACATTTGCATGGAAATATGTTTTAAGATATTTCAAAGAGCTGTAAAGACTGATAAGAGGATAAAACACAAAAATATATGAATGGGTATAAAATGAAATACACCATTTTCCTACAATAGGAAAAGAAATACCAAACAAAAGTATAATTTCAATTCAGAATACATTGATAGCTAGACTAATTAGTGGCTTTATGAAATTAGAAAGTGTCAGGGTAGTAGCTTGGACGTTGAGATGATTATAAGTAGGGCACTTTCCCACATTTGGATACTTTGTTAAAAGGGGGGGGGGGGGGCAGTCCTCACAGCTGAAGGTTATTAAACCCGAGGAGAATCTTTTGAACTTCACTAAAACTTATATGTGGATTTCCTTTCACTTAAAAAAAAGGTTTCTCATTATAAAAGGGATGAATATCCACTCTAGAAAAGTTGAGAAATACAGAAAAAAGTAAGAATAAAGTGATGGCCCTCCCAATCCCATGACAAAGACAATCACTATTAATATTTCAGTATATTCTTCCTAGCTTTTTCCTATGATTTTTTTAAAATAGGGAGTACAATATTATATGCGGAATATTTTTACCCTGTTTTTTTCATTTAAGATAAAATAAGCATTTCCATCCCTCATTAGAAACTCTTCCTAACATTGTCAAGGTCACTTATGTCCTTTCTTGAAATATCAAGATTTACTTAACCACTGTACTAGTATCACATATTTAGATTGTTTTCATTTTTACCATTATTGCAAAAAATAACATCTGAATCAACATTCTTATGTACAAAGATCTGTCAACTTTAGTTATATATTTTTAGGATAGACTCTTAGCAGTGGAATACTGGGACAAAGGTGAAGATTTTGAAGACTTTTGACACACATATTTCAAAATTGCTAACTAGATAATTTTGCTGACTCATACACCCACAAACCATGTTCGAGAAAGCTCACTATACCTCACTCTCTCAGTACTATGTTCACTTTTAAAAAACTTTTCTAAGGTGAAAAAATCTAAGAAATGTGTATGTCTGGTACAGAAAATCTGAGACTATTAGGAAAATAAAACAGTTTGTCACATCTAGTAATCTTTTGTTTTTCTGGTTTTGAAAAATTCCAGGTAAGGATTTTGTCCATTTACCTTTAGTTAGGACCTGAGTGTTTTCTAATTTGTATGAACTATTTACATATTGAGGCTACTACTCTTTATTGTCTAATATTTTCCTATTTTTAGACATTTTTTGAAATATAATTGATGTATGACTTATTAGCTGCAGGTGTCAACATAATGATTCAATATTTATATATATTGCAAAATGATTACCACAGTAAGTCTGGTTAATATCCACCACCTTACATACATTTTTCCCCCTGTGATAAGAAATTTTAAGATATACTCTTAGCAACTTTCAAATACAGAATACAGTATTATTACCTATACAGTCACATGCTGTATAATACCTTTGTTAAAAATAGTGCAATCTACATTTTACATCTTTCATTGCTTTTAGGTTTAAACAGGCCTTCCTCATAAATCATTTTGGGGGCACCTGGGTGGCTCAGTCAAACGTCTAACTTCAGCTCAGGTCATGGTTTCACAGCTTGTGGGTTCGAGCCCCATGTCGGGCTCTGTGCTGACAGCTCAGAGCCTGGAGCCTGCTTTGGATTCTGTTTCTCCCTCTCTCTCTTCCCCTCCCCCCTACACACTGTCTCTCTCTCAAAAATAAACATTAAAAAAAATTTTTTTAATCATTTTTATTTTCTTGTATTTAACATAATTTGATTTTCCACATTTGAACTCTATGAGCAATATATCTGGAATATGAATCCAAAATATCCTAATACTACTTTTTTTCAGCCTTTTCTTAATGATTTATACTGGTACCTTGTCATAGATTACATTTTCTTTACATGCTACTTAGTATCTAATTTGTATCACAGTATTACAGAATTTTAATTGTGTAGCTACATATTATTTTAGTTATATGAATGGCAAATCACCTCTAGTAAATCTTCTTTTAAAATGATTTCCAGGTTTTTATTCTCCAAGAATTATTTTGCCAAGTTTTTTAATGCATTAAATCTATAAATTAGAAAGAAGTGAAATCTTTACAATATTCAGGCTTTCTAAAGAAATACAATGCATTCCATTTATCCAGGGTTTTAGTTTTTTTTTTTTTTTAAGGTCAATCAGTAACATTTGTAGTTCTATTTTCCCCAATATATGGTTATTTCACACTTTTTGTAGGTTTCCTGTATATTTTGTTTGTCCTTATTGTTTTGAAAGGGATTTCTTTTCATTATTTTTCATAACTGGTCACTACTTCTGGTATATAAGAATATGTATTGACTTGTACCAATGCTAATTCTATACTTAGTAGTTCTGTCAAATTCCATTAATTCCATTAATTTTGAGATTTTTAAGATTCATGCTTTGTAATTTTCCAGGGATATGATAACTGGAAATAGTAATGTCTTTGATTCTTTCTTATACTTCTCCTCTTTTTTGGTCTGTTGATATATTTTTGCTCTGATAAGAATCCATAATGTAAAATAATATGGACATCTGTGTTCCGTTTCTTATTTTCATAGGATCACCTCTACTATTTTATAGTCAAGTATGACTTTGAGATATTTACCATGTTAAGGATATCTTTATGGTCCTAGTTTTTAAAGAGCTTGTTCTTAGTTGGGCATGGATGGTCAACTTGTAACATGCATTTCAGAAAACTATTGATGCTATCTGATAATTCTAAAGTGTTCCACTAATATGATATGTAAAATTGACAGAGAGACACATTTCATATCCTTATAATCCTGCAAAGAAGAAAAATCCTACTTGGTCTTAACAGAATGCTATATTTAAACAATGGTGAAACTCTTTTGTATTTTCTGTTTAGGATTTTTGTATTTAGAGTTATAAGTAAGATTGGTCTATAAAGGAGTACATGTGTATATGAGAGAGAGCACATATGAAGGCATTTAATTTTTCATTACCTTTGTTAGATCTCAGAATCAAGGCTGCACTGGTTTTATAAAATGATTTGGAGTGTCTTTTTTTAAAATAGCCTTTTGCGGGGGCACTTGGGTGACTCAGCCAGTTGGGCGTCTGACCGGCTCAGGTCACAATCTTCCAGTTCATGGGTTCAGGCCCTGCATCAGGCTCTGTGCTGACAACTCATAGCCCGGAGTCTGTTTCAGATTCTGTGTCTCCCTCTCTCTGCCCCTCACTTGCTCACACCCTGACTCTCTCAAAACTAAACATTAAAAAAATTTTAAATAGCCTTTGAATCAAGCTATTTTTATTCAGAACATTTATCCATGGTTATGGTCTACCTCATCTAAAATCAATATAGTCATTTATATTATCACAAAATTATTAGATTTTTTAAGATTATTGCTTTGATACAGAACATTTGATTTTTTAAAGATTTTATATATTTTTTCTTGTCTTTTATTTCCTTATTTGTTTAGATTACAGATGCATGTATAATTTCTTTTGAAGAACTAGCATTTTGTCAATTCTCTCTACATTTTCTAATTAATGTCCATCTACTTTCATCTTTATTTCCTTTTTCCCATCTTTTAGTTTCTTTCATTATTTTTCTAATTCTAATTTAATGAATAAGTGTGCTTCATCTCCGTCTTCTAAAAAAAAACTAAAGTGGGGCGCCTGGGTGGCTTAGTTAAGCGGCCGACTTCGGCTCAGGTCATGATCTCGCCGTCCGTGAGTTCGAGCCCCGAGTCGGGCTCTGTGCTGACAGCTCAGAGCCTGGAGCCTGTTTCAGATTCTGTGTCTCCCTCTCTCTGACCCTCCCCCATTCATGCTCTGTCTCAAAAATAAATAAACGTTAAAAAAAAAATTTTTTTATAAAAAAAACTAAAGTATATAAGACCAAGAATTCACCTCAGACTTTTATATCCCTAGTCAGATTTTTGAGTCATGATTTTATTAAATCTCATTTACATGAGTCCTAATTTATCTAATTCATTTTTCATTTTCTTTCTCATTCTAAACTTGAATAAGAGTTCAAGAATTCAAATGTTTCCAGTATGAAACCAAATTAAGTATCTAAATTCTAATAACCATCACACACACACAAAAAAAAAAGATTGATTACCTAAGTATCATCCTTCCAATCAGACTTGCATTCTAGTATCTTCTATGGTCTGTACTTCTCCATATCCAATTAGTCACACTAAGTCTTATCCATTCTTATTTTTTTTCCTCAGATTTATTGAGCTATACCTGATATAACTGTAAGTTTAAGGTGTATATGATGATTGGCACAGTAATTACCAATTCTTCCTTCAGAATGCCTCTTATATTTACCTCCTCCCTTTCATTCCCTCGCTTACATCAGACTGTTACTGTCCACCAGGAGCACAACCACAGCTTTGGAGCAAGGCTCCCTGAATCCATTCTAGCCCTGTTTTGGGCCTAAACGTCATACACTGTTAAGTAAATTCAGTTTCCAAACAACTTACAGTTATGGTACTCAAGAATCTGCACTGCCTTATGATTCCCATAAATCTAAACTTTTTGCCTCTACTTTCAAGAACGTCCTTGCACCATCTGGCCCACCCTGCTCCTCACTAATCCTCTGGGCATGCCAAGCCTCTCACCGCCACCTGCAGACAAGCTCTGTACCAGAGCAGAGCTCTTGCTCAGGACTCTTTCAAGCCTCTGTGAGGAAAAGAAAAAAAAAAAAGACTTTCATGTTTTCTTCCAACTGGCACTCCTTTCTAACCTCTCTGTATTGACTTCACATGGGTTGTCTCATTGTCAGTTTACCAGAACAAGAGATTCCCAAAGCAGGGAAAAAAAAAAAAAAAAAGTCATGTACATTTAAGTAAAGGCTTTTACACTGTTGTTGAGTGCTTACTTGGCATTTTTCCAGTCTTCCAAGGCAGAGGTGTCAACACGTAGCCATCCTTGTAAGCAACAATGGTTAAGCTGAGCCCTAATTTATAGGGTACTTTTATCAACACTGCTCCATTGTTCTTAGTTACTGTGGAATTTGTTTTCGTGTAGTTTACAAACACTTCTACAACTGCTTGACTCAGGTACTGACGACTGATGATGTCATTCACCTGTACTTTCAGCATAAATACAGACACTGGAAGAGAAAGAAGCCAGAAATAACAGCATGTCAGATCCTAGGGTGCATATGTCACTATACCTTAAAATGTCATTCAAGACATCTGAATAACCATACAAAACTGATAAAATCTGGAAACACATATGTATGGATGCATTGACACAGGGGGAGAAACATTCCAACAAATTCATTATTCTTTCTAAAACTGAATAAATTTTTATTATTAATAAGGCACAGTGTTATTATCCCAATTTTTTTTTCTGCCAGTAAAAAGGAGAAGAAAAGGAAGCAGTGAATAAGGGGAAGACAGAGGTTCTGTCTTCAGAAAAACCCATTTTCACTTGGCCTCACTAGTTCTAATGCTATCAAGTAACTAATTCAAAATATAGTCAAAGTTCCTAGAATCAAATGCAATCTCACTAAACCTTAGTGCATGACTAGCTCCTTTATTTTGTTCTGTTGTCTGGAAAGCATGGGATGTGTTTCAGTTCCAAATTACCAAATATCAAAATAAAATCTTTAAAATACCAAGAAGTATATTATCTGTTAAATATGTAAGAAAGCACAGTAAGATAATAAATTGAGGAAAATAAGAATTAACTGGTTTCTAACTTAAACCTACAGCTTTATAGATCTTTGACAATATGTTCATGGATATACCAATGTTAATGTCTCATAAAAAAACTTGTATCACCATGGAAATGCCTTTGTAAAGCCTGTATCACAACTTTACCACCTTTGCCAAAGAGGCCTTCTCTTCTGCTATTAATGGGCTTTGGAGTCAGTCGATGCCCATCTCTGCCATTCCCTAGATGTGTGACTTTGGGGAAGTTACCTCTCAAAGTCCATTTGCTCATCTGTAAAATTAGAATAGTAACTACTTTGAGGTAATAAAATGAAATAATGCAAATAATGTGTTCAGCACAGAGGTTAGCTGTCACTTAATATCATTAATAATAAAAATTATTTCTCCACAGTTGGAGACCATTTCACAAAATTAGCGTCATCTGTAAGAAATAACTCATGAGGACTGATGTTGCGGGTATACATTTGCAAAAACCCATTTCACTCCAAATATTTTTTCACAAGAATAGAAGGTCAGGTAAAAAATCCTTGTCACCATTGCCTGAGCTGCAATATTATTACCAAACTATTCTTACACCTTATATACTCTAACTTTGTTAAAAATAAACTAGATTTTAAATTGCTTTTGGACCATAACAAAGACATTTTAAATACAAATCGAACTACTGCAGTAATCACCCAGTCCTAGAAAAGATGCAATCTAGCAGGCTAGAAAAGAGCTCTGATCCTTTCAAGACTCTAAAATTCAAGTTAAATGTTATTCAAACACTATTATCTATTTAGACACAAAGATTTTTTAGTATATTTCCTCTTTGGTATGATAATAAAATGTTAATAATATATAGAATAATAATTATAACCACAAGAACTAAAATGTGTTGAGGGTTAATGAGTCAGCCATTGTGTTCATTTTTAAGTGCATCATTCCATTTACTCTTCAAAATCCTAATTACAGAGACATTGTTTCCTTCATCATATATATTGGTAACTGTGGGTTAGGTTTGTAAATCATCCATGGCCAACCCGCAGTAGATGGAAGTAACAGGACACAAACTTGGGACCATCTCTCCTCAAAGTGTGTGCTCTTAAGCCAGTGCATTACAACTGCCTGATTTAACTCTTTTCTTTTTAAGTTTATTTATTAAGTGTGAGAGAGAGCACAAGCAGGGGAGGTGCCGAAATAGAGGGGGGGAGACAGAGAGACAGAGAGAGATTCCCAAGCAGGCTCTGCACAGCAGTGCAGTGTGGAGCCTGATTCAGGGCTCAAACTCACGAAGCTAGAGATCATGAGCCAAAACCAAGAGTCCGATGCTTAACCGACTGAGCCACCCAGGCACCCTGCCTGATTCAGCTCTTAAAAGCAATCCTAACCCCAGTTTAGAGTGAAGAGATGGGAAGAATGAATTGGGAAAAAGGAAAGAAAAGGGAGGATTATATTCTGGATAGCTATACCTTAAAATGAGGTTCCATTAGTCTGTCTAAAAAACTGTTAATTTCCAGGACAACAATCTCTATATATTCAAATGTATATATGGAGAATAGAAAACAAAGAAAAATATATATTACTGATATTTATCCATACCTATGCCCTCTCAGCATTTTTAATAATAGGCAGCTTTGTGGGAGGTTAAATTATTTGTGATTAGTCATTACTATCATTGCTTTTAATAAATTCAGGAGCATCAGGTACTAAAAGGTCAACGAAGCCTTGGTTTTTAGCACCTCCTGTTCCTCAAATTATTTATTTTCCCATCATTTTATAAGTTCGGCCCATTACTCTAAAATTTAATAAAGATCATGTAACATTTAAAATCAAAACATGAAGAAGGGCTGTGGATAAGCCCATGTTCCTAATGCCAAGCCTTGCATGTATATTATCACAAAAATCTCAATCTACTTTTATAAAATATGTGATATCAAGTCTACTTTACCAATGAAAAAATGAGAATTCAGGCAAGTAATGTGAACTGCTCCAAGTCTCACTCATTTTAAGAGGTCTTGTTCGCCGAAACACATCCCTGTGAATGACTGCAAAGCCATCTTTACACCATGTAACGGAGTCTTGGGATCACGCTACTAAAATTAATTCAAGGAATATATTGTTGCAATTACTGAGAAATGCTTATATAACATGAACTAAAAAGAAAAAAGGAGGGCCGTCTGGGTGGCTCAGTCGGGTAGGCGTCCAACTCTTGGCTTCCATCCAGGTCATGATCTCATGACTCATGAATTCATGCCCTGCATCAGGCTCTTTGCTGACAGTGCAAAGCCTGCTTGGGATTCTCTGTCTCCTTCCCTTTCTGCCTCTCCCCTGCTTGCACTCTCTCGGTCTCAAAAATAAATCAATCAATATTAAAAAAAAAAAAAAAAGAAAGAAAGGAAAAGGAAAAAAGGGAACTCCCCAACAGACACACACATTAAACCATGGCCTTAAACTCATATGGGAAATATAACTCTTGTGTAAAAAACAAGTAAAACATGTGACATGATGGCCTCCTAAACTAAACGTCCTTGAACAGGTCCACCTAGAATAAAAGCTATGTGTAGAAGACAAATAGTTGCCCCATTCAAAATAATTCCTCCAACTGCCCAGCTCCTAATCCCCTAGATGAAATTTACTGAGCCGCTGGCACAAAGTACCTCACTAACGGGGGCCAGAAAGATTCTGTCAGGACCTCAAAATGTGGCTGAAGAGACACAGAAGCAAATGGTTGCCGAAGCTGAAACATCTTAGAAAGTCTAGGAGCACCTACCCACTGAGCTTTCCAAAGTCTCCCTGCCCTTTGTCCTTCCAGAGGTGGGTTGTACAGCTCCTCCTGCTGATCTGTGAGCTGTAGCATCATCCCTCCCCAGAGGCCCTTTATTCCTTGTAGCCAGAGGCAGATTCTGTTGCTTCCAAAGCAAGCACCTTGGATGATACAGGATACAACTGTAAACGCAGCATGTGTTATTTAATGGGCTACTCTATCTTTCATAAGAGAAGGTACAGGAAGGAAGGATAATGTTATGTACCAAAAACAGGATAAAGCATATAAGAGGGAGACTGCACATAACTAAAAGGGAATTAAGATTCGCTAATAAAATTTAATAATGGGTCTTATTCAAATCAAATGTACCCACAATGGCTCCTTCAACAGCATCTTCAGGAGTAGGAATTCTGATTAATTCCTTTGCTATAACGATTAATTTCAGAAATTCTGAGAGCCTTTGATTTATAGACAAACTCCAGTGTGTAGTAAGATCTTAAGCGAAATTCATAAAAAAACCAAACCTGTGTCTTCTGTCTCCTCCTGTCAAAGTACAGTTGTCAAAATAAGACACACTAAAGGCTCCTGACATTCTGAGGCTGGATTTGATTCTTAATGTTTTCCAAAACATTTTTTAATCCAGAATGGATGGTTTTATTTTTCCACATGTAATAATTATGTTAAAGAATAAATTTGGTGAGAAAATGATTATCAAGTTCAGGAAAAAAATGATTTGCAAAGGTCAAATATTGCCGATCAAAATCAGTGTTCCTCTGAAGAGATCCCGTATTTCTGCTCCTTAGATCTATTAGACTCAGGACATAATGTAGCCCTGACCAGCAGGGTGCTCTCTAGCTCAATTTGGGAAAAAAAAACTAATGCTATTTATGACATGCACACACACACACACACACACACACACACACACACAAGCTGAGTGCGAGAAACTTTATCCGTGTTGTCCAATTTCATCCTAATACAAACCTGCAAGACTTTCCCCCCATTTTAAGGCAAGGAATCTAAGGCTGGAGTTGCACAATTAAGGCAGGATTCACAGACAGGTTCATCTGACTCCAAGTTCTATGCATTCTACTCCCCACATCTCTTCTTGAAAACCAGTAGGGATTTGGTTTTTACCATATTCAGTAGCTTACTTGTTTCCTTCCAACCAGTGCAGAGAAGAAAGTGCAGAGAAGAATTTGCTGGTCCTATGAGCCTTTCACCCCATCCCTAGGCTGGGTTTCTGTGGCCCCAGCATAAGCAACAGCAAAAATAGCATTAAAAAAACCAAAAAGTCTCAGCTGGAAGCCTGCTTGCTGCTATTAAAGGGGCATAAACAATTCTTTCTCCTACAAATAAAAGGACAAGAATAAAGAATTGCCTGCCCAAGACTTAAATAGGACACTTCTGATTTCCATGGTGTTAACATTTTGATTAAGCAAACAGGGCTGGCAACCAGATGTTATAGATGTATATATAATCTCCATAACAATCCCCCTACTAATTATCCAACAAAAATACTTTGGCATTTAAATGGGACAGATTCCGCGATTAAACATATAATTTTCAACCACAGGTGCTTTTGTCTCCATAATCTATCCACTCTTCTCCGTTGCATTTTTCAGGTTTTCGTGCACTTATTATTTTCTCTGTCACATAATTATAATCATTATGTCTTGCCACATAATCTTCTTTTCAATATGTCACGATTAGTTTAAAAATGGTTCAATATCAAATGATTTCAACTGCACCCTTAGAAAACATATAATCTAGATGTTGAGAGAAACAAGTAAAAATAAAATACACATCAATGAGCACAGTCCTAAGGTTGCCGGGGAAAAAATTAACTATCATATAATTAAAAGCATTGTTAAGTAATGAGAATAACTAAAATTCAAAAGAGTACTCTATACATAAAGAAGTGCTCTTGAAAAAGCATATTAGAACCAACACTATATTATGATTTTGCTATAAGATATAGATGAGTGAGTCAGTCTAATAGGGATTTTAGAAAAATAAAGCTAGCTATTTGTTTGGGTGACATCTAGAGCTTGAAGTGGGTGGGCTGATAAATTATAACGCCACTTCTTTTCAAAAGAACTTGACATCATCTTATTATGTTGTTACCATTATGTAGGTTACAACTGTATCCATAGAGTTGTACCTTATTTTCAGATTTCTACTGTACAAAAACTAGCCCCCTTCTTTTGTGTTATATTTCAAGCATCTACAATAATTTCATTTAATATGCAACATTTTTCTATGAATGTAATGCTAAAAACACATTAGGTTTATAAAGCTTTTATAAATAGATCACAGATCAAATTTTAAGTATAAGATACTCTGACAATAAAATAAATTTTAAAACTTTACTGAGGTTTAAGCATTCAAATGAGAACTAGACTAAAAATGAAGAGCACAAAAATATAGTGGAATAAAATGGTTGGGAACAATTAGAAATATTCACCTACATTAATTCATCAAATGTTTATTGACTGCTCACTTTGGGCCAGATCTGCAGTAGCTAGGTATTAGGGATAAAAACATTAAGAAGAAACAGTCTTGCCTTGAGGATTAATTTAGAATCTATGTAGATGACAATCTGTATGATAAGTATCCACCTCAAAGAGATACCTTCATTCCTAGGTTCACTACATTATTCACAACAGCCAAGGTATGGAAACAACCTAAATGCACATCACTGCATAAATGGATAAAGAAAATGTGGTATATACATACAGTGGGCTACTACTCAACCTTAAAGAAAGAAGGAAATCCTGCCATTTGCAACAATATGGATGGACCTGGAAGACATTATGCTAAGCGAAATAAGCCAGACACATAAAGACAAATGTTATGATCTCACTTATGTGTGGAATCCAGAATAATCAAACTCACAGAAGCAGAGAATAGAATGGTGATTGCCACGGGGTGAGTGGAGGGGGAGGTGATGGTCAAAGTGTACTAAGCTTCAATTATAAGATAAATAAGTTCTGAAGATCTATACAGCATAGCGCCTATTCCTAATAATATGTATTATATATTTAAAAATTGCTAAAAGGGTAAATCTTTAAGTGCTTACCACAAAAAAAATTCATTGTTAATAGGGATGGGAGGAAACTTTGCAAGGTGATGAGTACATCTATGGTCTTGATGCCTTGATCGTGATGATGGTTTCATGAGTATAACTCCAAACTCATGGAGCATATACATTAAATATGTACAACTTTTTACATGTCAATCATACCTTGATAAAGTAGTTTTAAAAAGTATCGAAAACTGTGGATTTAGTATTTACTTTAGAATCAGTTCACACTATCATTTTTTGAACAGGGAGAATGTTGATATTTTGAGTTCAGATCTCTAAAGGGCCTGCCCATTCATTCTTGCTTGTTTTCCATAATCTGACTTTTTGGTCCATTATAATAGAGACTTTGTGGTGAGAACCCAAAAGATGACAAACTTCTGGCTATAACCCAAATCAGGCTTTATTTGTACTTTGCCATTTTCATACAAGATATCCAGTCACAGAAATTTTAATTTAGCGCTAACTATATAAATATCTTAAAATGTACACAGAAAACATCTGGTCCCAAATTTCAATGTCTGGGTATTTAAGACCTTTAGTAGAGATGTAACAATCATGATTTCACTAAAAAGAATATAAATTAATCCCCAACTCTTTAGCCTGGCATTCAAAATCTAAGATCTGGCCATCACCTTCCTTTCGAGCCTTATCTAATTAGGGGTTGACAAATGACAGCCTACAGGCCAACTCTGACCCACCACTTACTACTGTAAATAAAGTTTTCTTGGAATACTGCCACAGTATTCATTTATGTATTGCCTACAGCTGCTTTCGCTACAACAGCTGAGTTGATAGTTGCACCAGAGGCCATATGGCCTAAAATGATCTATCTGGCACATTACAGAAAAACTTTGCAGACCTCTGCTCTACTGTCACATAAATGAGTCAAGGGTCACTATCCAAGACCAACCCACTTTCTTGCTACATTATTCATTTCTTTCTTTCTACTGAAAAGTCTCCCTTTTTTTTTCCATCTCTCCCTGCCAAAATCCTACTCCATTCTTTAACATTTAGCTCAAACACCCCCTCTTCAAATAAATTTACTCTTATTTCAGTCAGATGGGAACTTCTCTTCTGTACCTGCTAGTCTAACGGCACATGATATATTCTGGCCTTTGCTTTGCTTTCTGTTTATTTGTCTTCTCTGTGAGAATAAGTTTCTCCACAATCAATGCATTTCAAACTCAGCTTTGTGTTTTGCTGGAGTTTAGTAAGGGATTTAGAATATGTATTCTGAATGGAATAAAGGTCAGGAGGAAAAGTGGGGAGAAGGAGAGTAGGAGAAAGAGGAGAAATAAAGGAAGAGAGGTAGAGGGAGGAGGACACAGAAGATCAGAAGTGGCCAAACACCGGGGAAAGAATAACTGTAGAATTTCCACAGAGGCCACCTGAAGTTACAGCCAGCTTTCTAACCCCACTATTTGGTAAAATTTTGAGTTTAATCTCAGTTACCCAGTGAGAAATATATTATTGCAATGATCACAGCAACAAATAAATATTAAGATTCCTTTTCCTTTTCCTTTTGGAAACTAATATTTTTCCTTCTTTTTCAAAAGAATATTTGACTGGGAAATTTTGACTAGAGAATAATATAGAAGTAGCAAAACTTGCTTAATAAATATAATGCAACTGTATTACAGCAAAGATTAAAATTAAAATTTTTACTCCTGTTACAGAATACCAACATAGTTTGACAACTCTTTCTCCCAGGGTACCAGCAAAATTTCCCTATTTGAGTTGGAAGCAGGGTTGAAAGTTCAGCAAAAAAGCAAGGACAACAAAGAAGCTCGTAAAGAGAAAGGAGCATATGATTCCACATTCTGTAATGCAGAGTGGAAAGGGCTGCAACAGTTTACTCTTTCTGGCATTTCAAATGTGGACACATAGCCTTCTTTTAAAGGAACAAAAGGGTGCTGAATTAAAAAAAAACTCGCTAAAATAAAAAAGTCTCCTTTTCATTGCTTAAGTACCAGATTGGATCCAAAATTCTTACTGGCTCTGGAGTTTAACAAACAAACAAAAATCTGTTCCTGTTTGAAACAGAAACAAATTTATTTGCAGTAAATTAATATTACAGAGGAAACGTCAAATCTAAGAAGAAATCAAAGAGTTAGATTAAGAACATTATCTCCAAAGGTGAAACATGCTATAAAGCAAATAAAATACACATTTTCTTCATTTCAGTCAGGGGCTTCAATGAGTATGATTCACCAAAACTAATGAAAAGAATGACATAAAAAGAATGCTTATAATTTAAGAATAAGTACATTGCAGACGACTCAATAGGGAACAAATGAGAGGGCTGGGCCATTAGCCCTTGGACTCTGTTCCTTCTTACCCATGCAAAAGACCTTTTCCTCAATGCAAATAAGTCAGTCTGACTCCAGCTCCTAAAACATACTGTCCAACTCACTCCACAGGTATTTCTCATCCTGACTTTTATCTTTTCTTCCTAATTTTTCATCCTGCTTCTTAATCACTTACAATTACTCCCTCACTCACTCACAAATTCACTCAAACTATGGTATACAGGGGTGCCTGCGTGGCTCAGTTAGTTAAGCCTCTTACTGGAGATCAGCTCAGGTCATGATCTTGCAGCCATGAGATTGAGCCTCACATTGGGCTAAGTGTATAGCCTGCTTGGGATTCTCTCTCTCCCTCTCGCTCTCTGCCCCTCGCCTGCTCACACATGCTGTCTCCCTCTCGCTCTCTCTCTCTCAAAATAAATAAACAGTTAAAAAAATTTTTTAAATAAAGTATGCCATATATGGAGGCACTAAATGTGGAGCAACAGAACCTAGAACCCAGAGAGGAAAGGTTAGGGATCAGTTTTTCACTTGTTTGAAAAGGCATTGGTCCCAGCTGCCACAGAAGTACTGGGTACCTAACACAGACTGAGGTGGAGAAAGGGGCTTGCTGGACAAGCTAAAAGAGCATGCCCCATTGCTCCAGGCATATACAGGAGCATTCATCAGTAACACAAACAACATCACAAGGGCCGCATTCCCAGAATCTAGCCAAGGAGCAATCATGGTCGCAGGCCCCACACATGCAAGGACTGAGCAACCAACTCTGCTGTGTTAACACTCTCCTCGCACCCTATTTTTCCATACTACCTTCTTTACATACTATATAATTTACTCATTATGTTCATTTTGTTTCCCCTACCAGACTGTTAGCTCTATGAGGGGCGCCTGGGTGGCTCAGTTGGTTAAGCACCCGACTTCGGCTCAGGTCATGATCTCACAGTTTGTGAGTTCAAGCCCTGCATCAGACTCTGTGTTGACAGCTCAGAGCCTGGAGCCTGCTTCGGATTCTGTGTCTCCCTCTCTCTCTGCCCCTCCCCAACTTGCACTCTCTCTCTCTCAAAAATAAATTTAGAACATTAGCTCTATAACATGGACTTTTTCATTTTATTTACTCCTGTATCCTCAAATAACAATCCTTACTTTTGAATGAATGATTGAGTTAGTGAATGAATTCCTTCCTCTGATACCATTAAGTAAGATCACTGGCTCAGAACTACTTAACTGCAAGGGAGGATGCAAATGTGTAAACTGAGGTAGATAAGCCTTGAAGTAGAGGGCAGGACAAAGAGATGGGTAAGCAATCATTTCTGCACACAGACTATTTGTAAGTGATGTACTTCAAGCTAAGTGCACGGTCTTTGATTCATTACACTTCTTCCTTCGGTAATTTCTTTCAACAGATACATTCATTCTCATGATATTGAGAAAGAACTTCAAAACACAAGTTTTTTGTTAGGGCAACCATTGTTGCTTTAAGCAATTATATGAGGATCAGTTTCCACCAATTATTACTCAACTTTAATTTGTAGGATAATACTCCAGTAGATTACCAAGAAACCAGAATTGAAGTTGGAAGTAAAAATGGAACAAAGTAATTTATGTGAAAAAAAAAAGACTACTAGAAAAACACCATTTGGGAAAATAATAAAATAAATAAGAATATTTTTAATATAAAGTTTTTATTATATATATATTTCACAATGACTTATGTTTCTTAATACATTGCTACTTAAAAGGAATAACCGTTAGGAATCTTTGAGTAGCTCATGTTTTCCCCTAGGTGTTTCAAATATATGGGAGAGACAAGAACAACTTTAGAGAAACATTCATGAGAGGGAAGAGTGATGAAACAATGGAAATCGGGTTGGATGTGTTAGCTTGGGTACAATACCCTGTTGGGGATGATCTAAGTATAAATTGCTTAAATTGAACACAAAGTACTATAGCCTCCTTTGCAATTTAATGATGCAGTGTTCTTCAGTACTCCCAATTAGTATAATTTATGAAATCTAGAGAAGACTATGTCATGCATGCCAAAAAGAAATCAAATTATTGCTATTTATATACCATCCTGAAAAAGGATTTAGTATACCAAACCGACAATGTCCCCCAAAAGTTACCCCCCCAAGTTTCTAGAAAGGATGTAAAATCTCCAAACTAAATAATTGTAGAGTGTGATTATTATTTTGAACTGCACAACTCTGACTCAGGAGACCTGGAGTAAGAGAGGACTCATCACTAAAGTCCCTGCTAACACCTTTCTCTAGACTGGGCTTTAACGTAGGTCAACTGTCTGTACCAACTGGGACAGCCAGCAGCCTTCATCTCCTGCCAGGGGATCTGTCCAGTACTGCCCAAAGACCGGCCTATCTATCCCTCCTGCAAACAGGAAAATTTTCTTTACCATTGTGTATAAAATGAATTAAAACTTTAAAGACAACTCAGAATCAAAGAATACAGTACTGTAAAGTACTTATTAGTACAGTGCCTTGAATCTAGCTAAGCACTTTTTTTAAGTACCTCTTTTTAATGGTTCCATATCTTAATGCTACAAAGAAATAGTGTGATTAATCTCCTCTCTTAGAATGTATGCAGAGGTTTAGCAACTGAATATCTAAAGCCAATGACGTAATCAACAAATATTTAGGAAACAAATCTTCTGTGATGCCTAAAACAAAACAAAAACATCAAAAGCCTGAGATTTGGGGCCACAGTTCCCAAACTGTGCTCAAAGCCAACAGAGGGGACACAAATTCAGAGGGGTAAAATTCCACACAGGCGCGATAATAACAACATCCTCTGGACACTGCAGAAACTGGAGACCGCCCACGATTCAATGTACTACACTCAAATCAAGGCCATTCCATTTTGTGAAGTTGGGTGTTCAGTGACTGCTCTGATAAAATGCAAATACTGCATGAAAATGAAATGTCAAACAGGAAATGAAGACGCAGTGTTCAATCTCATTCCAAAATCTGAGAAGTTGTGCCATGTCTAACAAATACATCCCATTAAGTAATCAGCAAGTATTTTTTTCTTGAAATGACTACTAAGTTGTTAGGTCACACACACAAAAAATTACTGAGACACTAAAGGATCTGTGAACAAAGAAAATTTAGGAGTCTTTGTATGTTTGCTACACAGTTTTATTAAGTACCTACTATATGTAAGGTCTATACTGGTCACTGTGAGAGATAAAAGGAAATTAGTTGCCCTCAAGTAAGTACATGAAAGAGTCAAATGGAAAGAGTGAGGGTACCAAGAAAAGCGCATGCAGAGTGTTTGAGTTCAGAGAACTGTAGAATTACACTATTCTGGTTAACAATGTTATGAAGCAAGAAATGAGTCATATGTGAATTCTGAATGTACATCTTTCTACAAAGTGCCTGTTCACACTTTATTGTCTTACTATAAATATTCCAGGAAACAACTATTCTTTGAAAACACATGTGTTATTGTAAACACATATGTGTCTACTTAACTCTTTTCTGAATGCCTAATTGTTTAAATGAACAAATAAGTGACATATTAAATGAAAATCTTACAAAACCTCACGATTATCAGTTTGCATAAAGTGTCACTATTGTTACCGTTTCTAGGACACTCGACTCCCTTGACCTAGGACATGGTTTCTCAACCTGGGTAAACATTAAAATCATCTGGGGGAACTTTTGCTGTATTCCCAGGCCCCACTCTAGTCCAATTAAGTCAGAATCATTGCAGATGGGGTCCAGGGAGTCACAGTTTTAAAAGGTCCCAGATGATTCTAATGCATAGCCAAGGTTGAAACCACTGACCTAGGATAAAGAATAAGTATATCCCAAAGGGGCAGGGATATGACCTAAAGCCATCCTCTTCAGTTCAATTGTTCTGTCTCTTTTAATATAAAAGAATTTAAATTACTTATCTTGGATTGAAATGGGCATGCCCATTTACTCCAGGGCTTGCTGGTGGTTCCTCTGTTGCACACCCCTAAAGGCATGAGCACCCCAGAGAATCGGAGATATAGGACACAGATGTGAAAAAAACCTAACCTTAGTGGCTGCGTCTGCTGATAGTTATTGTTACTTGTTTAGGTTTTGTGTGTGTGTTTTTTTTAATCACCGATAGCTGCCATTTTCTAATCCCTTATCTCTGGGTCCTCATATTTATTTATTTAAGTAGACTCCATGTGCATCATGGAACACAACATGGGTCTTGAACTCACGACCCTGAGATCAAGACCTGAGCTGATATCAAGAGTAAGCTGCTTAACTGAGTCACCTCTGTGTCCTCATATTTAAAAGGGTTTGGCACCACTCAATATTTTCCATTAGTTTTCTTCTTTTTTAATGTTGTATATAGAAAATACAGAAAAAAACAGAGGAAAATAAGTTATTTCCTAATTCAACCTCTCAGAAGTAACTTGGATTCCATCCAGTACTTTGAAAATACTTAATCCAGTACTTAAAAAAATAGATTTACAAAATTAAGATTACATTGTGTATATGTGTGTAACTGTGTATATGGTTATATAAGCATGAAGTAAGGTATGAAAAAAACTCACCACATTAATATTAACTATATCAATTGGGTCATTGAGGGAACAGAATACCATTTCACTTGCTACAACATGTGACATGACTTACTACAGTGAGCTTGCATTATACGTAGGAAAGAAAAAAAAATAAGCCAATAAAGAATGTTATAAGCTGGGTTTTTCAGTTAAGTTTGTATTGTGAACATGTATCAATAGTATTAAATATTTTTCAAAATTACCACATTTCACTACTAAAGAACATTCTATATGTTATTATTCATTTAACTTTCTCCTATTAGCGTATGTTCAGTCACTTCTATTTTTCACATTTGCAAATAATGTTTTAATTAAAAATCCATGTACATAAATGTTCATCTGAATTTTCAATTATTGCCTTGGTAGGAGAAATAACAGGTCAATATATAAACTGTTTAAAGCTTCTTGATTTGTATTACTAAAATGCTTTCCAGAAAGTTACATCCATTTATACTGTAAATGTGGAGTATTCATATTTTATTTTACCATAGTTGATATATCATCAACATGACTGCTCCCTTACCCCAGGGAGTTAAGGTGAAAACCAATATTCAGTAAAGTTTCAAAATCATTCTATTGTCCTTTAAGTTTACCTTTTATTCCCAACATTGTTAGTCGCTTTGTCCTGTTTTTTCTTCATACCTCTTGATAGGGTGAGAGAGCCTCTTATGAAGAAAATTAAATATACGAACAACAGCGTAAGAATAACAGGAGCCCATCATACCCTCTTTGGTTGTTTTGGGATTGCATTGGTGAATTCATGGACTTTATTCACAGTAAAATCAAATGAAAAGGATTTAATAAAACATCCATTTTCCCTTTTACAGAGTCTTTCTTTCTTCTTTCTATATGCAAAGTATGTTGAAATCAATAAAGAGAAAATGGAATTTATTTAGAACCTGCCAGACACATGCTTCAGCGTGTCTTTTAGAAAGGGTTTGAAACCTACTATCAGCATTTCGTTAAAGCAGATGAGACCCACCCTGCTGGGAGAGTGGTTAGATTTAAACAGAATGAGTCCAGCATTTTCTCCAATGCTTCTCTGACACTCTGGTAGCCTTTTCCTGGTAATTAGACATCTGAGAGGAATACTGACCAGTAAATGGAAATTCAGGTGCTACACCAAAAACATCGAGTGCCTAAAGCATTAGCACAGCATGAATTCTACAACATATACAAGATGCAGCCTAGTATTAGTAGATAGCCAATATACTGCCAGACCTGGAAATTTTAAGCAAAACGAATCATTCATTAATTTATTTTTTCAGTGAAAAACTAACATGAAATTGAAAGATCTTAAAAGACAAAGCAGATATGACAATGCGCATGCAGTATGTATTTTGTTTGAAAGAAAGGCCTATAGGTAGCATTGCAGTATTTTTGAACTTCAGATATCAATTAAACTCACTTGACTAAACATTCATTGCATCCTGACCAGGCATCAGATGAAGTGCCAAGTCCAGAGGAAGCATATACCATAACTTCTATTTATTCAACACCTTCTTTGTGCAGAAACTGTGCCAAATTTTTATGTATGTCATTATATTTAATATTACACAGTTTCAAGTCTGAGGTAGTTGAAAATCCAGTGGGAAAAGTGTAAAAAATAATATAAACAATTTATATACAGAAAAGGGAAATATGAATTCTAAATGAGAGATGTTTTCAAGTAGGAATGAATTGAGGCTGAACTTGAAGGAAGAGATAAATTTTATTTTTTTAATGTTGTATTTATTTATTTATTTACAGAGCATGAGCAAGCATGCAGACAGAGGGAGACAGAGAATCCCAAGCAGGCTCTGCACTCTCAGTGCAGAGCTCGATGCAGGGCTCAATCCCACAAACTATGAGATTGTGACCTGAGCCAAAACCAAGTCAGACGCTTAACGAAATGAGCCAACAAGGCATCCCGGAAGAGATAAATTTTGAAGTACAGAGTTGAAGTATGGACATGTAAGTAACATGGAACAGCATGAGAAAGGGCACCCAAGTTTCCAAAAAAAAAAAAAAAAGTAAATAAATGCAATGTTAAGGGAATAACAGTCAGTTGTAGCAAGTAAGAAAAAAGGAATCTGGGAACAATGGGAAATGACTGAATCTCATTCTATTCTCTGTGTAATGAAAGGTTGAGAAGCATGTGACAAGATCAGGAGAGACATGCACGATCTCCCTGGGAGCAATCTGTAAAATGGACTTGGATAGTGAGAAACCGGAGGTAGCTATTGAAATACTTTAGGATCAAATGAAGAAAGTCAAAATTAGAGTAGAGGCAGTATAAAGAAGGATCAGAAGCAAAAACATCATCTGGCAACTGATACGATATTGCAGTTGAGGTCAACTTAGAATAACAAACTTTTGAGTTTCAATGACTAAGGGAACAGAAAAAATACTCTTTTATTCAACAATTATTGAGTAGCTGATACTTGTTGATCAAGGTGATAGGCATTGATGTTTAGCCAAATAGCACAAGATCTTGACAGTGTGCCAGGAAGTTCAGTGGGAGGCCACAGGCAAGCCGACAGGCCATTTCAACTGAGCACCCAAAGTGTTCCAATACCTCAAATGCTATGGAAACACAGATCAGGGACACCATGCCAGATCTCGAGGGTCCGTTATGGTTCCTGACAGAAGTGAGAGTTAAGCTGGTATCAGAAAGCACCTGTGACCTTAACAAAAGAAACCATGCAGACAGGAGAAAATTCTGGGTGGACTGGGCCAAAATGCTGAGTCTTAAGCCAGCAGAGGGCAGGAACTACAGACAGGAGAGCATAGAATGGAACCAAAAAGGAGATGGAGAAGAAAGAGTGGCATTTGAACAGAAGCACCCATTACAGTAGATTCATCTACTGTCCTTCTGGAAAGAAATATAAATTAAATGAGCTTTCAAATTTGCCCATCCTGGTCATTATGATCTAACTCCACTTAAGAGATTTCCCCCTCTTTATACCAGAGCAGCGATTTTTTAATCCCTTTGACAATCTGATGGATCTATGATCTCTCTTTACTACCACCCCCACAACACACACATGCACAAATACATGTACCCATAAATACACAAAAATGTTGCTTGTGATTTCACTGAGCTCAAAGATTCCCACAAACTAAATTTCTAAATGTTGCTAAGGACATCAACAGGTTCCCTGTGTCACATTTTTTGAAAACAGAAATGACTGTTAGAACTATCACTGCTAACTTCAAAACTGTGTTTTAACTTCATGGATACACATGGGTCATTTTTCCCAGAGAAATAGTACGGTTCATTTTAAGTTTTTTATTTGGAGAGAGAGAGAGAGAGCACATGTGGGGTAGAGACAGAGAGAGAGGGGAGAGAGAGAATCCAAGCAGGCTCCATGCTGTCAGCACAGAACCTGATGCAGGGCTCAAACTCACAAACCATGAGATCATGACCTGAGCTGAAATCAAGAGTCAAGACACTTACCCGACTGAGCTACCCAGGTGCCCCAGTACAGTCTATTTTAAAAGCCAAACAGCCAGAGTACCAATCCCAGCTCCATCTCTTACTAGTTAAAGTGATTGTGACAAGTTACACAGCCAATCTGTGCCAATCTCATCTGTGAAATGAGAACAATAACAGCACCTGACTATAGATACGCCTCATTGGGTTAATGGGGGATTAAATGAAATAATATACAGTACTTAAGACAGCACCTGACCATGAACATTATACTAGTGTTTAGTATTATTTGTCCATACTTGTAAATATTTTTTTTAGCTTCTGAAAATATCTCTAAGGAATGCTCTGACTTCACTAAAACCTCCCCAGAAAAGCTAGCACATATTTTGTACACATTTTAGCTTGTATAATTTGGCATTTCTGGACATTTTTCTTTTACTTTAAGAAATTGGTAAGGCTATTTACTTCCGTGAAACTAAACAACCTCAATAAGATACTTTTGCATGAAAGACAAATTATATAAGTATAATGCAATAGAATAATTAGTATTTACAAAAGTGTTAAGTGAATTTTGATAAATGATTCACATTTGTGAATTACCAATGAGAAAAAAGACTTCATTAGTCTTTATTACTTCTGTTAGGCAAAGGTATTAATCATACATTTTAACCTTCATTTAATCTATCTGGAATGAACTGGATAAAAAAGAAGTCTAGTTCAAATAAGAAATGTTATGTATTCAACAAACATTTATTAAGCAAGAAAGGTTAACACTGGGTGGATAAGAACACTTTGCCCAGGGAGTTACATTGTTCTCATTGTGTTGTATCTATTAACTCATCTCAAGTCTCATAAACCCAATTTACAAATGAGGAAACAGGATTCAAAAAGTAAACCACTCACATCTCATTGCTACAAAAGTAGTGAAGACAGTGTGTTGCTCAATTAAAGACATTATTCTTTCTGAAGCAGAAAATTCAGGCATCCAAAAGGTGATATCACTCATTATGGAATATTGTAGAACATTAGATGAACTTCTATATCATTCTTTTCCCCATCTCAAGCAATGCCAAAACTGTATATATAGAGACATATTTATTACCGAATAAGATACACTCCTTTTTTCCACTCCCAAATCTGAATACAGGTTTCTTTATAGAAGCTATATAATTCAATTTCTGAAGCAGTCAACTCTAGAAACAAATCATATATGCAAGAATAAAAGAAGGCACCCTCACTCCTAAGACAGACTGTTCTGCAACCATGGTAATAGGTAGCCACAAGAACAAGCATTAAATTTCCTTAATCAATATAGAGTTCTATATAGCCTTAGAACCACAGAACTGGTGTGAAGCTCCTTTAACCAACAAATCATTGACAACTTGGCTCACTGAACTTATTCCTGTAAGGCAACCAATCAATAACCAACGGTCTCAAACATCAGCCAATGAGGAAAGGACTCACTCTGATAACAGTGCCTCTGTATGCCAACCAAACAGCAAAAATCTCAGAGAAGCCAGCTTCTACTGACGTTATCCTATCACCACTTCTGAAAGTTCCCCAACCTCTGAATCCAACACTGCCTCAGAAACATTATGTGAGTTCAGTTTCTTGCTTTGCTGAGAAAATCTGTGCCTGACTAGCATGGCTCCCTCTCTCAGTAAGCAATAAATTTAGCACTTTTTGTTTGTTTGTTTCAGACATCAAAGGGTAGCCTCATCCTTTGACACATAGATGCTGTTTCAGGTCTTAGCAGACACAAAACACAATATTTCCCATGTGAAAAAATAATTTCACTAACATTCTTCGAAGCCTAATACTGCTTGTTGCATCTTTCACACCAGTACTAGGTATGACATGAGATCATTTTCCGTAAGTATCATTTTCACTTTGAAAGCTTTGAAAGCAAGATTACTTCATAAATAAAGTAATTTAGGAGAAAATATGTATGTAATTCTAATATTTCTTGAAGCTTACTGGGAACTAAAAACAGAATAAAGTATGTAATACATACGGGTTTTGAAGAACTTGAAAGATTTAAATTATTTCATCTTATGCCTGTACACAAAAATAAATTCCAGATGGATTAAACACTTAAATATGAACTGAAAAGCTTTTAGAATTAAATACAGAGGGTTTTTAAAATTACATAAGGTTACGGAAAGAATTCTTAAGCTGGATACATAAATATGATTAAGAAATTTTGCTACATCAAAATGTTTAAAAATTTCCACAAAAGACTCTAAAAAACAGTTAAAAGACAAGCTAGACACTGGAAAAAGGAATCTTCAAAAAATATACATAAACTATAAAGACTACGATTCAAAAGATACAGAAAACTACAAAATCAATAAGAAAAAAGAAGACACAAAGAGACAATGCATATAAGACAACTCACAGAGAATAAAAGTAGAAAATTTTGAAAAAAAAAATGTTTGGCACCTATCTATAACCAGGAAAATGCAAGTTATACAATTACTTAATTGGACAGACCCAGAAACATTAAAAATGTACACAGCATACGATTTGGCAATTCCATTTCTCTGTATGAACACCATATAAATTCTTAGAGTCATCTAGAAGGAGACACCTGCTAGATTGACCACTATCCACTACATAATAGCAAATTGATAGGTAAAACCTAATTGTACATCAATGTGCCTTATTTATATCATGGAATACTATGCGGTAATTAACCCAAATTAATGAAATGCGAATGTATCAACAAGTCCCCCAAATACGATGTTGAATGAAAAACATCAAACTGCAATATGTATAATATGTACATATATCTCTTATAGATTTTCAAACAAAAATATTGACACCCACTTCAGAATAATTATTATATAACATATAATAATTCTGGATAATGTAGGGTAAAGGAATGAATCTTCAATCTTTATTACCTAAAGAGGGAACAAGAAATCTGAAGCAAATACAGCAAAAAGCTAATATTTGATTAACTTCAGTGGTGAGTACATGGATGTCCAATATATAGAGATCATATTTTTATGTTTGAAATATTTCATAATTAAGATGAAAATGTTTTAAATAAAAGCAGAAGTACAGGAATTTATTCCTACAGTGAAGATGAGTAATTCTAAAAATACAAACCAAAATCTTAGTTTCTATTTCCTGCCTTAAGTTCTACCAGCTAGTCTTCTTTTTGGACACAATAGGAGAAAAAAATTCTATTTCTTTCCAGCCACCCTGCCTTACATAGGTTCTAAAGCTGTGGTGATCAAAAAGCAGATAATTAAGCTATAAACAATCAGAAAATCAGCCCCTTAATAATTGAAAGTCTGTCTCCTCATCCTCCTGTTCCCACAGCACTTTAAAACTCTTGGGGCACTTGGGTGGCTCAGTCGGTTGAGCGTCCGACTTCAGCTCAGGTCATGATCTCACAGTTTGTGGGTTTGAGCCCCTCATGGGGCTCTGTGCTGACAGCTCGGAGCCTGGAGCCTGCTTCTGATTCTGTGTCTTCCTCTTTCTCTGCCCCTCCCCTGCTCATCCTGTTTCTCTCTGTCTCTCAAAAATAAATAAATGCAAAAAACAATTTTTTTTTAAACTCTAATGGGCATATTATAACATCCTGCCTTGTATTGTATTTATATATGCTTATGTCCTCTCCCCCATAAACATTAGATATCTTGAGAGTAGAAAACTTGCTCTTCAATGTTCTACTATATGCCCATCTCTATTTGAATAATTTTCCATCTTAGAATCTCCATATATCATATTTAATTTTTCACTATTGGACTTTATAGACTAAGAAATTACCATCTCTAAAGTAAAGTTTTCTAATTCTTTCTCTTATGACAAAGACTAAGACAATAGCATAAGCTGCTGTATGTTAAAAATTGAGTGATAGAGGTGCGGCCACCTGGGTGGCTCAGTTGGTTGAGTGACTAACTCTTGGTTTCAGCTTAGGTCATGATCCCAGGGGTTGTGAGATCTAGCCCAACATCGGGGCTCCATGCTCACTGCTTAAGATTCTCTCTTACTCCCCATCTGCGCCTCTCCCCGGCTCGCATCTTCTCACTTGTGCTCTATCTAAAATAAAAAAAAATTTTTTAATGAGTGATAAAATCTTCTATTTAGCCAGCCATCAGTTTAGACATAGCTCTCTTATTAGCCTTTGCCACACCTGTCCATCAGTTTCATCTAACCAATCAAGAAGCACACATTTATTCATTGATCCAACCATTCAGGAAGCTATTACTGTGAACCCCACACAAGTCCAAGGTTAATACTGCATTCCTGCCATTTGCCAGGCTCTGGTAGTTTAGAGAAAAAAAGATCAGTTTGACATGCCTCATTCCTTTGTTTTCAGTTATATTCAAAGAGGACAAAAAATAATTCCTACACTACTTGCTCTGGTTTATTTTTGTCCTATCAGCTTTCCAAACCTTTGTCTGGTTTATTACTTTAATTTAGACACAACACATATATCTAGATAGATAGATAGATAGATGTGTGAGTGTGTGTCTAAATTATATATCATGATATATATATATATATATATATATATATATATATATATATATCATGGCTAGGAATTTTTAATAAATTCCTGATGAATTCTATTTGGCCTTTATAATTCATGACTTTCTCCTGCTTCCTACTTAGAGAAATAAGAATAGCAAATCATTTCTGACCACTTTTCTCATAATGTATAGTTTATAATTCTATCCCTTTCTTTCATCCCATCTTTTAATGAAAACTGCTGAAATTTGTTTTGTTTGTGAATATTGTTAACATTAGAAATTTTTTAAACTGGTTAGGTGCAACCGCCATACCAATTTGAGAATTCAATCAGCCTGGAATTTCACAGAACACAATCCTCTAGATCTAATCAATATGTTAATCAATCAGCTGCCTCCATTAGGATGTGAATGTCCCTCCCTCTCTGCTGTGGAGCAGTAACTGAGTACTGGAGAGAAACATGATTTACTGCTCCTCTGAGGTATGTATTCAAAAATAAATAAGATTTCATCTGCTTTGCAGAATTCTTTTCTAAGGAGAGTGTTTCAAGACGCACCATTTTAATGGACAAATAATACTCCCCAGCATAATACCAAGGCTAGCAAAAAGAAGGGAGAACTGCAAAACATTCTTGTTTCTTCCATAAAAAAGAAACACTATCCTTTGAATACAAAGTCTTCCAAAGGACCAGAGCCAGTATTCCTTGGCTCATTTGCATGCTGAGGATATTCCAGCTCATGTTAAGATTTTCTGGACAGAAAAAGAATAATAAGAACTACTGTTTGAATTCAGTCTTTCTTAAAAGCCAATTTGTCTTCTTAGCAAAACAAAAGGAATCAATATAATAGTGAAAACTTGAAGCTCAGGGATGAATACCTCACTGTTTTTTGGCTTTCAAGTAGATTTTGCTTGCTTGAGGTAACATTCCAAAAACAATGTTGTTTCTAGATTGTTTTAAAAGAAAAACAGTAATTTTATTCCAAATATACTTTAATATTTCTTATTACAGAAACACATATGCACTTTTAGAGTCTAATTTACAAAGAAACATAATAAAACAATGAAAACAGATTCAGCCTCATTTACTAGAAAGTTGTAAAACTGGCACATTTACCTTTCCTGTCTACCTAGTCAAAACCCTTACGAACATACTATCAAGAACATGAACCAAGACAGAATATTTGTACTGAAATATTTCATTTCCTAAAAATAATCTCTATTAATAACAGTAATTGGCAAGCATCTGTTAAGTTCCAGGTATTTCACATATATCAACTTAATGCTTAATAACAATTCCACAAGGTACCCCAGTTCCCAAGAGCATACCTAAGGAGGCAGAGCAGATTTCTGCAGTCCAGTTGCCTGAACCCCCAAGCCCATGGTCTAACCACCAAGCCATCCAGCCCTAGAATGATGCCTCTCTTGGTAAGGAAATTAACCACAGATACACGGGTGAATACAGAGAACCCTATACTCTGCCCTACCCAACAACACCTAAACCGTGCTTCATCTCATGCTCTCCGGGGCAGCCATACTGGCCTTCTTATAGGTCTCAAATTCACGAAGGCCCCTTCCTCCCAACATTACAACCATAAGCTAATATTCAGCTAAGCATCCAGTTCTTTACAGTGCCAATAAAAAAGTTTGCCCTCTTTTGTTATGCTTTCTGTGAGAAAGAGGACTTTTGTTTGATAATTATTGGAGACTGATTAATTATACGTACTCGTTTGCAATGTAGATTTAGAAATTTGTTCTTATAATTCAGAGGCCCTAGGGCAGGATTTTGAGAAGATAAAAAGGTTGTCGTCAGCAATCCCACATCTAAATTAGCACCTTGAAGTGATAGGAAAATGAAGGTGGGAAAAGGAGGGGAGCAGAGAGTGAGAGGCATGAGCTTATCATCATGGACCAAAAAGTGACAAAACTAAGTGTTGATAAGAGGCAAAAATAAATAAATAAAAGTAACAATGGAATGAAACAAAAATACAGGGCAGGGAAAGGGAAGGACTCTGAAAAGCACTCCAGGTTTAAGTCATCAACTCTGGTATAATAACATCATGACTGACTGACAGTTCTCAATCTTAAAGCACCATATAGTATTATTCAGTTCATCATCTTTAAAAAAAACTTAAAAAAATGAATTTTAAGATTTTATGTTATTTTTTAATTTAAATCCAAGTTAGTTAACATATAGTGTAATAATGATTTCAGGAGTAGAATTGAGTGATTCATCACTTACATACAACACCCAGTGCTCATCCCAAGTGCCCTCCTTAATGCCCATCATGAATTTAGCCCATCCCCCGCACCCAACACCCTTCCAGTAACCACACTTTGTTGTCTGTATTTAGGAGTCTTTTATGGTTTATCTCCCTCTCTGTTTTTATCTTATTTTCTGTTTCCCCTCTCCTATCTGTTTTGTTTCTTAAATTCATTTCAATACTGTCAGCATCTGTCGCAAACTCATAAGAACACATTTTTTTTTTTAATTACCATGTGTTTGGAGTACGTAGTATATGCCCAGCACTGTGATAGGCATGAGGAGTAAATACATAAATAATAAAAGATACTGAGAGTTCCATAGATATTTCTAAGGATATGGTCATAACATGCTATGAATCAACACACTTTTATTGAGAACTTACTGGATATCAGGCATCCAGATGTAAAATGAGTAAATGAATAGATCTATGATCTGAAGGAATTCAGAAGCTCAAGAGAAAGACAAAAATACACCAGAAAGCTAAAATTAGAAACTAATTTAAAACACCATGTTATCAAATACAGAATCACCAGAGAGAGACTGTAAGTGGTCTAGTAGGACAGAAATAATTATGGCCTGGGAAAGCTCCACAGAGAAAGTAGAACAAAGTTGGGTTCTGCTGGAGTTAGGGGTAAGACAGAGGTAGGCCAGTGCCAGTGAGGAAAGAAAATATCTACAACTGTAAATTTTTCCTGGAGTTAGAACTTAGTGCCGGAAATAACATATTGAGCTAGCTATGGGGCTTTTTAGTTAACAGAAATCCAACCAGAATTTGCTGAGGTAAGAATGAGAATTTATCAACTCATTCAAGGAAAGGCTGTACAAGCAAAACATGAGGATAACAATTATCTGACTGGCTCTTGGGAACGACTGAAACCAGTAACCCCATCTCTGTATACTGGCTTCTTCCTTCCCATTCACAGGCTACTGGCTCTGTCCACATAGTAGCAAGCAAGGCTGATGATAACTCTCAGGTTTTATAGGTTACCATTTCCAACCACCAAACATGGATGGATGGGGGCAGCAAAGGAAAGGGTAACTAAGGGACCAGACGTTCTGCATGTGACCGCATAGAAGTTACACGTAAAACAGCTGACCTAGATTGGTGGAAAATGACCAAAGAACAAAATAAATTGGAAGCCTAGCAGAACATCTCATTTTGGAGAGCCACATAACTGACTAAAATGCTCCCTTTATACAAAGCACAGTCCTACCACAACATGGTATACATGTAATATAAATAAAATGTTATTTGCATAAATATAGCAAGCCAAAGTGAAACCTTAAGAATTTGTCACATACAATCTATAAGGTTTCTTTATTCACTTGTTACTTGAATCTCCACCTTTTCCTCATTATTTTTTATACAGCTTACTAAAAAGTTCTTAATAATTATTTTACCATTTCAAAATAATTATTACTTACCCACAGAAAGTTACCTAGCTGTTAAGAGAGGCATGCTAAAGCTTTCAGGGATGAAAAGTCAGGATGCACAGGACTAAGTCTCAACTGGTTCTGCAAAATTGAGTGTTTCGGGGTGTGTGTGTGTGTGTGTGTGTAGAAAGATAGATCGTAATAGAAATAAAGCAAATACAACAAAATTTTGACAACTGCTGCATCCTGGTGAAGGATATGTGGATAGTCATTGTATTATTTTTTTCAATTTTTCAGTATATTTCAAAACATTCATTATAAAAAGTTGGAGGGAAGCAGAAGGCTGACAGAAGACTTCAAATTTTAATGACAATATAATGAAAGCTTAAGAAAAGAAAGCAATGTTGCAGGAAGATGCATGCAGTAAGGGCATATGGTCTGAGTTAGAGGGAGGAAAAATAGGGAGACCTAACAGATTATTGTAACAGACCAAACAAATGGAGTGTGGGCTCGGACAGAGAACGTGGCTGTAAAAATAAAACAGAAGGAATGGACACTGAAGACACGGTGATAGATACTTAACAGAACTCATTGAGTGACCGACCGGTAATGGTAAGAGAGGGAGAGGCAGAATCAATGATGATTCCAGGTTCTGCAGGTCAGATAGTTAGAGAAAGGATTGAATAAATATAATGGGCAGAGGGCAGATCTGCTGGGTTAAGACAATGTCTTCCAGTAAACAGATTTATATACTGCCTCTTCCATGTAAATACAGTTCACATTTTGAATGGTGGGGTATGAGGTGGTCTCTTCCTTAGTCTCTGAAAGCCGTGAAAGACAACACAACACACAAGTACCCTGAGAAACAAACACACTGGGGCTAGAGCCCAAGGGAGAACAGCCACAGGCAGCCCATATGCTTTCCCTGGTAAGCCACCTGCTTCAGGGTCTCAATTCCCCTAGCTTGGAAGACTTACAAGACTTCAGGAGTTTAAAGAAATTCAAAAACTGCATTATAGAATGCTTTAAGTGGTAAGAGCAAACTTCAATTATATCCACAAAAAATATATCAATGTATATAGCTGAAAGTAAGTGTGATGCCCTTTCTCTTGCTTTGGTAATTTTCAGCTAAATGGCCTCTTGCTAGGAGTACGTCTCTAGATTAAGTTTCATGGAGAAAACCTTCATGAATACATAATATCCCTATCTATTAGGTTTTATAAACTTTCTGATTTAGCAAAAAACCAGGTAACTGCTTTGTACAATTACCTTTCTTAAAAGTCTCAATTCAGATGGTCAACCACAATCATTAACAAAATATATTTTAAATCACTCACTTTTTTCTGGTGGGGTGTGGATATGAAATTTAGGGTCACTGAAGGGGAAAGAAGAGAAGCCAAGTTGTTTTCATGACAGATTTGGGAAATGGCCACCAGGCTGGTACAGATGAAAGAGAAAGAGGTAGGAGACATCAAGAAACAACTGGTCTGTGTTGTGTTCATGTTGAGGACTAACATACGAAGAAAACAGCACAGGAGAGCCTGGGTAGCTCAGTCGGTTAAGCGTCTGACTTCGGCTCAGGTCACAATCTCGTGATCTGTGGGTTCAAGCCCCCATGTTGGGCTTTCCACTCTCAGCAAGGAGCCTACTTCAGATCCTCTGTCTCCCTCTCTCTGCCCCTTTCCCCACTCACTCTCTTACTCTCAAAAATAAACAAGCGTTAAAAAAATGTAAAAAGAAAACAGCACAGTTTGGTCATGATACCCCAACTGTTTTAATGGCAAAATATTTCACTATAAACGCAAAAGGTACTGATTGCTAGGTCACAGCAGATCTACACTGAAAGAAATGGGCTTATGTTTGAATTCCTTTAAGAGAAGAGTATGCATCATCAATCTGGTGTCTTCAAGAAATGTGGGCACTGTGGAAGAAGCTACTTTTTTTTTTCTTTTCTTTTCTAAAAGCCTCAAAACAATGAGCCATAAAAGAAATAAAAAAAATTCTAGAGAATACCAAAGATAAAAGGGAATAGAATTATTGTATTGTTATATTATTACATATTATATTGTTCTATTATTATGTTGTTATCAAAGAAGTGGAAAAAAATCTAAATCAAAATAAGAAAACAATTTCCTTCTTTTGTTTTTTACATCACTTTGAAACTCACCTTACATGCGCTGTCTTCCAGGAAACAGGCCCAATTATTTCCCCCCAACCTGTGTGTCTCCACAGTATCCTATACTCTCCGGCACCATAGCTCTTACCACACTCTATTATCATTTATGGTCTCTTTATCTATGTCCCCACTGGGTGTACTCTGTAATCAGTCATGATGAAGTGCCTGGCAAATAGAAATTCAGCAAGTTTTGTTTAAAAAAAATAAGTAAAAAAAAGATGAATGAAATCAGTCACTGTAGGAATCTTATATGTTATCTCTGGCCCCATATATAAATGAGCATATGTTATATTGAATTCAAGTAAATACATCCCTCTTCCCATGTATTTCTTTCAAACCAAGCATACTCTTGACCCAAAACATATATACTTTGGCCACTTCATTCCGAAAGTCCTACAGCCTTTTCTCTATATTATGTCCTTTTTCTATATACACTCTCTAGAAAAGCCAACTCAAGCCTGGGTATGAAAGAAGGTATTCAATAAACTATTTCTCTATTTGGAGTCATTCAGTTATTCAATAAATATTTATACAGGATACAACCCCAACCAAAATAATTATTGCACCTGGCCTCATCTGGTCTCTAATCTAGAGAAGACAAATATGGAAATATGGACTGGGTGCCTAGCTACAAATCAATCACATACCTTGAACAAGTAGGAGGTGCTTATGAGAGCACATAACAGGAACCTAGCTCAGTTTGAAAAGCCAAAGAAAACCTGTTTAAAAGAAGTAGCATTTAAGCTAATATCTGAAGTTTGAATGCAATAACCCAGGCGAATTGTGTGTGTGTGTGTGTGTGTGTGTGTGTGTGTCAAAGATCATGAGGTACAAAACCTATCACACTCAAGGCACAGAGAACTGAAGCATAGTAATAAAGAGAAAACAAAGCAAAGACTGGAATCATACATCCTGCAAAGCCTTATAGGTGAGGTTAAGACCTTTGACTTGGTTCTAAAGGTCATGGGAAGCTTGATCAGATCTCTACTTAAAAATAAAATAACCAGGGGTGCCTGGGTGGCTCAGTCGGTTAAGCGTCCTACTCTTGATTTTGGCTCAGGTCATGATCTCAGGGTTCGTGGGATTGAGCCCAGCTTCAGGCTCTGTGCTGAGCTTGGAGCCTGCCTAAGATTCTCTCTCGCTCACTCTCTACCCCTCCCTTGTTCGCAAGCACTTTCTCCCTCTCTCTCTCTCTCTCTCTCTCTCTCTCTCTCTCTCTCAATAAATAAATAAATAAATAAATAAATAAATAAATAATATAACTACTATTGTGGGGGAGGAGATGATATCCATGGTTGCTCTGGGAAATATGGATTTTCAAGCACTGAGAACAGACTGAAGGTGGCCATTACTATGCTAACCTGAACCAGAGTATAAGAATACCCTCAGCCAGAGCAGGGGCAGTGAAGATGGAGAAAACTTAACAGATGAGGAATACTTGGGAGATCGACTCGGGATTTGGTGACTGACTAGAGGAAGGGGAAGGTGGAGAAAATGGCAAGCTTTCCTTCCCTTCATCTTTCCTTCGTAGGCTAGTGAGACACTTCACTGGTTCTTAGTAACAATAAGGAATGGAAGAAAGTTTGAAGAAGGTGGTCAAAAGGTAAAAACTCCCAGTGATAAGACATATAAATTCTGAGGATTATAGTTCATTGGTTTTGAAATTTTTTAAAAATATTTTATTCATTTTTGAAAGGGGGGAGGGGTGGAGAGACAGGGAGACACAGAATATGGAGCAGGCTCCAAGCTCTAAGCTGTCAGCGCAGAGCCTGAACCCACACACAAACCGTGAGATCACGACCAACTGACTGAGCCACCCAGGCACCCCTGAGGATTCTAGTTAAAAAGAACAAAAGAATAAAGGAGATTTTTCTATTCTGGAAGTTGTGGTGAAAAATCAAGAGTCTGGTTTTAGACATGCTTAAACTGAAATACCTATGATATATCCACATAAAGATGTCAAAATAATTGGTGGATATATTCAGGAGCGAGCTCTAGGGAGTCTTAGCATATAGATGGTATTTAAAGCATCTTAAGTGGATGAGATCACCTCATGAGAGGCAAGAGTGGGAAGAGAGTCAGAGAATGTTAAATTAAACGAAAAAATAAACTATTTTTCAATTTTTATGTTTTAGAATATAAAGATACTTTAGCTACCTATATATTACAGTATCAAACATTTGATGGTTGGAATATTAATACTTAAGCATAACTTTTTTAAAAATAACATAATTATTGCATAGCAAACTATTCAAATCTACAGACTTGAGATTGTGTTATTTATAAGAAATACTGAAAGGCACCTGGGTGGCTCAGTCAGTTAAGCATCCGACTTTGGCTGAGGTCATGATCTCGCAGTTCGTGAGTTTGAGCCCTGGGTCGGGCTCTATGCTGACAGACCAGAGCCTGGAGCCTACTTCAGATTCTGTGTCTCCCTCTCTTCTCTGTCCCTCCCCCACTCATGCTCTGTCTCTGTCTCTCAAAAATAACAAATAAAAACATTCTTAAAAAATTAAGAAATATTGAGAGGGAAGAAAGGGGAGTACATTGGGCCAGCAGATTTTCATCTGCCTTTGTTAGATCTCTATCTTTAAGCTACTGGATCCATGATGGGCCCCATGTACAGTCCCTGCATAGAGTTCCGGACTGTGAACCAGTCCTTATGTACATGAAGCACAATGATCACAGTAAGACTTGGATTTGTCAGGGACGCCTATTCCTTTTCTACCTCCGTGTCTGTGCCCCATGCTGTTTTCTGAAGCTACAACATTCCAAGTCACAACACATGCTATTATTTATCTTTGGAACATCAGAATGTGTTGAAATACAAATTTCTCCATTTGGATTTTCAAATGAAAGAATTCTGCAATACAAAGTTATTCCTCAAAACAAAGAAAATTCTTCACTCTGCCATTCATCTTCATAGCATCTAACTCTCCCAATGTAATCAGTTATTAGTGAAACTGGGAAAGGCATGAATCAAAAAAGTGAGTAGAAAAATATGGGTTTCAGTGAGTTTAGAAACAATATTAATTTTCAAAGCCCAGAACAGCACTGGTAATGAAAACAGCAAGTTTAATTGCTAGCAGATTTAAATCGCTGTAAGCTGAAATTACTATTTTGACCCCAAAACTGTTTAAAGACCAAGTATTAATGCATGTTTCAGTGGGTGAGGAAAGGCTTAGGTTTTTATAAATGCCTTCTTGGGGAATTAATAACAACCAGTGTACATCCTCCTCTGCTAAAACTGATTGAGGTTTATAATCAGACCTGGAGGGATTAGATGACTCACAAAATCATCAGAGCCCTTGTTAACTGAATCTCAGTGACCCTACCCTTCAGTGGAAGAGCCAAGAGCCAAGACGCAGAGAGTTTCTGTGTTGACTGCCAAAGAATTCTGAACAGAGGGTATTTTCAGGTATAAGGTATCCTACCAGTTCATTATATAATGAAAACTGGATATAAAACAATTCGAAGTCATGTGATTTACCAAAAGATATATGTTGCATATTGGTAGCCATTCTACAAATGGAACAGCAGCCATTCCTCAAATGGAATTGAAAAGCCAGAGAATGAAAGAATTGACCAAGGCACATGCATCCTAAGCAACCAGTTCTTTTAAGGGTTAAAGCCTTTTGTCAGGATTAGTTATGCTGCGGTCACACTTACTAATTTTACCCAACACATGTGCACAATAACAGAGAAACTCCACATGTTAAGAACATACAAAACTGTTATTTGAGTATGAATGTTGCCTTTGTTCTTTTCTTGAGTCCACTTACAAAGGCCTAATTAACCATAGCAGGTTTTCTTAACATTTCTGGGGTCAAGGATTCCTTTGAAAATCTTACAGGTACTCCGAATACAAGATAATTGCAGACTACATAATTAATTTCAGGGTGTTCATAAACACCCCACACCCTTCCACTGGCTGCCTAGAACCTCTATTTTAAAAGGTAAAAAGGACAGTGAGTCCCTTATACACACAGGAAGGAAAAAACATTCACAACTTGTAAGTGCTTTTCACTCCCATGAAATTGCTTACTTGACCCCCTCTCCTACTCGTCACAGTGAGCTCTATTACTTCTGACTTCTTTTCTCTTCAGCCTCAGCCTCCAGGCTTCACTTCCTACATTTTCACATCCCACACCTACAAAGCTTTATTAATTCACAAGACTTCTTCCCTACTTGAAATACTGTGATTCAGAAGCAGTTTTAAAATACACATCCTTTTGATTCTTCTCATTCACAAACTTGAGTCAGTTGATAGACAAAGTTTAGATTATAAGTAACAAGGATCACTCGACTTAGTCATATTTACTATGAAAGAAATCATCAAATCATTAACTATCAGTTTTTATCAGACTTTGTACCTGCCAGGTGGTACCACAACATCTAAGATGTGGAAGTCTTCTAGCTTATGTCATATACTTTTCAAACATTGCCAGGGCAAAGCACTTAGGGCAAGGTCATTTCTACCATTCTAGTTCTAACAGCATGGGATTTCAAGAAGACTTATTATAATCTACAAAGTGAAAAATTTTTAATTTTTAATTATTACATATTTTCATAGATCTTAGACACTGCTCCATTAAAACAGCACTGGAAGATCAGATTAGTTGTTTCATACATTACTATCAAATATTTTTCTTGTTTGTGATCATGAATGAGAGTTAAACTCTGATTTAGGAAGTATTAAGCCAAAGCTTTTCTGCTAAAAGTCCAGAGTCTAATAGCTATATATCATACACTGTACTTTGGAAAGTACTTGTTTTATGAAGAGAAGTTATCTGTCTTTAAATGTAAATACTTGGAATACACTAATTCATTTAATATAAATAAGTAGGTGGACTTTTTTTAAACTTCAGGTATATAAATTGAATTGAATATCATCCGTGTTTCATGACACACTCTCATCACTGATCCATGCCTAGTTCGATTTACTTAGTGAAATATTTTTTAAAAATACTACTATACCCATTACCCTTGGAGGCATTTTCCCCCCTTACATAAAAAGCACAGCCTCCCTGTATTTTATTTTTACAATAAATTCATTTTACAATTCTTTTAATTGTAATGTGTTATTGTAATCATTTTAAATTCTTGTGGTACCTTTGGTAATCTTGTCTCAGTCACCCAGACATTTACAAACAAACTCTACTCATACAAGCATGCAGCATGTTTAAAGTTCTGAAGAAACATAATCCACTTAACTATATAGAGTCATATTTTGACAACTTAATTTCTACCCTTTCCAAAAACATGAGAGCAAGCATGAGTGGAATGGGTGACAAAATCCAGTAAGTCACAAACCCCAAGACACTTCTATTCAACTCCTGGTTATAGTTAACCTGGTAGGAAAAACAAATCATCCATCTATCCATCCTGTTTCTATTTCTGTTGTAATAAAAGAGAGGAATAGGTAGGTGGGAATAAAACTATGGATGGTGGCTTTATTTTAGTTTAGAAAAGCCAATCGATATAGGATTATACAATATCCCTAGAGGACTTACCCCAGAGATAACCCAGGGCCCTCAACGCATGAGCTCTGGTTTGAGCTGGACATTCTACCAGCTTCCAACTAACTGGTCACCTAAAACCCAACTAGCATTTAAGTCCATAGATATGAATCGGTATTGGCTTGGCTATAGAAGTGTTTTACATTTCAACAGAGCTAACAAGTGAATTAAAACTACATACTTTTTAAGTAATTCTCTACTGAACAGAAACAAAACTGGACTAAGTACAATAACTGATAATGCGAATGAATGTTTAATTTTTCAATTATTTTCTAACTTGTTATGATATAGAAACTTACTTCAGAAAGAAAGCACACTAAATGGAAATTGAAATCTCAGTCATATATAAACGAAATTCATTTTAAATCTTTTTTTTTTAATGTTTATTTATTTTTGAGATAGAGGGAGACAGAGTGCGAGTGAGGAGGGGCATAGAGAGAGGGAGACACAGAATCCGAAACAGGCTCCGGGCTCTGAGCTGTCAGCACAGAGCCCGATGCGGGGCTCGAGCCCACGAACCGTGAGATCATGACCTGAGCCGAAGCCGGACGCTTAACCGACTGAGCCACCCAGGCGCCCCAATTCATTTTAAATCTTAATTTCTGTGCAAGACATAGAGCCTTAACATGGAGATCTTAACAGGCATCATCAACTGAAGCTTTCGAGAAGCATAATACAGTATCAAGGCATGACACAGTCTGGATTCACTAGACCAAAGAAGCAGATTCGACATGTTAGTAATGGTGGCAAATGATTACCACTTCCTTGAGACACTCTACCCTACATGAAATGAAATCACACATTTCAGGGGCGCCTGGGTGGCTCAGTCGGTTGGGCATCCGACTTCGGCTCAGGTCATGATCTCACGGTCCGTGAGTTCGAGCCCCGCGTCGGGCTCTGTGCTGACAGCTCAGAGCCTGGAGCCTGTTTCAGATTCTGTGTCTCCCTCTCTCTCTGACCTTCCCCTGTTCATGCTCTGTCTCTCTCTGTCTCACAAATAAATAAACGTTAAAAAAAATTAAAAAAAAAAAAGAAATCACACATTTCAGGCCCAAGTAAAGTGGCCTTTACACTCACAGACATTATCGGCAAGTACTTTAAGAATACTGTCTGGTCCCGATGACACAAACAGTCATAAGAGAATTTAAAAGGCAAAGAATCTTGTATGTTTTAGACATATGGATTATGTGTACACAAAGGCCAATTAAAGAGACCTCTCCAAACAATCTTCAGAGCAAACAGAAGCTATTTCTTAAGCTTATGATGTATTGCATTACAACACATAGTTTTCAAAGTTTTAGAATTTTCCAGGTAACTACTATAAAGTATACTTTTTAACAATAGCAGATGGAACATATTGTATCCATTTCCAAGCTAAGGCAATTTGGACAAAAAGAAATTAAGGCACATTACACTAAGCCAAGTGAATGAATGACAATACTGTAGTTAACCTAGTCAGACAGAACATTGAAAGAGAATCCAGTTCACTATTTATACACTTGGCTGTGGAGGTGTGGCGGGAAGAGAGTTTCGTTTCAGAAAAATATTTGGTAGTTTTTGTTCAGTCACATTAAAAACATTAGAAAACCACCACTAAAACAAACTGGACTCAAATTCAACACAATGGCATGTGTTTTTCAAGCAGTAATCAACACCAAGCTATAGCACCCTTTGGTTACTAAAATCCTGGAAAGAAATCATAATTGCCCCATCTGGGAACATGGCCTTTAAGACATGAGTACTTTAGATAGAACAGTCAATTTCTAACCCCATTTCTCCTACTGATTTTTAAATCCATTGGAAGAGAAAAAAGTAAATAAATGCTTTCACGGATAGATTTCCATCAGGTTGTTTAAGTCAATAAGTTTTAAATCAAGTTACTGAATTTAATAGAAAGTATATAGTAATAGTCTATATCAAAGTTCAAAATTTTTAAGTTGATTGTTATTAAGTGTGGGAGTGCCTGGGTGGCTCAGTCGGTTAAGCATCTGACTTCAGGTCAGGTCATGATCTCACGATTTGTGGGTTCGAGCCCTGCATCGGGCTCTGTGCTGACAGCTCAGAGCCTGGAGCCTGCTTTGGATTCTGTGTTTCCCTCTCTCTCTGACCCTCCCCTGCTTGCTCGCTCTCTCTCTCTCTCTCCCTCAAAAATAAATAAACATTAAAAAAAGGTTAAGTGTGGTGGGTTCCAGCTATACAGAAGTGTGCTGGGTTTCAGCAATTCCACTCTGAGGCATTTACATAAGTGATATGAAGACATACCCACACAAAGATTTGTCCAAGAATGTAGCAGCTTCATTTACAATGGCTAAAACTGGAAAAAACCCAAATAGCCATCAATAGAAAGAAGCAATAAACCAAAGTGGAGTAATTCATACAATGGAATAAGACCCAGCAGTAAAAAGAAATAAGCTATTGAACATTCAACAATATGGATGAAACCGATGGAAATTAGACTGAGCTAAAGAAGCCAGACACGGGGTGCCTGGGTGGCGCAGTCGGTTAAGCGTCCGACTTCAGCCAGGTCGCGATCTCGCGGTCCGTGAGTTCGAGCCCCGCGTCGGGCTCTGGGCTGATGGCTCAGAGCCTGGAGCCTGTTTCCGATTCTGTGTCTCCCTCTCTCTGCCCCTCCCCCGTTCATGCTCTGTCTCTCTGTCCCAAAAATAAACGTTGGAAAAAAAAAAAAAAAAAGAAGCCAGACACAAAAGAGTGCCTGCTATATGACTCTGTTTTATGAAGCTCTAGAAAATGCAGAATTGATCTATAAAAATAATTAGAACAGTAGTTGTCTTGGGGTGCCTGGGTGGTGCAGTTAGTTAAGCGTCCAGCCCTTGGTTTTGGCTCAGGTCATGATCTCCTGATTCATGGATTTGAGCCCCGCTAGGGCTCTGCACTGAGGGTGTGGAATCTGCTTGGAATTCTCTCCCTCTCCCTCTCTCTCTCCCACTCTCCCCACTCGTATTCTCTAAATAAATAAGCAAACAAACAAAAAAAGAACAGTAATTTTCTCTGGATAAGGGGCAGGGATTGCCTGGGAGGTGAGCAGGAGGGAACTTTCTATGGTGATGTCAAGGTTCTATATCTTCACAGGGGTGATGATGGTTACATGGGCCTATCCATATACCAAAAATACAAAATAGTACAGTTAAGGTATGTACATTTCAATGTATGTACATCCCCCCCCCCAAAAAAAAATCCCACATAGTGGAAATGGGTGGAGGTGTGGGTGAAACAATAACAGCAGAATTCAGTCACTGTTAAAGCTAGGAGACAGGTATGGGCTTTTTTTTAATGCTAGTCTGTTTACTTTCTATATATTTAACATTTTATAAAATTAAAAAAAGGCTAGAAATATATATCAGTGAAATGTACAATCAAAATTTTATACCATGAAAATATATCTCTCAAGAAGCTTTTTCTGTATGCAGAAGACATTTATAAAAATTCTCAGAGGTGCCCTGTGTCTGTGCTTCACGTGGAGAATTTGAAATGGAGCTCATTATTTTCTCCAGCTCACCTCGTCCCCACCCCCAGCATGTCTCCCATCTAATGGACCATCAGAGTGAATATGATATGGTTTCTCAGCTACCACCCGCCCCCAAATTAATTCTCCCCTGGTCTCTCAAATATTTATTTCTAACAAATACTGGTGCAGATGGAGAAATTCGAGCTGCTGCATACACTGGAGAAAACAATGGATGTGACAGACCTCGACCTCAGTCTTTATTCTCACTACTCTCTGAAGCTGGTGTTTTAGAAGTTAATGAGAAAATGAAAATTCAGTTTTTTTACATCCTGATTATTTCAATCTCATATTCAACTTCTTTAACCTTACTTCCTAATTTCTCAGCAACACAAAGAGACATAAATTTTCAAAATAACAAAATCCAGAGAATACTAATCAAGGACAATGCTTAATTTCTCTATTATGGACTGACAAGGCTCAGTCATATACCAGTCACTAACTATGCCTTATTAGATTTCCAAATTTTGCCTGTAACAAGTTCTATAGTCCCGAGAATCAGAAGCACCAGAGGCAAAGAATAAACTCAAGCTCAATCACAGCTATATAAAGGTATATAAATACCCTCCTAGGTCATAAGAGGATTATAAGTGCACTTGGGTAAAGAATCTTGAGTCCTCTTATTATGTCTTGTCAAGTATTAGTATCAAACAGTTCTCTATGGTCAGAATAAGATAAACACTGAAATTAGCTAAAGATCTAAATTTTATAACCTCTACTTACAAATATTTCTACCTAACATTCCTTTATTTTTACATATCCCCTGCTAAATTCCAGTGAAGAATTTCACAAGGAAATTAAATAGCAAACACTCAAAAGATCCTTGATGCCAGCATTTTTGTTTATTCATTCATTCATTCATTCATTCATTCAACAAATTTATCTATGCCTGTGGGCAACTGATGCTCTTCCAGGTACTAGAAATGTGTATAATAATTTAATAGCAAACAAAACAAGGTTGATGCCCTCACAGAACTTATGTTCTAGTAAGAGGAGGCAAGCTTATAAGAAGGGTTGAGAGAAATAAGTGCACGGAGAAGGATCAATACAACAGGGCATGCAGATTACTCCTTAATATAGCTGGTTAGGAAAGGCTTCTTTGTTACAGCGATGTGCAGCAAACCTGAGGAATGTGAAGTTCCAGAATTCCGGGCAGAGAAAATGGCAAGTGCAAAGGCCCTATCCCAGAGTGGCACTTGGAAAATGAAGAAACAGGGAGCCAGTGTGGCTACAGTGGAGTGAGTTAGGGTCAGAGATGTGAGAGATAGGAGGGGGAGGGGCACCGAGAGGATCTAAGCCCTCCTGGGCCATTTTCAGGGTCTGGGCATCTAGTGTGGAAGAGATGGGAAGCCACTGGAGCACTGTGAGCAGAAACAGTCTTATTTAATGTTTTTAAAAAGATCAGGAGCTGCGAGAGGAGAACAGGCAGTAGCGGAACAAAGGTTGAAACAGGAAGACCAGTTCCATCCAGAGATCACAACACGCTCAGAGGAATATTTTAACTCATTTGGTTTTTGGTTGTATTTCATTATACTCCATATTCCAATAACTAAAACTGTCATCAACTGGACTGCTCTCTTGTTTGCCACTGGCTTTGGGGAGTTAGTTTTTGAGGGAAAAGCAAAAGTCAAAAGAGACTACTTTTCAGGCTCTCATTTGACCTACTAGTGATTCCTTTATTTCAGTGGACCTAACAATAGGTAAGTAAGACAAAAACTGCTAGTTTGCAAAATAACCTTTTTCAAAAATATTTTCACAAATATCAGGAAACAGATATTTTAATTTGCAGCTACACACAAAAGTTCTCATATTATTGCAGTTTTTCATAACCTTTATCACAACATATATCATAGTAGTCAAAACCCCCTTTAACTAATTAATATTCCTGAAATAAATATATAATTTCAATAAATATATCGAAATAAAAATACGTGTCAAACCACGGAGTCCGTCAACGCTTTCCCAGAATTCTGTTTTGTGGTTAGTTTGTGAAATGACCCTCATAATGAAGACAAGCTCTCAACTGTGCTTCTACATCTAATTTCTGTAAGTTTAGCAAACAGCATGTTTAACAGCCTCGCCCAAACCCTGTTGGTGGCACTTTCAGTTATAAAAAGCTAGGTAGGAAAACCATCACACAATGCACACCTTTCAGGACTTCTAGCCATGCTTGAGTGTTATTAATTGGTTTAAGAGGGTGTGAGAAACACAAGCCTTCCTGCACACTTCGGTGATTTCATCCTATGTTCCCAGCACTCTGATAAATTAAATCATCCTGCCTGTCATGAATCGCAGCTGGCCTGCCTGAGTATTGCTCTTTGATGATGAGCAAGCAGTACAAAATAAGATGCTGATTCCACTCTTCAAAATCTCATTTTCAGCATTTCATAGGTTACCAAGCAGGATTTTAAAAACAAAAACAAATGTCAAAATGCAATTCACTTTGGTTCTGTGGGAACCCAGGCCCACTTGCCAAAAATATCGATAGCTTTTTTCCTTTCTAAATAGCAGGCAGCATCTACAGCAGGGAAGAGCACTGGGGTGGGGGGTGGGGAGAGGCTATTAAAATGGATAATCCAGCTTTCTGTTTACCCATCCAGCTTTAATGGGGGGAAACCAGCCAGGAACTGAGGGACTGTTAGAGCCACACAAACTAGAGTGCATTTCCTCACCCTCATGAATAGTGTCAAGAATCTGCCTCCTTAAGTTCCACTAACAAGTAAGGAGATTCCCCTCTCTGGAGGCAGGCTTTGCTGTAATCACATCACTACTGACTTATCGTATCGTTCCACCTCCCCTTTACCCTTTTCCTTCAACTACAAACTCCGATTCCATTTTGTTTTATTTCATCCTAGTATACTGAAGGCATTCTTGCAAACTGACCTAAACCATTCCTGGGCTAAGAAGAGACAGAAATAATAAAATAAATCAAGATTTCTTTCTCCAGATCTAAATTTAAATAAACCAGGCGGGGCGAGATGATGAAAAGCCGTGTGGGTGTCTATTGCAAGATTTTTCCCGTCTCTAGGAAAGAAAAGAATAAAGAACAGAATGCTAAATGGATTTGGGAACGGAGTGTGTGTGTGTGTGTGTGTGTGTGCGCGCGCGCGCGTGCAGTCATTCTTAGGGCAAAGGGAAGAATTCAGGAAGAAGGAAGAGAAAAGAAAAAAATCAATCGAGGCAGTCATTCACCCCTACCCCCTGCCGACCCCTCCCCACCCTACTGCAGTGCTCTGCGCTTCCCAGAAAGCTCAGCACCCCAAAGGGCAGTTTCCCGAAACCAGAGCACAGCTCGAGTCCTGGACAGTCTGGGGAGATCGGGGAGGTGGGGATGGGTAGGGACAAGCGAATGGAAGTGAGCCGGCCACGGGAGAAGCGAGGAGGCCAGCGACGCCAGCTGAGATCCCCCACGGCGATGGAAAGGCAGGGCCGGGCTACCGGGACCTACCTGGAACAGTGAGGGTGGAGGATGCCCCCGGCACCTCTGGCCTCTCCTCCTCAGCCTCCTCCCGCTGCCTTTGCTGCTGCTGCTGCTGGATGAGGCTGAGGTCGGATCGGCTGAGCTCGGCTCGAGCGGCCGCGGGGACCAGCCGCGCCTTCAGCAGCACCGCGGCCAGGCCGAGCAGCAGGGTACAAGAGACGCGCCGGCTGAGCCTCGCCATGGCCGAGAGCCAGAGGGCAGCGGCGGCATATTGCGGGGCTCCCGGCGGCGACGGACGCCAGGGCTGCGGGCTCCGGCGGCGCCCGCTAGCTCGCTCCCGCTCGCGCGGTCTGCCTCGCACGCCCTCGCCGGGAGGAGGAGGCCTGGGAGGCGGAGGGGACGGGGGTGGAGGAGGAGGGGAAGTTAGCATCCTCGCGCACGTGATGCGCAGGGCGGGGCGAGCCGGGAGCGGGCGGCCGCGGCTCAGCTGTCACCGGCGGCGGAGCAGCTCGGAGGGCCGGGGCCGCGCGCAGCGCTGGGGCTTGGGGCTTGGGGCCGGGCGGCGGCCTCCGAGGGGAAAGGAGCGAGAAGAGCCTTTCTGGAGGCTGATCGGCCTTCAGATCCTCCAGCCTTACGGAAACATCGGGAAATTTTGCAGAAATGGGAATAAAATTGCCCCCACCTGGCCCCAAAGTAGAGGAAAAGGTGGTGTATTGATTACTCTCCTAAAACACTTAACGCAGCACCCACCCATCAATTAGCCAGGATCTGTGGCCATTCGGGCTTTGCCGCATCACACCCATCATTGGTTATCCAAACACTTAAACTACAGTTCTACCAATTTTAACTAAACTTCCTCTTTCTGCTCAAGTGGGAATTTCTTTCTTTATTACAAAATATTCCTGATTACATTTTGTGTGATTGTAGCCTACACTTCTCGCTTACTCAAAAAACATTTATTAAATAAATGCACACTAGGTGCTTACTATGTGTCAGCATTCACTCAGGTGCTTGAAATAAGCAAGATACAGTCTTGCTTGCATTCCAGGGTTCGCTACCTGTTAGGGCAGGGGAAAATACAAGCAAATTATAATCCAAGGTGGTGGTTACCACTGGAGACGTATGTGCAGAAGGTTGCACTGAGTTTGGAAGAAATTAACTATGTGGTATATGGAAGTCGGCTATGAAACACCAGAGGACCTGGGGTTTTAAGAAGAATAAGAGTTCCATTCATAGATGGGTACAACCAGGTAGTCTTAAAAACAAGGGGGCAGAGGCGCCTGGGTGGCTCAGTCTGTTAAGTGTTGGACTTCGGGTCAGGTCTTGATCTCATGGCTTGTGAGTCCGAGACCCCATCCGGCTCTGCGCTGACAGCTCAGAACCTGGAGCCTACTTCGGATTCTGTCTCCCTCACTCTCTGCCTCTCCCCTGTTCATGCTCTGTCTCTGTCTCTCAAAAGTAAATAAACGTTAAAAAAAAATTTTTAATGGAGCACCATCTACGTGTCTGAAGCCCAGAGATGTGTAATAGTACCATGTGTTTGGAAATTTGAGCAATGATTGTGACAGAGTGGCAGTGTTTTAGATTGAAAAGGAGAGTGAAGATCAGGTCATTAAAAAAATAATAGCAGACACCTCTATAGTAATTACTGTATCCACGCACTGTTTAAGCACTTCATATGTGCTAACTCCTGTAATAACCCTCCAGATGTGCATAGGGACATTGACATACACTGCAAGTAATTACGAAGTAGTGAAAGAAATTAATCAGGGAAGGGACTTGGCACCAGTCTACCTAGCAGGATCACTTTGCTATCCGTATGAAAGTGGGATTACTGAAGGATAGATTGTAGGAGAGGAGGCCAGTTCAGAGGTGTTTCCAAAAGCCAGTGAGGAGATGCAGAAGTCTTGTGACACTGGAAAGGAGAGGAAAGGCATGGGAGATTCAGTTTTTAGGGCTAGAATCAACAGAGATAGTTAATTGGGTGGGGAAGGGAGATATGTTCAGTATGATACCCAAATTGTCAGACTGAGGATCTTGAGTGGCTGCTTATGTCATCATCAAGATTGACTGGTAATATAGGCTACAGAATAGATGATAGGCTGTGTGTTCAGCTGTGGTCTCTTTGCATTTGGAGATCTCCTAATATAATACAAATGTTATCTGATCGTGACATCATATCATTTTCCATCATAGTTGATTCAGCTGTTTTGGTTGATTGGATGTCCCTTTCCACCCTCACCATTTTTATGTGTCTTCCTCCTAATGTTTCCAACTTCCTGGAAAAAAAAACAAACTCCTTGGTAGTGGAAAATTATTCTTTGCCCAAGGGCATGAAAATAATACCTGTTTAACCACAAAGATAATAATAATAATAATAATAATAGGCATGTTATATATATTATCTCACTGTATCTTTAAAGCAATCCTATGAATTAGTTTTCATTATCCTGTTTATCAAATAGAAACACTGAAGATCAGAGAGGCTACTTACCGTCTTGCTCAAGGCTGTACTAATAATATGTGACTTTGTCTTTCTGCACTTTTTGAAGCTACATGAGCTGTTTAGTGATTTCTAGACAAAAATAAACTATGTGAGCTATGTAAGTTTTGGAAAACAGATGCCAAAGTGAGGTGCCTCACATTAAACACTATTGTTCCACCCCTGCTTTGCCCTGCCTGTGTGAGCTGGAGCTACTGGTGGGGGGCAGGGGCGGGGTGGAATGCAGGGAGCCTTTATCAGCCTCATCAAGCTGTTTTTGTTGCATTTTCTTCCAAGTTACCTCTGCTCCTGGAGAGAGGAAAGGAGAAAATGGAAATGGCTCCAAAAACCTGACTGGCAGATCAGAAAGGAAGGAAGACTGCCAGGATTTCTGTCATCTGCCTTATGGTGGCCAGATCTTCTTTAATATGTTAAAAGCTGACCTTCCAGAGGCAAAGCCACTGATTTCATGGCCCCAGTAGAGGGTGGACATCAAATCCTTCAGTACTGTGGAGTGTTTAAAGAAAAGCTTTGCCTATCAAGATGGTTTTTAGAGGATTTTTAAATGTTCCAATACTCATATAGTTTATGCCTAATTTCTGCGCAATATACAAAAACCATATTATCTCATGCGATCAGGGCTAGTATTTAGCGAATCAAAAAAAGTTGGTCAAGAGACAAATCAATAGATCTTAAATATGTTTTAAACTGTTTGTTTTATCTTAAAATAAGTACATTTATTTACCACTCTTTTGATATAGGGCCAAGATATTTTTTAAGTATCTAACCACAACCTAGGGTTTGAAGTCATAAACCACAATTATAATGAACCTCTATGATTTGCAGTTTGAGTTTAAGTGGAAGGAGCTCTTAAAGACTCCTGACAAGCAAGCTGAGTGCCAATTCGTTCTATTTAATTTTTTCCCAATTTTTTACAATTTTTTCACCTACTTCGTGTTAAACTTTGTTTTCATAGAAAAATACACTTTGCTCAAATTTATATTTCACCCATTCCTTAAAATACATAGCAAAAATAAGTTTCAGAAGAGACATAACTGAATTTTTGGCACACACGCAGAAAGCAAAACCAAGCAGACTTTCCTGAAGGTGAATCCTGCTAACTCCATGTGGGTTACTTGTCAGTCAGTGTGTTTTACAGAGGAATGGAAGCTGCCAGCTGATGTAGGAAGTTATTTTCAAGTTCATAATCTAGGATACTGTTCATGCTTGATACAATGTAACTATTAGTGTTAGAAATTCTTCATTTTTATTTTAAAAAAATACTGCCAGAGCCATCAAAAAGCAAAGTATACTACCATACATATATTATATAATAACTTTTTACTGCCTAAGATCTGCTGGTACCTCCCAATTGCTCTTAGCATAAAGTCCATAATCCCTAATAGACTTACAAAACCATTTGCAATCTATCCTCTGACTACCTAGGCTCATCTCTGAATATTTGCTACATAAACATACTTTGCTATGCACACGTGCACACACACACAGACACACACACGCGCGCGCACACACACAGAGCGTGTACAGAGAGAGCACCAGCGAAGAGACAAAGCATTTCTTTTACTCCCTCAAATTAGACTTATTTGAGTTGCCCCTAGACCTTCACATGTTGATTTCCTCTGCCTGGAACTCTAGTCTTTCACATCTTTAACTGGTAAGCTCCCATAGAGCCCGAAAGGTTAGTTTAGATATTCCTTCCTCCAGAATATATTTCCCAACACCCTTAGCTTTGATTAGGTGCCCCTCATATGAGCTTTCACATCACCTCATATTTCCCCTTAGAATTCTATTATTTAAAACACATTGCTCTTAAGAAGAATAGGGTTAGATTCCTGTGAGTCTCTGGTTCACAAAATTTTTATCAACTGATCAATGCATAACTTGTTTTATGTGTGTCTTTGTTTAAAGACACCTTCTTTATTACATTTTGTTAGTTCATTAACATTGAGCTCACAGCCAATAATACTATAACTCATGCCTGAAAGAACTTTTTCTAACACATGTACTTTCTCTGTAAGAAACATCACAGCCTTCTTGGGCTTAGGAACACTAGACAGCACTTCAGCACTGTAATTAAGGGCCATTTTATTTTTTATTTATTTATTTTTTTAATATATGAAATTTATTGTCAAATTGGTTTCCATACAACACCCAGTGCTCATCCCAAAAGGTGCCCTCCTCAATACCCATCACCCACCCTCCCCTCCCTCCCACCCCCCATCAATCCTCAGTTTGTTCTCAGTTTTTAACAGTCTCTTATGCTTTGGCTCTCTCCCACTCTAACCTCTTTTTTTTTTTTCCTTCCCCTCCCCCATGGGTTTCTGTTAAGTTTCTCAGGATCCACATAAGAGTGAAACCATATGGTATCTGTCTTTCTCTGTATGGCTTATTTCACTTAGCATCACACTCTCCAGTTCCATCCACGTTGCTACAAGGGCCATATTTCATTTTTTCTCCTTGCCACGTAGTATTCCATTGTGTATATAAACCACAATTTCTTTATCCATTCATTAGTTGATGGACATTTAGGCTCTTTCCATAATTTGGCTATTGTTGAGAGTGCTGCTATAAACATTGGGGTACAAGTGCCCCTATGCATCAGTACTCCTGTATCCCTTGGATAAATTCCTAGCAGTGCTATTGCTGGGTCATAGGGTAGATCTATTTTTAATTTTTTGAGAAACCTCCACACTGTTTTCCAGAGCAGCTGCACCAGTTTGCATTCCCACCAACAGTGCAAGAGGGTTCCCGTTTCTCCACATCCTCTCCAGCATCTATAGTCTCCTGATTTGTTCATTTTGGCCACTCTGACTGGCGTGAGGTGATATCTGAGTGTGGTTTTGATTTGTATTTCCCTGATAAGGAGCGACGTTGAACATCTTTTCATGTGCCTGTTGGCCATCCGGATGTCTTCTTTAGAGAAGTGTCTATTCATGTTTTCTGCCCATTTCTTCACTGGGTTATTTGTTTTTCGGGTGTGGAGTTTGGTGAGCTCTTTATAGATTTTGGATACTAGCCGTTTGTCCGATATGTCGTTTGCAAATATCTTTTCCCATTCCGTTGGTTGCCTTTTAGTTTTGTTGGTTGTTTCCTTTGCTGTGCAGAAGCTTTTTATCTTCATAAGGAATTAAGGGCCATTTTAAACAACAGAATAAATAATGGAAAGTACAAAACTGAAAAAAAAAATCGCACTGAGTAGACCACCAAAAGGACACTTATTATGAGAGCAGAAGGAAGAAGGAAGAACATCACCTTGCTTGACTTCAGCTGGGAATGTGAATGCTGTGTAACTAAAATTTTTCACTGATCTGCACATTTCCGTGAATAACCATGAAAGTACTGATTTGGGGGTGACAAATACATTTCAGCAAACAGGCAAATTCAGAAATATGGAATCATGAATGAGGAGGAACTACTCCTGTGTGTGTGTAATCTATATAATACATTTCTTTTGGTGTAAGAAAGACTGGATAAAAGAAATTATAGGGAAGTCAAATGATTCTGAAAAAAAGATGAACGCTATCAAGAATTAAGAAAGAGGGGCGCCTGGGTGGCGCAGTCGGTTAAGCGTCCGACTTCAGCCAGGTCACGATCTCGCGGTCCCTGAGTTCGAGCCCCGCGTCAGGCTCTGGGCTGATGGCTCAGAGCCTGGAGCCTGTTTCCGATTCTGTGTCTCCCTCTCTCTCTGCCCCTCCCCCGTTCATGCTCTGTCTCTCTCTGTCCCAAAAATAAATAAACGTTGAAAAAAAAAATTTTTTTTGAAGAAAAGAATTAAGAAAGAATCTGCCCCTGCAGTCCCAGAATCCAGGCATGCCCTAATGCAAGGCTAGCCCCCTATATACCAGGCCGACACCTTCAGACTCAGCGTCCAGTCTAGCTCCTATGGCCCCAAATTCCAGGCCTGCTCCACTGCCTGAATGGCCCCTATGGCCCCAGTCTCTAGGCCCACCACAGCCCTAGACCAGCACCCATGCACCCAGGCTCAAGTGGACTCTGTGTCCAGGACTTCCTCCTCGATTCAGGCACCACGCTTGCCTCCATCAACATCCATCAACATCCAGAAATCAGTTGTGATACACCACAATAACAAAATGAAGGATAAAAGTTTAATAATTTAAAAGTTCTCAATAGTTTCAGAAAAGGCATTTGACAAAACTTAACACCCTTTCATGATAAAAAACATTCTCAACAAATCAGATTGAAGAAATGTACCTCAACATGAAGGCAGATATGACAAGACCACAGCTAACATCATGCTCAATAGTGAAAACTGAGGAGTACCGGGGTGGCTCAGTCGGTGGAGCATCCGACTTTGGCTCAGGTCATGACCTCACAGTTTGTGGGTTTCAAGCTCTGCTTTAGGCTCTGTGCTGATAGCTCGGAGCCTGGACCCTGCTTCAGATTCTGTGTCTCCATCTCTCTCTGCCACTCCCCAGCTCGTGCTCTCGCTCTCTCTCTCTCTCTCTCAAAAGTAAATAAACTTAAAAAAATGTTTTTTAAAAAGAGTGAAAACTGAAAGCTTTTCCTCCAAGATCAGGAAAAAAAACAAAGATTTCCACTGTTATCACTTTTAATAAATATAGTACTAGAAGTTCTAGCCAAAGCAAATAGAGAAGAAAAAGAGATAAAAAGCATCCAAGCCATAGAGGAAGAAGTAAAATTGTTTGCAGATGACATGATCTTATATATAGAAAATCCTTAAGACTCCATCAAAACTATTAGGACTATTAACAAATTTAGTAAGGTTGTAGGATACTAAATTAACATACAAAAATCAGTTGCATTTCTATACACTAATAATGCATGATTCAAAAAAGAAATTAAGAAAACAATTCCCTTTACAATAGCATCAAAAACAAAAGCAAACAAAAAAACTTTAGGAATAAATTTAACCAAGGAGGTGAAAGACCTGTACACTGAAAACTGTAAAACACTGATAAAAGAAATTAAGACACAGAATTAATGAATAGAAATCCCTTGTTCATGAATTGAAAAAAATAATATTGTTAAAATGTCCAACTCCCTACAGCCATCTATAATTCAATGCAATACCTATCAAAATTCTAGTGGCATTTTTCACAGAAATAGAAAAAAATAAGACAACATAAATAAAAGGCATCCAAATTGGCAAGGAGGAGGTCAAACTTTCACTCTTAGCAGATGACATGCTACTCTATGTGGAAAACCCAGAAGACTCCATCGAAAAATTGTAGAATTGATCCATGATTTCAGTGAAATAGCAGGATATAAATCAATGTACAGAAATCGGTCACATTTCTATACACCAATAATGAAGCAGCAGAAAGAGAAATCAAGGAATCGATCCCATTTACAATTGCACCAAAAACCATGAAATACCTCGGAATAAGCCTAAACAAAGAGGTGAAAAATCTATACGCTGAAAACCATAGGAACCTTATGACAAAAATTGAAAACGACACAAAAAAATGGAAAAAACAATCCATGTTCATGGATTGAAAGAACAAATATTGTTAAAATGTTGATACTACCCAAAGCAATCTACATATCCAATGCAACTCCTATCAAAATAACACCAGTATTCTTCACAGAGCTAGAACAAACAATCCTAAAATCTGTATGGAACCAGAAAAGACCCTGAATAGCCAAAGCAATCCTGAAAAGGAAAACCAAAGCTGGAGGCATCACAATTCAAACTTCAAGCTTTATTAAAAGTTATAATCATCAAGACAATATGGTACTGGCACAAAAACAGAAACATAGGTCAATGGAACAGAATAGAGAACCCAGAAATGAACCCACATGTATATGGTCAACTGATCTTTGACAAAGAAGGAAAGAATATCCAATGGAAAAAAGACAGACCCTTTAGCAAATGGTGTTGGGAAAACTGGACAGTGACATGCAGAAGAATGAATCTGGACCCTTTCTTATTCCATACATAAAAATAAACCCAAAATGGATGAAAGACCTAAATATAAGACAAGAAACAATCAAAATCCTAGAGGAGGAGAACACAGGCAACAACCTCTTTGACCTTGGCCACAACAACTTCTTACTTGACATGTCTCCAGAGGCAAGGGAAACAAAAGCAAAAATGAACTATTGGGACCTCATCAAGATAAAAAGCTTCTGCTCAGCGAAGGAAACAATCAGCAAAACTAAAAGGCAACCGACAGAATGGGAGAAGATATTTGCAAACGACATATCAGATAAAGGGTTAGTATCCAAAATCTATAAAGAACTTAACAAACTCAACACCCTAAAAACAAATAATCCATGAAGACATAGGCAAAAGACATGAATAAACACTTTTCCAAAGAAGACATCCAGATGGCAAACAGACACATGAAAAAATGCTCAACATCACTCATCATCAGGGAAATACAAATCAAAACCACAATGAGATACCACCTCACACCTGTCAGAATGGCTAAAATTAACAACTCAGGCAACAACAGATGTTGGTGAGGATGCAGAGAAAGAGGAACACTTTTGCACTGCTGGGGGGAATGTAAACTGGTGTAGCCACTGTGGAAAACATTATGGAGGTTCCTCAAAAACATAAAATTAGGACTACCCTACGACCCAGCAATTGCACTACTAGGTATATATACAAAGGCTACAGGTGTGCTGTTTTGGAGGGGCACATTGCCTCAATGTTTATAGCAGCACTATTGACAATAACCAAAGTATGGAAAGAGCCCAAATATCCATCAATGGGTGAATGGATAAAGAAAATGTGGTGTGTATATATATATATATATATACACACATATATATACATATATATATACATATATATATACACACATATATATACATATAAATATACATATATATACATATATATATATACACACATATATATACATATATATATGTGTGTATATATATATATACACACACACACACACAATGGAGTATTACTCGGCAATCAAAAAAAATGAAATCTTGCCATTTGCAACAACGTGAATAGAACTTGAGTGTATTATGCTAAGCAAAATAAGTCAGAGAAAGACAAATGTCATATGATTTCACTCATATGAGGAACTTAAAATACAAAACAGATGAACATAAGGGAAGGGAAACAAAAATAATATAAAAATAGAGAGGGAGACAAACCATAAGATACTCTTAAACACGGAGAACAAACTGAGGGTTGCTGGCAGGATGTTGGGTGGAGGGAAGGGCCAAAGGGGTGAGGGGCATGAAGGAAGACACTTGTTGGGCTGAGCACTGACTGTTATATGTAAGTGATGAATCACTAAATTCTATTCCTGAAATTATTATTACACTCTATGTTAACTAACTTGGATTTAAATTAAAAATAAAAATGAATAAGCAAGTAAAATTTAGAAAAAGAAATAGAAAAAATAATCCTATAATTCATATGGAACCACAAAAGAATGTGAATTAGCCAAAACAATCCTGAGGGGGAGAAAAAAAAAAAGCTGGAGACATTACATTGCCTGATTTCAAAATGTGCTATGAAGCTATAGTAGTCAGAACAGCACAGAACTGGTGTAAAAAGAGACATATGGATGAATGGAACAGAATAAAGAGCCCAGATATAACTCTAGACATTTATGGTCAACTAATCTTTGACAAATTGCCAAGAACACAGCAATGGAGAAGGACAGTTTCTTCAAAAAATGGTATTGGGGAAATTAGTTATCCACATATAAAAGAATGAAATCACACCCTTATCTCATTCAATAAATAAAAATCAACTCAAAATAGGCTAAAGACTTAACTGTAATACCTGAAACTATACAACTACTTGAAGAAAACAAAGGGGAACACTTCTTGATATTAATCTTGTCAATGATTTTGCACATGACTCCAGAAGCACCATCATTAGGAGCAGAAAAGAGTGAGACTACATCATTCGTAAAAGCTTCTGCACAACAAAGGAAACAACCAACAGAGACAACCTATGGAATGGGAGAACATATTTACCAACCATACATCTTATAAGGAATTTAAGCAACTCAATCGCAAGAAAACAAATAAACCAATTTTAAAATCGGCAAGTAGAATAGAGAGCCCAGGAATAAACCCAAGCAAAAACTATTTATGACAAAGAGGCAAAAATATACAATGGGGAAATGACAGTCTCTTCAATAAACGGTGCTGGGAGAACTGAACAGCCACATGCAAAAGGAATGAAACAACTACTATTTTACACCAAATACAAAAAAATAACTCAAAATGGATTAAAGGCCTGAGGAGCAGCTGGCTGGCTCAGTAGGCGAAGCATACAACTCCTGACCTCGGGGTTGTGAGTTCAAGCCCCACATTGGGTGTAGAGATTCCTTAAAAATAAAATCTAAAAAAAAAAAATGGATTAAAAACATGAGTGGAAGATTTAAGCTATAAACTTTTAGAAGAAAACATAAGCAATAAACTCCTTGACATCCACCTTGACAGTGAGTTCTTATATTTATTTATTTTTCTCTAGAATTTTTTACTTTTGTACATTTGCCTAATTATTAATTTCCCATAATAGACTCTTAAAGACAGTGAGTTCTTAGATCAGACTCTAAAAGCAAAGGCGACAAAAGCAAAAACAAAGAAGTGCAACTACATCAAATTAAAGAACATCAGCATAACAAAGGAAACCATCAGCAAAGGAAACCATCAGCAAGCCAGGGCATCTGGGTGGCTCAGTCAGTTAAGTGTCCGACTTCAGCTCAGGTCACGATGTCAGTGGTTTGTGGGTTCCAGCCCCGCGTGGGGCTCTGGGTTGACAGCTCAGAGCCTGGAGCTTGGAGCCTGCTTCAGATTCTCTGTCTCCCTCTCTGTCTCTCTCTCTGCCCCTCCCCTGCTTGTGCTCTGTCTCCTTCTCTCAAAAATAAATAAACATTAAAAAAATTTTTTTTCAAAAAAAATGAAAAGGCAATCCATGGAATGGGAGAAAATATTTGTAAATAATATATCTGACAAGAGGTTAATATCCAAAATATATAAAGGACTCACACAACTGGGCAATCCGATTAAAAACTGGTCAAAGGACTTTGGTGGGCATCTGATTGGTTCAGTCAGTTAACCATTCGACTTTTGGTTTTGACTAAGGTCATGACCTCATAGTTCATGAGATTGAGCCCCAAGTCTGGCTCCGTGCTGAGAGCATGGAACCTATTTGGGATTCTCTCTCCCCCTCTCTCTCTGCCCCTCTCTCTCTCTGCCCCTCTCTGTTCATGCTCCCTTTCTCTCTCTCTAAATAGCTAAGCTTATTTTTTAAATAAACTTTTTTTTTTAATTTTTTTTCAACATTTATTTATTTTTGGGACAGAGAGAGACAGAGCATGAACGGGTGAGAGGCAGAGAGAGAGGGAGACACAGAATCGGAAACAGGCTCCAGGCTCTGAGCCATCAGCCCAGAGCCCGACGCGGGGCTCGAACTCAGGGACCGCGAGATCATGACCTGGCTGAAGTCGGACGCTTAACCGACTGCGCCACCCAGGCGCCCCTAAATAAACTTTTTTAAAAAATTGGGCAGAGGACCTGAAATAGACATTTTTCCAAAGACGACATGCCAATGGTCAACAGACACATGAAAAGATGCTCAACATCACTCATCATCAGGGAAATGCAAATCAAAACCACAATGAGATACCACCTCACTCACACCTGTTACAATGACCAGAATCCAAAAACAAGAAATAACAAATGTCGATGAAGATGTGGAGAAAAGGGAACCCTTGAGTCCTGTGGTGGGAATGTAACTCTCCAGCAAGGAAAACAGTATGGAGGTTCTTCAAATAATAAAAAATATAAATTCCATACAATTTATCAATTCTTCTTCTGGATATTTATCCAAAGAAAATGAATAAACTAATTTAAAAAGATATCTGTACTCTCATGTTCTTTGAAGCGATTTTTTAAATAGCTAAGATATAAAAACAACATAAGTGTCCTTCAGTGGATGAATGGACAAAGAAAATGTGTTACACAGACAGACAGACAGACAGACACACACACACACACACACACACACTGGAATATTATTTAGCCGCAAAAAAGAATGAAATCTTGCCATTAGTGACAACATGGATGGAATTGAGGGCACTATGCTAAATGAAATAAGTCACACAGAGAAAAAAAAATACCTATGATCTCGTTTATATGTGAAATTAAACAACAACAATAATAACAAACCAAGCTCAGATACAGAGAATGGATCGGTGGTTTGCCAGAGGCAGGGAGTGAAGGGTGGGAGAAATAGGCAAAGGAGGTCAAAAGTTATAAACCTCCAGTTATAAAATAAATAAGATACAATGTGCAACATGGTAACTAATATGAAATGCTGTATTGTATAATTAAAAGTTGCTGAAGAGACCTTAAAAGTCCTTAAAATATATATATTATTTAAGTAAAATATATATATTTATGTAAGTAAAATATATAATATTTATGTAAATTATATATATATATATACATATATATATATAGTAGCTGTGTATGGTGACAGAAGTTAACTAGACTTAGCGTGATGATCATTTTGCAATATATACAAATATCCAATCATTATATTTTACACCTGAAACTAATATAATGTTAAATGTTAATTACACCATAATTAAAAAAATATATTTTTGAATGTTTATTTATTTTTGAGAGAGAGAGAGAGAGAAGGGCAGAGAGGGAGACACAGAATCTGAAGCAGGCTCCAGGCTCTGAAATGTCAGCACAGATGACTTCTTTGTAGAAATTGACACACTGATTCTAAAATTCATATGAAATTGCATGGGACCGCATATAGCCAAAACAATCTTGAAAAATAAGAACAAAGTAGATGGCCCTCGCTGGTATCCCAGCTGGCTACTTCTCTGTAAAAAGCACAGATTTGGCCACAGCTAAGAAGGGTTTGCATAAACTTAATGGGATACTTCTCCAGGAGCCACACTTGCAAAACGTTTTAAACTAAACTATGCCACTTATGGGAAATAACCAGATAATAGCCCTGAGTACTCCCTTTTTTGAGGGCAGAGGGCTGACTCCAGATGTTGATTTTGGCAAGTTGTATGTATATGGTTGACTGTCAACATCTGCCCCTCCTGTTGAGGAGGCAAGGTGGTTTTGGACCAGGCAGGCAGGTGTGACTAAGGGTTTTGGTTTTATGGAATTCACAGATGAACAGGAACAGAAGCAAACCCTGATAGAATGCCAGGAAGCAGTGAGACTGGGGTCTAAACCAGTGCTTTTGAGCATGGCAATGGCTAAAGTGAGCCATATGAAGCCAGTGGAATATAATCAGATGTGTCTTCATAGCTGTAGCCAGTGTTACTAGCAGTACCAGAATTACCATGCCTAGTGGAGCTATGACCAGAGAACACAGGCAACAACAGCTATAGTTACTCCCAATATGGCTACACCCAGAGCACCACACAGACCTATGAAGAAGTTGGAGATAGTGCACTGAATGATCCCTCGCCATAGCTGGATGTGACTAAGGCCAACAAGGAGTTCATGGAGCAGAGGAAGGAGCTGTATGATGCACTAATGAACTGTCACTGGCAACCTCTGTACATAGTGTCTTCAGAGACCCCCCCCCCCCACCCATGACACAGCCAAGACAAAGGAATAGCCAGAATGAATTATGTGAGGGAGAAGACAGAATATTTTGCTTATTTATTTTATTTTTTTTTCTTCCAAGATTTTATTTAAATTCAAGTTAGTTAACATATAGTGTAGTACTGGTTTCAGGAGCAGAATTTAGTGATTCATCACTTATATATAACACCCAGTGCTCTTCCCAACAAGTGCCCTTCTTAATGCCCATCACCCATTTTAGCCCATCCCCCCATCCACCTCCTCTCCAGCCAACCCTCAGTTTGTTCTCTGTAGTTATGAGTCTCTCATGGCTTGCCTTCCTCTCTGTTTTTATCTTATTTTAATTTTCCTTCCCTTCCCCTATGTTCATCTCTTGTGTTTCTTAAATTCCACATAGGAGTGAAATCATATGGTATTTGTCTTTCTCTGGCTTATTTCATTTAGCATAATGCACTCTAGTTCCATCCACATCACTGTAAAAGGCAAGATTTCATTGTTTTGATGGCTGAGTAATATATATATATATATATATATATATATATATCACTTCTTTATCCATTCATCAGTCGATGAACATTTGGGCTCTTTCCATAATTTGGCTGTTGTTAATAGTGTGGCTATATATGTTAGGGTGTATATGCCCCTTCAAATCAGTATTTTTGTATCCTTTAGATAAATGCCTACTAGTACAATTGCTGGATCATAGGGTAGTTCTAGTTTCAACTTTCTGAGGAACCTCCATATTGTTTTTCCAGAGTGACTGTACCAGTTTGCATTTCTATCAACATTGTTAAGAGTGTTCCCCTTCCTTCTCATCCTCACCAACATCTGTTGTTTCCTGAGTTGTTAATTTTAGTCATTCTGATGGGTGTGAAATGGTATCTCATTGTGGTTTTGCTTTGTATTTCCCTGATATTGAGTGAAGTTGAGCATTTTTTCATATGTCTGTTGGCCTTTTGTATGTTTTCTTTGGAGAAATGTCTGTTTATGTCTTCTGTCCATTTCTTCTTAACTGGATTATTTTTTTTGGTGTTGAGTTTAAGAAGTTCTTTATAAATTCTGGATACTAACCCCTTATCTGATATGTCATTTACAAATATCTTCTCCTGTTCCCTAAGGTGTTTTTTAGTTTTGTTGATTGTTTCCTTTGCTGTGCAGAAGCTTTTTATTTTGATGAAGTCCCAATAGTTCATGTTTGCTTGTGTTTACTAGACGTGTCTAGTAAGAAGTTGCTACAGCCAAGGTCGAATAAGTTGTTTCTGTGTTCTCCTCTAGGAATTTTGATGGTTTCCTGTCTCACATTTCAGTCATTCCTCCATTTTAAGTTTATTTTTGTGTATGTTGTAAAAAAGTGGTTCAGTTTCATTTCTCTGCATGTCGCCATCCAGTTTTCCCAACACCATTTATTGAAGAGACTTTTTTCCATTGGATATTCTTTCCTGCTTTGTCAAAGATTAGTTGTAGATGTGGATTCATTTCTGGGTCTTCCATTCTGTTCCATTATTCTATGTGACTGTTTTTGTGTCAGTACCAAACCGTCTCAATGACTATAGACTTTTAAAATAGTTTGAAGTCCGGATGACTACACGTTTGCTGTTCTTTCTCAAGATTGCTTTGGCTATTCAGGGTCTTTTCTGGTTCCATACAAATTTTAGAATTGTTTGTCCTAGCTCTGTGAAGAATGCTGGTGATATTTTGATAGGGATTGCATTAAATGTGTAGGTTGCTTTGGGTGGTATAGACATTTTAACAATATTTGTTCTTCCAATCCGTGAGCATAGAATGTCTTTCCTTTTCTTTGTGTCATCTTCAATCTCCTTCATAAGTGTTCTACCATTTTCAGAGTACAGATCTTTTACTTCTTTGGTTAGGTTTATTCCTAGGTATCTTATGGTTTTTGGTGCAATTATAAATGGGATCAATTCTTTGATTCAGAAAGAATCCTTGGGTACCTGGGTGGCTCAGTCAAGTGTCCGACTCTTGGTTTCAGCTCAGGTCATGATCTCACGGTTCATTAGTTTGAGACCTACATCTGGCTCTATGCTAACAGCACGGAGCCTGCTTGAGATTCTCTCTGTTTCTCTCTCTGCTCCTCTCTTGCTCACTTATGCATGTGATCTCTCTCTCTCTCTCAACATAAATAAATAAACTTTTAAAAATTTTTAGTTAAAAAAGACAGAATTCCTTTTAAACAAATTATTGCAAGAAATTTTACTTTTGGAAATATGATTTTTAAGATATAGTAATCGACTATTTCCTTACATTATGAATATTCCTGCAATACTGCTGTCTTCATTTGATGGTGAACCATTTCATTTGAGTTTTAAAACCAAGGGACCAACTGTTGAAGAGGGCTGAACAAGGTTAACATTTGTATTTCTTTCAACAAAAATCATTTACTCAATAGGTCTATCCACACTCCTGGAGATAAGGACAGTTTGGGATTATTAACCAAAGCGGATCATATGATTCAGTTACTAAATCCCAGTTTTAGAGGTCTTTTTAGGTAACAGGCATGTAAGTCACTGAGATTATAGTCAGAATATGTAGATTACCTGCTGTAGGTCAAAGAGTAGGCAATTTCATCTACGGCATTTCAGGTAACACTCTCCACCCAACAAAGTTTTCCCAAGTCTGGTGGCTAGGTAGAAGAGAATTCATTAGCCATTCTAGCTGGGATGGCCCAATGTGTGGTAGGAAGTGATGGAGCCAGATAAATATAGACCAAAGTCTTAAGATATGGAGTTTGTTAAAAGACCGGGTCCAGATTTTCAAAAGCCTGCATTGTTTTAGGGGCAAACCTGTTGAAGAGCATTACCAGGCCATCTATGTGAAAGCGCTCCAAACTTGACCTTAATTATATAAATTCCATTAAATAGGTATACATTTTTAAAAAAGAGAACCCAGGAAACTAGGACTTTATGGTTTGGAAAATTGTCAACATATCTAGATTGCAAAAGATGCAAAAATTAAGAGATTCACTGTGAAAAGAGTTTGCAGTAAGGAGAACAAAGAGATTGTGCAAACTTCTGCTAGTATCTCAGAAAGTTTTCTTTGAAGAGATTAAGCAGGTGACTCATTGATCCCCTCAAACATCTCAAAAGTAGCCAAAAATAGAGATAGGATCATCCAGCGAAGATATGTAGAGTAGCATCTGGTATGATGGAGTGAGTCTTCTTGATGTACACAGGAGATCCACAAGGTTCTTGAAAATTTTATATCAGCAGAAACACTGCCAGATTTGTCTAAAAGGGCTGAAGTTCAGAGTGAAAAAACATGGGGCCCACAAAGTGTTCCCAGCAGAAATAGGCTGTTAACAATACAGTACTCAGCTGCAAACGTGCTACATTTCATGGTGGTGGTTGGAGGGTGGGGCAGGGGACGGTAAGGACCACTCAGGGTGTCGGGGCCATGAGCCACAGAGAACTATTCACAGACTTTGAAACCAAATGGAGTTTCCCAGCTGGATTTTTAAGTTGCTTGGGACCAGTGACTTCTTGTTTTTCCTTCTAGTTTTTTTTCTTTTTTGAACCAAAATATCTCTGTTAGATGCTTGTTCCACCATGATATGTTGGGAACAGATAACTTTATTTCCTTAGTTTCACAGGCCCACACATAGGGAGAAATTGTATCCCAGGATGGACCATAACTCAAGCCTCATTCATACCTAATTTAGATGATTTAGATGACAAGATTCCGGACATTCAGGCTAATGAGATTAAGGAGGGATTGGGGACTTTGAGTTGCTGCTGTGCCAGTTTGGCTTTGGGTGACTTTGAGATGGGTTTAATGTATTTTGCATGTGAGACTGAAGTAAATCTTTGAGGGCCAGAGGTGGACTCTTGTAGACATAATGCAGCACTCCTTCCCACCACCCACGAAAGATGTCCGTGGCCTAATCCCTGGATGCTGTGTATATATTGCCCTTCATGGCAGAAGGGCTTCACAGTAATTTAAAGCTAATTTATTGTCTAGGGCATGATAAAGGATTGATGTTCATCCAATGACCAAGATTGCATAGACCTATGAGAGGATACGGAGTGGGTAGGGTGAAGAACTGGATTTGGAAAATTAGAGGTGAGAAGAAGAGACCATCTCTCCCATGGTGTGCAAACCAGATTCACAGGTCTGTTATTGAACCACTGCTATACTGCATGCAGCTGCTTTACGGTTCTCTCGAGAGACTAGGACTGTCCAATGGGAATAAGGTGAAATTAGTTACTGCTATGTCATGTCTGTTACTAGGAGTCACTGAGTACCTGTGAGATGATTGAGAAAAGAGGTTCATTTTTTGCTAGTAATTTAACACCACTTGGTGGTGAAATGCTTGGCTTTGGTTCAGGGGTAAAGTCAAAATCAAAAAGTCAAAGCCAAAATTGGTATTACTACAAAGTAGGAAATTTGCATATTCTTTAATAAACTCTTCCCTTTCGTTCCCTCACTAAAGTACACTGAGAAGTTCAAACTCATTTACTTGTCTTCTAATTAGGTGATAATATCTCTGAATTTTGAAGGTGTTTGTGTCACTTTTAATCTCAAAAACAACTTTAACTGCACTGTTCAAAGATGAGAAAATTTATAAACCATCAACTTTTTATCTCTCATGGGAAATTTAACACGTATCCTACACAAGATCAAGAATAATTTCTATTACCCAGGTGGAGACCATAATTCTCCAAATTAAGTACTAATAATTATATACAGCATTTAGTACTTTTTATGAATAACTTTGTAGTAACTAATTAATATTCTAACTACAAAATTGGCTAAAAAGTAATCCCTAAAGATCCCATTTTGATACCCTAATTTCTGAGAACTGGAACAGAAGAACTTTGAAAGAAATTAGGGTTTTTGTTTTTTGTTTTTTTTTTTAGTAACATGAAGGTAAATTACTGAGTAAAGCTCAATTCCAAAATCTAAATGCTCCTTTTATTAAAACAACACCAATATATGTTTGTTACTTTTCAGGAAATAGGGCTGATAAGGGAAGTGAAGCAGGGTGCAAAAGGAAATCTAACCATATAACTCTCTAGGCAATTCAGAACAGTTGAGAAAGTGAATAAAAATATTACTTGGAAAAGTATTGGTGTTGCACCAACTAGTATGCAGGCATCTCAGCCTATTCACTAAATAGTAACAAATCTATTTATAAATGGTGACTAGTAATCTAGGCATTGTGGCACAGCAGAAAGCATAGGAAACTAGGAGTTTGAATATATAAACTGTAGCCCCAATCTTGCCAGTAAAAATTTGGACATGAAATCAACTCTGGGCATCGTTAACAGTACGAAAGGGTGAGGTAAACCCACTCCAACTTGTGATGTTTAGCTGTTTGACCATGATGCACATAGTGGTTTTTTTGTGATTGTACTATTTGGGGTTCATTGAGCTTCCAGACTGTAGGTTGCTACGTTTCATCAAATTTGGCAACTTTTTGGTTTCAAGTTAGTCTACCCCATTTGCTCTCCTGACTCCTTTTCTTTTATGCCTAGATTGACTCACGGGTCAGGAAGGCTATTTATTTTGTAATCCCTCCTCCCACCCACTGTCCACCTGCAGTGCTTCAGTTTAGATGAATCCTATTCATCTCCAAATTCAAGGAGTCTTTCTTCTCTTTTGTCCACTTTTAATCCCCCTGATTAAAAAATCCCCCTGAAATTCTGATTTCAGATATTGCATTTTTTAGTCCTAAGATTTCCACTTGAATCTCTCGTTAATTTCCAAATCTATTTTGAAATGCCCATAAACTTTTACATTTTTCTAGAGTCTTTAACGTATTTTTTTATAGTTATTTAGTCATGTCTGCTAAACTGTTTGTGGGTCTTTTTCTACTGACCCATTTTTTTTCCTTCAAACCATGGGTACATTTTCCTTTCTTCTCATTTACACACACATGTGACATTGCAGATAAGACATGGCAGTCTTTATAGGTTATCTTCCTCTCAAAGAAACTGCCTAAATGAGCAAATAACTCACAAGTGAGTCACCTCAAATTTGTGGAAGCTTGATTTTTATGCTTTGTTAGGGTCAGCCATTGGCTTTGCTCTTCCTCCTAGGGCCAATTAATCAATCTTGGGATGTAGTATTTATTCCTAAGGCATAGGAGTTTTCAATGGAAAGAATGGGTGTTTCAAAGCTCCTGTCACTGGGTAAGACATGAACTCCAATCTTGTTTCTCCTACAGCAGACAGAGCTAAAATAACTGTGCAGCTCTTTCAACCTTTTGTTTGCTGTTTCCTTTTGGGCTCCTTGGAGTTTCACTAGAGGAGGGTCAGAGTCAGGGTCGGAAAAGGATTTGAAGCATGGCTCTTTCTTTTCCTGGATTTCCCCCTGCACCTTTTAGCCATGATGGCAATACCATAATTGCAGGAAATGAGAGGGCCCTTTTCTGCTTGCATTCTACCCACACAACAGAAAGTAACTTCCAGGAAAAAGGTGGTTCCCCACTTTAAGAGTCAAATCCCCTTCACTTTCTGCCAGCATTTGGTAACTTCAGTGTTTTCAAAAAGTTTTTTTTTTTCCTTTTTCCTTTGTTCATCGTTTACCATTATTATCTGATAAAAGCCACCCTGCCATTATTGGAATTTGAAACCCATTTTAAATGTTCAATGTCTATGATTCTGTGATCTGTAATAGGTGTCTTTTAACATTCAGTTCCTTTTGCTCTTCTGTGTTACTTTTCTTCAAATAAATAGCACTCTTAAGAATTCAGACTTTTAGAGATGTACCTCTTTGACGTCATCTTTTCAGTGCATTATTACTGGCTTATGTGATTAAAAAACAAAACATCACAGAAGGAAAATATAAAGTCCATACACAAAAGTGGCACCATATGCTCAAGTTTATTGAACAGACACAAGTTACACATTGGAAACTAAGCAGAACACTGTACCAGTTTTCACTAACTCAAATCAAGTCAGCAAATGACAAATTTTAGAAGACGCTCATTTTATGTCTCACCCAATGTGGGTGATCATAAGAGAAGCTTAACAAAGAAAATTACATTCTATGTTATTAGATAGCAAGTTAATTTGATATACATAGCTTCCAAGTTACTTTGAGATATTTCAAAGAATTTCAAAACCAGTAGGGAATAGCTCATGCCCAGCTTGAAATAAAATGTAGAATGTACCTTTTAGGGGTAAATAACTTCATTTGTATATCCATAGCAGAATCACTCCTTCCTACTAATCAAAAAATTACTGAGTCTCTATTTAGATTAGGTTTACTAAATTAACAACGACTCTGAAATTATCTAGGTTTGGTTACATTGTTATATTGCACTTGAGATCAATAATTCAAAAATCCAGGACTTGGTACCTCTCCCAAGAAGTTCATTATCTATCAGAAATTACAATGAAATATACGCATATACGCATGCTACATGTCCATAGGTTCGCTGTTCAACCTAGCCTACCAACAAGTTAAAAGGGATACTCTCCAAAAACCAGAGCGTTAAGTTATTTCATTGGCCATTTTTGATCCTTTATTCGATTTCTGAATTTTACATTTTTTAATTTACCAAACTACCCCATATACACACTACCTAAGAGCACTTACAAAGTGGCATTAAGATCGGCAATGGTCCTACACATGTATTCCAAGAATGACTTATTCTTCTCCAAGCTTGGTGTTACACTCTGCAACACAGAAATCTCTATCAACTTACAGGTCGTTTGCTTTATAAAAAGCAGCTGAGGAATTACATACTGTACTTCTGCCACTTACATCTCTCTTAGGGTCATCATTAACCATCAAAAATCGTCCACAGTCCTCTTAAGGAAGCCATTATAGTAAGTATAGTCTCTTTCCCTAACACTTTAATTTTCTCTTTATATGAAGTATTGATGAGAATTTACTATGAAGTAGTAGTTTCATAACACAGGTAAAATTGTGGCACTAATGTTTTAATTGTTTTACACTTCAGAATTATTAAGAAATGTATCAGAATTATTACCATAATAATTCAGCACAAGAAAAAGGGAAAGGGGAAAAAAGGAAAGGGGAAAAGAAAAAAGGAAAAGAATGTCCCCCACGCAAATGTTTCTCAAAGTATCAGTTCTAAAATAAATGCCTAAATAAGAAATTAACAACAGTATCAATATTTCTCACCAATATGAAATGCTTTAAATATCCTCTACCTCACTCATGTTTTTAAAAACTGATCAGATTATAAAAAGTTTACACTCAAGATGGAAATCACAAACATAGCAGTATTTAAAATGTTTGCAAATTAAAACGGCTTTCATAGAACTATTGTTTGACAATTCACATGCTGCTTTAGGGTAAAAAGAATCCCAACATTTTCCCAAACATTTTCCTCGAAGAGTAAGCTTCCCGATTATACTTCTACCATGTGTTTGTAAAGATATACATTTTCATTTTTTAAAATACTATTGCTTAAAACTACAATTCATAAAGGGAATTTAAAACATCATACTTCCAACAACATCCTTCAAACTCCCATACAAGATTATACCTTGAGAAAGAGACCATAAAAGGAACAGAATGTGCAAAAGTAAACAGTAACATTTTTTTTTTTTTAGAGTGAATTTCTATCCAACATATACTTTCAGGGATGACTATTATAAGGTGGGAAAACAGGTAAAGTGAAAGTTGTCACAGACCAACTTAGTGACTGGTGGCAGACCCTAGGATAAAAATATTTTTTTTCTTAAAAAACTTTAGACTTACTGGCAATAAAAATACTTACTGAATATGACTATGACCTTTTAAGCTACTAATGAAATCTATACTACAAAACCTATTAATTTTGAAATTCATTAAAGCTAAATACAGGGTCTTGTCATGTTCTAACATATATAACTCACGTACCTCTGTTTTATGAATATATTCTGGCTTAGCCACTTGTGTAGGGAATTGAACACAAGATAGGGCAAAGTAAACCTCAATTATATTTAAAGCATAGAAAAATATTCAATTATTTAAGGGAAATATTTATCGTTGCCTAATGAAGACAGCAGTTAAAAACTTATTAAACTCACATTTTCTAAAGCACAACATGATGTAATTGCACAAAATAGGTAAAATTAAGAGTCATTCCCAGACCTTGAGGAACCGTGAATAAAGCACATATTCCTCTAGAAGAAATCATCACCCTAGAGGCATATAAAACTATAACATGCCACCTGTGCAGCTTTTATATAAAAATTCCTAGAAAAGTAATTTAGGTTAATAAAACTATAAAAGTTTTAAAAGGCTCCCAATAACTTGAATTGCTTATAAAAGTAACTTTTAGAAGTCATTTCGATAGCGGAGACTGCTTTTACCCGTGATACCTTGCTTACGTAAGGTAGTATCCACAGGAGTAGAATCATGCTGTTGCTAAAAGCGAACTAGTAAACTACTTTAAGAATTTCAACTCCAAGCGTTTCTCACGGGGTTGGGAGTTTAGATGCAGGTTCCTGCAAACTGTAAAAATCCCTCATTAATCTCAACCTATTCTTAGTAACAGTTTGGGAAATATAAGGAAAAATACATATATAGGAAGAAAATAAATTAATCCCAACTAAAAATTCTTGCTCTAAAAGCGTACCATTAATAAGTAACTCTACCAGAGAACTACAAACAGAATCTTATAATTTAAATGCTTTCTTTTGTTGTTGCATTGTAAATATCCAGGCATATACACTGGAACACATGTGCTTTGGAAAGGATTCCCAACTGCATATGGCTTTAAGCATCATTAGATCAGGGACAATTAAACTATTACACAAAAGAGGCATTTTTGATTATAAACTTTTTAGTATAGATTGGCTTAAAGGATCTGAAATAGAACCTAAACTTCAACAAATTCAAATGTACTGAAATAGACTGTGGAATAAAACAAAAATAAAAATGTAATAGCATCTACCCAACTGTCATATTAAAATACTACACTTTTGCTATTCCAGGAAAGAATTTTGATGGATCTGCTTTTTTTTTTATTAAAGTTTATCATGTAGGTTTAATATTTTAAAATCCAAGTTCATGCAGTTATAAAGTTAGAAGCTTAAAAACTCAACTGTAGTGTAATGTATATTAACATTAAGTTCCTGCACAAAAGATGTGGATCCGAAGGTCCAAATATGGATTGCTTTGAAACAACAAAAACAACAACAAACAAAACCCAACATACAAAATCAGAAATAGTAATTGTAGGAGGTACTACTTTGTATAAAGTGGTAACTCAGGCACTACCTGTCTTATGTACACAGAAGAAGAACTATCACTTGAAATTTTATTAAATACCTAAAAAACACAAGTCAGTGGATGTGCATTAAATGTATGTCTGAACTTAATTATTAGAAAAAGGTTGACAAATATTGCTCTTGTTTTGTGGTTAATACCAACAGGCACCATCAGCAGTACAGTCTTGGAATTTTATTCCTTGTGAAGGAAACTGAAACCTATGATGAAGGTGGTAATTCTCATGGGTCAGGATGTAGCATAACTTAAAAATCACAGTTAAGTTTCTGAGTTTCCTTCACCATTTTCATGAGGTTGAAGCTGTTCCCTTTCTTGCTCTTCCTGAGGTGGCCGGACACGTTTAAAAAAGCCCATCTGTCAGTTGAGGAAAAACTAACATTACTGCCACATCAGTGAAGAATATTACAAGTATTCTGAGTGACTATATTATCACCAAGAAAACTTAAATGGCACGTCGTACAACTTCCTTAAGATATGCGGTGCTCCTCTCAACAATAGCCAAATTATGGAAAGAGCCTAAATGTCCATCAACTGATGAATGGATAAAGAAATTGTGGTTTATATACACAATGGAGTACTACATGGCAATGAGAAAGAACGAAATATGGCCCTTTGTAGCAACGTGGATGGAACTGGAGAGTGTGATGCTAAGTGAAATAAGCCATACAGAGAAAGACAGATACCATATGGTTTCACTCTTATGTGGATCCTGAGAAACTTAACAGAAACCCATGGGGGAGGGGAAGGGAAAAAAAAAAAAAGAGGTTAGAGTGGGAGAGGTTAGAGTGGGAGAGAGCCAAAGCATAAGAGACTCTTAAAAAACTGAGAACAAACTGAGGGTTGATGGGGGGTGGAAGGGGGGGAGGGTGGGTGATGGGTATTGAGGAGGGCACCTTTTGGGATGAGCACTGGGTGTTGTATGGAAACCAATTTGACAATAAATTTCATATATTGAAAAAAAAAAAAAAGATATGCGGTGCTCCTTATGTATCATTAAAGTTCCTTCTCTATTCTTCCTTCTTTCCCTTCTCCCTTGCCCTTTTCTTCTGCTTCTCCCCGCTCCTGCTCTTCCTAAGTCCATTACTTACCCTGTACATTACAAACACCAAAACAGCCAGCAACAGCAATCCTGCTAACACTGCTAAAATGATCACCCACACAGGCACGGGCATGGGTGCGGGCTGAATGCCCCACGTGACGTTAGTGGTAACCTGGTGGGGGCAAAAAGGTTTTGAGTTTTAAAAATAATTCACTGAATCATTCAACAAATGTCTAAATGCCTACTACATCTTATTTTAATGATACTCACATTATTTTCTTTTGTTGTATATGATAATTTGTGATTGATTACATATTTGGTATCAATAGCATGCACATACACACATAAAATTCCCAACAACAGGTTAACTTCAGAAGTGATAAAGTGATTTTTAAATAGTTAAATCCATCTTTGATATATTAGTCCCATTTTTTCATCCTTAAATTAAAGATCTTTATAATCTTTAGCCTTCACCTATTATAGTTAATTTCCGACTTTCTAACTTTGTGGGGAAAAATTCCCCAAATTTCCACCCATGAGATTTGTATAAGCTAAGAATCTCTTACACAGGACAAGATGCTAAAGTAAAAGGTCGACCTTTAATATTCTGGGGTGAGGGAGTAAAATAATATTTAACTAGGTTATAGACCTATCAACCAACTTTTAAATCACCACAACAGTGAAGGTGCCAATATTTAAAATAAAATAAAAAATATCTATGGCATTGGACTGGGTGTGCTTATTGCATTTCCCCAAATCGGTGACTTACTAATGTGGAGTTGAAGATATCCTCAATTGGAAGGTTCTTATAAGGAAACTCAATGACATTAAAAGAAGCAGATGACTTCAGAGAGTATGAATGATTCTGGTTTTCTTTCTGTATGGAAATAACAATGAAATGATTTCCTAGATGGGAGGCCTTTTTCATGTCTTTGAGAAAATGGATAAGCTGGCTGAATGCTGCACCTGTCCACTTACATTCATAAAGGTCTCAGTCCATAGCAGGGACTTTACATACAGGATTGCACTCTTTCCTCTGTCTAGTCGTCCAACCTGGCAGACAATCTTCAAGCACTCAGCAATTCCACAGCCCTGCCAAAACAAATTCTTTACTTATAAAAAAATGTCTATCATTTCTTCAGCATATGAAAATTGGACATTTTAGTTGTTTTATGTGAAAGCCAAAGAGATGATCCAGATTCTTTTGCATTATAAGAAAAATGTTTAAAATGCATAGGCTAATAGTGGAGTCTATGAATGCTTTTGCTAAAAGGGGTTGGTTTACGGGATGCCTGGGTGGCTTAGTCAGTTAAGCGACCAACTCTTGATTTCAGCTCAGGTCATGATCTCATGGTTTGTGAGTCTGAGCCCTGCATCGGTTTCTGCGCTGACAGCATGGAGCCTGCTTGGGATTCTCCCTCTCCCTCTCTGTCTGTTCCTCCCCTGCTCCTTCTCGCTCTCTCTCTCCTTCTCAAAAATAAATAATAAACAAACAAACACAAACAAACAAATACAGGGGTTGGTTTTAATGCGATGTGGTATAAAAGGATAAGACCTACAATATTAAAATATATATTTTTATGGCTAGTATTCAACATCCTTTACGTAAACCCAGAGCATGATCATTTTAGAAAGACATGAAAATCAGATTAACAATACACCTGTAGAAAAGAAAAAGAAACAGAATGAATCTTGAGCAGCTCTTCCACGTTTCTGCTACATTCCGTGTTTTTATCAGTAACTTGAAGGCAGGCAGTCAAAGATAGCAAATATTCACCACCTTCCATGTGCTGGTCAAATTGCATTAGACATGTCACACGCATAGTCACAATGCTACCCAGCAAGTGAACTTGCAGTCTATGACAAGGAATAGCTTCTTTGACCTGAGGAAGGGCATCCGTGAAAAGCCTGTAACTCACATCACAATGGGGAAAGAACAAATGCTTTCCCCTGAAGGTGACAAATAAGAAAACAATGCCCACTCATTGACACTTTTATGAAAGTTGTTCAGGAGGTTCTAGCCAGTATAATTAAGCAAGAAAACAATCAAATAAAAGTCATCCAAATTGGAAAAAAAGAAGTAAACCTCTCTCTTTTCAAGATAACAGGATCTTGTATACAGAAAACACTAAAGAATTGACAATAAAACGATTATAGCTAATAAACAAGTACAGAAAAAGAACAGAATACAAGATTGACAAACAATTAAGTTGCATTTCTATATACTGGTAATGAAAAATCTTAAAATGAAATGAAGAAAACAATTTTATTCAAAAGACAATCCCAAAAGAATAAAATGCACAAAAGTAATTTAACCAGGAAAGTGCAACACTTAAACACTTACAAGTACAAAGTATTTTTGAGAGAAATTAAACACTTAACTAAATGGAAAGATATCTCATGTCCAAGAACTGAGAGACTTAATATTATTAACATGGCAATACTCCTATATTGATACAGATCCAATAAAATTGCTATCAAAATTCCAACTACCTTTTCTGTAGAAATGATCAAACTGATCTTAAAATTCATATGGAATTATAGAGGACCCTACATAGCTAAAACAATCTTGAAAAAGAAGAAAATGTTGGAGGGCTCACACTTTCCAATTTCAAAACTTACTGAAGAGCTATAATAAACAATTTGGTACCGGCATAAGAATATGTATACAGACCAATATTAAGAGTCAAGAGTATAAAATTTAGAAAACCAAAAAACTTAGGTGTAAATTTTCAGGATGTCAGGTTTGGCAATGGTTTCTTGACTGTGACAGCAAAAGTACAGGTAATAAAAGAAGAAAGACTTGACAAATCTGAACTTCTTCAAATTTGAATACTTTTCACATCACTGGGATACTATCAAGAAAGTGAAAAGACAACTAACAGAACGAGAAAATATGTGCAATAACAGCTCTGAAAAGGGAAGTATCCTGAATATGTAACGAACTCTTCATGACCTAACAACAAAGGCAAACAACCCAATTTAAAAATGGGCAAAGGATTTGAATAGACATCTCTAGAAAGAAGATATACAACAGAAAAGATGTTAGACATCATTAGTGATTATTGGGAAGTACAAATAAAACCACGATGAGATACCACTTCACATTGACAAGGATGACCATAAACAAAAAAAAAAAAAAAAAAAAAAAAAAAAAATTAAGGCAATAGTAAGTGATGGCAACCATGGAGAAGAAAAATTCATGTTGCTGGTTGCGAATGTAAAATGGCACAATGACTTTGGAAAAGTTTGGTAGTTTCTGAAAAGTTAAACAGAGTCCCCATATGACCCAGTAATGGCATCTCTAGATTTATTCCCAAGAGAACTAAAAAATATATGTTCACACAAAAATGTGTACAAGAATGTGCACAATGGCACTATTCAAAATAAACAAAAGGTAGAAACAATCTAAATGTTCATCAACTAAGGAGGAAACAAACAAAATGCCATATACCCACAGAATGGAGTATTATTCAGGCATAAAAAATGACTGAAGTATTACTGCATGCTGTACCATGGCGAACCTTAAAAACATTATGCTGAGTCAAAGAAGCCAGACACCAAGGCCACATATTTTATGACTGTCCAGAACAGACAAATCTTTAGACACAGAAAGCAGATTAGTGGTTTCCAGAGACTGATAGCAGGGAAGAATACGTAGTGACTGTATAATGGGTACAGTATTTCTTTCTGAAAGTGATGAAAATATTCTGGAATTAGATAATGGTGGTGGTTGCACAATGTTCTGAGTATACCAAAAATCACTCCGTTGCATACTTTAAAATGGTTAAAATGGTGACTTTTATGTAAGTTTTATCATAAAGTTTTTTAATGTCCTTCTGTAGGAGGATAGAACACACAGGATCAAAAGTAGGGTGGGGGTTAAAAGTAATTTCTATTTCACATGGGTTGGTCAGGGAAGTCCTGTCATAATCTGACATTTAAAGACATAGAAGGAGATGGGGAAATAAGTCACAGGGAAATCTGGACAAGGAGCATTCCAGGAAGATGGGAGAACAATTTTCAAAGCTTGGATGTAGAAACATGCTTGGGATGTCTATTCAATGAAAAGCAAGGTAGCAAAAACAGGAGGTAGAGAATAAGGAGAGGAAATGCAAATAGCAAGGTAGAAGGGCCTACATTTTGTTGGGCCTAAAGGCTTTGCATGCTCAGGCTTCCTCTCTGACTTAGCTGGGAAGGCACTGGAGTAACATGACCTGATCTCCATTTAAAAGGATCACTATGGCTCCTGTGTGGCTAACTGTAGTGGGGAAAAAGGCAGAAATATGGAGTCCAGCTAGAGATTTAGCAACAGTCCACGTGAGACACAAAGGTGGCCTGGGTGAGGCTGTGGCAGAGGTAAAGTTGCTGAGAAGGGACCAAATTCAGGGTCTTTTGAAAATAGATACTGAGGGGCGCCTGGGTGGCGCAGTCGGCTAAGCGTCCGACTTCAGCCAGGTCACGATCTCGCAGTCCGTGAGTTCGAGCCCCGCGTCAGGGTCTGGGCAGATGGCTCGGAGCCTGGAGCCTGTTTCCGATTCTGTGTCTCCCTCTCTCTCTGCCCCTCCCCCGTTCATGCTCTGTCTCTCTCTGTCCCAAAAATAAAAAATAAATAAATAAATAAAAAATGTTGAGAAAGATTCTTACTAAATATTTAAGAGAAATTCCAGTAGGCAGTTGGATAATGGAGCTTGGAGTTCAATGCATAGGATCAGCTTCGAAATGTAAATCAAAGTCATCCAGAGATAGTATTTATAGCCACGAGAGTGAATAACATCTCTCGTATAGCACTATCTGATTTGAACTTCCTACAATGATAGAAATGAGCAGTAATGGACATATCTCTACTTCCCAAAGTAGAGTAAAATGTGGCTGATGTCTATAATATTAGCACAGATCTAATCAATGAATACATGCAGAGCAGGCAAGAAATTTGAGGTGTGAGCCCTGGAATACTCTACAGAGGTAAAGGTCTGGAAACAGAGATTAGGAAGTAGCCAGTTGATGTAAGTGAAGTATTAAGAGAGTAGAGTCCTAGAAGAGAATGAGGAGTGTTTCACAAAGGAGGAAGTGACAAATTATGCCAAAAGCCACTGAACAGTTGAGGCGGATGAGAACTAAGAAGAACTATGGAATTTGCTGATATAAAAGTAACTGGTGTTCGCTAATGAACATAAACACTATACCAGGTTCTCTGCTAGTGGATGGTTTGAAGATCTGTTAAACTTCAAAAATTTAAATGATTAGCCTTTATAACCTTATAGTCATTACACTGGCTGACTCAACAAAAGTTAATCATAGCGCTAATTATTCTTGTAATATATTTTTGTTGATGCCTCCTGGGTTCTTCTTCCAATATTGCATGAAAGCCTCCGAGATCAGGATGAGGTCAAGAAGGAGGTCAGTTAAAGGAGTAAGCCAGAAAAATAAGCTGGAACATGAAATATTTTTATTAAGCAATTTATAAAGATAGATCATTTGAAGAAACTCTGGTGTTAATTTGAATAGGAACATGGAAAGTAAGAGGAGTGAATAGTATAAAAATATATGTAGTTCTTCCAAGCACAGCTGTTGTTATTTTTGAAATGTTCTTTGGCATCAGTTCTATAATCACATATTTTTAAATGTTTAAAGTGCTTGTTGTTGAAATGGCGCTTACCAAAGTGTGAACATCTCCTTCACTGAGGGTGAGATCCCGCTTAGTGATGAGATGGTTCCGGTCACCTTGCCCAGCAATTGTGTCATTCTTTTCAGTTTGTGAACTTGAGATCTAGGGTTACAGAGAAACTGGTGGTACATAATATTGGAAAACATTCTGCACTGACATTTTGGCATAAACTGCTACATGTGATTAAAACATGATGACTGAAAATGTGGCATGACAAATTCACCAGTTAATATATGGTGGAAAGTAAGCACAAAGAATAAAGATCAGAGATTCCCTAATATGTGGGAAAACGTTATCTCCACCGAGCAGTGATTTTCTCCCTTGCACAGCTAGAGGGGAAACTGATAAGACACATTGAAACAGCCTGAAATGTCACGGTACATATCTGTGATAAGTGTCAATCATGAGTATATATTTTTTTGTTCTGTTTTCTAGTTAAGAAAAGAGCCAGGTTAAGTAAAATGTTAGATCTTTCTCCAAAGACAAAAATTTCAACAACAAAACACCCCTGACACAATATTGTATGTGGATAAACCACAGTGTAATGGAACCACAGTCAAATTAGGTCACTACATAAATAGATGACTCATTAGGACTTCACAGAGGAATGAATCAATCCTTTCTCATTATACAAATAAACAATTTAATCCTTAGTATACTGGTTATGAAGTAAATTATTTCTGTAGAGTAGGTGTGTGTATTAAAATGGTTGTTTTATTTCATGCATTTCTTTCACAGATTTAGAAAGGAAAGCTTTAAATATCATCATAATAAAGAGTTGCTATTAAGCACATTACCTTAATTCTCAAAGGGTTGATCTCCATATCTGAAGTACAGTTCATAGGTCCATCAATATCATATTGAAGGATGTATAACAGAGTGTTATTGTTGTATTTGTAAGGCCACTGAAGATTTAGCATTGCCTTGCTGAATGAACTTGGACCATTGTTTCTCAGCTAATGGGGAAAAGAAAATGTAAATACTTTGAGCAAAAATCAATTCCGTAATCCCCCTCCTACATCAACCTTAGGAATCATTAGTGATAGGATTTGAATAACGGCAGAGTTTCCAGTTATTCTGACGTTACAACATGATCATTACGAGGCAAAGGAGATCAAACTCAACATTTATCTCTAGTGTAGTGCAGTATATGTCAGAATGAAAATATAAACAAAAGAGGAACGTATGGAAAAGTTTTTGATGAAAGATGGCATAGAAAATCTTGATGATCTGCTACAGGCACTTTCAATTTTTAGGTAGAGCTGCAAACCGTCCATATGCAAATACTCAGCAATGACCTAACGGCTGTTATTCAAGTAGAACTAATTGGTTTTGGACAACAATTTGTATGAAGTGCATTCTTTAATCACTTGAAGCTACTTGTCTTAAAAAGAGGAACTTCTGAATAGGGAAAAAATTCAAATAAATCTCTGGTACATCCTTAAACTATGCAGAGTTTACATAAACACTAAACAAACTTGTTTTGTTTTGTTTTGTTTTAACAAGTTGCCCATCTGTTCTTCTCTTTAAAGGCTCTCCACCAGGTACCAGTTAAAGTCAACAACCGCAAACCTCATAGATGTGCTGAACAACTGGCCCAACATCTTCTTCAGTCTCCGGATTCTCCTTATGCTCCCAGTTTGGAATTGGAAGAAAGATATGATCGGGACTTGAAACTCTAAACAATGACCAAAGAAAACCTACCATGAATACCAAAATGATATGGTCAGTTCATTTTCAAAAGTACCCTGTATCCACACGAATAAAATCAGAATTAAAAATATATATATATTTAAAAGGAAGAAAAAGCTATATGTATGTGAGCACGCACATCCACCTACACATAAACTTCTCTGTATTGAATCTAATGTAACAGGTGTATTGATAAGTCAATCTGCATGAAAGTTCAATACACTTATTTTGTGCCTGCTGTTGCCATGTCTGATTTATTTCCAGAGGGTTACCAAGTAAATATTTGGAGCTTTGGAATAATACAGCTAGGTCCTTCTTTCTACAGAAGCTCCAGCTCTAGTAAAAGTATCATGAAATATGAGTGCTACTCCCCAAAAGAAGTTACTGGGCCTACTAGTTGCTTTTTAAAAGTAACTGCATTTTAAAGCAGTTTAGGGGCACCTGGGTGGCTAAGTCACTTAAGTGTCTGACTTCAGCTCAGGTCATGATCCCACAGTTCGGGGGTTTGAGCCTCGCATAGGGCTCTGTGCTGAGAGCTCAGAGCCAGGAGCCTTCTTCAGATTCTGTGTCTCTCACTCTCTCTGCCCCTCCCCTGCTGTGCTCTGTCTCTCTCTCTCTCTCTCTCTCAAAAAATAAACATAAAAAAAAATTTAAGGCAGTTTAAATCTCACAAGAATGTGACACTCAACTTGGTAATCATACTGACCCTCTTATCTCAACAGCAGCTAAGACAGCGAGGTCAACCTTGTAAGATACAACTGGGCTTACTTTGTCAAAGAGATTGGAGCTGAAAAAGAAAAAAATATATATTTAGGCCTGAACTGAGCATAATTTTCATCTAAGACGTACAGGGGCAAATGCAGTGAAACTAAAAATGAACAAATTAAAAGTAAGAAAGAAAAAAACGTACAAAAATAATTTTCATTAGCATTTAATTCCAAAAAGATGATCAAATTTTACTTCTTTTACTTTTGTTTCACAAGCTCAAAACTAACAAAATTATTCTTGTGATAGGAATATTTATTTAAAAAAATGGTATAGTCAAGTATGGGAATTTTAGCCAGTTTTATTCCATAACATTTAGAATATCTTACATAATATATTTATGACAAAGAGTATTTCCTCAATAGTTAATATGAACTGAAAACAAGTTGTTTTCATACCTTTGGATTTGTAAATCAAATTTCACAGAAGTATCCATCTCTGATTGCTGGTGTACATTGAAACGAAGACCAGCTAGGAGCTGGAGGGGGAGGAAGGGATAGTAACGTTAATCAAAACAATGTCTCATCAGTGAAATTTAAATTCCAGTGTCCAAATCAACGAGTTTTTCTAAAATAGGGTTTTTCTGAGCTTATAATAAAACTGAAAGTACTCTAACAAAGATAATTAAATCTGATCTTCTATTAAATCTTTTATTTCATATACATGGGCCAATCCACAAAGGAGCCTATTAAACAATTATTAACATAATTCTATCTCCTCATAATACCTGATATTAACTTCATAAAAATGCCAAAGTAAATATCTGTTGATTCAATGAAAATACACTGATTTGGTGACAGGAAGTTAACAACTGAACTTGTAATGGATCAGGAAGCAAGAAGTGAATGGGTTTTAAAGAGCAAGAAAACCTGGCCACCACAGGCATGAGGGGCAGGGCCGGACCCAGAATTTCCCCACCTCTCTCACAACTCCATTGCAACCATTATCCTAAGTTTCGCAGGGGGGGAAGCTGTTACCTTAAAGAAAACAACGGAGCTAATAAGGTAAGAGAAAGCAGACTTCTTAGGGAATCATTTATCATACATAAAAACAAGACTGGGGACTTCCATCAAGCTGCCTTTCACTTTACAAAGCCTGACGCTGGCCACCTGAAATAACCTGAACTTATCCACACTGGATGAGCTGTGAGTGAGAAGGCCAGAGAGCGTGAGAACATAGAAAAATAAACACAGAAAGCACAGAAATAAACATAGAAAGATAAGCAAAGAAAAATAAAAAGTATTTCACTTGTTAAACATCATTATATACATGTGGAAAAATGCAACTCAGGGTACTTTGTTCAAGGCGTCTTCCCTAAGAGACCATATATTTAGAAATAATAATGACTTTTAATGTTAAATATTCTTAAAGAAATGTGGAACTTTTATTGAAATATATTTGACATATAACATTGTGTAAATGTAAGGTGTACAACATGTTGACTTGATACATTTATAAACTGTAATATGATTGCCACTGTAGCTATAGTTAGCATCTCTCTGTGTCCCATAATTCCCATTCCTATTTTATGATTATAAGGATCTAGTCTCTTAGCAAGGTTGATGATTATAATACAATATTGGGTTTTTTGGTGTGTTTTTTTTTAATGTTTATTTATTTTTGAGAAAGAGAGTGAGTGCACGAGTTGGGGAGGGACAGAGAGAGGGAGACAGAGGACTGGAAGCAAGCTCTGCACTGACAGCAGAGAGCCCCATGCGGGGCTCGAACTCATGAACCTGAAAGATCAAGACCTGAGCCAAAGTTGGACACTTAACTGACTGAGCCACCCAGCATTGTTTATACAATATTGTTTATATTCGCTATGCTGTGCATTAGATCTCTAAGACTTATTTACCACTAGTTGCAAGTCTGTACCCTTAAACAACATCTCTCCTGTTAGATGTTGTTTAAAGATAAATGTGGAATATGTAGCCCCATATTATCAGAGATCTCAAATTACCAAAGTCTTCGTGCTATTAAAGTAAATCCTATTGAAAAAGTAACATGAAATACATTCCCATTTTCCTTTGATACTAAGAATTCTACAAGACACATTTTTGTTTACTTTTTAGAGCATTTGGGAAGCGACCCATTGAGCGCATCTTTTCAAGCTCCTGGGCTCCCTTCTCTACCACTTCAAGGGGAGCCTGATCCAACACTACGGGCCTCTTTGATTCTATTCAGTTCAAAGATATAGGCTTCCAAATTCATGAGATAATTCTATCTCACGTAATAATGACAGTCTTAGTATTTGTCAGAGTAGGTCTAAAGATCCGTTAGGTTATGGGGGTGCCTGAGTGGCTCAGTCTGTTAAGCATCCGACTTCAGCTCAAGTCATGATCTGACAGTTCATGAGTTTGAGCCCCGCATCGGGCTCTGGGCTGACAGCTCAGAGCCTGGAGCCTGCTTCAGATTTTGTGTCTCCCTCTGTCTGCCCCTCCGTTGCTTGCACTCTGTCTCTCGCATTGTCTTAAAAATAAATAAACATTTAAAAAAAAAAAAATTAAAGATCCGTTAGGTTAAAATACCAGAGTTACAATTTGAGTCCTTAGTTATTAACCCATGTTCTCATCCATTTAGCAAACTGAAGGCACTGTAAACACGGCTTACTGACTACAGTGTAGCAGCACAATTCATTATTTTATTATCTTACTCAAAACCCGACAAAACTCTGCTAATCATTATATTCTAAATCAAAACCAATTTAAAGATATTATTCTGAAATATTTATTAAAAATTTACTATGAACAAACCCATAGAAAATTTTGCCATTTTCTTTAAAGGAAAATAAAATCCATTTAGCTAAATCATCTTACTTGAGTTCCAGCCTTCATTGGGTTTCCAAGGTCACATACCACCTGGCGGGTTTGGTTTTCTGTTTTAAATGCACAGGAAAGTCTAGCTAAGGCCTTTGATAGGTCAAAGGAAAAAAAAAGAAAAAGATTGGAAAGATTATAAATTAATGACCAAAACAAACAACAAAAAAAGCAGAAGCCATAGACTATGAAGTTCCTAGATGACATCATACAATTGGATAGTTAAGTTTCTTGTTTCAAAAATATATCCATTTGAGCAAATGGGGGGTGGGTATTGTGTACAATTGCCACAGATGAATGTAAAGATGTTTCTGAAGGATCCCTAGAGGATTTAGATACATAACCTTATTATCCCTAACAAATTATTTGATGAACAGTCTTAGACACTTTATCTATCTGACCTTGTTTCAGGCATTTCGCTAGCAATTCTAAAAATGTCCTATCAGTGCAAAGTATTGGGCTTGAAAGGAATTATGTAAGACAGGCACTCTATTGCCTAGCAATGTAGCCTTAAGTAGAATGGCTAAGCTCGTACTACACTAAATAGGGGAGTAACTTATTAATGTTAATGAGACCTATGAGTGCATTTCGATTTTTAAAGAGGCAGTCTACTTACTTCACTATTACGGACAACCCCGATGAAATCAGCCTGGGGTGGGATGGAAACGATGAGCTCAGCTTCATAGGCACCTTCTCCTTGATTCTGAGCCTTAACAATCAATGTCAGAGGATTGTCGTCTCCAATATAGATCTTCTTTTGATCACTACAAGTTAATACAAATATAGACAATGAAAAAAGACTGCACGGGGAGAATATGATTGTTCCAAGAAACAAGAGAAACACAAGACAGCACTGACATGTTCAACAGTGTCTCAAGATATTTTAAGACTCTTTCACAGCTCAATAGGAAACTGGAAATAGCACATTGGGTGCAAATCCAATGCTTCTCTCAGTAAAAGAAAGCATTAACGTCACTAGCATCTTGCTACCAGTCATATCTATTACTGAGGTAACTTTGTATCTCTTTGTAGTACTTTTTATTTCCCTGATTTTTTTTCCTTAAAAGCTGAATAAGGGCCACTTGGATGGCTCAGTCAGCTAAGCATCCAATTCTTGATCTCCACCCAGGTCATGATCTCACGGTTCATGAGGTTGAACCCTGTATTGGGCCTGAGCTGACAGCACAAAGCCTGTCTGGGATTCTCTTCCTCTCTCTCTGCCCCTCCTCAGCTCACTCACACACACTCTCTCAAAATAAATAAACTTTATAAATAAATAAATAAATAAATAAATAAATAAATAAATAAAGCCGAATTAATCACTGTCATGATTCTCACAATATTCTTTAAAATTTTGGGGCGCCTGGGTGGCTCAGTCGGTTAAACGTCCGACTTCGGCTCAGGTCGTGATCTCGCGGTCCGTGAGTTCGAGCCCCGCGTCGGGCTCTGTGCTGACAGCTCAGAGCCTGGAGCCTGTTTCAGATTCTGTGTCTCCCTCTCTCTGACCCTCCCCCGTTCATGCTCTGTCTCTCTCTGTCTCAAAAATAAATAAATGTTAAAAAAAAATAAAAAAAAATAAAATTTATATATCATTGGGGTGCCTGGGTGGTTCATTCAGTTGGCCATCTGACTTCTGCTCAGGTCATGATCTCATAGCTTATGGGTTCGAGCCCTACATCAGGCTCTGTGCTGACGGCTCAGGGCCTGGAGCTGCTTCAGATTACGTGTCTCCCTCTCTCTCTGCCCCTCTCCCACTTGCACTCTGTCTCTCTCAAAAATAAACATTAAAAAATTAAAATATAATAATAAAAAAATAAAATTTATATATCATTTAAAATACTAATCAGAGGGGCATCTGGGTGGCTCAGTTGGTTGAGCATCTGACTTCGGCTCAGGTAGATCTCATGGTTCATGAGTTCGAACCCCGCATCAATTGGGCTCACTGCTGTCAGTGCAGAGCCTCCTCAGATCCTCTGTCCTCCTCTCTCTCTACCCCTCCCCTGCTCACACTCTCACTCTCTTTCTCTCTCTCTCTCAAAAATAAAATAAAACGTTTTTTTAATGTTTGTTTACTTTTGAGAGAGATACACAGAGTGCAAGTGGGGGAGGGGCAGAGAGAGGGAAGGAGATACAGAATCTGAAACAGGCTCCAGGCTCTGAGCTGTCAGTATGAACTGAGAGATCATGATCTGAGTTGAAGTCAGATGCTTAACCTACTGAGCCACCCAGGTGCCCCCAATATAAAATAAAACATTTAGAAATGTAATAGTAATTTTTTTTACTAATAATCAGAATCCTTTAGTTAACAGGGTATTTACAATGAAATATATCTTTAAGAAGATATACTGCTACCTTGTAACACTTCTCATGCTGAATGGAAATACATCTGTCAACCAAGGCAAGTAGTGAAAACAGTGCATATCTTTTTAAAGTTCAATACTGATAGTTTTACTATTAAAGAAAATCATGAATTACCCTTCAACATAACTAGTTCATGTTAAAATATAGAATAGGATATTCTATATTTGGATGGAAGAGTGTGTTCTTCCATTTAAATTTCTTGTTAGGCTCTTTATTGTTTGGAGTAACACTTACCTATCTACAGAAACTTCCAACTTGGGTTTGCAGACATTGTCTTCCCCACAGTCAAGCAAAATATGGGCCTAGAAAAAAGCATTTTATTTTTTCTATGTGAAAAAAACACCAATACAGGATACATCTGCAGTGTAGATCAATATACGTGGATGTATGTGAATATACACATACACACATATATTTATATACACTCATCAAGTTATTTGCATAAAAGGTGTCATGGCTGCTTATTTTTAAACAGGTCGGTGTAGGTAGTCAAAAATGAAAAAGAAGAAAAACATTCATAGGATATAATACAATTAGTTGTAACCTTTCAGTTCTATCTCAACTTAAGCTGTTATGGTGTGGGAATGAAGTGTCGTGTAGAGAGAAAGTAACAGTCAAGAAGTGAGGATTCAAAAAAATGAGAAAGAAATGAAGATTCAGCGTGAACCTGCTGCTACTAAGTAACTTGTGTGATCGTGGGCAAAACAAATTTCCCTTTTAGAACTTCTTGTTGCAGACTATGCCTCTGCCAGCATCCTGGAAATATGGGGGCAGAGTGTCAGAATAAGGAGCTATGGGTGCATGGCAGCAATTCTGACAGGCAGATCAAAGGGAACAGAAACTGGACAAAATGAGGCCAGAATATGTGTGGCCACTTGGAAGGAGGTGAAGGAGAAGAGACTAGAAGCACTGAAGCCAATCCAGGAGGGGTGACATAAGCAAAAACTGAATTTTCTCCTTTCAGATCTGGCTGTGAGAGTGTGGAGGCTAGAGCGGTACGGAACGGTACGGAACACCCAAAAGACAAAAACAGTGGGAAGTAGCAGAAGAGACTGGGTAGAGTGTGAATGAAGGAAATACAAAAACTGTAAAAAAGAAGAAAGAGAAAAAGATGAAGCCATTCTTGGTTTGTCCAGTGTTAATATTCAAAGAGCTTCAAGCCCAGGGGCAGACAAAAAGAAGAGAGAAAATGACTTAAAGGGGGAAAATAATGAGAGGCTTCCTCTTCCAAGTCACAAGGGATAAACAGCCACACAGAATAAAATTACATGATACAGATCTTAACTGCCAATTTAATTGGAATGAAACAACAATATACGTGAATTAATTAAATGACATAGACGTAAGCAACTGCTATGCGCTTCAACAAAGGGGAAAAGGGGGAAGGGCTGGGACTATTACAAGAACTTTGTGGTGATTCCATAAGTCATACCAGATACAGTCATTGCCAAACTCGTTTAGGAATAAAAAGTAGATTTTGTAGATAATAACAGTAACTAGTGATATGGTGAGTATTAAGAGACCCAGTCAAAATGATGAGTATGTTAGGTTTGGAGTAAGAAATATGTATGAAGTATTAATAATACTGTGGCAAAGGGATATTTGCCTAACTGCTACCATACACTGAAGAGAAAGGATTTAGCTGGCATTGGTGTAACCACAGTATTAAAGCTATTAGAAAAATAAGTTTCAGAAATGGAAAAGCACACAGCAATGCCTTCCATTCATAGGGAGCTAAATCTCTCTATATTTAACATCTTGCACAGGGTACGAACTTAATCTACATTTGCACAAATAAATGGAGGGCAGGGAAAAAAAAAGCCACTCTTCCTACAGAAAGCACTCTGGTCTCTTAACTGCAAAGCATTAGGCTACAGAGAGGGAAACTCAACAGCTGCCCTGTCCATTACAATAGCCACCAGTGAGCCACATGTGGCCTCTGAGCACTTGAAAGGGGTCTCGGGGTAGCTGAGAATTGATTTTCAAATTTTATTCAATTTTAGTTAATTTAAATTTAAATTTAAAAACTGATACTTAATTCCATTACTGGAAAACTGTTAGTATGTTAAGACAACTTGGGTATGTGAATCTACTTCTTCAACTATAAACCATATGAATTCCAAATACAGAAAAAATATTTAGCATCTGAATTGAGATGTGCTATTATCATATAATACATTCTGGATTTTGAAGACAGCAAAAAATAGAATATAAAATATTTCACTAACAATTTTTACATGGATTATGTGCTGGAATGACAATAACTTGGATATTGTTATGGGCTGATCTGTGTCCCCGCCCCAAAATTCATATGCTGAAGTCCTGAATGTGATTTTACCTGGAGATACGGTATTTAAAGAGGTAATTAACATAAAATGATACCATCAGGGTGGACCCTAATGCAACACAATGTATAAGGAGATTGGGACAGACACACGCAGAGGGAAGACCGTGTAAAGACCGTGTAAAGACGAAAGGAGAAGGTAACCATTTATAAGCTGATGAGAGAGGCCTCAGAAGAAACCAACCCTGCCAGACACCTTGGTCTCAGACTTTAAGCCTCTAGAACCATCAGAAAATAAATTTCTATTGTTTAAAACAAGCCACCCTTGGGGCGCCTGGGTGGTGCAGTTGGTTAAGCGTCTGATTTCAGCCAGGTCACGATCTCACGGTCCGTGAGTTTGAGCCCCGCGTCGGGCTCTGGGCTGATGGCTCAGAGCCTGGAGCCTGTTTCCGATTCTGTGTCTGCCTCTCTCTCTGCCCCTCCCTCGTTCATGCTCTGTCTCTCTCTGTCCCAAAAATAAAAAAATAAAAAAATAAAAAAAAGTTGAAAAAAAAAATTAAAAAAAAAAAACAAACAAAAAACAAGCCACCCAATCTGTGGTTTTTCATGACAGCAGTGCTAGCAAACTTTATATTACTAAGTTTAATTGCACCTGTTTTCTACCTTAAGAAAATGTTGCCAACTAGCAAATTTAAAACCACAAATGTGGCTCATGTTAATATTTGTATGGAACAGCAGTACTCTATGGAGAAAGTGTGGTAAAACAAGTGGGTAATATGACCAGTGAAATGAAGGACCCATCTTAGAAAGAAGTAAATAATGGGAACAAAGGATGGATAATTAACATAGAAACAAGATTATATAATAAAGCTAAGCATGCATAGAGAGCATGCCTCTCTTGTATACACAGGCACTGTTGAAACATACGTAGGACGCAAAGGACACAACAATGAAGGAGAGCAGGAAAGGAAGCTAGCTATTATTATTAAAGTTATTATTTCTCTCCAAGGGTTTTCAAAAGTTATCCTACTTACTTAGGTAACTTTAAAACTGGATTGGTATTAAAGAGACTGGTGATCTCAGTAAGCTACTCAAAAGTAATGTTAACGCTAACAATTCTATAATTATAAAGAGAAAATAATCGTAACTCCTATATCAAAACACATAATGTAAAAGGTCAAGTCACAACTTTTTCAAAAAGTATAAAACTGAATGACAGATCCTAAAAGGCTCAGATGTTCATTATAAAATGGTTAGTTAACAAAATACTGTATATCCATTAAAAATAAGAAATATACATAATATGAACTAATAAAGAACTACATTTTCAAGTTCTATATTGCTGGTGGCAGAAAGTATATATATACATTATATATGATACAATGTGTACAAAGTAAAAAATATAAATTGTTAAAATATAAAAATAATTGTTAAAATATAAAATATAATAAAAAATAAATATAAATATATAAAAATTGTTAAATAATAAAGACTTAAAATATATTTTAATTCGCTTTATGTTGCCTTACACAGTCTTCTCAAATTACAAATAAAAAAAAAGCATGAGACCTTAGTAACTTAGACAAAGAAGATATAACAACCTAAATTTAGGGTAAAGTATTCTGTGGGAGTAGAACTATTAATCTAACAGTATAAACATGCAATAAAAAAGCGGAAGAAATAGGAAATGCAATATCTGAATACATGGGTTTTACACAGGACTTTCTTAAAAATATTGTAATATAGTCTTTAAGAAATTTTGTTTGATTTGATGAAAAGAATGACTTCCATACTACATATACATATGTGTATACATATGCTATTTTTTACAATTAAAATGTAAATCAGAGAAAACATAGATATAAAACTTATTCAGCAAAATACTAAAATAGTATGTAAATACATTGGCACTTTGTTTTCCTTGAACTATTTTACTGTTTTATGAATATGACCCTGTCTTTCTCTACATATAACTAAGTTCTGAGTGGCTTCAAATATCTCTGACCTGAAAATTCAGATACCTTCCCCTCTGACTTTGACTAGAAACCAACATTTAAAAAGCAATCCCTTATGATATTTAAAAATATGAAGTGTAAGACTTTAAAAAAATTAAAGTATAAAATTAGTGATAAGTGGAGATAGTACATACAGTACCTGTCGACTAATGTTGGCAGGAGTGAACTGGTTAAGGATAGGTTGCAAGCCTGTCACATCAGCAGCTGTTCTGTAATCCAACCGATACTCCATAAAAACAGTAATCGGAGTGAGTTTGTCTCTAAATTCAGATTCATCCTAGAAACAGAAAAGCGTCCAATCAATGATAACATCAGTCTACGACATCAAAGTATCTGGAAAAATCTGTAAGTGCACAGTACAAAGGCAGCCATGTTCGACCTTGATCCAATTCTACCAAAACTCTGAAAAACTACAATATATAAGAGTAAGAATAGAATGTCCAAAAAGACTGGTTATTCAGCAAGGACGCTTAATCAATTTTTGTTTATAATACTTGATTCATACAAAAATATACAAGGGCACGTTAATAAAACAGGCACTCCATAGCCAATAGAATTAGAACATTACTAATAATTTTTCTAAGTTTATTTATTTATTTTGAGACAGAGAGGATGAGAAAGGAGGGAGAGATTCCCAGGCAGGCTCCACATGGCCAGTGCAGAGCCCAACACAGGGATCGAATCCATAAACCAGGAGATCATGACCTGAGCCGAAACGAAGGGTCGCATGCTTAACTGCCTGAGCCACTCAAGGTGCCCCAAATATTACCAATAATTTTTAAGTTACCCATGTACTCCCTTCTCATTTCTTCCCTCGGCCTTTCTTCTCAGAGGTAACCACCATTCTAAATTTTAAGTACACCATTCTCGTTTATTTTCAGTAGTTTTACCACACTGTATATGTCCTTAATATGTTCTTCTGTTTGCTTTTCCTTTTGTGTTCATTTAAAAGTGAGGCCATGTGAATTTTTCTGTAACTTGCTTTCTTTTTAATAATTTTTTAAATGTTTTTATTTATTTTTGACAGAGAGAGAGAGAGAGAGACAGAGCATGAGCGGGGGAGGAGCAGAGAGAGAAGGAGACACAGAATTCGAAGCAGGCTCCAGGCTCTGAGCTGTCAGCACAGAGCCCAACACGGGGCTTGAACTCACGAACCGTGAGATCATGACCTGGGCCGAAGTCGGACATTTAACTGACTGAGCCACCCAGGCGCCCCTCTGTAATGTGCTTTCTATTCAACATTCTTGTTAAGGTTTATCCATCCTGTTGCAAGTAGCTGAGGTTAACTTTTACTGTTGAGTAATATTCATCATATAATAATAACCATAATGTATTTATCTATTCTCCTATCAAAGGTTATTTGGATTGTTTTTGTTTTTGCTTTTACCAAAAAAACAATGAATATATATAGATATATTCACATATACGTGTGTGTGTGTGTGTGTGTGTGTGTATTCTTCTATATAATGGCAAGTAGGAGGCTCAAGTCAGACCCCTGGCTTGCAAAAGTCCCAGATGAGTCTGAATTCCTGTGCCAGTGGTATCTGCAATTACTGTTCATCCTTCCCCAGACACTCTGGCTCACGTATTTGCACACAAGTCACAAGTCAAATTTTGCCAATGTAGTTTTTTAACTGATTTTTTATTTTTATTTTTTTTTGGACCGTGGGGATTTATTTTATGTTTTGAGAGTCTAGCAATATTTAAGAAATAGGTTTGTTATAATTTATTCAGTAGCAATGTCGCAGAAAGACCAGTTGAAATATCCAGTTTGTAAGGAAGAAAAATCCATTACTCAGGTTTGATACATTAAAAAGCTAAACTTCCTCAAGTGTATTCTTCTGTGTTTTCCTTTTGATTTAATACCCAAAAATTCACACAAAGTGAGAGTCATTTAGATGAAAAGGAAAAAAATTAGTAAAAAGTAAAAGACGATGAAGGAGAAAAGTATCTCTTACCCGCAGATATGCTATTAGTTCCTCACACTGCATCTGTCCCCCCCTTGAAATAGTCATGTTCTTGGAGTGACCTGGGGACCGGTTATGGAGAAATAGTGCTCGTCGAATTGCTCCTTTTTGCTTGAGTTTATCCAAAAGAAGCTCCACCTGGAAATCTATACAAAGGATTTATAACTAATATAATCGTTATGAACACCTATCTGTCCTAGATAGCTAGAGTTTTCATGTAAACAAAGATATTTATTCCTTAAGAAGCAATTTCCTTATAATTCACTAAAAATGTGTATACATTGTATTGAGACTACAACATATTAATCCTGAATATTTGCTAATTAATAATTAATCCAACTATCCCCAAAGTAAAGCCACATATTAATTCATACAATAGATAATGATGGTAGTAAAATAACTATCAGATGCAAGGGGAATTTTTTCTTTTAATTTAGGCCGAGAGGAAGAAGTTCAGAGCACGAAATATATGTGAATTACGACTCCCGCCATTAACACAAGTAGCAGCAATTTCCCACTGACTGCGATTAATATTTACTAATATGCACCCATATTATTCTATTAAACACTATGACAAATAAACAGTTTGAATCACCTGCAACTACTACTTTTAATGAAGCTACCGTATCAGACTGTCAGATAAATATGTCCCTCGTGAAGCAGGTGACCTAATATAGTTGACTAGATCAAGAATTCTATTAAAGCAAACATGCAACCAATAGTCTGAAGCACGGTGTTAGGGTGACTTCCTTCTAAGATTCAGCTCTTCTTTAAGTAGTGTCTTCAACGTTAAAACCAAGTTTCTAAGTTTCTCTAAATGTTGAACCTCATGTTAACTTTGGGTTAAAATGCAGGGTGATTTTGCTTCCAATTCTGTTCTACCCACCCACACCACTCTCCTTGTGTCTCTCAAACACACTAAGCATGCTCTTGACTCAGGCCTCTTGAAATTGCCATTTCCTCTGTGCAAAATACCCCTCCAGACATTCCCTACAGGTCTTTAGTCATCTTCCAGGGACCCCACCTTGCCACTCTATGTGAACTTCCATGCACACACACACCCAGCAAACTCAGTCCTCTTCCTCTGCTTTGCAGTGGCTTCTCAGCACTTGTCACTAACAATGACCAATCTTGGCTACTTAGCTCTCCTGCCTTGCTCTCTGGACCATATAAACCATATGTTGGAAAGGAAGAGTCAAGTTAGGAATTTGCCGTGTGGGTAAATTGGATGGCCCAAACTTTTTCTCCGACTTCCACTATATCTAAAGCATTTCTGCTGCTTAGATTGCTGGGGGTTTCTCTGAGACATAAAATATGAACTTTTCAGTAGATCATCTATTTATAAACAATGATACCTATTTCCCCTAGAATTCATTTATCTCTCATTGGCAAGTGTTTAACTTTCTGAAGGCCATCTTTACCATTCAATGGGCTATTCTGTTCACAATGTCAACAAATAAATATGTATTTATATCTGAATTAAGAGTCAACAAGGTAATCATGTTGCAATGCTAGGTGCCTTTAAGCATACATATCCAAATAAAGAACAACGATAACAACTATTTGAGTAACTATTCAAATATCCTGAAACATTTTTAAGTGCTGTATATGCAGAATCATTCTGTAATTTTTCCATAGAATACTTACTAATTTTCGTGGGAAGTGCTCCTTTGCCATCTGCCTTTAAGCAGAACTTGACATTAAAACTGTAGAGAAATAAAAATATATACAAATCCTGTAATCCAGTTTAAACATATTGCTGAGTATCACCCCCAAATCTCATATTTCTAATGCACAGTTTATATAGTGAAGCCTTTTATATCTTTCTTCATGTCATAATAACATTCTTGAAACATGAAACACAAAATACACAGAATGTCCTAACTCATCCTTCAGTAATTTAAGCACCTTTCCTTTCATGGTATCTTCATTTCAAAAAAAAAAAAAAAAAAAAAGAATCTCTGAACCTCCTCTCAAATTTATAGAACCTGTGGATAAATCTAAGTGAGAGAAAGGATGGGCCAGACGTAAAATAATCTCTCTCTTTTTTAAAAGCCCCCACCAAGCTTCCTTTAATTAGAAAGCTCCTCTAGAACGGTGTTCTTCATGATTTCTTAATGGGTCATGAAATCAGTTCAGTGGGTTGTGTCAACCAATATCTTAAAAAAATAAATCAAATAAATAAAACTGACTGAAGGGTAAGATTTCATGGAACTTTTGTTTTAATTATACACATGTATTTACTGCATTATGATACAAAATGTATTTCATACAATGTGCCATAACCAAAAAGATACAAAAGCTACTGCTCTGGTTAGTATATTCAAAGCTTTACAGTTATTAGCATACTTTTAAATATATTACTAGCAATTTCACAGGGGCAGGCAGGGTGATTGAAGGGAAGGCCATAAAACTTAAAGCTAAAATCTTGAAAACTTCACTGCCAATCAATATAAGATAAAATGTTACTAAATTTTTAATGCAATCCAATGAAAGAAATAAAATTTCGAAAAATGTTTTCTAATAACTATAACAATTTGAAGACAAAATCAGAATTATTTTTTCATTAGCCTCTTAGAAGTAAAATTTTCCCAGCTTCTAATCATTCCTCACTGCATCTGTAAAAGTTCTTTGATTTTTGAGTAACCAAGGAACTTAAAGAACAGTGTTCCCCAAAGTGAGGTACTCTTGGTGATTTTATTAGTATATGGGCCAAGGTTTTTCTTAATTTTATATTTATTTTGACATGTATGAGAAAGGTACTGGGGTTTCTCCATATTATTTTAAAATATTTTTAAGTAAAACATGAATTGATTTAAAGAAAAAAATTATTTTAATTATAAATACAGGTAGAATGAAAGTATAGCAAAAATCATACACTAGCAAAAAATAGCATACAAATAATGAAGACTTGAGAAACACTGGACTAGAGAAGAATTCCGATATTAAACTTACAAAAAATTGTATTTTTCTTTAGAAACTAGTTAGGGGACACGAAGAACAAGAAGAACAAGAAGAATATTATATTGGTAATATACTACTTATAGATTTAATATTATTTAACATTTAATAATATTTCATAATAATTAAATAATGTATTTTTCATACAACTGTTCATGGGTCAGTTTAGAATCAAATAATAAATGAGTTCTGAGATCTTATTAGCTTTTTTGTCTTTTTTAATATATTCATTGAGCATGCATCATTTTTTTTAATGAAGTTTATAGTAGTTTGTAGCATATTTTTAGAGCCTTCTACATATCTACTCTGGAACAACATTTCTATAATCCAATCTATGAAAAGAGAGTAATATACACAGAAACTGTTCTGCAAAATTTCAGCCCCCCCTTCATTTTCAATTGTTTTCATAATGACTGTACCAATAATAACAATAGTAAATATTATTAAACTAATGCCCTTACCAGGAAACTTTGAGATCTGTCCCAGGCAATGGGCAGGTTTTATTGTCTTGATTTAAAATGCTAGGGTACACTTCAAGGCCAGCATTTACAGTTATAACTGGTCTGGCCCTGGTTTAAAAAAAGAAAGAAGAAAGAAAAAGAAAGGAAAGCAAAAAGTTAGTTACAATATTAGACTGATCTAAGCATTTTAGGTTTACATTTTTTGTATATATAACAACGTTTGCTAAAGCATTGTTTATAACAGCAAAAGGAATAAAAACAATCTGAACACAGAATGACAAACTGTCCCTGTTTGCTGAAGACCATCCTGACTTTAGCACTAACAGCCCCACATCCTGGTAAATCCCGCAGTTCCAGGCAAAGCAGGACAAGTGGCCATCCTATCTGAACTCAGTCCACGAAAGCAGAATGGTTAACCACGTTGTGGGGTATCTACCTAACGCAATGCAATACAGTAGGGGAAATGAGTGACATAAATCCATCTGTGTGGATACGAGATGATCTCTAAGATATATCCAATATAATTTTTATATGACAGGAAAAAAACCCACCATGTACAAAGGATGCATACGCAAACACATACACATAATTTTTTAATGCACAGAATAATCCTGGTAGGGTATACTCATAAACTAGTAACTGGCGTGAAAGGAAGTATGTTATTTTTGTTTATGTCCTTTCTGATTGAGTTTTTACTACATGCATTTTCCTATATGTATTACCTTTTAATAGCAATTTTAAAAACTGAAATAATAAATTAAAATACATAGTTTTCCAAAGTTCAGATGTACAGGTTTAAGCCCTGTATAAAAATATAGTAGGCTCACGGCACTGTGCCTACTCAGTCATGATAAATGATTGGGCACACGTGGCCCCAAGAGCCACAATCAAGTTGACCCAACATAAATTCCATTACACAGAACTCAGGTTAGTTATTCTGGCATGTATAAACATAGCCCATAAAAGTGTAAGCATCTTCATCTACTTGGGATGCCAGATGATAGTCTAAAGCATGAGGAATTGATTAAATATAGAGAATAACTGAGAATATGAATGAAGCTGAGAAATACAGGTTATGTGGATTTATATATATTGCTCTAATAAAAATATTGATTTGGGAAGTCATTACATACTGCCCTGTGGTCACAGAATGCTGTGGCATAAACATCAAGTTAACTTCTTGCCTTTTAGAGGAAAATGTAAACTCATATAAATTTTAAAGAGAGATTTAAAACACAGAAGAACATCTTTGAACATAATTTAAAGAACAAAGAGAGAAAATTCTGAATGCGTTTCTAAATAAAAAAATCTACACCTTCTTCTGCTTTGGGATTTCCTTGTATAAATGCTGACTGAGCAAGGCTTGACTAGAAAGAACAAATTTTATCATTACTTCAAGAAAATTAAACTGAAATTCAAACAGTGGTAATATTCCTATATTACAGGATATGGAAACGTGCTCACCTGTATAATACAGCTCTATCTACACCAAAAGCTCCTACAATTAAGTCTTAAAAGAGAGTAGAAAAACATGTAAATAATAATAATAATTTTTTTAATTCATATACCATTCTATAAAACTTTCAGTTCATGTGATAAAGATTTAGACATAGTCTCAAAACTATTCTTCATTAAATGGTTGTAAGATAGTATCTCAAAGGCAAAAACAAATGAAAACTCTAAATAAGGTATCAAATGGCATACACTCCACATAAAACTAATCTTTCATCCAGGGAGACAAGAATATTTTTAATGGATACTTTGTAAAGATGAGAATCTTTTTAAAGGGTACTTTATAAAAATTAGCAATAATAAGGAAGTGTATATCACCCAAATGCATATACCCCTCAAAGGAAAAAGTTTTATAAGTGCCTGTGGATTTTACAATTTCATTGCAAAATTTCATTACAAGTCTAAATTTCATTATAAATTTTTCCCTTTGTTACAAAAACAAAACAAAACAAAGCACATTACATATACATAGAATACTTAGAAGGACAGCAGATGGCATTCAAATTAATAAGAACAGAATACATTAATTTTTATATGCAGCTGGTACAATGGGTTCGTGATTAAGAAAATATGAAATAAGAGCTCTATTTCACAATATACCCAAGGTAAATCTGAGGAAACCCTTTCTAAGCAGACAAGTACATAAGGAACCATAAAGATGGGTAGATTGGATTACCTAAAAATTAAGAACTTCTTTATGCCCAAAAAGCAAATACGACAAACTGAGATATGTGTGTGTGTGTGTGTGTGTGTGTGTGTGTGTGTGATGTGTGTGTGTGTGTGTGTGTGTGTGTGTGTGTGTGTTAAGGGGTTACTATCCACAATATTTAAGACACTGTCCTAAGGAAAAAAAAAGAAAGGAAAACAACATCCCAATAGAAACAGAGCAAAAAAAAAAAAAGTAAAAAGGGAATTTACAAAAGTAAATACATATAAACAAAAATGCTTACCCTCCCTGATAATTAAAAACTATAAAGTAGAACAAAGTAACATTTCTACCTATCATATAGTTTAATATTATTTTTACAAAAACAACAGATGACCCTCAGTGTAGGCACCCATGTGGGTAAATGATTGCTCATTCTGGTGAATGCTTAAAAAGAGCTGCAAAACCTTCTTTTTGAGGGAATGGGATTATAATTTGATGACATGTATCAACAGATTTTTTTTTTTAAGTGCCGTATCTTTGACACAGCAATTCTAGAATTTTGTCCTAAGGAAATAATCAGAGGTATGCACCAGAATTATATGCAAGGATATAAATGCCCAAAAATAAACTTAAGTAAGATCTGATACATTTGATAGAATGGGAAAAATATAATTCATATTTAGAAGAATAATTAGCAATATGGGGAAACATTTCTGATACTTTGAGTGAATAAATATGCTATTAACAGTGCCTAAAGTATAATTCTGTTTTGTTAAAGAACTATATATGAATGCATTGGAATAATGATTGAAAGATATGCTTTGCTGTATTTTCTAAAAGTTCTATAACAAATATACTGCATTTATAACCAAAAAATCTTCTGAAATAACAGTAACAGACAAGAATCACATTCCTGTCCTATTTCCAAAAGCACTTCAACACACTTGTATATTGGGCTCATACGAACTGTTTCAATAATAAAGGTAAATCAAATCTTCTGCATTATATCTCATTTAAAGAGTGGACCCATTATGACCAGATCTGTTATAATACTCCAAAGTATACAATTGCTAGAAAAAGGCCTCTGTTCCTGTCCTGGTTCAAACCAAAAGGCAACCTCAGGCAAATTACCTTTCTCAATCTTTTCTCATCCATAAAAATGGCATAATAACAACCTAAGCTAGCCTATATGCTTCACCAGCCTTACTGGGAGAATTAAATGAGATAATGTATCTTTTAACAATCACAATGATTAGTCAAGTCCATAAAAATGTTAGATGATTAAAAAATACAGGAGACATTTAAAATGCTAGAATGAACCTTCAAAGTTTTGTCTGACATTTCATTACAGAGTTCAGGACAACAAAAGAAGAAACTCAGAGTATATGTTTTATATTGGAAGCTCCCAGGAAATACAGCTGTCTTTGTCTCATATCCCCTTCGGTGATGAGAACAGTGCCTTAAAGAACATAGCAGGGGTATGAACAATAACTGAAGTATTGAACTGAAATAACTTACGACGTAAATCCAGACAGCAGTAACAAATTATTCGCTATTAGGACTGAACAACCTAAGAAATTGTATGTATTTCTAGGAAAGCACCTGGATATCCATTTCTGTCTATATCCGTGGCTCCTTTCATTGAATAGCCAAAGCTTGGTGGCATGCTTCGAGCAGCCCACTTCCCTTCAAGGATTTGAGACGGTACTGCATTCAAGCCTGTTAATCTTCCATTGAAAATATAAACAATTCCTTTTTTATCTTCGCCCCCATAGGGAGCAGCAATGGCAATATCTGTGGGGAGGAAGGAAGGGAGGGGGTAGTTTGGAGAGAAACAAGAAGGAAGAGAAGGAGGAGGAGGAGGAAGGGAGAAGGAAAGGAGAGGAGGAGAACAAGGGCAGAGAGAGGGAAGTCTTAGTGTTACTATTTATATGGCAAAGATCTTAATGCAGTTATCTTCCTTTCAAAAGTTCCCCTTACAGCACTTTGCTTTTAGGGAGGACCTCCATTAGTACCTGTTTTTTGCCAACTGAAAAAAATCTGAAGAGGATTCGCTTTTACAAAGAAAAGCAAAACTAGCATTCAGCGTTTGTTTTACAATGAACCGTTCTAAGAGTTGCCTGCTCCCCGAGCAGCAGGAGGGGCACCCTGAGCTCCTTCCCTGGGAACCACAGCCAACTTCTCAGCATCAAGCTGCCTGTAGCGCTCAACGGTGCCTGTGAGCATCTATGCTTTCTCTCAACTTATTCTTTGCATCCATTAGCAAGATGTGTCCTAAGGTATCACAAAACCCTGAGAGTGGTTACTTTTTGGGTCTGGGAAATTTGGGGGGGTTGGAAAATTTTTCTATATACATCACATTAATGATAATTGCTTCTTCACTTGAATACCACTTCTGCTAATGAAAGTTTTCATGGGAAGGCTCCACTTTCGGAGAGCAGGGCGAAACCTGTATTCATACAACCCACTTACCACAATAAATACTGATTCAAATCTAATTCAAGGAGATTAAAGCAAAACTATGTCGAAATGACATTAACTTGGAGCCAGATATTCTGGGTATGACCTTGAACAAATCACTTAACCTTTCTGGACCTCAAAATACTTCATCCTTAAAATGGAAGGGAGGGGACACGTCAAAAGATTCATCTAAGGTTCATTCCAGCTCTCAAAACTCTAATTTAGGTGGGCATGGTTTTTGTTTTTTGAAACTGCAGTCTGGCTCAGAAATTTGAAAGTTAATGACTTCATCTCCATCTTGCTCAACTTATATTAAGATAACACAAGCAAATAAGAAGTTTGAAATTCTTCCAAAAAAGAAAAACGAGAGACAAATGGTCACTATAACCTTTTGAAACTCTGAAATACATTACAAATATGCTCACTTCCCTGTCTCTGCTGGTACTATCCTAGACAAGCCATTCTCATCCTTTCCCTGGAGCCCTAAAGCAGCCTGAGTGGCTCCCACTTCTGTTCTTGCCCCTAAAATCCACTCTCCTCAAAACGGCCAAAGGTTAATATGCCACCTTCGTTCTTAAAATCCTTCATTTCCCAAAGCATTTAAACACTACCTGATTTGTGTAGTCATTCCACCAGTGCTCCCCACCCTCCCCTACCACGCCAGTTCTAGCCCTCACTCACCCTTCCTACCAATCCTGACCTTTTCCTCTGTTCCTTAAACACACCAAGCTAGTACCCATGTTTGGATTTACACTTGCTGCTCCCTGTGCCTTAACAGCTCTTGCTCCAGGGCTTTTCAAGCTCTGCTCCTTCTGTTTATCCAAATCATAGATCAAATGTCATCGTATCAGAGAGGTTCTTTTTCCCTGACAACAAAGTCATGCACTCTCCCTTCTCACTTACACTGTCTAGGCACGATCACGTTAACCTGACTTTTTTTGTTTTAACCCACAGCCTTTATCACTACCTGAATTTCCCCCATTATGTATTTACTTTGTGGGTCTTCCATGAAACACAGGCTTCACAAGAGCAAGGATGTGTCCATCTTGCCTGTAACAGCCACTATGCGCCAGTCATTCCAAACTGCCTCAGTTATACCTTCCCATACACAAACTGCTTCCAACCTCCGTGATGCTGCATCTCCTGAGACACCAGAAACCTTGATCACTTATCTTTAATGTAAGAGCATTATGCCCAGCATTATCCCAAACACGGTGATGATTGCCTTCTAATGTTTACATAAAAGTTGCCCCTATTGATGCTAAATTCCTTAAGGACATAGATGGGCTCTAATTTATCCTGTCATTTTTAGCACTTGGAATAGGGCATGGTGTGCAGTAAGGACCAACTAAGAATTTGTTATTCTTCAAAAAAACAGTAGTATTTAAATTAAATAAGAGTCCTTCTTTTTTCTTTTTTAAGTTTCAAAGGTAGGCATAACTTCTAAATTAACACAGGCATTAAGAACGCATTTATCAAAGCACCTGGGTGGCTCAGTTGGTTGAGCGTCCGACTTTAGCTCAGGTCATGATCTCACGGCTTGTAAGTTCGAGCCCCGTGTTGGGCTCTGTGCTGACAACTCGGAGCCTGAAGCCTGGTTCGGATTCTGTGTCTCCCTCTCTCTCTGCCCCTCCCCACACATGCTCTGTCTCTGTCTCTCAAAAATAAGTAAACGTCAAAAAAAATTTTTAAATATATATTTATCAAAATGTAATTTCCCAACAGAAGACAACTCTAGTGTTGAAAAACCATTTAACAAAAATTATCTTTAACTTTTCTAAACTTCTCATTATTTTATATATCCTAATTATCTTCTTGTTTTCTTGGCTGGCATCTGTCCAGTCTGGAAAGCCCTACTTTTTCACACAACTGATTTCTTCCTTTAATCATTTTAGTTGCTCTTTTCTGTGTTTTCTTCCCCTCTTTCTGGAGGAGTATTGACAAAAACTGCACCTTATACATAACATATACAAAACATAACTTCACTGTTTTGTTTTCAGTGTCCCTCTTAATGATACCTAAGGTTTTCATAGTGGGTGTAGGTAGAAATGGGGGAATATAGGATGAACAGCTTGACAAAGGGTTAATGTCATCAGGCTTACACAAAGAAAAGATCCAGGTTATAATTAACAGTTCATACTATATATATAAAATATAGATACATATAAACTGTAAGTATATATAAATAGTTGCATAAATACAGATCAGATCATTTTCCACTCAAGATACCATGATTCACAAGCCACTATTTGAGGCAATAAGACTCCAGGAGAAACTTGGGGAGAACAAAATCATCTTTTCTGGTATCCAGAAAGTAAAATCTGTTTGTCAAATCTCTGTAAAACTTCATTATTTTTTATCTGTTGTTTATAATTATTGTATTCACTGGTAACACAGTTCGATAAAAATATAGAAAATGGAATGAGCTGTTGTCCAGATCATAATACTGAGGAAACTTCCTTTAAAGTGGCTGGAATACCCTTAAGGCAAGGTGATGGCAAACATGCCAGGCTCTCCCCGAAACCCCAGAGACAGCGGCCCTGCTATAGCAAGGCAGAACCTCAAATTTGGCCCTCTGTTTTCTAAGTCGTTTTGTTATCAATAAGTAATAGCTTGCTCTGTACTACAGTATTCTTTTCAAGTTCTATTTTAAACTTTATACCAGAGTTCCTTTGATTTAAGTTCTCTTGGTAGTACAAATCTTTAGGACTCTATTTTAGGCAGCAAGATGTTTCTGTGAACAGTTCTTACTAACAATGAAAACATCTAGAGCTAAGGTTAGAAATGACACTCCCAGTCATGACACAGAACTACCCATGAGGTAGGAGTAGAGTAGTCTTGAAGCCTAAAAGGTGTTTTCTTTTTCCACCACAACTTGGAAGATATAAAATTCAACTGTATTTTTGAAGTTTTCTCTTTAACTTATAACTTTAAATTTTAAGGGGCATATCCCTATATATGATCGATTATTCAAAAAACCAAAAGTTCAACTTTCTATTCTGAGAGTTTTGTATCAGTATTTCTTTTTTTAAGGGGTGCCTGAGTGGCTCAGTCAGTTAAGCGTCCAATTTCAGCTCAGGTCATGATCTCACGGTTTGTGAGTTCGAGCCCTGTTTCGGGCTCTATGTTGACAGCTCAGAGCCTGGAGCCTGCTTCAGATTCTGGGTCTCCCTCTGTCTGCCCCTCTGCTGCTTGCACTCTGTCTCTTGCATTGTCTCAAAAATAAATAAACATTAAAAAAATTTTTTTTTAAATCTTGATAATTTATAATCTATATTTTACTCTAAGTTAAAAGTCACTTTGATTTTTAAAGATATCTACAGATATTGGAGTGCCTGGATGGCTCAGTTGGTTAAGCAACCAACTCTTGATTTCAGCTCAGGTCATGATCTCACGGTTTGTGAGATAGAGCCTTATTTTGGGCTCGGAGCTGACGGCGTGGAGCCTGCTTGGGATTCTTTCTCCCTCTCCCTCTTCCCCTGTCCCATTCTCACACACGCCCATGTGCACACATGTTCTCTCTCTATATATAAACTTAAAAAAATAAAGAAATTATTAAATGGGACTATTATAAAACAATGAGCTTATATTTTTTACTTGCCCTCACGAAGGGAGTTATAACATCCTTCAGAACTCTCAGGACTTCTCAGATAGCCACAACAAAGTTATGGCTTTAAAAATATTAAAGGCAAACTGTACCTCTAAGGGATACAATTAGAGTCAACATTGCCTTGACAATGTGCCTGGGTGCATTTTTTACATTTGTATCCAAATGGACAGTAGAGGGCACTGCTGCTAAGCAGGACAGAGACAACAAATCACCAGCTTACACTGGGCTCCCTGGGAATGCAAATTTCCTTCAGAATTTAACCATTCCAAAATTCTAATTTGAGGCTGTATGAATAATAACTTATGAGAATAATTTTTTTTAAAGTTTGCTCAGATTTTTAAGGAAGAAGAGCAACTGTCGTTTAACTTGGAGTCACTATCAATCCAGTGCTTCCTTCCAGGAAGGAGGTTTGCTTGTATGAACAACCACAGAGGAAGGTACAAGACTTTTCCAGGTAGACACAGAAAATTATGGACCCACAATTACTGAACTTTGTTGATCTTACCATTGAAGCCATCCTGGTCCAGATCCCCCAAAGGTGCTATGGCACTGCCGAACCTCGCAAAGACCTCAAACCCATTCAGCTTGGTCGTCTGGAAGTCTCCTGAAGGTCTTTGCAGGGACACTGAAACCTGTCCCACCTCTTGGAGTTTGCCATCTGAGCCACGATCCATGAAGAGAGGGGCTCCAATAAACACATCTGCATAACTAAAAGAGCAGAACCTCTTTCACCAACGCAAGATCAAATTCCACCTGTTAATAAAAAACTCAATTTCCCTCTTTCCACATCTCTCATAACCAAACTAAAGCAAAAAATCATTTCAAATTCAAATCTTCCTTCAACTCTTTTAAGAAACTATGAGTAATTCATAAAAATTACTTTATTCCTTCATATCATAAAAGCTACTGAAAGAAATTATGAACATCATAGAGGTTTTCTCATATTCACAAGAAACAGATTAGAAAGGGGACAGAGAAACAGAAGAAAAAATGTTTAATTTTGGCAAAGCATTCATAAACATGAGAGGAAAACTGTTTCTGGAAACATCTTTTTAAACTTACTCATCCCCATTAATGTCAGTGGCAGCGACAGAAAATCCAAAATATGCAGCCATCTGGATAACAAAAAGAAAATGAAATGTTTACATTTCATCCAACTAGCTTTGACAGTTAATATTTATTGTATATTTAATCAAACAGAAAAGGTTTTTATTTTTCTCTGCACATAGTTTCAATCTAAATTTCTTCTCTTTTGGGGGCACCTGGGTGGCTCAGTTGGTTAAGCGTCTGACTTTGGCTCAGGTCATGACCTCACAGTTTGTGAGTTTGAGCCCAGTGTCAGGCTCTGTGCTGACAGCTCAGAGCCTGGAGCCTGCCTCACATTCTGTGTCTCCCTCTCTCTGCCCTTCCTCTGCTCATGCATGCACATGCACGCACTCTCTCTCTCTCTCTCTCTCTCTCTCTCTCTCTCTCAGAAGTAAACATTAAAAAAAAATTAAAAAATAAATAAGTAAATAAATTTCTTCTCTTTTGTTTATTCTACCAACACAGTCAGGTAATGAGGCATTTTTATTTCCCTAGATTTATAGGCAAAACACATCCCGTGTACATCATTTCGGTGTCTTCAACACATACCGCTTAAGTCTAAGCATAACTAATGCTCCTTCCCAGGCCTAACCTATTATCACCCTTCTTCTCCTCTGCCCCAAAAATGTCATACATACACCATCAGAAAGATACATAGTCACAGACAGAAGTTTTAACTGAGCCCAAGAAGTTATCAGTGGGAGTCTATGCAGTAAAGATAATAGATAATAATTATTAATAGATCATAACTGGCTCTCCCTATGTGACCTCTGCTACTCTCAAGAAATTACTGTTTAGAAAGATATTGGAATGACTTTGTTCTTGTCTCACATCTCATCTGATTACTTGCCAATAGCTTTGCTTTTGAGTTATACACAGTACAACTAGTTTTGGGTTTATTACAGGATTATGTGAAGGGAGAAGGAATGTCTTTTCCTCCACTACAGAAGACTGCTAGACATCACAGACAGAGCAGACTGGCTGGAAATAAACCTGAAAAGAAAAGTTCTAAACACAGCCCAACATGCAAAGCAAAACTAGGAGAGATGACATTTTAAAGATGAACTAAGGTGAGGAATGAGTCAACAAACCACAGACAGGAAAGTTAGCAAAAGCTTCCAAATTTTGACTGGTGGAGATATCAGGAAGGAATGATATGGGAGATTCCTGCATCATCTATTTTGGGTTGACAGAGTATAAGTGAAGAAAATGAAAGGTGCAGTCTGTATCCAATTGCAAGACCAGAGCATGTGTAATAAAATGTATTGTATTTACAGTGCAATTTAAGAGAATACTATTTTGGGGTCTTAACCTTGCAAGGCGTTCGGCCTGAAAGTATAAAGAAAGGGCATTTACTTAGACAAGTTTTTTCCTGGGCACTAGGATTAAAATGTTTTCATTTGATTTGTTACTACAACCCCATAAGAAAGTTACCAGTACCCCTATTTTTACAAATGACCCACCAGATTTACAGTGGCATATACCTTGTCCAATGCAGTTAAGACTGAGAATGAAGAGCCCAGGTCTGTCCTAAAGCAAAGCCCATGTTCCTCCCGCCCCACAGCAATAAAGAAAGCATCATGGACTGCGTACGTGATCCAGAGACATACATGGGCATCTGACAGAAGGTGCTTGAGGTCAAGAAGTCAAAACCTCACAAAGGGATAACCACCCCCTGCCATGACTCTAACGGGCTGTCAACTGCGGGCCGTTTGTTCCGTGCTGTGAACCAACACTGACCGCTACACGTGGGATGAGGTTTCTGGGGGCTGAAAGTCTACTTCCTCATCCTATCAATCCTCTTGCAGAGCCCAAAAATCTCTACTGAATAAGAAGTGGGCTTGAATCCCAGATCTGCCACCTGGGATATAATTATTTTTTCTGTAGCTACTGATTTTTCCTTTGCCATTACTAACTGGGCATTTAATTCTCTGAGATACACGAAACAAAATGTTATAAAATGCCTGTACCTGCAGAGAATGTCTAGTGCCTAATAGTACTACTTTTTAATTGAAGAATGTTTTATTTCTTGAACTACAAATGAAGTTTACTGATGACATCTATAATATACACATCTGTGCCATGCTTCGTTTTGCATCGAAAAAAAAAAAAAATGAAAGGGCATAGATCATTCCTTAAAGGAGAATTTAATGTCATCAGTAAAGAAAAAAGGAAGTTTTTGTGGTTTTGTGTTTTTGACATGTATGTGTGCAGTTTGTGGATTTCCTTAAAAAACAAGCCATCATGTGCAATTACAAAAGGCTTTGTTTACACAAATTACTCTGGTTGAAACAAAGGTGAATTCTTTAAAGCCTATTTTACATTTACAACATTGAATATTAAACCAATATTCATTACATATTCAATGTAAACCATTATGATGCTTACAAGAAAAGTTTTAAGACATTGTTACAAAATGCTGATGTGGGGAAAACAAAAACATTTTAAAAGCATACCTGCTCACCAGTAAAATTGTGTAAGGAGGACATGTTTTTCCCATCATAAATATAAACCTGTGGAGGAAAAACAAAAGCATATGAAATATAGTAAAATATAAGATAACCTAGAGATTTTTTTTTTAGATTCCTTTTAATTTTCCTACCATTCCCAAAGTCCTTGCTGCTCTTGGAACGCCTGAAACAAAGTCTGAAACAAAACAAAACAAAATAAAACATAATAACTCATATTCAAGACCAATACTGAAAACTGTAGGAGGAAATGGATATCTCAGAAAGCTTTAAGTTCTGTTTTGTTATTTCAGTAGAAAACAACAACAACAAAAATTCTTTAATGGTACTCCATAATAAATGACCATAGTATTTTTTAACAAGATCAAATCCTTACAAAATACAGAAAGATTCTTAAGAACTCTCAAAGAAATGCATGTGTGCCCTCAGGAATTTGTAATCTTATTAAAAAGAGAACAGCTAAGATCAAGTGACCTAAGAACAAGGGAAAGGCAGTGACACCGAAATGTGGTCAAAATCAGGTGAAGTCTGTGATTCATAAATTGAGCTCTGAAGGGAGATGGATGGACAGACAGAGGATGAGGTAACAATCTTACATACAGAGCCCAGAAAGTTACAAGTTCTGTCTACAGGAAGAAGGAACTAAGACCCTCCAAGAGGACCAAATCTGCTGAAAAGCAAGAAGGAAGGAGCTGAAGAAAAACTGAAACGCCAAGGGCGGGAAAGGAGTGGATGGGGGAAAACACAGGCACTCAGCAACTGGCTGGTTCAACTTTCAGCAGCTGCAGAGAAAGTTTAATGTAGACCAACCTTACATCAATGTACTAACATCTCCCCATTTCTGTTACATTCTATAACAATGGTTTCAAAACCCTTTAACTGCTGAGGTTTTTCAATGTCACCTGTTTTGAATGTTTAGTCTATATTTTTTAAGAAGGGGTAAATATAATTCAAGTGCATCATACCATCGATGCCATCACCATTGAAATCTCCGACAGCCACGGAATAACCTGAATAGGAAGAACAAAATGTGAAACTCCATCAAGGCACAGTCACCTACGGCATACTTGCTGAGTAGGCTTCCCTTGAAAATATTTTCAAGAAGGATTGACCCTTGAACAATGGGTTTGAGCTACACAGGTACACTAATACACAGGGTTTTTTTTCAATAAATATAGTGCAGTACTGTAAATGTATATTCTCTTCCTTATGGTTTTCTTAACATTTTCTTTTCTCTAGCTTACTTTGTTGTAAGAATACAGTATATAATACACATGACATACAAAATATGTCTTAATTCACTATGCCATTACTAAGGCTTCCAGTCAACAGTAGGCTATTAGATTTTGGGGGAGTCAAAAGTTATATGTGGGGGGGCGCCTGGGTGGCTCAGTCGGTTAAGCGTCCGACTTCGGCTCAGGTCATAATCTCGCAGTTCGTGAGTTCAAGCCCCGCGTCGGGCTCTGTGCTGGTGGCTCAGAGCCTGGAGCCTGTTTCAGATTCTGTGTCTCCCTCTCTCTCTGACCCTCTCCCGTTCATGCTCTGTCTCTCTCTGTCTCAAAAATAAATAAAGGTTAAAAAAAAAATTAAAAAAAAAAAAAAGTTATATGTGGGGCTCCTGAATGGCTCAGTTGGTTAAACGTCTGACTCTTGGTTTTGGCTCAGGTCATGATCTCATGATTTGTGAGATCAAGATCCACATCAAGCTCTGTGCTGACAACACGGAGCCTGCTTGGGATTCTCTCCTCCCCCGCCCCACGCTCCTCCCTTGCTCGATCTCACTCTCAAAATAAATAAATACATAAACATTTTTTTAAAAGTTACACGCAGATTTTCGACTGTGCAAGGGATTGGTGCACCTAAGTCATACACTGTTCAAGGGTCAACACAATTCCTTTAGTTATGCAGTATTTTGTTCTCTAGAGGTAACAGATGCATATGTACATGCTAAATGAATCTAAAGGAAATAGTTAAACCCTCAAATAGTATTTTTCTATTAGAAAAATAAGACGTTAATCAACTTTACAAAGGAGTCAGTTAAAAATGGTAAATTTCTCTTCGGCCCCGGGTTTCGGCACCAAAAAAAAAAAAAAAAAAAAAAAGGTAAATTTCTCATAGATACAGAGTAAAGATTGGAGGTTAGCAGAGGCAGGGGATAAAAGGTGGGCAAAATGCATGAAGGTGGTCAAAAGGTACAAACGTGCACTTATAAATAAGTCACGTGATATAACCTAGAGGATGGTGACTATAACTAATACAACTATGTTGTATATTGAAAGTGTAGAATTTAAACGTTCCCATTACAAGAAAAACATCTGTAGCTGTGTGTGATAATGAATATTAACTACACTTATTGTGACCATCACTTCACAGTATATAAAAATATCAAATCATTATGTTGTATACCTAAAAGTAATATAATATTACAAGTCAACTGTATCTCAATTTTAGAAAAACAGGGTAAATCTGTAATTTATCTTAAAGGAGCAAAAAATAACATATTTTTTTCAATCAGCAAAGTACTACTGCTGTCCTAAGTCCTTGGTTTAAAGAATAAGAGAAAACTAAAGGGAGAAAACAAAACTTAATAAACTTTAAAGACCAAAGTTTAACACAGTGAATAACACAGAGAATAGAAGCTTAGGAGTCAGACTGCCTGGGTTTGAATATTAGAACAGCAAGTTACTAAGTGAGTGACTTCAGGCAAGTTATTTTGCCTTTTTGTGCCTGAATTTCTTTACCTACAAAATAGGGATAATAGCAGTACACTGTCATAGACCTGTTGTAAGGATTAAATAAATTAATACAGATAAAGCACACTTAGAACAATGCCTAGAATACATAAGCATACTTTAAAAGTTATCTATTACTATTAACTGTTGTATAAATAATCACTCCTAAATTTCAACTACTGAAATATAATATAACCTAAGTATTCATTAACAATTTGAAGTTATGTTCCTGTTCCTTATATTTAAAAAAAATTCAACATAAAAGATTGTCCTGCTTAAAGCAGCATATGCAAATACAGGGCAAATACAGTGCAACTCCATATAATGAATCCGTATTTTGGTTTTACTTACCCAAGTAACTGTCATCAAAAATAGCTTGAGCAGTCCGAGTTGCCAACTGGTTATTATACTGGATGCTGTAAACTTTGGGGTCATATTTAGATACAATTTCTGCCACTTGATCCGAAATGAGCTGACCTGAAAAATATATAATAACTTTCTAATGGGAATTTATGATGCAGATGATGGATGGCACCAGCACAAGAGTAAATAGCATTCAAGGGGTGCCCAGCTGGCTCAGTCGGTGGAGCATGTGACCCTTGGTCTCAGCATCGTGAGTTTGAGCCCGGTGTAGAGATTACTTAAAAATAAATATAAAATCTTTAAAAAGAGATTGGTATTTCTAATTATTAGCTTTAAATAACTCTCCATAATGCTCAATCTGAAAGTTGATGTTCTGTTCAAGCTAGTTCTTAAAATTAGTCACTGCTAGGAGTGCCTGGGTGGCTCAGTGGGTTAAGCATCCAACTTCAGTTCAGGTCATAATCTCAAGGTCTGAGAGTTCAAGCTCAGCGTCAGGTTCTATGCTGACAGCTCAGAACTCAGAGCCTACTTCAGATTCTGTCTCCCTCTCTCTGCCCCTCCCCCACTCACCCTCTGTCTCTCTCTCAAAAATAAATAATTTAAAAAAATTTTAAAAAAAGAGTTTGAAAATCTACTTAAATAATTACCTTTACTGTTATAAGAAGAATGAATCAATTGTTTTTTTCCACAAATTATTTGGATACCTTTATGAAGAGGCCTGAATGGGCGAGTTCACTTTTCTTCACAACCTTAAGGTAGCCAAGAAATCTAAAGCACTACACAAAAATCAGATTGTTTCCGACCCCAAGAAAAGTTGGCTGACTTATCAAAATGCCATCTCCATACATGAAGAACATAATCTCCTCATTTCTGCTGTTTCAGAAAAAAACCTCATAGCCAATATTTATCAGTCTGTTCCAATCTGTCCAGTCACAAAGGTTTAGTTTAAAGGTAGGAACACTTTCTGTTTGGGTCAATAATTTATCCTCTGTGCCTAAACAGACCTAACACATAGCAGGAATTCAACAAATATTTCTTGAATCAAAGAACACAGGAAAATTCTATCATCTCTTTTGAGTAAAACATTACAATTTTCTCTATTCGTATAGAGATAATTCTGAGATCTGTGGAAAAATTCATTCTGACATACCTATTAATTCAGGGTAAAACTCGATGATTTTAATCTCATTAGAACAAAATATTCACTGCCCAGCTACTGAGTCTTTCAGTTACATTTCCTAGACCATTTACTAATAAAACTCAAATCAACATGGTATTGATTGTATCTGTCCTAATTTTTAAATAGGAATGAATACAGATACTGTATAGTACTCAAGGTATTAAAAAAAAACTCATCATTTAAACATGTTCACAGCTGTGTCTCTTAAAAAGGCAGAGATAACTATCAGTCCTGACTGAGAATTACAAGGTCAGTCTTTGGTTCCCAGGCATCCCAGCAGACACTTCCCTCCACCGAATTACATAACTAGCAATGGAGAAGAAAAATAATTCCATGTTTTTTCTCTTACTAGAAAGTATTAATCTCATATACGATTAGAATTATTTTTGTGTTCATTTTAAACCTCTAAAACTCAATTAGAATCTTCCTAAATCATTTCATTTTTCAATAAATGTATATAGTTCACAGGAATCCAAATTCTTTCATTTAGTGTGTCTCACATGCTGATCCATCTTTCCTCGATTTTTCTCTTTTCTTCATTCCCTCCTTTGTCATCCCTTTCAACTTTTCGTTTATTCCTATTTCTCATTCCTTCTTATTGTCTTTCTATCCTATTTCCCCTTCAGTAAATCTCTTTCTTGAATTTCCCTTTCTGTGAAACAAAAGCAAGTGTGGGTTTTCCTATGGAAAAGCAAGTAAGGAAAGCACAGTGTAGAATACAGAAGTAAAATTCAGAATTAGAAAGTAACTTGAACATCCATGCAGTCACAGGTTTTTCCAGTTCTTCCAAATACTGACAATGCTTAAATGTCAGAATGCCAAGAAACAAAAGTTCTGACTCTGTGAATAGCATTTATTAGCAGAAAACAAACGTGAATAAATTAAATATATAATTGTGTGTATATAATCATAAATGAAACATAAAACAAGTAAGCAAATTTAGGTACCTGCTTTCAAACTTTCAGCAAATAATGATGTTATGCATTTGTTCAAATAGGAATTTTATTGGGCCTCCCAGAATGACTGAAGAATGCAGTGTTTTATCTTTATTTTGATACCAGTTTAATTATATTCTTTTGAAACTTCCTAAGACCCACTATTTTAAAATAAGCTCCCCAAAACGAAGAAGTCATTCATGATGTCAATGGTTAATGAGAAAATAACCATTTAAATATTCTAATGAACAAATTGAAACTACTTAAAAACCATGAGCTTTCAGAATACCACAATTTGCCTGAATAGATCCGTTCCACACACTTCCTAATGTTTCCACTATAGACTCTGGAGTACAGAGACAAGAAAGCATGTATCACAAACAATAAAAATAAATTGCTTTAAATTACTTTGTAGATTTACTTTATAATTTACTTTAAAAATATTGTTTACTTTCTACTAAAAATATATATATGTTATGTATTATAATATGCCACAAATTTTCTATATATTATATTATATATAGGATGTTACAGTGCTTTTTTAAAAAAAAATACTGTGAAACAGATAGCAATTACACATTTAAATTGTATTTCTCAATTTCTTTCTTTAAAATAATTCAAAAAATCGTGTAGGCACATGGTAAGCCAAGCAAGCATTAAACACAATCATTACTGAGTAATTTAAAAAATATTATCCTAAGGGTGCTTGGGTGGCTCAGTCGACTAAGCATATGACTCTTCACTACTGATTTCTGCTCAGGTCATGATCTCATGGTTAGTGAGATCGAGTCCCATGTAGGGCTCTGCACTGACCATATGGAGCCTGCTTGGGATGTTCTCTCTCCTCTCTCTCTGCCCCTCTCCCTACTCATGCTCGCTCCCTCTCTCTCTCTCTCTCTCTCTCTCTCTCTCTCTCTCTCTCTTCCTCTCTCTCTCAAAATAAATAAATAACTTTAAAAAAATATATCAACCTACCTTGCCAATAAAAGCTACCAGGACCACCAAGAAGTACTCTGTCAGCCTAGATTAAATCAAACAACAAAAAAATACATATTTAAAAATAGGTAGATTCAAAAACTGAAAGCAATGTAATACCCACAAAAGCCATATACATATATATATTTAATACACATAAAACCTATATAAACATAAAACAAAATCACAAATCTCAAACTCTCCTAACTCATTTTCAGTAAATTTTCATTGTACTTTTCTAAAATACAATAAAAATGTTTTAAAAGTTATGACTATTAATATATGAAAATATACAAATATATACACACATTGATTCTATAGATCTGGCTGGTTTGCAACTTGTTAGCAAGTACTACTATAAAATATTTTTGAGTTATAGTAGAACAAAAAGTCATTAATTTTGTATATTACATTTGTGACTATATACACAAATTTTCTTTCTAGTAATCATTAAAATTTTTTTGGCTAGAGATGCCTCGGGAAGCTCAGTCAAGTATGTGACGCTTGGTTTTGGCTCAGGTCATGATCCCAGGGTTGTGGGATCGAACACCATGTTGGGCTCTGTGCTGGGCATGGAGCCTGCTTGGGATTCTCAATCTCTCTCTCTCTCTCTCTCTCTCTCTCTCTCTCTCTCTCTCTCTTCCTCTGCCCTCCCCTGCTCATAAACTCTCTCTCTCTAAAATAAAATTAAAAAAAATTTTTTTTTAATGCTTTGAGAGCACCTGAGTGGCTCAGTCAGTTAGGCATCTGACTCTTGATTTCGGCTCAGGTCATGATCTCACAGTTCATGAGTTCGAGCCTTGCATCCAGCTCCGTGCTGACAGTGTGGACCCTGCTTGGGATTCTCTCTCTCTCATTCTCCCTCTGCCCCTTCTCCACTTGTGCTCTTTCTCTCAAAATAAATAAACTTAAAAAAAAAGAAAAATAAATAAAAGAAAAAATTTTTTAATTCTTTGGCTAATGAAAAATTCTTTTTAGTGTCTTGCAGATCTAAACAGGAATGAAGTTAGAGGGTAAATTTTTCAGGGTATATAATATATACAATTTACATTTGACTAGCATTTCTTGTATCTGTAACCAACTATAAGTATCTAATTCAAGATAACTGTATTTAGTGTTTGAGCATAATGTTTTGGACATTTCTTCCCCCCTGGAGACAAAAAACGTAATTCTTCCCCTCCAAACATACATATAGCCCTTTCAAGCTTTCAACAGACAATTTCCTGTCCTGGTTATGTAAAAGGTACTTCGAAGTTGTCTGCTGTAAAATGACACCTTTTTCCCAGAAATGAGTTAAAGAAAGTAAATAACTAATTTAGTAGTGAATGGTTGCTATATGAGAATATTTCTGGGGTTATAGTTACATAGGCATAGGTACAGAAAACATAGGGACTTTTTAAAATATAACACCTCTTTGAAAATATATCATGGAAGTTTAACCTAATTATTATTAATATATTTTACCTCTCTTTGTTTTGCTTCCTCAAATTTTGAATTATGAGTAATTATGAGTAAATTTTGAATTATGAGTTTCAAATTGAATGACTTAAATCAATTATGTAATAAGGAAAGTTAACTATAATTATAGTCCCAGTCTAGAAAAAAAATTTTTTAAATAAAGATAAAATATAAATTAAAAAAAACAAGAAAATGCTTTATTAATTTTCTGAATTACATGATTGTAGTTTATATCATTTTAGTAAATTTATGGCATTTGTTGCTCACACTTTCTAAGAAAGCCATATTAAGCTTTCTAAGGAAGCTCTACTTTTAATTAATATATTTGAGGTTTCTATCTCAAATAGAGAAATTAATATTCTCAATTTGATAGTCAATATTTTCACATATCTCACCAAAAAAATCCCCACATACACAAAAGAAAATGACATAAGGAAAAGTATTTAAGAAAAATTTCCTTTGAAAACATAAACTGAATTGTTATTTCAGGAAAACAGATAAAAACTGTCAACTCTGGAGAGCATGCTCGCTTAGTTAAAAATACAGAGTCACGCATCTGAGACGTTTCACAATAATTAAGCTGCTTCAGCTTTACTTGGTGCCTGTAGGCACATAATAGATGGCAAGCATGCATGTTTCTGAGCTTTTATGTAACTAAACTCTAATTCTGTAATCAAGCTCCCAGTGACAGCTTTTGTGAATTTCAATCAAAAAGACAAAACTTTAGTACTATATAAATTTATCTAATTAGAAATTTTAATATAAAGTCATAATAGTTATCTGTCATCTACTGAGATCTTTTAGTGTCCCCCACTCTCATTTTGATGTCTATTTCAAATAGGCAACGTCCACTAGGGAGAGAATATGGGCAAAGAATATCAAAATGCATGGGACATTTTTATTAGGTGTTTTCATAGAACAGGTAATAATTATAAAGAAGCTGAAGTATTGAGCAAGTAATTTTTAACAATGGTTTAGATAATGAGGTAGATCTGAATCTCATTCAGTCTTAAATGAGAACTTACTTTGGTAAAATCAATGCTGAATCCTCCTTGACAAAATCCCTGTCCATCAGCATCAATATTTTCTAAAATAAAAAGATTGGAAATATACACAAACCCAAAAACAAACAAATGACATAAAACAAAACATGAGAAAAATCTGTATCACTGTAATCATAAGATAATGTATTGTTGAACTGGGAGTGTTCATTCAATGTGGCATTTAATGAGTTTTTATCACACTCTAAAAAAGTTACTATGCATTTTTACCAGCACCATTCTCTCAGATAATGGCAATAGAGAGAGATCAATGTATCCGGAATGGTCACCAGGAAATAGAAACATCACCTAAGATGGTAGATTTCAAACTTATTTTTAACCATAACCCACAGCAAGACTATATTTTATTACACAGTCCATATAACCCAACATGTATGTTATTGTATGTGTGTATAACAGATACATGAATAAGACAAAATTTCACAAAACTATCACTATTACCATGGACAATATATTCTGATACTTTCTATTTTATTTCACTCCTTTTAAAAAAGAATTACTGGTTATGCTCCACTATTCTGATTTCATGAAACAAAGATGAGTTGTGATCTACAAGTAAAATTCCAGTTTGAATTTGAAATTCCAGTTAGCACTCTACAAATTTCTTATGAATACCAGTAAAGAGATACATACACTCCTAATACGTACTGACTACACACACATTTTACAGCCAACAACAACAACAACAACAACAACAACAACAAATCTATTAAAAACGTACTTCAGGATTTTGGGAGAGGGCCAGACCCTAACTTAATATTCAGCAAAGAGCAAAATACAAAACTATCTTCACAACATATTTAGAACTGCAGTCTAATGGAAGTGAACATCTTTAAACACGACACTGACTATTTTCCAAATGATAACAGACTCAACGGTTTGACTCTTTTGTAGTTGCCCTTTATTTTGTAGTTCTCACAAGGGGACAATTTCTGGACAAGTAGCCAGTTCATTTAGATTAACCCTAATCATGAGTAAAACTGGACCTAGAACACAGGTAAGGATGAATCTGAAGGCTCTCCCTTGTTTTATTTCGAGGATAACAAGGAACAATAAAAATACTACTCTTTAGTTATCATTTCCTATAGAGAATTACAATATGTAAGTAATTATGCTTTCGTATTACTAAACTTGCCACCCAAACACAGGAACCAAAAATATCTATTTTCAGTATAACTGAAAGGACAATTTCCAAATATTCCCATCAAAATTTTTGAACCCATTTTAAAACGTGGGAACTGCCCCAAGATTACACACTTAATAACTAAATTTAGAAGTTGTTTTATTAAAGGCCTCAAGAGTGTAATGCTGCCCCAATGTGAATTTTTTTTAACAGGAGGGAATGGGAGAATGTGGGGCTGGGGTTTCCAGTGTCTAGTGAATCATACTGAGGAAGTCTGCTCCGACCTCAAGTTGGCTCTTTATTTCCTTTCTTCAAGTTGTATTCAGGGAACTATTTCAGGCTATTTTTAGAGACATCCCTTTTTGATTATCATACTGTACAGTTATCTCCTTTATTTGGTTTCTCAGAACATCCCATCAAGAAAACATGACTGTCCTTTAAAATTTTATTAACAGGTACATATTAAACTGAATGTTTATGACAATGTGAAGAATTTTATGTTAACTACAACTATTTCCATGAAGGCTTTTGTTTTTATTTCTACAGATGAATAATATTTCTCCCATTCATCAAGCCTGACAGCATTATAAATAATATTACTGATTATGATAGTAAGAGCAGTTAATGTTCACAAAGCCCCTTCTGTGAGCCAGGTACTGTATGAAAGCATTTTCCAAGGTATGATCGTTTAAATCTTACAGCAATCCTATGAGAGATACTAGTATTATTCACAATTTACAGATAAGGAAACTAAGCCTTACAGAAACTTAAGTAACTTGACCACAGTCAACCAGCTAGTAAATAAGAAAGCAAGGATCGGAGCCCAGGTGTGTCCACACCACTAAACTGCACTATCTCAAATCAGCAATGTGCTTGTAATTTCCTGAGTTAACAATCAAGGGGAAAGAAAAGCCGGCTCATTATCATTACTGAGAAAAATCTATGTACAAATGTCATCAGAAAGCGGAAGGAACAAAGGACTCAGTCTGATCACGGAATTAAGAGCATGTAAGTTAAATGATTTGTGGGTCAGGCACTTTTAGAACAGAAAGTCATCTGGCCTATTGTGTAAAGCCATTAGGTCACAGACAGTTATGAAAAGCCAAAAGCAAACATAATCAGGAACAAGGAAAATTTTTCACAGACAATGAAGTTTCATGTCCAGCGTGCCCACACAGGTCATGTTGAAAACAAAAGCAAACAAACAACAACCCCCCAAAAACTACCACTACCAAAACAAGCAAAGTTATCAAGAAGTTAGCAACTTAGCCCTTCAAAACTGGCACCCCCATGCAAAATCAATCATTGGTTGAACAATCTATGGAAGCATGAAGAAGATACAAAATACAAAAACTCTATCTCTGAAGTCTTTTAACCTTTGCTGACAAAATGCTAGAATAACCCAGGTTCTCAGATTCCCACTCCTGAGCATTTCTTCACCTCTGGTCAAGTTGCTCTTCGTAATTTGGGTCTGTACATAGCTTCATATTTCAAAGTTTGAGCCAGAAAACATGTACAGTGATCAATGGATACTGAAAGCTAGATTTATTAGGATGAAAGGCACTCACTTTGATGTTTTGAGGTTATTCTTTTGCTTTTTCTAAGATTTTAGGTTTTATTATTTGATTAATGATCAGCAAACTTTCTGTGAAGGACCATATGGCAAATATTTCAGACTTAGGGGCCAGCCAGTCTCTGTGGCAACTATTTAACTCTCCCTTTATAAACAACATGTAAACAAATGGGTGTGGCTGCTTTCCAATAAAATTTTATTTACAAAAAGAGGCTCACAAGCCAGTTTGCTGACCTGATTTGGATGTTAAATAATTTAGAAAATAAGGGTTAAAATGAGTTTATAATTTTTGTGCCTATATTTACAATTTCTGTGCCTAAACCAAATAAGCAAAAGCATTATGTAACAGATACATCATGCAAATACTGCCTTCATCCTTTAAATACATGTTGAGAAAAAAAAAATGGTCATTACAGAAAAGGCAAAATGAAAAAAACAACACTAGCCTAATCTAACAGTATATCCACATGAATGGATCATTTCTAGAATGCTTGCTTTCAGAAGGGTACCAAGTATTTCACACACCCAGAATTATCCAAACCTGTATTCGTGAGAGCACAATGTATTCTTTAAGGAAAAGCTGTGGTTAACACTGAGGCAATTGAAATGGAAAACATATTCCATTGTTAGTATTTACAAGGGAAGGGCTCCTTTGGAATAAGACAGAACTGGGTTCAAGTCCTCATTAGATCACTCACTACTAAAAGATGTAGGAAAAAATTACTTCCAACAATCTGAATCTCAGTTCCCACATCTATCATATGAGAATAGTGTGATTTTTACCTTTATGTCCATCACATAAATGGTAAGTTACAAACCTGGCGGGCAAGAGTTAGCTCATTCCTCATAGCTATCAAATTGCCTTCTCACAATAGCAACATTTTTGCAATACAGAAATTGCAAACACAAATTGAATCCTCACATTTTCCACATACCAAAAAGACGACAGGACTCTAACCCAAACAGCAACATAAAGGTGGTGATACAGATAGCATCAAACACGGAGTAGAAAGCTGCCAGCCTCCTCTGTCCTGTGATGCGGTGTGCTTTCTGACCAATCCAAATAAACAATGCACTTCTAGGGAGGTATCATTCTTTTGATGTTTACTTCTCACAACATGCAGGGTCAAGTCGGTGGGTGAAGAAATAAGCGTTAATAAAACCGTCTGCAGCTTCTTGGAAGTTCAACTGCTTAAAATTTTAAGGACTGAACAGTTCCTTTGGCCTGGTGTCCCAAGTCACCTAACACGGATGAAAAGAATCTAGCGGTTAACAGTCTTACATGTTCTACTTCTGTTCCTGATTCTCTCTACTAAACTATCTGGTGACCAATGGAACATAAAAAAAGAAACGGCCTAAAAAGTGCTCTGGATATAAATACCATAAGGCACTTCAGTAAGCTATTTTTACATTTCTTGTATAAAGAGGATCTGGAGTGGTGGCCACTGAACAAAGATGGGAAGGCAAAAGAACTGGAATCTCCTTTGGAAAAGCACGATCAAAATTGTAAGGACTCAAAATCACCTTTAGTCACCACATGAATTTCATTTGAAATTTCAAATAGTGTTAGACAACAAAGTGAGATCTTTTGGATCATCAAAAGAAGAGTAAGGTTGATAACAGACTGACAAAGAAACTGACTTAAGAGGAGTGCCTGGCTGGCTCGGTTGGTGGAGTGTGTGACTCTTGATTTCAAGGCTGTGAGTTCAAGCCTCATGTTGGGTGTGGAGATTACTTAAAAATAAAATCTTAAAACAAAATTTGTTTAATTAAAAGGAGGCAAATTCAGACTCAGAGTCCTGAGCTCAATGTTTTACCTTCCTATATAAACTCTGGCTCTTTAAGACATATATATCTCTTAAAGACATACATATATTATACATACATTATAATATATTATATTATACATATATTATATTATATTATACATTATAATATATTATAATATAATATATATATATTATACATATATTATACATACATTATTAATATAAAGCTCTAGTTCTTAAACTCTGGTATCCATCAAATCGCCTTGAGGAGTTTTCCTAAAAATGCGGGTACACAGGCCTGAGGTAGACCTACTGCATCAGCTTCTTTTGTTTTAGGAAGTCCCACATCTGTGTTAGAGAAGGTCAATGGAACATCTTTTGACTAACACAACATGTCTACAATTTCTAGACACAAACGCGCGCATACACACGCGCACACACACACACACACACACACACACACACTTTTAACAAATTAGGCTTCCCAACCCTCATTTAAAAGTTGGTACACTTCTTATACATACTTGATCTGCATGGAGCATACTCTACAGTCTTTGCTCCATCCTGAAGAAAGCATGTTCCAACTGGCTCTCTCTCCTGTTTCATTTCAGTCCTCCAGTGGTACAGTGGGGCACAGGCCTGAAATCAAAGGTGGTGGTCCACAACATAAAAATTCCCTGAAAAGATTAGTGTTTCAGACAATCTACACTACCCCAGAATTGAACAACACTTTCTAAGCATTAATAGAAAGTAACCACACCTATCCTATACTATGAATTCCAGATCACAACAGTGATAAGTACCTTTTTCACATATTTCATTTTAATAATGGCAAAATTATTTCATGTAGCACTTTTTTTGATCAGCACTAAGCTGATCGAATCAACATTGTAACTAAATAACATTCTTACACACGTGGACTACACCCTAAATTATAAAGCAAATAATTTATTATTAAGAAAAAAGTAAAAGACTTTGCAGTGCTCATTTGATCTACTTTCCAAATAAATTGTGACCCTTCTGTTTTCAGAGTTATGGATTTTAACGCCATGCATGAGCAGTAGAATAATGCATGCTTTAATAACGTAGTAATCTACCAAAATGTAACAGTTTAACTTGCTGGCAAAAAAGTTCAATGAACTTTCTGTAATACTTTTTGAAGCAAAACATTAACACAAATGCTGCAGACTTCAACAGTGGGTTACTCTATATTTACCCTGAAAAAAGTGAAAGGAGATGATTGTTGCTACTTCTCTATATGTACTTGATGTTTCGTGTATAAGGACTATTTGCACCTGCTTACTTCTGCTTCTTTGCTTTGTGCCTAGAATGACCCACTCTCAACCCCATCCTTGACCTCCAATTAGACACATCCTGTAGAGTTCCTGTGAAATTTCAGCTCCTAAACAAATTCTTCCCTAATGCCCCACCATCATATTTAAAAAAAAACAGCAATAAATACTATGCAGGTAATTACAACAGGGAAGGGCTTTCTGGGGAAAAGAAATGAAAGCTGAAGTCAGAATGACAAGGAGCTAGCCAAGTGAAAATCAACAAGGTGAGCATAAAACAGGGACAGGGAACAAACACACTAAGGTACTAACTGCAGTGACCTGGCACATGGAAGGGATGAAGATTAGTGTGGCTAAAGCCTGCAAGACGGAGTGAGATGATGCCAAAGAGACAAGAGCCAGTGACCTGGTTGTGGGGATGCTTATAAGCCAGGATAAGCGGGGATTTGAACTCTATGAGTGATGGAAAACCACCTGACGGTTTTAATTAAGAAGATGAAATGCTCTGGTTCACTCTGGGCCTCCTCTGGAAAAAGGATTGCAGAGGAGGAACTGCAGAGGATGGACTGCAGGAGAGGAAGAAGAGGAGATGCGCCACTGCAGGAACCCACAGAGGTTACAATAGTGGCTGGGTACAGGGTGTAAACAGTGCAGGTGATGATTTCTAGATGGATGTGGGATACATTCTGGAGGCAGAATTGATAGGGCTTGCTGGTGGAGGGGATAGAGAGTCATGGCTGTAAACAGGCTGGGGAAGTTTTACATGGAGAGCATTATCTTTGTGTTTTTTCCTTTCTGATGAAGGATAACAAGAGTTCTATTTTGGCTATGTTCATTTTGAGCAACACAGGAGATATCCAAATGGAAATGCCATATAGCTAGTTCAGAAACACTCTGAAAATCCAGGGAGAATTAAGAAATAGAGATATAGCTTTAGGGATTATGACATATAGACTGTATGTATATGGGACAGGATAGGAACAGCCAGGTAAAAGGTGTAGTTAGAGAAGATGGTGGCCCAGAACCCAGCCTAGGACACTCAACACTTAGAAACTGAGCAGAAGAGGAGCTGCTCAAAAAGACAGTGAGGATCAGGCAGGGAGATGGGAGAAAACCAAGAAAGTACAGTGCTCCAGAAGCCAAGGGAAGAAAAGCAGTTCAAAAAGAATGGGCTAACTGACCTTGTTGAGTGGTGCTGAGTGGCAAGAAACATTCAACAAGTACCAGTGATTTCAGTGACCTGAAAGCCAAGGGTGACTTTAGCCATGCCTACCTGAGTTTGACTGTGGTTGGGAAAAGAACAGGCAGTGAAGAAGTAGAGGGGATAACTGAAGAAAACACTGAAAAAGTTTCTGAAAAGAGGAGCAAGGAATGTGGCACAGCAGGGGAAAGAGGCAAAGGGAAGGCTGCTGTGTTTTTAAAAAGAGGCATTAGTGCGTGTGATTAATCACAGGCACACTCATCCTGAACCCGGCTGGACAGAAACACCCTGAGGGGAAGGATCAACAAGAGTGGAGAAGGTAACAAGGCAGGAATGAAGGTGGAAAGTATCAGAAAGCAAGTCTGTGAAGGGCAGGACACAGAAGATCTTTGATAGGACGGCCTTTGATCAGGGCTATCTTATCTCGTCTTGTCCTGTACTCCTGAGCGCACTGAGTTTTACTACTAGCTTTCAAGCAGAAACTTTTCTGTGTTTCCACATAAATTGACAAAACTCACCTACAAGTAAATATCCAAAAGACTTACCAAAATTTTGTCTTGTTTTGATCTCACAGATGCTCCAAACCACTGGTGGGACTTAAACTCCAATGGATCATCCTTGGCATAATCTCTGTTGCCTAAGAAAAAAATATATTCTTAGTATAACAGAGTTTATTTCAATCCAGACACACAAAGAGTATGCCTTTGATTAACCAAATTTGATTAATCAAATGCCACATTAGCTATTTATCTCGTGTACTTGATGAATATCAGGAACTTTCAACTAACCAAAGAAATAAAATACAGGATGACTAGAAGTGTCCCAGGGTTGTTATCAACCCCCATTAACTGTAATGCAGATGTGAAAAGGTAATACTAAGTAAAGTTTCCCAGTGGCTAAATTATAAGATAACTATTAAACACTTATAATTACCTACTGTGCTCCTGAAAGTTCTATGATATAAATATATTTATGAAAACAAAAGGCCTTTGTAAAACACGAGTAGTAAAGACTGAAGTAAAAGACAAAGATAGCGCAAGTGGCATTATAACACAGGAGTTAGAATCTAGGAGACACGATCTGGCTGGTGGGAAAAAGAATCAGATTTGGTACACTACATGGAAATATTTATTTTCAGTTTACATTTTCGAGAAAATTATTCCCAATGTACTAGCCACTCATGTAAAGTACTGCAAATTAAAAAGAAAGAAAGAAAGAAAGAAAGAAAGAAAGAAAGAAAGAAAGAAAAGAGAAAAGAAAAGAGAAGAAAAGAGAAGAAAAGAAAAGAAAAGAAAAGAAAAGAAAAGAAAAGAAAAGAAAAGAAAAGAAAAGAAAAGAAAAATCCTTCCATGAGGGGTGCCTGGGTAGCTCAGTCAGTTAAAACGTCTGACTCTTGATTTTGGCTCAGGTCATGATCTCACTGTCCACAACATTGAGTCCCACATCCAGCTCCATGCTGACAGCACAGAGCCTGCTTGGGATTCTCTCTCTACCTCTCTCTCTGCCTCTCCCTGCTCACACTCTCTTTCACATGCACATCTCTCTCTCTCTCTCTCTCTCTCTCTCTCTCTCTTTCTCTCTCTCTCTCGGTCTCTCTCTCAAAAATAAATAAACATTAAAAAAAAAAAATCCTTTCCATGGAAAAGCTCTTAAATTGATCAAGGAAAGAATTATGGAAACATATCCATAAAGCATTTGGGGAAGGAGAGATTGTTTTTCTTGAGAGACTAAAGTCTAGTATGTTCCTCTTAAAATCTATTTATAATAATCATTCTTTACAAACATATATTTCAAGAACTATACTGGACAAAATATAGCAGACAAGGATCAATTTTAAGACTGCCAGCCAATATGTAAATAGTCATCACAAGGTTCATGTTAAATCTATTTCCTAAATCTCACTCATCTAAGGTAGTACTTATGGTTATTCAGTTCCATTCTGAAGACTTAAGACCAACTGAAGATTGAGTTGAGATTAATTGAGAATTTCAATAATTCTAGATGTAATACAGACAAGGTAAAGGATATAATACTGTTCACTATACTATTCTTCTTTTTCATTATTTTAAAAAAGTTTTCTTTAACGTATGAATCTCCAAAGGCCTCTTTCTGTACTCTTAATACAGCTGATTTTTGTCAGTGGTCACAAAAACACATTTTTATAAGTAGGGGGAAGGAGAAATGGAACTTAGCCAGTATACGCCCTTCACCATGAAAACCAAAGTTTCCCAACAGTATGGTTGGCTTGCCTCTGAAGCCTGTGTTCACCAAGCCATCATCACTGGGAACACTACATGTCAGTGACACACAGGTCACTAATCAGTCCATGGACTCACTTACATTTCCCATCCTCCCACAGTTACGTTAATGCCACGTAACTAGTTCTTGCCACGAAGCTAAGAGCAAAAGTGGCAGATGTTGCTTCCTGTTCAAGTAAAAGTGGATATGAGCTCACTAATCACTAAGCAAATGCAAATCAAAACCACAATAAGATATCATCTCACACCAGTTAGGATGGCAATCATCCAAACAAAACAAAACAAAACCCCTAAGATAACAAGTGTTGGTAAGGATGTGGAGAAAAGGGAATCCCTGTACACTGTGGGTAGAAATGTAATTGACACAGCCATTAAATAGTATGGAGGTTACTCAAGAAATTAAATGTGGAACCACTGCATGACCCAGGAATCCAACTTCTGGGTATATATCCAAAGGAATGAAATTATTATCCTCTAAGGGGTATCTGCACTCCCATGTTCACTGCAGCATTACTCATAATAGTCAAGACATGAAAGCAACCTAAATATCTACTGAAAGATGAATAAAAAAGAAAATGTGGCATATTCATACAATAGATTATTCAGCCATAAAGAAGAAGATTATTCAGCCATAAAAGATCCTGCCAGTTGAGACAACATGGATGGATCTAGAGACTTAGGCTAAGTAAAATAAGTTAAGACACAGAAAGACAAATACTTCATTATATCACTTATCTGTGCAATCCAAAATAATCAACTCATTAAAAAACAAAACAAAAAAAATAGATATGAATACTCTGTGTTTTCTCTCTCTCATCCGTAAGTCTGTAATAGATGATGGAATCACATGATACAAAAAGCTTCAGCCAAAGGTTTTAAAATGTAAGAACAGCCAAATTCCCCATACTCAATGATGACATGAGCAAGAAATAGTCTTCTTTTTAAGTGAGTGAGATGTGGGATTTTGTTTATAAAGCATGTTGTTACTGAAGTATATAGCCTAGCACAGCTTGAGTAATATACATTCTGCTATTTCCAAAAGGGCCTGACCAAAAACTACAAAGAAGCTTAGCCTCTAGGCAGACTGGGTTCACCTGATAATTTTTCAAGGATTTAAACCATAAAATGTATGGTTACAAGTTACTTAATATAAACTTTTTATTCCACTGCAAGCTACCTGTTCTCTTACTGTGCTGCAGACTCTATTCTATTCCTTTCTACAAAGGAAATGAAGTCATTTTCCTCCTTATATTAATGAGGCAAGAGAAATACACTACAACTGTGAAAGAAACAGCTGGTGCTCAGAAAGATTCACTTCCACTCACTGTCCCTTGAGACCACAGATAAACTCAGGTAATCTTAGCCTAAGGGAATTGAGTTTATGAGCTAATAATGCATGTGAACTGAAAAGTGCAACATTCTCAGAACTGCTACTTCCTGCTTCTGTTTTCAGGTAAGACAAAGCCTTTTCAGCAAGACCCTAAACTATGTCCAACTAGAACCAAAGCTTTTCTTTTTTTATATATTTTGTTAATGTTTATTTATTTTTGAGAGAGAGAGAGAGAGAGAGAGAGAGAGAGCGAGCACTTGAGCAGGGGAGAGGCAGAGAGAGAAGAAGACACAGAATCCAAAGCAGGCTCCAGGCTCTGAGCTGTCAGCACAGAGCCAGACACAGGGCTCAAACCCATGAAGTGGGAGATCATGACCTGAGCTAAAGCTGGATGCTTAACCAACTGAGCTACGCAGGCACCCCACAAAGCTTTCCTTTATTAGAGGAAATCTTAGGCTGTACCACATCAGAAAGATTCAAATGAAGGCTCCATATAATTTCTCATAATCTTTAAAACTGACATTTACAAAAACAAAATGATGCAGAACCAAAATCATGATATTCTTAATGCAATTTTTCCTGCCTACAAGACCTAATACAGATTCCTCAAAAATGTCAATGTCATAAAAGACAAAATAGTAGGGAAGATTCAATACTAAAAGAGAACAATGAGGGGCTAATTGCTAAATTAACATGATGAACCCTCCAGAAAATGGTGTGTAATATATATATTGATTAGTTAGTTGGTAATCATGATCCTGAGATCAAGACCTATGCTGAGATCAAGAACCAGATGCTTAATCAACTGAACCATCCAGGGACCCCTAAGATGTATTTATTTTTTATGTAAGAGTTCCCTTCCCCTCAGCCCCCAGTCTCTTGAACAAGTCACATTCATTCCCATTTACAAGCCTTTGTTACCATGGCCCCCTAAACTTAAAAACTTTTATTCCTTTCACTATTGATTCAAACCCTTCAGTTGTGGGGCTCCTGCGTGGCTCAGTGGTTGAGCGTCGTCCAACTTCAGTTTAGGTCATGATCTCACAGTTCGTGAGTTCAAGCCCTGTATCAGGCTCTGTGCTGACAGCTCCGAGCCTGGAACCTGCTTTGGATTCTGTGTCTCCCTCTCTCTCTGCCCCCCACCCTGCTAGTAGTGCTCTGTCTCTCTGTCAAACACAAATAAACATTAAAAATTAAAAATTTTAAATTAAAAAAAAAAAAAACCTTCAGTTGTAGCTGTCCATTCATGATGCTAAGGCATGATGAAACAGGGAGTCTGACCCTAAGGAAATATCTAACAAGGAGACAATCATAGGAACAAGCCCTTAAAGTAGAACAATGGCAGAGGAATGTGTGAAATGTTATGGGAAGAGGGTGGCAGAGTACAAGGAAGAGAAAGCTTTCTGGGCCAAGGGAAAATCTTGTGGCCAGAGATTCAAGAGTGGATATACTTGGATTTTTTACAAAACTGTGCGTTGTTGGCTATGACCAGAAAGAAGGGTCAGGAGGGGAGTGGCTGTGAAGAGCTTTGCTGCCGTGCTAAGAACGGGCTGCATGGGGTTTTTGAACTGCCCTCTATGCCCAGCAATTGTTCTTTAACTGTATTCCTGAAGGCTGAAGAGAAGTTTCCTCTTTATATAGTATTATCCAGTTTTCCATTGAAAAACTGTCACCATGATTCCTTTTTTTCTGAAGAAATAGACTCTTCTCCAAATCTGCATGTGGTAGCAACATGGTAGGATACTGCTCTGCGCTAACACCATGTGCTTCTCATTCGCTACCACGTTTTATTTCTTATTTTAAACCATCAAAAACATTCACTGCTATAATGATTAGGATACCTGCCTTTGCAGATAAACAGGTTTAGCTTAAGCTAGAAAAGGTCATGAAACAGAATTACAAATTTTACAATTCTCTGTTTTATTTTCATCATCACACATTGTGGAGCACAAAAATCCATAGCTCTCTCCATTTGGCAAGCTATGTCCCCCAATAGTTTTTAATGAGAGTGAAGGACCACCAATCAAATGTGAAAAAAACATCAGGCAATGCGGCTTTTTTTGATAACACAAAATGCATTTGAAACACCTGGAGCTTGGGGCGCCTGGGTGGCACAGTCGGTTAAGTGTCCGACTTCAGCCAGGTCACGATCTCGCGGTCCGGGAGTTCGAGCCCCGCGTCAGGCTCTGGGCTGATGGCTCAGAGCCTGGAGCCTGTTTCCGATTCTGTGTCTCCCTCTCTCTCTGCCCCTCCCCCGTTCATGCTCTGTCTCTCTCTGTCCCAAAAATAAATAAACGTTGAAAAAAAAAATTTAAAAAAAGAAACACCTGGAGCTTTACTAAACTTTGGTACGGCCAAAAACCAAACAGCAATGTCTTAAGTAACATATGATTAAATGTGTTTTCAATTATATTACCAAACAAAAGGAGTAAAATATATTTGGTTATAATGCATTGGCATACATCAGCATCCAAAACTTAGGCAAGAGTCCTCAAGGAAACATGTATTACCCATTGCTTTAAGTGTCTTGAGTTTCAACAGGGTCACAACCTCAGATTACCCAATTTTTGAGAAGTTTCCTAAACAGGAAGTTTTCCTTTATCAATTTTAACTCTTTTCCCAGAGACCAAGTCTTAAAATGCTTGACTCAGGCAGAAGTTTTGCTCAGAGGAAGTGTGAACAAAGAAGGGGGTGAGGAGAAAAAAAAGAAAAGTGTGCTCTCTGAACTGACAAGGAGTTCATTCATAATCTGGCTAAAACTGGCAGCTATTCTGGGGCCTCAGTGAAGTAAACATTTTGAGTCACAGCCCTGAAGTCACCATTTCAAGTGATGCTGGAACATCACAGGCTGCTTGGCCCATGCCACCAACCTCGGAAGGGAAATTAGACCCAGACAACTACAGATACTGCAGTGATGAAAGAAATGTCTCCTCAGGCAACAGTCAAGAAAGCACAAAGATTTCTACCCATAGTTCTGTGAAATACCTTGGAAGACTAGCTTGCTCTCCCAAGTAAATCAAAGGGGAAAAGAGTGTCTCACACATAGTGAAAATGAGAAGAAACCACCCTGAATTAAATAAAGTGGCATGAAACTAACTCTCTATTAGTCACTTTCAAAAATACATAGGGGAAAATGTTGCAGAGAAACTTGACATTATTTAGCAAGTAAATCAGTAGAGGCTTGAAAATTTAATATCTTTTTTTGCCAGCTTTTAAATCTGTCAATGGCATTTTATCAGAGTCCCGTGATTGAAGACTTGAGGACAGAAGCATATTGAGCAGAGCAAACTTTAGACTCTGTCCCCTGATTAATGGTCAGCTCTTCTCATTTCCTCTCATTCCCTCAGGGTGTTTCAGAAGACACTAACATTCAGCTTGCTCTAGAGGGGATGCTTTTTTAAGACAAAGTTACCTTATCACCCTAGAGTCAATTCTGTTTGTTTTTTGTTTCTTCCTTTCACACCTAAAGAATACCCTTTGGAGCAACAAGGGTATTTCATCTTTCGTGAAAAGGCCAAAGTGAAAAAGAAAGCCAAAGCATAAGAAAAGCAAGGCAATAAACCTCTATTTGGAAGTTACTTCTGTTTTTAATCATTTGGTTCCTATTTATAATTATAGGACTCTATGAATAATGAAATTATTTAGGTCCCTCAGAGAGCTTATTCTTTGCTCAAGAAAGTAACTATGAACACAATGTAACACATAGCATCATGGTGCCTATAGTTAATAATACTGTAGTGTACAGAAGTGCTAATCCATAGGGGCACATGTACCCCAATATTTATAGCAGCACTATCAACAATAGCCAAATTATGGAAAGAGCCAAACTGTCCATCAACTGATGAATACATAAAGAAGATGTGGTTTATATATACAATGGAATACTACTTGGCAATGAGAAAGAATGAGATCTGGCCATTTGCGGCAACGTGGATGGAAATGGAGGGTATTATGCTAAGTGAAATAAGTCAGCAGAGAAACACAGATATCATATGTTTTCACTCATATGTGGATCTTGAGAAACTTAACAGAAGACCATGGAGGAAGGGAAGGGGAAAAAAATAGTTTTAAACAGAGACAGAGGGAGGCAAAACCGTTAACAGACTCCTAAATACAGAGAACAAACTGAGGGTTGATGAGGGGCGGGGAGAGAGGAAAATGGGTGATGGGCACTGAGGAGGGCACTTGCTGGGATGAGCACTGGGTGTTGTATGTAAGGGGCAAATCATGGGAATCTACTCTAAAGCTAGGAGCACACTGTATACACGGCATGTTAGCTAACTTACATTAAAATAATAAATAAATAAATAAATAAATAAATAAATAAATAAATAAAATAAAAATAAAATAATACTGTATTGTGTATTTTATTTTTTTTTTAATTTTTTTTAATGTTTATTTATTTTTGAGACAGAGAGAGACAGAGCATGAACGAGGGAGGGTCAGAGAGAGAGGGAGACACAGAATCTGAAATAGGCTCCAGGCTCTGAGCGGTCAGCACAGAGCCTGACACAGGGCTCGAACTCACGGACCATGAGATCATGACCTGAGCCAAAGTCGGACGCTTAACCGACTGAGCCACCCAGGCGCCCCTGTATTGTGTATTTTAAAGTTACTCAGAGAGTAGATCTTAAAAGCTCTCAGAATAAGAAAAAAAGGTTCTGTAACTATGTATGGTGACAGATGTTAATTAATCCTATTGCAGTGATCATTTTGCAATATATACATTATGTTGCATATATCATTATATTGTATACCTGAAACTAATATATCAATTATACTTCAATAAAAACAAAATGAAACAGTGCCACCTCACTGTCATCCTTTAATAAAATAGACAATTTACAGGCTTCTTTAAGCAGCTTTTTACCTCAACCATCACTTTTTGCTCAGTTGTACTTCATGCAACAAATTTGCCTCAAAGAAAACTCTGCCAATATTGTTTGCTTATTTATGTGAAAATCAACAGGCCGGAGGAATAAATCTCTTTGATCATTCATTTAAAGAAATAGATCATGTACCTCTTATGTATACATGCAAGGAATATAGCAGTAAATGAGACAGATGAGGTCCCTGCTTTCAAGGAGAGACATAATAAACAAATAATTATATAAGATACTTCCAGAAAGTCACAAATGCTATAAAAGAAATCTGAGAGAAAACAATGAAGAGGTGGTCAGACAGTGCTGGTATTTGTAACCTAATGCTATTATAAAATAATGTATTGTACTGATTTGGAACTGCAAATATTAAGATACAATTAACGTCTTTGAAATCTGAGTGTGTATTATAGCCAATGGTGACTTAAAATGAGCAGTGTGTTTTAATAATACATATAGCACCGTTTAACATCAATGGCACTATTACATTTATAGTCAACTGATTTTTTTAAAGGTGCCAAGAAAATTCAATGGCAAAGAAATAGTATTTTTCAACAAATGGTGCTGGGACAATGGATAGCCTTATATAGGCAAAAAGATTCATGAGGAACCCTATCTTAAACCTTACCAAAGCAAAACAAACACAAATAGATCACAGACTTAAAGTAAAAGCTAAACCTATAAAATGCTATAAGAAAACAGGAATAAACCTTCAAATTTACATAAGGCAAGATCTAGAAAACCAAAGTCCAAGAGATAAAAGGTTGATAAATTAGACTTAACAAAATTTTAAACTTTTGACCTTCAAAAAATATCATACAGAAAAATGAAAAGACAACCCACAGAATGAGAAAATATCAACAGAGCCTATTTTCTTTCTTTTTTTTTTTTAAATTTTTTTTCAACGTTTATTTATTTTTGGGACAGAGAGAGACAGAGCATGAACGGGGGAGGGGCAGAGAGAGAGGGAGACACAGAATCGGAAACGCGGTCCAGGCTCTGAGCCATCAGCCCAGAGCCTGACGCGGGGCTCGAACTCACCGACCGCGAGATCGTGACCTGGCTGAAGTCAGACGCTTAACCGACTGCGCCACCCAGGCGCCCCAACAAAGCCTATTTTCAAAAGGAGACTTGTATCCACAATGAACACTCATACACACACACACACACACACACACACACACACACACACACAAACCCCTTCTCCTTGCAACTAAAGGTTTTTTTTAAAACCCAGTTAAAAATAGACAAGGAACCCGAATAGATACTTCTCCAAAGGAGATAAACAGATGCCCAACAAGTACCTGAAAAGATGTTCTACATCATTAGCTGTCAGGTCAACACAAATCAAAATCACAATGAAATGCCACTTTCATACTCACTAGGATGGCTGGAATTAAAAAAAGATAAAATAACACGTCCATAAGGATGTGGAGAAACTGGAATCCTCACACACTGCTAGCAGGAATGTAAAATTGGTGTGGTCAATTTTTGAAATAGTTTGGCAGTTTCTTGAAAAGTTAAACACAGAGTTACTATATGATCTAACAATTCCACTCATACGTATTCATCCAAGAGAAACAAAAACATATGCCCAAAGATTCGTACGTGAATGTTCATAGCAGCATTGTTTACAGGAACCAAAAAGTAGAAACCACCCAAATGTGCATTTACTGGTGACAGGATGAACAAGGAAGGGATCAAGGAATGCTTCCGGGCAATAAAACAGGAAAGGAGCATTTACACATGTGGATGAACCGCCAGACACAAAAGACCACATAGTGTATCATTCTATTTATATGAAATATCCAGAGAAGGGATATATACAGACACAGAAAGTAGATTTGTGACTACTTAGGGTTAGGGGTGCCAATGGGAGAGTGGCTGATAATGAACATGAGGTGTTTCTTTTCAAGGTGAGATACATGCTCTGGAATTACATTATATCTGTAAAACTATATAGTAAAAGTCACTGAATTGTACACTTAAAAATGGTACACAGGTGAATTTTATGGTAAATTATAGCTCAATAAAGCTGTTTTAAAAAGCAATGACAGGGGCACCTGGGTGGCTCAGTTGGTTAAGCATCCGACTTTGGCTCAGGTCATGATCTCACAGTTTGTGAGTTCGAACCCTGCATCAGGCTCTGTGCTGACAGCTTAGAGCCTGGAGCCTGCTTTGAATTCTGTGTCTCCTTCTCTCTCTGCTCCTACCCATTCATGCTCTGTCTCTCTCTCTCTCTCCTTCAAAAATAAATAAAAACATTTAAAAAAAATTTTTTTTAAAAGCAAATGACAAACTTGTCAAGTGCAAAGACAGCTGCAACACTAAGCAAAAATGTATATATAATAAAGACCTCTTTTCAAAATGGACAGAAATAAATAGATGCATTAGTCGGGTTACAGATCAAGAATAAGAACAGGGGAGACTGGGTGGTTCAGTCAGTTGAGCTACAGACCTCGGCTTAGGTCATGATCTCATGGCTCGTGGATTTGAGCACCACATCGGGCTGTGCTGACAGCTCACAGCCTGGAGCCTGCTTTGGATTCTGTATCTCCTTCTCTTTGCTCTTCCCCGATTCATACTCTCTCTCTCACAAAAATTAAAAAAAAAAAAAAACATTAAAAAAATTATTTAAAAAAAGAGTAAGAACAGGGGCGCCTGGGTGGCGCAGTCGGTTAAGCGTCCGACTTCAGCCAGGTCACGATCTCGCGGTCCGTGAGTTCGAGCCCCGCGTCAGGCTCTGGGCTGATGGCTCGGAGCCTGGAGCCTGTTTCCGATTCTGTGTCTCCCTCTCTCTCTGCCCCTCCCCAGTTCATGCTCTGTCTCTCTCTGTCCCAAAAATAAATTAAAAAAAAAAAAAAAGTTGGAAAAAAGAGTAAGAACAGATAATACAAAAAAAATACAAAGAGCTAATAAACATGAGGAAAGACTTAACCTCACTAGAAATCAGAAATATAAATTAAAACAAATGTTTCATCTGTGGTACTAAGAAAGCGAAGGAACGTCTGGTTCAGGGATAGGTTGTATCATTTTTTTCCTACTTAGCAAATATGTATCAGAAGTATGTTAAAAAACACACTTCATTGGCTTCTAAGTCTCATTTCTAAAAATCCTAAATAAATAAAAACACGAACAAGCCTTAATAAGCATGTTTGCTTTGTTAACAATAGTTTTCAAAAACAGCAAAATGTCCAATAGGAGACTGACCAAATTATAACTTTATGTATTTGCGTACACACATACACACACACACACACACACACACACACACACAGTATATACATAGGCCCAAGATACATACACAAACATGCTATATACACACATACAAATATATCTCATGGACACTAGTTTCCAGGGCGGTTGGGATTTTTTTACCTCTTGATGTTTTCTTAATTATTCAATCAATGAATATGAATTATTTGTATGTTTCAAAGGTGACAAAAAAAGTAGTGTGGATATATATCCACTAATCTTCACATATAAAGCTTTAGTTATGAGCTTCTACATCCCCTCTTAATCGACTTTATGGTCACACTTTCATCTCCCACACATTAAAGCAGTTTTAGCTCACAAAATTCAAGGAAATTTAGTAAACTGAATAAACATTACTATTCTTATTCCTCTATTCTGTTTTAGAGTCAAACTATACAGCAGAATATTGCAAAATATAATTCATCAAAAAAAATAAAAATAAAAATTCTAGAAATTACTGAAGACCAAAATGGAGGTTAATGATTTGACTTAGTAACAAAATACAGTTTCTTTTTTTTTTTAATGCTTATTTATTTTTGAGAGAGAGAGAGAAAGAGACAGAGTGCGAGTGGAGGAGGGCAGAGAGAGAGGGAGAAACAGAATCCAAAGCAGGCTCCAGGCGTCAATCTGTCAGCACAGAGCCTGACACGGGGCTCGAACTCAAGAACTGCAAAATCATGACCTGAGTCAAAGTCAGGTGCTTAACCAACTGAGCTACCCAGGTGTCCCTACAGTTTCTTAATTTAAGAAATTCTGATAGATAATATGTAGCAGTTAGATATTAGTATTAATGGAAGGGTGATTTGCTTTATAAACTTCAAAATGTCTTTAAAAGTCTCTAGAAGCATAAACGTATTGACTCAAAACATGAGATAAAAATCCCTAACCTCAAAGTGTTTGGAGTTACAGACAACTGAAAAACTAATTATCTGTGAACATAAAAATAAGTTCTGAAATCACAATCTATGAACATGAGAAACTGTTACTAATTCTAACACAGAGGTGTCGAGAAACATCTTTTGCATAAAATTAAATGTAATTGTTTTCCAAAAGCAAACAAGAAGAGAGTCAAAAGTAGAGCCAGAAGAAAACATGATGAAGCTTGTTTCTCTGGGGTTGGTATTTATTTATTTACTGAGTTATGACTACCACAAGGAACAGAGAATCAAAATCTCCTTCCCCTTCCATGAGTAATTCTGATGGCTCTGCTGGAGCCAGCACAAAGAATACAGGCCCTTTGAAAACACCCATTGCTTTATCAATGCTGGTTTGTTTTTTCCTAGAGATGAGAAGGAATGATCCTGAAAGCATTTAACAGTTTTAAACACCAAGTCTTTACTGAAGATTAAAAAAAAAAAAAAAAAAAGTCAAGTTAAGTCTTAAAATAATGAGTCAGGTCAAAGCGAGCCAGGGAAAAGATGGATTTTAAGGGATCCTATGAATCTACTTTTGGTGAAACACTTAAAGTGTTACTAACTGCATGAGTATTAGTTGACTAGTAATAAAAGAATTAGATTAATTGATTTTTAGGTTGCCTCCCAGCTCTCCCGTTAATAGAATTCTGCACCAAGGGATGACAGGTTATACCAAGAGAAACAGTTTCATTCACGAAACACAAATTCCTGGGGGTGTCTGGCTGGCTCAGTGGGCACAGCATGCGACCCTTAATATTGGGGTCATAAGTTCAAGCCCCACGTTGGGCATAGAGCCTACTTCGAAAAAAAAAAATTCCTTAAATTTATTTTGTATTAACAAGGGTAGGGACTCTATTTTTCTTTGTGTTTTTAACTTCCTAATCTGTAGTCCTGTCACAACTGTAGAAAGACCTAGATGCAACACTGAAAGAAAATGTACAAAGTCAAACTTAAGCTGTTTTTGAGACGGCCTGATTATTTTTATTGCAATGAATGCAAAATTGAATGGCACAGAGGCCAGAGAGCAGCTGAAAGTTTTCTATTTGCTATTAAATACAAAGTGTAGTATAACATCTAGAAAATATTCCACAGCGTTTTCTTTACCAGAGAACCAGCAAGGCCAGTTTGTGGGTTTGCCCACAGCCTGCAGCCAGGCCCTTCTGGGAATAAGTGCTGAGTGTTCCAGCAAACTGTTTTGGGTAGACAGGGGAGTAACCTGACTTGGGACCTTCTCTAGGACAGATACTGTTAGCGAGAGGTGACACTCATTCACTGAATTTGGAACACAAATGTAGAAGCTTCTCCTGTTTTTAAGAGACATGTTTAACAATCATTCAGGGAAGCCGTATTTCTAAACGGAGACTTTGGCCAGGTTTTCCTCTGTCAGTGCTGATCATCAGTGCAATCTTTTCGGAAAAGACTCATCACTGAGGAAACGGGGCAGTAGTCAGTCTGTTCATAACATCCGCTTCACAGAAAAGGAAAGCAAGAAGAGGATTTTCCCAAATGTCACCATAACAGGTTAAAATGCAAACCCAGATATAACCCACTTAAGAATATCTACAATTATCTTTATTTCTTTCATTTTCCATAATTACTCACTTCCCCACAACTGTTGTCTGGGCACGATATAAACAACCTTTTCTTTACTTGTATACCTCTTCTTTCTTTAAAATACCTTCAGGCATCTCATTTGCTCTCCATGACAACCCTTAGGCGTAGGTATTACCCCTGGCAAACTTAAGTCACTTGCCCAAGGTCATATCTAATGAGTGTCAGAGCCAGACCCTGGGCTTACCTCTTCTAAGTCAAATTTGCATTCCTTATACCCACAGAGCCAACGCAAAAAAGGATAAGAGGGAAAGAGACCTACTTATGTAAGCATGCCCCTTGCCCCAAAGTAGCTTGCAGTGTAACCAGTATCAAATAACAAAATATATAAAAGGACACTGTGGTAACAGAATAATGCTCTCATGCCCAAAGATGTCCCTGTCCTAATCCCCAGAACTTTACATGTGAATGTGTCCCTGCATGGCAAAAGGGACTTTGCAGATGTGATTAAATTAAGGAACTCGGAAGTGGAAGATTACCCTGGATTATTTTAGCAGGCCCAGTGTAATCACAAGAGGAGGCAGAAGAGTCAGTGTCAGATGATGTAGCCTGAGAAAGACGAGATTAGCCACTGCTGGCATTTACAATGGAGGAAGGAACCACAAACCAAGGATGCAGGAGGCCTCTAGAAGCTAGAAAGGTACCAAAACAGATTCTTCCCTAGAGCCTCTAGAAGGAACGCAGCACTGATAAAAACACTGATTTAACGCAAATCCCATTTGGACATCTGACCTCCAGAACTAAAGATAATAAAATTGTGCTATTTTAAGCCACCAAGTTTAATGTAAATTGTTACAACAACAAGAAATTAATTCAGGCATGAAGACAAAATGGAGAAAACAGACCACATCTATCCTGCTACACGAATATTCTTGATGTTGTTTTGCATCTCAATATAATATATTTTAGAATATTTTTACTTCTAAAATATATTAAAGTATACGTTAATTTTTTCGTAAGTCTTAGTTTTCCACATGGCTATTCAGATAAATTAACTGTGTTTTCTACGTTATCAGTCATCTTCATACCCTAAATGACCTTTTGTTTCATTAATTCCACAATGGTTCAAAGTTCATACTATTCTGTCAAATAGGGAAAAATCAGTTTCAGCCATTATGCAGACCTTGGTTAAAACCTACTTACGATGTGCAGTCACTAGATCAAAGGGTTTAAAAAATTCAAGAGGGCAGGGCGCCTGGGCGGCTTAGTGGGTCAATTGAGCATCTGACTCTTGATTTTAGCTCAGACCCAGAGTTGGGGGATGGAGCCCCACATTGATCTTAAACCCTGCTTAAGATTCGCTCTCTCTCTCCCTCTACCACTCTCCCCCGCTTGTGTTCTGTCTCAAAAAAACAAACAAAAAAAATAGTTTAAAAAAATCCAATTGTACTATTTCAATCACTACACAAGTATGTAAAATATTTGAAAGACACTAGGCTTTCCCTTTTACATTCTAGCTTTGGCTCCGTTTACATATAAAGTCAAGAAAACCAGTAGGAAAAAGAAAAATAAAAAGTCACACAAAAAAATACAACTAGAAATGAAATAAAGGTTATGTTTAAAGTTAACAACAACAACAAAAAGATGAGAAGCACAAGTCAATAGCTTGAAAGAAAGTCCTCAACAATATATGTGAGAGCAAAACTTCACAAATCTAAGAAATAAGAAATTTTAGACTGAGGTTTCCTTTTGTTCCTGCAGGCTCTGTAATACATAAATATCATTCAAAAATCAATTAAGCTTGCCACCTTGCACTGAATTTTCTACTAAATTAAACTTTTAATCACAGAACCCTCCATTTTCCCTTATTGTTTGAAAGGCATATGTATAATATTTTGAAGATATTCAGGGCAATATTCATTATTTCATATAACATAAAATTCTACTGAAAATAATGACTAGTAAAATTACTGAAAGTGTTATTTTCTAGGTAACGTTCATGTCAAGTGTACTTAGTTGGGCAAGGAACCAAGGTCTACCCACTGAGATCTAGATCTTTTCATTTTTAATACAGTGTTCTACGTGTGTTAGGCTTTACAGTCAATGGATTTGGGTTGACTGCTAGGGTACTTTTTTAAAGTTTTTGTATTTATTTTGAGAGAGAGAGGGAGCGAGGGGGAGGGACAGACAGCATGGGAGAGAGAGAATCCCAAGCACGCTCCACACAGTCACAGTACGGAGCCCAATGCAGTGCTTGAACTCAAGAACCATGAGATCATGACCTGAACCAAAATCAGATGTTTAACTGACTGAGACACCCAGGTGCCCCCAGAGTGCCTTCATTTAGATGTCTCCTCAGCTAACTTCCACTTTCATTTCTCATCATGCCCTCAATGCCCTCACACTACACATAGAAACTTTATACTCACATACAGATTCCACGTATGTGGGTCACACAGAATTACTCTTCATTCATAAACATCTTTTACTAATCCATGCACATACTGTTTCCTCTACTTGGAACCCTCTTCTATATGTAGTGAATTCCATTTCCTTTTTCATTAGCTAGATCCTATGTCACCAAGTGACCTGGGAAGCCTTCCTCAAAGGCACCAGGCAGAGTTTGATACTTCCCAGTTATGCCTTCTTTATTTCGGTATAAATGTATTTGTGTCTACCACTCAGAATTCAAATAAAATAAACGTAGATTGGTCTTCCAAAAATATTTTTGAAATCTTCCCTCCTCTCCACCTACCCAAAATCATGCCCTGGAGTAGGAAGGAAAGCACACTAAGCATATTTATCTTTTTGTTTAAGAGCTTCTTTAGTTTCTTTAAGTGCTATGCTGTCTTTAAGACAAAATCCAGACGTCCTTCCTTAGCTACTACTATGTGTCTTAATGTATGTGACCAGCTACAGTGAAATCACCTTCCAACAAATTTATACACTGTCTAAGCATCCAGTTACATCTTTGGTAAACACTGAAAATAAAATTAGCCCGTAAGTTATTTATCACTCAGTAATAGATACACCATGTATTCTTTAATTTATTTATTTTTTAATTTACATCCAAGTTAGTTAGAATATAGTGCAACAGTGATTTTGGAAGTAGATTCCTTAATGCCCCTTACCCATTTAGCCCCTCCCCCTCCCACAACCCCTCCAACCACCCTCTGTTTGCTCTCCATATTTAAGAGTCTCTTAGATTTTTGTCCCCCTCCCTGTTTTTATATTATTTCTGCTTTCCTTCCCTTATATCCATCTGTTTTGTATCTTGAAGTCCTCATAGAAGTGAAGTCATATGATATTTGTCTTTCTCTGACTAATTTCACTTAGCATAATACCCTCTAGTTCCATCCATGTAGTTGCAAATGGCAAGATTTCATTCTTTTGATTGCCAAGTAATATGTACACACACACACACACACACACACACACACACACACACATATATGTACCACATCTTCTTTATCCATTCATCCATTGATGGACATTTGGGCTCTTTCCATACTTTGGCTATTGTTGATAGTGCTGCTACAAACATTGGGGTGCATGTGCTCCTTCAAAACAGCATACTGGTATCCCTTAGATAAATACCTAGTAGTGCAATTGCTGGTTTGTAGGGTAGTTCTATTTTTAATTTTTTGAGGAACCTCCATACTGTTTTCCAGAGTGGCTGCACCAGTTTGCTTTCCCACCAGCAGTGCAAAAGAGATCCTCTTTCTCCACATCCTCGCCAACATCTGTTGTTGCCTGAGTTGTTACTGTTAGCCATTCTGACAGGTGTGAGATGGTACTGATTTGCATTTCCCTGATGATGAGTGATGTTGAACATTTTTTCATGTGTCAGTTGGCCATTTGGATGTCTTCTTTGGAGAAGTGTCTATTCACGTCTTTTGCCCATTTCTTCACTGGATGATTTGTTTTTTGGGTGTTGAGTTTTGTAAGTTCTTTATAGATTTTGGATACTAACCTTTTATCTGATATGTCATTTACAAGTATCTTCTCCCATTCTGTCAGTTGCCTTTTAGTTTTGCTGATTGTTTCCTTCACTGTGTAGAAGCTTTTCATCTTGATGAGATCCCAATAGTTCATTTTTGCTTTTGTTTCCTTGCCTCCGAAGACGTGTTGAGTAAGAAGTTGCTGTGGCCAACGTCAAAGAGGTTTCTGCCTGCTTTCTCCTCAAGGATTTTCATGGCTTCCTGCCTCATGTTTAGGTCTTTCATCCATTTTGAGTTTATTTTTGTGAAGATACACTATTTATTCTTAAACGATGTTTTCTTTCTATTACCTTATTTTCCAACCAAAAAGAAAAAAAGGCACCCTCTTGCTTCTATACTTTTTCTTCTTTTGAAGGACGCTAAGTTTTGTTTCCTGACACAAGCTTATAATCTATCTTTTCTTAGTTGTGTGAGAGAAGCCAGGCTTTTCCTGACTTTCACAGGCAGGAGACATAGACTCAGGCCTTCAGATACTATCACAAAAGCTTTGAATCTCTAGCAAGTGATGCACAGAGACAGGGATGTGTAAGAAATTATTCTCCTGCTGCTGTTCCATGCTCAGCAACAGTGATTCCAGCAGCAGTAAAACACAGGACCAATGGTTCCTCTGCTAGCTTCTGTGGCCCATTTTTTAGAAAACTAGTGAGTTATCAATATCCTTCTAATAACTTCCTGTTCAGCTAAATTTAGCCAAAGTCAATTTTTATTGCTTTTCACAAAGAACCCAAACCTATATGCAAAATACACACACATGCATTCTACCATATATACCTGTATCTATATACCCTACCTCTCCATACACTACTAGCATACAATGGTGAGCAGAAATAAATTTGTTCCCTGCTTTTAAGAGCTTAGTCTAGCCAGGAAAACAAACACATCATAACATAACCAGGAAAAAAAATCAATGTAAATTTTAGCTCAATGAAGAATAAGAGCTTCAGTTAGGGCACTAAGACTGTCTGTATAGCAGAACCTCATGAAACAGAGGAGGAGGGAAATTGGTAAAGGCTGTTCACAATATACTATTTAACACCAAGCATTTCTAGATTTGCAAAAAGCACCCTATTGTGGAGCTGGCTGAGGTCTGTTCTTTTTACAGGAAGGGCTAAAAGCCACTATTGTTTTCTTAAACAGTCCATGAAACAAAGGAGCCTAAAATACTTCATGCAGTTAGTTACCAACGTCAAATGTTGTGGCAAAAATCATCAGGGAGCCTTCTCAAGGCTCAACTTAAGTTTCAGACTCACAAAACTGCCAAAGGCCACACACAGCACCAGTCTACTTAGAGGATATAGGACAGAAGCAGACGTCCCTCCCTGATCAGAGTGCTTACGTGACTTTCCCCGTGCAGTAGTGCATACATACGGATATTCAGAGCTCTTCTCTTCGCCTCACTAGGTAACAGCTCACACAGGAAGAAACAAGATATGGTGGGCAGAGAGGACCTACCCCAGCTTCAAAGTTTCATGCCCCAAAGGAATGGTACCTCTTATACTAACTTCACAGCCATTGCTTTCAGAATTCCCACAAAGGACATGCCGTTTATAAATCATTGTACTCAGGGAACCCTAGAGCTGCATACAGCATCCCTATCATGTATTTTCAGTCTATTTACAATTTCTCCCAGTCTAAATGCAGTTTACTGACCCAGGACCATTTTTAGCATAAGCAATGATATCTAGTCACTTAACCACTCAGGATCCAGTAAAGTAGAACAAAAAGACAAGATCAAATTGGCATGCAGATAGGAAAGGGTTTCAGTAACCATTTTCCAACAGCCAACTACTGATAACATTCAATGTCACTGTCCCTGTATGTATTAATTCAGTTAGGCTGCATTATGCTGTAATAACAAGCGTCCCTAAAATCCATTAGTTGAAAATAACAAAGAATTATTTTGTACATGTACATCATAGATTAGTAAAGCGTCTATGCTTCATGTCTTCCTCACTCAGCGACCAGGCTGATGGAGGCTCTATCATTTAAACTATCACTACTTACTATGGCATCTGGTAAGAGGAGAGGAAGAATAACTCCTAATCCTTCTATCCACAACTGATACACTTCTACTGATGTTTAATTGGCTAGAAAAAAAGTCACATGGGCATATTTAAATTCAAGGTTTTCCCAGTTTTAGAAACACGATACTGATGGACAGTCGTGATATCTACCACATCATATAAACCAGATATAATTTTAAAAAATGATTTTATGAATTTTATTTCCAAAATATTAGAATCAGCATGGAGCCCTTTTAAGCATTAAAGTCTCTTCTGCACCCAGAAACACAATAAAGTAGCAGATAAACTACCTAATTTAAATTCTTCATGATCACCCCAGCAATGTATTACAGAATGTAGAAAGGTAGGTAATTTTCCCAACTAACATTGGAAAAATGACAAAGCTGGACAAGCCTGTCTGACTCCAAGGCCTATTTCCTTTTCAAGACATCACAAGGTACAGCAAATATAAAGTCAGTGAAGAGAGAAGAGTCACAGGGCAAACTGTACCACAGCATCAAGAAGGTTAGGAACAATAAGGGGACATGAGAGTTCCAGTCAAAGAGCAGAGACTTTAAAATAAGGAAGGAATGGTCAGTAGAGCAAACTGTAAAAAGTCCAATAAGATGAGGGGTCCAAAGTGTCCACTGAAGTAGGTGGCTACTAACAATTTCAGTTAGAGCCACTGCTGAGTTGCCAGACTGAAGTGACTAAACATGGAAAGTGATGAAGTGGATTCAATTATCCTGGATGTGAAGAGACAGAGAAAGGAAAATGACTGAGAGGAGATAATGTTCGAGGGGAAGCTGTTTTGATTAGTTTTTCAGGTAGAAACAATTTAAACATGTTTGAAAGTCAGGGAAAGGAAAAGTCAGAGGAAGGGAAGGGAACAGAAGGGAGAAAAGAGAAGGAAAGAAAAGGAAATGAAAGAAAAGGAAAGGAAAAAAGAAAAAAATAAGGGCACCCGGGTGGCTAGGTTGGTTACGCATCTGATTCTTAGGCTCAGGTCATGATCTCACAGTTCAGGTTTATGAGATTAAGCCCTGCGTTGGGCTCTGTGTTGACAGCAAGGACCCTCCTTGGGATTCTCTCTCTCTCTCTCTCTCTCTCTCTCTCTCTCTCTCTCTGTCCCTCCCCAGCTCGTACTTTCTCCCTCATTCTCTCTCTCAAGTAAATATTAAAAAATAAAAAGAGAAAGAGAGAGAGAATGAAAGGAAAGGGGCAAATGCAGAGCAGGGACAGAGAGAAATGAAAGAACAGGCAGTGTCCATGAGAAAGCAGAGGGAGTAAGTGGTAACAATACAAAGCAGCTTGTATTTACTGAGCCACCACAATGTGCCAGTCCCTGTACTAAGCACATTACATGTCTGAACTCACACACACATTAACTCATTCAGCTGAACACATACCCAGGAGCAAGTCTGATGAGGACAATGCATCGGGCAGCTGGCAGTAACAGACAGTGCAAGTTAAATAGCTGTAAGTGCAGAACCAGGGTTTGAGCCCAGGTAGTTCGCCTCCACAAACCACACTAATATGCTCAGCTATTGTCTCCCTTGACATGCGACTGAGATGAGGGAAAGATAGACAGAAAAGCCACTACCTCCCTTGAGATGCTGAAAAAGATAAAAAAGATATTTGTGGTGCAGAGATGTTTATGTGTTTGGGCTTGGATGGAATGAGCTCCTCAGGAGAGGTGTAAGACAAGTTTGGGGGATGCTTAAACGTAAGCATTTCTTCCACAGTCAAGACACAGTCTGACAGTGTCTTTCTAGATACACGTTATTCTGACTAGCTTATTGCAATCTATATTACCGTCTTTTCTTAAAAAACAAAACAAAACAAAACAAAACCTATTTGGACAAAAATTCTAATTGTAAAAAATGAAGTTTTAATTTATATATTCCTTTTATGAGGGAAGTCTCAGAAGTTATACAACATGATTACAAATATATCTTCAGGAAAAAAGAGAACAGACCAAAAAATACTTATCTGTACACCTATAACTAAAACTTTATTTCTTCGCTACAGGAAAGGCTCTTATGATCCATTCGTTCACTCACCTATTCAATTTGCTGAGCACCAACTTGTACTAGGCACCAGGCATTGCTGTAGGCCCTAGGGCTACAGCAGTGAACAAAACAGATTAAAACACACACACACATACACGCAACTGTTCTCATAGAACATACAAACTAACTGAAAGAAGGAGACATTAACTACCTTACATAAATACCTTATGTAGCAATGTGAGTATTCCAGGGGAAAAAAAACAGAAAAGAGGACAGAGCACAAAGTGGGAAAGGGGCAACTGCAATTTTAAATTAGATGGTCAGGGAATGACTGAGAAGATGGTATTTGAGCTATTCTTGAAGGTAGGGGTGGAGGGGGCACCCAATGGACATTTGAGAAAACAATGTTCCAGGCAGAGAGAAGAGCCCAAGCAAGGGTGAGGTGGAAATGTGTCTTTTGTTTATGAGCCACTGCAAAGAGACCCAATGAGGCTGGAAAAGAATGGAGAGGAGAATAGCAGAAGATAAAGATACAAATAGTGGACTGAAACTCAGGGACCTCTCGGCTACTATAAGACAGATGGTAAGGTATTACTGGAATATGAACAGCAGTGTTATAATCGGAATGTTTTAAAAGAATCACTCTGGCTGCTGTAGAGAACAGTCTGGGAGTATCCAGGGCAGAAGTGGGGAAAACAGTGACACATACCAGCTCTCTTCCAACTGCTCCTCCAGGTTTCCTATCCACCCTGCTCTTGGCCCAGGATGTTGACCAGGATGAACTCACGGACTGCCGTGTCCCCTGGCTCCCATGTGGATTCCACCAGGGGGGAGCACACACAGGATCAAAGGGAGGGAAGAGAGTGAGTCAGGGTGGTTTTTTTCCCCTGCTCCTCCCTTCCAGTTACTCTGGACTGGCTACTGCCCTTGGACAAAAGCCACAGGTCCTGTCCTGTGGCTTTCTCCACCTAATCCTCTGAATTCTAGTAACCACTCCCTTCCCGATCTACCTTCAGGCCAAGGGGCCCAATTGTAATGAGACCTTGCACAGTACTCTTTTAAAATAGTTCTTTTACTAAAAGCTCCTCAAACTATCCCAATTTAAGCATACCATCCTGGCAGTACCCTTGCTAACTCAGGAGTCCAGGGCAACAGTGCAGGTGGGAGACAATGGTGGCTTAGACCAGGATGTGAGCAGCAGAATGACAAGAAGCAGTTAGATTTTGATTTTCTGATAGATGTAATGTCACGCATAACTCCAGATTTTGGCATAAGCAACTAAAAGGATAGAATGCCATCAACTGAAATTCATTTCTTAAAATCACAAATCAATAGAAAATATAAGTAAATATAGTAAATAGTGGTGCACAAGAAAAGGAATGCTATGGCTTACAAACAAATGCAAAGATGATTAATCTTACCATTAAAGGAATGTAAATTAACATAATCATATAAAATATACATAAATAGATACATAATATGGATAGGATAATTACAATATAAAGTTGACAAAGATAAATGTATGATGATAAATGGTGTTGTCATGGATGTCAGAAAAGGAGGAATTGTAAAATTCTTCCCATTGTAAAATTGGGGGAATATACACTTCTGTGAAGAATAATTTGCCACACCTATCAAAACTTCAAATGTACATATTTAAAAATGCTCTGCTAGGACTTTATCCTACACACATACTCACACATTTGCATAAATACATACATATAAGATTTTTCACTACTGCAGTGTTCATAATTACAAAAGATTAGAAACAATTTAAATGTCCAGCAACAGGAAATACAAGTTAAATAAATTAGGTTATATACACTAAAGAATAAATACCATCAGTATTTTGCAAAGAACAAGATAAACTCTGGCTTATATATACATATGGAAAGGAAAACTCTACAAAAGATTTATATTGTTGGGAGGGGTGGGGAGGAGTCAAGTGCTTAACAGAAATATTGAGTATATTATTATTTGTGTCTTTTTTTTTAATTTTTTTTTTTTTAACATTTATCTATTTTTGAGACAGAGAGAGACAGAGCATGAACAGGGGAGGGGCAGACAGAGAGGGAGACACAGAATCTGAAACAGGCTCCAGGCTCTGAGCGGTCAGCACAGAGCCCGACGCGGGGCGAGAACTCACGGACCGCGAGATCATGACCTGAGCCGAAGTCGGACACTTAACTGACCGAGCCACCCAGGCGCCCCTTGTGAGTCTTTTTTTTTAAGGATATACACATATGTGGGAGTAAGAAAATTCTAAAAAGATCAAAGAAATTGTTTAGAACAACTGCCTCTAAGCAGGTTGATGTGAGAGACTCCTTTTTTTTCATTGTATACCTTTTTGAACTGTTTGAAATTTTTTTTTTTTACCAAGTGCATATATTAATTTGTTAATAAACAGAACAGTACATAAAGCTAAATTTTAAAAAAGCAATAAATAATCTTGTGTTCCATAAAAACCTATGGTGTTGAGTACAGAAATATATCTGAAAAGTACAACCTATCAAAACTAAAGTATGGTTTCATTTTATTATTATCTTATTTTGTTAGAAGATATAAATGCCCTGACCCGTATTATTTTGAATCACTGGTATTTCTCCATTTGTAGTCAAATAGAGCCTATTGACATACTCTTGGGGTTTTCCAAATGTCAGCCATATATGGAAAATACAACAGGGCTTAATGTAGATGATTTCAAATGGAAAAAAAACAAATATGTGACCTGATTTCTATTAAGAGTTAACTTAATGACAGACACTCATTTTGGCACTGACCAGAATGCCAAATGGAACAGCCTACACCACAATCCTGTTTCACTAATATTATAATTCCCAGAACTAATATATTTTAGAACTAGCAGGAAACAACAATATGGAAAAAAAATTAGTTGTCTTTAGGCTTATCCTAAAATATTCTCTCAGGGTGGGAGGGAGGGGAGGGTGGGTGATGGGTATTGAGGAGGGCACCTTTTGGGATGAGCACTGGGTGTTGTATGGAAACCAATTTGTCAATAAATTTCATATTTAAAAAAAAAGAATAACATATTATACTGAATGCAAATTAAAAAAAAAATATTCTCTCAAAGCCAGCAAATCAAAATTGTTAAAAAATTCTGTAAAACTATTTTACCAAAAGAATGCCACATTATTTCTTTGAAGATTCTCTAGTTTGCACAAATGTAGACAAATGTACCAATACAAATGTGTACAGGATTCTATATATTTTATTTCATTGATGTAAATGTAAAACTCAACTTTTTTCTTCCCATCTTCCTCATGCTATTTTTCTCCTTTCCACCAGTCTTGTCTGACACAGAAATTTGTCCCTATAGATAAGATTTTAATGTTATCCAAACCATAATGCATAATTTATCCAAGAAATTTTGGGTAAGAATTTTTTTTTAAGTCAACAAAATCTACTTGAATACAAAAATTCCTCAACTGGTTTTGGTAGCACCACTCAAGGTTTTAGATTATTTCATGATTAGGGACTTGATGTATAATTGTCAGTAAGTTGCACTTCAATTTTGCTGACAAAGAAAAAGACAAAAAGCCTTGTTCCTTCTTCTCAGAAGAGACAGAAAAACACTTTAATATATTTCCCCAGATTTCTGCAAATTCACACAGTTTGAAACTGAAGACATCCAAAGCAGTGAAAATACAATGTATTTTTAAGACTTTTATACATATATGACAAAATTGTAGGAAAAATGTTAAATCTTTTGTCTTCATATAACCTTCCTAGGGATCTGAAGTGCTTATATAAATTGTTTTATTAAGTTGTTACATTTAAGGTAAAGTAAGTTCTTTTAAAAATCAAATGATACTAAATAAATATCTAATGGGAGGAATGAAGGGGTTTCGGGACAGCACCCGCCCCCCCCCCCCCCCAATGTGCCATTTTGGCATATGGATTATTTTGAGCTGAAGGCACTTGAGATCCTGGGGACTCAAGAGACTTTTGTCGCTCCCTTAACCACACAGATGAAGCTAAATTGAGTATTTTTCTCAGAATACGGGTTATTAACAGAGACAAACTTTATCTGAGTGACCCATCTGTATGGCAGGGCAAACATCTAATTATCAAACATCTGCTTCTCTTATTATCACTCCATGAAATCCATTCCTTTCCTCTGAAATCCCAGACCCCTACCCCCTTTCTCCTTAGTTCAGGATGACATACTATACCTCATTCTGCCTGTCTTCAGAATTTCCATGTCTATATGGATTCCTCATACATACATGCACCTATTAATTTTGATTTTCTCCTGTTATCTGTCTCCTGTCAACTTGATTCTTAGCCCAGCTAGAAGGGCCTTTAATGGAGACAGAAATTCTTGCTCCCCAACAGAAGGGAAGGGAAGAGAGGGTAAAGGAAAAGAGGCCACTGTTGCAATATTTACCTGTGGCATCGAATTCGATTGGCTGGCACCCGCGGTGAGAAGACCAGTCACACTTGAGGACTTGCCCTCCTTCCACAATCCCAGGCTGGGTAGTGTTTGCTTTGGGTGCTCCCACCAGAAGAAACATCCTGGTATACAAAAGGGAAGATAAGATTTTAAATGGCACAAAGCATAAACAGTAACCTATGATTTAGAAAGAACAACCATTCTCTTGCTATTATCCACTATTATTTTTAACCATTCACTGAGGGCATAATCTATCTTTATCCATTCACTGAGGGCATATTCATTTGATGCTCTTACATACATACATTATTCAATACAGTTTACCCATGCTAATAATAATAACATCTTATAAGGCAACTTCAGAGTGACATGTCATTTAAAAATCTGTGCTGGTCAAACTGTACACTTTAAACATATACAGTTTATTATATATCAACTGCATCTCAAAAAAGCTGTTAAAAATGTGTGCTGGCTAGAATCTGGGACAGATGTTTTGATTTAGGGTTTTTTGGAATGGTTTTTTTGTGTGTGGTCTGCCATAGACTTTCTATATCCTGAATACTAAGCAAAACTAAATAAATAAATAATTCTAAAGTATTGTAATTCTACATACTATCATTTTTTTCTTTTTAAAAACATATCTTGTTTTGGAACTACTGTACTTCAGTAATTTTTTTTTAATGACTAATAAATTTATCTTTTCAGAGGATTAATCTAGTCAATCCTGGCCAAAGAACAGGATCGCTATTCAATTTCTTATCAGGATAAAATGAGCAGGAGACAAAATAATACAGAGTCCAGTTTTTAAGCAAAAGAGACCTTTTCATTAGTTTTTTCTATTCATTCAGAAAAAGAAACAGCTTGAGTGTCTCGTCTACATACAACACAGTCCTGGGCACTGGGGACATCACCATGAATAAAACAACCTCGTTTTCTGCTCTCAGTGGTGTTTACATTCCCTTTGGGAAGAAATGGAGAACCTGACCAAGAAAATCAGTCATGCTTACAAATGCTGTGAAGGAAAAACTTCTTTACATAAAGGAAAGTAATCTTGAAGGAATAGAGGGGAAAGACTTACTTTACATAAGGAGAAGTCAAAGGAAGTTTTCTGTAAAGAAGGAAGAGGAAAGACCTCGTTTAGATAAAGTAGCAAGGAAACTTACTGCTAAATAAACCGAGATGTACAGGATTAGATGGTCACCAAGGAGTGTTTGTGTGTTGGGGTGGGGGGAAGGGGTTGGGGGGGGGAAGGCAAGGTGAGAAAGGTGGGATAAGGGTGTGGCATGAAGAAGTAGATGGGAGCACCCTGGGCAAAGAGACAAAGACCCTCAGCAAGAAAATGATCAGTGTCGGAGAGTTTCAAGAAAAAGGTGTGGCTGAGGGAAAAAAGCAAGCTAAGAGGGACACATGATAAAGGTGGGGAGCTTGGCAAGAACTAAATCAAGCAGGGCCGTTCAACTAATGTAATACTCTTGGATTTTATCCTAAGGTCTATGTGAAGCCTTTGCATTTTTTTTAAGCAAAAGAATGACACAATCTAATAGAGAAAACTATATTTGGTGCCTTCTGGGGAAAGGATTAAGGAGGGAGGGGAACAAAATGGAACAAGGAAAGTAAGAGACTTTCATCAGGGAAGGGAGGAGATAATAGTGACCTAGATTGGGAAGGTGGGTGGAGAAGGAGATGGGTGGGCAGACTTTGGAAATATCTGGAATAGAATGAACAGCAATAGCTGATGGCTGTAATATGGGGGAAAGGGAAGATTAAAAAATGTCACCCAGGTTTCATTCTGAAGTGCATGGATGGGACAATTTACTGCACAAAAAGAAAAAAGCCTAAAGAGTAAGGAAGCAGAAGGCAGATTAAATATTTACAGGAAAACCAAGAATTCCGTTCTCAATGTTACTCTGAAGTATCTGTTAGACACCAATTGGTAGTCCGGAGCTCTGAGGAGAGTTTTGCCTCAGAGATCATGTATTGAGAATGTCAACTTAGGGTAGATGGGTTCATGCCAGGAAGCTTCAGAAAGAAGAGAGCCAAACACTGAGCTCTGGGGAGCAAGAGCCTTTAGGAGTCAGGTAAAGAAAGAGGATATAGTAAAAGAGAATGAAAAGAAACTGATTGAAGTATAAAAGAAAACAGGATATAGTTATACATGGAAGGCCCTCAATAAATGCTACCACCATTATTATTTCACTTCCTCATTAAACATTTAGTCACTTAAATCGTAGCATAGAAAATACTTCACTGCCTTTCCTTTTTTTTAAAGTTATGAACAAAGCTACATTTTAATATGAGATGTGCTCATTTTAACTTTTACTTATCAATTTCAATTTCATTTCTTCTGGGTGGTATCTGCTAAATCATACTTAGAATCGTCAAGAGCTGGCTGCATGACTGACTGGCTGGTTTAACAGGAATCCTGCTTTCTGATATTCATCTTAAAACTCCATACTCAATAAAAAAAAAAAAAAAAAAAAAACCACTCCATACTCAAAATAAAGGCAAAACTCCCAACCGAACCACACCCTGTTTAATAAAGCTTTATGCAGTCATATTTGGCATCAGTAAAACATCAATGCTGGCTCCTTCTCATCACAACCAACTTAGTTTGCACTCAGCAGGAAAAAAAAAAGGCTATGAGTAGGAGAGGCTGTACCCCCATGAATAAGAGGGCACTCAATGTCATCCAGCCTCCTTTACTGCAGGAGAGCTGGTTAATAGCTAAGATATTTATGTAAATAAATATAATTTTATATTATAAATATAAATAAATATAAATAATTTTCCATTTCAAAAGGTCAAAAATTTGGCCATTCACATCATAAAACTTCCCCTATTCATCTGGATTAAATGTTTTTTGTTTTTTTTTTTAATTTTCTTTCAATGTTTATTTATTTTGAGAGAGAGAGAGAGAGAGAGAGAGAGAGCGAGCATGAGCGGGGCAGAGGCAGGAGAGAGGGAATCCCAAGCAGGCTCCACACTGTCAGCACAGAGCCCCACGCGGGGCTCCATCACATGTGCTCAAACTGTGAGACCATGATCCAAGCTGAAATCAAGTGTCAGACACTTAACCGACTAAGCCACCCAGGTGCCCCTGGATACAATGAGTTTTGAGCGCATGATAGGGAAAAGAACATTTCAGACAAGTATACTTTTCAGGGTCTACACCTGAAAAGGCTGGGGTCAAGTCCTGCAATAGTCCTAATAACCATAATACAATCACAGGTATACATATGATTTCAGTGCTGGGTAACAGCCAGGTTCCAGATGAGGACCAAGGAGGTGGTTCTCAGAATTTGCCTAGAAATTTCCAAGAAAAACTCATTTCCTGACCATCACCACATTGCACATTATAGAATCTTTTATAATTTTTTTTTATCAAAGCTATTCTTCCTAACTTATAATAAACTGCTTCCTTGAGGGGTACCTGGGTGACTCAGTCGGTTAAGTGTCTGACTTCAGCTCAGGTCATGATCTCAGTTACAGCCCCTCATCCGGCTCTGTGCTGACAGACTGTGTGTCTCCCTCTCTCTCTCTGCCCCTCCCCCAGCTCACACACTCCCTCTCTCTCTCTTTCTGTCTCTCTCTTTCTCTCTCAAAGGTAAATAAATATTAAAAATAATAATAAAAATAAATAAATAAATAAATAAATAAATTGCTTCCTTGAAAGTAGGAGACTCTAATTTATCTTTGGGCCTGGCACATAACAAGCACTCAAGAAAAGTTTTTTTAATTGACAGGTAAGTAGCAAGTAAATTCGATAGTTACAGGCTTCAATCTTAAGAAAGCCCTATGTAAATAGCCATTTCCACTACCACCAAAAATCATCCTCTATTAAACATCCAATTATTTAAATTACCCTTACAACAATTTCTTTACATACATATTTCTTCTTAATTTTGGATTTCAGACACTTTCTTTACTTGGGCACTATGAGAGAGGGCTGGAAAGTTACTCGCAGTAAGGGACTTCAGCAAAGACACAAAAAAGGACGTGGTAGGAGGGTTCTGAAAGAAAACTGCACTCCACTGGCAGCACAAAGTTCGCATTCCTTGGATAAGACCATGAACATGGCTGCTGCTTCTCATCCGGCCATTTGCACATTGTAGGCATGAAATGATGGGTAATTAGATGTACTAACATGGGTGTTCGTTAGGTTTTCCTAAGCATACTTTCATGTGCAGTCTTGCACATTGGTGAAATGCCACAGAAATGGTAGAATAATATAAAAGGAATGTGTGAGCACTGTTAATTTCTAAATGCTAGGTTAATGGGGGAGAAAAAAAAGCTGAGGAATAAAAGTACTTTGTCCAAAGTGTCAACATGATATTTACTTTAAATTTTTTTTTTCAACGTTTATTTATTTTGGGGACAGAGAGAGACAGAGCATGAACTGGGGAGGGGCAGAGAGAGAGGGAGACACAGAATCGGAAGCAGGCTCCAGGCTCTGAGCCATCAGCCCAGAGCCCGACGCGGGGCTCGAACTCACGGACCGCGAGATCGTGACCTGGCTGAAGTCGGACGCTTAACCGACTGCGCCACCCAGGCGCCCCTGATATTTACTTTTAAAGAATATTACAGAAAGTTTTTAAAAAAGAAAAATGGGGAGATGGAGAAAGTAAACTGCCTTAGACAAATGTTAAGTCCTAAGAAGGAGCTATATAAAGAGAAATTAAATATTTATAGAGAATAAAAAGTAAAGGATGATAAAAGATGATATTTGAGAAAATTAAGGAATATAAAAGCAACACAGACTACAGAAAACAAAAGCCCTGTTGATGTATTAGGAAGATGAATTTTACATCACGTATTTTTTACTAGAATAACAAAACAGCCTGCTAATGAAATGCTTTATAAGAATTAAGTAATTATTGAAGTTCATCTAAGAATGTCTAACTAATGTCTGTAACAGCTTAATTAGGATAAGAGAAGTGACAGAGCTGAAAAAATTTGGCAATATAAACAGCAGTGTCTAATAAGCAGTTTGATACTATAGGTTACAATTACCCAATATAAATCAACTGAGAAAGTCACTTGTTCAATATTTGAGCCTCAGCTTCCTGTATAACAATGCCCACTGTGATTACTTCTAAAAAGATTTCTGAATGTGGACAGTAGACAAAAACAAACTTAGAAAATCTGAAGGCATCATAAAAATATAAGATGATGGCCCCAGAATTAAAAACAATTAATAAACTATTCTCTCTAATAAAGTAGAACACATAAAAGTTAAAAGCTATTTTCAAAAAGGCTTTCCTTTCCTCAGTTTCCTCAAAGGATCATTAATTAACTTAAATGCAAGACCTCAAGAGGAAAAAAAAGGAAGAAGGGCACAAAGTAGGGGACTTGCAACACTTCCTGACAAGAGTGGGGAGCTGGGGAAGACACTTGGGGTTAGCTGGAGCTGACAGAGATTTCGCTGATTAGCAGTGAAAATCTGAAGCTGAGCAACTCCGTTTCACATGCCAGCCGCCTTCTGCTGGCAGACTCCATCTCCTCCCAAAAGTTTACCCAAGAACAGAATCAGGATCCTTATCCTCACTATTCTGGTCAAATGACTCAAGACATGTCCATCATTATGGTTTACATACACGGGCAGACTATTAATCAACATCATGCCACAAGAAATTCTGAAAGATAAAGAGCAGAGTGTGTCGGTGGGGGAGGAGAGGTAGAAGAAAAAGGGAGTGAGGAGAAAGTGCAGGAGAAGGGGGGTGGGGGAAGACAGGATGGAAAACAAAAAAGGGGGAGGAGAGGTACAGGAGGAGTGGGGAGGAGAAAAAAAGAATAGATGGGGAGGGAGAAGGAAGAGGAAGCGAGAGGGAGACAAGAGGATCAGAGAAACCAACCAGGAGGATGCCTTTCGGATGCACTTCCTATCCAAAGTGGACTTTAAGGGCAGTTGCTTCAGGGAATGTGACCTTCACTACCAAGGAGAGGCAACCAGCCAAACAATGACAAGTACATTTTTTAAACCCTCCAAATGAACTAAGTTATTTGGCTGTTTCAGCACTGACTTCTCCAAGATAAAGCATGTCTAATATATCTGGCTGACTCCGGGCTGACCAGTGAATGAGCCTTCATCAAAAGCAACTTTCGAAAAATTACCACACCCGTATATAGAAAAAAATGTGTATAAAATAGCATGAATGTTTTTTCAGAGAGGTAATTCCAGTCTCAGATTTACTTTTCATTAAAAAAAAAAAAGTGCTGCAGGGTCAATATTTATATGACATGAAACAAGCACAGTAACTGTAAATTCTAGACATTTTCTCTTTTCTTTTATAATGTCCTATAAGCCCCGGGGGGCTTAATCAGGAGTAATCAACACAGAGCTTGCCTTTTAAATTATAAGGGTATATGTATAGTCTATATATGTATATTATTTATGACAAGAATAAACAACCAATATAGCCAGAGCCACACAAAGTTCACAAAAATGAGCTGGCATCACTATGAGAAGGGTTATGAACGTGGTTACAACGCTGAGGTGAGAAACTGTGTGTCAACATTGAAAAGTACATGCAAGTTGTGTCAGGAAAAGGGGCTTCATCCAGGTGAAGCAGTCTGGACTTTCTCTCTGGCCATGGACGTACTGTTGAGGAAATTTTAGTAGAGTACCAGATCAAAAAGATGCTTCAGAAAGATAAAACTATTAGAAACATGTAAGATCTAAGAGCCAAAGGATGGGGACAGGGATGAGGATCTGAGTGCCACAGACCACCCTTCTAAGCTGAAATCAAGGAAGCTGAAGTCAGGTGCAGAGCAGAGATGAATGCAAGAAATATTAACAAGGAAGAATTTCTAGGACCTTCTGTCTGGTGACTAATCACTGACTAATATTAGGGGACTACAGTAGGAGAGACAAAGAAAAATAGAAAATGAGAGGGAGGAATATGAAATTATTTCCAGGGCAACAGAGAAAATGATGGCACCATTATTAGAAACAAAGGTGCAACTGACATCACCACTTGGTGAAAATGAGTGGAGGTAAGATGGGCTGGTCAAGGAGGAGAGATCCACAGGCTGTGGGATTATGAAGTTGAAGCTCTATTTTTAAATCCAAGATGCTGCCAGGGCAGCAGTTTTATTTTAAAAGTTTTCCAGGTGCTACAAACAGGAAGTCAGAATTGAGAACTACTGAATGCGCTGTAGGACCTTCTGCGACCAGGGCAAACTCACCCACACCTCTTCCTTGGGGTCACAGGAACATGAAGCAACTGTAAACAAGGCTTCATTAGTATTTAACGGGGGGGGGGGGGGGGGGGGGGGGGGGGGGGGGGGGGGGGGGGGGGGGGGGGGGGGGGGGGGGGGGGGGCGGGGCAAGAATTCCAATCCAGTGTTGCTCATTATAGTATTATGTAAAAATAAATATATATGTAAAATGAGAACTGTATACCTTATATTTGAAGAATAAATAAGAAAATTGTCCAGTTACTTTCTTCTTAAAAATTTAAAATTTGTGGGACACCTAGGTGGCTCAGTTGGTTATGCGTCTGACTTCAGCTCGGGTCATGATCTCAGGGTCCATGGGTTCGAGCTCCACATGAGGCTCTCTGCTGTCAGTGCACAGCCACCTTCAGATCCTCTCTGTCTCCCTCTCTCTGGTCCTCCCCCACTAGCACTTTCTCTCAAAAATAAGTAAACTTAAAACAATTTTTTTTTTTAATTTGAATCCTAAAATTAAATGGACTTTAATTTCATACCCTGTCTTTTGATCCCAACTTGCCCCCAACCTCACACCAATCCACTCTAACAAATAAAGACTGAAAACCTTTCTGGCCTCAGTGTCCTCATCTGTAGCAATGAGTTTATCTACTTCCCTACTTCCCCTGGTGCTTTGTGCTATAGAGTGAAGTGAGATACCATAAGTAAAAGTGCTTTGTGAGTTATAAAATAGGCTAATCAACACAAGATATCATTATCCTAATTAAACCTAAGGTGCAATTTTCAATTTCTCCAATTATTCCCCCAAGAAAAATGTGACTTTACTTCATGGCCTGTATATGATGTTTAAATTTTATGTAAGTTTGGCAATATAGTCACTGTAAATTAATGTATATAGGGGAAAAAATGCAGAATGCTGACTTATTATTTTTCACAATTTTAAATCACAATTTTTGTGATCTTTCACTTTAAACCTAGGACTCATGATTGAAGGGATTTCTTGAGGAGTCACCTTAATATTTGTCCTTAGTATTTTTCCTTTTCTTTAATAGTGACTCATTAGTTTTCACAACAATATGGAAATTAACTCAGTAACAATTTTTTATAACAACAAAAATGAAACATAAAATAATTCTACAGCTTGCTGGGAGTATTTAGATACCAAAAGAAACTAGAAGCAATGGAAAGAGACTTCATTACTGTTGCTTCCTAATTGATCGAGGGATTCTTCTTTTAGGAGAAAGGAGTGTTTAATAAACACTTTGTTATTTGTGGATTTTTTTTTTTATTTTAGAAGTTTATAATCACACCAAATAACAACAACAGTAAGTGCAGCTGTTAATATAAATCACATCCTCATGTACCTTGGGTCCAATGCTTGTTAAATTTAAAAGTATCTTTTACGAAATTAAGCATAATTTTACACTAAGCTTTGTTAAATCTGAAAAGCTAAGAAGAAGCCTTTGTTTGTATGTGTTTTTTTTTTTAATCTCAAAATTGATGTCTGTTTACGGTAGACTACATCTAGAACTCACTAGTCTATCAGTAACAAAGTCACTGATGAAGATTTCAAAATATTATATGGAATCAAAGTAAGTTCAATTTTACCTTACCATTGAAGGCCCACATGAGAGGTCATGCAACCTGTGTATTCATAATATATCCAATAACTACAATGATTAGTCAAAGATTAGCCGTCCAGGCTGGCAATCAAAGATGGTAAACCTCTCATGACAACAGTTCGACATTACTGCATTTTCCATAGTAACAACACTTAAAGTTTATCATCTTGTCATTATCTTTACACTGCTAAACTCAGACGGTTTCAACTTACACCATTTACAAAACATTCCATCAGCTCTGAAGTATTTAAGCGCTAACTCTTGCTAATTTAAGTACCTACTCTTGTCAAAAGACAATATATTTTCTCAAAACTACTAGAATTTCTGTACCAATTAAAGCTAAAAGAGCACCTCTGATGACAACTAAAATCGGTACTATCAAGGCATACCCTTGAAGCTATCTGGAAACAAAAGAACTTTCAAATAACAGATAAGGCTGACAGAATGATTAAATCAAATGAGGAGGGAGTAAATGTTGCCCAAACTTAGTGATCATTTTTTTATCATTTTGGAAAATCTGTGCTTAGGTCTGGATAGATAGAAAGCGCTGAAACAGAAGACAACAAACAAAACTGAGTTCACCACATAAAACAATGCCTAGTTTCCACTAATTGCTTCCATACTATTTACTGCTGCAAGGTCGTCACCTTTGATGAATCAACACTCAGACAATCATCAACACCTTTGATGATCAACACTCAGACAGTATGAATAAATCATTGAAAGATATTTAGATCACCCTCAAAGTAGGCACACATGAGTTGGAAAAATGGTCCTATCAAAGTACTGACCATCAAGATTATTCCCCTTCTACCGCCTCAAAAATAGTACCTTCAATACAGAAAAAAGAGAAGGGAAAAAATGTTAGAATTTCCAAGAGCCCTAAGAATAGTCTTCCTTCTTGAAAACAGAACTTAAACATCAGAAGGCATCCAGTGAACATCTATCAAATCAGCATTTCTAACGCTAATATGGGGGTGAGGTGGTGAGAACGATGATGTCAGGTTCGGTCAAGTCAGAGACAACTTTGAATCCAATGGTGACATTAACTCTGTTACAAATCCTGACGGCCTTTGCAACGCGAAAACGTTAGCAGTTTGAAAACGTAACTGAATTCTTAAATACTGCAGTATTCAAATGACCCGCAGTGAATGAAAAGTCAGCAAACACCCTTGTTCTTTGTGAACAATGACCTAAATAATGAATCACTATAAAAAGAACACATGACACATTGAATTCGTCTGTTCGCCCTCAAATGTGCAAAGGTCTGACAGTATCAGAGATAAGACACGAGTTTACTACGACGGTATGGTCATTTTAGTCATCAGAATGTCTGGAAAAGGAGCGAACGAGAAACGGAATCAGCCCGCGAGGCGGAAAGTGTGGGGGAGGGCTTTTTAAGTCTGCGAAGCAGGCTACGGGGAAGGCGAACTGGTACCGGAGGAAAAAAGAAGTTCGGGAATGAGCCTGACCTAGCCCGAGACGCTAGCAGGGGCGGCGCGGAGTCCGGCGGGACCAGCCTTTGTTGCTTTCCCACTTGCCCCGAATTTGAAGCGCACGTCTTCAAAGCTGTCCGTCCGGGGAGAGGCGAGGGGGGCACTGAGAGGAGGCGGTGGGTGCCGCGGGGGTTCGCCTCCCCAGACCGTCCATCCGCCCAGAACCTAAACCCCCGGTGGGGGTGGGGGGACCGACAGTCTCCCCCGGGGAACGCAGGGTGGGCGCGCGCGGTGGGGGAGGGGGCTGACTCCCCTTCCAAGTGCGGCCACTTACGAAGACGCGCTGGGCACGAAGAAATCCACCGCGAAGCCGAAGTAACTTCCTTCGGGGCCGGAGTACTCGGCAGGACTGTCCACGTCGAGGTTGAAGGCGCCGCAAAGAGGCAGCAGGAATCCGGGAAGAAGGAGCAGGAGGCGGCGCGGGCGAAGGCGCAGCCGCCGCCGCGGCGGAGAAGCCATCGCCGGAGCGCGCGCGGGGCGCCGAGGCCGGAGCCGCGGCCACCCCTCCCGGAGCGCACGGTGCCCGCGGCCCGCCGCCGCCTGCGCGCGCCGAAACTGGCCGGCCGCTCGCTTCGCGGCGAGTCCCCGACAGCGCCCGGGGAGGCGGGAGGGCTGAGCCACCGAGCGGCCGCCCGGGAAGTGGGGCGCAGGGCGCGCGGGGCGGGGACAGCGGCGCCGGCGGCCCCCGACCTCCCTCCCGCTCGGCCGCCCCGCGCCTGGGCTCCCGCTCGGGACTGCGCGGGTGAGCGCCGCACCCCCCGCCTGAGTGCTGCCGCGGGCGGTGGAAGGAGGTAGAGAAGGGGGAGGAGCCGGCCCGGGAGGCCTGGCAGCGGCGCTGGAGGAAGTGAAGGAGGAGGAGAGCCGTCCTCCGACTGGAGAGAGCCGGGTGCACTTCCGTGCGCGCGGTCGCCTCCCGTCCCGAGAGCGAGGTGCCAATGCCGAAGCCCCAGCCCCTCAGATCCCCGGGCCGCGGCAGCGCTGTTGGACGAGGGCCTCGGACCCAGCTCCAGGGGGACAGTGGTGCACGTAGGGATGGCCAAGGGTCCCAACCCGCCCGCGTCCAGGGGCACCCCACGCTCCCGGGTCCCGCCGGGAACTCCTGTGCTACTTTTGTTTAAAAATGAGGACAGCTTTATCCGCCTCTCGGTTTCTACTCCTAAAACCCTGGCAGGCTCTCACAAACGAAACTCTGTAATTAATGGTCGTTTTCCTCCCCCACTCTATCCCACACACACACTGAACTTAATTATAAACTTTCAGAATGCTAGCACAGCCCCTTCCAGGAGTCGTGTTAAAGCTGAACTTGAAGGATTGGCAGGGCAAAGAATTGGCAGTAATCGTTTCAAATCAAGTCAGACTAGTAGAAACCTTATTCCTAGTTTATTAGCTGAAGTTGGGTGATTGCGAATAACTAGCGCATTGATTTAGGACGCGTGAGTAGAAATAGAATTTTAGAGTTGGAAGAAGGAATATACACCATTGAAGTAAGGCCTCTGTGAACCTGTTGCTGTTAGGGTTTCCACGGCCTCCAGGCTCCTGACAGTTCCCCGGACTTACTTGAGAACTGGAACCTTGACCTCTTTCTTTATATTCTGTAGTCTTACCACCTGGCCAGGCAGATAGTGAGAAATCGGTAAAATGTTGGATGGAGATGAAATGATGAGTAAACTTTGTCCAGAGAGGGGACTTTCCTATATTGTGTATCATGTGTGAAGGAATTTGGTGAACAAGACAGAGTATAAATGCACTGCATAGACCTTAAAAACCTACAAGTACTGGAACAGTAATTTTGGATTGTTTTCCCAAAGTAGGTATTAAAACTGAATCACAATGCACACTAATCTCCTAGCTTTTAATTAATCTTGTGAAGGAGCATGTATTTAAGTGGAAATGAAATGTCTAATTTGAATTTTTAGTACTTAATTGCATTATATATTTTGATTCTTAAATTTGACTCCAAGATATGTCCCCAAACCTTGGCCATCTTTCACACACCATGGCCCAGCACTTGTCTGAAGGAAATTACCTCGTGAGGCAGGTGATCCTGGACAAATACGTAGAAATACAAATGTTTTCTTTCCCCTCACTCTGTTCCAGATGCACTGAAGAGGCAAAAACTCAAAGGGTCTTTTATTCCTTAAAAGCCTGATAACCCTTTGGAAATCTGTCCAGCCAGGAATAGCAGAAGATTGTGGAGATTTAAACTCTAGCTGAAATCAGTAAGCCTTCCCACTCCCCAGCTTCTGATCCAGGACAGAGATCCAGTAGGCCAGAGGAGGGAAGAACACCAGGAAAAGGAAGAATACAAAGCAATGGCAACACGTATGTGCCCACCGAAACTGAGTGAACTCAGGTCCCCATTTCTGTTAGGAGACCGTGAACCAGACTAACCCAGTATCTTAAGGCACTCTTGAATAATAAATGCAGGCATCTTTGTAACAGAGTTATCATGCTTGAGCAGTCACCTACCCAACACCTTGCAAATTCAGGGAGTTTATTATAGTACGTATCAATTCAGCCAGCACTTATTCGGAATCCACAGTGTACCAAGGCATTGTGTCCATGGGAGAGGGAGAAGCATATTTTATTCTATGGAAGAAAAGCTGTGCCTCTCACCTAGTCCAATGATGCTACTCTTCACATCGTAACAATTTCCCCACTTAAAAGAGCTGGATAATAATATATCTACATTAAGTACAATCACTTTCTTACAGAGGAAATAAAATATTAGATAGTAAAAGGAATTTTGACTTTGAATTTTACCCTCTGCCAAGGCTGTCCTTTAATTAGAATGTTGATTCCATTGGTTTCTATAAATTCAAATGCCTGAGTTCAATTGCTCAGTTCACCCAGTACTAGTTAATGACCCTGGTCAAATCACTTCAACCATTCTGTGCCTCAATTTTCTTATCTATAAAATGGGAAGGATGGTAACACCTGCTTATAGAATTGAACAGTACCTGTTGCCATCAATACTTTTACTACTGTTAGTTTAGTACAGTGGTAATAGTAAATTTGTATGACACGAAATTTGTATTATTATACTCTCTTAGTTCTAGTACCTATCCAACAGTTCCTTCGATAACCACAATCAAACTAGAACTCCACTTGGCTTTGTCTCTGCACACACAAAAGCACAGTCCAGTTACTCCAAAATAATTTAAGAAAAATTTCAAATTTTTATCTCTCAATATCAAGGTGGATTCAGTTCATAACTCATGGAAGCCCTTCTGCAACCCCCTTCTTCTCCTCTCCATTTCTCTAGAGACTTTAATCCACTAAACTCAACCCTACAATGTTGCTGTTGCTCTTTTTGTCTGACTCTCTCCTGCCTCTCCTCTCCCAAGTATTAACGAGGGAGATTTACTTGGCCTCTCAGGCTTCATCCCCACTCCCAACCCCAGTGCTGTCTTTTCCTATCTGAAAAGATAAGAAAAGATGCCAAGCCAGCACCCGGTGCTCCTTGGGTGGCCGGGAAGGCAACAAAAGTAGAAAACTTATCTCCTTTTTAGGTTTGCTTCCTAATCTACCCCTACGATGTTAGGATTATTCAAGTCTCTGCCTTGGTTCACTGCACTTCTTGTTCTACACATCCCCTGCATGATCTTATTCATCACCACATTCTTGCCACGCCCCACCTCCCAAAGTGGCTTTAGCCATATTAAATTAATTACTTACAGTTTCTACAGAATGACATCTTGGTTCACAGGGCTCTGTCTTCCTAGAAAACACTAGCCTTTCTCTTGGACCACTTCCCCCAGTCTTCTTCCTTCTGCCACATGCAAAGATACACAAGGTCCTCTATCTAGCTATTTCCTGCCCTTCTTTCAAAATGTGTATCAGGCATCATTTACATCCTCCATGAAGCCTTCTATAAAGAACCATGCCTTCTTGTTTTTGTATCCTTTGTGCTCACCACTGAGCTCAACAATGGAATTAATTCTACTCCCTAGAGACTTACTAATAACTAACAATTTTATTAAGCTTACTCTGTGTGGAGCATTTTGATGTGTATTAAGTCATTTAGTAATCATAAAATCCTATCAGATAGATTCTATTAGTAGCCCAAATTTAAAGGTGAAGAAACTGATTCTCTAGGAGATTGAATAATTTTTCCAAGGTCACATATCCTTGTGGGCAAGGAAGGGAGCTAGTAATGATCTCCAAGGCCTTCCCCATTCCTGAGAACCTGAAGCTTCAGTGACCTCTCCAGGCTAACTAGGATGGTTGTTCATAACACCCATGAAATGAACCCATCTGGTCTTGCTCAAATACTTTCCCCCTACACTAGGCAGACTAAAGATGCCTACTGAGGATAAACTGGCTCGTATCCCCAAACACTGAAAATGAAAAGGGGCAATGTTTCTTGTCCTCATCTATATGTCTAACCCTCATCATAAAATTTTCATAACAGCAGGAACTCAATCATTTGTTGCCTTTAGATCAGACACTCCTTCCATATAATAGGAGAAGTTAGTTACAAACTTAAGGTTCAGATAAATGCTGGGGAAAATGTGGAAATATCTTAGTTCCCTTGTTAAAAGAACAAGACAAAGATAACTAGTCTTTCGAAGTTTCAAAAACAAATATGCAACTCTCCTGACTTGTTTTTGTTTTTGTCTTTAAACGGGTTTAACTTACATACATTACTGTTAAATTGAAATATTTGCTATGAAGGTAGTTCCTTTTGATTTTTCCCCTGAGGACTGAATATGTTGATAAGCCAAAGAAAATATATACTGTCTTTTCTCTCTAGCTTGATGAATAGATAATATTTCACCATCTGAATATCTCTTTTCTCTCCAACACGCTTTCAGTTTACTCATTTCACCTGGTTTTTAAATGTTCACCTTATCTCTTTAATACCAATGGACTTAATTGGTCCAAACGGAAATAACCATATTGATTACCTTTGTATAAAAATCCTAAGAACGGGACATGTATACATGTAAATATTGAAACTTAATAATGATATCACTACATAACTTCAAGTGTGAAGTGAAAGTGAGTGGATTAAGAAATTATATATAAAACATATTGCTTCCATTAAGTCAAACTTAGATTTTAAATATCGAGCCATATTTCCTCCTGGAGATGTACGATTATTGAGCACCTTCCTTGTGGTCCTATTGCCATGAGTCCTTTTTTAAACAGTCTTTCAGGGTTTGGATAACCCATGATAGAAGATATCCTAGAAAACTGAGATTCAAAGACCAAATTAGAAATCACAACACAGAGTAACTTTAATAGCCATGAATAGAAAAAACAAGCACTTGGAATTCTGTGCCTCAAGGGAGCAGAGCACGGTGGGCAGGAAGCCTTAGTAAAAGTGTCTGTGTGGTCTCCTCACGTCTGCAAATCTGCTGTGCTCACCACTTCCTCTGTTCCTGAGGTTCGCTCTTTCTTTTCTTCTTTCTTTCTTTCCTTCCTTCTTTCTTTCTTTCTTTCTTTCTTTCTTTCTTTCTTTCTTTCTTTCTTTCTTTCTTCACTTCTTTTTCAATATGGAATATCTTCTTTCACCTGGTCTCCCACCCCAATTCCACCCAAACTTTAGCATTCAGTTCAAGACTCCTTTTTTCCAGAAAACGTTACATAGTTTCAGTTTCTCCCTTCTCTTTAAAATGACTTGTGTTTCCAAGTCTAATCCGCTCACAACTCAACATTTAATTGTTGTTATTTATTTCCTGGAGTTTTTGACAGTATTTGAATAAAATTTTATTTAATATTAATTCTTGGTATTCTCAGGCATCTCAGGATTTTTTTCCTAGTGAAATTATCAGTTCCTTATAAATAGGAGCTATGTTTTCTTAATTTATATATTCTCCCATAGCATTGAATACAGTGCTGAATTTATATTTCAAAAAAATCATTAATAACTTATTGAAGAATGGGGTGCTTGGGTGGCTTAGGCAGTTAAGTGTCCGGCTCTTGGTTTGGGTTCCGGTCATGATCTCACAGTTTTCTCAGTTTGAGCATCATCAGGCTCTGCGCCGGCAGCACGGAGCTGCTTGGGATTATTTCTCTCTCCTTCTGTCTCTGCCCCACCCCAGCTCACTCTGTGGCTGTCTCTCTCTAAATAAATAAACTCGTGAGAGAAGTAAACATGTTGATCTCGAGGCCCCCAGCTTTATTGAGTCATAACTGACAAGACTGTAGCGAACATGTTGCTCTTACTCATAATTAAGTGTTCAGTGCCCAGCACAGTTCTTACTGAATATCAAGAAACTAAGAAGTATTTGCTGAAGGATAAATGGATGAACGTATGAATAAAAAAGCAATTGTTACTTTTATAAATTGAACACATAAAGTCAGTAACTCAAAAAACATTCTTGCATAAATGAATGAATGAATATATATTTTTCAAGAAGTAGAAAAGCCCAAGAATATCTCGTAAATTCATTTTATAACTAGCAAAGAAATAGGATTAAACTACTCACTTTATCTAGAATAGTGTTTCTAAGCTTTGTAGCTGTTTTTCATTCCTGGTTGTAATTTGGGATTAGGTTTTGGGAATGAAGGAGATAAAAATTAATCACAAATGGCAAGAAATGTCCTTTGCATTCCTGGAGTTCTCTGCATCTCATTGTGAAAAACCACTCTGCTCTCAAGATAGGCATTTTTTTGTTTTAAGTTTATTTATTTAAGTAAGCTCTACTCCCAACGTGGGGCTTGAACTCACAACCCTGCGATCAAGGGTTGTATGTTCTTCCAACTGAGCCAGCCAGGTGCCCCTAGGTATCCGTTACTTCAAGGACATGTCTGGTAGTTTTCAGAATTTCCCTTCAAATAACCAACATGTTGTAAAAATGTAAAAGGAAAATCGTGTATATTATTTTATTTAAAGTAATTAAAAATTACAGCATCCTCTTACACTACAACTACTTAAGAGGATTGAATTTGTTTTAAAGGCTTGGAGTGTTGATGTGTGCCAAGACATAGACCACATTTCTCAGTACAGCACTTATCATACAAAAAAAAAAAATCCATGTTCGAAAGAGGGTAATGCTGTCCAAATTACTGTTCTATCACTGAAAAGTCAAATTAGAGGCTTAGGTAAAGAAAGCAAAGTGTTTGTGGTATGTACAGAATTAGCAAACACATTTTTAAAAATAATCCATTGAAAAAATGGAATTTCAAAAGAACACTATGTTTTATTTATATCATGAGTCATAAAAGGAAGCATGGTATAATTTAAAATGTCCCTGGCACTTGATAAATGATTGCTAATACTTTCCTCCTACTAATCATTTTGTATAAATGTAGCCTTGCTGTAACTGGAGACTATAACCCAAACTTCTAATTCCTTTTTCCTTCAGATTATGATAAACATAAAGTCATAATCAGAAGATCTTTAAGAACTATAATCTGCAATGTTTTACATATATTTATTTTTTCCCTGGAGAAAATGGCAAAAAAATGTGTCATTAATGACAAAACACACCATTTTTATATTGTACATGTATGTATATTATATGTGTATAGTTCTTGAAATCTTTTCCTTAGATACATGCTTTAATCCTACTATTGTTTAGTAATATGCCATCTATATTATTATTGAAATTTTTTTAGTCAATAAAAATAAACTCCATATTTCAAAAATACATAGCTAGACATGTCTACAGAACACAATTTTTCAGGAGAAATTTTAATATCAAGAACATAAGAAGGTGATATTATTGTAGCTATATAATACTATTATACTGTGCTACTATATAATACCTTATAGTATTATATACCAGTGAATGTTATCGAAGTTATATAACTTAGTGTACATTACATATGTATTCACTTTTTCATGCCCTATCATATAAAAAGAGCTATGTAAACCTATTTTTAACACAAATAAAACATAAATTTATTCACATGACTATTGAATTGTTTTTCTTTCCACTCACTCCTCCTAAACTGGTCTTATTAAAGAATATGTTACTCATTCATTTATTCATTGGATATTTATTATTAAGCGTCCTTTATATGCCCAACACTGCAATTAGAGCTTGAATTACCAAGACAAATCAGATATGACCCCTGCCAGGAACTTAAAAGTTTAATTAGACAAATACGTAAGTAAATAATGCTCATTTACATTTATTAAGGGACATATTTTACTATTACCAAGTGCTCTATTAAAATGCTGTATATGGATTATGCCTCTTCATAAAATACAATTACTGCATGTGGGTAAATTTAACCCATTTTACAGATGAGAACAATAAGTGTGGTACTGTTAAGATACGTCCCCTTTGGGGGGTGCCTGGCTGGTTCAGTTGGTAGAGCATGTGACTCTTGATCTCAGGATCATGAGTTCAAACCCCATGTTATGTATGAAGCCTACTTTTAAGAAAATGTTTAAAATATTCTCCCTTCAAGATGTGGAGCTAAATTCCTCACCTCTTGAGCTTGGACTGGATTTCATGAATGACTTTTAATGAATAGAAGAAGTGACTGTGCAATTTTGTTGACGAGGACATAAAAGGCACAGGACTTCCTTTTGTTCTATCACATGGGAAGCCAGATGCCATCTGGGAAGAACATACAAGGTGCCCAGGGAGAGGCCCAAATGACAAAAACCTGAGGTCTCCTTCCAACAGCCACCTGAGTGAGTGGATTCTTCAAAGTGGATTCTTCTTCCCACTCTGGCCTTCAGATGATTGCAACTCTTGCCAACATTTAAACTCAAGAGAGAGTCTGAGCTAGAAACCATCCCTTTAAGCTGCTGTTTAACTACTAATGCACTGAAACTGTGACATAATAAATATTTGTTGCTTTCAGCCAATACATTCTGGGGATAATGTGTTATTGAGTAACAGATAACTAACACAATGAGTTTAGAGAAGTTATGTCATTTTTCATTAGGGTCACAGAGCTAGAAAGTGTTAGAGATTTTTACACACAGTCTATATAGCTAAAGTGACCATATAATTTATCATCCAATTGGGGCACTGTAGTGAGTAACAGGGATGTGGATAATAATTATACCGACACAACAGCTATATGCAGGAACCATCTAGGGGAAACTGGGGCATAGGATCACTCTAATTACACCCTGCTTTTTATTGTTGCACTACTCTGTCTCCTATATAAGTAAGTGTATACAACGTGACTAGTCCAACACTGGAAATAAAAGTACAAGGAAAGGATAAGCCATCTGCTCTCACAGAGACTGCTAGCTACTTACCCAATATTCATTGTCCCCTTCTTGTTTGGTAATAAAATCCTTATATTGTGTGGTGGCAATAATATGTCTAGATGGAAAACAAAAACAAAAACCCCTGCATTTCCCAGCTCCCTTACAGATGACGAGAAGGTGTTGGTAGAAAATGTCAGGTAGAACTACCAGCCTCTTAGAAGAGGGCTAGTTTAACTATCAGGAGCCCTTTTTCCTCGGCAATGTCTCTACAGCTGATGCCTGGGACACAGATGTGATGGTTAGAGCTGAAGCAGCCTCTGTGAGAACATAAAGAAGCATACTTGGCAAAAGAGGGCATGGTCTAAGAATTACAGAGCAGAAAGTCTGGGTTTCTGAAAACCATGGACCTATCATTCTGGTCTTGGATAATAAACATGCAGATTATATTCTATCAGAAGAAAATATACCTCTTTGTTTAATCAGCTATTGCTAGAATTTTCAGTTACACCTTGACTACCCTAATCCTAACTGATATACCCACCTTAATTCCTCAAACAATAGCTTTAAATTTTTAGTACCATTTATATTTTTACCCTATTTTAATAGAAATTATTCTAGATATATTGACCACTCTTCCTACTTTTTCAAGTAGCTAGAACAGAAGCATTGTATGATAGTTTTCTTAATGATATAAAGTTCTCATTTACAGAAAGCAGAATCAGTTCACTTTTTAGTGTCTAATAGAGTTTAATTTGCTCTACGGAAGCTGTTTCAGTTGTTGGTGTTAAAGAAACAAATATGAGTTAAGTTCTTATGAGCCATACTCTTTTAGATCAGCTGGTGCCTTCATCAATTTTGTTCCTTTTAAATGATTCATTTGGGGGGTTTTCTAAACTCTCCACTCTTACTTCCTCTAAAAGCTTGAACACTAATTAAGGATTTCCACCTTTCAGTCATTATGGAAATGTGCCAGGGGATTTTCATGAAATGTTAAATATTTGGGTTTAATAGAAAATGATTACATTCATAAAGGTGTTAGATACAGAGCTCTTAATCACATAATTGCATTAGGTCTAGCTCATAGGAACATAAAATAATTAAATAAAAGGCTTGGTTCATGTTCAGCATTTTTGTGAAGCTTAAAGGTATTTCTACAGTTAGTTTTCTTTTTCTTTTGAGTTTTAAAAAGATAATTACTATTATGGGATGTTTACACTAATGCTACTCTTTAGGCATAAGTGAGATTCTTTAAGAAACCAAGTTAACTTTTTTACTCTAATTATTTCAAATTAGTTAATCTATTTCTGTTTAGAATACACTTATCATTAACAACATTTTTAAACAGTTATTGTAATAATGTGCTTCCTATAGAGAATAAATCATTTCATACATCTAAAAAATCTAGGAAAAGGATATAGAAGAAAACTTCAAGAACCATCTAACAATTATGTCTGACCCAAAACATAATGGTGAATGACATTTATTAAAAGTAATTTAGGGGCACCTGGGTGGCTCAGTCGGTTGAGCTTCCGACTTCGGCTCAGGTCATGATCTCATGGTCTGTGAGTTCGAGCCCCGCGTCAGGCTGTTTGCTGACAGCTCGGAACCTGGAGCCTTCTTTGGATATTGTGTCTCCCTCTCTCTTTGACCCTCCCCCATTCATGCTCTGTCTCTCTCTGTCTCAAAAATAAACCTTAAAAAAAAAAAGTAATTTAAACTGGGGATCCTGGGAAGCTCAGTCAGTTAAGAGTCCAACTCTTGATTTTGGCTCATGTCATGATCTCACAGTTCATGAGTTCAAGCCCCGTGTTGGGCTCTGCGCTGAGAGTGGGGAGCCTGCTTGGGATTCTCTGTTTCCCCCACCCCTCTCTCAAAATAAATAAACTTTTTTAAAAAAGGAATTTAAACTAAGGCTGAATGATAGAGGTGATTTGATAGAGATACGGTAGATTCATGTTGTCTAATAGAACTTTCTGCAACAATGGAAATATTCTGTATCTATACTGTCTCAAATACTTGTATCGGCCACATGTGGCTATGGAGCACTTGAAATGTGGCTAGTGTGACTGAGAAATTAAATTTCAAATTCTATTTAATTTTAATTGCCATGTGTGGCTAGTGGCTAGATGGTATTCATACAGAGACAAAAGAATGAGATTTGTTGGGATTCTACAGTCTTTCCCAACTTCATATTACATTACCACAGCTACAAAAATGAGTGGTTAAACTTTATTTTCCCATGTTCTCTATTCTGCACATTTTCCCTGTTTCTAATACCTATAATTAAATCACTCATTAATTTAGTCATCACAGAACCACAATGTGTCAAGCACAGTAAAAAATCAAAATCTGTTCTGGCGTTAACATTTCTAACCTTTCTGATTTTCCCTCTTCCTCCCTTCATTAGCCCTTCCTCTCTGGGACAGCTTTCTCATCTTCAACTGTGATAACTAGGTAGCAGGCTGTGAAGACCATACCCAAATACTGGAACTTTCAGGTTCACCAGAGATCTCTCTGCTTGGGTAGAGCAAAGCCATAGCAATTGATGGGCTCCTGCAGGAGCACTAAGGGTTCTGAGTCAGATTCCAGTTGCTTTTAGAGTAAATAATATGATTTAGTTGCACATCTGAGATGTGCTTCTGGTGGGTTGGAATTCCCACTCCTGCCAGCAACCTTCCTGATGATTCTCAGGATTCTCAAAGGGGCTTCAGCCTACATGGAGCTCTCCATCTCACTTGCACCTCACTTCTGCACCTGGTCTGTTCACTCAACACTGCACGTACCCTAGCTCAACCCAACATGGAACATGGTCCCTTTTACATAGAATCTACAAAGCAACCTAAATGCAAGGTAGTCATGTGTAACAGAATTCTGCAGAAAGTCTGAGGGCAGTGGTGGATAGGGTATGTTGCAGGTGAATATTAGACCTGTTCTTTTTTTTTTTTTAAGTTTGTTTGTTTGTTTATTTTCAGAGAGACAGAGAAAGAGAGAGAATGAGTTGGGGAGAGGCAGAGAGAGGGAGAGACAGAATCCAAAGCAGACTCCATGCTGTCAACACAGAGCTTGACTTAGGGCTTGGTCTCACAAACCGTGGGATCATGACCTGAGCAAAACCAAGAGTCAGATGCTTAACTGAGCCACCCAGGTGCTCCAATTGACCTGCTCTTTAAAGCCCTCCCCATTCCCTCTGTGGGAACCTCCCCTGCTTATGACTCCTTCTCAGACTCCTAACTGCCCATCGCGTCGCATCCACCTCCAGAAGACACTCTTGTCTCTTATCCTCACTCTCAAGCCCCCATTTCTCCTCTCTGGGCTGAGACTGTGTCTAAATCTCTCTAACTTTTATAACCTGAGCAATTCAGGCTTCTCTTTGTTTGCCCTCAAAACCTTGGGACTTACATTGTCAGATTCCATTTTTCAAATAAAAAACTAAGTAAAATGTATCTTCTTACCCTAAAAAACATTCTGGTTCCAAATTTTGAAATAAAATTGTCTGTTTTTCATATAACTATATATGCTATATAACTACATATTACTCTAAAGTAGTTTCAGAGAAGGCTTGTTATAAAATTAATAAAGTGTTATGGGGACTGGAAGGCAGAACAGGCATTTATTTATGTTTCTATTTTAGTATAGCCACAACCAATATGGGTTACATAAGATTTTGTAAACATGTCTGAGAATCTTACAACCTACTTACAATATTGTCTTCAATAGGAAATATTTCATGAGCACTAGAAAATGGCATGACAGATACCTGAAAAACAAATCATGAAAATGAATTATTTTTTTTCTTGGAGTTGACTTACAGAAGCAAGTGGGCGATAATAATTATTTTGACAAAACTATGTCGCGTCACCTATAATACCTTTCAACAATGCATAAGATAGGTCCATGTATACTTTCACTAAGTGAAAACACTTACTGAGTCACTACTACGTGTAAGATACCATGGCACTGTGGCAGATCCTACAGGGCTTTCAAGAATGGAGCGTTTGTCCTATCTCAAGAAACAAGAAAAATCCCAAATACAAAATCTAACAGCACACCTAAAGGAACTAGAAGCAGAACAGCAAAGGCAGCCTAAGCCCAGCAGAAGAAGAGAAATAATAAAGATCAGAGCAGAAATAAACAATATAGAAACTAAAAAAACTGTAGAGCAGATCAACGAAACCAAGAGTTGGTTTCTTGAAAAAATAAACAAAATTGACAAACCTCTAGCCAGGCTTCTCAAAAAGAAAAGGGAGATGACCCAAATAGATAAAATCATGAATGAAAATGGAATTATTACAACCAATCCCTCAGAGATACAAGCAATTATCAGGGAATACTATGAAAAATTATATGCCAACAAATTGGACAACCTGGAAGAAATGGACAAATTCCTGAACACCCACACTCTTCCAAAACTCAATCAGGAGGAAATAGAAAGCTTGAACAGACCCATAACCAGCGAAGAAATTGAATCGGTTATCAAAAATCTCCCAACAAATAAGAGTCCAGGACCAGATGGCTTCCCAGGGGAGTTCTACCAGACGTTTAAAGCAGAGATAATACCTATCCTTCTCAAGCTATTCCAAGAAATAGAAAGGGAAGGAAAACTGCCAGACTCATTCTATGAAGCCAGTATTACTTTGATTCCTAAACCAGACAGAGACCCAGTAAAAAAAGAGAACTACAGGCCAATATCCCTGATGAATATGGATGCAAAAATTCTCAATAAGATACTAGCAAATCGAATTCAACAGCATATAAAAAGAATTATTCACCATGATCAAGTGGGATTCATTCCTGGGATGCAGGGCTGGTTCAACATTCGCAAATCAATCAACGTGATACATCACATTAACAAAAAAAAAGAGAAGAACCATATGATCCTGTCAATCGATGCAGAAAAGGCCTTCAACAAAATCCAGCACCCTTTCTTAATAAAAACCCTTGAGAAAGTTGGGATAGAAGGAACATACTTAAAGATCATAAAAGCCATTTATGAAAAGCCCACAGCTAACATCATCCTCAACGGGGAAAAACTGAGAGCTTTTTCCCTGAGATCAGGAACACGACAAGGATGCCCACTCTCACCGCTGCTGTTTAACATAGTGCTGGAAGTTCTAGCATCAGCAATCAGACAACAAAAGGAAATCAAAGGCATCAAAGTTGGCAAAGATGAAGTCAAGCTTTCGCTTTTTGCAGATGACATGATATTATACATGGAAAATCCGATAGACTCCACCAAAAGTCTGCTAGAACTGATACAGGAATTCAGCAAAGTTGCAGGATACAAAATCAATGTACAGAAATCAGTTGCATTCTTATACACTAATAATGAAGCAACAGAAAGACAAATAAAGAAACTGATCCCATTCACAATTGCACCAAGAAGCATGAAATACCTAGGAATAAATCTAACCAAAGATGTAAAGGATCTGTATGCTGAAAACTATAGAAAGCTTATGAAGGAAATTGAAGAAGATTTAAAGAAACGGAAAGACATTCCCTGCTCATGGATTGGAAAAATAAATATTGTCAAAATGTCAATACTACCCAAAGCTATCTACACATTCAATGCAATCCCAATCAACATTGCACCAGCATTCTTCTCGAAACTAGAACAAGCAATCCTAAAATTCATATGGAACCACAAAAGGCCCCGAATAGCCAAAGGAATTTTGAAGAAGAAGACCAAAGCAGGAGGCATCACAATCCCAGACTTTAGCCTCTACTACAAAGCTGTCATCATCAAGACAGCATGGTATTGGCACAAAAACAGACACACAGACCAATGGAATAGAATAGAAACCCCAGAACTAGACCCACAAATGTATGGCCAACTCATCTTTGACAAAGCAGGAAAGAACATCCAATGGAAAAAAGACAGCCTCTTTAACAAATGGTGCTGGGAGAACTGGACAGCAACATGCAGAAGGTTGAAACTAGACCACTTTCTCACACCATTCACAAAAATAAACTCAAAATGGATAAAGGACCTAAATGTGAGACAGGAAACCATCAAAACCTTAGAGGAGAAAGCAGGAAAAGACCTCTCTGACCTCAGCCGTAGCAATCTCTTACTCGACACATCCCCAAAGGCAAGGGAATTAAAAGCAAAAGTGAATTACTGGGACCTTATGAAGATAAAAAGCTTCTGCACAGCAAAGGAAACAACCAACAAAACTAAAAGGCAACCAACGGAATGGGAAAAGATATTTGCAAATGACATATCAGACAAAGGGCTAGTATCCAAAATCTATAAAGAGCTCACCAAACTCCACACCCGAAAAACAAATAACCCAGTGAAGAAATGGGCAGAAAACATGAATAGACACTTCTCTAAAGAAGACATCCGGATGGCCAACAGGCACATGAAAAGATGTTCAGCGTCGCTCCTTATCAGGGAAATACAAATCAAAACCACACTCAGGTATCACCTCACGCCAGTCAGAGTGGCCAAAATGAACAAATCAGGAGACTATAGATGCTGGAGGGGATGTGGAGAAACGGGAACCCTCTTGCACTGTTGGTGGGAATGCAAATTGGTGCAGCCGCTCTGGAAAGCAGTGTGGAGGTTCCTCAGAAAATTAAAAATAGACCTACCCTATGACCCAGCAATAGCACTGCTAGGAATTTATCCAAGGGATACAGGAGCACTGATGCATAGGGCCACTTGTACCCCAATGTTCATAGCAGCACTCTCAACAATAGCCAAATTATGGAAAGAGCCTAAATGTCCATCAACTGATGAATGGATAAAGAAATTGTGGTTTATATACACAATGGAATATTACGTGGCAATGAGAAAAAATGAAATATGGCCTTTTGTAGCAACGTGGATGGAACTGGAGAGTGTGATGCTAAGTGAAATAAGCCATACAGAGAAAGACAGATACCATATGGTTTCACTCTTATGTGGATCCTGAGAAACTTAACAGGAACCCATGGGGGAGGGGAAGAAAAAAAAAAAAAAAGAGGTTAGAATGGGAGAGAGCCAAAGCATAAGAGACTGTTAAAAACTGAGAACCAACTGAGGGTTGATCGGGGGTGGGAGGGAGGAGAGGGTGGGTGATGGGTATTGAGGAGGGCACCTTTTGGGATGAGCACTGGGTGTTGTATGGAAACCAATTTATCAATAAATTTCATAAAAAAAATAAAATAAAATAAAATAATTTTAAAAATTAAAAAAAATAAAAAATAAATTAAAAAAATAAAAAAATAAAAAAAAAAGAATGGAGCGTTTGTTAGGATTCTTTCAAAAGCAAATGACAATAACCCAACTCACATTAGCTTAACCAAAAAGAGAATTTCCTGGTTTCACATAACCAGGAAACTCGGGGCTGGTTCTGGCTTCAAACACACCCCAATACCCAAGGAATATAGTTCCCACCCTCATCCTCATTTTCCTGTCTTTTCCAGCTCTGTTTCCTTCTCTGGTTTAGTCTCACCCTCTCCTACTGCTTCAGATTCCTCAGTTGAACAGGGAAGATAGTTATCTACAATCTCAGGTTATTTGTCATAGTTTAGCAATTCCATCCTAGCTGAAAAATCTGTCTTCCTCTCAAATCAATACATCAATTCCAGGCAATGATTCTTACTGGCTCTATTTATAATAATTGCTTACCGTTGAACCAATTACTATGTTCAGAGGAGTGAGATATTTTGATTGGTCATACCTCAGTCAGGTGATTACTCCTGTGGCACATTACTGTAGTAAATAGGATGCTCTTAACCATTCAGGATGGAGTAAAGATGAAGCCAGACATACAAACATAATATATGCCCATTGTGAATTGATAAGTAACATGCCTTGTCCTCAAGGACTTTTTCTTATATAAATCTTAGTAGTTACGGAGGACAAAAAAATGCCCCATGTGTGCCCAAAATTTCTAATTTCAGTATAAACCAGTTGTCTACATTATAAAACATTTAAATATCCCCAGCATCCTTCTTACTATTATGTAAATCTGGATTTATTAATTTTAAACTGAGTGTGAAAACTATTTGATCATTAGCATAATATTTTTGTGGTTGAAATGCTATGTTGGCTTAGAACTTTTTCTGAATGATAAATTTATCTTTAAATATTGTGAAAACTATGTCAAATCTAATAAGTCATTTCCTCAGTTAACTCTGGTTTTGTGGCTATAATGGTTTGAAAATTGTTCCTTGGTTTAACCATACTTTGGTTGCTACCATATTTAGAGACAATTTATTTTAGGGTGGACAGAAAAAGCTATTATTTTTATAGGAATTTTATTGGGTAGAGAGTATAATTTGTGTTATTTTCTACTCATGCTGTCATGGTATATAGAAAGAATTTTAAAAACCTGATGTTTGCATCATATATTTTTACTAAATGTGTTTCACATGCAATTGAGTGAAATACAAGCTTTTGTTGCCCTAAGCCACTTAGATTTTTGAGTTAATTTTATACTCTAATATAATCCTAAGTAATCCTGACAAATATAGATGTGTTCAGTGGTAAGTTATCATAATTTATAAATGAAAAGATTCTCACCATAATTCTGTAAATATTGTAACTTTTCCCTTGTTGCATTATGTACAATTTATATTCTAGGCAAAAACACACATACATTTGAATGATTCCCCTAACAGGGAATTATTTCCACCTTTTTCCCCAGAGAAGGGAAAAAAATCATAATTTGGGGAGTGTCAGAGATTCTTCAATGCCAACTATCTGTGCATACTGATGATTTTTTTTCTTACTCTATTTCAGCAACTAAACTTCCACAAACAGCTCCTGAAAAGGAAGGTTTCTGGGTAGAAGTTATACTACTACGTGAGAAATCAGGGTTTTTATAAGTTATTTCACTTTCACTGTGGCAAAGAGAATTGACCTCACCAAACTACTTGGGGAGAGGCAACTATTGAGAGTCTTCTGGGTTCTCATCTCCTGAGAGCAAACAGGAACCACGAGAAGACTAAGTTTAACTTGTCATCTGCCACTGGGAAGCGGCCATCTCTGCTTCTCAAATACCACTTTATCTTTCTCTTAAGTAACACTTCCTTCATGCTTTAACTCCCTCTCGTTCAAATGTTTCTTGGCAATGGAACCTTCTCTTCCAATGGCATATTAGCAGAATTCACATAAATAAAACAGATAAAAGCAGGACGCAGACACTTCAAGTAAGTATCACCACACAGCACAGCCAAGAGTCATGGTGTTACATTCTCAAACTGGATTAGTTATGACGCCCCAGCACGGGGATAGGAGCAAGGTGGACACATGAGTAAAAGCCCGAGTCATTTCTTTCTAGCAGATTCCCCTTAATCTTTCTATCATGACTTCAGGATATTCACCTGCAGTTCATATTGCTCTCCACTCAGCTAAAGCTTCCCGGGGAATCTGCCTTCCCTGTTGGCCCTTCTCCTTTCATGATGTTCAAGACAATCCACACACTCTTTTTCTGCTTCTGACTCAACTCTGCCACATTTCTTATACCTGACCTCTTACTTCAAGACTCTAGCCATATCACGTTTCTAAATCTTTGTTTCCCCAGGAGGACTGTTACTGTTACTCCATTCAACCCCCTCCCCAATGAACCCATATTAGAGGAAGAGGAGGAATAGGGACCTGGGATCTGCTTTATTTATTTTTTTAAATAATTTTTTAAGTTTATTTATTTTGAGAGAGAGAGATAGAGAGAAAGAGAGAGAGAGCACAAGTGGGGAAGGGGCAGAGAGAGAGAGGGAGAGAGCGAGAGAGACGGAGAGAGAGAGAGAGAGAGAGACAGGATCCCAAGAAGGCTCAGTGCTGCCAGCGCAGAGCCCGATGTGGGGGCTCAAACTCATGAACAGCAAGATCATGACCTGAGCTGAAACTTAGAGTCAGATCCTAAACTGATTGAGCCACCCAGGTGCCCCAGACCTGCTTTTCTAAAACAAAGAAACAAACAAACAAACAAACAATTTCCTCTGGGGAGTTTTAGTTACCTATTGCTAAATAACAGTCCTCCCCCCACCTCTAAACAGAGTGGCTTAAAGCGATCTATTATTTCTCATGATTCTATGTGGGTTGACTAGCCCTTTCTCCTGGTCTCACTCAGGCAGCACCACTCTGGTGGATGCACAGCTGGAATGGAAGGTCCCAAATGGTCTCACTCACATATTTGACCATTAGCGCTGGCTGTCAGCTCTCAGTGGGGTGCCTCAGTTCTCCTTTCTGTGACTTCTCACCTTCCATTTGACCCCTGAAACTAAGAGCAGCTTCCTTACATGGCATTCTCAAGGCAATGTTCTACAAAGGTGGAAGCTGCAAGTTCTCCTGAGGCCTAGGCTTTCCTGGCACAACATCATTTCTGCCACATTCTGTTGATCAATAGCAAGTTACAAGGACAGACCAGGTCCAAAGTATGGGAAATAGACTGCATTTCTGGATAGTCAGTGGCAAAGCCTTTGTGGCTGTATTCCCCAACACACCATAGAGCATTGCTAAGTATATATTAGGTACTTAATACTTTTAGACTTCATCATCATGTCTACAGTGATTGAAGTGGTTATGAATCTCCTGGAATATGGGATTGGTGGGCTTTTATTTTTTCATGCCCAACGTGGGGCTTGAACTCATGACCCCAAGATCAAGAGCTGCATGTTCTACCAACTAAGCCAGCCAAGCGTCCCTTGTGGGCTTTGCTTTTAAATGGAAGTTTCTGCCTGTATTTGCTAGAAACAAGCTAATTTATTTTCAGGTCCTGAAAACAGCATTGCCAGTGTCATGATTTTTTAAATAAAGGGGCCTGACCTCAGCAGACAAGATATAGAAGCTCAGAAAAAGAGTTGGTATCTACACTTCCATTTTCAACCTACTCAAAATCAACTATGGAATTATTTAAGGGAAGTCATTAATATACAAAATTGCAAATTTTTCGCAACTATTTTACTCAGATTTTTCTCTCTCTTTTTTAAGTTTTTAAATTTATTTTTAAGAAAGAGAGCGAGTGTGAGCAGGGGAGGAGAAGAGAGAGAGGGACACAGAATCCCAAGCAGACTCCACACTGTCAGCACAGAGCCCAAAGTGGGGCTGGAACGCACAAACCATGGGATCATGATCTGAACCGAAATCGGACGCTTAATCGACTGAGCCACCCAGGCACCCCCAGATTTTTCTGATAAAATTTTCCAAGTTAAAAAAGTTCAGAATTGGCTAATGTAAATTTATTTTCCTCTTTTACCATAGCTTTATGCTTTAGTGATTTTGATAAAATGGTGAAACCGTAGGACAGAGTAAAGGATTGAAGCCAGCCTGAGAAGCGAGGTAGAAAGTTTAAGGTTAAACAAACATTCTAGGAGAAAGGACTGAGAGATCAGATTGCTTGTTGTTGCAAAGCCTGCTGTGAGTCAGTGACAAAGGGAGGGTGGCCGTCCAATATGCACCCACATCTCTGCTAAAAAATGTACTACTTTATTGCAAACTACATGCAGTATTGAGAAAATGGATCTAAAATGTATTTTTGGAAAGTGGCCTCTGAGGAACTTAAATAGCAGTAATTCTTAAGAAAAATGCCTCTGCGTGCAATGTGGAACAAACCGTGAAAACATCTTTTAGTCAACTAATAGAAAACATGTGATTATAAGCCCTTGTGTTTGCCTGCAGCCTCAGGTTATAGCATTTTATATATTGTACTATATCTAACATTTGCTTTGGAATTTTCTTTCTTTTGGTTTAGACTGAAGGAAAAGTTTACCAAGGTTTATGTCTTCCTGAGTCAGCAAGTAAATTTCCCATTACTCTCCCAGTTGGGTGAGTCACCAGCCTGGTTTAGGAAAGTCACAGAGGCCTGGCTGTCTGTGCCGGATGAGAAACTTTATAGTCAATCAGTCTAGACAGATTAGGGGACAGCCACTTGGCCATTTATGGTATCATTTCCTCTTTTTTACTGGGACAGCCTAGAGAGCAAAGAGACACTCCTGGGAATATAACCAGGGTTACTAGACTTCACAAATAAAAGTACAGGATGCCTGGTTAAATTTGGATTTCAGACAAACAATGAACTATTTTTAGCATACATATGCTCCATGCAATATTTCTGACACACTTTTACTTAAAAAAACAATCGCCGCTTATCTGAAATTCCCATTTAACTAGGCATCCTATATTCTATCTGGTACCCCTGAATATAAGGATCTTACTTCATATCATCCACCATTTATTACTCTGTGGAATGTCACAGAGGTGGAAGTCTGTTTCCTGAATTTCAGAGAACAAAAGTTGAGCTATTTTTTCTTTCATCTTTTATTAATCATGTAATTATAGTCCAACATCAGAGAAAGACAAACTCATCAAAGACAAGAATTCTGTAGAGCAGTGATTCCCAGACTTTAATTGTACACATGTGATGCATTGGGTTCTCGGCAAAACTGACATTCTAATAAGCACCCTGGGGTGGGGCCCGAGATTCTGCTTTTCTAACAAGCTCCCGGATGATGGCGATGCTGCTGGACCGTGGACCACCCTTTTCAGTAACAAGGTTAGTGTTTCTCAATCTTGGTTGCATATTAGAATCGCCTGGGGAGCTCTGAAGACTCTTGATGCCCAAACTGCATCCCATCCAAATTTAATCCAAATTGCTAGAGGGGGGAGCCGGGTGTCAGCACTGTAAAAAGCTCCTCAGTTGCTTCCAGTGTACAACTAATGTGGAGAGCTGCTGTCTTTGAGGAATCCACTTTGTGCTGGTTAATGTTTGCTATCACTTGGCTGGGAAGCAAAGCCTTTCAAAAAAATTGGCAGGGCAGTCATTCCACATGAACTGCAATCTTGAGAGATTGAAATGGGGAGAATTGCCACCACTGTCTTTTCAATGTGTCCACTTTCAGTTATACTTTCTAAGCAATTGAGGACAGCAATAGATTTTATTATTTTAACCGTTAGATCACTAAATATTGTCCAAATTTGGAAACTTTATGTCTGTAACACACATTTTCCCGTGAGTCTCAAATAATTTATTTCTCTTAATGTTTCTAATAGAAACCAAGCCACCACCTCAGAGTGAGTCTGGCTTGGAAAACACTGGAATGTATCATCTGTTACTCTTTGTGAAGCTTGGCTAGAGTCAAGGAATGTGACTTATGGAAGACATTCAAATCTTTAAGGTCTTATTGGTTTTCACATAAAGATACGTCAACAAAAATAAAAGTGTGTCTCCAAAGCTACTGGTAACAATATAGCATGTTTATAGCACATGTTCACACAAAACAAGTGCTAACATAAAGTTAGCTGTGGAAAAGTTCGACAAAAGCCCTCTTAGCCAAATACGTTCCTCCTTTTTCTTCTAGTTTTGTCACTTTAGTGTCATCCATTTTAGTGCCATCTCCCCTTAAATCACAATCTTTTCTGTAGTATTGTTTAGCTCGAAGAATGCTCTCTGGGTTTCCTGTACTTTGCACTCGTGTGTTATCTTACAGATTTATTTTCTTCTTTTTAAACTTTATCTTGTTTTTTGCTTTGTTTTGTTTTTGTCCGTGTCATTCATCCTGCATTCTCTTCTCATGCTCGTGCCTAGTCTCCATCACTTCCTTGCTCAATTCCCTACCTTGTGTTCAAACATTCTAGAATCGATGACTAGACTTTTCACTCACCAGCTCCCCTCACCAGCTCCAGGAGTTACCATACCCTGGGAAACAACCCTAAGAAGCCCACACATGCCCCGGACCCTGGGTGGCCCCAGCAGCAGGTTGAAAGGCTGCCAACATGAACAGTTGGCTCAGAAGAGGCACAACAAGACCATTAGGGGGTGGATGGCAAATTGTTCTGCAAACATTTAACTGTGGCTTCTCTCCTTGGTGTGCCCTTTCAGAGAACTTTTGCCCAGGGGAGAGCAGAGTGGAAAGTAGCACTTAGGCAACAGAAGTTTCCCACTTCTGGAGGAGGAAGTTAACCTGATCCATCCTGCATACAAAGTAGTCACCTAGAAATGTGTTTGTTCTAAATAATGATGGTTTACTCTTCCTGTCATGAGAGGCTTAAAACTTAGCCCACAGTATAGCAGTGTACAATAAAATAAAACAGTAACTAAGCTAATATTTATCAAGCATTATGTGTTTTGATATGTATTAGACCTTTAAATCTTTGTAACAACACCAATTACTATGGCTACTCTGATTTTTTTTTAAATTTTTTTATGTTTATTTATTTTTGAGGGTGGAGGGAGGGAGAGAGAGAGAGCACACGTGCCAGTAGGGGAGGGGCAGAGAGAGATTGGGGGACAGAGGATCCAAAGTGGGCACTGTGCTGTCAGTGCAGACAACTCGGGGGCTTGAACTCATGAACTGTGAGAACATGACCTGAGCCAAAGTCAGACACTTAACCAACTGAGCCGCAGGTGCCCCAGTTACTGTGATTTTAAAGATGAAAAAACTGAAGGGCTGCCTGACTGGCTCAGTTAGTAGAGCACGGGACTCTTGATCTCAGGGTGGTGAATTCCAGCCCCTGGCTGGGCGTGGAGCCTACTTTAAATACATAAATAGATATGGAACTACAAAAGACCCTGAATAGCCAAAGCATCTTGAAAAAGAAAAGCAAAGTGGGAGGCATCACAATTCTAGACTTCAAGTTCTATCACAAAGCTGTAGTGATCAAGACAGTAAGGCACAAAAACAGACACAGATCAATGCAACAGAAGAAAAAACCCAGAAATGAATCCAAACTACATGGCCAAATAATCTCTGACAAAACAGGAAAGAATATCAGTGGAGAAAAGACAGTCTTTTCAACAAATGGTACTGGGAAAACTGGACAGCAACATGCAAAAGAATGAAACTGGACCACTTTCTTATACCATACACAAAAACAAACTCAAAATGGATGAAAGACCTAAATGCGAGACAGGAAACCATTAAAATCCTGAAGGAGAACGCAGGCAGTAACCTCTTTGACACTGGCCACAGCAACTTCTTACTAGATATGTCTTCTGAGGCAAGGGAAAGAAAAATAAAAATGAACTATTAGGACTTCATCAAGATAAAAAGCTTCTGCATAGAGAAGAAAACAATCAACAAAACTAAAAGGTGATATTTGCAAATGACATGTCTGATAAAGGGTTAGTATATTTATCCACAATACATGAAGAACTAACAGAACTCAACACCCAAAACCCAAAATGATCCAGTTAAAAATGGGCAAAAGACACCCAGATGGCTAACAGACACATGAAAAAATACTCAACATAACTGAACATCAAAGAGATACAAATCAGGAGCACCTGGGTGGCTCAGTCAGTTGAGGGGCTGACTCTTGGTTTCATCTCAGGTCAGGATCTCACGGTTTGTGAATTCAGGCCCCAAGTCCAGCTCTGCACTGATGGCACGGAGCCTGCTTTGGATTCTCTGTCTCCCTCTCTCTCTGACTCTCTCTGTCTCTCCAAAAATAAATACACAAACTTTTTTTTTTAAGTTAAAAATTGGAATTACCCTATGATCCAGCAAAATTGCACTCCTAGGTATTTACCCAAAGGATACAAAAATACTGATTCGTAGGGATACATACACCCTGATGTTCATAGCAGCATTATCAACAACAGCCAAATTATGGAAAGAGCCCAAATATTCATCACCTGACGGATGGATTAAGAAGATTGGCATAGGGGTGCCTGGGTGGCTCAGTCGGTTAAGTGTCTGACTTCGGCTCAGGTCATGATCTCACAGTTCGTGAGTTTGAGCCCCGCATCGGACTCTGTGCTGACAGCTCAGAGCCTGGAGCCTGCTTCACATTCTGTGTCTCTGCCCCTTCCCTGCTCATGCTGTGTCTCTCTCTGTCTCAAAAATAAATAAACATTAACAACAACAACAAAAAGATTGGCATACACACACACACACACACAGATTAGTCATCAGAAGGAATGGAATCTTGTCATTTGCAGCAACATGGATAGAGTTAGAGTGTATGATGCTAAGCGAAGTAAGTTAGTCAGAGAAAGACAAATACCATATGATTTAACTCATATGTGTAATTTAAGAAACAAAACAAATGAACATAGAAAACAAAAACAAAAGAGAAGAAAACCAAGAAACAGACTCTTAACTATAGAGAACCAACTGATGGTTCCTGGAGGGAAGATGGGCAGGGGGATGGGTTAAACAGGTGATGGATATTAAGGATGAGCACTGGTGCTGTATGTGAGTGATGAATCACTAAATTCCACACCTGAAATTAATATTGCGCTGTATGTTAACTATCTGGAATTTAAATTAGGACTTGGAGGAAGAAAAAAAAGAGGCTCGTGGGTGGTGGTGGAGGGAATAAGTAGAAGGAAGGAAGGAGGGAAGAAGGGAAAGAAGGAAGAAGGAGAGAAGGAACTGAAGCTTAGACAATGATGACTTTCCCCACAGTCACACAGATAATTTGTAGTGTACCCACTATGCGAATCCAAAAAAATCAAGTTATTGGTGAAACCCCAAGTATAGTTTAGCTACCATGTATATGTCCAAGCCTTCACCTCTTTCAGTCCTTGCAGGAAATAACAGGATCCTAAAGGACTTTAAATATTTATGGTAGTAAATGCATTAACTGTAGTAGTTTTCTCCAAACTGAACCAGTGGTTGAAGAGGTTACTAGAAGTGTTAAAGAAGTGAACCACAGTAATAATTTTCCTCCCTTTTCAATTTTCTTTTAGTTTTTCTGATTATAACAAAAATGAAATCTCAGATTGGTGCTAACGTGTATTAACATCCCCACTCACATTTGCTGATCTTCCTTTTTAACAAAGAAGGGCAGGCCTTGGAGTAGGGATATTTAGCAGACAATACTATCTACTGAAAAGTTAGTAACATTGTTTTATATTCATTCTAAGGTTACCTTCTATCTATGGCAAATGATCCTATTTTGTTCCGTTTATGGCAGGAATGTATATGCTGTTAAAACTTAAATACCTTTTTTTAAAAAAGTACATCATAGAGTAGATATGCAAATGTGTGAAAAATCACACCATTGGTACTTCAATGGCTGAAGTCTGGAATATCTAAACAAAATAAGAAAAAAATACACAAATAGATTCTGCAGTCTTATTTCCACTAGCTGCATGAAAATGTTTGTTAATTCCTACACTTAAAGAAGACAGAATGTTAACTGCCTTTGAATTCCCCTAATCTCTAGACTTTAGGGTTGGTTCTAAACTACAAAAAAAAAAAATCAATTATTCTTCATTCCCTACTATGTGGCATTGGAGTAGGAAAAGAGCTTTTGACTCACTTTCAGAGGCTACAGGTTGAATCCAAGCTCTGCCACTAACCTTAGGTAGGTCCTCATACCTTCCTTGAAATCAGTTTCTCCATCAAGAAATAAAGGCCCAAATTGAATTGTTTCTTCTAACCTTTTAATCTGCAATACTGCAAGTCAAGGTGTTTTCAGTGCTCTGCACACTGTGAAAAATTAAGGGAAACCTCACTAAAGTGAGGTGAGAAGGGGAGCTATTCTACCCAACTGTCAATTACAGTTAGAATTGTCAGTTGCAGACTCGTGGACAGGGAAGAATCACCAATTACACCCAAACAGGCAAATGTATACATTGAATCTTCTACAAGAAATCCACCAGTTCAGCAATTCAGATAACAAGAAACCACCAACCGACTTTCATTCACAACAACCCCTCCCAACTTCTTCCTTCTCCCTAACAATCCTCTCCTTTGTGTGTTGGGCTTGCTTATGGTTTTGCCATAGCTTTCATGTCCCAAATTGCCATTCTATACCATTCCCAAATAAAACCATTTTTTTTTTTGCTGGTAAAATAACTGTTTTATTTTTAAGGTTAACACTTTCAAAATGCTTATCTAGATGGATCTTTGTGTAGGTCTGCACAAATAACTTATGTTTATTGAGAGGATATAAACAAATTAATGCTTTATTTTGTCAAGGCTCGGTTTTTATCAAAAGCCACTAAACTTAAAGATTCATTTGGGGGTATGAAGAGCGTACTCTTATGGGTCAGCTGCCTGTTACAACCCATATTATTCTGGGAGGAAGCGAGGCTTTCACTTCCTTTACACGGTTCAAAGAAAGTAGCCTAAATTCCAAGAATGCCAGCAGCACTTACCAGGCACTGCACTTTTCCCTGTGTTTATTCTTACGTGGGGCACAAAGTACAATTAATTACCACTGGTCACTGGAATAGAACGTAATTATGGCCTGAAAGGATGACCAAGCTGCCTCTTTCAGAATGACTAACTGCAGAGACACACTTGTCCAGAGCTACTCATCTACGTGATCAGCTCAGCGAATTGTTGACCATGTTCTGGATGCGATGGCCCAATTTTAGTCAGTGCCCTTAAACCTGCAAGGTTCAGGTTGCCTGATAAAAACTAAAATCAAATTATATATTGAAAATACAAAAAGGCAGAAACGCAAGACCAGTCCTTGTTGGCTGTATGAGATCATAAACCCCAAGTTGTACAATGCAGATTTTAATAAATGGCTTTATGAGATCATAAACCCCAAGTTGTACAATGTAGATTTTAATAAACACCTTTTCAAAGGCTATAGCATAGTTGGAAGAGAAGAGACATAATCTACTCCATAATCAGGCATTCGCTAGAAAGAGGGATACGCTGTGTTTATTTCATTCCAGTTTACCACCTGGCATCAAACCACATAATTCTCCCATTCTGCTCTTTTTTATGTTCACAACATCTTGAGCACTTTATGCATGAGATGGCTCTCATAAGACAAAATGGAAAGTGTGGAAAGAACAGAGTGAGATTTAACTGCATTGAGATCGTGGGAATGCAGAGATAAACACCTGCAAAATAATGACTTTCCCATTAACAATAACCATTACAGTTCCTGCATTGGAGTCCATATTACTTGAAAATAATAATGTATTTGTAAAATGTCCCATACAACAAACCTCCTAAGAAAAGTTTGATATAAAAAAATCTAGCTCTGTGGTGCCTGGGTGACGCAGTCGGTTGAGCGTGGAGCCTGCTTGGAAATCTCCCTTTGCCAATCTCTCTCTAACCCTTCCTCCCTCGCGGTCTCTCTCACTCTCTCTCAAAATAAATAAATAAACATTAAAAAAAAAAAAAAAACAACTAGCGGAGCGTCTGGGTGGCTCAGTCAGTTAAGCATCCAACTTTGGCTCAGGTCATGATCTTGCAGTTCATGACGGGTTTGAGCCCCGCATCGGGATCTGCCCCTCCTCTCTCCCCGCCCCCCTCTGTCTCTCTCAAAAATAAATAAACATTAAAGCATTAAAAAATATATATCTAGCCCCATGACCTGGATATGACACAGGGTAACAGTGTTTCTGTAGTTTTGGTTATTGCCAGAACTCTAGAGCAATCAACCTGAGCAAACTCGCAGTTGACATTGTTCAGTTTGTAGTAAACATCAGTAAATATCCAGTTTGTCAGGATTGGTGGAATAGTTGGGGAGGAGAAAAGAGCTAACTGGAGCAGAATCCGAACTTTTCAAAACATTATATACCCACATCTCTTTTATTTATCACCTCCACTGGACACTCTCACCTGGACTCCTCCCCTGCTCATTCAAACAACCATATATAACAAATCACAAGAAGCTTAGAAACTTGAAAAGATGTGAGTTTTGTCATTTATGGTTAAAGCAACTGATGGGTCTCTTCACAATGTGATTTATAAAAATCTTCCCACGGTTCTCACCAATCTCAAAAGCTTTTTTTGTCGTAACTTGTTAAATCCCTATAGAGAAGCAAGGGTTTAGTTTTGTTTTGCCTCAAGTCCTTGCATGTGATTTTTAGTAATAAGTTTACTCTAAAGAGATTTTGCCTTCAGACTGAGGTTTTCCTATGGAATTCAATAGCTTCTATTTTGCCCTGTAGGAAACTAGGGTGGCCTGATGTTTGGAACATGGTGTGGGACCTGTAAAGCTATGTTTTGAGCTCCAGTTCTGCCACATTTTAGCTGAGTGACCTCAGGCAAGTTACTTAACCTTTCAGTGACTTTTTCTTTTCCAGTTCTATCTGGTCCTTTTCCAAATCCACCTGTCCTTTTTTTGTCTGTTTACTTATTTTCAAGAAACTTATTTCATAGCCTGTTTTTTTTTTAATTTTTAAAGATTTTTTTAAGTTTATTTATTTATTTTTAAAGAGAGAGAGAGAGCAGAAGTGAGAGAGAGAGGGGAGGAGAGAGAGAAAATCCCAAGCAAGCTCTGCACTCTAAGCACAGAGCCCAGTGCAGGGCTCTAATCTATGAACCACAAGATCACGGATCGGAGCGGAAAGGAAGAGTCGGACGTTTAACCGACTGAGCCACCCAGGCGCTTGGTAGCTTATTTCTTATTATTCTGTTTTCCCAGGTTCATGGAGGTGCTAATCTCCCCAATTACAGTATCTGCTGACTCTCATTCATGACAAATCATTTTTTTTTTAATTTTTTTTTTCAACGTTTATTTATTTTTTGGGACAGAGAGAGACAGAGCATGAACGGGGGAGGGGCAGAGAGAGAGGGAGACACAGAATCGGAAACAGGCTCCAGGCTCTGAGCCATCAGCCCAGAGCCCGGACGCGGGGCTCGAACTCACGGACCGCGAGATCTGACCTGGCTGAAGTCGGACGCTTAACCGACTGCGCCACCCAGGCGCCCCGACAAATCATTTTTTTATGTGTCCTAGAATTCATCAGGGATGGTTTTTGCTATGGAAACTTCCTGTGGCTTTTCTTATGGATATGTTCTTCATAATGCTGTTTCATTTGTTTCTACCAGACATCACTGACCTCCCTGGCCCAGAACCGAATTGTTTGGACAGAGATAAGTGTCCTTTTGGGGGCTCCCATACAAGTTTTTTCTCGTTCTCCTTCCAAGGATGAGAGACCTTTGCAGGTCTTGGTCCATGTAGAAATCTCAGTTTCAAATCTCTGCCTTAGAGATTTGAAATCTCTAGAGAAACAAATCTTCTAGAGAAATCTCTAGAGAAACAAATCTCTTGTTTCTGTTGAATGGTAGATCCAAATCTCTGGCCTTTAAGGCCTGTTTCAAACTTAGAACCACCCAGCACAGACATCGTGTCAGCTCACTTTACTACACCAAGTTTTAGTTTGCTCCTAATGCCTGGTAGTTTCCCATTGTTTTTTGCAATATAATTTATTTTATTTTGTCTAACAGTGTTAGCAGGAAGGGCTCTTATTATTTAGTCCTCCATGACACCAGAACTGTTTTCTTACCTCTTGAAAGCTGGATATCTGCATATGTGAAATAGGGATAATGATGGCATATACCCTGAGTGGTTTGGGTAAAGATTAAATGAGATAAGGATTAATGTTCCTAGGGATGTGCCACGCATAGTTGACTGTATAATAAATGTAAGCCTTTAGTGGCTGAATGCTGTTGCTGGTATTGTCAGTATTCACCAGTGATTGATCTGTGATATGACTGTTGACACTTGATGCGATCAACAATTTGATACGTCTATTGCAATTCACCAAATTAAGTTGGTGGTTCTCTCTCTGCTAGATGCAACAGCATCTTTGGTTGTCATGCTTGGCTCCTAGCAAACTAGAGAGAACAGACGGGTTGGGATCTACCAGTATCTCCGTCCCTGTAAGGTGGCAAGTTGAAAGTAAGAAAAACTAACACGAAGGGAGGGGGGAGAATTAGTAAAAAGTCAGTAAGATTAGTGGTAAACTAGGACAGGTTTTTAGCTGCCACGATAAAGGGCCAGGTACCCGAGACTAAATGTGGATATTGAAAATTTAGTTTACTGAAGGCCAGTTATCCAAAATCTAAAATCAAAGTAGGGTCATACTTTGGAGGCACGGGAAGAAGCTTTCAAAGTACAGCATAAATTATTGCCACATAGCCCAAATATTCCAGGAGTTTCATCTAGAAATAAGGCAAAGTAGAATGTGAAAAGAGGCCATCTGCTGGAAAGCAGTTTTGGTCAGCCAGGGCAAGTGGACTATGGATCTCCAGCCAATAGTAGAACTCTCTGTAGAAGGTCATGCCTGGAATTAGAGGCCTGGGAGTGTGGAAACTTCAAGCACCTGAGAAACCCAAGCAAAATTCATCCAAGTAAGTAAAGCATATCACATAAGCCCTCAGGGAGATTACTTGATGTTATACCTGGAATGGCATAACATACCTGGATGCAACAGTGGGCTGGGACTGGCACCCGGGCTACAGGAAGTATAGCAGAGACACAGGGCCTAAAGGAGAATGGAAATCCAGGCAGACAGTACAATTGAGGTGTCATTCGGAAGAAAGCTAGCAAATTGACAAAGTTTAGGCATCAAGCAAAAGTCTGAAGCCCAGAATGCCAGAGCAGAGGGTTTGAAATTGCACACAGGTGGTAGATCACGGAGGGTTCACACTGCACTGCGATTGGAATAGAATGGATTTGTTTCGTAGAGGCTACCAGGCTCTCCCCTTAAGGACTGCAGAGGTACCTCTATGGGCACTGAGTTTATTCAGGCCCAATTTAACGTTCTTCATAAAATAGCATGGCATGAGGAGACTAGAAACCTGAGATGTGTGGCTCTTGGTAGAAAATGACACACAAAATAATCATACTTGAGTGCGGAATACTTTCTAAGTATGGATTAGAATGGCAATTAAATGAAAGAAAGGTTGTAAACATCTGAAAACCAGGCCTGTGTGGTAAAATTGTGGCTTCCCTATGCAGTGAAATATGATGCTGGCATTAACAGGATAATCATAAAAAAGTTTCCATAACTTCAAAGTGCTCTTGGGTGATGATGCTTTCCCTCTCCCACAATACCTTGAGTTCTTCCTTTCCAACATGAGCCCAGGTGAATGGCCCTGAAAAATAAGGGTGGTGAGAAAAGAAGGGCCATTCTGCAATCAAGGAGGTAGTGACTGGAGAATCCATCATCAACATTTGCGAGCACATCCATAAAGTGGGTTTGAAGAGGCGTGCCCTGTGGGCACTCAAAGAGATCCAGAGATTTCACATGAAGGCGATGGGGAGCTCCAGAGTTCCCCTGTAGACACAAGGCTTGGCAAAACTATCTGGGATAAAGGGATGAAGAATGTTCCATGCCCCATCCAAATGCAGTTTTCCAGAAATGTAATGAGGGTGAAGATGCACCACACAGAAAGCTCTGGGCGCTGGTGTCCTACATGCCACCACCACAGTCAAAAATCTGCCGACAGCTAGTGCACATGAGAACGAACAGCTGACCATCAACTAAAATTATAAAGCTGCTCACAAGAAGCTTTCACTATGTTGAGTGGATAAAAGAGATTCGTTACAGAATTTCAGATTTCATCAGTTATAACTTGTGTTCAGCTGCTAGTAGTAAAAACGAATAAAACAAAATGCCAGTCCTTAAACAAGAGAAAATGAAAATCCTTATTTTTCCTCACACAAAGTAAGTCCGGAGCTGGCAAGGCAGTTCCATGGTCGTCAGGCACACCTCTTTTTTGAATCTTCAAAGTCGGCTAAAACGTTGCCAATGCTCTGGCCCTTGTGTCCATGTTACAGGCAAAAAGCAGAAGCAAATAAGAGCCCAAAGGGATCATGCTAAGGGCATGTCCTCTTTTGAAGGGGTGCTCCCAGAAGTCTCCTGTTTTACTTAGAATTAAATTAAGCAAAAAGTAACAGATGATCAGAACAACAGTGGCTTCAGTATGGCCAAAGTTTATTCCTTGAGGAATTCAGCAGCCTAGGGTCGACATGGCGACTCTGCTCCAAAACACCCTCGGGAACTCAGGCTCCTCCTGTCTTGTTGGGTATCTCTTGACGACTTCCATTCCAGGATCACCTCATGGATCAGAATAGCTGCTCTAGCTCTGGCCACCATGTGATATTGTGATTTATAGTAAGAAATATATATTTGGTCTTCAAGGTTTCTAGGACAGAGCTCCTTGAAAGCCTTGGAAATTCCAAAGTGTTCAGAGCAATATAGGTATCTTTTGTTTTTCTTAAAAATCACCTTTCAACCACATCAGAGTTTATGTAATGAGGTGATTTTTGGAAAACTCATAAATATGGGGGCTTTTTGCCAGAGGAGCCAACCATAAGTGCTGGGAGAGTGGAGGCCCAGAGAAAGCATGAAAGCTGTGCACTCCTTCCCATACACCTCGCCCTAGGCATCTCTTCCATTTGGCTGTTCCTGTGTTATATCCTCTTGTAATAAACTAGTAATCTAGTACATACACTGTCTTCCTGAGTTCTGTGAGCCACTCTAGCAAATTAACGGAGCCCAAGGAGGGCGTTGTGTGAACCTCTGATTTATAGCCATCTGTCAGAAGCACAGGTGACAACTTAGGCTTTCAACTGCCATCTGAAGTAGATGGGTTGGGGGGCATTCTCATGGGACAGAGACCATAACCTGTGGGATCCGGCACTATCTCCAGGTAGATAGTCTCAGAGTTGAGTTAAATTGTAGGACACTCAGCTCGTATCACAGAATTGCTTGGTATGTGGAAAACCCACACATCTGGTTATCAGAAATGTTTTGAAGTAGAGTGTTCTGACTGTAAGTAGAGTATTGAGAGCAGATAGACACACAGAAAAAGTGACAGAAGTGTTTTTCCCTTTACATAACCATATCTATAAAGCGGCCAGTGGAAAAGAGAAGAGATATAGAAGAATAAGAGGCAAACAGCCCATAATACCTGCCTTTTCAGGAAGTTTTCTGGAAGCTTCCATACAACCTTTCTGCTTATATTTCATTTCTTAGAGCTTAGTCATTTGGCCACACCTAGCTTAAACAGAGGAGGATAAATATAGCATTTTTAGCTTAGTGCATTAATAAATTAAATAAAATCAGGATTCAAGTACTATGGACCATGCATATCGGCTAGGCAATTGGCAGTTTTTGCCACATCGACACCATATGATCACACTTATCTGATTTAAAATTTTTTTAACGTTTATTCATTATTGAGAGATAGAGACAGAGCATGAGCAGGGGAGGGGCAGAGAGAGGGGGGAGACACAGAATCTGAACCAGGCTCCGGCCCCCAAGCTGTCACCATAGAGCCCAACGTGGGGCTCAAACTCACAAACTGTGAGATCATGACCTGAGCCGAAGTCGGACGCCCAAGTGACTGAGCCACCCAGGTGCCCCACAATTGTATGATTTTAAAACAGAACAATGAGACAGAGACATAAAGACATGCGCATGTTGATTGGAACCGAGGGCTGGAGAATGACCCAGTACTTGGGAAAGAGCAAGGAAGGACAGACAGGCTTAGGCAGTATGTTGTGTGCATTATGGGACTTCATACAAGTGCTGAGAAGTTAAGAATAAGAAAAGAAGGGATAAAGGGAAATGTCTCAACTGGAAAAAACGTGGACACTGAGGGTCTGAACAAATGTGCTCCAAATATGTATCTTTTTTTTCTATTTTGTTTAGCTTCCCTCACTGGCCACTTCTCCCATTGTAGACTCTCACAGAGGTGATCATCATCTCTCTTTTGAAACATGTATCTCAATTGTGAGTTAGCACTTATTTGTGTAATATACAGATCAACAGCATAAGCTTCATTAAAGCAGGCCCAATTAACTTTTTTGCCAATAACTATAGCCCATGTCCAGCAGAGTGCCTGGTACGTAATAAACAAGCAAAAAAACCCTACTGAATTAATGAAATGAGTATGTAGAAGACACAGCGACAGGAAAAGGATGCTGATAGAACACATAACAAGACAAGGTCTACAATGGTGCCTTTCAAAGATAAAAAACACATGAATTTGTGAGGCATGCATATCTTTCCAGAATAGTCTTTGCTATGAGCAGTTGCAAATTGGGAGATACAAGCTTCCTTGTAATTACACATTATTCTGTTCTTTACCACCAACAGATAGATCTTACATATATTAATTTATCTCTACTTAATTGAATCATCTTGTCTCTGTCAGACCTCGAGCTCATTCTCTCCTACCCCTTCTCAGTCCTGTGACATATATAAATTGCCATTATTTGGAGTCCAAAAAAGTATTGCCAAGATTCACAGAAGGATATAATGTTCCTTCCCATCTTACAATACTGCTACTTATGGAATGTATGACCATGGGAAATTTATTTAACTGATCTATGTCTCTGTTTCCTGAGCTGTAAAGTAGGAATAATATACCCACACATCAGATTGTTGAAGGATTATACAAGGTAATCCACATAAAGCTCTTGGCAGTAACTGTCTCCTCACTTGCATTCAGCGTATGTTAACAATTATTACTTGGGCACAGAAACAGAATGTTAGGATGTGATGCTCACATTTTCCATGGGTAAGTAAGACCCTCTTCAATCATGGCCTCACAAGAACACTGCTGAGAGAAAGGACCCCAGCAGAGGGGGCAGTAAGAACAGAGGGGCGGGGGCAGGGACAGGGTTTTCCAAGGTGCCACAGCCAGTAAGTGGCAGTGCGATGAGGTGGGAAGGAGAGAGAGGGGATGGAATCCCACCCATATGGCTCTTGGGGAACTTCCAGGGCGAAGTGGATGGTAGAAAAAATTTGATTTACAAATTTCCTCATAAAGAGAGCAACAACCCCAGCTGCAGCCACGTGAGTCATGGGTTCTGGAGAAAAATCAGCACTGACTCAATGGATTAGAGAGAAAGGGAGTTTCCTTAAGGACTAGCTCCTGAATCAGCCATTGTTTGCCTAAGATAAAATATACTCTACCTGCAAGTCGCGGTAGGCAAAAACAAAACATAAAACTCTCAAACACAAGCTAGTTTAAGAAAGGAATTCACTGACTCACATTGTAGCAGGATTCTCACACAGAGTCCTGACTCCTGGGCTTTGTTTTTTAGGAAGGAAGTTTACTTGTACTGGTATGGCTCGGTGGGGTTCCTACCCCAAATGCCACGTGGCCTAGTTTTTTGTATATTTTCTACTTCTTTGTCTCCCATATATGGTAACACACACAAACATGCAGTCTGATTAAGTGGTCTGATGTTACAAACTTGTGAGGGATGGTGTCACATACACGTATAGCCAGGTTGCCTTGAGGTACTGTGTTTTGTTTTTTGGTTTTTTTGGGGTTTTTTTGTTTTTTTTTGTTTTGTTTTGTTTTGTTTTTCTTTCCTTAGGGAGGGGACCCTACCACAACCTAACTGAAAAATCCAGGGGTAAGAAGCTCTTGATATCTATCTCTTTAATCTATATGAAGATCCATGTGTGACATGCTCATGCTTTATTCTAGGTCTCCTCATAGTGACAAAAGAGTTGCAATAGCCCCCAGCCTCACAACATTTCTGGTTAGAGTCCAGCATGAAAGAAGACTGCCACCTTGATGGCTTCAAGTCCAGCAGCCTCAGCATGATTGATGTGCTTGTGAATTAATAATAATGGACACCATATAAAATGGTGCTCTGGTGAAGTCTGGTGAATATAACACACTCCAGAGCTGCACGTAGAAGTAGCTGTCTGGCAACCACATGGATTGAGAGTGGGGAAGGGTCAATCCCCAGACATAAATTGCGGGCGGTCACCAGAAGTAGTTAAGTAGATGTTGGGCAGCCAGAAAAAATATTTACCACACTACCCATTGCCATGTACTGGAGACACTGGTAAAATGCTACTTATTGTATTATATACGGTGGGAATCCTGAGAAAACATACCGTTGCTCTGGCATTACATATGCAACACCCTTAGGGGCTAAAGGGTACTAACTCACACCCTAGAGTTCTTAGCCGTACTGGGCTATCTTCCTCACTGGCATATAATTCACGCTGGTTTTTCAAGTCGATGCCATTGTTCCTCATCAACGGGTTTGTCTCCCTGTTTTACTGCAAGCTGCTAGAAGGCAGGGGTCTACCCAGTGCCCCACATAACGTCAGTATTGTGTTTTAATACAGTATTGTGTTTTAAACATAACTGTGTACAGTATTGTGATTTTGTTCAATGATTCATTGGCTTAAGGGTTCTGTTTCCAGTCAGATATGACACAGTCAGAAGCATCTGAGCTTTCGTTGGCTTTAAAACAGGAATTATAAGTATTTTTGGCAAGTGTGAAATCATTGTAACTCATGTTCTTTGGAAACACATTTTGAGCTACATCCTGCTGACTGGAAAGATATATACAATCCCTCAACAGAGCAATTGCTCATTCAACAGTTACATTTTAAATGGAAACAAAGTTTCAAGTAATTAATTTGGATCATTTACCAGCTGCTTTTAGCAGTTAGGTCCATGCTACCTTTCTTTCTGGAGGATAAAAAACTTTTCTTTCAGCTGTAACTAAGGTATGAATTAATCAATTTATAGCTTAAGAAGCATCTATTCAAATCTGAGGCACTGAGCCTGAGCTTTGATCCTGGCATTGGAGGAGCATGTGTGAGAGACAGAGAGATAGAGACAGAGAGACAGAGGCAGAGAATGATCAAGATTGATGAGTTGTCTGAGGAACGTGGAGTTCAGGGTGATACAAGAAAATGCTAACAAGCAAAATCAAAGTCTGACAAACATGGGAATCTAAGAGGAATAAGCAGAGAGGCTGAGTCCAAGCAAGAGGCAATTGGAAGCAAGATTAATACTAAATACTGTTACCAACAATATTGTGGTAGCGTCCCCTCCCTAAGGGGAAAAAAACCTCAAAAAACCCTCAAGGTAACCAGGCTATGTGCGTACATGACAACATGCCTCATGACCTTGTAACATGAGACCACTTAATCAGACTTGCATGTTTGTGTGTGTTACCATATATGGGAGACAAAGAAGTAGAAAATATATAAAAAACTACGCCACGTGATCCTCGGGGCTCAGTTCTTCGGGGTACAAACCCAACTGAGCAGTGCCGGCAGGAATAAAGTTGCTTCCTGGAAAGAAAAGCCTCGGTGTCACGGCTCTGTGTGTGAGAATCCTGCTACAATATCATACACAATATATTAATAATAATATCTATATGATACTATGCTATGAGGTAAGAACTATCTAAGTGCTTCATGCGGGAATGTATATTCTGTATTCTAGGCTACAGGCTTAATGAGGGTAGAGAATGTGTTTATCTTATGTAGGCCCCTTGCTCAATAAGTATTGTTGAATAAAATGACACTGGATTTACGAAAAACAAACAAGTGGGATAAGGCATGGAAAGTCAGGGTCAGATACAGGGACATTGCCTAAGCAGCTAAATGAAATTTCTGACTCCTCCTTCAGGGTGTCCCAGGCCTTCGTTGTGGCTAAGGAGGGGCTGTTCAAGTGTGTTACAGCCTATCAGACTCTACCCAGATTTTGTCCAGGTTCCAAAGATAATTTACATTTTTTAAAATGTTTATTTACTTTTGAGAGAGAGAGAGACAGAGCATGAGTGGGGGAGGAGTAGAGACAGAGGGAGACACAGAATCTGACGCAGGCTCCAGGCTCTGAGCTGTCAGCACAGAGCCTGACACAGGGCTCGAACCCACGAACTGTGAGATCGTGACCTGAGTCGAAGTCAGACACTTAACTGACTGAGCCACCCAGGTGCCCAAATATAAACCTTGATTTTTATTAAAGCAGCCACCAAAAGGTAACTAACTGAATGTCTGTGGCATTATGAAAATCAGTCTGTGTGTGTGTTGCTTTCTTTACCCTCCTGCTTCCTCTCGCTAACCTTCCCTGACCTACTCGTACATATTCTGGGAATTCTAAAGTGGATGCAATACATCTCAGCTTGCGGGAACTCTGGATGAGCTTGTCATCTGGTGGTAGGCTTGTGTGCAGGTATCTTTCTGGAGCTTCGTACTGGTAGCAGCAATGGAAGCAACTGTCCTCAATAACTGAGTGTTGTATATACCTACTTGTTTTCGTACCACATTACTCTTGATTAGTGCTAACTCAGCACGTCCCAAGAGAAAATCAGTTTAGTCTGCCAGGCCTGCACTTAATCAGCAAGGAACTTTTCATTTCCATACTAATGTCTTCAGGTCACACAGCCTGTCATGTTTTCTTAGCTAAGCAAGGTGTCTTAGTAGTAAACTGAACTTTTTGAAGAAAATACAACATGTTCAAGGGTTGGGGATTGGCATGAGGGAAAAGAGCCATCTCTAGACAAAAGACTATCACTTAAATACAATTTTTACAATGGAAAAACAAGTCAATGGAAAATGAAGCAATTGAAGGATGCTCTTCCCAACTGCAGAAGGCCATCTAGATTCTGGAAAGCAATCTGGGATTTCATTATTGATGTGACCATATAATGGTTTGATCACACAATAGTAGTTTTCATTTTCAGGCTACCAAGCCAGTAATAACCTTTTTGTGACCACGAGAAACCTCGAGTTGTTGAAATTGCTAGGGGTGGAGAAGTGGCGTGTGAACGGGGGAAGTCTGGATAGCAAAGCAATACAAAAAGGGTCATTAATATGTTTCAGCTTATGAATATCTGGGTTCTACAGGGAGCCTGCGTGTGAATTCTGGCTCTGTTACTTATTAGTTCTATGAGTTTGGATGAATTTTTAAAATTCTCTGTATCCCATTTTTCTTTGTAAAGTGGAAATGACATTAATTAATGCTTCATAGAGTTATTGGGATGATAACTGAATTAATACAATGAAAAATCTTGCAACAATGCCTTAACTCATGGTAAAATTCAATGTATATTGCCACGGGTACTATCATTGTTATTACATTCACATACATCTCTAAACTCCTGTATGTCAATCATTTTTCTTCCATTCCTTGTTTCACAGATCTGATTATTAGTTGAAGATAGACTTCACCGTCTTCATTAAGGCCAATCCTCCTGTTGCCCAGTGGAGGAACTTCAGCTGGTCTCAAATACCTGAGGTCTCTGCCTTATCATTTGCTTCTCTGCAGGGTTTGGGAGAAGGGTCTAGGCTGTGTGCTCCTTGGATCTGTCATGTGCTGACTTGGTACATTCTGGTCTGGCTCTCCACCAAACAGTCAGGGTTGGCCTTATGGGGAAGATTCGAGCATGTTTAGCTCTTCCATGAGAGGCCAGATGATGAGCCTACTATTTTAGAGGTATCATATCAAATCATTTGGTCATATTTTCTGATATAGTTTTTGTCAATAATGAAGCTGATGCTTCCCCACCAGTATGACTTCAATGTCTTTTTCTCATTTGGCTTTGACTCAGAGGGAGAATAAAATGTTATTTTTTGGGTCCCCAAATTCTCAAAACCAATTATGTGGAAGGTGCTAGGAGGTTACTGTACGTGACACATTGATGACTAAGATACCTTCACTTCCTCAGGAGCTTGAAATCTAGTAAAAGTAATGACAACTTTTCATAAATAACTAGAACACTTAAAATAACAAAAGCAATTTATATGGGAAATTCAAAGGAGGGAGAAATCACTTCCATCCAGAGACATCAAAAAAAAAAAAATGGAAGAGATAGTATTTAATGTGATTATTACTCCAGATTGTACTGGAAAAGGGGAGAGAATTTTAAGCAAACACCAGTGCCATGAAGGCAGAAAATTGTGAGTATGTATGTCATTGAGAAGGAGGGTGATGAGGAGACATATGTGGATAAAGAACACATAGTTTACTCTGGCTGAAATTTAGAGTATAAGTAAGGAAGCAGGGAAAGAGTCTGGGCATGATGGGCCATATAGTGGAAACCCATGGGAAGTTTTTCAATGGGACAGTAACTTTAGAGGTGCATTTAGTGAAGATTAATCAGGCAATGATACATAGGCAGATTTGATTCAGAGGTTGAGGAATAGGAGTAATTGGATGGAGCTGAATCCCTATTTGTTCGATTCTAAGACTTGGTTTTTCAGAATAAAGCATACAACAAAGATTTTTGTTACAGGGATAAGACACTTAGCTCAGACTTGGATATTAGTTTGAGATGCCACTGGAATGAACATTCAGGTGAATAACTACAGTCACTCCTGGCTCCATTCTATCCTCCAAGGGGTAGAAAAATAGACTTCACCTTGTTATGGCAGCAACTGAAAAGGATTTATTGCCACTTTTAAATGTTTATTTTTGAGACAGAGGGAGAGAGAGAGCACGTGTGTGAGTGGGGGAGGAGCAGTGGGAGAGGGAGAATCCTAAGCAGGCTCCATGTTGTCAGCGCAGAGCCCACACAGGGCTCAAACTCACGAACTGTGAGATCACAGCTTGAGCTGAAAATAAGAGTTGGACCCTTAATTGACTGAGCCACCCAGACACCCCTATTGCCACTTTTAATCAATTACATGAATTCTGAAATTTATTAGCTTTGTATCCTAGGGCTTTTAAAACTTTCTCAGCCTTAATTTCCTAATATATCAAAAAAAAACCTCAGTGACTTGTGGAAGTAAGAGAATATAATACATGGACCTACCTTGCACAGGTCCTGGCATGAGTAGGTGTTAAGAAATGAGAGTGACCACCATTGTTATCATCCTTACAATCAGGTTCAAATACTGGTTCTCTCATTTACTAGCTGTGTGCTCATTTAGCCTTTTAAACCCTGATTTGCTCATCTTTAAAATGGTGATAATAGGGGCGCCTGGGTGGCGCAGTCGGTTAAGCGTCTGACTTCAGCCAGGTCACGATCTCACGGTCCGTGAGTTCGAGCCCCGCGTCGGGCTCTGGGCTGATGGCTCAGAGCCTGGAGCCTGTTTCCGATTCTGTGTCTCCCTCTCTCTCTGCCCCTCCCCCGTTCATGCTCTGTCTCTCTCTGTCCCAAAAATAAATAAACGTTGAAAAAAAAATTTAAAATGGTGATAATAATGGGGTACCTGAGTCAGGTCATGATCTCAGGGTCCTGGGATCCAGCTCCACATTGGGTTCTGCTCTGAGCATGGAGCCTGCTTAAGATTCTCTCTCTCTCTCCCTCTGCCCCTCTCCCCTGCTTGTGCTCTCTAAAATTAATAAAATAAAAAAAAAATAAGATAAAAATAATATAATAAAGTAACTACAACTATGGTTGTAAAAATTTATGATGATCTATACCTAGGACTCTCAAGATGATAGTACCAGTAGCTCCCAGAATTTTTGTGAAGATTTAATATGTTTTCAATGTAAAGCATTCAGCATGATAACTGTCATACAGTCAAGACTCTACGTATTAGCTATCACTATACTACTCCTACTCCTATCACTACTACCATAATTGCATTAGGTAAATACCTGAGTGTCACCTCTCCATTAAATGTGTTTTTAAAAAAAATTTTTTTTGTTTATTTATTTTTGAGAGACAGAGAGTGCAAGTGGGGAAGGGAAGAGAAAGAGAGGGAGAACACAGACTCAAAAGCAGGTTCCATGTTCTGAGCTGTAAGCACAGAGTCTGATGCAGGGCTTGAACACACAAACTGTGAGATCATGACCTGAGCCGAAGCTGGATGCTCAGACGAATGAGCCACCCAGGTGCTTCAAGAGAAAGATCTTTATAAGGAGGGACAATTTTTGTAAGAATTCAAATAGGAAAAGTAAATGAAAACACCATCAAGAAAGGTCCTTGAGGAAATAAGATCCTAGAAGAAACAGGGAGGAATGGAAATAGAGCTTTATAAAGGCAGACATATCTTTCCTGGAGGAAAGAGTAAAGACGAAGAGTGGGTACAATTAAAATTGCCAGGTAATATTGAGATAAAGCAAATAGAATTCCACGAAGTCTGTATCAGATATCTTGGATTTATCATACTGATAAACAAGAAAGTGACTAGTATATTATGAGAGATGGCCAGGAATGAGGTAGGAGCTGAAGGGCATGGGGAGCCATATGGGAGATCTATTGTTGAGACTTGACTGTAGCTGAATATAATTATTTCTGGGCAGCAATGAGAGCTTAGTTAAAATTAGATACATTAAATTGTTGTAGACCCAGCCTACTGACTTTCCCTAGAAATGTTTACTGTCCAGGTAGTTTGAGCAGAGAAAGCTTATTTTGCATTATATTAATATTGACCATGCTGAGGCAGGAATGAGAAGATAAAAATGGCAAGGATGCCATGGAGTGGTTAATAGTATATTCCTGACATGACGTGGTATATTCCTGGCCTAACAAATGAGCCCAGAAAAAAGAGGATAAATTGAAGAAAAGAGAGAGTTCAAGACACAAATGGATATGATGAGGAGTAAAAAAAGGTTAAGATCATGAAGGAATGGAAGGACTTGAGGTTAGAATATGAATTTTCAGGGCTAAAGACCTTAGAAATGAAGCAACATCAAGTAAGATGAATTCCAGGGAGGCCTTGTCAGAAGGTAGCCCTAGTGGAGTAGAACTCTACTTCAGGAAGTCCAGAAAGCAGTGAGGAAAGGCAGTGTAGGAATATGAACCAGTGGGTCAGTGAGAGTGGCCCACACCCCAGCCCAACCTACTCTGTAGTTAGGTGACCCCATGGGAGTTACTAAGCCTTTCCACATCTGTTTTCTCATTGGAAAATGGGGATCATATTAGTGCCCAACTTTTAGAATTGTTGTGAAGACTAAATGGGATAACATAAAGTGTCTCACATTTGACACCCAATAAGGGCTCAAAGTATAATTTTTATTAAAATTTAGTGTTACTTTGCTGTATTGTCATGAATCACACATCAGTGTCTATACTTGGGAGGATGGCAGGGTTTAAGGTGGAGAGGAAGACTGTGGGTTGAGTATGAAAGTCGATGAAAAAAATACCAGGTTTGAGAGATAGGTGGATAATTGGATAAAGAACGTTAGAAAGCCTACCTAAAAAATGCCCTCAACAATAGGCAAAACAAGAAATTCTCAGATAGAACTATGCCAAAGCTTAGAGCCACTGGCTTAATGATATCCTAGATAGACCTAGATGCCGTCTCTGCTTGTTGGCTTAGGCTATTCCCCATCACGGCTCCAGTACTGTGGCAACATCAGTTTCAGGTATCCTCAGGAAATGAATTTGAGGGATCATTAGAGGACCTCTTTAGGATGTGAGGGGGTTAGCACCTCTTGATTTCAGTTTGGGGAATAAGACAACAGAGAAGTACCATCTCATATTTTGTCATACACATGACACTGCAATGAGCAACCCTATAGACGCCTCATTAAACATTATGTGAAGTATTTTCCAGGACGAATAGGGAGATGTAGCATTCCAAAGAAGCACATTCTAATGTCGAATCTCACAAATGGCATTACTGCTTTGCTCTTCACTCTCATTGGTGGTATATAAAAGTAAAACTTTCCATACTTCTCCAAATTTTGATAAAATCCAACATTTAAATATTTGCTAATCTGGCAGATGAAAAATGTATTTCATGGCTCTTTCAGTGTGCATTTCCTGGTTACAAATGACATTGACCAGTATGGAAACCAATTTGACAATAATTTTTATATATTAAAAAAAAAATGATGACCACCCTTTCAAATAAATGGTTCTGGGTCATTTGCACTTACTTTTCTTTGAGTTTCCTGTTCATAACTTCTGCTTGCTTTTCTATTGGGTTGTTCATGTTTTCTTAATTTACAGAAATTCTTTATATAGTTTGGATACTACATGGCAATCTTTGATTGCTATTTCTATATTTTGTCTTTTAGCTTTGTTGAAGGCATCTATGGTAGGAAACAACTTTTCATTTCCACAGAACTTTTGGCACTCTTAGGTTCTTAGGCTGTTTTACTGGCAGTAACTAGTTATTTACTTTTTTTAAGTTTTTTTTTTTTTTTTAATTTTAGAGAGAGAGAGAGAGAGAGCGCGCACATGAGTGGGGGAGAAGGGCAGAGGGAGACAGAAAGAAAATCTTAAGCAGGCTCCACACTCAGTTGAGGAGCCTGATGTCGGGCTCTATCTCACAACCCTGAGATCATGACCAGAGCTGAAAGCAAGAGTCAGACACTCAACTGACTGAACCACTCACTCCAGTAACTAGTTGTTTCATCTTTAGGGTGAACCCTGCCCAAAGTCAATTACAGGAAGCCCTCTACACAGTGTTACTTAAAAGATAAGGAGAAAAAGACCCAACTGCTCAAATGTAGTTCAACCCCGGAATCTGATGCCATTGAAGTTCCCCACATGAGTCACTCTCAAGGGACTTTCTGGGAACTTGGATTTTAACTGGGCAAAGGATGTTATTATCCTGCTCAGGCATATTAGCTGATTCCTGTATTGACAATGATTGTGTTCTCTGATTAAATGTTTTTGCCATCAATTTTTATTGGAGGAAATGAGGTGTACAGGTAAAGCAAAGAACCGCTGACACACAGTGCCTGGCCTGTGTTATTGAAGAACTTTTGTGGAGAGCTTAGATAGCGAGAGGGAGCTTCAAGGCGCATTTTCTCTTTGTCAGGTAGGAAGAAAGGAGAAAGACAAAGGGAATGTTGTCAAAGCAAACTGTGATTTTTTTTCTCCCTTTAGCCAAAATTCTTTTTGTCTTCGAACACTTGGGCTACTTGCTAGGTCCATCAACATGTGATAGGTTTCCACTGAAATTAGACAATACTTCGTTTATTCTCTTATTAAAGCAACCTTAGACAAGCAGTTCTACAGCTACGATTCAATAGATGCTTTTGAATATTGCTCACAAAAGAATTCTAATAGGGAAAATAATTTGAGATTGAAAATGAGGGGACTGGGGCGCCTGGGTGGCTCAGTCGGTTAAATGTCTGAATTCAGCTCAGGTCATGATCTCACAGTTCGTGAGTTCGAGCCCCATGTCGGGCTCTGTGCTGACAGCTCAGAGCCTGGAGCCTTCTTCGGATTCTGCATCTCCCTCTCTCTCTGCCTCTCCCCTGCTCATGTTCTGTCTCTCTCTCTCTCTGTCAAAAATAAGTAAACATTAAAAAAAAATTAAAAAAAAAAGAAAATGAGGGGACTAAAAAAAAAAAAAGTGGCATAAAAGCCTTGTCTTTGGCCGTGTAAGTTGCAAGAACTTGCTCCATCCTTGTAAGTGGTTTTAGTCTCTGAGAGAGAAAATATTTAAACAAAGCAGATGTTGATGAGTCACATTTAGGCTCTTCTAGTTTGGAAAACATGGTTTATTTGAATGCAGAGCTATTGTTTGGAAGGTGGTTGGCTGAAGTCCTTAATTAAAAGCCTAAATGGTGGATTTCCTGTGCTGTCAATACCGAAGAAGTCGGAGCCAGATGATCTCTAAGAACACTCTCAACTCTTACATCCTACACTTTTTTATGAGCTTCGTGCCTTTCTCGCTTTTGCCCCTGTTATGTAGCTACCAGATGATATCTCCCCCACCCCCTTTTCTCCTCTGAAGACTTGACTGAGGAGTCAAATCAAGCTTCTCTCAGGAAGAACCAACACCTGAACTGAGATCTGGAGGAGGGAGAGGCGTGACAAAGTGAAAGACTGAGTGGGTGGGCAGCGGCATTCCGGGCAGAGCAGTAAGCATTCACAGGGGTCCTGTGGCAGGAGGAAGCACTGTGTGCTCAGGAGCTTGGAGGCAAGGGGATAGAGACATCCCCCAAGGTCGTTAGGAGATAACAGACAGGACAGACAGGACTTGGTAATCACTTGGATAACTGAAGATAGTTCTCTCAGATTACTTGCTACTCTCTTCCTCATTTTTTCTCTCCTAGCAGCTAACACTTCAGCGAGGCATTGTTTTAAGCACTTTATATGCATTAACTTGACAATAACCCAGTGAGTATATGGTAGAATACATGAACTCATGATCCTACCTGAAAATCTCCTCTTTGACCATTTTCTGCCCCTCACATACTGAGCTATCCTTCAGATAGCTATACACAGTTTTTGTAGGGACAAGCCCAGGATTATTTGAGAAAAGAAGAAAAAGATAGGGGTATGCAAATGTGTTTTGGTCATGCCGAGTCCCAAGGCATGGGACTTAGGAAGAAAACTACTGAAAACCACAATCCATTCAGGTGGTATCCATTTAATTGTGACATATAATATTTATTGAGTGCAATTAATTTATTTAATTGCGATGAATAATATTTATTGTGCCAGGTACTGTTCTGAACATTTTCAAATATTAGTTTATTTAATCTTCACACCTAACCCTACTATTACATCTGTTTTACAGATGAGAAAACCAAGAGAAGTCTCCAAAGATATGTCGCTATTAGCAGTGATGGGAAGTGGGAACTGATTCCACCATGAGGCGGCCTGCCCTCTAAGGCTATGTTCTTAAGCACTAGGCATCACTTGCTCATTTGCATGACTGCCCAAGCCTTGTTACATCCTGAAATTATTCTCTTCTTCCTTCTCTAACAGACTTCCTTATTTACAGTAAAGAGAAAGGTCCTCACAACAAACATGATAGAGTCACTGAACTGGCAGGAAAACACAGAAACTCTTGTGGACCTCTGTCAGGACAACTGCAGAAACTGCCTTTTCTTCAACAAATGAGAATATGGAAATAATTTTGTGGCCAATGAACATGAAACACTTAAGATATGCACCAAGCCACCATGTAACTCTAGATTCCTGAAATTGGTAGTATGAAAACAGCTCTAAAGCTGCTTTTGAGCAGGGATTATGGTCAATCCTGCACCAGGAAAGTAATTACAGTAGAAAAAAGAAGGACCATTTTCAACAAAGTTGCAGAATTTCTCTGATTTGCACTAAGCATTTGTCACTTTCTTGGCATATGTTTCTCCTTTCATCACTGAACTGTAGGAGAGATCACATGTTTCAAGTCAGCCTCACTCTCATTTGGATTCAAATCAAATTCCACAGTGTTCTTTTGGAAGAAGGGGTTTCCCCGAAATTAAAGAGAGTTTCCTCCACTTTTATGGAGATCTAAAGAGACAGGATTTCAGTTCCTCTTGTCACTTTAATCAGTTTCTTGCCCCTCTCTTTCTCCATCTTACTCTCTTAGCAGATAATAAAGCCCTTTACTGTATTTTCTACTTGCCAATCACTGTTCTAAACGTAGTACACCTAGTAACTCAACAACATCCTGTGAATATATGGCAGAGTAAGATGCAGGTAGGTTGGGAGACAGAGCATAAAAAAAGCATAAAGAGATCCATATAAATGCTTCTAGTCTCTCTGTAAGTGAGCAACAGGCTCTATTCATTTTACAGATGAGGAAGCTAAAGCACAGAGAGAGTAAGCTGTTGGTTGGCGACCACATAGCTGCAAAGTGATAGAACCATGATTCACCTGTGAGCAGTCTGATTGCAGAGACCGTACTCTTAGCCTTCAAACGCTACTGCAAAACTCCTCCTTGGTTGAATTCAACTCTGTACTCCCCCCTGCCTGTCCTTGGGAAGATGAACAGAATGGAACAAAATGATCATGCTGATTGTTCACCTTCAAATGCATGGCTTGGCAGAGCCCTGAAAGCCTACTCTACTTTCCAAGTCAGCTCATTTGTGCATTATTGCATGCCTCCTCTCTCTTCAAGCCTCTGCTGTGCTTCTCCAGTCTTCACTCTGCTGAGGACTAAGTTCCCATTTCACTGAGAAGATAGAAACAATCAGAAGGGAACCTCCACATGTTCCCACCAACACATCTGCAGATCTACTTGCACTGGGCCCAGTGTTTGCTGCCTGACCTCTTACCATGGGTGAATGTCTATGCTCCTGTCTAAATCCAATAGCTTCTTATTATGCACTGCATCTCATTACCTTACCTTCTCCAGGATTAGTGTCTTTCAAATCTATGCTCTTTACTGTATCATCAATTCTCCTACTTCTACTAAATCATTGCCATCAGTATACAAATATTCTGTACTCTCTCCTATATTAAAAACAAAACCAGACTTTCTGGGTTTCTGGTCTGTCACATAAAGAAGTAAGCAATTGTCAGTCTGTCCTAACAATAAGTAAAAAGCTGAACACATTGAAAAATCAACAACTTTTCTTAGATCCATCTGAGAAGTGAGGTCACTGGCAAACCACTACCTCCAAATTGGAGAGACAGACAGGCAAATATAGAGAGTAACATCTTACTGGAGCAGAAACCTGCATAAGAACCATTGTTGCAATAGGAAAACCTGAACTGGACTTGATGAATTACTGGGAGCTCAGTGTGGACAAGCCTGAGAGTTAAAAACTCCAGGGCGACTCAAGCATTGGGAGCTCTCCCCACCCCCCAATTTTGTGAGTTTTATCTCTAGGAACTTGACTTGGTTCTCACAGTGAATATCAGAAAAGAATCTGCTTATGCTTCTGGCAGGGGGTGGGGAGAGAAAATAAACTATTCTGAATTACACAAGAACATTCTCTTCCTAACAAGGCCTGCCCACAAGAGAAACTATATTATAGAGCCTAAGCTATTGAGATTTTAGCAGAAGGGAAATACCCAATTCCAGCCAGCTCTAGACTTCCATATGGGAGAAGGGAAATACCCAACCCCAATCCCTTCTAGCCTTACACATGGGGGAAGGGAAGTAGCCCCCTCCAGCTCCCACTAGCCATCTTGTCCCACCTGGGGGGCAGACACTGAGAAGCACTTGTGAAGTTCACAGTTTAGAGTACTTACTAAAAGACTACGACCTAATCGTGGACTTTAGAACACTTTCTCTCCCCCCACACCTCACCACCACATTACTAAAAGCCTATTTAATTTACCACATTTACTTTTAACCCATACATCATGTCTGGCTAACAAGAAAAAATTAAAAAGCGTACTAAAAGGCAAAAAAATAAAAAATAAAAACAGTCTTAAGAGACAGCATGCATTAGAACTAGACTCAGATATCTTAGAGATGTTGGAAATATCAGATCAGGAACTTATTATAACTATGTTTAATATGCTCAGGACTCTAATGGATAAGGTAAATAGCATGCAAGAATAGATGGGCAATATAAGCAGGGAGGTGGAAATTCTAAGAAAGAATAAAAAAAAGCAATGCTATAGATCAAAACAGCTGTAACAGAAATGAAGAATGCCTTCAGTGCGCTTCTTGGTACACTGAACACAGATAAGAAAAGAATCTCTGAGCTTGGTGATCTCTTAATGGAAACCTCCAAAACTGAAAAGCAAAGAGAAAAAAAGATGGGGGTGAGGAAAACATAGAATAGAATAACCAAGAACTGTAGGACAGCTATAAAAGGTGGGATATATACATAATGGGAATAACAGAAGGGGAAGAAAGAGAGAAATGAAAGAGGGAATATCACCACAGTTTCCAAGGACATTTAAAGGATAATTACACTGTTCACGAAAACTAACTCAAAGTGGATTATAGGCCAAAATGTAAAACACAATCATAAATCTCCTAGAAGATAACATAGGAGAAAACCTGGGTGACCTTGGTATGGTGATGACTCTTTAGATACAACACTGAAGGCATGACCCATGAAAGACAAAAATGATAAGGTGGACTTCATTAAAGTTAAACACTTCTTTGCAAAAAACAATGTCAAGAGAATGAGAAAACAAGTGTCAGGGTAGGAGAAAATATTTCCAAAACATATCTGATAAAGGACTGTTTTCCAAAATATACAAAGAACTCTGAAAACTCAACAATACGAAAATCAACAACTGCATTAAAAACTGAGTCAAAGACCTGAACAGAGACTCTATCAAAGAAAACATAGATGGCAAATAAGCATATAAAAAGATGCTCAACATCATTTATCATTAGGAAATTGCAAGTTAAAATAATGAGATACCACTATACACCTCTTAGAATGGTCAAAATCCAAAACACTAACAATACCAAAAGCTAGCGAGACTGTGGAGCCACGGGAACTGTCATTGTTGCTGCGAATGCAAAATGGTACTTTGGAAGACAGTCTGACCATTTCTTACCAAAGTAAACATATCTTGCCATGGGATCCAGCAGTTGCACTCCTTGGTATTTACTCAAAGAAGCTGAAAAGTTATGGCCACACAAAAACTTGCACATGAAGATGTTTCTAGCGGCTTGATTCATGATGCCCAAAATGTGGAAGCAATCAAGAGGTCCTTCAGTAGTTGAATGGATAAACTGTGGCACATCCAGACAATGGTATATTAGTCAGCACTAAAAAGAAATGAGTTATTGAGCCATGAGAAGACATGGAGGAAATTTAAATGCATATTACTAAGTGAAAGAAGCCAACTGGAAAAGGCTATACTGTATGATTCTAAATATGTGGCATTCTAAGAAAAGGCAAAACTGTAGAGGCAATAAAAAGGTCAGCTGTTTCAAGGGTGGGGTGGGGGTGAAGATACGAATAAGCAGAGTGCAGAGGATTTTTAGGGAATTCGGTTCTGGGAAAGCCAGTCTATGGAGAAGGTCAAAGGATTGATGGTTGCTAGGGTTTGGGGGAGGAAGAGGAGGAGGATGAATAGATGGAGCATAGGGTGTTTAGGTCCATCAAAACATTAGGTGGGATGCTTTAATGGTGGATACATGCCATTGTACGTTTGTCTAGGCCTGTATAACGTATATCACCAAGAGTGAACCCCAGTGTAAACTATGAATTTAGAATGATGAAATGTCAATATAGGTTCATCAATTGTAATAAATGTACCAATCTAATGTGAGATTTTGATGGTGGAGAGGGCTATGTGTATGTGTGCTCAGTGGGTGTATGGGAAACTTCCGTACCTTCTCAATTTTGCTATAAACTGAAACTGATCTAAAAAAATAGTTAATTTAAAAGCAAAGAAAAATAAAAACAAAAACAAAAACAAAACAAAGAACCTCCCTGGATCTCACATTCCCTTCCAACCACAACCTCATTTATCTGCTCCCTTCTAGAGACAAACTCCTTAAAAGAGCTGCCTATAGTCACTAGCCATTTCTATTTCCCTGCTTCCCATCTCTCGAATCTATTTGCACCAAGGGTTTGCCCTCTTTCACCAAAAATGTGAAAGTCCTCATCTTACCTGAAATGTGAGCAGCTTTGACACAGTGATATTTCAGTTTTTTTGATAGACTTACTTCACTTGGTTCCTGGGGCCACCCATTGTTAATATTCTCCCCCTCCCTTAATGGGCCACTCTTAATCTCCGTTTACTAGTTTCCCCCTCACGTCCCTAAATGCCAAGCACTGGAATGGACTGAGCTCAATCTTTGGTCTTCTTTTCTGTATCTATACTCTCTCTCTTTGGTGATCTCATCCAGACTTGTGGTTTTAATTAATATTGATAACTAATAATGATGCCTCAATTCAAAACCCCCAATTTATGGGGTTTTGGGGAGAGTTGACTGAGCTAATATATATAAGCACTTAAATGACAGAGCTAATATATATAAGCACTTAAATCTGCATCTGGAACAGAATAAGCACTTTATATAATCAGCCAGAAACTTGCTACCTGTCTAATAGGCATCACAAATGTTACATGTTCAAAATCAAATTTCCAATTTTTCTCCCTTGGGTTCCCGCTCCTGTAGACTTTTCCAAATATCCCTAACTCTTTACTTCCTATCATATTTACCATCTAGTCTATGAGAAAACCCTGGTGGTTCTACCTTCAAAATATATTCAAGACTCAACACTTCCCATTCTCATCACTATCTCTTTGTCCAAGGACCTTCCACCCACTCTTTTGTAAATTTACTGACCAGTCTCCCCACTTTCTCTCATCTCCCTCTGGTCTAGTTCAGCACTGCAACCAAAGTGATCCTCTTAAAATGTAAGTCAAATCATGTCACTCTTTTGTTCTAAATCCTCCAAGGGCTGTGCATCTTATTCAGGGCAACAGTCAGTATCTGTGCAATGATGGCCTACAAGGCCTTACATCAACTGGCTTTGTGCTCCTCGGATTTCATCTCTCCTCATTCCTTGTGTAGTCCACTCTACTTTAGCACATTAGCCTCCTTGCTGTTTCTCAAATATACCAAATATATTCCTCCTTCCATTACTTTTGCATTTCATTTCCCTCTGTCTAGAATGTCCTTTCTCCAGATAATTTGCTCAAATGTTTCTGCTCATCCCTTCTTGCCTTCTCCAGTATCTCTCTCAAAGAATTTTCTTCTCTTTTACAGCATCACGGCCACCAGGAGAGGACTTAGCCTGTAGACAAAGTTAAAACTTCAAAACCAGGTTCTTGATGACATCTTTTGAGCATCTAGATTAAGCCTTGCCTAATGACAGCCGTACCCTTGGACTGTTACATGAGGCAATCATGCCCTTTAGAACTTATTACAGTATCTGGCAAACAACTTGGAATGCCTCGTATGTGAAAAATATCATTAGCATTAGTATATTTTAATCATAATGTATTATTGTTCATATTCTAATGTGGTAGAATTGTATAATGATGAGTATTAGCAAAAAGAAAATTGTAATTTGTGTAAACAAAGAATGGAGAAATATATTGTTTAATCTTTTCTTCCAAAGACATTATTATGTTGTACAACATGAAAAGAGAAAAGACAGGGGAAGGAGACAAAGGGAAGGGAGCTGACGGTTATAAACTGTCGGGTTTTGTGCTAAGTGCTTCACATGCATTTTCTTCTTTAAAATTCAGCAACCCCAGGGCAGACTTTTTCTCCACAAGTTACAGATGAGGAAGGTCAGAAGGTTAAGGTCATCGAGCTATTCACGGGAGTAGTCAGCACTTGTGACTAGGGCTGTGTTACTCCAAAACAAGCCATTTTCACCATGCTGGGTTTGGTCTTTAAATCTTTCTACAATAAATAAGTACTATTTATTGAGTCAGTGAGTGAAGCCAGAAACCAAGCGGGGGGGGAAAAAAAATTCTTTTCAGTCTGCAAATGTCAAGGGTGATAATATGTAGCTGTGTTCTTACCATTGAGCTTAAAATCTTGCAACTCAGGCTTTTGTGAAAATATGAGGAACAGAAGAAATTTTCCATCAGCACTTTTAACTAATTAAAGAGTGATAAAATGTTACTGCTTACGGGGACCATAACCCACCTATTTCTTGGAACCCATTCTATGATGGAGAAGGATATGAATCAACTACAAACAGAAAAATCAACTCATCAGTTTTTATCAGATGCAGTGAAATTTAGCATCTAGGGTAAGTGTTGGTTTAAGAACCTCCCTGAACTTTCTTTTTAGTGAGCAAACATTTTCGAACAGTATATGTCTAAGAAATTATGATTATTCCCTGTTACATTGTGGTTTAAAGTATATTATATTAGTGACATTTAAAGAAGGATAATTTGATATCTGTCCCAAGAGAGATTCACTTCAAATTACGGTAAAAAACCAGGTTAGTTTATTCAAGTAACATTACTCATTAAGTGTCTATTTGGGCTTTGCACTCAGTTGGATACTATGTACAAAGAGATTATGGTGTACTCAAACTAGTCCATAGCCTCTAGAAGTCCTTGAGGGGCCCCTTCTTTTGTGAGTTCCCAGGCAATGCAAAAGCTATTTGGGATGAGCTATATATCCTGAGCACAAAGCAAGCATTTAAGTGGGCCAGCTTACCTCCTTCGTGGAATAAGAGAACTGAAATAAGGGCAGAGTATGCTTTCAAAATCCTTTGCACAACCAACGTACAATTAATCCTTTAAATGTCTTCTAAATTAAAATGTCTTGCATATTAATTACTTTCATTGCTATTCTTTGAATCAATGCCAAACTACTTTATATATTCTCAGTACTGAGATACAAATGAACACAAAAATTTTCCAGTAATTCTTATGAAAAACATATATATTTAAAAAGTCATCATTTGGGGTTTTCATTGGGCTGGTGCCATAGCAAGATTTATTGTTGATATTCTAGCCATGTTAGTTTGATACCTACTTTTCCTTTTAGATCCAACGTTTCGTTCATTTGTTGCTGAAAATGTCCTCACCGCCATTAACATTTTGTGCCGTGCCAATTAAAACAAGTTTTTAATCTATGTAACATTTTTGTTTGTTTGTTTCTGCCCTCTCAAGAATTTGTAATAGCAGCCAATCTCCATTTAGGGCCACCAGTGTGTTACATGCTTTCCTTTCATATAACAAGGAAGTTGTTCATGGTGTTATATCATACAGTTGAAAGATTCCAAGAAAAAGCGTATTCAAGTCCAAATTAGCCACACCTTTCAACACACATATATAGCAGTATCTGTACATGGATGGGAAAACCACTTGGCAAGCAAGACGACAACACGGCTCAGGGAGGAGAGGGATGACACCCTGGCTATGAATTTTCGCTTCTGAAGCCAAGAGAGCCCTTAGGCCTGCGCTTTTACACTCTTCAATCCACTCTGGGATTCCGACGGTCCAGATTCAAGAAACCCTTATTAGTGCTGGGAGCCATGCCTTGCTTATATGGCTTATATGGTTTCTGGAGACTTGGTGAGGCACCTATGATTGTTGTGAATGTGTTTGGGTATGATGAAATTTTCAGGGACCTGAAGAAGCGAGAAACCATGGCTACCAAGATTTAAAATGGTTACCATGATATAAAAATAATTTTAATCTTTCTTCTTTATCCAGTTATGGAATACACAACTTTGTCAATTTGTGGTCCTTGCGTAAGTATGGGGGGCAGTGTGGAAGAATGTAAGGAGAAAGCAACATTTCTTCTATGTTCAAACATGAGACTCCAAAACATATTTATAATAACACCTTCGAATTTAATGGGAAATATTAAGTTCTAACATGTAATTTTACTATTTTTATAGAAAGAAAAACCTAAAGTAAAATGTTTGAAAGACCTTCAAAGTTGCTAGAAATTAACTTGAATTGGGGTAAACTCTGGAAATAAGATTTTTTTTTTCATTTAATGTTGAATATATGAAATAACTCAAGAATAAATTTTGTATTTTTACACTGGATATGTATAACTTAATCCATGGTTTCAAAATTTTTATTTAACAGGTTAATTAGATAGTACTGTTTAATTCTTTTTTTCCTGGGTTATCTAACTCAATAAATACAAGAAAATTTGATCAATGTAGTTAAAGCAAATCTAATTTATGCTCTGTACATGGGCTAATGTCTATCGATTTTAGTACATTCGACTGAAACACTAACAACAGCTGAGTAATTCATTAAGAATTGGAGGAAGATGGAGTGCGTGGGATACACAGGTAAGGGAGAAAATCCACATATTAGAGATCAAAATCTGACCCTTTCTGATGGTGCAACATAGTCAATAGAATTAACTTGGCTGCTTCTTGGGTTTGAGGGAATTGACTGCTAAATAAGATCACCATATCTGGTAATATTCAGGACTCAGTAGGCAGCAAGGCCTTTTTAGCCATTTTAAGAAACAGGAGCTGATTAACTCTGCTGTGTGGGCTCTTTTCTTGAACCATCTCAGGAATGAGCCTTACTGTAGTCTTCATTCTCCTGCACAGACCACCTCAGGACTTCAAATCTTACTTCTGGCCTTATCTAAAGGCCAGCAGTACTTGATTTACTTAAGTCGTTAAAAAGCCTTAGAAGAATCCAAGAATTTGATCATTTTGGAAAAAATACCAAGCCTAGAATATTCCTTTGCAATGTTCCTTTACAATATTCCTTCAGCAATGTCATTTGACCGTGCAAACTTGCTTTTGGATTTTTATGATCCAGAATCTGTTATGGTTTCCTTATGCTTACAATGTTTTCAACCATGAAATCAGAAATCGCTCATGACTCCTCCTCTCCTCTGATTATACTGAACTACGGGCCATAACTGCTCACATTTCTGTCCCTCTGCATGTCAAGATTTAGTTAAATAAAGTATTATTTCTTGTTGGATATCTTCAGGTCCTCCCCATTTGAGTTAGGCACTCATCTCACATCCACTCATAGCACACGTACATATCTACGACACTATATTAAATTCACCCATTTATTTTTCCATCTTCCCCATTGGACTGGGGCCTCGTGAAGAGGTTTTGTTTTTTTTTTTTTTAATTTAACCTCTGTTATCCCCAATACCTAGCACAGTGCTTGTACATGATACCTGCACAAGTGTTTGTTGAATAAATGAAAAAGTTAAGATGCTTAACAAAGGAACAAAACTGTGGGCATTTGACTATTTTTTTTTCCTCCATGCTTGACTAAACTAGTCATTGGTAAGTAAACAGTGGTCAGTTTCTACGCTGATTACTTCTCCTATAATGATTTCAGGTGAAATACTCTGCAGTTAATGCTATATATAATGACAGCACCTAATTAAAGCTATATATAATCACAGCACATTTTGGTCATTCTAACTATAAAGTTCTAGTTATAAAGACTATTGTGAGGATAATGTTACACTGAAAAGAAGGAAATGAGTAGATCACAAAAATGGAATGAATGGATTCATTAAATGGCTAAGTTTTTGCCATGGGAGTTCACTGGTATCAGTGCATAATCATTTGGGTCCCAGGGTTCAGTATTCATTCTGAATGAACCTGCTGTGCCTTTGCCCAGTTAATTCATCTTGCAGATCCACTGCCCAGAAGTGAGTAGTTGAATACTCAGATAGTCTTCTAATTAAATCATAGTAATTTTGATTTTTGTATTGATAACCACAATACCCCCACAGTACACCACTAAGGTTGAAAATAAAGAGCTATTCATAAAATAATGCCCAAAAGACTGAACTGAGATTTGATTCTGCTTCTGACACTTAGTAGCTATTTGGCCTTGGGACATTTTCTTAACCTTCTGGGACTCATTTGCTTTTAATGGAACATAGGGATAATAGTACTCAGCTCACAGTGTTCTTGTAAGGAATACATGGAGACTAGCATGCAAAGAATTTAGCATGATGCTAAATAAAACATGATGCTTACTGGTACACAGTAAGTGCTCAATAGATATAAAGTGCTATCATCATCATCATTATTACTACTGTAACAGGCAGTTTCAATGTGTATCAGTTGTCCTAGTATAAGTATTAAAAGAGTCTCTTCACTCTCCATGGTATCTCTTTCACACTCAAAAATGTACCAGTTTGGAAAATAAGTAATATGATTAATTATGAAGAGAGTTGAGAGCCTGAGTAATACAGGGTAGTAATATAGGAGGATGGATATGAGAGAAATACCAACAGGTATTTTTTAGTTCAAGTAGCTGGATAATGAAATCTCAATAACAAGGAGGACAAAAGAAAGAAAATAAGAATGAAGATTTAGGAGAGAAAATGATGACTTTAGCTTGGAATCTGATGCTCCAGCAGGATATTCAAGTTGAGTGGTGTGGTAGCTTATTGGAAACGTGAGGCTGAAGATACAGTTGCCCATATGGAAGTGATTACTGAAATCATGAAAGTGAATGAGATTTCCAAAGAATAGGGAATAATTTAAGATGGCAAAGAGGCCTAGAGGACCTCAAGGAAGGCCTATCTAGAAGATTTCTCAAATGGTAAATACTAAGTTAATAGATAGTTAATAGATAATTCTACAATTACCTGATCATCTTGAGCCCAGTCAAAATTATCAACAACTGCCTATGTGGAATGAGTCTGAAAGTAGCTGGTCAAGAAACCAAAGGGCAACTTCATAAACTTCCCTGCTTGTTATCATTTCATGACATTTGCATCAACATTTTTCTTGTGAATGTGAATTCCTCCCAAGTGTTAGGTTATACACATATTCTTAGCCCATGACTAGAAGTGATTGATATGTAGGTGAATTTCCCTTCCTCCCTTCTAGATTCTTTGGCTGGTCTAATAATTAAATTGGCATAAAACAGATTAGCAGGAGAAAAATAAATTTAATTTTGTACTCATGGGAGCCCCAAAGATAAGTAACTTCAAAAAGTGACCAAAGATAAGCAGTGTCTTATCTTTCAGACAAAGAAACAATATTTGTGAAGATTTGACAAAACAAAGAGGTTTGGGCTTGAGGTAACAAACTAAAGAAGAAGTAACAAAATGCGTGTGTGCAGCCTTCCTGGCCTTGAATTCCCTATCTCTGGTGATAAGAATACATTCTACCTTCTTGGTATAGGGAGGATACCTTCACATGGGAGATTTATTTCTTGCTTCCAGAGGGACACAAGAGGATCAGAGTGTCCTTGTTAAGTAACTTTAATTCAAAACAATCAAAATGCTGACATGGCATAGTTTGGGGTGGCATATTCTGCTCCGCCCCAGATAGAAGGTAAATATCACAGTAGATGATGTGAACCACCTAAGTATATACATTCTCTGTCACTCACTTTCCTGTACATTAACATATGTATAAGGATAATAATACTGTTTCCCACATAACTTGCCATAGACTGTCAAGTTGAGGGTTTGCCCACAATTTATCAGTGATGACATGAACACTAAAGAACAGAATTAGGTCTGTATTACCAGCGCATTCAGAACTACATGGTATATTGACAAATTGTTTAGCCTTCATATGTGAAAGCCCATGACTCACTGTTTGATTTATATAGAGATGAAAGTCTCACCCACAGAACACCAGGTACACCTTAAAATTACTATATGAAATTGATACACATTTATAAAAAGACATTTGAATTTAATTTTAAGGCTGCTTTGATAAATGAGAAAATAATCTTAAGGCTGTTTTGATAAATGAGAAAAAAGTACACTTAAAATGTTACATTTTAGAATACAAATTCATATTCTTTTGCCCTTAAAACAAAGCCATGAAAGCATTTCAAATGCAAAACTTCATTTAACTGTGCAGAAAGTTGAAATTAAATAGCAGGAGTTCCCGCATGGTTTTTAAACTTGTCTTTTATGTGCTTATGTACATATGTATGTATCTAAGTAATCTCTGCACCCAATGTGTGGCTTGAACTCATGATGCCACAATCAAGAGTTGCATGCTCTACCAACTGAGCCAGCCAGGTGACCTAAACTTATCTCTTTTTTAAAAAAAAACTTTGGATGTTTCAGTAAATACCAACATTTGTAATTAACTACAAGTCTGAAAACAGTGACTTTGAAACTTCTATGCTATCTTTCCCCTCCATTTAACAAAATTCACTTTTGGGAGTAAAAACAGTTTAAAGTAGACAACATATTTTTCCATCTATCTGAAAACAAGTGACAGCCCACTAGGAATTAATTTACGAAGGAGAAAAAAGAGCAGTATAATGAATCTTTCCAAGCAATTTCAATACATTTCAAACCTTAACCTACCGTCAAAAAGACAAATTGCACAGCAACTCTGCTAAGACTCTCTGAATAGCAGACGATGTGTTTTTAATACCTGCTTGGAAAAAAAATATATGTGTCAAGAATTCAGAGTCTTTGCCAATATTGTGAGATGGGCTTAGGTAACATGGCAATCTGCAATATGCAGAGCTCATTACTCATCAACACAACCAATCCTTCCAGGTTGGCACTGGGATTTTTCACATGTAAAACTGAAAATTTGTAGTATGGTCACCATGGGAAGCTTATTCCTGATGGTAAAAAACACATACAGTAATAAGTTGTCAACAGTCAACAAATAGCTCTAGCCAGTCACTATGTTGTTTGACATTAATGGCCTCATCTTTGTTTTTTTTGAAAATGGACTACAACATTCATGTTATTAACAAAAATTCTGTAAACCATTTTTGGCAATGTGCTTAGTAAAGAATTGCCTACACAGAGCTGAGAAGTTTTCTCTTTTCCAGGATTAAACACCTAAATGATTGTGTCAATGATATGTTCAGAGGATAAGGCAAAATAAACTGCCATCCTTTATGTTCCCTGACTTTCTAGAACCTAATTTTTTTTTAATGTTTATTTATTTATTTTTTTTTAAATTTTTTTTTTAATTTTTTTTTTCAACGTTTATTTATTTTTGGGACAGAGAGAGACAGAGCATGAACGGGGGAGGGGCAGAGAGAGAGGGAGACACAGAATCGGAAACAGGCTCCAGGCTCCGAGCCATCAGCCCAGAGCCTGACACGGGGCTCGAACTCACGGACCGCGAGATCGTGACCTGGCTGAAGTCGGACGCTTAACTGACTGCGCCACCCAGGCGCCCCTTTTAATGTTTATTTTTGAGAGAGACAGAGTGCAAGCAAGGGAGAGGCAGAGAGAGAGAGGGAGACACAGAATCCTAAGCAGGCTCCAGGCTCTGAGCTGTCAGCGTAGAAGCCCAACGTGGGGCCCAAACTCACGAACAGTGAGATCATGACCTGAGCTGAAGTCGGACACCTAACCAATTGAGCCACCCAGGCATTCCAGAACCTAATTTTTAAGGTGGAGATCTTGAACAGACTTCACAGTTCACTTCAAATGTTTTCTCCATTTTTAGGATGGCATTAACTTCAGTTTTCATCATTAACATATAGGCAAGTAAATGAACCAAGAAACCAAAAGTGGTCAAATGTGCCAAAATATTTCTTAAGATCCAATTTAAAGCAAACCTTTTGGGGTGCCACAACTTCTGGGGTGCCTGGGTGGCTCAGTCAGTTAAGCATCTGACTCTTGATTTTGGCTCAGGTCATGATCTCATGGTTGGTTGTGAGATTGAGCCTGCTGAAGATTCTTTCTCTCCCTCTGCCCCTCCCCTGTTCTCTTTCTCTGTCTTTCTCTCAAAACAAAAAAATAAAAAAAAAAAAAATAAATTAACCAACAGCTTTTAATCCAAATATATGGAAATAAAAACAAAACATAAAAATATGTATGTGTCTTTTCTAAGAAGGCAATCCACTAAGTATTTCAGTTTCTATAAATTTCTATAGTTTTAAATAATTTGTTGGTAGTTACTATGGCTTTTACCTGAAAAGTCTTGGGAAAGATAAAGCAGTAATTTGGGGGGAAACTTTTCTGTTTCACAGAATCACTTTTTTTTTAAAATGTTTTTAATGTTTTTATTTATTTTTGAGACAAGAGAGAGACAGAGCATGAGCAGGGGAGGGGCAGAGAGAGAGAGAGAGAGAGAGAGACAGAATCTGAAGCAGGATCCATCCAGCTCTGAGCTGTCAGCACAGAGCCTGACGCGGGGCTTGAACTCATGGAGTGTGAGATCATGACCTGAGCTGAAGACAGACGCTCAACCAACTGAGACACCCAGGCGTCCCAGTTTCACAGAATCACTTTAAGTACAGATAGATCTTTCTAACAGTGAGTTCAAAGCAATTGTGTACTGTAACAAGATCATACTTTCAGCCACTCTGTAGACCCTTTTGTTAATTTCCCCTTAAGTTCTTGACATTTACTTATATTACACCTGAGTTTTCATGAGATTTTAATATTTCATACTATATTCACATACAGACTTTTTCTACTAAATGTTTAGCTATTAAAAAAAGAATCTTAATAGAATAAAGCAAATTGCTTTTTTTGAATATGAACACTCTTATATTTACAAAACTATTTCTGTCAAGTAGATTTTACAAGTAGTACTGCCTAGAAACATAAGCTACCTGGGTAAACATAAAGATCTGTGGTGAAGAATTAATGTGGGGGGGAGAGGATGGATTTGGTACTTTATGAATCCCCCTAGTTCTGTCAGGTTTTGAAGAGAAAATTCATCAGCAAGGTTCAATCAAATATATTCTGTATCAAAGAAGTAGTGCAAATCTAAATTTAGACTTCACTTCCATATCTGGCTAAGATGTCACAATGAATTAGATTTACCTCCTGTTTGAAACAATTAAAAAGTAAGATGTCATATATAAAACAATGGTTTTCAAGACACTGAACATCAGACAATAGGTAGTGATCCTTAATAGACCGAAAACAAAGGTGAGTCCCTTGATTGCTCCCAGCTTATTGCCTGAAATTTCCAGGCCATAGGGCAGGAACGGGAAACCCAGGAGGAGATGGGAGTCCAGGAATGCGAAGGCAGCTACAATTTGCAAGACAGAGTACCAGAGAGAAGAAAGCCACACACAAAGCCACTCTAGAGATATACAGAGGCTCCCCCTTGTGTCTTCAACTAAGTAGTACTGACAAGCCCAAGCATTTCAGGAAACTATACAAGGCTGGAGGGAAAAACCACCTAAAAGTTTTAGAGAGACTAATACCCAGAGTTGATATAGAGCCAGAATAGTTCCTGCTCTCAACAATCAGAGAGGAAAATCTCATAATTCATGGGGCATCTGGCACAGTACTCATAAAGTTTTTGCCTCACTTGTGGGGAAAATTAGACCTAGACTAAATCTGTGCCTAGTAACTTAACTACATACAAAACTCAAGTATATTTACAGAAATACAAAAATATCCAGCCCTCAACAAGGAAAAGTTCAAAATGTCTAATATCTAATAAAAAATTCTCAGGTGAAAAAAGAAGGAAAATATAACCCATAATGAGAAGAAAACTTAATCAAAATTAACACAGATTATAGCTAAGAAGGGAGAAGAAATAAAATGAAATCATACATAACATTCAACCTAAAAACAAGGTAGTAAAAGGAAAAAAGGACACAAAGAACAAGCAGAAACAATAGCGAGATGGTAGACTTTAACCCAATTGTATGTGTAATCACATTACATGTAAATGGTCTAAGCACCTCAGTTAATAGGCAGGGATTATTAGATTAGATAAAAAAGACCCAACTACTTGTTGCCTTAAAATAAACCCACTTTAAATATAAAGACACGGGGGCACCTGGATGGCTCAGTCAGTTAAGTGTCTGGCTCTTGATTTCTGCTCAGGTTATGATCTCATGTTTCGTGGGATCGAGCTTCACATCAGGCTCTGTGCTGTCAGCTTGGGATTCTCTCTCTCTCTCTCTCTCTCTCTCCCTCTCTGTCTCTCCCACCCCCTGTCCCTCCCCCACTCATGCATGTGTATGTGTGTGTGTGCACAGTGCGTTCTCTCTCTCTTAAAATAAATGAACTTTAAAAGTATATATAAAGACACATATAGGATAAATGCTAGCACTTATCAGTTATGACACAAAAGGGCTGAAAAACCCTATTGACCAACTTGACCTAATAAATATTTATAGAACACCAACTAACAACAGCAGAAATGCACATGGGACATTCACCAAGATTAACCATACTCTGGGTCATAAAATAAGTCCCAATGATTTTAAAAGGATCCAAATTTAAAAAGTATGTTCTCCAGTCACGATAGAACTAGGAATAAGTAGGGGCGCCTGGGTGGCGCAGTCGGTTAAGCGTCCGACTTCAGCCAGGTCACGATCTCACTGTCTGTGAGTTCGAGCCCCACGTCGGGCTCTGGGCTGATGGCTCGGAGCCTGGAGCCTGTTTCCGATTCTGTGTCTCCCTCTCTCTCTGCCCCTCCCCCGTTCATGCTCTGTCTCTCTCTGTCCCAAAAATAAATAAACGTTGAAAAAAAAAATTAAAAAAAAAAAAAGAACTAGGAATAAGTAACAGAAGATTCTTGGAAGTTTTCCAAATATTTTGAAATAACACATTTCTAAATAACTCACTGGCCAAGAGAAATTAGGAAGTATTTTTAATCTGGATAAAAATGCAAATTTATAAGATATAGTATATCAATACTTATGAAATTCAGCTGAAGCAGTAATTAGAAGGAAATAAATAAATGTATGCTAAGATACTAAAAAAAATTATGAAATGGCCAAACCCCTTGAAAGACACAAACTAACAAAGCTCACACAAGAAGAAATAATGTAAGCATCCCAATATCTATTAAAGATAATGAATTTGTAATTAAAACCTTTTCCATAGGGGCACCTGGTGTCTCGGTCAGTTGAGTGTAGACTATTGATTTCAGTTCAGGTCATGATTCCAGGTCATGGGATTGGGATCAAGCCCTGCACTGGGCTCCTGAGCCTGCTTAAGATTTTTTTTCTATGCCTCTGCCCCCTCCCTCCACCACTCGCACAAGTGGTACTCTAGATAAGCAAACAAACAAACAAAAAAACCCTTTCTCCACAAGGTGGTTTCACTGGTGAATTTTACCATACATATTTAAGGAAGACATAACACACTGAATCTTCCAGAAAGGAAGACAAGGAGATATTTCACAAGATATTTCACAACTCATTCCATAATGCAGGAACAATATTATTCTGATCCCCAAACCAAAGACATTACAAGAAAACTACAGACTAACTCATCAGTTATGAACATAGCCATAAGTTCTCTAAATACAATTTTATCAAATCAAATTTAACAGTGTATTTTAAAAATTACATAAGAATCAAGTATAGTTTATTTCAGGAATCAAAGCTGGTTTCACCACATAACATGTTACAATAAGAAAAAGCCATATGGTCACTTCAGTAGATGCAAAAGCCAACACCTGTTCTTCATTAAAACAAAACAAACTCCTCCAACTTTTAGTAAGTTAAGAAGATAACCTGCTCAATCTATATAAGGAATCCATGAGAAATCTACACTTAACATTACTTCATGGTGAAAGACTGAATGCTTTTCACCTAAGACCATGAACAAACTAAAAATGGTTTGCTTTTACACTTCTATTCAATACTTAATAAAAGTTCTAGCCAGTACAATAAGGCAGTTTGGCCTTTTAAAAATGTTTTAGGGGCGCCTGGGTGGCGCAGTCGGTTAAGCGTCCGACTTCAGCCAGGTCACGATCTTGCGGTCCGTGAGTTCGAGCCCCGTGTCAGGCTCTGGGCTGATGGCTCGGAGCCTGGAGCCTGTTTCCGATTCTGTGTCTCCCTCTCTCTCTGCCCCTCCCCCGTTCATGCTCTGTCTCTCTCTGTCCCAAAAATAAATAAACATTGAAAAAAAAAAATGTTTTATAAAGGGTCAAGTAGTAAATAAGTCAAGCTTTGTGGGGCCATTTAATCTTTGTGGCAACTACTGAACTATCCTTGTAGCATGAAAGCAGGCAAGATAATACACAAACAAGTGTTTCTGCATAAAACTTCATTTACAAAAACAGGTTTCTTGATTCATGCACAATAATGCAATTATGCAAGAAAAAGAAACAAAACATATCCAGATTGGAAAGGAACACTGTGTTTATTCACATATGACTCTCAGATGATCATCTATGTAGAAGACATGAAATCTACAAAAAGAGTTACTAGATAAGTGAGTTTAGCAAGGTTACAGAATACAATCAAAATGCAAAAATCAATTGTATTTCTGTATACTAACCATCAACAGTTGCAGACTGAAATTTTAAAAAGTACTACGTACAGGGGCGCCTGGGTGGCTCAGTCAGTTAAGCATCTGATTTTAGCTCAGGTCATGATCTCATGGTTCATAAGTTCAAACCCTGCATTGGGCTCTGTGCTGACAGCTCAGTGCCTAGAGCCTGCTTCTGATTCTGCAACTCCCTCTCTCTGCCCCTCCCCCACTCACACTGTCTGTCTCTCTCAAGAATAAACATTAAAAAAAATTTTAAAAAGTACCACGTACAGTAATATCAAAATATATGAAATACTGAAGAATATGACAAAAGATGTGTAAGAACTACATACTGAAAACTACAAAACACTGATATTAAAAGAGACTTAAATAAAATGGAAATAGATACCATATTCATGGATCAGAAGATTCAATACTGAGATGTCAACTCCTTGCAAATCTGATCTACAGATTTAATGCAAGCCTGATCAAAATTCCATAGTTTTTTGGTAAAAATTGGCAAGCTCATTATTCTAAAATGCACATGGAAATACACAGAATCTAGAATAGCCAAAGCAGCTTTGTAAAAGATTAACAAAGTTGGAGGATTATTCTGATTTCAAGACTTTATTAGTATAAAGCTACAGTCATGAAGAAAGTATGGTATTGATGTAATGACAGATACATGAATCAAAATACAGTTAAAAAAAAAAAACAGCTGAATTGTCAATGATGGTCAACAAAGGTATAAAGGCAATTCAGTGTAGAACAGTCCTCCAATAAATGGTGCCGGAACAATTAGGTTGTTCACCATGTGCAAAAAATTTAACTTATACCTATACTTTGGACAAGATAAAAAAATTAACCCCAAATGGGTAATAGATCTATATTAAAACAGACCACAAGTGTTAGTGAGAATGTGAGGCAAACAGAACTCTTATAAACTGCTGGTGGAAGTATAAAACAGTATTAACCACTTTAGGAAACATTGTAGAGGGGTGCCTGGGTTAAGTGTCTGACCTCAACTCGGATCATGATCTTGTGGTTCTTGAGTTCAAGCCCTGCATTGGGCTCTGTGCTCACAGCTCGGAGCCTAGAGCCTGCTTCAGGTTCTGTGTCTCCCTCTCTCTGTCCCTCCCCTGTTCATGCTCTGTCACCCTCTCAAAAATAAACAAACATTAAAAAAAAAACAAACATTGTGGACATTTCTTAAAAAGTTAAAAATACAAACTACACATTCCTCTTTTATGTACTTACCCAAAAGAAATGAAACCATATATTCATACAAAGACTTGTATGTAAATGTTCACAGTAACTATAATAGTCCTAGGAGATAAACCTAAAATCTACCAACAGATTAATGAATAAACAAGTTATGTTATATCCATACAAGAAAATACTACTTAGCAACAAAAAAACAATACACTATTGATACCTCCCGTAACATGGATATATCTCCAAATAATTATGCTGAGTTAAAATTTAAAAAAGAGGGGGCACCTGAGTAGCTCAGTCGGTTAAGCATCTAGGACTGACTCTTGGTTTTGGCTCAGGTCATGATCTCACAGTTGGTGGGTTCAAGCCCCACGTCAGGCTCTGTGCTGACAGTGCAGAGCCTGCTTGGGATTCTCTCCCTCTACCTCTCTGCCCCTCCTCCACTCACAGTGTCTGTCAAAAATAAACTTAAAAAACATTTTTTAAAAAAAGAGTACATATGATTTTATTTAAATAAAATTATGAAAAATGCAAACTAAACCATGTGTTGAGGTCTTATTTGCAGAGGTAAGGACTACCAAGACCATGAGAAATATTCTGGTGGAGATGAATATATACAATATATCCTGATTGTGATTATTTCACAGGTACATACATTTATCAAACATAAAATGTATAGTCAAAAATTTTTTTAATGTTTATTTTGTTTTTGAGAGAGAGAGAGAGAGAGAGAGAGAGCAAGCAAGGGAGTGGCAGAGAGAGAGGGAGACACAGAATTAGTAGCAGGCTCCAGGCTGAGGTGTCAGCACAGAGCCCACTGTGGGGCTTGACCTCACAAACTGCAAGATCATGACCTGAACCAAAGTTGGACACTTAACCAACTGAGCCACCCAGGTGCCCCAAATTGTATAGTTTAAATATGTATAGCTTATTATGTCAATTATACCTCAATAAATCTGTTTTGAAGACTTATGAAAAGAAAGCCATTTAGTTTTATCAAAGAAATTAATTCAGACATTTCTATCAATTTACCTCTGAAATTTGGCTTATTTTACACCTTTAAATGTTAATAACTCTATAAGCTCACATTTCAAAGAATCAGTCTCCTATAAAACTGGCAAATTTGCTACTACGTGGATGGAGCTAGAGTGTATCATGCTAAACGAAATATATGTGCTGCCGAAGCGAGCACTATGCTAAACAAAATAAGTCAGAGAAAGACAAACACCATATAATTTCACTCATCATGTGGAATTTAAGAAAGAAGACAAATGAACATACGGGATGGGTAAAAAAAGAGAAATGAACCATGAGAGAACTGAGGGTTGATGGAGGGAGGTGGGTGGGGGATGGGCTAGATAGGTGATACATATTAAGGAGGGCACTTGTCCAAAAAAAAAAAGGAATGTCTTCCTGCCCACGGTTCCAGTCTCTGTGCTTTAATAAAATTACTTTTCTGCATTAAAAAAAAAAAAAAAAAAAAAGAGGGCACTTGTTATGACAAGCACTGGGTGTTGTAAATGATAAATCACTGACTTCTACTCCTGAAACCAATATTGCACTATATGTTAAATAACCAGAATTTAAATAAAAGTTTAAAAAGAAAAAAAAAAAAAACCTGGGGCAAAAATCTCCATGTCACAGCTACTGCACAACAAATTCCAACATATTATTCTATTTCTCATAGAAAAGCTCAGTTTCAGTTCTACACACAAGTATGATGACTCTTACTTATGTATGCAATTGAATCAGATACAAAAATAGAAGTACAAGAATAAACCTGTTGGCAGCCTAAGTTTCTTGTCAAAGCCTCTGAAATATTATTGAAATACTATTGGCTCACTTTAATTTTTTCCTATGCTTTTATTTTTGCCTCTGGACAAGTTCTGAGAGTCAATTTTGCATTCACTCTTCTGATCTTCAACTATCAAAGGGAAGAGAAGATGAAAAGATGGACAGGCTTTTGAAAACTGTTAGCACCACTCAACTCTGTTCAGGAAGTATGAGGAGTAAGTGACATCTCACATTATGCATTTAAGAATCTGAAACTTAAAAAAAAATCGGTTATTTTCATTTGAATTCAAATAAACTGGCAGAGTTCTAGACAGCATAGAAAGTTCCTATTAAATTTCAATAGGGTGACATATGCTAACTAACTTGAATGTAAATTAAACAATAAATTTTAAAAAAACCTAAAAAAATTTGAATAGGTTCAATCCAATTACATACAGCTAAGTAAAAGTAGACAAAATAAAAACTAATGATGCTTAAGTAACAGGCTTTATTGCTGTCAATCATATCTCTTAACTTTAAAATGTTAATTGGCTAAATTCATTCAGGAAAACTTAAATTACAATTTTGCTGTTTCTACTCTTTGAATGGCATGTTTTTGGGTGGGGGGGAAGGGGTAGTGATAAATATTTACCATTGTCACTATCTCCTCCACATACTAGGTTTCTTCTAATTAAAATTTCCAGATATGGGAGCACCTGGGTGGCTCAGTCAGTTAAGCATCTAACTTTGGCTCAGGTCATGATCTCACAGTTTGTGAGTTCAAACGCCACATCAGGCTCTGTGCTGACAGCTCAGAGCCTGGAGCCTGCTTCAGATTCTGTGTCTCCCTCTCTCTCTGCCCCTTCCCCGCTCATATTTCTCTCTCTCTCAAAAATAAACATTAATCTATAGAAATGACCTGAAAACTGTCTTTTGAAGATTTAAATACTATCAAAAAAAAATGATTTGAAGAAATGTTTTTTCAAACATAATAAAAAAAATTCTAGAGTGCCTTTCTGTAGCACTTCCAATTTTCCATGAAAAATTTCAGAGTGCTTGCTAAAACCACACAGCATTTTGATATGGCTTATTTATTATTATTATATTATTATTATTATTATTATTTTGATATTCATGCCTTTGAAAATTCAAACTCAATTATTTGCAAACAACAGAATACTATCTGATATTCTTCTCTTCAACAAATGTTTACCTTATTTCATCTTGTATTTCTTTGAATAATTGTGTTTACATAAACTCTGGGGTGGGGTGTGAGGGGACAAAGACATGTGAACAGGGTAAGTTTGGTTCTTCTAATTTTGGGAATTTTATTATAGTTTACTCCTTAATAGAAATAGCTGATTGAAATTAATTGCTAAGTGTCTGGTGATATTCTTCAAATTTGAAATATGGGGGTATGGAACTGTGCTTTTTCAAATGTTATAGTTAGCATTAATGTATTTCATTTAAAGTGAATTTATCAGGTGGAATCCATCATGCTTGTTTGTAATAATCAAGTACGATGTTCTCATACCCAGTTTTAGAAACCTTAAACGATTTCTTTCTTCCTTTTACATGCACATGACACATGTAAAAGATCAAAAGTGTATTTATGCTCTTGCCCAGATGAAACCTTTTGACTTCATGCAAATGAATTAAGAAAATTGATCCTAAACCATTTCCCTTGTTTTTAAAGAATATTGTTTGTACAGTAACATGCTATATATGGATATACGGTTCTTTTTTTTTTTTAATGTTTTTTATTTTTGAGAGAGAGATGGAGTGCGAGTTGGGGAGCAGCAGAGAGAGGGAGAGACATTGAATCTGAAGGAGGCTCCAGGCTCTAAGCTCGAACCCACCCAACTACGAGATCATGACTTGAGCCAAAGTCAGGCACTTAACCAACCGACTGAGCCACCCAGGCACCCCCATAGAATTCTATGACTAGCACGTTATAAGACTACTTGTTCCAGTGAATGTCTTCCCAGTCTTCTAAATACTATTTTCTTATAGATACCTCACCTGTGTTGATAGTTCCCCGTCAATTTTAATAGTGATTCTACTGGCTTTTTAAATAAAGTGTATCTACTTTTATCCTTCATATGGTGTTGACTTTTATACATATCATCAATCTGAAACCACATGGGTAATAAACCTACAAATTAAATAATTTTTTAGTTACCTCTAATGTTGAATGATCAATAATTAAAAATAATTCCTTGCTGCCAAAAATCTTCTTGGGAGAGGGGAGGGGTAAGATGGGTGTCAGGGATGAATGGGGTCTCCTGTATATAAGCCATTTCACACATCTAAGGGTTCTTGAAGGCTGCATATTAAATAGTTGAGGCTTTACCCTTCCCATTAAAAGACTGAGCTGGGGAAAAAAATGTAGAAGACCAAGCAAGTAATTAACAAATGGCAATGATTAGCCCAAACTAGATTATATCATAATTCCTTTTAGTCCTACTTTTTTATTGAAGATAAATAGGTTGCAGCTATTAGCAATTAATTTCCACCCCTCCAGGGGTGGAAGACAGATCTGGAGTATAAAGAGGTTAATTAAATATTTACTTTTCCTCCCATGATGGGTAATCAGTGCAAGAGATATAGAAATAGCTAATAATTCTTAGCATATTAGAAGAAAATGATCCATGGAGTGAGCCACCAATGTAGTTGGCTAATCTAGCTTGAATACAACTGAATGGGTGACAGCTGGTATAGTTATACATTGTCTCCACAAATTAACTGGCTTCTCACTCATGTTAATTCACAAAATTATGAAATGGATATAGTTACTACAGTCTTAACTTTCTTTCTTTTTAAGTCTTTATTTTCATTATCTATTCAATACTGAGTAAAATTTCAAAGATGAACATTCCTACTAATGCAATGGATTCTACTTCTTCTACACAGAACTTTTCTAAGTGAAATACACACAATATATACAATAATGCACAAACATGAAGAGATCTACACAATTAGTGTATTATACACTACACTTTTTAAAATTTTTAAACATTTTTTTCATTTTTGAGAGACGGGAGGGTAGGGGGGGCAGAGAGGGAGACACAGAATCTGAAGCAGGCTCCAGACTCTGAGCTGTCAGCACAGAGCCTGACGCAGGGCTCGAACTCATAAACCATGAGATCACGACCTGAGTTGAAGTCGGACGCTTAACCGACTGAGCCACCCAGGTGCCCTTATACGCTGTACTTTTAAATTGAGGGGTCTCCATTACTCAAGTACTTTCAATGATGCATTCTTTGATACTACATTTCTATACATGCTACAGACAAATTTACTCAAAATGAGTAATTATTAAATATGGAAACACCATAAAATTCTTAAAATATGTAGAGTAGTAAAGGTGGTAAGATGACCTTTGTCACTGAAATACAGATCCTTAAGACTAAGATAAAAAAAGAGATAATTTCAAGGATTCACAGGTAGAAATCTGCACATGTAGAATGAAACTGATGTATGTTCCTTTGAAAACATTAGTATTCCCTAGAGATTAACTACCAAAGAAATGGTAAATAGGATAAAAAGAGTGAGGGCTGATGAAATCTCCTAGGTTAAAGGGAAAATGAGAAGTTGTTACATTTGGGAAAAGAATCTCATTTTATAGACTATAAGGAAATAAGTGCAAAGCCATAGATCTCCTTCTGAGGAAGGCTTAACATTGTTAAGTTCTGAATGTTTAAACCACAAATCTTTTATTTATGTATGTATGTATGTATGTATGTATGTATTCATTTATTTATTTTTGAGAGAGAGACAGCATGAGTTGGGGACGGGAGGTAGACAGAGGATCCAAAGTGGGCTCCACGCTGACAGCAGAGAACCCAAAGTGAGCCTGAACTTGTGAACCGTGAGATCATGACCTGAGCCAAAGTCAGAAGCTCAACTGACTGAGCCACCCAGGAGTCCCATAAACCACAAACTTTAAAAATGAAGCTACGACATATAACTGAAATTAGATTACAGAGATGTACTGTTAATCATGGGATATACATAAAAGAACGATTTGTAAGAAAAAACTACTTAAAGTTATGTGCAAATGGGTTTGAAAAGAGGAGCCATTTTCACATTTACTGTACCAATATAAGGTAACTGTACTGTGAACAATACAAAACTCTATCTACTGACCTCTGAAATATGTTATTTTAGAAGCGGATTTAATTTTGTACTTTTTCTCATATTAAAATACTTTTGCGTTCTCTGAACATTTTTGATTGTATTTATAATGGAAGAAACCTAAGGGCAAGATAGATGAAGACCACCTTAGATTTAAGGAACTGTAGATATCAAAAATTGCCTCCACTGTAGCATCATCTCTTTGACTCACTTATTAAAGAAAATGTGGGTTTTCAAAATCATGTTTGCTGTAAAATAGTATTTATTTATTTAATGTTTGTTTATTTATTTTGAGAGAAAGTGTGTGTGTGCATGTGCATGCACGATCGGGGGTGGGGCAGAGAGCGCGAGAGGTTCGAATCCTAAGCAGGCTCTGAGCTGTCAGAGCAAAGTCTGATGCAGCGCTTGATCTTGCTGAACTGTGAGATCATGAGATCATGACCTGAGCCAAAACCAAGAGTCCGTACACTTAGACTGAGCCACCCAGGTGCCCCAAGCTAGTAATACTTTATACCATATACATTAAACATACACACAAACGCCTTACAGTCTAAAGTAAATGGACTAAAGGTAGGGTCTAAGGTAAATGTAATTATTCAGAAAAGTTTTAGATGGCTTCAAAAAAAAAAAAGATTGCTTGGGTTATAGCTTTAGAAAGATTTAAGCTCTTTGGATTATTTTGAAAATGTTTCATTATTAAAATAGTAATTACTAACATTTAAAACTTTTGTATAAAGAATGAAACAAATCTTTCATAGATAAAAACTTTAAAACTCAAGCAGTCTTTTTATATGCAGAGTATTTCAGTATACTTTCATTGCATATGGGAAATAAACTTGGCTCATGTTCTACATCTGGAAAGTGTCAGTACTAGTACTGAATTGATAGAAAGTCTATTTCATTATCAACTTTGATATCATTTGACAAGATTTATAATAATCTTTTCTTAGGTTTTACAATTAAGAAGCACTTTAACTGCTATAGGCAGATGAAGAAACTAAGATTCAGATTTAAAAATCATACAATTTATCTGAGGCAAAAATGAGATTAGGGCTCAGGTCACCTGACATGTTAATACTATGTTATCTTGATTGCTTTAAAATCCATTTATACTTGCAGATAACAAAAGAAGCACTGTATTAATATTTGAAAATAAAGTGACAGAAAGGTGTTAACTAGTACAAATCTGTCATTTGCAAATTATGTCCATTTAAAATGTATCACCCTTGGGGCGCCTGGGTGGTTCAACTTCGGCTCAGGTCATGATCTCATGGTTTGTGGGTTTGAGCCCTGCATAGGGCTCTGTGCTGACAGCTCAGAGCCTGGAACCTGCTTCAGATTCTGTGTCTCCCTGTCTCTCTGCTCCTCCCCCCCACTCACACTCTGTCTCTCAAAAATAAACATCAAAAAAAATTATTTTAAATGTATCACCCTAATTTTTCATGGGAACTCAATGACAAAGACCCTCAGCTCAGGTTTTTGGTGGATTTGTTTACATGCTTTCATAGTAATCAAACTTCAGTATATACTACTATAATATCAGCCATCTCCACAATGATACTAAGCAGTTTTTAGTTCAACTGTAGGGTGATATTTAATTAGGCTGGTATCTATCAATTCAGGAAATTAGACTTTCCTGTAGCATTACCTACAGTCTCTTAAGGCCAAATTCATAACAGTTTACTAAACTCATAGTAGTACTGTCAGTATTCTACACAGTTCCATATCCAGTTAAGAGAATCCTTAAATGTCTGTTCCTTCTGTGGTAACTATAAGAGATAATATTTAATTAAAATCCTTAAGCTACAGGTTTTAAAAAAATATTCATATAAAAACTTAAAAAAAAAAAGGACCATATTTGGATTTTAATGTATGATGGTCTTTATTTACAACTTTATTGGCAAAAAAGAAGAGGGAAACATTTAAAACAGTTTAACACAGGGCATTGCAGCTGATTCTGTCAGGTTAAAGAAGGTTCCTTTTATATGTCCATCTAATTGTCCCAAGATATACAATACTGAATCTGCATATGCAGTTTCCTTTATGAAATACAGTGCTCATATTTTAAAGGCAGTCTTTAAAACATATAAATACAGAGAAAATGAAATCACTCATTAAAAATTGCATTAAATGAAAGGTATTTTAAATTTAAATTTATGTTGTTCTTATAATACATGCCCAATGAAAATCAAAAGCTGGAAAAGCAGTTACACTTCCTACTTGAATGGACAGTTACAACAATCATTTTCTGCAATGACCATTATATTTTCAATTTATCATGAACTACTCTGAACTTACTATGAGATGTAGCCAAAGTCAGAAGACAAGACGTAGGGAGAATATTCCTTTTTGGGAGGAGAGTAAGCCCTCCAGAATCAGCATGGGAAATAAACATCCTGTTGAAGAATTCTAGGTGGAAAAAAATTACTGTAGTCAATTTCAACTCATGCCGAGCTGGCTTAATTTTTTCAGACTTGTTTGGTGTCATTCTTCTAAATCAAGTGTGTTTAATTCTTCTTCTAGTTCATCCAAATCTTCCCCAGTAAAAAGATTTTCATCAACAGGAACAGCATCAATGGCTCCATTTTCCTGTCCCTCCCCTTCGTTGTCCTCTTCCAAATCACTTCTTTCACCATTTTCAGCCCTACCTCCGGAAGCTTCACTTAATTTGTTTTCTAAAAATAAATATTGAAATCAATAAGGCCCAGAAACAAAAAACACTATTCCATTAGCAATTGATAGTCACAGACTTGATACTACATTTCTTTTCCTTTTTTCATGAAAGCCTTCCCTAAGATTATTCCACCAAGAACTGATCTTTCTTTTTCTAAGCTTATTTGTGACAATTACCTAGACCCAGTGTAAGGTATGTCTTGTACTATAGACATTTAACTGCTTAACAGTCTATACATTTGAGAACAAGATTTACCTTATACAATTTTGTTTCCTACCTGACCTAGCAATTAGGTTTTAAACGGTCAACTTCCACATATTTTATTTGAATAAATAATTATGGAATCAAAAAATGTTTTAAGCAGCTACTTAGCTTTTGGTTGGGGTAACAGTAGTTAAATCACACTAGTTGTAACGGTGCAAATACATGTGAATCCAAAAACATTTCATCCTGTCATCAAGTTGTGAAAAAAGAACCTAGACTAGGGCTATGCAGCTACTTTTCCTTACAGGCTCGAAAAGACGGAGAAAACAAAAATGCAGTCTTTTTGTGTTCGTGACACCAGTATTTACACAAAGATAATTTTTAATAGCCTAGTGTAGATTTTAGCTATTTCAAACATCTCTGATCACAAAAATCTTAGGGATTATAGCCTTGGAAGTTCTTACAATCATACCTACTGTCACCAAAGTCCTACTTATAAAAGGAGCAAATCGGTCTCCATACTGGCATTAAGACAATATTGTCTTACAGCACTTGGATCTCAGGAAGGCAAGCCAGTTTTTCAAGTTATAACTTGTATTCCTTTATTGTAAAAATAAGTTTTAGTTTTGCTCTCTCAACCTTTGCCTCGATTAGTATTCTTCCTACCTTTTTCTCTCATACTAACCATGCTGAACTTTCACTTCTCTTCAAACTCTTCAGTCATGGCACTATTACATATGTGCTTATTTTTCTCCTCATTCCTCTTATCATCGCAGTCCTGATGAAAACTGGCACCCTGTTCCTACAACTTCTTCCCTAACAGCAACTGAAGAATTATTTCCAGTTCTCATCCTACTTGATTTTTCTGAAACTTCTTTCTTAATTTTCCTCTGTCCTTCTCAGTGTCTTTCCTAAGCTTTCCCTCTTTTGACTACTCCAGAACACCGAGGTCTGCAGTGTGTTCTAGAATGTTCTTGTATCATGAGATCCCAAACTGACTACCTGCACCTCCAAACTCATTTCTGTTCCCTTCTAGTTTCAGCTAATGGCTTCAATATCCACCCAGTCACCCATTTCTACAGCTTCCACTATTCACTATTTCTCTATACAGTCAAACCACACATTTATGTTGCCAGTCTGGTCCCTGCAGGCATCCAAGTTTGCCAGTGTGGTCTAAACTACCCCCTTCCCTCTTTAGACAGAATCCTAGTTCTTCAAATTACACACAAATTAGCATACTTACCATCCTTTTCTGAAGTATATGTGCTGAATCTTTCAAGACTGGCTACAGTAATACCTGTCTCATCTACATCTCTTGGGATATACAGGCTTAAATCTATGTCATTTACACTCACTGAATCATCAACCTTAAAAACACAGAAAAGAAAGTTGTTACTTAGGAGGACAGTTTTCATAAATTACTTGCCTTTTACCTCTGACATTTATCTTAGTGAAACAAAATTTTTACTAATGCCAAGTGAAAACAAATGATTGACAACTGTCAAAATTCATTCCTTTTTCTAAACTTGAGAAAAAGAAAAGCAATGCCATATTTCAAGCTTCTTTCTGACATATAGAATATGATGTTTTTATTTTCAACTCAAAGACAGAAGTCAGAATTTTATACCATACCAAGAATGAATAGTCAGCTACGTTTACCTATAAATAAATGATTCTGCTGTTGTCTCCTGCTTCCTACTCTGTACTTTCTTTTTCAGTATAAAATATTAGAAAACAAACAAATCTTTTTTTCTTTTAGAGGGAAAATAAAACACATACTTTTTACAGCAAATACATACAGGTACTTAACTGTACCAGTCACTGTTCTAATTTATTAGGAATTATAATTTTATTAATCCATTTAATTCTCACAAGTACCTTGCATGTCTCTATTATAGAAGAGTGTGGAGACCTATAGTATAGGTAATTTCTCAGGTTAGAGTCAGGATCTGAACCAATGTCCCAGCGTTGCTACTCTTAACCATGTTACTCTGTTACTTTCTATGGGCTCTCTCCATCAACATGAGCACAAGTGCCAAAGCTTCCTCTTACCTCATCACCACCTGTTCCCTGGGTGTAACGGGTATCATCTGCTTCCTCATCATCATCATCAACCAGCTCAGGACGAAATTCAAACACTTCACGACCACTAATCTATTCAGGTACACAAACATATCAACTCAGGGCAAATTTCAAACATTTCCTGGTTACTGATTTCAGACATACACATGATTAAGTTACAATAAATTTTGCATGGCACAGAAATTATAAAATGAAAGAAAGAATAAAGAATCTATTCGGGTGAGTTTGGGACATACCACTAATGCTTTCCCTGCTTTGAAGTCTGCTTTTCTTCTTTCCATATCTTGCTCAAGCTTATCAATCTTTTCTTGTCTTTTTCTTTTCTTCCATGCAAGAAAAGATTCTAGAGTGATTTTGGTAACATTTGGACCTAGGGCAGAACGCTGCAAAGAGAAAAGAGTTGTTTTTTTTTTTCCCCCACCAAATCACCTTTAATACTATTTAAGAGTTTTCTCTTAATGCAAGTAAGTCTTTACCTGTGACTGTTAAGACATCAAATTTAGAATAAATTGATTCATTTTCATTTTATGTAGCAATGAGCAAAACGAGTGTCCAGAGAGACATTTTTTAAATGTTTATTTTGAAAAACATTAATGTTTATTTTTTTTAATGTTTATTTTGAGAAAGCACAAACGTGCGTGCGGGCGAGGGAGGAACAAAGAGAGGAAGACAGAATCTCAAGGAGGCTCCATGCTGTAAACACAGAGTCTGATGCAGGGCTCGATCTCACAAACTCTAAGATCATGACCTTAAGCTGAAATCAAGAGCTGGATGCTCAGCCGACTGAGCCACCCAGGTGCCCCAGAAAAACAAACATTTCTAAATGCAGTAAAATATATTATCCTGAGCTGGATTTCTTTTCAAAATTGACAGTGAGGAAAACTTGTCAGGAGAAATTGTTTTAATGTAAATTAACTGATGAAAACAAAAAAATATGAAAAACACTATGACAATACCAGGTTTCATTTGTGTTCCTCAGGAGATGAGGGAAAAAAACTAAGCAAAAACATCATCTCCTCAGAGCCAATAATCAAGTAATAAATGTATGGAAAAATAATACTTGCTGACCATCTGCCAGGTATTTGGTACTGAATGCTTTATACACATATACTACCACATTGATCCCCACAAATAAGCGAACAGAAAGAGATTGGAAATTTACCAAAGGTTAACAGTTAATATGTTGTAGAACTAGGATACAAACATTCTCAAATATACCTGACTCTGAAGTCTGTATTTTCTATTATAGCATATTGCCTCCGTTGAGACGCTAAACAATATGACCATTTAAGAACAAATATATATAATCCCAACCTTAGACATTTATACAACGTATTTAGGTTATCCAAAAGAAGGGAAAACTGGATATAATTTGAAATATCCAACCCTAAATCTAGAATTTCCAATAATCTCAACATTTTCCTGTCACTCCCAAAAGCCATATCTAACTCAGTAGCCGTGTCTACTATTTCATGGAGTAAACCTCTTTTGTGCTGAGCCAGAAATGAATAGCGGAAGATTCTCTTCAATGAGACATATTCCCCTCTATCAACAGAGTGAGTGCTTTGAGTCCAGGAATGATGAAAAAACATGAACTGAAAAACTGTAGAAGTTGTCTCCTTTAACACGTTTGATTAGTAAAATAGCTAAAGAATAAGACACCAGGAAAAACATCTAAAACTTCAAGTTCAATCTGAATATTATTTTAATGAATACACTAGTATATCAATCTTACAGAAAGAATTTATTTGATAAGCCAATAGCATTAGAAGTTATTTTATAATCCCAAAATTAATGTCATGATGGGCTGACGATTATGGCTAGGTTTACATTTTAGACATACAAAAAAAAAACTAAATAAAAAGTAAGGCAACTTTGGGAAAAGGTCATTTTTTTCCCCCTTTCATAACATGCTAATGCCCCCAAGTGGTAAATATTATAATTTCCCAATAAATACTGCTGTAGTTACTGCTGTAGTTTCATAGCATAAGAAAATTCTAGTTACCTCTCTTTCAATTAGATCTTCTAATGAAATTTCATCTTCTTTCTCTTCTTTTTTTTTATCTTTTTTCAATACAAATCCAGGAGGAAGTGCATGACGATACATGCAAATATCACCACCTCCAGGGCATACCCAAAACCAGCCATATTTGTTGTTTTCAATAGCTTCAAGGAAATGCTTGCACACCTATAGAGACAATAATATTCACCAGTAGTGGCTCAGCGTAGTCCATTTCCAAGGTAAATGCTGAAGTTTATGGAACAAGTACATTCTTATTCACATCCTTATGCTACTCACTTATGTACAGAGCACACTTTGTACAGAAATGTACATATAATCTTAAAATTCTTAATACAATGGCAAACTCCCTTTAGAGAGGATCTACATAAAATTTTCAACACTGTTCCAAATTCTGTATTATACAAAAGGACATGTCTCAGTTTAGCCTTTGTAAATATACACCCAGTCTGATTTTTAAAGAAGTGAAAAAATATAAATGGTTATAAAAAACTAAAACCAATGATTTTGTTTTGGCTTGATCCTTCTTAAAAACTACGTGCAGTAATGATACATTATTTGAATTATTTGAAATTATAGGCAATTTCTCACATCTATGAAGAGAGAAAGGAAGCAAGGTACAAAAGGAACAACAAAGGATACAACTGTATTGAAGCCTCATGTAATAAACTTCAGAAATAAGAAAAACTGACTAACAAACAATACTTTTTTCCCGAAAAAATACAACAGATATAAGTTAAACCAGTATTCAGAAATTTTCTAGCACACCACAGTTTTTCACCATAACCTCCCTACAGATAAATATGTGGACATGAATGGAAGGTCTGAGAAACAGGCACCGATTTTTAAAAGTACATTTCCTGGAATACTAGAGCCATTACCTACCCAAAGCTCATTTTGCAATTCATAATGTCACAATATTTTCAACCTTCTTGATTTAAAGTCTACCTAACACTAAAATAGAGTGTTTATCAATTCTCCTTCCATTCATTTTGCACAAAAAAATAAGGAGAGAATTCTTATCTGAATATGTAATTGTATTCATCCATATTTGATAGAAAGTAAAATCACCCTAAAAAATGGTATTTGAAGACTTCAGTCACATGGTTTTCAAAGGTTACTTTTGAATTAAGAATCTAATTTTATATAACTTACACTTGTAAATTCCAAAAACAAAGCTTGATGCACTTTATCTTTATCAAAAGATCCAATAATTTAAAAAATAATCCAGTAAAAAATGGCAGCAAATACCTTGCCACATAATTCTCCCTAATGATAAATATCACAGCAACTCAATTCAAGAAAAGGACATACTATTTGAGTTTTTGGTTTTTTCTTTTCCGCCTCACCGTGCTTCTTGTTCACTACTTCTTCCAGTTTTTTCTCATCCCAATTATCCATAGTATCTAAATAAAAAGAGATATGAAAACTAAATACTATAATTTTATCTACTGTTTCCAAAACATATTGCATATCTCCTGAAACAGGAAAACTGTATCATAAGATTTATGACCTAACACATTTTCTTTAAATTATGCCATAGGTAGGAATAAACAGTGTTATGAAATTATTCACCAAAATCCTACGTAGTTTAGACAAGTAAGAAGGTGGTACTGGAAGAGAAGGTGAGAAAAATTCAAAATTCATTTAATCAAGGACATAATGCTATAAATTCAGGCTTTATGGAAAACAATTTTATCTATCTATCTATCTATCTATCTATCTATCTATCTATCTATCTATCTATACAAACACAGCCCTCATAAAGACCAAAATATTCTTCAAGTACTAAATATCTTGGTAACAACCAAAAGATAGTTTTAAGAAAAGGTCTTAAAAAAATACCTTTTTCAAGTTCTTCATCTCTTGCATCAATGTAAACACTTCGCTTCTCACACTTTCTCTCCAGAGTCAAGTCATGAGAGAACTTACATTTATCTCCTTTAGTACACTGTCCTTGCTTAAAAAACGCACACACCACAGACTTGGGATCTGCACCTATGTCAAATGGCACACGATATTTGTATTACAATCTGCCAGATCACAAAGTATAGCTTCTATCTGAGATATAATTACTGTTGGTGAACTGGTTATTTTTCTATTCACTGATGTGAGAGGAAAATACCACTTACAAATGACTGTTAAGACATTTCTTTAAAGTCCCTTCTACAGCATTTCATATCTGTATTTGTTTCTTTTATTCTTACCGTTCTTACTCTTATTTCCAGGGATGGGAAACCAAACAAACTCCTACACATTCCACAGTCATTGTCTAGTTGGAGTCAATGAAGCAGAGACAAAAGAGAAATATACATGGAGGTATACTGCCAAGAGTTTAGAACTTACAATTTATAGAACCATAGGTTTGCCTTGGCCACCACCAAAGAATGGATATTATAAATCAATTAGTGGACTGTCTAATCCTTAATTTTGCCTTAAGTGGGGGGCTAGTAGCTGGAGTTATAGTTGTACAATCACATAGCTGAGCAGATAAACAAAGGACTCATAAAAAAGTCACTGATACAGATTTTGACAAAGGAAGGATCATTTCCATAGCAGACACATCAGTTTATAATCTGAAGAAAATAGACATTAAAACAAATTGACTTTTTTTTTTTAATTGAAGTATAGTTGATAACACAATGTTACATTAGTTTCAGGAGTACAACCCAGTGATTTGACAAGTCTGTATGCTATGCTCACCACAAGTATAGCTGCCATCTGTCACCATGCAACACTATTACAATACCACTGACTACACTCCCTATGTTGTACCTGTTATCTCCATGACTTATTCATTCCATAAATGGAAGCCTGTACCTCCCACTCCCCTTCAACCTTTTGCCCATCGCCCCCCAGTCCCTTTCCCTCTAGCAACCATCAGTTTGTTCTCTGTAATTTATGGGTCTGTTTCTGCTATTTTTTTTTTTTTGTCTGTGTATTCATAAAATAAATTAAGAGTTTTTAACCATGAATATTTGATTTGATATTGATATTGATATTTGGTATTATTTGATAAAAATAATATCCTCACATTTAAAGTTTACCTTTACTTATTTTTTGAGCAGCAACTACAGGTTTGAACAGCTCATTTAGTTCTTGCAATTCTTTCTTCTTGTCATCTTTCTTCAACTTCTTTTCAGCTTCACTTTGTGCTACCTATAATATTCCCAGGTATAATATGTAATTTGATTTCATATAATAAAATTGTTTTCACTATACAATAGTACATTATAGCATCACTAACATAACAAAACATTCACACATGTACACGTACATAGTCCTTACCTCTTAGTATCAGTGTTACAATGGCTTTTCGGTATGTATTAAATAGTGTGGTTAAACTTTTAAACGAAACTGCGAGATTTTATATCAGTTGACTTTAAAAAAAATTTATAAATGGTACCATGCCAAGTAAAAAGCATATTCAAAAGCTTACAGCAATAAGCATTTATTAAGCATTTGCTACATGCCCAGCTTTTTTAGTAAGTGGTTCTCACCTGGGATTTTCTTATGACAACCACCCACTCCCCAGAAACATGTGGGTGCGTTTTGAAGATCAGAAATGCCAACATTAGGAAATGCGCAGTCCCACGCAATAAAGAACTGTACCACCCAAAATACCTACAGTACCCTTGTGGGAAAACACTGAGCTAGGTCAATGTGGGAGATTAAACAAAACAAATATGACATATGACACAGTCCCAGGCACACGATTTACATACCTAATATGATTAGAGGATTCATCCAAATATTTATATGTCAGGTCCTATGTTAGATGACAGGGAATACAAAGATGAAAAGATAAAGATGCTTATTTAAAGAAGCTCAGAATTTAGTGGGAAGACAGACATGTCAACAACTATAATATAATATGTGGTTCTCTGGGAACAAGGAATGCCTACCTACATGCCTATAAAAATCAGACTGAGCTAATACTTTATGGATGAATTCTTCTGATGAGCAAGGAAAGGAACGCAGAGTGAGCCAGCCAATGCAAAGATACAGGGACCAGAAGGAACAGGGTATGAGAAACATCAATGAAAAGTTTGGACTGTATCAGTAGGTGACAGGGAAAATTCAAAGGCTTAAAGTAAGTCAATGACATAATCAGACTGTGTTTTATAAAGATCACAATGGCAACTGTGTGAAAAGTGGACTAGAAGGAGCCAAAGAATGGCAAGGAAAATTAGGAGGCTAATGCAACTGCTGTAGGCAAGAAAACACAAGAGCTTAACATAGACATTAGTAGCAAGGATGCAGAAAAGATGAGAGAAGTGAGAGAGAGAGCTCTTAAAGAGGCAGAACTGACACTACTAAGTGACTGACTAGATATAAAATGTAAGTGAGAGGGTGGAGTCTAGAATTATTACATTTATGGTTAGTGCTGTTAAACGAGACAGGGAATACAAGAGGAACGGGTTTCAGGGTAGAAATTAGAGATGAGCTCAGTTTTAGACATACTGAGTACGAGATGCTTACAGAGCATCTGGATAGAGCTAATACTCAGAAGGCAAGTGGACATGGATCTTGGTATCTGGAGAGAGGGTCTGCTTTAAAATAAAAATTTTAGAAACAGCTTATAGATAATTAAAACTTTAGGGTATATGAGATAGGACAGCATGAAGAAGTGACAAGGAAAAAAAAGTGACAAGAGCACAGTTCCCTGAAGAATACCAATATTAAATGAGGCAACAGAACCTTAAAAAGCCTACAAAAGGGTCCAAGAAACATCAAAGAAATAGATAGAAATCCAGCACAAAGAAGTATTCATGGAAGAAGAAATTTTAGGAAGGGAATGACTAAATGCTAGGTTAAAGACATCCCAAATCCTGACTTTGATGATGTGATGGGATGTGTTTAAACAGAAAAATTATAAACCATTTTTTAAAAAGAAAAAATTTAAGGCATTTTATCTTAATGAAAATATCTTTGCTCACTAGGCACATGTCTAACATTTATGGGGCCTAGAGCGAGAGTACAACGGAGGCTTCATAAACCATTTTTGTAAGTTAGAATATTTGTAAGTTAGAAATCAAGCTAATGCTAAACAAAGTATGATTTATACCTCTGTTTAAGAAATATACCTTGTGACCTGGAAGGACAGGTTCAAATTTAAAATGCTCAGGTTCCATGGAGTTCTACACTGGAGCATGGCAGCAGTCAACGCCTTCCTCCTCCTCCTCTTCCCACCCTGAATTTCATCCCATCATGTGAGTGCATGAAGGTGGAAGGTATGGGGTAGGATATGGTATGGATTCAGGCTCTGTCCACACTCCTAGCACACACCCTTCTTTTGTCATACATGTGTCACTGAAGTGAACACACACCCTACCTTTGACTACTTCAGGCATATGTGCTACTTGGCAGCACAGGATACTCTAAGATAAACATGGGTAACATGACCTCTGCAGGCCCTGAAGTATTGTGGAGAGAGATGGTACAAATTCCCTTGACCTCACTGACTCCTTGCCTGTGGGAGAGCTATGTCTGGAGGCGAAAGAGTAGGGTCATCCTCTGCAACACAAGGCCTACAGTAGGGTGCCTATTGCCTGGCTCTAACAGCAGGACTGCTGCTCATTTCACAGATAAAAGCCCAGGTACCCAAGAAATTATCAAAAAATATAATCCTGAATGTACTACGAATCCCAATTACCACCACCACAAATGTTATGACTTTCTCAGGTCTATGAAATATAAAATTTACAGTCAATATACTTCCCACAAGTGAAAATATGGAGAGCAGAATAGGATTGAAAAAAGGGATAAGGGAAGAAAAGTGAATTATTTCCACACACCTGTATTACACCAGAAGATTTATGTTATGTTCTCATTTAACAACCATAGGAACCTTACAAGGGTAAGTGCCCTTCCACTGTACACATTAAGACCAGTGTTGCTAAATAACTTGAGATCATATAACAAAGAAGATAGGGGAATTCATACCCAAATTGATCTGACTCCAAGATCTCAGCATGAGTTTTTATTAAACCAGGCTACTAAATTAGCACCATGGAAGATTAATAGTTTTTGGCTGTGCCTCTATGTTGGAGGCACTAATTTAAAGAGATAATCTGAGTGACAGAAATTTGTTTCAGACTGGGATCACAAATATATATTCTGATATCACAGATGAAAAGAAAAGTATTTCCAAAAGTTAAGAAAAAGGACAGAGTGGTGAAAAAAGTACATTTTAAAAGTAAAGATGCAGGTCTGTAAATTCTTAAATTCAAGAAAGTGAAAGATTTAAATAACTCAAAGAAAAGGGACTAACTTTTTTTGAATGCACTGCCAACAGATAAAATTATTTCAAAATCATATGGAAGAATAAATGCCTAAGGTAGCCAAGAAAAATATAAAAGGAGTAACATCTGGGGGAAAGGACTCCCTTTTAATATCTAACAGAATATGTTAGTAGGCCACAAGAATCAAAATCAATGTGACACTAGTTTATGGACATATAATAAATAGAACATAAAAGAGAATCCAGAAATGGATCCTAACATATTTGAGACTTTACTATATGTCAATAGTAGTATCTCAATTCAGTGGTAAATGATGCTGGTATGAGTGGCTATTCATTTGAAAGAAAATTAACTTTGTGACATAAAAATTTATGACAAATTATAGACTGTAAGAAAACATACATGATCTAGTAGTGCAGATTATTTAAAAAATCTAGACATATCTAACAATACAAAAAGTAAAAATTGTTGTATAGCAGATATAATAGAAACATCACAAATTATCTGTAATGCAGACATAAAGTGTCTCTCATAAATGACATGAAAAAGACATCCAGAAAAGTAAAGGATATGAATAGACAAGTCAGAAAAGTACAAACCCAGACAGTCAACAACCATATGAAAAGATACTCAAACAAAACAAAAACATACCAAACCAAAACAAAAGATACTCAAACTCCTAGTAGTGAGGGAAACAAAGTAAAAATGAGATCTCATTTTATACTTACCAGATTGGAAAACCTTAAAAAGAACTTTAGTATCTATAACTCATGTACTGAAAATGAAAATGTGAAGTATTACAATCTCTACAGAAAGGGACACAATTTATTGAATTAGAAATCCATTTCCTTTGGAAGAAAAAATGAAATCCATTTCCCTTGATCTAGAAATGTGTCATAGATAATTTACGCCACAGAAAAATAAGCACAAATGCCTAAAAGAACACATGTACAAGGATACTTCTTGCAGAATTGTTCTTAGTGTCAAAACGCTGGAAACAAAGATCATTTATAAATAGTTGAAACAGATGGATATAGTACATCCACATCCTAGAACAGTACGCAGCCATTAGAATAAATTAGAGCTATATCAAAATGGCTTGGAGGAATATCTAAGAGGTATTGCTGAGTAACAAAGGGAAGATGCAGAAAAGTTTTAGAGGAGGATTACATTTTGAAATACAATTACCATGCCAAATACTTTTATCCGTAACAGACGCCTTATTACATTCATATGAAGAAAATGCAGAAATTTAAGTTATTTACCTGACGTGGATTTTGTTGACCAAACTTAACTTGGTGAGTGACAGCCTTGATAAATTTCTGTTGCTTTGCTCCTTTCTTATTCTTTAGACCAAAAGTTTTATCCTGAATGAAAAAGAGTACAGAAATAACTTAGCAATTTATATTATTTTTTATCTGTTTTTTCAGTCATATCTAAAAGTCATTCTTTCATTTAATTATTGGTAAGAAAACTATTCCTTCTTATGCTATATAGACATGCAAAACGCTAAAACATCAAGTCAAGGCAACATATGACCCAGGATTCTTTACAATTTAATACATACTTATCATTACTAAACCTGTTACTCTATGATGCTTTTTCCAAAGTCTGTTTCTGAATATAAATTCTGGATGTGCAGAATTGTGATACATGACAAGATGACCTACAGTCAAGTAAGTTTAAGAAAATGCTTGGTTAACAGTATTTTTAATTCTTAAGCGTACAATATCTTAGAGCCTTTACCAGAAGGGATATAGTTAGGAGCAATTCCACATCTTATTTTACCTCAGAATGCATTCTTCTCAGAGTATCCTACAGGATTGTGTAGTACTGAACACATTTTGGGAAATACTGCATAAGATACATTAAGTTCTGCACTGTTTTGTTCTGTTTTGGTAAGTTATCTTTTCAAAACAACTTTTTTTAAAGTTTATTTTTAGTAATCTCTACACCCAATGTGGGGCTCAAACTAACAACCCCACAATCAAGAGCTGCATGCTGAGCTAGCCAGGAGACCTTCAAAACAGTTAAATTTATAGAACTCAAATTACTGAAACGTACACATTCCTAGCTGTTGTTAATATGGAAATACTAAAATTGAGGTATACCTAACTAAAAGCAATACCTTATTTAAATTTGGAATATTAATATAGTAATTTGTGAAAGCTATTAATATGATAGCAGCTATCACATATGGAATGCTTATTAAGTGCAAGGCACTAATGATCTTTGGCTATCTATTCATAAGCATTTAGTACAAAAACATTCAGAAGCCACTCTACAAGTCTGAGTGTATATTTGAGTAGGTATAAGCTAAGGAATGCCATGGAGTGCCAGAAACCGCCAGAATCTTGGAAGACCCAAGAAAAGATGTTTTCCTAGAGCTTTGAGAGGGAGTATGACCCTGCTTACACCTTGATTTTAGACTTCTAGCTTCCACATCTGTGAGAAAATAAGTTTCTGTTGTTTTAAGTCACCCAGTTTGTGGCAATTTGTTACAGCAGCCCTAGGAAACTAATACAGGAGGCTTGCTGTGTGGGTTCCATCCTTAGATGAATGGGTGGCAAGACTGTCAGGAAATCACCAAATACTGGTATCTGAAGTCTTTTTTTTTTTTAATGGCTTTTCTGTTTCTCAGAAGGATCCTCTGCCTAGGAGTGCATTAAGCCTGACTAAAGATCTTGATACGGGAGCGGGTGAGAGAGAGTGTCTCTTAGGTCATTTCACTGCACAGACTCCTTTCAGTCTCATATTTTAACCACCCCCACTCCTACTCTCCCCTCCACCTCCTTTGTGCCTAGAGTTCCAGAAACATAGGCTTCTTGATTTATTCCACCCCTGATTTCTCATTGGGAAAATTATCTGGCTTAGTCTTTGTAGATAAGAACCATCAGCTACTTCTAAGACTTGTAACCCTCAGTTTCCAGCCTCTCATCTTCTGCATTAACCAGTGCCTCCCATTATTGAGTTTTTCCAGAATTCTGCAGAGCAAATCCACTTGGTTCTTAATGACACAATCCTAGGTGGCACTCAGGCCTGAATGCTCTGTTCTACTGAGCCAGTTACCCACTTATCCATACACTACCAAACTTTGTAGGTTGAGGTTGAAATAGAAGTTTAATTTGTTTTAGTGTTTATTTTTTAGAGAGAGAGTGAGAAAGCGCATGCAAGTGGGGAAGGGGCAGAGAGAGAGAGGGAGACACAGGATCTCAAGCAGGCTCTACACTCAGGGCAGAGAGCCCGAAGCAGACCTGAACTCACAAGCCATGAGGATCGTGACCTGAGCCAAAGTTGAACACTTAAACAATTGAGCCACCCAGGTACCCCTATATGTTTAATTTTAAAATGGAGTTTGCATCTCTTTCTCATTCTCGGTTATGGGTGGGTTTGAAAAAGGAAGAAGAGGCAAAAAGGTCTTTACTTTTGAAAGGGACCTGAGACCCTCTGAGAGGAATTTAGTCTGAAATAAATGGACTATTTTGAAGCCTTTATTTTGGTATTATTTCTGAGGAAAGGGACAAGATAATAGGAAGAAAGTATTATAGGTAAAGAATACCTATGTGGACAAGTTGGAAAAGAACAACAGTATTGATAGGATTAGTATGTGAAGACATTCCAACACAACATAACTTTGCAGAATCTCAGAATCAATAAAATAGATCAATGTTCTTAAGACTACAAGTTGAAGAGGGGTTTAGCTCTACAAAGTTCTCTTTTTATTCATTCATCACATCTATATCCATCCATATATCAAAATTTCACTTTCCCCTACTTAAATTTCCATTCTCGTGTTTTAATATCCCATATTACAAAATTCTACATGAATTTTCTATAACCTATGTATATATAAAAAAAAGATAGAAGGTGGGGAGCCTGAGTGGCTCAATTGGTTAAGTGTCCAACTTCGGCTCAGGTCATGATCTCACGGTTCTTGAGTTCAAGCCTCGCATTGGGCTCTGTGCTGACAGCTCAGAACCTGGAGCCCGCTTCAGATTCTGTGTCTCTCTCTACCTGCTCTCTGCAGCTTGCACTCTGTCTCTTGCATTGTCACAAAAATAAAAAAAAACATTAAAAAAATTTTTTTTTTAAAAAGAAGGTACATACAAGCTGAAATTGAGTTTTTTAATGGCTGGTTTTCCTTGTTTTTAGGTAAGAAAATTTAACATTCAATTCATTAAGAAGGAAAGATGGTCAAGTATAACGTGACATATGAAGAGAGGTGAGGACATACATCAACTAGTGTGAAATGCCATACTTTCCTTTTACAAAAAGTGAGCTCTCATGGGGGGCAGGGAAGATGGAAAACCCTAGATAAAAAGAAATCAGTATCAAAAGTGCAACAGCATCTACATATGCCTCGCCAGAGAAAAGCATAACTGGAGTTCAAACCATGCCCCAAACGTTAACGACAGAAAATGAACAAACTATGAATAAACAAGGCCAAATATCAAGGCAGATACTGACATATAAAGATTTAGGAAAGACAAAAGTCCTCTAAGGGGACTTGACCAGCTAGAAAGAAGTACTCATGACAACAGATTCTAGTGGAGGTATATAAGCTCCAGATCCCTGAAGAAAAACAGTTTTTCAGGTTTAATTACACTGCTTTAGCACATAATTAACCAGCCTAAGAGATAATGAATGAGTTGTGTTTTTAAAGTCTCTAATTAGGTTGGAGCTCAGAAATTATTTTTTCCACGGAGACAGGGGACACATCCATTTAGCATTCACGAAACCTAAACACCTCAATATTATTTTACTGAATCCTCTTAACGATTCTATGATGTACTATTATCTCACTCCGTAAATGTGGATACTGAAGCTCAGAAATCTTCAATAATTCTTCTTAAGTCAGACTGTATAGTGTGACGATTTATGAGTTCTGGAGTCAGACTGCCAAAGTTCTAATCTCAAACAAAACTGGGCAAATTACCTTCTTTGCCACAGTTTTCTTATTTATAAAGTGGGTCCCACTCTAACCTCTTAGGATTGTTATGAAAGTTAAAAGATTCACTATAAAGAAGTCGTATAGCACACTGGTTAACAGTAAGGACTCTGCAGCCAGACCTACAGGATTGAAATCCTGGCTCTGCCAATGGCCAGTTTAGTAACCTTGGGCAAATTGCTTAATCTCTGTTCCTGTTTCCCCAATTATAAAAAGGGTAATAATACTTATCTTACTGAGAGAATTAAAGAAGCTGCATAAGTTTATCACTTGTAGATGGCTGTCTTCTCTCCTTTCTCCAACACATCGATAACTATGTCTGGCTCAGTAAGAGTTAACTATTAAGTGACACAGATGATATGCGAACCAAGGTATATTTGACTCCAAGCAAAGTCTTTGTTCTTCCCACTGTGAAAAACTATTTCCCAGAGAAACCTAATTAGGTTATTGTGCAGGTTGGTACAAAAAAAGCTTTCTGAATACCACATTGTTGATCTGGGATATCAACAACACCTAGTGAAAATAGAATGGTTTATAATTTGGAATACTTTAAAAGGACTTTCTCCCTTTTTCTTGAATTTAGGACAAACACTTACCTGAAGATTATCCTGGATTTGGGGGTCTGGGGGATATGAGACAGGAAGACTGGAGGTTACAATCAAATCCAAATCATGGTTAAAATAAAACAAATAGTCCTCACTGGATCAATAAGGCCCCAAAAGTTAGGTTATAAGGAAGGAACAGTGTGTGTAGGTTTCTGTGTGCGTGTTTCAGATTTGGGAAACTGAATACAAAGGAGTTTAGAAAACAGGTAGTATTTCTTAAAAAAGGATGGCTCCCTGAGGATCCACAGCCTTAACATTCAGTGAACTCCAGACTTCATTTAAAACTAACCCTTTCTGGGGCATCTGGGTGGCTCAGTTGGTTAAACATCTGACTTTGGCTCAGGTCATGACTTCAAGGTTCATGGCTTAGAGTCCTGCATCGGGCTTTGTGCTAACAGCTCAGAGCCTGGAGCCTGCTTCAGATTCTGTGTCTCCCTCTCTCTGCTCCTCCCCTGCTCACACTCTGTGTGTCTCTCTCTCAAAAATAAATAAACATTAAAAAAAACTGAGCCTTCTTCCCTTTCCCACCTTATTATATATTCATGCTTCTTTTACAGCCAGCCTCCACTCCTTAAACAAGATATCTGAAAAAAGGAAGGGTTTGGGAAAGCAGGTCAATACTGACTAGTGCTCCAAGATAACTGTGGTCTACCTTTTGGGTCACTAGAGTAAATAGAGGCTAGCATTGTTTTATTTCATTAATTGGTCACGCTCACCCACCGCCGCCCCCCCCCCCCCCGTACTTACTGTCTAATGTATTTTTGTTGTCCATTCATACAAGAGATATTCTGCAGCTGGTTAATCTAGCTTCAAGTAATCAACAGTTGATTTGGACTTAAGTTTTTCATTGGCAACCAATCATTTCTCTTCCTCCATCCTTCACACATCTAGATCCCATCTCTATAGGTGTCTTATTACTACTTCCTTGCTGCTACAAGTCCTTGGCTGGATATCCTTTATTTATTTGTCCCAAACACAAAGATTATTTCTCTCTTCCCATAATCAAACCCTTTATTTCTCAAAGCTGACTTCAGTTTATTAAATGTTAGCTATAAGAAAGCAAATGCTATATGCCATTTGGGACAACTGCATGAACGTCTAACATAACCTTTTCGATATACTCATTTCAGAAAAAAAAATACCTATTAATCCAAATGAATTCATAAATTTTGGGAGGTTTAAAGAAGGAAAGAAAAAATGTAGGCAATAGAAAGAAATTATTTCAAGTGACAGAAAGTAAGCCCTGTACAGACAGTATAGGTCAGTCTGATTATTTCTCCTAACTAGTTCTTATTTATAATACTAATAAATAATAGTAGCTGCCATTTATTGGGTATGTATCACATGTCAGGTATTTTACATGTCATCTCATTTAACCCATGAATCATATAACTCTGTAATACAGAAATTCACTCCATTTTGCTGATGAGAGGTACATCAGTTTTAGCTCCGGATAATCAATTTTTATCCTTAACCCCATGCACTAACCATCAAGACATGCTAGGGCTTTAGCAAAGTTAAAAAAAAAAAAAAAAAAAAAAGGCACCTATTATAGTATTTAACAAAAAGGAATATATTATTTCCTAACTAGGCTGGGTAACAGAATTTTCTCTATAAATCTAGTTTTACAACAAATGATAAAACTTAACACTAATTCACAGTATTGTTGTACCTCTCGAGTGGTAGTAAATATCCATGCAACACACTTCCATCTGCAAAACCTTATATCCATTAAAATAAAAAAAATTTAAAAAAGGTGCTCATCATTTATGATAAATGGGAGTGGGGGGGGGGACAGGCTAAGTTCACCACTCTGTTAGGGTTTTTTTTGTCAGTTAAAGAATGAAAGAATGCAACTGTCTTAATTTTGTTTTTTTCTTTGGCTAAGTCTTCACTAATGAAACTAAGGCTGCTTCCTCTTTACCTTAAGAATAACCTTGTACAAGATGAACAAAGCCATTATCGACATTCCTAGTTGATAAATACTATCAATGACTTTCATTCACAATTACTTAAAACAAAAATACTCCTACCAATTACAAATGAAACAAATAACTTCATAGAGTTAAAGCTCACTAATACATGAGGTACTTTGTCAGGTAACATTTAATTTCTTATCTACAAGGAAATTTCACTTTGTATCATGTTAATTCATTCTCAGTAAAGAAAACTGACAAGTAAAATGTCACCCCTAAAATATCCTTGGTTTACACAGCACTGAATGCTAGCAGATCACCATTCCCAGGGATCTACTTAAGTGCCATTAGTCCAGATTGTTCAAAACGATAATACTAGACACAGATGTGAAGATGACAGTCAGTCTGCCTTTAAAGTTCTGGCTATGTTGCTTCCTCACAGTTCTAAATAGTACAAATTGGCAATTAGAATACAGGTTCTGCTTCAGAATTGGAACTTGGCCAAGATTACTAGAATTCTTTATAGGCAGGTTAAACCAGCAACGTTAAAAAATATGTGAAAAGAAACAAACACAAGTACTGATTAAGTTTATACTATGCAGCCCTGAGCGCTTTCATTGCTATTTTTCACGGCTGTAAATACCAAATATTAAAAATAGTAAACATTTATAAATAAACTTATCATTTCAAAACACCCAACAGGCATTTTGGTCGGGCTGTAGTAAAAAGTAACGATTCCACAAAGACTGTCCATTATTCCGATATACCACACGCAGAAAAATGGTCATGTTTTTTTCCAATTACATCCAAAGCTCAGGAAGAACTACTTAAAACTCACTGATGGTTCACTCTCTTCAGAAACTCACTAGCAGTCGTTGGAAGGCAAACACAACACATTCAAGAACGTCAACAGTATTCTCTGCCATTAAAGAGCTATATAGGTTCAGTGCGCTAAATGAATATATATAATAAATTCAGATACGACACAACACAGCTAGTGACATTGAAACGTAATCTCTTCAAGCACTGTCGATGTAATTTACAACGTATATATCAAGAGCTATGTACAAATCGGTGGGCTGCGACCTTAAAGAAACCTCCACTCTCTATGCAACTTGTACCAGTTTAGAAATGGATCGGAAAACCACGAAATGGTAATTTGTTGGCTCGAAAGAAGTAACTAGTACTCCTAAGTGTTAGGTAAAAAAAGAACACAAAGCTCGTCCTGAGCCGGCCTGCTAGAAGGAGTCTAGCCCGACCCCATTCAGCGTACTTTTTAAAAACACAAGCCTAGAAACGTCTTCAATTTTAAGGACTGGAGAAGGACAAAATCCCTGAAGCGGGCACTAGAGTGGGGGTGCCCTCTTGAACCGGGGTCGGCGAAGGCGGGCGTGTGGGCGGAGAAGCAAAGCAAAGGCTGGGTGCGGGGGCGCCAGCAGCGTCACTATAGCGATGAGAGGTAGCGAGCTTCATCACGGGGCTGGAGAAGGGGCAGTGGGCTACACAGAGCCAAACAGAGGGACACGTCGCCCCGGAAGACGCGAGCAGGAGCCATGGAGCGGGGGACCAGGAGGCTGCTTCCCTGAGGGCTCGCAGCATGAGTGGGGGAGGGGGGTTGGGTACTCACTTCAATAATCTTCTCCTTCTTTTTCTGCTCCGCCTTTTTGCTGCCCCCGGCCTGAGCCTGTTTCTTGGGGGGCATTGCGGAGAGAGGTGGCACCGGCCAGACTTAAGCGCAGCTGGACACCGTCAGGGGATCTGGCCCCGCGGCAGGAGGAAGAGGACACGGGCCTCCGTCGCCGCCGCACCGCACGGAAAGCGAGGCGCTCACTCACCACAGAAATGCGGCCTTTGCGACAGGTCGGTGCCGCAGAGCATGGTGGGTAGCGAGGAGCGGAGCCCGGAAGTGGACCTGCGCGTGCGCTTGTGCCGCGGCAGGCCTGGAGGGGGCAGGGAAGGGACGTGGGAAAATGACTTGGCGTCACTTGTGATGTCGCTCATCCACCTGGCTCTCTAGGTTGTGGCAGGCCTCAGGATCAGTGGGGCGAGCTGGTTGGTGCCGGCTGCGCTTGGGTCCTTCCTTCGCGTTCTTTTTCGCTGAAGATGGGAGATTCTTTTATCCTGCTTGCTCGGTTAACGGTCGCCCTTACTGTCTCTATCCTGAATGATCGCGGAGCAGCCACCAAAACTCAGGGCCAAACTATGCAGTTACTTTCTTCTCGTGCACAGATGGAACAGGGCCAGTCGGCCGGCGAGCACAGCATGCTTCAGGTTCCTGTGAAGGTTTATAAAGAAATGAAAAAGTTTCATTTGAAGGGCGCCAGGAGTAACCTCCCAGAGAAGGGGAACTTGAAATCTTTTGATGTCCAATACTTAACAAGTTATTTTCAGATTTTAGGAAAGTGCCTAGATGAAACCTAAAAACCCAAATTTAATGTGAAATTAACCAAACGTAGTTTGTGTGTGAAGAGCACATCTCAACAGCTTTCATGAAGTGCTTGAAAGTCTGGGAACTACTGGGAACACTGCACACATTATTTTATTTAGTTATTACAAGGACTTTGAGGTAGGAATTGTTACTATTTGCATTTTATAGATGAAGTACAGAAAGGAAGGCACATGCCCAAGGTCATAGTAAAGGCTGAGACAGGGATTTAAACTCTGAAGTCTAAATTCCTATCACTAACATTACAAAAGTGGTCTTGTTTGAAAAAATACTTGACTGAGTGATTGGTGCCCATTAATATTTATATAAACCAAAATGCTATTTTTAAAAAAATATATAATGCTTGGCTGTTATTGTTCCATGATTATTAAACTGTTTTTGTTAGGAAGTATTGTCGTGCCCGGAGTCATCTTTATAGATAAAGGTTTTAAATCTCTTTTTGGTGCCTGGGTGGCTCAGTCGGTTAAGCGTCCAAGTTCAGCTCAAGTCATGTTACCGCGGTTGGGGTTGGTTGATGGGTGAGTTCCAGCCCTGCATCATGCTCTCTGCTGTCAGCGCAGAGCCCACTTCAGATCCATTGTCTCCCTCTTTCTCTGCTCCTCCCCTGCTCTTGCTCATGAGTGCACTCTCTCTCAAAACTAAAACTAAAGCATTACAAAATTAAAATCTTTTCCATTAATTTCCATAAGAAGAGAACTAGGAATCTCCTTACTTACTGCAATTGATTATTTGAATAGTAGCTTTCTATGTTAAGATAGATAATGTTGAAGTGTGTATATACAGAGCTTCCTGAACTTATGGTTATGTCCTGATAAACCCATGGTAAGTTGAAAATATCGTCTAAGTTGAAATGCACATAATGTATTTAATCTCCTGATCATTATAGTTTAGCCTAGCCTACCTTGAACGTGCTCAGGGCACTTACATTAGCTTACAGTTGGGCAAAATCATCTAATGCAAAGCCTATTTTATAATAAAGTATTGAATAGCTCATGCGATCTATTGAATGTTGTACTGAAAGCATAAAAACAGAATGGCGTGATCATGTGGCTGACCAGGAGCTGTGGCTGCTGCTTCTGCCTAGCTTCAGAAGAGAGTATCTTATCACATAAACGCCTAGGAAAAGATCAAAACTGAAAATTTGAAGTATGGTTTCTGCTGAATGCATATCAGTCTTGTATCATTGTAAAGTCAAAAAATTGTAAGTGAAACCATCATAAGTTGGGGACTGTCTGTGTATACACTCATGAAATTTACTTCATCTGGTCTCCTGTCTCAGGTTGATGGACTATGCTGTCTTTTACTTACTTATTTACTTCCTTGTTTATCTTTTGTTCTTGTAGTTGTTCTTAGAGCACAGAGGGACCCAGCCTGCTTCCCCCTTTATTGTGTTATAATCAGTTTGATTCTTTGGAGATCCTCTCCTTTAAGACTTCCTGTAGGGGTGGAATGTAGTTGCCTTAATTTATTCTTTTTTTTTTTTTTTTTTTTTTTTAGTGCTTTCAAAGATACACTTTGGGTCCTTTGTTTTTTGAAGAATTTTTACTGGCAATCATGAAACTAATGAATAATAATAAGTAACAAGTATAGGGAAAATACAAAGAATCTAGAATGTCATAAATTATAACAGTCGCCCCAGGCTCATAATTCTGTTTTTTTTAAAAATGTTTATTATTTTAGAGAGACAGAGCATGAGCAGGGGAGGGGCAGAGAGAGAGGGAGACACAGAATCTGAAGCAGGCTCTAAGCTCAGAGCTGTCAGCACAGAGCCCAATGCAGGGCTCAAACCCATGAACTGTGAGATCTTGACCTGAGCCGCAGTCGGACCCTTAACCGACTGAGCCACGCAGGCACCCCCAGGCTCATAATTCTTATTATACCTTCTGTCTATAGCCTTTGCTTTTGTTTCTGCCCTGAAGTTGTGATATGTAGAGAAAAAAAGATCCTTCCTGGCCTCAGGTGGAAATATATACATTTCTAAATGTGGTATCTTCTCTGATAGTTCTCTCCCTCTCATAGTTATTCCTTCACAGATTAGAAATAAGTCTCAGTCAATGAATTCACTATTTTCTGAAATAAGGTAATTCTTGTTTGCGGTCTCTAATAGAAAATGGCAATAGGAGTAGGGATGACCTTCTACTCTACTTCTTCATAATTCAAAGTGAACTTCCACTAAATGAAGTTTGATGTTGTAGTCTGGGGTTACAAATTCAAATGCCCAGAAGGCAGGGATATAAACTTGGGTGTCAAGATGAGTGAAATACATTAGGGAATAGTGGGACCAGGACCAAACCTGAAGTAAATGCCCACCATAAAAGAGCTCAAAAAAAAAAAAAAAAAAGATGCAAAAAAATGTCCGGCTGATTTGAGGGACAGGCTGAGAATTTACTGCCTTGGATACCATTCCAAAAACTACATCTTTAGAAGACATCAGAATGTATTTTTCAAACCTGAGTCACTAGGCTCTAGGAGATTTGGTATTGAAGTAGAATTTTTTTTTTTTTTTTTTTTTGCTACCCAACATCCAAAGGTCCTTTCTGACCATAGTTGATAATACTGTTTTGTATACTTGAAAATTGCTGAGAGTAGTTGATCTTAAAAGGTCTCTCACACATACAAAAGAAGTAACTATGTGAGGTGAATGTGAGGTGAGATGAATGTGTTAACTAATTTTATAGTAGTAATCACTTTACAGTGTATGCATAAATCATGTTGTACACCTTAAACTTACACACTGTTATATGTTACTTGTACCAATACAAATGGGGGAAGAAAGAGAAAGGGGTAGAGATCCAAGATCGAAAACAAAGCAAAGGTCCTCCCTGTGTGTGTATGTGTGAACGAGAAATTCCCCATTACATTAAAATTCCTACTTTACCAGCTAAAGGGGGCAAGTTTTTCCTTTTCCCTTATCTCAACCAAATCCTAGATACATAATTTAGAGTTAGGCAGATTCTTCCTGTTATCTGCTACCTATGCATAAGGCTTTTGCTCTCAAAGGAATGAGACAAGACTCTGGAAGCGTTGAGGAGTTCGTTTTGTTTTGTTTCTTTTTGAATGATACTCACTTTTATTTTGGTATAATTCCATACAAATAGAGTTATAATTTGCACTGATCCTCAAATTGTCCCATATTGGCCCATTGGCAGGTTTTGAAAGTTACCCCCAAGCCATTTTGACACAACCCTTGTTTCATAACTATAAAATAATTACATGGCTCTAAAAGCAAAGCTACAAAAGATGTTATATTTGACAAACTCTAGCTTATATCCCTCCCCTCTGACCCATTTCCTTTCTTCCCCTAAAGAGCATTAAACGTATTACAAGTCCAGTGGTGGTAGGCCAGTGGCAGCATCTGTACTAGACTTTAATTGCATTCTTTGCTATTATCTCTTGCTGCTTTTGTTTTCCTAGCCTAGTTTCTAGGCTTCCCAAGATTCTGATTTACTAAGATTTCCAGGATTCCTTAAATTCTGTAAGCAATCTTTCCAATAAATTCCCTCTTGAGTTAAGTTAGACTTGATTTTAGTTGTCTGCAACTAAGGACTGTCGTGGGATGAATTATACCCCCTTTATTCATATGTTAAAAACACTAATCTCAGCACCTCAGAATGTGACTGTATTTGGAGCTAGGGCTTTTAAAGATCCGATTAAGTTAAAATGAGGCTATTAGTGTTGGCTCTAAACCAATCTAACTGGTATTCTTATAAGATGAGGAAATTTGAACACACAAAGAGGTATTAGAAATGCCTACACTCAAAGAAAATACCACATGTCCACAGCAAGAAAACAGCCATCTGTAAGCCAAGGAAAGAGGCCTCAGAAGAAACCAATACCTTGATCTTGGACTTGTAGCCTATAGAGTCATAAGAATCTAAATTTCTGTTGTTTAAACCACCCAGTCTGTAATATTTTGTTATGGCAGCTCTAACAATAGACCCTGACTGATAAAGGATCGATCTATGCTGTGGCTGTTGCTCTGATGGTGAGCAGAGACAGGACTGCTAGCTTTTCTAAATAAAGTCTTGTCATAGAGACAAGACTAATCTGGACATGTAAGTTACTGATGCATTTTATGAGTTGAGGCAGTACATATTAGAAAGTATTTTGATTTAAGTGTTGGATTCTTCAAAAAGCTTCTGACATGTAGGCAGTTTCCTTTAAGACATTTTTTTCTCTCCAAAATAATAAACTATTACAAAAGATTTGCTAATGTTTCAATAGAGCATGTAAAATCTCTTTTAACTTGTCAGTTTGAGTTTCAATTCTGTAAACTTTCACTTCAACCTACACTGACAAAATTTTCTTAAATGGGTGACTTGTGTGGGTGACTTATCTGTTGCTATTTGAAATATTCCTTGGTGTCATTCTGATAATAGTTATTATGGCATTTGTCAAGATATCAAGATGTACAATTTCCAAATATTTTTTGCTTCATTGAAGTTAAAACCATTTCCCATCAATCATGTCATTTCCCTAGTAATAGCTTTCTGATGATTTCCCACGCCCCTCTGAATTCAATACTGAGGATTCTACACTTTCCTCAGCTCAAGAGTGTCTACTTTTCATCTGGTTATTTCAGTTTATACTCTCCATTTTAGGTCAACTTTTCCTATCCCCTCTGTATCCAATATATTCTCTACACTCTTAGAGCTTTTCATATATAGCCTTAGGTATGTAACAGAAACTGTCTACCTTTTCTCCAAGCACCATAAATAGAAACTTTGGTGAGTTATCTTTGGTTCCTCCTTCAACCTCCAAATCCAGTCAAGTCCTAATTACTCTACCTCTTAAATATTTTTCGAATTTTGCCCTTCTCACCTTACTACCTTATATCAGGACCACATCTCTTGCTTGAGCTGTTGCAAGAAAGTCTTTTTCTCAATTTCAAGCTTTCTCCCTCACATTTATTCTTAAAAAGTTAGTAGATTGCTACATTTTTAGTAAGCAGATCATCAAATGAACAAAGAGGCAACAAGTAGTAATGGATAAAATATTTCATGCGATGAAAGAATGTTGTGTATACATTACAAATAATCTGAGGATGTTATATAAAATAGTCTTATTTTCTGTTAGACACATATCTAGGTTTTTGTGAAATGTATATATTTTTTGTTATTGTCCAAATAACACCACAACTTCCAGACATCTGCTACCTGAACACATTTTAGAATGACTGATTTAATTAATCAAATACCATGTCACCTACATATCTGCTTTTAGTGCCAATTATCCCAGAATGCTAAAACCTTTGAGGTGGTAAGTTTGTTCCTGGAAAGAACCATCAAGTTAATTCCTTGATTTTTCTGTTATGAAAGTTAGCTTTCTACTTCTCTGTGATACAGTGTTTAAAAGATCAAATTTTAGAGTCAGAAGTGTGTGGGTTAAACCTCATCCTTTCCACTTCTGTAAGTGATTTTAGGCAAATTGCCGAATGCCTCAAAGCTTCAGTGTCCTTATATATAAAAGTGAAATAATAATACTGTTCGTAGCTTATAAAGCTGTTAGAAGGATGAAATGATCTAATGCATGTGAATTAGAGTGCCTGGCAGATAGTAAGCACATTATTAGTTTATATTACTATATGATCCAAGTCATAGTGTAAAGAAGTAAGTTAGTGTTGACTCATTAATTTCTAAAGGAATTTGTTCCAAGAAATATTAGGAATGCAAAATTGAGAGATTGGGCTACTAGGTGTGGGAGCTGAGGGGGAAGAAGTCAGAAAGTAAGGAGAGGATTTCCACGTGTCAAGCATGGCCAAATAATCAGTTATGATATTAGGTAGGTTACATCGGTAATGCATGGAGTGTGCAGACAAGGCAGGCAGTAATGTACACAGTTTTTGTTCTGTTGAATTTTGGGTGCTAGCAGGACATTCATGTGGAGAAATCCAATGGCATGTGGATATTTGACATATGGCTTATTGGAAACTCAGGAGAGACTTTGGAACATATGGGTGTCAGTGGGAATAGACAACTTTGAGAGGGAATATATAGCAAAAATAATAGGAATGCAGGGGAACAACATTTAAAAGGCAAATATAGAAAAAGCAGCTCGGGGAGGAAAGTGAGAAGAGGCAACTGTGACAGGGATACTTAGGAAGAAGAATCTTTCATGTAGGAGGTTGTCGACAGGGTAATTTTGACTTTGGAGTTGGTTTAAAAACATGGCTACACGTTTAGAGTTAGGATGAATTGCACTGGACATTCAATTTAAGACATGAAATTCTGATGTTAGATATTTCAGTCTTGGTCTATATTTCTTTTCTTGTATATATGGATACTGCCATCTGCTGGTAACCTGCATTTTGTGGTTAGGGTACCATTTAGGGTATGGTTGCCCTTGTTCCCTCTTTGGGGTATATATACTCTTCTTCCAGATCTCCACGTGCCTGGCTCATTTTCTTGGCAGAGGTCTCAGTTCAGATACCAATTCCTCCAAATGGCTATCTGTGACCATTATATACAAAGGGCTCCCATCCCCTGCTCCCAGTTAGTCTCTATCTCATTAGTTCTCAATTCTTTAATAGCTTTTGCCACAATCTGTAATTACTTTGTGCTTTTGTTTCTTTATTTCTTAATTGGTTTCTTAGTCTCTTGCCCTGGGATGTAGGCTTCCTGGGAGTAGGGATGCTGAGTCTCTTGCCTTAAAAGTGCCTAACACAACCTGTCTCTTAGAAGGAACTCCGTAAATGTGTTAAAAAAAAAAAAAAAAAGTAAATGATGGCTGAGAACTAAGGTGAGAGATGAGAGTTCCTTCCCATTTTCTCTGTAAGACTAAATTTAGTTTTGGTATTTATCTATGGAGATGAATTTAATAAAAGCCTCTGGGCCAAAATGTTTTGAGCATCCAGTTCCATCTGGGGAATTTTCCAGTAATTATGGAGTTGTGCTATATATGTCACTAAATGCCAACATTCCACAAGAAAAGGACAAAATTAATAGATGAGATTTCTGAAGATAAACATCTTTAATTAGGTATAGAGACACATTTGTAGGCTTCCTTTCTTCCAGTTCTCCTGATGACATCTCAGCTGCTTATTATGAAATGTGGGTTTGCAAAGGTGTGTTGGGGGTTGTGGTAGATGGGGAATGGGCAATGTGGAGAAGGGTATAAATGCTAATAAAATATTTACTTGTGCTCTGGGCTTGAAATGACTCTTTGCCTCTTTAATGGTGCGTGTCTGCAACATAAAATCTAACAATATTCCAAAAATTCTGTGAGAGAAAGTGTCTTCCTGCAATTAGTTATTCTGGAATTCCTAGAGGGTACAAGGAATGTCACGAGGAGTAACATTTTCTGAATTAAAAAGTGGGAAACATAGTCTGACAAATTTATTCATGTACAGAAATAAAGACAGAACATCTGAAATTGAAGCAGCCCTAAAAACGTTCATTATATATATAGGTGACAAAGATATGCCATCAGTATATGCAAGATGTAATGGTGTGATAAAAATGACTTCACACCTCAGAAGTCAGAGAGAGGAGCTTAGAGGAGGTGCTGTTTGAACTCTGAATATACAAATTTACCAAGCAGAGTGGGGAGTAGTGGATATTTCAGACAGAGAAGATAGTATGTGCAAACATATGACTGTGAAAGCAGATGACACTTTTGGGGAACACCAATGATTTGGTGAAGATGTGTTAACACAGTGACAAGAGATGAAGCTAAAAACGTTTTAGGATCAGATTTTAAAGGACCTTCTATATCATTTTAAAGGACGTGGACTTTAAATTGAAGTTATTAGTGAGCCATTCAAGGTTTTTATAGAGATGTATGATCTCAGATATATATTTTAGCCAAGATAAATCTGACAAAAGATAAATTAGAAAGAGGAGAGACTAGACATAGAGATCAATGATTACGCTATGGTAGTAGTCTTGGAGAGAAATGATGGCACCCTTTACAGAGATAGTGATGATGGATAGAGGAAATAAATCGCGAGTTATTTAGGAGGTATAAACAATGAGAATATATCAAAGAATATAAGAGGTGAGGAGAGGTGTGACTTGAGGATAATTTCATGTTTTCTATTTTGGATAACTGGGTTGAAGGTACAGAAGAAAGCTGAATTGGAAGCAAGGAGAGAGGAAAACAAGAATATGATTTTGTTTAGGCTGAATTGGCTTTCTGGTGATGTATGATAGGCAGTTGACATTACAAACACAAGTTTTGGGGGGCACCGGGGTGGCTCAGTTAAGTGTCTTCCTCTTGATTTCTGCTAAGGTCCTGATCTCACAATTTGTGAGACTGAGCCCTGTGTTGGGCTCGGCGCTGAGAACGCTGAGCCTGCTTGGGTTCTCCCTCCCCCCCACCCCTCTTTGCTCCTAATCCCTCACACTCTCTCTTTCAAAATAAATAAATAAATATTTACAAATACAAGTTTTGGAAGAGGGGTCAGTGCTAGAATAATGAATCTCAAATAATGATTTGAGATTCAATATAGACAGATATATTCAACAATATAGACGGCACTTGAAACCATGGGAGTAGTTGAGATCACCAAGAAAGCAAATAAAGCAAGAGTGCAAGAGCATGGAGATGAAACCCTTAGGTAACAGTAACATTCAAGGGATGAAATGTACAAGTCTGTGGTAATATAAAAATATGTCCACAAATTAACTGATACTTTTCAAGAGGTAGAACCTAATTCCTCTCTTCTGGAGTGTTGGGCTGAGCTCAGTGGCTAACTTCCAACAAATAGAATTAAAGTAAATGTGGCAGTGTACAACTTCAGAGACTAGGGCATAAAAGGTATTGCAGCTTTTCTGTCTGTCTGTCTCTTTGCTTGATCTGGGGGAAGTCCTCTGCCATGTTGTGAAGACACTCAGGCAACTTACAGAAAGACTCATGTAGTGAGGAACTGAGGCTTCTAGCACACAGCTGGTGAGGAACTGAATCATCTGAAAAAAGTGGAGAGGAACTGAGTACTTCTGCCAAAAGCCATGTGGAAGACACATCATTAAAGAGGATCCTCCAGGCCCATTCAAGCCTTTAGATGACTGTGGCCCCAGTCAATGTGTTAACTGCCTCTCATCAGAGACCCTGAGCCAGAATGGCCCCATCCCCCCACTCCAAGGTGCTCCTGAATCCCTGACCAACAGACACTTTGAGTTAGTTAAAATTTATTGTTTTAAGCCTCTAAGTTTTAGGGTGATTCATTACACAGGAAGAGATAACATACAAAGACATTGAAGAAAACAAGACAACAAGGAGTTGTCAGAGAGGTTGAAGGAAAGCAAGGAAAGAACAGTGCTGACAAAACCAAGAGAAGAGAATTTCTGGGAGGAGAAATGTCAAATGCAATGGGTGAAAGTACTACAATTGGAAAAGGCCTTTGATTCTGGTTAGTGTTATGCCCAGAATTCATGATCCCCAAAGACCACCAGGGAGCTGAGTCCGATGCAAAAGCAAAAGAGCCTTTATTTGAGCTAGCTCAAGCTCAATCCCCTACCTGCACCGATGCAGTGGTGAGATGCCGGGGAGAGAGAGCGAGTTTCAAAAGCACAAAGGTTTTATTGGGGTCTAGGGGCAGTTGGGGTAATGGCTGTGGCCTCAGCCGATTGGCTGGGGAAGTGTCGGAGTCCTGTTACGCAGGTCGCTGGGCGTGTTTTGATCGGGAAGTTTGAACGGGTGAGTGGGAGGTTACTCAAGGGGAGGAGGGTGGTCAAGGTGGAGGACACAGAACAAGATGGAGTCGGCCGGCGTAGGTCCGCCCTTTCAGTTAGGAGGGCACTGGTGATCTAAATGAAATCCATTATATTAGCATTTGTAATAATGAAAGTAACAGAAAAATCAAATAGAATATGAAGACAATAAATATAAATGACTCTTAAGGATATTGGCAGTAAAAGAAAAAAATGTAGATTGAGGGAATGATGAAAATAAGGAACGATCTAAGATATTGGGGAAGCTTGAATGTGTTTATGGATTGAGAGGGCAAAGACAGCCTAGATGTAGCATTATAAGTGAATTAGTCAAAGTCAAGGGGACTGAATATGATTGCATGGAGAACATAGGAAGACATGCTTTCCTTGGAAAGGTTGGGACAATACTAGTCCCTATAATCAGAAGAAATGGAGTATGAATGGGTACAATAAAGGTATTTGGAGGTAAAGGTAAAAACATGTTAAGTTTTTTTCCATAGTCCACTTAAAAGAAAAATCATTGGGTAAAGGTAAGGAGAGCAGGGTGGATAGGCAGGTAACTTTTGAGTTCACTGGGAAGCATTCTGCAGCCGTTCCAGACCAGTCTTTCCTTCCTTGCTCTGTCTCTTTCCACAATGGACCTTTCCTCTTCAGTTCATCTCCTATTGAATACTGTTGAAGAAAATCATGCCACTGGCTTAAAAAAATTTTTTTTTAGTGCTTTTATTTATTTTTTGAGAGAGAGAGAGAGAGAGAAAGAGACAAAGCACAAGCCAGGGAGAGGCAGAAAGAGAGGGAGACACAGAATCTGAGGCAGGTGCCAGGATCTGCGCTGTCAACACAGATCCTGATGTGGGACTCGAGCTCATGAACTGTGAGATCATGACCTGAGCTGAAGTCAGACGCTTAGCCCACTGAGCCACCCAGGCGCCCCACCATTGGGGTTTTTAATGTGTTTAAAATATATTCTTTTCTGTATGTTCTTGTAAGGTAAGGATTTTTCTTTAAAAGGAGTAGGTTATCTAACTTCTATTAGAGGAAGAAAATGCCAGTTGCTTCATTGAGGCATACAGAATAGGATATAGGAAGTGACATGTTAATTCACTATCAGTTGTCTTACTGAATGCTATAGCCCAATAGTGTGTGCAGCTTTCTGACTCCTACTTATTACTGAAAATTAATGGCTTAGTAAATCACAGTTTATTATCTGACTCACCTGCAGGTTTTTTTTTTTAACCAGGTACAATAAACTCAAATAAATTGGAGTGAGAATTGGAACATGTTAATTCAAATGTCAAGTGCAAACAAAACTCAAAGATACACAGAGCAAATAGTCTCTTTTAGTAAATGGTCTCCTTTCCATATTGTGAGGCAAAGGTAGGTAGCACACCCAGATCTCAAAGAGCTATTGTGTGAAAGAAGTCAGTGTAAACTCAGCAAACTTTATTTCATGGCTTCGATCAAGTTATTGATTTCCTATGAAAATGCAACAGATTTTCCAAATGGAGTAACTTTCATGTAAAAAATCAAGGAAATTTTCTGACATTTATGTGTGAATCCAATGTGTAATTCATGTTTCATTTCCATATGTCAAGGCTAAAAATCAAAATACACTTTTTTGTCAGTTGCTTAGAAAGTAGGGTTTTAAGTTGCTGTAATCTGAAAATTAGTCTTGGTGCTTATAGTCTGATAGCCTTGCTTGAACAGCTACAAGAATTGTTTAGTGGTTTAAACATTTGCAGAGTGCTTTCACTTATGTTACCTAATATGAGCTCACAAAAGATATGGTTTTAAAGATGCAGTTATAATAACCTCAAGTTTTCAAGTAAAAAATTTAGGCTTATATAAAACACATTAGTTGTCTAGAGTCACCTATGTAAGTCAAGGAGTCACGAACACTTTTCTTCAAAGTCTAGGTTTTTATGTAACTAGGCAGCACAGATTTTACTGGTATTCAGTTTTCCATTTAACCTGTATATACTGAAATCCATATACTTTTGGTACTGTGCTTTTATTTATTTTGGTGAAAGTGATTTTTAAAATGATTAAATTATAATTTAAGATTTCATTTTGTAGTTTTAAACTAATTAGAAAACTACATATCTCTCTGTTTAGTTTCTTGCAAAAGTACTTGTTTTTGTGTACTGTTTTAATTTGGTAATCAATTTTTTTGATTTTGGTACTAACCCCCTTCATATTGAAAAAAAATCACTTTTTTCATTATTGAATGATTTGAACAATTCCTAAAATTATCACCTCCTTCAGAAAGCTTTTTCCAGTTTGGAAAAATTTGGTCTTTGTCCAAAGTCATCCCAGACAAGCACTTTATAATCATGTTTTTATTCATCTTATCAAACATTGTCTTCCCGTATTTTACCTACATGTGTCTTGAAGTCTTTGCTTTTCTCTGAAAAAGTCTCATTCTCTGCCATGGCTTTATCTAATAACTGTATGTAGGTGCCTCAAAAATGACTACATGCAGTCTCCTTGGTTTGGTTTCTGGAATTAGCAGCTTCAACAGAATCAGTACATGTAATAGAATCTGAATGTGCTTAGACTTTGTAATCTAGACCAAATGTCGGTTACTAAATGAAGTCTTCTCAAATAGAGTTAGTTATTTTCTTTCTTATAGTACTATGTAATTTTTTCTTATGTCATTATAGATATTGCATGTCATCTATTTACCTATTTATCTCCTTCACCAGACTGGTTTTTTGAAGGCAGGGCCCATGTCATAGTCCTGTTGCCTTCCCCTCTCCTTGATTTAGTGACTGGCACAAAGACATCCAATATATACTCACTGAACAAATGAATGAATGCTGAGAAACTATTCCCATCTGTATTAGTTCTTGATGGCAGCTTAATGAATTTCCCCAAAAACTCAGTAACACAACAGCTTAACACAAAAAACGTCTATCATGTCACATTTTCTGTTTGTCCAAAATCTGAGTTTGGCTTACTGAGTCCTGTGACTGAAGTCAAGGGGTAGTCAGGGCTGTGATCTTATCTGAAGGCTTGAATAAGGAAGGAATTACTGCTAAGCTCACCCTGGTTTTTGACAGGATTCATACCCTTATGGGCTGTTTGGCTTAGTGTCTGAGTTTCTCATAGTCTGTGGGCTGAAGACTTCTCTCAGATTCCTTACTAGGTGGGTCTCTTCATTGGACACACAACATGAAAGCTGGCTTCTATCAGAATGAGCAAGGGGGAGAGGAAGAAAGGGTGAACAAGTTGCATGCTTCAGACTTGTAACTTTATCTCAGAAGTGATAGTCTGCCATTTTTCCTGTATTCTATTTGTGAAGCAAATCACTAAGTTCAGCCCACATTCGAGGGAAGGGACTTACATAGGGCATGAATACCAGGAAAGGGTTCCTGGGATCATTGATATTCATTTTACTAACATCACATAATCTGTATTTATTAATTTAATAGCAATAATTTCACAGACTAACGTGTTGACTGATCCACATTCCCTTTACTAAATCAGCATGTACTTTTGTTTTTATACATTAAAGATTTAAAATGCTAAGATTTTAATGTTACCCTTTGTCTTGTGCCTAATAGTCTTTATGACACAGTTGCCAGATACTATAGTGGTAATATGGTAAAAGAGAAAGAAGAAAGATGCACTAGCAAAGAGGCAGGACAGAAATTTTACAATTTGTCAGTTTATTAGCATCCTCTCTCATTAAGAAAAAAAATTAAAGCTCCAATCTAAAAATTAAAAGGTGTCTAAAACTAAAGTGCTTAGAATACAGCTTAATATAATAGTAAAAGTTCAGTAAATGCCACTTATTATTATTTTATTTTTCTTTTCCATTGTTTTCTCCTGATTCTACTTTTTATTCTATTTGTACCACCAATGTTGGACTTGAGAAATTGATTGTATTTTACCTCATCTCTGCCATGTTTTCTCAAAGCCAAGGCATTATTAACATGTTTACTTTTCCAATTCTTCTTAAATTGTTCGATATCTTTCCTTTTTTCTATTGTGATTTTTACTACCCTAGGTTCAACCTCCTATTAGATTATTTTTGAAAGCTTGCAAATGCCCTCCTCCTGGTTTTCTTCTAATCTGTCCCATACAAACTTGGCCTTTGCATTCTGCTTAGTCTGGCATGGGGATTAATACATAAATTTGCAGTTATTTGGTAATGAGTTACCCACTTCTGCCAGGAGATAAATGGGAGAATTGTGCCAATTCCTTGGTTCCTGGTACTCTAATGTTGTAGCTTAGAAGTTCTCAAATTAAGGTACATAGATGTTAGTGACAGGGAGTCTCCAAAACCTTTAGGGGATCCATGAGGTCAAATTTATTTTCATAATAAAGTTGGGAATTTATTTGCTTTTTATATGTGTTAACATCTGTACTATATAATGCAAAAGCAATTTTTGGTAACATTATGAACTATTAATTTTATTAAAGTTTGACTCCTAAGCATGTCTTTGTGGCATTCTGTGTGGCAAAATCAAAAGTATTTATAATGCTTTTCTGTTGCATACCGAAATACAATGGTTGTCTTAAAGAAAAGCATTTATGCAACTGTTAGGATTGAAAGAGGAATTAGTTGCTTTTCTTATGGAACAGAATTTTTGCTTGAAAGAGGGACTGATATGGGGTGACTAGGTGACTTATTTGGTTAAGCATTTGACTCTTGGCTTTGGTCAAGATCTCATGGTTCATAGGTTCAAGCCCCACATCAGGCTCTTCATTAACAGTGGGATTCTCTCTCTCTCCCTCTCTCTTTTCTCCTCCCCATTCATGCTCTCTCTTTCTCTCTCTCTCTCTCTCTCTCTCTCTCTAATAATAAATAAACTAAAAACAAAGAAAGAGGTACTGATGAACTACGTTTATTCAGATTTTGGGTATTTGGCAAATATTTTCTTGGAAAACAACTAAGTGAGAAAAAAGCTTCAAGGAAAATCATTGACATTATGTGTGGTCAATGATAAAATTCAATCTTTCATGCAAAATATAGAATTTTGAGAAACTTGGATTTGTCATCATGGGCTTGACAGCTTTATAATACTTAAAGATTTTTCTAATGACATGGTGGTAATATTAACAAATGTGATTTGTGATTATTAAAATAATTTAATAAATATGTGGAGGGAAGAGCTAAGATGGCAGAGTAGTAGGAGGACCCTAAGCTTGCCTTATGCCTGGAACACAGATAGATAAATATCAAATCATTCTGAATACCCAAGGGACTGATCTGAGGACTCAGAAAGAACAAACTGCACAACTAAGAGGAGAGAAAAGGCCACATCCTAGAAGGTTGGAGGTACGGAGTTGTGGTTTAAGGGAGAAACAGATCACAGGTGTTGTGGAGGGGAGGGAGCACTGGTTGTGGAGAGAGGCACACCCATGTGCACACATGTGAGAGGAATGCACAGGAGTTTGCACAAGGAAAATACTTCCCCAAAGCCACTGATTGGGAAAAAAAGAGGGGCTGATTTTTGTGACTTTTTGCAGCCAGTGGGGCTCAAAGACTAGAGTTTTAGAGACCTATGACATGGCTGGTATAGAGCCCTGAGGGTGCTGCAGTGCTCCAGGAAAGATGGTTCCCACATTTTGGAGTGCATCTGAGAAAGGTGGAATTTCCTCTTTGGGACAAAGGAACTGGTGGGTGCCATTTTCTTTCCCTGCCCCTCATCATAGGTGCAAAGACACCTGCTAAGAGTGGCTAACCTGGACACTGGCTCTTTTATGTACTTTGCTTATAAACAGTATGCTCCTGAGCTCTGGTGCAACTGCCCTCCTGAGTCAAACTTGCATCAACCCTAGAGTGTGGAGACCCTCTCCTAGAAGACCAACACAGGTCCCCATCACACCAGGTCCCTAAAGTTTGGAGCTTTAAAACCCAGCTGGCCTGGATGGGATAGAGCCCAGAGTGCACTGTGTTGTTCCCAGCAGGCAAACAACCTGGACAAAAACAGTGTGTAAGCAGCTATCTGAAAAACACCTAGGACTCAGGAGGGGAAACTGTTTCCTTTTCTGGGACAGTTTCCCTGACAGCAGAGAGCACAAATTCCTTTCTCTGGGCACAAAGGAGCTGGCTGGTGCTATATCCTTCCCCCTCCTGTCAGCATAAACTAACTTCAGTAAACAGTACAGTACCAACACTAGCCACCGAAATTGCTTACACAAAATCCTACCCTGCAGTGCTCTGCCAGTAGTGCTTTTCGTGGGCAGGTGTGCCCAAGAACTAGCCCAGGAGGCCTCTCCCTCAGAAGACCAGCACAAACCCATGCATGCACCATGTCTACTGAACATAAAGTTCTCCAAAGCTTGAGCTTCAGTGGGAATAGCACAGGTCTTTTTTAACAAGCAGACCAGAGCACACGTATTTAAAACTCACTACACTTTGGGAAAGGTCCGTACGCTCCTCACTGCAGGCAAGGAAAAACTAAGAAGAGGGCTAACCTGAGGGATAGAGAAGCCATAATACAATAGCAAAAGGTATATAGCATATACCAGTGACATTTCCTGAAGTGCTAGGTCCAGGGCTCTATACAAACTCTTCTTCATAAACCCATTACTCTCAGGAGCAGGAAACATAACAGGCTTTCCTAATACATGGGAGAAGACAGAGACCCAGACAAAATGCCAAGATGGAGGAATTCATCCCAAAAGAAAGAGCAAGAAAATGTCATGACCAGGGATCTAATTGAAACAGATATAATAAGATGCCTGATTTAGAATTTAGGGCAACAATCATATGGATACTATCTGGCTTGAGAAAAACATAGAAGACATCAAGGATACCCTTACCACGGAGATAACAGAGCTTAAAACCAAGCAAGCTGAAATGAAAAATGCAATAATGGAGATTTGAAACTGACTGGGTATAATGACCACAAGGATGGAAGAAGCAGAGAAACCAATAAGTGACATAGCAGATAGAATTAGGGAACATAATGAAACTGATCAAAAGAGGAAAAGAAAAACACTGGATCACAAAAGTAGATTTAGGGAACTCAAAATGTAATAACATTCATATCATAGGAGTCCCAGAAGAAGAAGAGAGAGAAAGGGGGGCAGATAACTTATTTCAATAAATTAGAGCTGAAAACTTTCCTAATCTGAGGAAGGAAACAGACTTCCAAATGCAGGAGGCACAGAGATTTCCCATCAAAATCAACAAAAGCAGGCCAACACCAAGATGTATCATAGTAAAATTTGCAACATACAGAGATAAGAAAATAATCCTGAAAGCAACAAGGCAAAAGAAACCCTTAATATAGAAGGGAAGACATATCAGGTTAGTGACAGATCTTTCCACAGAAACTTGGCAGGCAAGAAGGGAGTGGCATGCTATATTCAACATGCTGAATGGGAAAAATCTGCATCCAAGAATATTTGATCCAGTAAGGTTATCATTTAGAATAGAAGGAGAGATAAAGAGTTTCCCAGACAAATGAAAACTAAAGGAGTTTGTGACCACTAAATCATCCCTGCAAGAAATATTAAAGTGAACTCTTTTGGAAAAAAGAACAAAAGCAACAAAAACTAGAAAGGAACAGAAAATCTCCAGAAACAATGACAAACGTAATAAAATGGTACTAAATTCATATCTATCAATAATTACTCTGAATGTAAATAGACTAATTGCTCCAATTAAAAATATGGCATGTCAGAATGGGTATAAAACCAAGACCCATTTATATTCTGCTTATAGGAGACTCATTTTAGACCTAAAGTCACCTGAAGATTGGAATTGAGGGGATGGAGAAACATTTACCATGCATACAAACATCAAAAGAAAGCCTGAGTAGCAATACTTATATCAGACAAACTAGATTTTAAACAAAAGACTGTAACAAGAGATGAAGAAGGGCAATATATCATAATAAAGGGTTCTATCCAACAAGAATATCTAACAACTGTAAATATTTATGCCCCTAACTTGAGTGCACCAAAATATATAAAACAATTAATAACAAACATGAAGGTACTCATTGATGATAATACAATAATAGAAGGGAACTACCCACTTACAACAATGGGTAGATCATCTAAGCAGAAATCAACAAGGAAACAATGGCTTTGAATGAAACACTGGACCAGATGGAGTTAACAGATATATTTAGAACATTTCATCCTAAAGCAGCAGAATACACATTCTTTTCAAGTGCATATAAGACATTCTCCAGAACAGATCACATACTAGGTCACAGTTCAGACCTCAATGAGTGCAAAAAGATTGAGATCATGTCATGCATATTTTCAGACTACAATGTTATGAAAGTTGAAGTCAACCACAAGAAAAAAATTGGAAAGACCACCAATACATGGAGGTTAAAGAACATTCTAGTAAAGAATGAATGGGTCAATCAGAAAATTAAAGAAGAAATTTAAAAATTACATGGAAGCAAATGAAAATGAAAACATGATAGTTCAAAAACTTTGGGATGCAGCAAAAGCAGTCATAAAAAGGAAATATATAGCAATAGAGACCTACCTCAAAAAACAAGAAAAATATCAAATATTCAACCTAACCTTACAACTAAAGGAGGTAGAAAATGAACAAAAAATGAAGCCTAAAGCTAGCAGAAGGGAAATAATAATGATCAGAGCAAAAATAAATAATATAGAAACAAACAAACAAACAAACAAACAAACAAAAACAGTAGAACATATCAATGAAACTAGGAGTGGGTTGTTTGAAAAAAATTAATAAAATTGATAATCTCCTAGCCAGACTCAACAAAAAGAAAAGAGAGGAGCAGCTGGGTGGCTCAGTTGGTTAAACGTCAAACTTCAGCTCAGGTCATGATCTTGTGGTTCACAAGTTCAAGCCCTGCATCAGGCTCTGTGCTGACAGCTCAGAGCTTGGAGCCTGCTTCAGATTTTGTGTCTCTCCCTCTCTCTGCCCCTCTCCCACTTGCACTCTGCCTCTCTCTCTTTCAAAAATAAATAAACAATTAAAAAAATTAAAAAAAAAGAAAAGAGAAAGGACCCAAATAAATAAAAAAATTGAGAGAGGTGAAAGAACAACCAACACCACAGAACTACAAACAATTATAACAGAATATTATGAAAAATTATATTCCAACAAAATGGGAAATCTGGAAGTAATAGATAAATTCCCAGAAACATGTAAACTACCAAAACTGAATAAGAAAGAAATATAAAACTTGAACAGACCCATAACCAGCAAAGAAATTGAACTAGCAATCAAAAATCTCCCAACAAACAAAAGTCCAGAGCCAGATGGCTTCCCAGGGGAGTTATACCAGACATTTAAAAAAAGTATTTATTTATTTTTGGGATAGTGCAAGCAGGTGAGGGACAGAGAGAGTGGGCTCTGCACTGACAGGCTGACAGCAGCAAGGCTGATGTGGGGCTTGAAGTCAGGAAGAGTGAGATCATGACCTGAGTTGAAGTCGGACACTCAACCAACTAAGCCACTCAGGTGTCCCTATCAGACATTTATTTTTTTTTTCAACGTTTATTTATTTTTGGGACAGAGAGAGACAGAGCATGAACGGGGGAGGGGCAGAGAGAGAGGGAGACACAGAATCGGAAACAGGCTCCAGGCTCTGAGCCATCAGCCCAGAGCCCGACGCGGGGCTCGAACTCACGGACCGCGAGATCGTGACCTGGCTGAAGTCAGATGCTTAACCGACTGCGCCACCCAGGTGCCCCTATGACCAGCATTTTTCACATAGCTAGAACAAGCAATCCTAAAATTCATATGGGATCAAAAAAGACCCTGACTAGACAAAGCAATCTAGAAAAATAAAAGCAAACTAGAGGCATCACAATTCTGGACTTAAACTATGTTACAAAGCTATAGTCATTTAGACAGTATGATATTGGCACAAAAACAGACACATAGATGAATGGCACAGAATATAAAACCCAGATATGGATCCACAACGTATGGTCAACTAATCTTCAAAAAAGTAGGAAAGAACATCCAATGTAAAAAGACAGTCTCTTCAACAGTTGGTGTTGGGAAAACTGGACAGCAACATGTGAAAGAATGAAACTGGACCACTCTCTTACACAATACACAAAAACAAATTAAAATGGATGAAATACCTGTGAGACAGGAAACCATTAAATCCTAGAGAAGAACACAGGTGGTAACCTCTTTAACATTGGCAAGTTTGACATAGCAACTTCTTACTAGACATGTCTCCTGAGGCTAGGAAAACCAAAGCAAAAATAAGCTATTGGGACCTCATCAAGATAAAAAGCTTCTGCATAGTGAAGGAGACAATAAACAAATCTAAAAGGCAACCTATGGAATGGGAGAGGATATTTGGAAAAGACATATCTGATAAAGGATTAGTATCCAAAAATATATAAAGAACTTATCAAACTCAACACCCAAAACACAAATAATCCAGTTAAAAAATGAGCAGAAGACATGAATAGACATGTTTCCAAAGAAGACATACAGATGGCTAACAGATACATGAAAAGATGACCAACATCACTGATCATCAGGGAAATACAAATCAAAACTACAATAACACATCACCTCACACTTGTCAGAATGGCTAAAATTAACAACACAGGAAAAAGCAGATGTTGGTGAGGATGCAGAAAAAGGGGCACCCTCTTACAGTCTTCGTAGGAATGCTACTCTGGAAAACAGTATGGAGGTTCTTCAAAAAGTTAAAAATAGAACTACACTAGGACTTAGCAATGGCACTACTAGGTATTTACCCAAAGGATACCAAAATACTAATTCGAAGGGATACATGCACCCCAATGTTTATAGCAGCATTATCAACAATTGCCTAGGGGTGCCTGGGTGGCGCAGTCGGTTAAGCGTCCGACTTCAGCCAGGTCACGATCTCGCGGTCCGGGAGTTCGAGCCCTGCGTCAGGCTCTGGGCTGATGGCTCAGAGCCTGGAGCCTGTTTCTGATTCTGTGTCTCCCTCTCTCTCTGCCCCTCCCCCGTTCATGCTCTGTCTCTCTCTGTCCCAAAAATAAATAAACGTTGAAAAAAAAAATTAAAAAAAAAACAAAAAAAACCAATTGCCTAATTATGAGAGAGCCCAAATGTCCACTGAATGATGAATGATAAAGAAGATATGATATGTACACACACACACACACACACACACACACAGTGGAGTATTACTCAGCCATAAAAAGAATGAAATCTTGCCATTTTCTTTTTTTAAATTTTTTTAACGTTTATTTATTTTTGAGACAGAGAGAGACAGAGCATGAACGGGGGAGGGGTAGAGAGAGAGGGAGACACAGAATCGGAAGCAGGCTCCAGGCTCTGAGCCATCAGCCCAGAGCCCGACACGGGGCTTGAACTCACAGAGTGCAAGATCGTGACCTGAGCTGAAGTTGGATGCTTAACCGACTGAGCCACCCAGGCACCCCTGCCATTTTCAATGACATAGATGGAGCTAGATAGTATATGCTAAGCAAAACAAGTCAGTCAGAGAAAGACTAATACCGTACGATTTCACTCATAGATGGAATTTACAAAACAAAACAAAACAAAACAGAATTTAAGGGGGGGCAAACCATAATAGATTCTTAGCTATAGAAAACAAAATGAGGGTTACTGGAGGGGGATTGTGAGGGGGTGGGTTAAATATGTGAAGGGTATTAATGAGGGCACTTATAACCAGCACTGGGTTTGGTATGTAAGTGATGAGTTGCTGAGTTCTATACCCAAAACTAATATTACACTATATGTTAATTAACTGTAAATGGATTGAATAAAAACTTGAGAAAAAATGAACATTTGGAAAATCGACACAACTAATTGAACTGATACATATTTTTTTCTTCATTTTAGAGAGAGAGAGAGAGAGAGAGAGAGAGCGCAAGTGGGGAAGAGGGGCAGAGGGAGAGAGAGGAAATCTCAAGCAGGCTCCATGCTCAGCCTGGAGCCTTAAGTGGGGCTTGATCCCACTCCATCCCACAACCCTGAGATCATGACCTGAGCTGAAATCAAGAGTCGGATGCTTAACTGACTGACTGAATCACCTAAGCACCCCTGAACTGATCTATTTAAAAAGACCAGTGCCTGGGGCGCCTCACTGGCACATTTGATTGAGCATCTGACTTTCAGCTCTGCCTGCCTCAGGCTTGCTGCTGTCAGCTCAGAGCCCCATCTCTGTCCCTCCCCTGCTCACACTCTCTCTCTTAAAAATAAGTAAATATAAACAGACAAACCATAAAGACCAGCGACTGCCTGAATTAACAAAATTACAAGTGGGTAAAATAACTTTAAAAAGTGCAAGATGGATCATTTTAATGTAACAGATTAGGAAAATTTGTTGATATATTTTCAGATTCCACATTACAACTAACCTTTTTAAAAAAACTAGCATTTGTCGAGTCATGGTGTATTATCAAATAATGTTTTTTACAATAATTTTTTAAGAAAAGTGTCTTCTCGTTTCTAACAGTGTATCTGTGTGAGACTGAATTTTCATCACATATTTTAATCAAGAAGCAGATATGAGCATCCAAGCATCTTCCATTGACAGATATTTAAAGGAATTTACAAAAATATTTCTATTTCCATTTATTTTTTTGTTCTGATAAATATTGTCATTTTTGTTTTCTTGGTAATTATTTTCATTTTTCATAAAAATATGTTATTTATGTTAACATGTAAGAGGTTTAGTGTTATTTTAAAATGAATGAATATGTATTAAAGAAACTTCTTAGAATTAATTTCTAGTATGTTCAATATTGAGAGTTTAGCCTTCCTAAACAAAAGGTCTTTGGCTTCTTAATAATTTTTAAGAGCACAAAGTGGTCATGAGACCAACAAATTGGGGAACTGCTGTTGTACATGGTAACCAGTAAGACAGATCTGATTGGAAAACTTAGATGTCCTAAGTTGAACAGATAAGGTTTCTGTCTATTCTGAAGAGAGAAAATGAACTTTGGGTCTGTTGCCCTTGTTTGCAGAAGCTCAGTCAATTTTCATTATGTTGGGTTCCCATCAATGTCAGGCCTGGGGCTTTTCCCTGTGCAGTAGGATCAGTGGTGGGCTGCAGCCAGCTGTTTGCTTTTGGCATTTATTTTTAAAAAACATTTTAAATGTTTATTTATTTTTGAGAGAGAGAGAGAGAGGCAGAGTGTGAGCAAGGAAGGGGCAGAGAGAGGGAGAGAGAGAGAGAGAGAGAGAGAGAAACACAGAATTTGAAACAGGCTCCAGGCTCTGAGCTGTCAGTGCAGAGCCCAATACAGGGCTTGAACTCAAGAGCTGTGAGATCATGACCTGAGTTGAAGTCGGATGCTTAACCAACTGAGTCTCCCAGGCACTCCACTCTTGATATTTCTTACAGCTTGCATTAGTTCCTAAAAGTGGATTGATCAATTTTTAGGAATTACGTGTACAGGTGTTAAACACAGCCATTTTTAAAAAATTAAATTATACAAATTTAACAATTAAATAAATTGTATTGCAAACAAATAAATGGTATATATTGTTAAAGTAGTAGATATATAAGTACTAAATATTCAGCTTTCTCCACACTCGTGCGATTATATGTGTTATATCTGTATGGTGGCAACACTGCATGATTATGTGCTAGTGTGCATCTGTTTCTAGCTGTATTCAGTCATGCCACATGATTAGCTTGAAATCAACCACAATGGGAATATTTACAACATGGAAATAGGCAATTCCTACAAAGCAGAGGGGTTTTTTCCACCCTCTCTTCCCCTCATTTCCCCCACAGAGAGCTGGTTTGTAAGTATTTACCAAAATGTCAATGAATATGATGGTTTTTTATTACATTAATTTGAGTTTTCTCCTCTTATATTTGTATCTCCCCTCCATTAGAAGCAGATAGTTTGGTCTTTGTTCTTCCTCATCTCAAGAAGAACCTGTATTACCTCATTGAAAGTAGATATTAATTGCAAACAGCTTGTTTTCTTCTTTTGTTTTATGGAGAGAACTGAGCTTCTAAAGAATAGCTCAGAGTTGAATCCCTTTGAGGGAAGTGAATGACAGAAGAGAAATTCCCCAAGAGTGGGGCTGGAGGTTCATGAACCTCAAGAATAGTGATGATCCACAGTCTAGTCCCTGCCAGTACCCTCAGGAACTGGCAAGGCATCTGTGTGGTGCTCCCAGAGAGCTGGTCCATGACAATGGGACTCCCAGCTTTGACAAAGATTCTAGTGGTCAAGTCTGACATGGAATGAGTAGAGTTCTCTGTCTTCAGGAACCTGTGGCCTTGGAAGATATCGCAGGACAATACACTAAAGAAAGATGAGAGGATGGATGCTTGTGAAATCTTAGGGACCCAGAAGAATTTCCTGCTGGCTCATGGGATGGGAACTTGGAATTAATTTGATTTATAAGAAATAATGGAATTTGACATTTCTTGCAAATGTGTTTGTAGTTGGAAATACAGTGTATTCCTACTATTTCAGTGAGAGTTCTTCAGAGAATGTGTGTGCATATTTATTTATTATAAGGAATTGGCTCATATGATTTTGGGAGCTAGCCAGCCTGAAATTTCTAGAGCAGGGTGTAAACTCAAGCAAGACTTGGTGTTGCAGCCTTGTTACCATCTTGAGCCAGAGTTCCTTCTTTTCTGGTAAACTTTAGTTTTGCTCCAAAAATCTTTAATCCTTACAATTATCTGTATATTTGCTTTTTTCAATGAAGACAAAATAAAAAGGATATTGGAATGCCCTTAGAGAAAAGGCAGAGACAATAAAAATATGAAGTACTTTTCTAGTGCCAATTACAATTCTAACTTAAATTAGAATTCCTTAAAAACAGATTCTTAGAAATAAGCACCCACAAATACACTTTTTTCTTCCCCAAGTTTTTTTTTAAATGTTTATTTATTTTTGAGAGACAGAGAGCAAGTTGGCAGGGTGGGGAGAGAGGGAGACACAGAATCCGAAACAGGCTCCAGGCTCTGTGCTGTCAGCACAGAGCCCGATGCAGGCCTAGAACTCACAGATCACGAGATCATGACTTGAGCCAAAGTTGGATGCTTAACCGACTGAGTCACCAAGGTCCCCCTCTTCTTCAGTTTTAAAGAAACATCTGTAGGGGTGCCTGTATAGCTCAGGCAGTTAAGTGTCTGACTCTTGATTTCGGCTCAGATCATGATCTCACGGTTTGTGGGATCAAGCCCTGCATCAAGCTCTGTACTGACAGAGAAAGGCCTGCTTAGGATTCTCTCTTCCTCTCTCTGTGCTTCCCCTGATCATGTGCACTTGTGCATGCTCTCTATTTCTCTCAAAATAAATAAATAAACTTAAAAAAAAATTAAAAAAAAAACAACCTCTGTGACTGTTTCCTGTGCAATAAATCTGATTTAGTTCCATTCCTCTTGTTCCTGAAATAATTTTAGTAAATACTAATAACAGTTGGCATTTGAAAAGCCTTTCATCAATCATGAAAAATAATTCTTATAAATAATAAGATACACTATTATATTTGGAATGAAGATGGAAGTAAAAGTTATATGAATTAATTGGTATTTCAAAGGGTCGTAAATTGATTGTTTATGGTGCTTTTCTTCCTACAGCCCTCCCAAGGTCCTTTGTTCTTCATAATAAGGCGAAAAAGTTTAATCAATAGGAATGAGCTTGGCTCCAAGATAAGAGTTAACCTTGGATTTGAATGATTCTATTGATTCGGCTTTATGAAGCGTGAGGCAGGATTGCGTCTAAGGATTGGGGTGTACTTTAGTTTAAAATGAGTGCTCCTTAAGTTGTTGGCAAATAGATTTCAATTGCCAATAAACTTGGCTGAGACAGGCTCAAACAATAGCTAAGCTCATACAGAGATAATAACTCAGATAAATACACGAATCGAAAAATGTTCCCTTTTAAAAACCTTTCTACACTATAATTATCAAAGTAAATATCACCAGTAATGAGAAGTGAAACTAACCAAAACACCTCAAGGGTACTCATGACCTTCAGTGAGGAAAACTGGAGTGCATTTTTAGTCTTTTTCTTTCCTTAAGAACCCATATTCTTCTTTTCAGCCCTCACTTGCTTCTTTTTTCTACAAATCTACAACGTCAGCTTCACCTACAGGAAAGTCACATTTTTTACAATTTCTTAAATTCTTGTTGAAGTTCTGGCTCTGAAATCTTAGATAATGACAATGGTTCATTCCCTATGGGTGCCGGAGGAGGAGGAGGAGACACAAACTGTTGCAAATTTGACATTTCTGTGCCGGTTCTCTTTTTCCTGTTCCCACGGAGTCAGACATCTAAAACAACAGCTTAGGAGCCCTTGGGTGGCTCAGTTGATTGTCTGACTTTGGTTCAGGTCATGGTCTCATGGTTTGTGACTTTGAGCCCCACATTGGACTTGATGCTGTCAGCGCAGAGCCCACTTTGGATCCTCTATCCCTCTCTTGGGCTCTGCCCCTCCCCTGCTCTTGCTCTCTCTCTCAAAAATAAATAAACATCAAAAAAAAATTTTTTTTAATGGGGCACCTGGGTGGCTCAGCTGGTTGAGCATCTGACGTTGGCTCAGGTCATGATCTCGTGGTTTGTGAGTTGGAGCCCTGCGTCAGGCTCCGTACTCATAGCATGGAGTCTGCTTGGGATTCTCCTTCTCTCTCTCCCTCTCTCTCTGCCCCTCCCCCACTCGTGCTTTCTCTCTCTCAAATAAATAAACTTAAAAAATAAAAAAAATATATAAAATAATATTAAAAAAATAAAAAACATTAGCTTATTGAAAAGGGATAGGAAATTTACTATTAGTGATAATATGTTTGTCTGAAACGTTTTAATTAAGTTAGTGTATTTTATTTCGTTTTGTTGCTTTTCAGAGATCAAGGTAGTTGGGGCACAGGTAAAGAACTTTTCCTGCATCTGCTGGGTTTTGATTGTTTTTTAACTGAAAATAGTCTTCATGCCAAAGGGGTTCATCTTGGGGCAGCCTGTCATTGGCCCCTATGAGACAGACGTGAAGTAGTTACTATACCATATGGTAAATTCTGTAACAGAAGTCTGCAAAGTGTTCTGGAACTATAGTGCCAAGAACAATTAACTCTATCTTAGGGTGACAAGAAATGTAATATGATATAAAAGTAGGTCTTGTTGTATTTGGAAATGTGTTGACATAGAAAAACGTAATTTAAGAAAGAAAAGCCTCATACAAAAATTAGAAACCAAAATACAAGGATAGTGAGAAAACAGACCCATTGGACTGATACTAGCAGACATTAGGGAGATATAACAAGCAGGGGACAGATAACTCCCTGTATTATCATAGTATGCAAATGGGAGAAACCAAGGAGTGGGTCTAATGCAATCCCAGGGGAAGTGGTCAAAGAAAGAAACAAAGGGAGAGGGATTTTTTATTTTTTGTATAAGTATGTGTATCCAAGCCTATGTACTTGAGAATTTTTTTTTTTACAAATCTGTATTTTCAGCCACCAGCCCTGATGAAATCAGTGTAGATAATTAATCACAAAATTGCCACCCAGTCCGTGTTGCCATACTTGTTCTCCTAGTTGGCCTCACTGAATAAAAGAAACTAACTAGAGAAAAGCAAAAACTATTGAAGAAATCAACAGAAGGTAATGGGAAAGGTTCACAGAAGAGGTGACTTTTCCAGGCATGGAAGCGATGGAAAACTCATTCCAGGAGAAGCAAAATGTGTGTGCAAAGGCTTGAGAGAGCACAGAAAAATTATGTTGCATTTGGCGAATAGTAACCTGATTTGAGGAGCAGAGAGACTCATTGCCAAGGCTACAGGCACAGCTCTCTGTGTGCCACTATCCTTTGAGCTAATCTTCAACTTGAGTAACTGTGGGTCAAGACTACGCTATAAATTTTGGGAATTCAAGGCAGCAGAGTGAAAGATCTCTGACATTAGATGAACTTCTAAATTGTTAAAACCTCTTTAGAGGTCCCAGCTTAGGTATGAGCTCCTGAAGAGTGGTTTCACTTCTCCATATACTCTGGAATTCCCTTTACCAGCACACATTTTTCTCTTTAACATTAGAAGTGGAGTGACCGTAAGTGTCAAAACACCACTAAATGATAAAGAGAAAAGAATGTATCACTGCTTTAAATTTCAAATAGCTCTGGGCTGGGGCTACTATAATTTACATAGTAGCACAGCTCTGTTGAAAGGTTTACATTAGGGTTTATATAATTTTCTTGCATTTATTTCTATTTCTATTTCCATTTATGTGCTATGATAAAATGCCTGCGACAATAAAGTTATATTTGAGTGTGTGCTATAGTAAAGTTATGGTTTTCATTGCTGGTTTTGACTTCTTATGATGAGTATGTCTTAGGTGAAAAAAAAAAAACTATTGTTACTAATATTACTGTTAGCAATATGATCGTAACACAAAAAGCAAAGTAAAAATGGCTCAAGGTATAGTATATTAGTTTTCTATTGCTGCAAAATAAATTATCACAAACTTGTAGTTTGAAACAACAATATTTATTATCTTCCAGTTTCTGTGGGTCACAGGCACAGGCACAGCTTAGCTGAGGTTCTTGTTCTGAGAATCTCAGAAAGCTGTAATGAAGCTGTCAGAGCTGTAACTCATCTGAGTTTTGGGTCCTCTTCCAAGCTCAGTGGTTGTTGGCAGAACTCTGTTTCTTATAAAGATATGAGTCCCCCAGCCCCTAGAAATTCCTATCATTCCCTGCCACGTGTCTCTCCCCACAACATGAGTTTGCTTCTAGGCCAACTGGAGAGTGTCTACTGCTACTTTGAGTCTCTTTTAAGGGCTCTTCTGATTAGGGCAGGTTCACCCAGAATAATCTCCCTTTTGATTAACTCCAGGTTAACTAATGAAGGACCTTAATTACATCTGCAAAATCCTTTCATTTTTGCCATATAGTGTGCCCTAATCAAGAGAATGATATCTCACCATTTTTGCAGGTCCTACACTCAAGGGGAGGGGATTACAAAAGGATGTGGATCATTGGCAGTCTTCTTAAAATTTTGCCTACCACATCTATCAATTTTAAATTGCAAATCTTTTTCCTATCTTCACTAATGAGTTGAGAAATTTTGTAATACCTTTATAGTAATATCTAAGGCTTAGATGCTATCACAGTACTGTCTAATAGAATTATAATCCAAGCCATAAATGTGAACCACAAATGTAACTTTAAAACTTTTAATAGCCACATAAGAAAAAGTAAATAGAAACAAGTGAAATTAATTTTAATAATATATTTTACATAACCAATATATCCAGAATATTATCAACATGTAATCAACCTAGAACATTATTAGAGAGATATTATACTTTTTTTTTTCATATTAAGTCTTTGAATATTACTTCTCAGTTTGGGCTAGTCACATTTGAAGTACTCAACGGCCACAGGTGGCTAGTGGTTGCTCTCTTGGAAGCATAAAGCTGTTACTTGCCTTTTCAGCAATATCCACCAGGTGTCACAATGAGTTTACGATCCAAACCAGAGGCACGAACACATTTCTTTCCTGATGACAATTGTTGGAATTCTATTTGTATTAACATATTTTTTATTTTCTGCATATTTGAAATTTCACTTAAAGTTTTTGGCTAAATAAGAAGTCAAACAATATGGAATTTATTACTTAAGCAAACGAGCCCAAATTCAAATTATTTGTATATCAGACCCACCATTCTTTACTTTTTCTGTAATCTCATCCTAGATGATGTTACTGGTGAGAGAGTAAATAATTACGAACTACATCCCCGTGCAATAGTTAATAAGATAATAACAATTACTTTAAAGTTAGATCATTTCAAATGCCCAAGAAATGTTCACAACCTCAAAAACAACGAAGTGGTGTTCTTTTTTCCTTTTTCAAATTGGTTAATAGAACACATTAAAAATAGAAAACTAAAGTTTTAGAGAGTGACAAAATGTTCTTTTATTTTCATACCATTACTGCAATTTACTAATTGCCAATAAAGATTTCTACTTCTCACACACCAAAGGATTATGTGAACCCAGAAGGATTATGATGTTTCAGCTTATTAACAATTATGACTTTGAAAAGCAGAATCACTTAAGAATTTTAATTTAGCTTTGCAAGTTGTTATAAGATTCCTTTTTAAACGAGAGATAAATGGCTTTTGTTCTAATATTCAGTTGTTTTAAATTTTAGAGTCTTTTCTTCAAATATTTTCTAGGTGAAACTAAGTACATACATTCAGAGATTGAGGCATCTCAAATACTTTCTCCTTAACTTTTAGAAAAGCGTAATCAGTATTAACATTATTACTATTAAAAATATTTAGGGGCACCTGGGTGGCTCAGTCGGTTAAGTGTCTGACTTCAGCTCAGGTCATGATCTCACAGCTCCTGAGTTCAAGCCTTGCATCCGGCTCTGTGCTGACAGCTCAGAGCTTGGAGCCTGCTTCAGATTTTATGTCTTCCTCTGTTTCTGCTCCTCCCCTGCTCATGCTCCATCTCTCTGTCCTTCAAAAATAAATATACATTAAAATAAATTTAAAAAATATTTAAAAACAGAAACATGAAATCATGAATGCACAATCATGAATGCAATGAACAGATGATCAGAAGCTTTAAAAAAATTTTTTTTTAATGTTTATTTATTTTTGGCAGAGAGAGAGACAGAGCATGAGCAGGGGAGGGGCAGAGAGAGAGGGAGACACATGTCTGAAGCAGGCTCCAGGCTCTGAGCTGTCAGCACAGAGCTGGACGTGGGGCTCGAACCCACAGACCGGGTGATAACATGATCTGAGCCGAAGTTGGACGCTCAACCGACCGAGCCACCCAGGCGCCCCAATAATCAGAAGCTTTATACCAATAATTAAGCCTTCTCTTTGTCCTCTTAGTCTCAGCGGTATGATGTCCATATCCAATTCTAATTATATATGTATATAAACATGACATATTATGTAGAAACAATAATTATTTATCTCTTGATTCACATTATCAATTAGCTTCAGAAGAACTGAGTCAGACTTAGCATCTTACTAATACATTAAGGAGAAAAGTGACCAGAGTTTTAGCCATAACTGTACGAGAAGGTAAAAGAGTCACCAAGTGGAGTTGTTCAAGTAATATTTTAAAGGAAAACATAAAATTTAAGTTTAGAATAATGTATACTTTTTTTTTCTTTCTGTTTGGATAAACATCTTTGAACACATCCAGGAAAATTTAACCACATACATAAATGTTTTATAAGCCAATTTTTTAGTGAAATAAGTACATAAAAATAATATTACAACTTGTCATTTCTTTCTTGAAGAAATTTTAGCAATGTGAAGGCTGAAGGCCTAATTTGTTTTTTTTTTTTTAAAGCACAATGCTCAGACAGTCCAAGAGATGGCAGACAACATCTTTTGTAAAATAAACAAATTATGTTGCTATTTTATCATGGTAATTTTAATGTTTTTTCTCTATTTTAATAACATCAACATTGAAGCAATCATTAAAAGAATACACATTGCTGAAATTCTAAATATGGATATCTCATTGTCCAAGTGGGCTTTAAAAAGATTCCTCAGGGTATTTTACAAGGCAAACTGAAAAATAGATTTCTCTTTCCTTTTTTTCTCTTGCCTACAGAGCAGTGGTTTCTGTCAGAATATTAACCTAGAATTACCTATAAAGAAGTAGGATTAAAGAATAAATTGTAGTATTAATGACTATTCCAGCGGTATTAAAAATTAAACACATGAAATACTAATATTGTCATTTAGAAAGTATATCAGAACTGGGGTGCCCGGGTGGCTCAATCGGTTAAGCTTCCGAATTCGGCTCAGGTCATGATCTCACAGTTTGTGAATTCAAGCCCCCTGTAGGATTCTGTGCTAAATAAACAGCTCATAGCCTAAAGTTGCTTCAGATTCTTTCTCTCTCCCTCTCTCTCTGCTCCTCCCCCACTCATGCTCTGTCTCTCTCACAAAATTAAATTTAAAAATGTTAAAAAAAATTAAAAATACTTTATATAAAAAAAGAAAGTATATCAGAACTGATAATTAAGTTTCCTCTAAATAACATATACTTTTTTTGTTAAATGCATAGTTAAAATTAACTGATTTCTATGGCAGGTAGGAAGGATTCTTCATAAAGCAAGAAAAGGATAAATACAGTGAAGATCTTATGTATTTGTTTTAAGAGGTTATTTCAACCTATAAATATATTACTTTGTGTAATATTAAACTGTTTTGTAATGAGATTTTACAGCATAAAGAAAGGCATTGCTTTCTTTTGGGTAATCAATGATAGCTATGGACCTAAGAAACCTAGCTTCTCTGAATTCCAAAATTCAAATAAGGAATTCTTTACCTCAGTGTATTAGTTTCTAATTCCTGTGCAACAATTTCCCACAGACTTAATGGATGAAAAAACCACCCATTTATTAGCTCATAGTTCTATAGGTCAGAAGTCTGGGCACAGCTCAATGCAGTTTTCACTTCAGGGTGTTGGCTCAGCTGTGCCCTTATCTGGAGCTCACCTGGGTGTGGCAAGATTCAGTTTCTTGTGCCTGTAAGACTGAGATCCTCATTTCTTTGTTGATAGTCAGCCAGGGGCTGCTCTCAGCTCTTACAGGTCACCCAAAATCTTTGCTCTGTGGCCCCTGTATACTCAAATACAGCAAACAGAATCTCTCTCACATAAATCCCTTTCATGCTTTGAATCTCTTTTGCCAGGAAAGAACCCAGTGCCCTTTAAAGGCTCACCTGATTATGCCAGACCCACTGAGGATAATTTCCTTATCTTTAGGTCAGCTGACTTGGGATCTTACTTATATCTATAAAAGGCCATTGCATCAGCACCTAGATTAGTTTAGGATTGAATAGTTGAGAGAAGGTATGTGTGTACAGAAGGGGCTGTGAAACTTGATAGCCATTTTATTATTTATTTATTTATTTTTCCCACAGGTGAATTCTACCAAACATTTATTTAAAAAAATTTTTTTAATTTAAATTCCATTATGTATGCATGTTATGTATGTATATTAGTTAACATACAGTTTGATGGCCATTTTAGAATTCTGCCTTCCAGAACAGATTGCATTTAATGGGCTCAAAAGACCACCTTGTATAGAAAATACATAGAACTTTTTGCATTGGAGTAGTTAATTCACCACTAAAGAGGCTTTTTTACTTATTAGGTACTAATGGGCCACTTATTTCTTAGGTATATTTATTTATACAAATGACTCATCAAAGAAAAGACTGACAACAAAGTTATCTGGAACAACCCATAGAAGTATCTTAAGAAATAGGGAAGCTGAGGCTTTGAGATCCCAAAACTTTCAAATAACCAGATTATTATTATTTTTTTTTCTGGAACCACTTCTGACATTTTGGAAATCTATTTTTATCCTCCCCACCCCCCCTAAAAAAGACCCCACAACTTCTCCAGTACTTCTCTTTTACAGTAAGATTTGGGAACAACTGTCTCAGAGGAACTATTTACCTTGTTCAAAGCCCCTGTTATGTAGTGGCACAGCCACACCTAAAACTTTGTTTCCCGGATGTTCATGTCTAATTCTTCTCACACTGCCTTCCATGCCTGATCTCTTATTGGTGGGGCCAGATAAAGGAGACACAAACTCTAACCCTTGAAAAATTGCTATAAAAAGATACTGAAAGTGTGATGAACTGTCAAGATTGCCTGTTTTGGGTGTATTTTAACTGGAGAGTTTCTGAATGAGGATTCTGTATCACCTATCTAATATCACAATAATGTTGTGAAATAAGCAAACACAAAACCTCAGTGACATAAAAAAATATACCTATTTTTTTGTGGGTAGGCTGGTCTGGTCTGCTGATCTGGGCTGGTCTGACTGATGTCTGAGCTACCTCTTGGGTCTGTGGTCAGTTGATTTGTCTACTGGAGACCGGTTGTCCTATCATTGCCTTGTTTGAGATGACTCAGCTCTGTTTCTTGTGGTGATTCATCCTAATTGGGCTTATTTTAATAGTGATGGCAAAGTTCCAAGAGATAGTGGAAGTATACAAGAACTCTTGGATCTTAGGGTTGAAACTGGGATGTTATCATTTCTACATGTGAATTGACCAGAGTTTTTTTTTTTTAAAGTTTATTTGTTTATTTTGAGAGAGAGAGAGAGAGAGAGAGAGAGGTGGGGAGGGGCAGAGAGAGAGAGAGGGAGAGGAAGAGAGAACTCCAAGAAGGCTCTGCACTGTCAGCACAGAGCCGAACATGGGGCTTGATCTCATGAACCATGAGATTGTGACTTTAGCTGAAACCAAGATTTGGACACTTAACCTAGATGCCCTTAATTGGCTAGGTTTTAAGTGATGGGAAAATAGACTCTTGCAGAGAACTGTGATAAAATCATGTTCCAAAGGGTATGGATATAGGGAGAAGTGGAGAAATGGGGCCACTTTTTGCAATCAATCTACCAGAAATGTCATAGCATATATTGACTGGTTTTAGGGGTTCCTTAAAGACTGAATTTTGCAATGTGGCCACAAATTCATACATCTTTTCATACTGTTAGAATTCAGCTATCATGAACCTAAGTTTTATTCTGAGGGGAACTATTTGTAATTCTTTTGAGAAACATTAGAGGTGTTGGTTACAGTACTGGAAGACTCCAAAACACGAGATTTACTTTTTGAGAATTTGAGTGATATATGCACATAATAAGAATAAGAATAAGAAAATCTTCAACAAAAAAATCAGTACTTTGCCTCTTCACCCTTTCCCACTGTCAGCTGGGATTCATGTCCTATAGGTTTGTCAACATGGGAGAGATGTGCATTTTATCTAATATGCAGAAACCAACAGAGAGAGTTAAGAAAAATAAAGAAATGAGAATATGCTCCAAATAAAAGAACAAAATAAACATCCAGAAACCACTCTTAATGAGATGGAGATAATTGATTTACCCTATATCTCAAAATAATGAACATAAAGTTACTTACTTTAGCAATCAATAAGCAAAGGGAGAATTTAGACAAAAAGAAAATACAAAAAACTACCACATCAAAATCATAGAGCTGAAGAATAATTGTATTTTAATAAAGCAAAAAGTTGAATAGAGGAATTTAACAAAATGCTAGATGAATCAGAAGACAAGATCAGCAAATTTAAAGACAGGGCAGTAGAGGCACCTGGGTGGCTCAGTGGGTTAACTGGGTGGCTCAGGTGGGGAGCCTGAGTGGCTCAATTGGTTAAGTGTCCGACTTTGGCTTAGATCATGATCTCATGGTTCATGAGTTTGAGCCCCGTGTTGGGCTCTGTGCTGATAGCTCAGAGCCTGGAGCCTGCTTTGGATTCTGCCTCTGTCTCTCTCTGCTTTTCTCTCTCTCTGCTTTTCTCTCTCTCTCTCTCTCTCTCTCTCTCTCTCTCTCAAAAATAAATAAACATTAAAAAAAATTAGAAAAAATAAAGACAGGGCAATGCATATCATTTAATCAGAGAAGCAAAGAAGAAAAACAAGAATGAAAAAGAGTGAAGTTGGCTCACGGAACCTAAGTATATTTATGTACATAAATATAAACAATATAAGGGTACAAGGAGTAGAGAGGAAAAGGAGCAGAACACTTATTCACAGAAATAATGGGTGAAAACTTCCTTAACTTGGGGAAGAAACAGACATCCATATACAGGAAGCCTCAGGAGTTCCAAAAAATGTGAATCCAAAGAGACCCACGCCAAGATGCATTGAAATAAAATTATCAAAAGTTTAAGATAAGGAGAGAATCTTATGAGCAGCAAGAGAAACTTGTTACAAATAAGGGAACCCCCATAAGACTATCAACAGGTTTTCAGCAGAAACCTCGTAGGCCAGAGGGAGTGGAATGATATATTTAATGTGTTGAAGGGAAAAAACTACCAACCAAGAATACTCTGCCTGGAAAAGCTGTCCATCAGAGTTGAAGGAAAGATAGAGAATTTCCAGACAAACAGAAGGTAAAGAAGTTCATCACCATTAGACTGGCCTTGCAGGAAATGTTAAAGGGAATTTTTCAAGCTGAAATGAAAGGACACTAATTAGTAACATGAAAACATAAAAGTATGAAACTCATTGTTAAAGTAAATATATAGTCAAATTTAGAATACTCTAATATTGTAATGGTGGTGAGTAATTCACTTCTAGCTCAGGTAGGAAGGTTAAAAGAAAGAAGTATTAAAGATATCTATAACAATAATAATTTGTTAATGGGTACACAATATAAAGTACATATAAATTATAATATCAAAAACCAAAAATGAAAACATAAAATGGGGATAAAGTGTAAAATGTAGAGCGTTTGTATGCATTTGCAGTTGTTGTCACATTAAAATAGACTTAAAATAGGCTGCTAAAATGTTCCATATATTTGGGGTATGTGGGTGGTTCAGTCAGTTAAATGCGGGACTCTTGGTTTTGGCTCAAGTCATGATCTCATGGTTTGTGGGTTTAAACCCTGAGTCAGGCTCTGTGCTGACAGGGCAGAGCCTGCTTGGAATTCTCTCTCTCTCCCTTTCTCTCTGCTCCTCCCCCACTCATGCTCTCTGTCTCTTTCAAAATAATTAAAATATCTTAAAAATGTACCACATATTTGATAAGGGATTAATATTAAAAATATATGAAGAACTCATACAACTCAACAGCAAAAAACTCAAATAAAAGACCCAAAGGACCCAAATAGACATTTTTCCAAAATGGACATACAAATGGTCAACAAATATATGGAAAGGTGCTCAACATCACTCATCATCCGGGAAATACAAATCAAAACCACAACAATATATCACTTCACACTTGTTAGAATGACTATTATCAAAGAGACAAGCAATAACAAGTGTTGTTGTGGATGTGGAGAAAAGGGAATCCTTATAGACTGTTGGTGAGAATGTGAACTGATGCAGCCACTATGAAGAATGTTATGGAGGTTCCACAAAAAGTTAAAAATAGAACTATCATGGGGGCACCTGAGTGGCTTAGTCTATTAAGCCATCTGACTTTTGGTTTCAGCTCAGGTCATGATCTCACAGTTCATGAGATCAAGCCCATATGGTACTCTGTGCTGACAGCATGGAGACTACTTAGGATTTTCCCTCTCCCTTACTCTCTGCCCCTGCCCTGCTCTCTGTCTCTTAAAATAAATAAAACTGATCCAGAAATCCCAATTCTGGGTATATAACCAAAGTAAATTAAATCACTATGTTGAAGAGATGTGTCCACCTCCATGTTCATTACAGCATTATTTATGATAGCTAAGACATGGAAACCACCTAAGTGGTCATTGACAGATGAATGGATAAAGAATAATGAAATACTACTCAGCTTTAAAAAGAAACAAATTCTTTCTTTCTTTCTTTCTTTCTTTCTTTCTTTCTTTCTTTCTTTCTTTCTCTTTGTTATTGTATGTAACAACATGCATGCAACAGGACCATGTTATGCTAAGTGAAATAAGCCAGACAGAGAAATATTACATAGTATTACTTTATGTGAAATCTTAAAAACAAAAAAAAGTCAAACTCATAGAAATAGAGTAGAATGATGGTTGCCAGGACCTAGGGAGTAGGGAAATAGGAAGAGGCTATTTAAAAGGTATGAACTTTACAACTGAAAAGGTTGCTAAGAGAGTAATTTAAATGGTCACACACACACACACACACACACACACACACACAAAGAAAGAAAAAGGTAAATATGTGAGATGATGGATGTGTTAATTAACTCAATGATGGGAATCCTTTCACAATGTATATTTGTGACTAAAACCTTGATAAAACTAGAAAAAAAATTAACTCATAGCCCTCCTCCTGTCACCTTTGCTCATTTTTTTAAATGTTTATTTATTTTTGAGAGAGAGAGTGTGTGTGTGAGAAGAGGAGGGGCAGAGAGAGGGGGGACAGAGGATCCAAAGTGGGCTCTGCACTGTCAGCACAGAGCTTGATGTGGGGCTCAAACTCACAAACCGTGAGATCATGACCTGAGCTAAGGTTGGACATTTTAACTGACTGAGCCACCCAGGTACCCCCTCCTTTGTTCTTTTCTAATATTAAACTATTTTTTGTCTTTTTAATTATCTTCTAATTTTAAATATCATACAAGGCTTCATCAATGGTTTTAGAAAGATACTATTGATAATAATCTAATTTAAATATTTTAAGTGTGCATCATCTATATTATGTTGTCTATCATATGTTAAATTCATATCATTTCATTTGATCTTCATAACAACTCTAGAAAGTATTTTTAACTTAATTTTACAGATGAGAAAACAGGATCAGAGATAAGTAACTTTCTTAAAGTCACACAAATAGTAAGTAGTAGAGCATTATCTAAAGCTCCTGAACCTAATTCAGGGTTATTTTGAATATATTGTTCTTTATCACCTCATCTCTACATCTACAAGAAATCAGATTCTGTAATAGCTTATCTTCTGCCACATTTCCCCCATAATCTCATCAATGAAAAGGTCAAAAGAGTCTAATGGGAATTGCTATCTGTGGTTAATTCTAAATAAGAAAGGATTGATGATGTGGAACTGATGTGTAACTTGAGAGAAAAGTGTATGGGATGCTGAGCATAGTCAAGTGTAGATCGTGGATTTTTGAAAAGAAAATTTCAAACATTTCAGAAAAAAAGGTACTCATAGAACCATGTTTGGAGACTTGGCTTGAGATGGCTGGGAAGTTTGAAGTAAATGCAGAATGTACATACAATATGTTCTACTGATGGGGAACCTGGGTGGCTCCGTTTGTTAAGCGTACAACTTCAGCTCAGGTCATGATCTCACAGTTCATGGGTTTGAGCCCTGCGTCCGGCCCTAGGCTCCATGCTAACAGTGAGGAGCCAGCTTGGGATTCTCTCTCCACCCCCCCCCCCCCGCCCCGCCCCTCTCCGCATGCTTGTGCTCTCTTGCTCTCTCTCCCAAAATAAATAAACTTAAAAAAAATTCTCTGCTGATAATGATAGGGAGCTGCAATGGAATAAACCAATGTGCATAAAATGTTGAAGGGAGACTTTAAAGGCTATGCATAGAAGATGGGAAGAAAATGAACATCAAGAGAGGTATGGGTTTATAAAGTGGTAATTAAGAAGACTAAATTCATTATAAATTCACTTTTTGAAATATGCTACAAATAATTAAAAATAGAATTAAAGCATATTTTGAGGCAAGAAGAAGGAGAGGGAGAATAAAGTAAAGGGAGCCTTGCTGTTTGGAGTAGTTGGTGTAGTGTTAACAGATGTTAGGACATCTTGCTCCTATTTTATCTATTAAAAGGGTGGCTCAGTTGGTTGAGCGTCCGACTTCGGCTCAGGTCATGATCTCGCGGTCCGTGAGTTCAAGCCCCGCTTCGGGCTCTGTGCTGACAGCTCAGAGCCTGGAGCCTGTTTCAGATTCTGTGTGTCTCTCTCTCTGACCCTCCCTCGTTCATGCTCTGTCTCTCTGTGTCTCAAAAATAAATAAACGTTAAAAAAAATTAAAAAAAAAATAAAAGGGAAAGGTCTTGAAGCAAACAGAATTAAGAAGAAATTGAAAACTGGTAATAAGAAATTAAAAGTATAGTCACTTCAATGAATTCATCTTTTGGAGCTGATTGATTTGTATTAAAAAATACATGAACAGTACTTCTCATATATGTGATCAAAGGACTGTCAGAAACTTTTGAGAAATGGTGAAGAACATGTGAAGTAACAAAACTTAGATAAGCAACTTTGATTTTTAAGATAAGCAACTAGAGATAAACAATTTTGATTTTCAGGTAGGGAAAAAGTGAATCCCAGAAATTAGTCTGATAAATGGATTCTTAGCAAAATGTTGAAGGAAGTGTTAACCAACTCATGAAGAGAAAGCGTATTCGTGCCAAGATAATTCATGCCAAATTAGTCTTTCTTCTGTTCCCCTCACTTGCTTTTCCATACTGAAAAATGATATTCCTCGATGCAAAATGCACAGTGATATAAAAGGATCTTGACAAAGTCAAAACTGTTCCTTCCATTACTGAAAAAACAGAAATAACATAAAAAGTGTAAGGTTTTGATTATATATAACAATGATAATCATCTTTAAGTTTAATTTGGATGCAGCCTAATGATCACACATTATTATCATGGACTCTTTTCTGAGGAGAGGCAGTTTTTCGAAATAACAATCACTTAATGATATTTGTGCTTTTGTCTTATGTTGATTCATTCATTCAACAGACCTTTATTATTAAATCCACTTCCTAGGTTTCAGACTGTGCTATAAACTCAGGATTAAAAGGTAGATAGAGGGATGCCTGGGTGGCTCAGTCAGTTGGGTGGCCAACTTTGGCTCAGGTGGTGATCTTACGGTTCATGGGTTCGAGCCCCAGTATGGGGCTCTGTGCTGACAGCTCAGAGCCTGGAGCCTGCTTCAGATTCTGTGTCTTCCTCTCTCTCTGCCCCTCCCTTGCTAGCACTCTGTCTGTTTGTCTGTCTCTTTCTCTCTCAAAAATAAATTAACATTAAAAAAAAAAAAAGTTGAATAGAGCCCACACCTTGAAGGTTCACTATCTACTGATGGGGATAAAACATAAACAATTATGGCAACATTCATATAATTCATATAATATATTAATATATAATACAATTCATATATTATAATTCATATAATATAATTCATATAACATATTAATAAAATATTTATATGATAAATATAATAAAACTTACAAGAGTCAATGGGAATACAGAAGAGGCAAAAATTAACTTTGTCTCTACTAATAATTCCAGGATTTTAGAAAAGAAAATATCAGAAAGTTTGGGGAAAAAGATAGGCATGAAACCATGTGGGAACATTTATGTTGAATATTGAAACACTAATGGTAAAAGAAAAACTAAATTTCAGGAAAAAAGACTTGGCTATAAACAGTCATATCTTGAGACAGACTGTCTTTAGTCATCTACAAGTGGCTTAGTATTCCTAGAAAATAATGTGCATATAAGGGAGAAGGATAATGGAAGTTGCAAGGGGAGAACAGGTAACAATCAGTATTAATGGACATCTAACATTAAACATTTTAATAGGTTGGTGAGCTAGAGAAATAATTATGGTCAGATAAGATTATCATCTTTGAGGGTAAGCTAGTAGAAAGGTCTTGGACACTAAAGATCTTATTTTCTAAGAAATAAGGAGCTATTGAAGAATTTTAAGCAGAGGAAAAATATCATTTGATTTCTTTTACAAAAATATCACTGACAGCAGAAAAGAGGTTGAATTTGAGGAGGCCAAAGTGGGAGGTAGGGAGGCTACTAAACTTTGCATAAGAATTGAATTGAATTAAATCAGTTGAAGGTGTATATAAAAAAGGAAGGGCTGAATTTAGTTTGGAAAATCCACTGTTTTTATTAACTACTTGGAAATTATATACAATGTAGAGGAAGGAATCTAAGATACCTACGAGGATCCTGAGCCAAGTGACTAGTTAGATGGCAATGTCACTAACCAGGTAGGGTACATAAAAGAGAATATTATTATTTTTAAGTAAGCTCTACATGTGATGGGGGGCTCGAACTCATGACCTTGAGATCAAAAGTGGCATGCTCCACTGAGCCAGCCGGGTTTCCCAAAGAGAATTTTAGTTTTGAAATAAAATATTTGTTTTGAAAATGTTGAATTTGAGATATTTGTAGGCATTCAGAAGGAATTCTGAATTCAGGATTCAGATTTCAGAAGGAATGCTCAATACTGGAAGATACAGGTCTGGAACCTAGTATAGACTTGGAAATTGTCACTCTGTAGTGGTTTTTCAAACCTGAAACACTTTACTCTCTAGAGGCTTTGTAGAATGATATACAAATCAAAGTTAGAATCAAGAGGAGTGTGTTCATTTGCTTGGCAATGATATCCTAATATTTGATATAAATGCTTTACATATGCATGTTGCATTCTCGATCTGTGCTTCTTTTTCCTTAATATGGAGCTAAAAATCAATTTGAATTGTATCCAAATGTGAATAACATCATCTTTGTTTTAAGACCTATTTTATAACTATAACTTGAAAAGTGAACTCTAGATATTTGTGGATAAAAGTTATATAACTTTTTGTCTTAATTTGATTAAAAGACATCTTATCGTAACCTGTAAGGTCTTAATACCCTAACAGTAGTGTACATATAAAGCATAAAACTGTTTCCAAGAGTACTATTTCAAATTATTTTTATGTAAGTTTATTTAACAAATAACCTCATGTTGTTAAATAGTATAGTTGGTCGATACTTGCATTTATTTTCTTCTTAAAAATACCTGTTACCTTGTAGGCCAGGTTTAATAAATGCCTTTTCTCTAGCTTCCATGTAGCCATAAGTATCATTTTATTGTAGCACTTATATTATTACATTGAAATCCTCTTTTTACATCAAACACCCCCCTCCTCCCTCAGCCGCCACCCTGGACTATGAAATAGTCTATAATAATAGCTTTCAAATCTTTTTGCCTTCAACCATATAGTAAGAAATACCTTTTATGTGAATTACCTATAAAACTGAAATTAAATTTCATGAAACAATATTTATATTTACTAAAAGAAATGTACTCTGATATTTTGCATTCTGTTCTATTTCTTCAGAAACATTGGTACAACCCAATACATTGATTTAACAAATCTCTAATTGATCTCAAGCTGTGATTTGAAAAAGAATTACTCCAAGTCATGTCTTCCTGAGGCTCATATCACCAATGTTTAGCATAGGCTCTGGCACTGTTGGTTGAATATAGACCTATGGAATTATTTTAGGCAGTACTGCAGATATAAATTCTAATATGGGGGGAAAGATTCTGCTTCCACCATGCTCAGAATAGGATTTTCTAGATTCACATTTTAAGAGGTAGTATATGCCACAAACCATTAATTGTGTTAAAAAATAAAAGGCTGTAAAGTCTTGTTGCATTGCATTTTTGTGATTCTCCTGTTACCAGTGTGACTTATCCACGCGCATCCAAAGGTAACGTACTGACGGAGTCTCAACTAGAACAAGCATTTCTGAGCTTTCAGTAGGCAGCTCTAGTGTATTAAAAGCTTTGTCACTTACAACATGGAAAAAACATAAAAGCTAAATGATTAGAGCATATGAGGGAGCTCAATTTTTTATTTAATATTATTAAATGTGAGGAAAAGTTATACATTTAAAATGACTATGCAGAGATAAGCTAATAAATTAAGAGAATATTATCCTTTTTCAGAATGAATAACACGGTCTTAAAAACCTGATGAAATGTTGGATAAATATAAAACAATATTTGTATTTATATTCATGGTATTTTTGTGAACTTGATTATACATAGGTAAATGAATAATATAAGAATTTATTATGGAATTCATAATACAGACATTTACATTTAAACATATTCTTTCTATTGGCCTCCCTTACTCTCTGCTCACTTTCACAGTTAAAATTCTTAATTTCAATCTGCTTCAGTCAAACTTTGTCCCAGTTGTACCATTGAAAATGTCTTTGCTTCAATTATCAGTGACCCTATCAATGCCCATTTCAAAGACACTTAAGACCTTATTATTCTTCCCAAATCTGTTCAATTTGATACTTGGTCAATCTTGAAATTTTCTTCTTCCTTGGCTTCTTTGACACCATTCTTTTCCAGTTTTCCTTCTGCTTTTTATTGGTTGCTCCTCAGTTTTCTCTCCAGGTTCTTCCCACTTGCACCTTCAATGTTTGTATCTTATTTTAAATAGTCTCCATGGTAAACCTCATCCAGCTTCAAACACAGCTGGAACTCATATAACTTCTAAATCTATATCATCAGGGCAAGTATCTATCTCTTCTGAAGTGCAGACACATACATCTATCAAATTGCCTCCTAAATATAATTCCTATCCAGGCATCTTGAAGTCTCATTAAATTCTACCTATCTGAAAAAGAATGATCTCCCTCTCCTTGTCCCTCACTCCAACTTGAACAAGTCTGCTGCTTATATATATCCTACTTTAACTGTCATAGATTTTCCCTCTTGCATCACTGCTATCCGATTATTGACAAAGGCTAGTTTTTTAAGATATTAAATATTTCTTGAATACTTCCACACATTTGTTTCTTTTCTTTTCTTCCCCCCCTCCCCCACATCTTTATTTCTATATTGTCCATATTAGCTAGTGTGGTCAGGAAAACAGAAACCATTTTAGGTAGAAGGTATATGATGCAGGAAATTAGATACAACACTGTTGGAAGTTTGAGAGAAGGAAGATGAGAAGACAGTGTTTCTGACATTTAAGAAATTCAAAAATGCAGGAATCACGGGGAAGTTGGTGCTGATGATCTCAACTTCCTACAGCGCTAAAGCAAGTCATAAGAGCTCTGCCCTCATTGTAGACCTGACTCATCCTGAACATCCTTTGACTTTGCAGGGTTAGTTTGTGTACATTTAGAAGTGGTATCTCTCTGAGGACTTTATCTGGGTGTAGGGGCATATACTGCTGTGGGGAAGGCCATAGTTGCCAGGGAGTGAATGCCTTGAGTGAGAAGTGGCCTCCTTTCCTTAAGTGGCAATATGAAATTCTGAAATATGTTCTATATAGTCTCTTAGAGGGTCTGAAAGACTGAGCCCCAGTTGACTACAGTGTAATCCACAGGTCAATGCCCTTTTATTGGCATTATTCCCTTCTTTGTTTTACTTTCATATTCCTGCTTCTGGATCAACTCCAAAATAAGCTATTTGTACTCAAAGTCTTGCTCATGGTTTGAGACACATATTTCATGTGTTGCATCTGGAGGAGAACAATGCTTCTCTTTCTCTTCAGCCTTCCACATTTTATGAATGCTTCTTTGACAGAACTTAAACCAGAAAATTGCTTGTGAAGAAGTCTGGGAAATGTAGTTTCTAGGCTTTTACTCCTTGTAGTACTGGGGAATATTTGTTTAGAAGGAAAAGGATGATGTTGAATGTCTTTGATCACTATTCATGGTGCTATTACTGTATGTTTATAAATATCATACGTATTAGAGATGCCTAGGTGGCTCATTTGGTTAAGCGTTTGATTTGATTTTGGCTCAGCTCATGATCTCATGGACATGAGATCGAGCCCCGTGTCAAGCTCCATCATGGTCATGGAGCCTGTTTAGAATTCCCTCCTTCCCTTTCCCTCTGCACTCTCCCCCACTTGCACTCTCTCTTTCTTGCCAAAAAAAAAAAAAAGAATAAAAAAATATAATACATATTATATTCATACGGCCCTTGAGCTTATATATTATTCTGTTGAGTATCAACACACACTATCTAGCATGGTCTACATCGTCCAAATTTGAACTATACATGTTTAGGCAATAGGAACTATATTTTGCAGCATAATGCAACTATATCTTGTATATAAAGAAGTACTCACTATCTCCTCAAAAAGAGAAGACAGCAAATATTTCTTATGGATGTTAATTTCTCTTCTACCTTACTCAAAATCTCATTAAGATATCCTGTAAACTAAATACTAAATTGAAACATTTCATTTTGTTAGATGTTAATCCTTAAAAAGGTCTACAAGGTCTTACATATTCTTTTCCTAACCCAGTTTTCCATTCTCATCACCTACTGTGCTTTCTCTCTCACTTCCTGCTTCAGCCACCTAAGTCTTTGTTGAGGCTGCTGTATTTCCCAAGGTTTCTTCCAACACAGGTATTGTATATGTTCTTCCTGATGTTCCAAATGAATGCAACCATCTTCACCTAATTAGCTCATACTCATTTTTCAGATCTTAACCCAAATGATTATTTTCTCAGGAGATTTCCTCTGACTTTGTGATTAAGCCAAAGTCCTTTAGTGTGTGTGTATGTGTGTGTGCACATATGTATGTACCCCCGCCCCACATATATATACATAAAGCATATATAATATTTTATTGATATGTTTTCCCAATGACGGTGTTTGTGCCATGATGGCACAATAATTTATTTTGCTACTATTTCTCACCATTATACCCCTAGCACCTAGAATAGTGCCTGGCACATGTAAGACTCTCAAATATTTTTTTTTATGAATGAAGGCAAAGGATTGCTTCAGAAGTGAGAACTGAAGATTACTGATATTTGTATCATAAACTCTATCATGTTATTATTACATATTATGTTCTTTTTAGAATTCTTTGCTTCCCAAGCAATGTTGGTTATTACACTCAGTAACTTCAGGAAGGATAGTTTTACAAGTTCATTATCTCTCAGTTATGACTTATTTAAAAAAAAAATTTTTTTTAAGGTTTATTTATTTTTGAGACAGAGAGAGACAGAGCATGAACGGGGGAGGGTCAGAGAGAGAGGGAGACACAGAATGTGAAACAGGCTCCAGGCTCTGAGCAGTCAGCCCAGAGCCCGAAGCGGGGCTCGAACTCACGGACCACGAGATCGTGACCTGAGCCGAAGTCCGGCGCTTAACCAACTGAGCCACCCAGGCACCCCACGACTTCTTTAAAAAATTTTTATTTTGGGTAGGGGAGGCATTTTTATTTGTATATTTTAAAGTTTATTTATTTTGAGAGAGAGTGAGAGAGCTAGCAGAGGGAGGTGCAGATAGAGAGAAGAGAGAGAGAATCCCAAACAGGGGCTGTGCTGTTAGCACAGAGCCTGATGCAGGGCTTGATCCTACAAAGGGTGAGATTGTGACCTGAGCCAAAATCAATAGTTAGATGCTTAACTGACTGAGCCACCCAGGCACCCATCTCTCTCTCTCTCTCTCTCTCTCTCTCTCTCTCTCTCTCTCTCTTTTATTAAGATTTTAAGTAATCTCTATATCCAATATGGGCTCAAATTCACAACCTTGAGATTAAGAGTCATATGCTCTACCAGCTGAGGCAGCCAGACGCCCCTCTTAGTTATGATTTCTAAATTGTTGCTTTTATCAATTTAAGGTTAAAAAATACAAACTATGATGTCATTTTATTAGTAACTGCTAATTACTAGTAATTAGTAATTATATTTTATTAGTAACATTTAGCAGCAACTTTGGGCTGCTCATATAATTCAACAGTATGCAGCAATAGACTTAGAAACTTTAAGGTGCAGATGGTTTCTAGTTTAAAAGAATTCATTTATAGCTCTCTTATAAAAGAAAATTAAAATATAATGCTCCCAAAATTTGTTTGTAAATCAAGAGTCAGGAATATTGGCTGTGGGTCATGTCCCAGTAAAACTGACTTCATTCATTATGAGAGCTATTTCAATACTTAAGCTATTTAAGGGCTAAAGTTGTATATCATTCATCTTTGTATCCCCAAACCTAGCACAAGTCTGGGCATTTACTATGTCAGATTTCAAAGGCTAGTCCAAGTTCATGGATTGATACACATGATGAATCTAATTTGGTCTACTCTTTGATTTTCTGCTGAACTAGCAATCAAGAATGCAAAGGTTTCATACCACCAAAAGGATATGGTTCCTTCAAATTTCCAGTTTTCATGGAGATGTGTCCTTAGTTTAATGATCAATGTAATACCCAAAGTGTAAGAATGTAGGTAAGAAACTGTGAGGGAGAGGCTACATCAGGTAGGGAAGTGGCCAGGCCAACAGTCAATGTTCTACCTATTGCTTTGTGAGGTAATACCTTGCTACATACTCAGGTTCTGTTTCTTCTTGTGTCAGGCCAACCTATAGCATACCATACTTTCCTTGAAATTCATACAAGGTAGTTTGTATGACTGAAAATATTTGGGAAATTTTTTGTGCAATTTCAATAATTAGAAAAGGGCACTTCAGAAAGAGATGACAAGGATCTATCATAATTTCAGCATGATGTTGGACTGAAAATACAATATACATTAGTGGAACAGTTCTATCTTAACCCAAGGTGGAGCAGCTCTATTGAGTCTTTACATAAATTTTCTTTGGTGCCAATAGAGTGTCATGTGGATAAAAAAATATATATTTGATTCTTTTAGATGAACAGCATTTTATTTTATTATTAATATTTTTTATTTAAGGAATCTGTACATCCAATGTGGGGTTCGAACTCACGACTCTGATCAAGGGTCACATGTTTTTCTGACTGAGCCAGCCAGGTGCCGCTAGGTGTGCTTGTTTGTTTGTTTGTTTCCCTTAAACTCTGTGCCCAATGTGAGGCTTGAACTCATACTCCAAGATCAGGAATCCATGTTCTACCTACTGAGTCATCCAGGGGCCCCTGATTTTTAGTTTTATTTTAATGTTCTATATTGTTGTTGTTGTTGTTTTTATATAGTGAGATAAAGATCATGAATGGGGCAGAGGAGTAGATTGAGAGAAAGAGAGAAAGAGAGAGAAAGAGAGAGTCTCAAGAAGGCTCCATGCTCGGTGTACAACCTAACACAAGGCTCAATCCCCCATGACCCTGGGATCATGACCTGAGCTGAAATCAAGACCCTCAATTGACTGAGCCACCCAGATGGAGTTCTTATGATATACAAGAAAATTGATAAAGGTATGTAGTTTATTTTGCCTTTTGGGTAAAACTTTAAGACATCGTATTTAAAGAAAGAAAAAATTGACATTTGTAACTATCCTCGGTGCTCCTCCAAAAAATGGTCTGGTCTAGAAGTGAGAGTTAATTTAACTTTTGATAAATCCTTTATTTTTAAAAATATCCACTGAAGAAGACTCTTCAGTAGTCATTATATACAACCTTTTATATTTGAACCTCTATATAGTGAAGAAAACCTAGAGAATATATTTGCAGTGTTGGAGCAAACATTTCTTGGACAAGACATAGAAAGCACAAGTCATAAAAGGATAGGATAATAAGTTAGACTTCATAAAAATGGAAAATGTCTGCTTATCAAAGATACCATTAGGAAAGTGATGTGAAAGTGAAGTGAATAGGCATTCATAAATTTGAGAAAATATGTGCAATATTTACATTTAAAAAAGGACTTTTATCAGGATATATAAAGAATTCCCAAAACCCAATAATAGCTTTTGTGTTTAGATCTATCATCCTTCTTGAAGTAATATTTGAGTACTTTGAGAGACGCATTTGAAGTTAGTTTTTTCCATATGAATATCCGGTTGTTCTAATACCTTTTGTTGAAAGAACTTTTCTTTCTCCATTGAATTACTTTGATGTCTGTAAAAATCAATTGACCATATAACCACATGTCTATTTCTAGACTCTCTATTTTATTCCATTGGTCTATTTGTCTACCCTAAGCCAACACCACAGTGTCTTGATTACTGTAACTTTTGTAGTAAGCTTTGAAATCAGATAACGTGAATCTTTCAACTTTGTTCTTATTTTTCAAGATCATTTGGCTATTCTGCATCCATTTCACTTCTATATAAATTTACAAAGATTTTTGTCAATTTTTACAAAAAGGAGACTGCTGTGCTCTGCCTGGGCTCCACATCATTTTACAGTGGTTTGGAGAGTGCCTCCAGACCAAAGTCCAGGCAATGTGGGACGCATCTCAGAAGTTTCCTTTGTCTCATAGAATACTGTTCTATGCTACATGTCACCAAAAATGTATCATCTGATGCTTCATCTATTTTGTTCAGTTTTACAATTGTTTAAATAGGGTTATTTAGTCTAGTACCAGTTACTTAGTCATGGCTGGAAGAAGAAATTTTAGGTAGAATGTTAACCTAGAATTCCACACAAAAATAGGAGAATATTATATGGGAAAGACCATTCTTATTTTCTAATTACAACAGTGCAAAACTGCAGATTAGAATATAAGATATACTACTATGTAAACAGATAAATACTATATATATAAGTTTAAAAATATTAAGTGAACTTTTTGGTTGAACAAACTGATATTGTTTTGCATGATTAAGATTTTATTTTTTGTTTGCTGACCATTTGAATAAGTTAAATAATTTCTCTTTAATTTGATAATTAATGAAAGTAAACAATTTTTTCCTTTCAGAAACTTTGGAAATAAGTGTGGTATTTTGATTAAAAGTCTATTTTCAGTTTGCTTCAAATACATGCTGTTTTTGTTTTTTCTTTCTGGTGTTGTATTTAATACCAATGACAGCAGGCATTTATTTAATGAATCCACTAATTTGAGTATGTAGCAGATAGGCCAGCTGGATTATAGTTTGTGTTTTACTTGTGTAAACATGAGGGTATGTCTCCTACTTGGGACAAAAATTTCATTCCATTGTTTGAAGCCAGGAAATTAGATGCTTCTGTACATCATTTATAATTCTGTAATTTGGACATTGGGTGGAGTTCTCTGGGATTTGTCACTACTTAAGTTTTAATTATATTATTTGTATCATTACATTGAATGTACTTAATGGTGTTAAAAACACAAACTTACAAACACACAAACACAAAAGAGTTATGATGAGCTATCAAACATTAAGAGGTTGGTTAAAGTAGCACTGATTTGGCTCGAAGTATGATCAAAAGATGTCATTTGATGGTTCCTAAAGAGACGGTAGTGAAGTCAACTTAGGAAAATGATGAAATTTAAATGTTATTAGAATAACTCAACTTGAATTATAATTGCACATCCAGTTATTAGATAATCCAGAACTTTCTATGTGCCATGAAAATATTATCTTGAGATTCCAATGATCATTTTATTATTCATTTAGTTTTGACTGTCATATAGGAATCCAACCCAAGTGTCAGTGTTAAGGCTTTAACCCTTTTCTTCTCTTCCTTGACTCCCATATAGTACTGATGAGGGAGCATAAGGTAAGCTGAGGGCAAAGTACAGGCGAGCACACTCCCCACCCCCAGGTAGGATATGTGTGATATTCCTCAGGCATTGTTGGCTGCCCAAGAACAAAAGAAAGGACAGAAAACAAATTATTAAAGTGATAGAGTCTATAACAGTTTACAAATATCTTAGTACAATTACAAAAAAAAAAAAGGGGCAATCTTATCAATAGCCTAAAGTCCAGGAACTCCCTACTATCTTAATGTTAATGCTTTGCTAGAGGCAAAAACAACCTTGGCTTGACAATAGCTAGGCCTCCAGTAATCTGTGAGTCTTTAGCATATGGAAAATCCCTTTAAGAAACTTCTTCTTTTATTTATTTATTTATTTATTTATTTAAAAAATTTTTTTTCAACGTTTATTTATTTCTGGGACAGAGAGAGACAGAGCATGAACGGGGGAGGGACAGAGAGAGAGGGAGACACAGAATTGGAAATAGGCTCCAGGCCCTGAGCCATCAGCCCAGAGCCTGACGCGGGGCTCAAACTCACGGACCGCGAGATCGTGACCTGGCTGAAGTCGGACGCTTAACCGACTGCGCCACCCAGGTGCCCCAAGAAACTTCTTCTTGACTTTACTTCCCCCAACTCCATACTATATAACCAGTCACTCTTCACAACCCCAGTGCTTTAATAAAATCACCTTTTTAAACCAAAGATGTCTTCAAGAATTCTTTCTTAGCTGTCAGCTCCAAACCCCACTATCACCCCCCAAACCCCATCAGTACTAAAAAAAAAAAAAAAAACAACCCTGCAAGCCCCAAACAATTTTATGACCCTATGCATCTAAGTGTTCACTAGAGCAATGAAATGGAGGAAAGAAGGAAGAATGGGTTGAGGAGACAATTTGAAAGTAAAATAAATAGGACCTTGTGACCAATTCAATGTTGAGGGAAAAAGTGAGAGAGAGGAGAAATAGTTCAAACTTTCATTAATTTATTCATTCATTTAACAACCTAGATTAAATTCCTAATTTAGCATGTGTAAATGCTGAATAAAATAAAATGCTGAATAAAAGATGACTAAGACAAGATTCCTTTCCCTAGGAAGTAAAAATACATCCAGTGATTGCCACACAATGTAATACATTATGTTTTAATACTCTACTACTGGTATATCTACTACTCTACTACTGGTATATCTCGTGTACTGAGGGAAGACAGATGCATGAACAACTAAGTATACTAGGGAAAGCTTATGTGAAGACTCCAGAGAAGAGACAATGTTTATCTTTAATTAAAAAAAAAAAAAAAAAAGAAAAAAGATCTTTCCAGGGAGAAATATGTGGTACAGAAGGTTTGGGGCAGAGGAAAAAAGTAAACAAAGGTAAAGGGTGTGGAATGCAAGGCATTTTCGGAAAAGAGGAAATCATTTAGTGTGAGTGAATTTAAGGAATGTTAGGGAAGTAGGGGGATGGGCCTGAAAAGCTAAACTGTGACTAAGTGGCGATGAATTTTGTAAGCGAAGATTTTTGAATTATATCTTAAAGGCTATTGACAATCATTAGAGATTGTTTTAAAAGTTTATTTATTTATTTTGAGAGACAGAGAGAGAGAGAGAGAGAGAGCATGAACAGGGGAGGGGCAAAGAGAGAGGGAGAGAGAATTTCAAGCAAGCAGGCAGAATTCCAACGTGGGGCTTGTTTTGGGGCTGGACATAAAGCCGGTATTGGGCTCGAACCGACAAATCTTGACATCATGACCTAAGCTGAAACTAAGTCAGATGTTTAACTAACTGAGCTACCCAGGTGCCCCAAATCATTAGTGATTTTTAAAAGGAGAGTAACAGGAACAATTTATATTTTCATTAGACAGATCTGGAGGTAGGATAGATGGGAACGGATTTCAACAATATAGACAAGATGGTGGGACAAGAAATGATGGGGAAATGGGGGAAGCTTAGGAGACAGTTTGAAAATAGAGTACATTGGACCTGGTGACTAACTGCTCTTGACAGAGGTGGGGGAGGGGAGATGAGGGAATGAGACTGAATGGAGAGTGCAGAGGACATGTGGAATAGGGGCAGGTTTGGGGGGAATGTTGTGACCATACTGAACTTGATTTTGTTTGCAAGGCATTTGGGTGGGGATTTTTAGTGGCTTAAAGGAAAGAGTTCTGAGACTTAAAAGTTTGATTTAGGCTAAAGATAAAGGTTTGAAAATCATATCGATATTGGTCTTTTTAAAAATTTTTATTAAAAAAAGTTTTTTAATGTTTTTACTTATTTTTGAGACAGAGAGAGACAGAGCATGAGCAGGGGAGGGGCAGAGAGATAGGGAGAATCCAAAGCAGGCTCCAGGCTCTGAGCTGTCAACACAGAGCCTGATGAGGGGCTCAGACTCACGGACTGTAAGATCATAACCCGAGCTGAAGTCAGATGCTTAACTGACTGAGCTACCCAGGCACCCCTCGATATTGGTCTTTAAAAAAAAGAAAAAGTTTATTTATTTTGAGAGACCGGGCAGGGAAGGGGCAGAGAGAGAGGAAGACAGAGAATCCCAAGCAGGCTCTGCATTGTCAGTACACGGTCTGATATGGGACTCAAACTCACAAACCTGAGAGATCATGACCTGAACTGAAACAGAGAGTCAGACACTTAACTGACTGAGCCAGCAAGGCATCCTTCTATTGATATTGGTCTTAATGAAAGTCAGAAGAAAATCTTGTTGCCCAGGGAGAAGTTATAATATAAAAAAGAGAAGAAAGCTGATGTGAGAAGTAAGATGATTCATTTTCAAAAATACCAAATAAAAGCGATGCTGTCTAGTTAACAATAGGTTTACAACCTGTTGGAAATATGTAGGAAACCTCTCTCCCCCACAGTGAATTCCCAAAACCTTACACACTTCACTTCCTGGTTCTTCTTCCCCTCTCTATTTTGCGGGCTTATTTTTCATGGGCTTTGCAATGACCATGCACCAAAGAACTGAAGTCTCTGCCTCACGTCAAGGAATGTACATTTGTTCCAATCAGACTAATTTTTGCTTTACATGGGCCTAGGTGAGTTCTGGGTAAGGGTGTAACCTCTGTAGTACTCAGTCAATGAGGAATCGGGAGATAGGAGATAAATTGCCTGCTGTAACTGCCCCAAGTGTGCCTGTACATCAGACACCCACTCTTGCAAAAACGTTAATTAAAGCCTCGCTTCACTGTGTTCTTAGTCTCAGTGTCCCTTCTTTGATTGGGTCAGTGGGCTTATTTCTCACAGCTGAGAAGTGACATCTTAGGAAAACAAAGATTTAATAGGTTGGCACAAGAGGTTAGCAAAAGAGATGGAAAATCATCCAAGAGAGGTAATGAATAAAGACTGATGTCATGAAATTTAGTAGAGGAGAACTCAGCAATATCACAACATGCTTCAGAGGGTTAAATATAATTGTTACCTGAAACTGGGTTCACCTCTTGGTGGATACCAAGCCAAAAGGCACAGGCAAGCCAAAGAATAGGAAAAAGAAGGGTTTTACCTGCCACAAATAATGGAGGAAAGGAAGGGTTTTACCTGCAACAAGTTATGGAGAACACCAGGGATATTTCCCAAAGCAGTGTCTCCTTGAAGTTTTAAGCCAAGGATATGTACACATTCATGAAGGAATTTGCACAGTGGGAAATTCAGCCTGGCATTGGAGCAAAAGTCACCTTTTATTTATTTATTTTTTAAAGAAATATCATTAAATCATTTACTTTGTAACAACACTTAGCAGATAACAGGAACATACTGAACATACTCATTTCCCATTTAGCCTGAATAAGTAATTTAGCTACACAATGTTTTCCTAAGATAAGTTTTTCTATGGCCAGGGAAAACAACATTTTATTTTTAAAAATATTTTTATATGTTTTTATTTTTCAGAGAGAGAGAGAGAGAGAGAGAGAGAAAGCATGAGTGGGGGAGGGGCAGAGAAAGAGGGAGACACAGAATCTGAAGTAGGCTTTAGCTGCTGAAGCAGCACAGAGCCTGACATGGGGCTTGAACTCATGAATCATGAGATCATGACCTGAGCTGAAGTTGGAAGCTTAACAACTGAACACCTGGGTGCCCCAAAACAGCATTTTAAATAGTCCATGTTTCTAAAATTGAAGCGACTTTCTAAACAGGTATTTAGAAAGTAAGTGGGAACAATCAGACTTAATTACTATGAAAACAAAACTAACACCACGATTATAGAACATTTAAATAGGAAAATTATGAAACTATATATATATAATTATACATATATACACCATATCAAAATGATAGGGTTTTGGAATGGTGGTGGGGTCTGGAGTTGACAGCCAAGAAAGAATTCTTGAGACTTCTTAAGTGGAAAAAGGTGATTTTATTAAAGCATGGGGACAGGACCCCTGGGGATGATGAGCTGCCCTGGGATTGTGAGGAAAGACTGATTATATACTTGGGAGTTGGGGAAGGTAAAGTCTAGGGGAAGTTTCCAAAGGGACTTTCATATGCTAAAGAAGACTCACAGGATATTGGAGACCTAGCTATTGTCAAGCTAAGGTACTTTTTCCCTTCTAGCAAAGTATTAACACTGAGACAGTAGGGAGTTCCTGGAGAACTGTTATACTCTACCTGCCTCAAGTATTTGTCAATAGGCTGCCTGTTAGAAGGACATTTAACTGCCTCAAAAATACCTTTTCTATTTTGGTAACTAAATTTTTGATATTAATATCAAGGTATTTCAAGCATCTCTAAATATGAAAATTTCAGATTTATATTTATTAAAAAGAAAATATCAATCTGTTGGAGTAATCATACATATACATATATATATATGTATATATATGTATATATATATGATAAAGAAAGATAGGACAAAATAAGCAGAAAGGAAAGGTTAGGACCTGAGGTCCCAGGGTGGGGAAAAACACATATTTTATTTATTTATTTATTTATTTATTTATTTATTTATTTATTATTTATTTATTTTTCAATATATGAAATTTATTGTCAAATTGGTTTCCATACAACACCCAGTGCTCATCCCAAAAGGTGCTCTCCTCAATACCTATCACCCACCCTCTCCTCCCTCCCACCCCCCATCAACCCTCAGTTTGTTCTCAGTTTTTAAGAGTCTCTTATGCTTTGGCTCTCTCCCACTCTAACCTCTTTTTTTTTTTCCTTCCCCTCCCCCATGGGTTTCTGTTAAGTTTCTCAGGATCCACATAAGAGTGAAACCATATGGTATCTGTCTTTCTCTGTATGGCTTATTTCACTTAGCATCACACTCTCCAGTTCCATCCACGTTGCTACAAAGGGCCATATTTCATTCTTTCTCATTGCCACATAGTATTCCATTGTTTATATAAACCACAACTTCTTTATTCATTCAGCGGTTGATGGACATTTAGGCTCTTTCCATAATTTGGCTACTGTTGAGAGTGCTGCTATAAACATTGGGGTACAAGTGCCCCAATGCATCAGCACTCCTGTATCCCTTGGGTAAATTCCTAGCAGTGCTCTTGCTGGGTTAGGGGTAGTTCTATTTTTAATTTTTTGAGGAACCTCCACACTGCTTTCCAGAGGGGCTGCACCAATTTGTATTCCCAACAGTGCAAGAGGGTTCCCGTTTCTCCACATCCTCTCCAGCATCTATAGTCTCCAGATTTGTTCATTTTGACCACTCTGACTGGCGAAAAACACATATTTTAAAACAATGCTGGGAGCATCTGACCAGGAGCAAACTTCCTCAGGCTTTAGGTTCCTCTTTAGAACGTAACAGACACCACCTATTCCCTCAGGTTCTCCTCAGGAATTTGACAATGAAAATACCAAACCAGGGGCACCTGGGTAGCTCAGTTGGTTGAGCGACCAACTTTGGCTCAGGTCATGATCTCACAGTTCGTGAGTTTGAGCCCCTCTGTGCTGACAGCTCAGAGCCTGGAGTCTGCTTCGGATTCTGTGTCTCCCGCTCTCACTCTGCCCCTCCCCACTCATGCTCTGTCTCTCTCTGTCTCAGAAATAAATAAACATAAAAAAAATTAAAAAAAAAGAAAATACCAAACCAAAATAGGTAAATTATAAAACTTCTGTTATAGGAGGGACAGTATGACCAGTCTGATTTACACAATGGAATCTAGCCAATCAGGAATGAACAACCCAGTACCTAGAACCATCAAGCCAATAAGGGTGAACCTGAGAAGAAACAAAGGGGAACTGGATCTGAAGGGGGAGGCAGCAACCAAAACCTTATAAAACAAAGTCCCTTGCCCATTGTCACAGGCATTCTCTTTCTAATGCCCCTTCTCTTCAAAGAGAGCTTTTGTACTATTCTTACTTTCTTATACTCTAATAAACTTTTGCCTGCTGTTCATTTTGTGTCCATTCTTCATTTGTGAAGTGGCAAGACAATGAATCCCGGGTATTGAGGTAAAAAAGAATCCTGCAACATATATACCAATAACAAATATCTGCAACTGTGAAAACACAGATAATGAACAACTTCAAATTTATCAGTATTTTAGTGGCTGAAATAATTTACTTTTTTCAGTCTTTTTTTTTTTTTTTTTTTACTAAAATAGGTTTACTTCATTTAAACTTAGGTCAGCATGGCTTTTGTTTGTTTGTTTGTTTTGTTTTTTGCTTTTTTAAAAAGACAAAATACTAATTTAAGATGGTATTAGGTTTGTACCAGCTGAAAACTAATACTTATGTTTGTCTAGGTGTAACAATGCCAAAAACATACAAATTCAATATGTAGTAGGAAAATATGTAAAAGAAAAACAAAACATAAGGAACTATACCCCATTAAAAAATATAAATGCGGCTTCTAGTGACTATGCTACTATTGAAAACTAATATTCTGACTTAGAAGTAGCTTCTATAAAATGTCAAAGTAGTAGGCTTTGTTTGCTTTCCTAATACAGTGAATAAATAAGTATTTCTATCACAGTTAAATGGTACTACTAGTATTTTTTAGACAAAATGTAGTATTATACATAGAAAAGTAGCCAATGTCTTGTATTCAAGTATTTGTGTTTGTTTTCCATTAAAATGTTTTCTATAATCTATAAGGACAATGCACACAAAAGTAAAAAGATGAGGTAAACATCTTACACTTTTAAGAAATTACTTGAAACATAATACTCAGATATTCTCAATGCCTAAGCTCTAGAATGATGCTGAAGAAGGTCCTGCATTTAAAAAAAAAAAAAAAAAAAGTCATCCATAATGCCCACGATGCAAACCACATAATGAACAGCAAGTTTCTTGGTCTTCTGAGTAGACAAATGATGCTCTTCCCTGTTATTACAGAGCAATTGTTGCAGGATTTTTTACCACAATACCTGGGATTCATTGTCTCGCCGCTTGGAAGAAAGAGGGGGACACAAAATGAGCAGCAGGCAAAAGTTTATTAGAGTATAAGATAAAGGAAGAATAGTAGGAAAGCTCTCTTTACAGAGAGGAGATATTCAAAAATGAATGCCAACCAACAATAGGCAAGGGTCCTTGTTCTATAAGGTTCTGGTCAGCCCTCCCCCTTCCCTTCCCCTTGTTCCTTCCCAGGTCCTACCCTTATTGGCTTCATAGCACTGGGTGCTAGGTTGTCCATTCCTGATTGGCTTGTTTCCATTGTATGAGGGGTGGCCTACGGCCAGAGTTAGAGCTTTTGTCAAATTCCAGAGGGAAACCTGAGGGGGAGTAGGTGGGGTCTGTTACATTCTTAAGAAGGACCTTAAGCCTAAGGTGGTTTGCTGTGGTCAGACACTCCCAGCATTGTTCCAGAATAGTGTTTTTCCCCACCCAGGGACTTAAGGTCCTATACTTTCCCTCTGCCTATTTTATCCTATCTCTTCCTCTCATACAATCAGGACTAAGTTTTGCCAAAAATATTGTATCAATGTGGGTTAACATGAGATACCATGTTACAATAAGAGCAGCTACAACACTCTGCCATGCTACGCAGCCCATGTGGAAAGAATGTGTGGTCAGTTTCTTGCACCTGGCAGGTGAAAGAGGAGTAGGAGGAAATCTTCCTGGTTCAAAAAAGTCAAGATTAGTCACTGTGCAAGAAAAGCTACAGCAGGAGAATCTTGCAGACAGAGATATGCTAAGTAGAGTCCAGAATCCTAGTAGCGCAGTGTCTACATCCTCTTCATTCTTCAAATTCTCAACATATAACTCTTTTACTATCAGGTAGATGATGGCGAGAAAGAAGGCGAACAGCAGCAAACAGAGAATTGAGAGGACCTGTACCAGCCTCTGCTGAGCCTGGGCTCAGCCACCCGCAACCACCCAGAAAATGTCATTGTGCTTATCTGGCAGAACCGGAGACCTGTCTCCATCCTCCTGGAGCAACGAGACCTTTCTAGGCTCTGATGACGCCCCCGCCGAGAACTCCTTCCGCAAGTGGCATGCAACTTGAGTCGCATCCGTCCTTCTCATCATCCACTTCACCTTCACTGCTACTGTCTCCCGGAATGAAGGCAGAAAATGTAGGCCAGGCAAACAACAGGGGTGCCAGGGCTTTGGCACAGAGCAGCTGAATGCCTCCCACTCTCCAAGAACCAACCATGTGTGGACATGGTAGGAAAAGGGGCATAAGTCATCTTAAAGTGCCAGAGTCCAGGTCCGGGTCATGAAGGCTGGCAAGAGTCAGCAATGTTAATTATTTTGCTTTAGTTGGTCCTGTTTGTGAGTACTCAAGGGGCTTTAGATCCAGCAAAGATAGCTCAAGAATGTTAGTCAATCTTTACTTCTGAACCAGCAGTGAAGACTTTTATTACTGATTTATTGTCCCCGATATGATTAGGCTATCTCCTGGCCTGACAGTGGCTGTTTGTTCTCACCTTTTTTTCTTTTTCTTTTTTCTCTTTTGGTTTGTTTGTTTCCTTAAAATCATTACCAAGGTCAATTCTTCTGCAACTGCAAATATCCCAGGAAGTTCTGCAAGAAATGTGATTTGGGCAAGTAGCATAGATCACAAGGTGGCTGGGAGCCTAAAATGACTTATGTCAAGAAAGCTACGTCTCATCTTTTTCTGAGGGCATTTAACTCTTTCTGCTTACAAAAGGGGATATAAAAAGAGACCTTTGGTGACCTTTTAAGAACAATATAACATGATTGGTACCCACCGTACTACAGTAGGTTGAGGAGTGAATGGGAAGTGAGAAAAGGGAGGATGGCAAGAGAGAGAAATCAGACATAACTTAAGGGACATACAGGGGATAGGTAGGAAAAAGAAAACTATTCCAGACTTTTATAAAACTATACCGTAGAAATTTTAAATTTCATTCTTAATTAAGTTTTTGAAAAAGTAAACTAGTGAAATAAGGGTTTACACAGATCTCTGCAAGCTGGGGCTTCTGGATGCGCAAAAGTCACCCATGGTAGTGTTACCCACCAAGGGTCTGTTGCGTGATGTGCAGCTGAGCCTGAAGACTATCGCCAGTTTTTGTGGCAGAGAAAAAGGGTTTTAATGCAGGGCACCACGCAAGGAGATGGGAAAAAATTTCTCAAATCCTCCTCCCCAAGGAAAGGGAGAGCTGAGTATTTACAGGATTTTATGGGGTGGGGCGTGTCTTGAGGGCGGATGTAGGTAACTGGCCGTTGGAAAAGGGGGGAATGTAGTGCTTCTCACAGGCGCCGCCTACCGAGTGATTGTGCTGGTACATAGCTCTTATGTGTAAAAAATGGCTGGCCAACCTGACAGATTGACAGGAGGATCTCAGGGTGTGTCCTCACAGGTTACTTCCCTGCCCGCCACCCCCACCCCACCTTTCTGTGCAACTGCAAGAATTCATCCTGGTGTACTTCAGTTTCAGATGGTTTCATCTGTGGTCAGGGCCACTTATGCAAAACAGCCTCATAAATAAGTCAGCCAGAGTTTCTTTACAGTAGCATGGCCAAACGTTTGTTAACTTAACCTGTCAGCTTCAGTAGTTTCAGTTTCAATTGAAAATATGTAAGTTACCTTTCAACATCAGGGCTATGCCTACTCATGTATGTATCTGAGATAAATTTGGTAACTAAAATGTCAAAAAAAATTTAAAGCCTTCAACCTAGCATACATACTGTTAATCTATAGCAATAATAATTATTATTTACTAAGTACAGAACATTTGGTAAGTAAAATCTTTAAACTGAAATTTTTGTTCTCCTGAACACTACTGCATCCCCAATCCATGTGGCATAGATTTGAGTTGTAGGTGTACAAAAAGTTGTCAGGGAGCAAGAATTTCTGTCCCCTTCAAGGGTTCTTGTAGCTGGACTAAGAATCAAATTGGCATGAGGCAGATTAACAGGAGAAAATCAGATTTAATAGCACATATATGGGGAATCAACACACATGTGGAAATTCCAAAGAGTGTCAGGCAAAATGAGGTATATATGTCACCCTGACCTAAGTAGAGTGGGGTGGAGGTCTGGGACGTCAAAAGAATGCATTTCACAGGGCGAGAAGAAGAAAAGCAGGTGTTTGGTAATTAGATGCTTGCCTGGCCATACAGATGGGTCATTCAGATAAAATTTATGTCTGCTGATAACTCTTATTCTGGGAAAGATCCCCAATTTAGATTCTTCTATGTAGTTAAGGAAGGGGAAAAAGTTTCTCTTGAGGTAGCATGGCCTCCATTTTCTTCAGCTCAGAATAACCTTCAAACCAAAGAGGCCCATCTTGGGATTTATTGCTTAAAACACTAAGCAAAACATTTTGTACAGCAGATAGATAGGTAGATAGATACCATAGTATCTTGTATCATAGTATCAACTACCATAGTAGTTGAGGTTGTAGTTACATGCCAGCCAAGACTGCAGTCATCTGAAGGCTTGACTAGGGCTGGCGGAGCCTTTCCCAAGATGGTTCACTCACACGGTGGATAAATTGGTGCTGGAAATTGGCAGGAGGCTTTATTTAGTTCCTTACCCTAAAGGCATCACCATAGGACTATTTCAGTTTCTCCAATGCATGGTGACTATCTTCCCCAGAGTAGATGATCCAAGAGAAAGAAAGCTTTTGTGACCAGGGCTCAGAAGTGACACTCTGTGGTTTCTATAATATTCTCTTGATATCATGGTCTAGTCCTATCCATTGTGGCAGGGGAACACACAGGGGTGTTAATTCTAGGGATGAGGTTTATTGTGGGCCATCCTTGAGCCTGGATCCCACATATTTATCATAGAGATGCTAATGTGTTACTTTGTGTGGGTAGGTTTTATATCTTGCATATAGTCAGGGATTGCTGTTCACATTAGCGATGACTCTTCATTGCACTGGCCTATTCACACATGCCTAATAAATGCCTTTGTAACCTCTGGCAAGTGAAAAAGGTCCAGGGTTAGCTATTGTCTAGACTTCAGGCAGGAGGGAGAATTGGCTCCTGTTATTGCAGCAAAGCTAGTTAACCCTAGAGAACAGAGGAAGTAGGAAAGAGGTTCATTTTAAGTATCATACTAATAATAGGAGTGTCTATGGGGGAAAATAAATGGTGCTCTGATTTTTTGATGCTGCTCTCTTCATTATATCCCTGTGCTAAAAATTTGTATTGGTACAAAGGCCAACTTCCTACAGCAAAGGGCTGGGTAAAGGTATCATTCTAGGCTTTTAAAATGTTTATGTTTGCTTTTATGCATGCATTTTACATGATTACAATCGTGGTGAAAACCTGGGAAGCAAATGCTGTAGTATTGATTCTTTTCTATTTAAGGATATTTGGAGATCATTTTACACACTGGCATTTAACAATTATATATACATATATGTATCTTCTCTCTGTGTGCTCATAAATTCTCACTTGGGAATACCTTAGACTGAATCAATGTGAAAGAAATGATGAAACATATTTAAAAAGCATTCATTTTCAGGTGTGAAATAGATATCATATTCTAGAAGCAATAGTTAGACACAAATCTAACTGAATGATTGAGGTCATGCAATCCTGCAGTAAAAGTGTCACTAGGCTTTTAGCCACATTGAAATTTGTGTTGTCCAGATGCTTTCAGGCATAATTGTGATGATGCTGAGATCTTTTTCTGAATTGGCAATGTAGTGCATTATTTTTTTAGGTTAGCAGCATTTAATTGATTTGAGAATTATTTCTATGATATTTGAAGGAGACTGACAAATACCTCTCATCCAGAATAACATTTTAATGCAAATTTCACATGACAGAATGTTCTGTGATGCCAAATGTTACTCTTAGCTATTTTCTACAAGAGAGCATAATTACAACACTACCATCATTAAAATTATTTTATATTTTTTATAAAAGTTGGTTTGCTTTATGTCAACGCAATTGAAAAATAGACTTTGCTGATATTTTGTAAAAAAAGTTTACTGTTTAGTGTTTCCACAGAGAAATTACCAAATAAAGCAATGTTAGTGAAGACTACTTTGGACAACGAAGTTCAAAATATACCTATACATCTTTTTCAATAAACATTAATGTCACCATGATAATTGAAATGGTTTATTAAGGATAGTTTTTTTTATGATGTTGTGGAAAGAGATTGGATTAAGACAGAAAAACATGGGTTCCAGTCCTAAATCTGTTGTTTATTAGTGTGATATTGAATAATTCACTTACTATCTTTGTTTGCAGTTCCATCATTTGTGCCTGGATTGATAAAACCTTCTTTATAATCTATTGGGAGGATTAAATAAACTAACATATGAAATAATTCTGGTATAGGTTCTAGAAATATTAGGTACTAAGTAAATATTTATTTCTAGATTTAAATTTTCTTTATTCTTGCCTTCTAGTTGCAAAGTCTATTAGGTAATAGGTAAATCTAATAAAATATGTTGCAAGAAGAAAAAAATTTTTGTGTAATTTTGTGCCAAGTTATTTCAGCTATGCAATTTTGCTGATAGATATAGTTTGCTTAGGACTCAGGAGTATCTCTAAATAAACGTTTATTGTGTGTGATTTCTTGACCAATTTTATTGTTAGAATTCCTTATTTCAGGGGAAACCATTATTTAAAGTAGGGACCAAATGGTGGACAGCATGATGTTGGTGATGATGGCGATGATAATCTGAATGCCTTTCTTTGAGATTTGTCATTCTCTTTAGCTCCCAACATGTTGTCTTAGTGGCCAGCTTCCCTCCTTTATAGTACCTGAATAGTTTTTGTAAATATTTGTTTCTTGTCCACAATTTCAAGCATTGAAACAATCTTTCCTTCATCCTAAGGATTTATTATTAGGCAAGACAATTTCCCTTTCCTAAGTTTTTAGTGGAACATGGAAATTGCCTACTAGACAGTCAGCAACAGTAATGCAAACTCTGATACTTGTGCTCATCTACTAATTTCAAAGACCAAAGAAATAGTACTAACAAAAGTACCTGATTATATGAAAACAGAAAAGAGTGAAACAAATCAACATCCACCTATATAGATAAAAATGATTACCCTGTTTTTCAACTTCAGGAAGGTAGCAGACTCCTGAAAACCCTTCTGTAAATGGCATTATTTTCAACATGGCCTATTTTGTAACATATTAATACTGTTATAAGTCAGGAATCATAGAAATATTAGAATTCATCAGTTTCAATTTAAGACCTTTGAAAATGGATAGAATTCTGTTGAATTCTTATTGTCAGCTTTGGAGATTGTACCTCCAATGACAGGGCCGACTTTTCTTAAAAATGCTCTCTATCCCTTTAATTTGAAAATAATATGTTCTAAATGCTTTTTTTTTTGCAATTATTACACACTTAAGAAAGAGTAAATGTTGTCATAGCATATACATAATCATAAACCTAGAATTCAAGTTTTGTTCATTTGTTTTGCAAAATTGGCTTATATTACCTAACAATCTTATAATTAAATTTATAGTTAATATTTACCCAAGATTAAACACACCATAATTGGAGGATGTTCCAAAAAAGTATTGTTTGGCATTACATATAGTCTTCTAGTGATCCCCAGGATTTATTTTCATGTTTATTTTACTGTCCTTTTTTAAAATCTTTTTATCTTCTGGTGTTTGCCTTCAAATAAGAAGATGGAGTATTAACAATAAAGTGAGGGGAATCCAGGTGCTTCAGTAATATAAAGGGCATTAAGTTCCACCAACTTAAAAAGAACTTTATGACTTGGGATCAAATCTGTAAGTTAGTTTAAAAGTATAGAAAACTATGAGGGAGGGGCCAGGATGGTGGAACAGCATGGAAGTGTTTTTTTTTTTTATGTCCCTGAAATGCAGCCATATCAACACTAAACCATCCTGCACACCTAGAAAACTGATTTAAGGATTAACACAACATTCTGCATAACCTGAGCCACAGAACTCAGCAGGTATGTGGCACGGAGAGGTGAACTGGGGGAGAGAGAACCTGCAGAGGGCAAGGAGCTGTTTTTGCTTGTGGAGACAGGACGGAGACAGGGGGAGAGTATGGGAAAGCATCTCCTCCATGAAAGCAGCTAGAGAGAAAAGAAAGAGTACATGAGGGACTGAACAAAAAAGGGAGAAAGGAGAAAGGAGAGGGTTTAAATTCCATTAAGACTGTATCAACAGGGGGAGCACAGAGTCTAAAAGTCCGAAGCTCATACCTTGGAGTGGATCTCTGGTGGGAAGGGTGAATCCTCAGGAGCAGAGAGCGAAGTCCGAGGGGTCCGCAGGTCACATGGAGAGTGGCAGGTCCCCTGCTGGGAGGACGTTTGGCACAGGTTGGGGGCTAGCAGATCGGAGAACAATCCCATTCGCTGATGATGGAACAAGGACATTAGGGGGGAAACCTGGTGCCAGATGTGTGTTGTAATTTACCATAATCCCTGAAATGCTGCTGCTACACAATAGCATGGACTTTTTCTGGGGCAGGCTGGCACCTAGCCGCAGTCTCTGGGCATCAGCCGCATGGTCTCCTGAACGTTCCTGGGGGGTGCGCTGGCGACCAGACATTGCTTAGTGAGACCCTTCCCCATAGGATCTGAGCGGGTCAAAGCTGCAGTCTCTCAGAAGTGAGGGGTGGGAAACACAGCCGCCTCTGAGAAAAAACCCAGAAGGAGGTGCCGCCTGGCAGCCTAACAGCTTGGTCATAGACAGTGTAAAAGCGGGCAGTGGATGGAGGCCAGAGACAAAGGAGAGGTACTCGATTGCCCATGGGGGAGAACAGAGTTCCCATCTGAGAGACTGGGTAGCTGGGTAACGCCATTTTTACCTCTTCCGCACATGCGCATACATGCACCACAACAATCCACCACAGTAAGGTAAGCAGCGCCATCTAGTGGAGAAGGGAGCCATTACACTAAGCCCTGTCCAATTGGGCCAACCTCGCTCTTCAGCAACACTACAAGTCTTTCTGCCTGCTTAGTTTATGGACTATAAAGTGCTTTGTAGTTTGACTTCTAGGGAAAACCGATGCAATTTCAATTGTATTTCAGTCTGGTCACTGGTCCATCTATTCAATTTTTTTCTTTCTCTTTTCTTATTCTTGAGTATAGAAAGGGAAAAATTTTATTTTTATTTTCCACCTTTATTAAAGATAGTATTCTTTAATTTGTTTCTACTCTATTTTTTACTGTTTTGTAAATTTTTAAAATTCTATTTTCCTTCCATCATTTCATTTTATTCTAATTTATTGTATTCATTTTTTCAAATTTTTAAACATTTTCCTTTTCTTCCCCCTTTTCTTATCAGTCCCTGTTTTCTCTAGTATATCAAGCTCCTTTCAACCACCAGACCGAAACACACCTAGGATCCAGCATCCTTTTTTTGATTTCTTTCTGTTGTTTTCAATTTTTTAATTTTATTTTTTGTTACCTTATTAATTCCTTTTCTTCCTTCAAAATGAGGAAATGAAGGAATTCACCCCAAAAGAAAGAATAGGAAAAAATGACAGCCAGGGGCTTAATCAACACAGACAAGCAAGATGTCAGAACCAGAATTTAGAATCATGATAATAAGAATACTAGCTGGTGTTGAAAATAGATTAGAATCCCTTTCTGTGGATATAAGAGAGGTTAAAGCTAGTCAGGATGAAATAAATGCTATAACTGATCTGTAATCTCCAATGGTTGCCACGGTGGCAAGGATGGATGAAGCAGAAGCAAATCAGTGAGATAGAGGACACACTTATGGAGAACAATGAAGCAGAAAAAAAGAGGGAGACTACGACAAACAAGCACAATTTAAGAATTAGAAATCAGTGACTCATTAGAAAGGAACAACATCAGAATTATACATGTCCTATATATGAAGAGAGAGAAAAAGGGGTAGAAAGTTTATGTGAGTAAATCATAGAAAACTTTCCTAAGCTGGGGAAAGACACAGACACCAAAATCCAGGAAGCACAGGGGACTCCCGTTAGATTCAACAAAAATCAGTCCTCAACAAGGCATATCATAGTCAAATTCACAAAATACTCAGGCAAGGAAAGAATCATGAAACAATCAAGGGAAAAAAAGTTCTTAACCTACAAGGGAAGACAGATCAGCAGACGTATCCACAGAAACTTGGCAGGCCAGAAAGGAGAGGCAGGATATATTCAATGTGCTGAATCAGAAAAATACACAACCCACCTTACAACTGTCAGAATGGCTAACATTAACAACTCAGGCAACAACAGATGTTGGTGAGGATGTGGAGAAAGAGGATCTCTTTTGCATTGTTGGTGGAAATGCAAGCTGGTGCAGCCACTCTGGAAAATAGTACGGAGGTTCCTCAAAAAACTAAAAATAGAACTATCCTACGACCCAGCAATTGCACTACTAGGCATTTATCCAAGGGATACAGGTGTGCTGTTTCGAAGGGACACATGCACCTCCATGTTTATAGCAGCACTATTAACAATAGCCAAAGTATGGAAAGAGCCCAAATGTCCATCGACGGATGAATGGATAAAGAAGAAGTGGTGTATATATACAATGGAGTATTACCCAGCCATCAAAAAGAATGAAATCTTGCCATTTGCAACTGCGTGGATGGAACTGGAGGGTATTATGCTAAGTGAAATTAGTCAGAGAAAGACAAAAATCATATGACTTCACTCATATGAGGTCTTTAAGATACAAAACAGATGAACATAAGGGAAGGGAAACAAAAATAATGTAAAAACAGGGAGGGGGACAAAACAAAAGAGACTCATAAATATGGAGAACAAACAGGGTTGCTGGAGGGGTCGTGAGGGCTAAATGGGTAAGGGGCATTAAGGAATCTACTCCTGAAATCATTGTTGTACCATATGCTAACTAACTTGGATGTAAGTTAAATAATAAATAAATTAAAACAAAACAAAACAAAACAAAATAAAATAAATAAAAAGTACTAACATGTTGGGGCGCCTGGCTGCCTCAGTTGGTAGAGCATGCATCTCTTGGCTTTGGGTCATGAGATAAAGTCTCATGTTAGGCCCAGAGCTTACTTGAAAAAAAAATTTAAAAAAAATGCTTGCATGTTATCTAATCATCAGTTATGAAACAGCAGGTACCAGAGCAGTTCTAGATTCATTTTTGTTGATATTTTTAGGACACTGGGGAAAAAGTGTGACTGTCAGTTATTTCATTTTGTTACTTTTGTAAAAGACCTGCTGATGTTTTTCTTTTTTTGTGTTGCTCCGGAATCATTCTATGTTTTTCCTGGCTCCAAACACGACTCTCACATCAGGCAACAACTTCCAGCTGTACTATTTCCTTTATTCTCCATTTATGTGATTTTTTTCCCCCCAAGGGTAGTTCAGATTTTCTTATCTCACTACGTGGTAACAATTTCGTATATAAACATGAAATAACTTCATTCCTTCATTTATTCAAAACCTGTGTGGTGAACATTCGTCTATGTTTTGAAGCGGGTACTGGGGATGTAAAGTCGCATAAAGAATGGTCCACAGACAACTAAATGTACGGGGTTGGAAGTTTTGATAATGATGCGTAGAGTATTACAGAGTTGCAGCTGGAGGGCATTCATATCATCTCTAGTGGTAGTTCTCAACTTTAGCTGCACATTAGAATCACCTGGGGAGGTGCTAAAAATCCGTGTGCCCAGGTGGCACCCCTGACCAATGAAATCAGAACCTCTGAGGGTGGGTCCCAGGCCTCAGTTTTATTTCTAGAGCTTCCAAGTGATTCTGATGTGCAGAACCACTGTGTGAGAACCACAGGTGTGGATATTCGTAGATGGGGTCCCAGTAGAGTTGAGACTTGAGTTTTATTTAGATGTATGAAGAGGTTAGGGGATGCCATACTAGGAAGAAAGGGCATCTTTTGACGAGGCAAAGGATTATGAAATAATATGACAGGTTTAGGCAACTCACAAGTTATCCAGAAGAGCAGAAGGAAAGATAGTAAATGGACTGTTCTCAGGTATGCAGATAACTAATCGTAAAGGACCTTGATCTATTTATTTTCAACAGAAATGATTGTCATAGTCCTTGACAATCTGGGTGTAGGAAAGGGGGGGTGAGCTTAGAAGGGAGTAGAAGAATAAAGGTAGGAGACTAGGAGTGGATGGCTATGAGGAAGAAAGGAATAAACTGGGGTGAATAGGCTAGCACCCTCTTGAAGGAACCAGTGGTTCAAGTGATCAAAGGCACAGGGGCTGCTAAGGCCCTGTGAGGGAAGAACACATTTTGATTAATGTAGGTCAGGACTGATAGCCAATGTTTAAATCAGACTTAGAATTAATGTTCCTAGGCAAGTGTTTCCTCTTGTGAAATTTCATGGTGGATCGGTGGGACAGTGACTGGCAAAGGGGGTAGAAGGAACTAGGTAGGAAATCCATGTCATCTATTATCTGGCTAGAGGGATCCGGACTCAGCTATTTTCAGGCATGGAGAAACAGAGATCTGGTCTGAGGAGCAGATAGGGAGGTTGTTGTTTAATGCTTACTTTGATACCCAGGGATTGAAATCTCCCCTTTCCAAATCTCTCTGATTCTCCCTACCCTGCTCTCTCCTCCTGTCTTCTGCACATCAGTCTGAATATGGGGAGGCACCATTGACTAAACCTTCTAAACCTCATTTATCTTCTAACCTCATTTACCACTGGGGAAGAAACGTCTAACATAGTGTTGGTTAAACAAGACTTTCTCTGATTTGGGGAGTGGATATGGTTGAGCCTACAAAAAACAGGCTATCGTTATCCAAAGATAGACATATATGGAGATTGATAGTGATAAGATTCTCACCAACTCATTTGCTTTTTTACAGGATTCTATCATGAGAACTTCAGTTTGTATTTGCAGAAGGGCATCTCTCTTACATGGGATATAGTCTGCAGCTGCAGAACAGGAAATAATCTATTGGCTATAGAGGGTTGAATAGAGCCCATACCCTCAGGTTGATTAGCATGGAACTAAATGGGTAGACTTAACTGATTAGCCACAGACCAGTATTTTTTTTTTAAGTTTATTTATTTTTGAGAAAGAGAGCTCACACAAGCTGGGGGAGGGGCAGAGAGAGAGAGAGAGAGAGAGAGAGAGAGAGAGAGAGAGAGGGAGGGAGACACAGAATAGGAAGTGTTATGCCCAGAATTCGTGATCCCCAAAGACCACCAGGGAGCCGAGTCCGATGCAAAAGCAAAAGAGCCTTTATTCGAGCTAGCTCGAGCTCAGTCCCCTACCTGCACCGACGCAGCCGTGAGATAACGGAGAGAGAGAGCGAGTTTCAAAAGCACAAAGGTTTTATAGGGGTCTAGGGGCAGCCGATTGGCTGGGGAAGGGTCGTGGCCTCGGCCGATTGGCTGGGGAAGGGTCAGAGTCCTGTTACGCAGGTCGCTGGGCGTGTTTTGATCAGGAAGTTTGAACGGGTGAGCGTGAGGTTACTCAAGGGGAGGAGGTGCGATCTGAGGTTTCTGTGATTTTTCCAGAAAAGGGGTCATGTCGGGGACATAGTCACTCAAGGTGGAGAACACAGAACAAGATGAAGTCGGCCAGCGTAGGCCCGCCCTTTCAGAAGCAGGTTCCAGGCTCTGAGCTGTCAGTGCAGAACTCCACGTGGAGCCGGAACCCATGAATCGTGGGATCGTGACCCAAGCGGAAGTCAGAAACACAGCCGACTGAGCCACCCAGGCGACCCTGCCACAAAACAGGATTAACAAATACACAGGCTACTCAGAAAGTAAGTATGACGTTGTAGCAGCAAATTTAAGATCTTCCTGTATCTGTAACCACATACCCTGCCCACCTCTTACATTGGGCCCACTCTCTGCTTTTATCTGTGACAACACTTCCACAGGTATACTGGATCCCACCCTGTTAAAAGATGTTGGTTCTACAATTATCCTCTTCACTTTTTTGTTAACAATTTCCTTTCCCCTGCTGGACCACTACCAACAATTACTAACATATTTACCATCTTGAAAATAACCCTCTATGACCTCACATTCCCCTCCAGATACCACTCTTATTTTTCTTATCTTCTTTATCTTAACCCACTTATTATCTCCATTTTTCTTAAACCTTTCAAGAAGGGCTGTCTCTATTCATCCTTTCTACTTCTTTACCTCAACTTTCTCCTGAACACATGCCAATAGGAATTTAATTTTCCCTATTCCCCAGAGTCACTTGTATAAAGGTCATGAATAGCTTTCAAATTGCTGAAACCAATGGGCAAATCTCCGTTCTAGCTGTATTGATCTCCTTGCTATTTTTGAACATGCCAGGCACACTCCCACCTCAGGGCCTTTGCACTTTCTGCTTCCACTCCTTGGAATGTGTTTCCCCCAGATATTCATGAGGCTTACTTCATTCAGGTCTCTGCTCAAATGTCATCTCTTTAGAAAGCTTTTATTGTTAACCCAAAAGAGAAAAGCTTTTAAACATAATTCTCTATTCTATTCCTGTTTTATTTTTCTTTGAAAAATTTATCACTGCCTGAGATTGTGTTATTTACTTTTTGCCTGTCTTTCTTTCTTTCTTTCTTTCTTTCTTTCTTTCTTTCTTTCTTTCAAGTTTTATGTAAATTCCAGTTAGTTAACATAAGTTTCAGGGCTTTTTCTTACTGAAAGAAAACTCTAGGAAGGTGGGGATTGTGTCTGTATTGTCCCCAGCTTCATTATCAGCATCTAGAATAGTGTCTAAGATATCCTATGTTTTCACTCATATGTGGAACTTGAGAAACTTAACAGAAGACCATGGGGGAAGGGAAGGAAAAAAATAGTTACATAGAGGGAGGTAAACCATAAGAGAATATAGAATTTAAAAATCTCTTAAATACAGAGGGGCGCCTGGGTGGCTCAGTCAGTTAAGCGTCCGACTTTGGCTCAGGTCATGACCTCACAGTTTGTGAGTTCAAGCCCTGCATTGGCTCTGTGCTGACAGCTCAGAGCCTGGAGCCTGCTTCAGATTCTGTGTCTCCCTCTCTCTGCCCCACCCCTGTCTCTCTCTCAAAAATTAATAAACATTAAAAAAAAATTTAAAAATCTCTTAAATACAGAGAACAAACTGAGGGTTGATGTTGGGGGGGCTTGGGGGTGGGGAAAATGGGTGATGGACATATAGGAGGGCACTTGTTGGGATGAGCACTGGGTGTTGTGCATAAGTGATGAATCATGGGAATCTACTCCTGAAGCCAAGAGTATACTGTATACACTGTATGTTAGCTAACTTGACAATAAATTATATAAAAAAATAAATAAAATGAAAAAAATAGCATCTAGCATACAGTAAGGAGCTCAGTAAATATTTGTTGACTCTTGATCAAATGAATGAAAGAGATGTTTATGAAATTAGATTCTCCTGAGATAGGAAGGAATCATTTTGTGTCAGAATGATCTGATATAGTTTCTTGATTATTAGAAATGTTTTAACTATGATGTGAGAAAGCCATTATTTTTAGGCTTGCACCTAGAATTGTATTTGATATGCCCTCCTAAATTAATCTCCAAGCAGTGTGGCAAATTGTTCTTTATCTTATTCTAATCATTAATCTGGTATTTGAACTCAGATAGGAAACATTAATTTCCCTTTGTTTTCTCAGAGTATGACTTTGTGGTATACCCAACAGTTCTCCACCCCCTTCATTTTTCTACTACTCCTTTATCATAATGATACCCGAAATACAAAGGGGAAGGTGGGAGCAATTTGTGAGTCTAGTGACACATTCTATGTTTACATCAATGGATAGATCTTAAATGGAACAGAAGATGAGCTGTATTTTTCCCAAACTGTCTAATTCATAGAGCTCCCTGAGGAAAACGACTTGGCACACAAATTAGAGGTTAGCTGACAAGGCAGATGGTTGAAATGGTTTTTCTATCTTCCATGTTAAGTTGTCATTTTAAAAATTAATGCCAAATATAATAAAATTCTGAGTTTGGAGGCTTGTCTTTTTCCTGAAAATCTGAAACCTGAGCCATTTATTTCTATAGTTGTGAACATAAATCCCCATGGCTCATAGTATGTTAGTAATCAGAAAGGGTCCTTTGAGTAAGTGCTTGTGCATCACTAGCCTTTGAGAAACGTACCAATTCTGTGTTTTCTCTGAAAAAGAGAAAAGGCGACAAAGAGAACTAAAAGCATGAAAGTGAGTAAAACTTAGAAAATAGTAGAAAAATTTACAGCAATAAAACCACTTGTTATTTTGTGTTTACATTTCTAGTTTGTATTTTCAGATTTATAAGGGTATACTTTTATTTCCAAGTTAAACAACAGACAATGAGTAATGTAATATAAAAATGATTTCATTCATCAGCTTAACTGGGAAGTATTAGAGATGCCACATTGATGTATAGCACCTCATCAAAGGAAAAGCACCCAATTGCTGATTTCAATGACTCATATGCCAATAGATCCTCAGTCTATGCTAGAATTCTGTGGTGTTCCTAAGCAACAGTAGTCCTCCAGTGACTTCATTATGATCATGTTAATGTGTGTTTTTTCTCAAGGGTAGTTTGAGAAGCAAACTATAACTATTATGAATACTGGAATTACAGGGAGAATCCCCAATACCATATTATTTTGATATTATAAATAGTTCTATGCATAACAACAAAGTATACGAGGTTTACAATGATATTTAGGGCTTGGGGGCTCTTTTGGTATAGTAATTCATGAGATTTCTAACCTAGGCTGGGGACTTGTTTGTAATTTACTTCATTTCTTATAATTCATTTCAGGCTGGAAAGACTCTCAGGTTACACTTTCAAGGTTTCACAGGTATAATAGCTTGTGATGTGTTTGTGATTCTGGTGATGACTTTAAATATTAAAACGGCAACTCTAGGGGCGCCTGGGTGGCGCAGTCAGTTAAGCGTCCGACTTCAGCCAGGTCACGATCTCGCGGTCCGGGAGTTTGAGCCCCGCGTCAGGCTCTGGGCTGATGGCTCAGAGCCTGGAGCCTGTTTCCGATTCTGTCTCCCTCTCTCTCTGCCCCTCCCCCGTTCATGCTCTGTCTCTCTCTGTCCCAAAAATAAATAAACGTTGAAAAAAAAAAATTTAAAACAAAACAAAACAAAAAAAACCCCGGCAACTCTCATGATATTTACACTGGATCTGCCACTGACAAGTAAGGAATAGTAGATTCCTGCTTACAAAAAATTTCTATAATTTAGAGATTGATATCCGTTGAAAAAGTCCAACCTTAGGGCTGCCTGTATAGCTCAGTTGGTTGAGCTTCTTGCTCTTGATTTTAACTCAGGTCATTATCCCAGGGTTGTGGGATGGAGGCCTTCACTGGTCTTTGTGCTGAGCATGGAACCTGCTTGGGATTCTCTCTCTCTCTCTCTCTCTCTCTCTCTCTCTCTCTCTCTCTCCCCCTCTTCCCCTCTCCCCAACTCGTACTTGTGCTCTCTCTCTGAAAAAAAACAATTCAAGTTCAATCTTAAAACGTCTTTTACTTTTTTTTTTTTTTTTAAGAAGGCTCCACACCCACCATGGAGCCCAATGCAGGGCTTGAACTCATGACTCTGAGATCAAGACATGAGTTGAGATCAAGAGTTGGATGCTTAAAAAAAAAAGAGAAAAAGAAAAAAAAAAAAAGAGTTGGATTCTTACCCGACTAAGCTACCCGGTTGCTCCTCAACCTTAAAGCATCTTAATGCTTATGCAAAGCTCCTTATTTTCTAGTGATGAAAGCAATAAACAGTTAAATATAATTTAGTTTAAATACTGACAAAGTAATGAGGGACTTTATTTTATTTTTATTTTATTTTTTTGATTTAATTTATTTTGAGAGAGAGAGAGCATGTGTGAATGGGGGAGGGGCAGAGAAAGAGGAAGAGAGAATCCTAAGCAGACTCTGTGCTGCCAGTGCAGAGCCCCATGCAGGGCTCTAACCCAGGAATCTCGAGATAATGACCTGAGCCAAAACCAAGAGTCAAACACTCAACCAGCCACCCAGGCACCCCGAGAGACTTCAGAAGCATCAGAACTTTCATGTCCACGTGAGCATTATATTCTTCAAGGGTGTTATCTTAGTAGTTTGTATTTATTTCAGTGACTCTGCTGTTGTTCAAAATATATTGGCCTCAGTGAAGGAAATCGCCCCTTTTTTGAAACACGTAATATGAAATCTACCTTCTTACCATCTTTTTAAGTGTATGTACACCATTGTTAATACAAGCATAGTGTTGTATAGCAGATCTCTAGAATGTTTTCATCTTTCATGACGAATTATTTACCCACTGAACAGTGTATTGGTTAGGATTCTTCAGAGAAAGAGATCAGACGTATACATATTTATTAATTATATATATCATAAAGAGATTTACTATAAGCAATTGCCTCAGGTGAAATGGAGGCTGAGGATTCTTTTTTTTTTTTTTTTTTTTTTTTTTTTCAACGTTTATTTATTTTTGGGACACAGGGAGACAGAGCATGAACGGGGGAGGGGCAGAGAGAGAGGGAGACACAGAATCAGAGACAGGCTCCAGGCTCTGAGCCATCAGCCCAGAGCCCGACGGGGGGCTCGAACTCACGGACCGCGAGATCGTGACCTGGCTGAAGTCGGACGCTTAACCGACTGCGCCACCGAGGCGCCCCGGAGGCTGAGGATTCTTAAGATCTGCAGTCAGCAAACTGGAGACCGAGGGGAGCAGATATGGTTCCAGTCTGAGTCCAAAGGCTTGAACACCCAAATTATTAATATTTTCTTCTTACAGGTTTTGGGTAATCACAAAGGAGGGAATATATGATTACACTAAGATTAAGTAATATTTGTGAACAATTCTTGGATAACATTTTTCAGTGTGTATGTTTTCTCTTATTGATATTTAAAGTAAATATACAATACCAGTTAAGTATTAGTTCCACATAGCATGGCTAATTTCTAGATGATCATAATGAGAAGTTATTTTTAAAAATGCAACAATAGATGGTTAGGGAGATTATAGAATCCAGTTTGTTAGAATGTATTTCTCTAATCTTCCAATTCTACTTCTTCCTTTTCTCTTCTACCCACCATAAATTATAGTGTTTAGAGATATTTGCCAACCCATGGCATATTTAATTTATATGACCTGAAATTGCTCAGGACAGAAATATTTTACTGTGCCCATCTGTAAGAGAACTGAGTACTCTACTCTACACCAGACTTGTCCTGTGAGATGTCCTAGAGATTTGAGCCCTCAAAGAATCTATGTCTTTACTTAAATATATTAACCAGCATGGATATTCACTAAACAGTAGGAAAAAAAGTCTACTTTTAATTTTTTATTTTGTATTTTTAAAATGTTTATGTATTTATTATGAGAGAGAGATAGAAAGAGAGAGTGAGCATTGGAGGGGCAGAGAGAGAGAGAGAGAGGCAGAGAATGCCAAGCAGGCTCCATGCCATCAGCATGGAGCCAGATGTAGGGCTTGAACTCACGAACCCAGGCTCATCCAGGTGCTCCTCAGGCACCCCTCTGCTTCATTTTAAAATGTTATTATGTTCACACCAGGTGGTAAGTTAACAGAAGCACATTTTACTTCAATTATTCAAGTATTACCAATGTATTTGTTAGTGCAGTAACAATTAGGATCTCATCCTCAAAGTGTGTTTTGTGGGTCAGCAGTGGCCCTCATCTGGAAACTTGAAAGAAATATAAAATCCCAAGCGTCATCTAAGTGTTACTGAATACAGCCTTCATCTTAACACCTTGTTAACAAGACCCTCATGTGATTTGTATGCATGTTCAAGTTTGGTAAGTACCCTTTCAGGGCACTTAATTTGGTAATGGTGAGGAAGGTGGTGAGGGGGCCCTTCCGGCAGGTAGCTGAAGAAGTCCAGGTGAATGATCCTGAGGCCATGAGTAACATAGTGGCAAGTGTGAGAGGAAACTGAGGAGAGTTACAAATGTCTCCACATTCTGGAGAAAATTTTAAAAATAATTCTCAACTATAGATGCTGGCGAGGATATGGGGAAATGGGAACCCTCTTGCACTGTTGGTGGGAATGCAAACTGGTGCAGCAGCTCTGGAAAACAGTGTGGAGGATCCTCAAAAAATTAAAAATAGATCTACCCTATGACCCAGCAACAGCACTGCTAGGAATTTACCCAAGGGACACAGGAGTGCTGATGCATAGGGGCACTTGTACCCCAATGTTTATAGCAGCTCTTTCAACAATAGACAAATTATGAGAAAAGCCTAAATGTCCATCAACTGACAAATGGATTAAGAAGATGTGGTGTATATATACAGTGGAATACTACTTGGCAATGAGAAAGAATGAAATCCTGCCATTTGCAGCCACGTGGATGGAACTGGAGGGTATTATGCTGAGTGAAATAAGCTAGTCAGACAAAGAAAGATACCATAGGTTTTCATTCATATGTGAATCTTGAGAAACTTAACAGAAGACCATTGGGGAAGGGAAGGAGAAAAACAAAAAAAGTTACAGAGAGAGAGGGAGGCAAACCCTAAGAGACACTGAAATACAGAGAACAAACTGAGGGTTGATGGGGGTGGGGGAGAGGGAAAGTGGGTGATGGGCATTGAGGAGGGCACTTGTTGGGATGAGCAATGGGTGTTGTATGGAAGCCAATTTGACAATAAATTATATTTTAAAAATATAAATAAAAAAATAAATAAATAAAATCTAAAAAATCTTAAAAAAAATTCTCTTGTGTAGGGTTCACTCTCAAGTGTTCTTTTGCAATGGATCTGAGGTGAAGCCTAGGTATTATTATTGTTTAAAAGCTCCCCTGATGATTCTAAATGTGCAGTCAAGGTTGAGAACTACTGCTTTATGGATTGGCTTTAAAATAAGCTATACACCTAATATTTGTAAAGCAGAATAAAAGTAAATGAAGATGAGACATGATAATAACAAAAGCGTATTAGCTTCTTAATTATACAAAAAAATAACTACATGAAAGCTTTGATTTAGCTTTTATTTATTTTTAAGCAAATAGATTTTGTTCATTTGGGTCTTAAATTACCAAATAAAGTTTGTGTTCTCCTTCAGATTTCATTGTATAGAGTTCTTTTCAGGCTTTCAGCCCCTCAAGCTGTCATGCCTTAAATAAATTTTCTTAAATATATTGCCCGATAAAAAAAAAATAGTTTCCTGTGGGGAATCACAAGGCATGAGTAATAGGTATCTAACTGTGAAATCAAATGTCTTGTTAAGAGACAAACACTTCATTAAAAAGCGAATAGTCAATTATTTCAATGCAGTAGTATTTTCTTGCTCATTTTTTATTATGAATTGATTATAAATTGATAATGGTTTTCAATATTAATATTGGGGCTCAGTTTTTTTCTTTAAAGATTCTGCTGCACATTTCTCAAACCCAATTAACACATACCAGCAATCACCTGGATGAGCATTACTCAGAGGTTGAGTTTGTTGGCTACAAAATGAAAATTTGTTGCCTGTTACTTTCATAGGGCACAATTGTTCACAAAGAATATTAGCAATGTCAAGCAGTTCTCAAGCATCAGAGCTTCAACCAATTTATTTTTTTGCTTTTATTCTTAGACAAACTCACGCTATTTGTTTTGTTGTTCAGAAAACAATATCCATTGTGCCAGAAGTTTACATATAAACCATCTAATTCTTATAACCCAGTAGCATTAAACTCAGGTCTGCCTGACTTTTAGCCCATGAACTTTTTAACTATACATCATCTTTCCTTGTTAAGTGTCACAGAACTCAAGATAGCTGATATTTAACAATCCAGTTGACCCTTGAACAACACAGGTTTAAACTGCACGGGCCCACTTATAGGCAGATTTTTTTTTTTTTTTTTGATAGAATACAGTACTGTGAATGTATTTTCTCTTCCATATGATTTTCTTAATAAGCTTCTTTTCTAGCTTACTATATTGTAAAAATATATTAAATAATACATAAATCATGCAAATTTGTGTTAATTAACTGCTTATGTTATGGGTAAGGTGATTCAAAAGTTATATGTGGATTTTGGGGGTGCCTGGTTGGCTCAGTCCAAAGAGCAAGTGACTCTTGTTATCAGGGTCATGAGTTCAAGTCCCATGCTGGGCATGGAGCCTACCAAAAAAAGGGTATGTGTGGATTTTTGACCCACGTACGTAGGGGGTTGGGACCCCTAACCCCTGAGATGTTCAAGGGTCAACAGCACTAAGCAGAAAATCCTTTTGCTCTTGCAAAGCATCTTTCTTTCAGTTGCCAAAAGTAGTATCATAAAACCCCTTGTATTAATTTATCCTTTTTTTTTTGAGACAGATAGAGAGGGGCAGAGAGAGAGAGGGTGAGTCAGCTTCATGCCCAGTGCAGAGCTCAATGTGGAGCTCAATCCTACGACCATGAGATCATGACCTGAGATGAAATCAAGAGTCGGATGCTTAACTGACTGAGACACCCAGGTGCCCCTACTTTATACTTTTGTTTAAAATTCTCTAGCCCCTCATTTCCCTCTTTGTGTGAAGTCAGGAGTCTTACTGTCAGATTCCTGTCTGCATATGCAAACTCTCATTCTGTACACCCACATCCATTTTGAGCCCCATGAAAACAAATTTACTTTAGTTCTCTGAATCTACTTGGGTTCTTCTCTATTTCCCTGTACATATTTGCTCTGCCTGTAATGATTTTATTCCTTAATCCAATGACAAATTTCTAGCCTTCTGTATTAGTCTGGTTCTACAGAGAAGCAGAACCAATATACGATATACATATAAGAAGATTTATTCTAAGAAATTGGTTTATGTGATTATGGAGACTGAGAAGTCCCAGGATCAGCAGGTGGCAAGCTGGAGACCCAGGAGAGCTCATGGTAGAGTTCTAGTCTGAGTCCAAAGACCTGAGAACTAATGGTGCAAATTTTAGTCCAGGGTCAAAAGTAGGAGAAAACTGATGTCCCAGCTCAAAGACAGGCAGAGAGAACAAATGCTCTGTAACTTTACTGTTTTGTTCTATTCAGGCCTTCAGTGGCTGTGACCCACCCACAGCGGGAGAGCAATCTACTTTAATCAGTCTATGGATTGAAATGTTAATCTCGTCCACAAATGCCTTCACAAACAGGCCCAGAATAAGGTGTACACACGTGCATATGTGTGTGTGTGTGTGTGTGTGTGTGTGTGTCTGCGTGTTTAATGTTCATTTTTGAGAGAGAGTGCATACAGGCAAGGGAGGGGTAGAGAGAGAGGAGGACAGCCCTGAAGTTGGGCGAGTCTGCTGGCATATAAGTGAGACTGCTAAACTGGCTCCTTGTTCAGGTGGGGCACTTGGCTGTGCTCTGTAGTGAGATTGGGGCCACCAGCTGGGCTCCCCAGTCACCTCTGGTCTGGTGAGTTGCAGGCTGTGTTCCCAGGCAGGTCAGTGCCACTAATGCACTCGGTGATTGTGTGAAGCTGTGCCCTGCCATGACTCCTGATTGGATGTGGCCTCAGGCTGTACTTTCTGATTGGATGGGGCCACCTGCTGGTTTTCGGGTTCAGACGGCCGCGTGTCCCGTGGGACCAGCGACTGAGGCTGTGCTCTGTGATCTGGCAGTGATGCAAGCTGTGTCCCCAAGTTGTGCTACTGAAACAGGTCATCTAGGGTGCTGTAGTTCAATCTCATCTTTGGGGCACTGAAGGAGTTTGAGCTTGAATGAAGGTGTTTAGAATTTGGCCAACACTATGTGTTCATGATAAAGATGTGACTCTGGAAGTGGGGAAATTGTGCTGGTATCTTCTCCTAGCTTAGAGTTCAGACTGGTATCTCCCAGAGCTCATGCTCCCACCTGTGTTCTGGAAGATTCCTTTTCTGGCCTTTGCAGCAAATGATAAACACATTTCATTTATGAGCTTTTACAAGCCCGAGGAAATACTATCAGATGACATTTAGATAGCTAGAAAGACAGGTGGAGTTTTGTTCATTTTCTTAGGGTCAGCAATCCTAGAACAGCTTGGTTGGGTGTTTCTTGTTTGGATCTTTCATGAAGCTGCATTCAAGATGGCAGTAGGGATTGCAGCCTCAGAAGGCTTGTCGGGGGTTGGTGGATCTGCTTCCAAGAAGACTCCCTCATATGGCTGTTGTCCGAAGGCCTTAATTCCTCACCACATGGGCCTTTCTGCAGTGTTTCTTACAATACAGTAGTAGACCTCCCACAGAGTAAGCAAATGATCAACTGAGAGGGAAGTGGTGGAAGGTTTTAAAAGACATTTTCTCTTTTTTTCTGTATGTTTACTGCCTTTATGCAGAGTGGTTTGCAAGTGCTTCTCGCTAGGCCCTTGATCTTTAAGAAAGGACCAGATTTTATTTATTTATTTATTTTGAGAACAGGGGAGGGGCAGGGAGAGAGATAGAGACTCTGAAGCAGACTCCATGCCCAGTGTGGAGTCTGATGTGAGGGTTGATCTCACGATTGCAAGATCATCACCTGAGCCGATATCAAAAGTCAAATGCTTAACTGACTGTGCCCCAGAACCAGATTTATATTAGCAGATTGGAACTCCTTTTTTTGTCCTATTGAAGATATTGCAGATTAGTCATCCAGCCTGTGGATGGCATGTCTCACCCGTAGTCCACAGATTATCCTCACCCTCTTCCTTCATTTCCAAGTGTCACATAAGCCGTAGGTTCAGTCAGTGGTTGAAAGCAGATTTTTTCATCTTCACCTTAGGAATAAGAGAATCTCATCTAAATCTCTGTCTTCTATGGAATTTTGGCTCTGCTACCCCACTTAGTATTATGCTCTGATGCACACATGTGCTCCTCAGGCTTATGCATTAGCCATTCTCTTTGTTTGGAAAGCTCTTTTGAGAATTTCACATCACTTGTGCTTTATTTCTTTAGAGGAGTCTTTATAACTGACCCATTTAAGGTAAAATGCTATTACTTTTCTGTATCTCCTACCAAAGTGTAAATTCTGTGAGTCAGGGACTTTTTGGGTTTGTATACAGCTGTACTGCCCAATGCAATTCAGAGAAACTGGTATGTAGTGTGTACTTAGTAAATACTTTTTAAGATACATAAATGAACAAAATCATGGCATTATTTGTAGTAAGGGTGTATGTGCTTGAAAAGAGAGAAAGGAGGAAGGAAGGAAATAACGTTGATTGACAAACTATTATGTGACCATCCCCTGTACTAGATATCTTGAATACATTATCATACTTAATCTGAATTTATATATCAAATAATTTTAAGTACACAATGGTTACTGACTATGTAAAGTAAGGAAGAAATACATTATATTGTGTTGTAAATAATATTTTATGGACTATAATTGCAAGCTATAAACATGAGCTATTTTGTGGTTTTCAGTATTCAACTACCGACAAAGAGGATCTTGGAAATATAGATGATATGTGAAGCCCATGCTGGAATAACTCTTTGCCTTCAGTCTATTTTTTTTTTCCATAGGACCAATCATGAGAACCACAAACAGCCCTTTGGGGCTGAAAACGTCTTTTGATCAAGTGAATTACTGTTGCCTTGAGTTTACTTTATTTTCAATAAATGAAGGAATGGATTAGTTATCCCATCTTCTAAATAGCCGTCAAAAATCCTGATAGGATTCCCATTATTCTCTGAGCATTAAGTCTTTAAAATTGCAAATGCTTAAGTATTTAAGGTTTTTAGTTACATACTTTCTTGGAAACTATATCAAAATGAAGTTGTCGGAGGTCCCTAAAATCACTGCTGAGCAAATAATCCTCCAAGGCTGTCTAGGTCTAAGGGGATTTTTATTCAGCCTAGGGAGTTATCTTGTTGACAAGGAGCTTACTAAACACCAAATAGAAGAAAACCCATTTATGAGAAATGGGCCAGTTGGTACATCAAATCAGTGGTTAATCTAAACCTGGCAGAGAAACGCAGACATTGTGTCAGCTGAGTAGAATACACATGGGTCATACATTTTCTTTTTCATTTGTTCCAATCACAAACCAATTTGACTTTGTGGGTTGTGTGCTGAAGAGTCTATCCATGGATGTATGAAGAGAAATTGAGAAATGGCGTGCAGAAAATTTAGATTATATAATCCATTTAGGGAAATACTTAATATAGCAAGTTGTAATCAAGTCTTCTGTACTGCTTTAAAAATGTGAATATAGATTAGTTTGCAGGATAATTTATGAAAAGTTCAAATATATGTGCATTATTTTCAGCAATCTGAAAGAATAATTACTGAAGCTGAAATTTAAAAATTTTTGTAAGAAATTGAGAGTATGATAATTAAATCTGAAATAATAATTAGATCTTTTGACAAGGCAACATAAATCTTATTCAAGCTTCATGCCATTGATGAACAGCTCTACATAGAGAAATCTTGGCCTGAGGTGGGCAAACGTAAGGACAGGATTGAGGAGCCCTGAGTCCCAGTTCTTGTTTTAGGGGACTCTCGTGATTTGACCTGGATTAACTCAGTTCATTTTACACGATTCAATCTCCTTCTCTATGACTGAAGAATTATACTAGATCTATAGTTCTGGTTTTTAGGTTTCAGAACTTTCTTTAAAATATTTATTAAAGCATCATGTCTAAGCCTAAGCTAGAAAACAATAACAACAAAATAGGTCTGCTTTGGTTGGGGTTGGGACAGGGTGGTAACTGAGCACTTACATTTTCTTGGTCCTAACTCATACTCCTATTCCCCATGAGCGTTTCCAGAGAAGACAATAGAAATATTTTATTTTTGGTAAATAGCCCTTATGTTCTTTCCAGTTCTAATGCTTTGAGATTTTGTGCTTTTAAATAATGACAAACTCCCTTTGGATCAGAATTCCATTTTGAATTATGTGAAATGATTTCTTTATTTAACAAATATTTATTGAGCTACTAAGCATTATTTAGGTGCTAGAATAAGTGAATGAACAAACATGGAAACAAAGAAATTTTTTTTTTTTCACTCATGGAGCCTAAATCTGTGAGGAATGACATAATAGAAAAATAAATATTTTGTATGCCAAATGATAAGTGCTATAAAGAAAGATAAAGAAAGATAAGCATGTGAGAGGGCTGGAGCTTCCGGGATGGGGAGTCTATATTGTTATTTCATGTAGGATGGTCAGGAAAGTCTTCACTGAAGAGAGAACACAGAAAGCAGAGACTCTGAAGTAAGGGCATACTTGGCATGTCCATAAACAAGCAAAGGGACCCATGTGGCTTGGTTGGACTGGGAAAAGGGAAGAGATGTATAAGATGATATTACAGAGGTCTTGGGAGAGGGAGAATGGAGAGATGATGCAAATCATGTAGGACTTCTAGGCCATTGGAGAGTCTTTAGATTTACTCCAAGTCCCAGTCATGGGAGGGTTTTGAGCACAGAAGTAATGTTATGTAATGTATGTTATAAAGTGGATTGCCCTGGCTATTGTGTCGAGAATAGCTTTAAAGAGGCCAAATACAGAGGAGATATCAGTTCGGAGGTCAATAGAGCAACCTGGGTGAGATGTGTGATGGCTTGGACTAAGGTAGTAGTGGCAAAATAGTGAGAAATTAGTAGCTTCTGGATATATTTGGAAGATAAAGCCAACAATATATTGGTGGACTGGATATGTGATATATGAGAAAGAGAGAAAACAAGGATGATTCCAACTCTTGAAGCTGGGCAACTGGAATTATGGAGATGGTGAGATGGAAAATCCTGCCAAAGGAACAGATTTGGGAGTAACATAATCCAGGGCTATGATTTGGGCATATGCTTAGTAGACATTCTGGTGGATATTGAGTAAGTAATTGGATATATGAGTCTTGAGATCAGGCAAGAGCTCTGGGTTGATTATTAAATTGAGAGCAATGAGCATATAGATCATAACTGAAGCTATCACCTAGGGTATGAGTGCGGATTGAGGGGAGTTTAAGTTCTGAACATTCCAACTTGAGAAAGCAGAGAAAGAAGGAGAAGCAAATGAAAGAGACTGGAAAGAATGGTTAGTGATACAGAAGTGGAATCAAGAGAAAGTGCATGGAAACCAATTGAAGAAAGGGTTTTGACAAGGAGTAAGTGATTAACTGGTTCAAATGTTACAGATATGTTAAATAAGGTGAGGTCTGAACAGGAGGAGGGGGAGAACACTGGTGACTACAAGACTGAATGAAGTAGAGGCCTTGATTAGATTGCATTCATAGAAAAAACTTCATCAGGGAGTACGATACATTTTTTGATGAGTTTTGCTATAAAGGTGGGCAGAGTGAAGATGACATGGTAACAAGAATTCACTTATAAGATGAAGTATATTACTGCATGTTTGTGTGCTACTCGGGGGATGACCCAATAGAGATGGGGAAATGTGATGACGCCTTAAAGAGAGAATTCCTAGAACAATGCTCTTGAGTAGGTACAGGATATTGGGACCTAGGGCACAAGTGGAGAGGTAATCCTAAAATAGAAGGAAAGAAAGAGGTCGTAATCTGGGGATGGAGGCATTAAAGGTTTGAGGAAGATGAAAATGCTGTAAAATGCTCACAAGGAAAATCAAAGTATATGGTAGGAGAATATAATATGATGGCTTGGGCAGCATGAAGGGCCTACTTGAGGTTAGTGCTCTTGACTTTAAAGTGAGACCAGTCAGCATGGATCTGTGTTTTTATCCCGCTACTTGCAGGTGCTGTGTAAGGAAGGAGATTAGAATATAATGGGGATAGTGAACTGTGAAAAAAAAATCACAAGATTGTAGGTTCCAGTGTGTAGAAGAAAATCTGGTACCAGAAGAATGAGGAAACACGAAGGAGGGGCAGGTTGCAAAATAGAGTAATGTTTAATACTGAGACTGTGAGGGAGATGTCATTTAGGGCAGTGTGTGGCTTAAGAGGGGAGGAGATCAAAATTATTTAAAGAGTAGAGGTCAGTGAACTGCCTGGCTATTAAAATCACCAAGAATTATGACAGCAGTAGAGTTGGAGAAAATGACAGAGAACTATATCTCAATTATGTTATGAAAATGATGCTGTATTTTAATTGAAATTCAGAGTACTTAGGAATTAGAAGTACAATTATCTTCACTTAATAGCACAATTTTCACTGGGAGAATAGATTAAAAATCACTGCTCAAAAGCTGTATTTTATTGAAAAATGACAGGTCTTTCAGAGTTGCTGCATTTAGTCTAAATATTTAATAGAAATATTATAGATGTAGATACTCAGTAGAAATTCCTGGCATACTTATCCCCTTTTGCTCCCACATCTTTGTGCTTGGCCATCACTTCTCAAACCATAAAAGGTTACGGAATCTTGTGCAAAGCAGTGTCAAAAGTCTAATATTTATTTGAGAAGCAAGTTCTGCTAACCATTATTTTATCATTCTAAATGATAATAGTTCAAATTTACCTGAATTTTTTGGTGGACAAAGTAACTTACAATCATGAAAATGTAAACATTTATTTTTAGAATTAGATACTATTATCTGGACAATGATGTATATATATTAACTATGCACTTATGATGTTTAAATTTTCAAAAAGACTTATTATTGAACCCCCTGAGTAGAGGATGGATGTCTGGTTGTCTGAGTTTGACTTAGCCATTGTGATAGCAGTAGAGACATTTGTTATTTTATTTATTTATTTTTTACTGTTTTTATTTTATTTTTGAGAAAGAGAGAGGAACAGAGAGAGAGAGAAGCAGAGACAGAGGGATACAGAATCTGAAGCAGGCTCCAGGCTCTGAGGTGTCAGCACAGAGCCCCACATGGGGCTCGAACTCACGAGCCGTGAGATCATGACCTGAGCCAAAGTCGGATGCTTAACTGACTGAGCCACCTAGGCACCCCAACAGTAGAGACATTTAGCTATTTTTTTAATGTTTATTTATTTTTGAGAGAGAGAGAAAGAGGGAGTGAGAGAGAAAGAGAGAGAGAGAGAGAGAGAGACAGAGACAGAGACAGAGAGAATGAGAGAGAGAGAGGGGAAGGGGCACAGAGAGAGGGAGAGAGAGAATCCCAAGCAGGTTCCAGGCTCTGAGCTGTCAGCACAGAGCCTGACGCAGGGCTTGAACTCATGAGCCATGAGATCATGACCTGAGCTGAAATTGGACACCCAACCAACTGAGCCATTCAGATGCCCCAATAGTAGAGAATTTAAATTTTCATCTAGTCTTCCTATTTCTGAGCTACAGTTGAAGAAAAAGGAAAGGTCATTTCAGATTTTGCCATGCCGAAAATTCAAAGATACCGCTGAGGATAACTCATTGTTCCAAGAAATTATCTGCTATGCAACTTGAACAAATTACCATTCAGCATCTGTCTTTGGCAATAAAGATTATATACTAAATTGCCCCCCAATATATACTAGATGGAACTCTTGTCTTGTGGTCCTATTTATCCTGAAATTAGTGTCATTGTCTGACTTTCAATTTGTCTCGCTAAGTGTCATTATTTCACCTTTAAGTTGGAGAAGAATTTTATAGGCTCTAGTTTTTTTTATTCCAAAGCATTCCCTACCTGATATTAGAATTAAAATCAAATTATCTCATTTTACCAGTAAGAAAACTGAGGACCAGAAAAGCACAATGTTTTTTTCAAGTTCACATTATGAGTGGACGTTTACAGTTAGAAGCTAGATCTCCTGAATACATCTACTATATCTTACTGCCATGAAGATATTAGTTGTAAATAAAATTTGGCAAGTTAACAGCTTGACACTTGAAAATGTTAATGATTCTTTACCTTTAAAGAGCTTACTCAAGACAAATACTCTGCTCTGTTACCATAGCACTATGGAAGCACAATTGGAATCTGGGGAATCTAAGAGTTAACATTTGTAACAGTGGTGTTTCTAAATAAAATCTGCTTATAAGCTTCTAAGTATGTTAATAATTACTATATAGCATTACTACTAGAAATATATAAGGAAGGTTCTTTTTTTTAAACATTTAAGTTTCTATTCTAGATTTTAAAAACATGAGAAGATGTGTTAATGCTTTAAAAAATTCATATGTAAGGCTTTTAGTAGTAGTGATAATATATCCAAAAATGGAGATGTTTTTTAAATAAAAGTGAAAGAGGGGCACCTGAGTGGCTCATTTGGTTAAGTGTCCGACTCTTGATTTCGGCGCAGGTCATGATCTCATGGTTTGGGGGTTCAAGCCCCGTGTTGGGCTCCATGTTGACGGTGCAGAGCCTGCTTGGGATTCTTTCTGCCTCTCTTTCTCTGCCCTTCCCTACCTCACTTACATGCTTTCTTTCTCTCTCAAAATAAATGAATAAAAACTTAAAAAAAAAATAAAGGAGAAGGGAAACTCTATTATGGATTTGTTGCTTAACTTTTATCCTATTTTCTGCATCATAACTCTGATATTAAAATCTTATAATTTCAAAGGAATATTTTGCTTAAAAAGATTTTAAGTTTTATTGGGGTATAATTGACGAATAAAAATTGTGTATATTTAAGATGTACAACATGATGTTTTGATACACGTATACATTGTTAATTGATTGCCACAATCAAGTTAATTAACATAGCCATCACCTGACATAGTTACTTTTATTTTTGTGTTGAGAACGTTTAGCAAATTTCAAGTATATGATACTGTATTGAAACTATAGTCACTATGCTATACTTGAGATCTCCAGAACTTATTATCCTGCATAATTGTAAGTTTGTATCCTTTAACCAACATCTCCCCATTTTTTCCACTGTCCCAGTCCCTGATAACCACCATTATCATCTTTGCTTTTATGAGTTTAACTTTTTCAGATTCTACACATAAATGAGATCATGCAGTATTTGTCTTTCTGCATCTGGCTTATTTCACGTAGCATAACGTCCTGTAGGCTCATCCATGTTGCTACAAAATGGCAGGATTTCCTTAGTTTTAGATGCTGAATAATATTCTAGTGTGTGTGTGTGTGTGTGTGTGTGTGTGTGTGTGTGTGTATAAATATATACATAAATATTATATATATGGGTTCCCTTTTCTCTACATCCATACCAATATGTCTTATCTTCTGTATTTTTTATAATGACCGTTCTAACAGGTGTAAGGTGATATCTCATTGTGATTTTGATTTGCATTTCCCTGATGATTAGTGATTTGGGCATCTTTTTATATATCAGTTGGGTTAAAATTTGTGAATTCTCACAATTTCTAACAGTCTCAGATACTATCCAGAACCTGGTTAACTTCATTGTCCTAAATGACTTGGTGATTTTGTCCACATGCAGAGAAAAGGATATTTTTATTCATAACGTATATTCAGTGTGATTTGACAGCAACATCAGTGGTAATTCAGGTAGGCATAGCTTTTCATTTCTCTGTGTTCACCACTCTAATTATTAAAAAGGATTCAGCCATAAATATTCATTAGTGATGTTTTGCTACATGGCAAAGCAATAAACAAAAAATAATCATTTCCTTTTCTCCATAGATGCATTCTCTTTATCACAGTTGCAATATATGTTTATTGAATTAATTAAATCCCTTACATCTCTGTCCTCTAAGGTCTTAAAGTCTATTTCTTTCTTGGGGAAATCTTTGCTCCCCAGTGCCCTACTGTATCAAGTGCTGCACCTGCCCAGTTCCCAGGTTGCTGCCACCTTATTTGTTCATTACCTTTATTAGCACATGTATGCTTTTTGATTTGCATTATCTGCTTATCACCCCAACAGTTTTGTATTTATCCTTCTGACTCCAGGTGTTAGTGGTAGGGACTGTGAAATTCTTTTTCCAATTTACTCCTTTACACAATTTGCTGGCATAGTAACCAGAGAAAATAAGATATTACCCTGGCTGACCTGGCTCATCTCAGTGTACTGACTACTCTTGGATATAAGTCTTTGTGCCTTCACTAAAGTTTCTCATACCTCATGTTATTCTAACTACAAAAAACCTATCCAGTGGAAAAAACAAAACAAAACAAAACAAACACAACAAGAAACAGAAACATAATAACCACAAAAAGCATAAACTGTTAGCACTGATCCGTGAAGGATAACTAATAGGTCTCTTCAATTGCTATTGAGACATTGTCAAGTCAGGGCTTCAAACAACATCATCCAGTGGCTACAATATCAGTTGAATTATTTTCTTTCTGCGATCATAAAGTATTGGCAGCATATTATTAAAATTAAGTAAAATTAGGGTGCCTGGGTGGCTCAGTTGGTTAAGCGCCTGATTCTGGATTTTGGCTCAGGTCACAATCTCATGATTCATGAGTCTGAGCCCCATGCTGGGCTCTGTGCTGATGGTGCAGAGCCTGCTTAGGATTCTGTCTCCCCCACCCCCTCAAAGTAAATAAAGAAACTTAAAAAAATTAAGTAAAATTATTCTGGGAAAGAGGAGGAGCCTGGAACATAGCAGGAAATCAATGAATAAGATACATATTAGATATTAAAAGAAAATTTATGGTGGAAATGGATATTGTTTTCCAGAGTTACTGAATGTATTCATATGGATTTATTTCTGAGAAACCTACAAGAAGTTGCATGGGGATTACAAATTACTTTTGGTTAACAGCCTTTGCAGACTTTTCTCTTCATGTAATATTTTTGTCATTCCTCAGAGTGAAAAGTTTCTGGAAGGAAGATTGTGCTTAGATTTGCTAAAGAATATAGAGTAGGCAGAAGTCTGTGACTAAGTGTGAATGTGAGTGCATGTGTATGTGTTTGTGTGCATGGAAAAGGGCAAACATTTAAAATTATTTTATATAGGAATGTATATAACATCCTGAATTGCTATCCAAGATATATTGGTTTCCTCCTTTTAATCTTTGAGAAAAGATTACTTTTTCTGTATTTCTAGCTTGTAATATGTTGGACTTGTGGCCCTCTGCCATTTCCAAAAATCTGGGATGTGGACCAGATTCAGAAAAGATTCATGGGCTATCCAGAAATCCATATGCTGACCAGTAAGTCAATTTTTAGTTACTGCCAGGTGTTAGTCACTGTGAGATGTTGGACATGTTGGCAAGAAAACAATTAAGGAGGAAGAAACATGGGAAAGAAGACTGAAAAGACTATAGTATATATATAATGTTGTAATGGTTTGTGATGTTAGAGTGCCTAATATCACAGCTGAAGCCAAGGGCTAAGTATTCAGGGCTCTTGAACTTAACCTTGAATTTCTTTGCTGCTGAAAGTTCAATATACTTAATTGTAGTCAAGTTTTAGAATTTTCATGTTGGAAGACATAATCTAATAAAAACGACAATTTTCAAGATAACAAAATTGAGATACAGAATAACTATTTTTCTGAAGATAACTTAGCTATTTAGTGACAAATTCCTTGTTAAATAGCAGGTCTGTAGACTCCCAGGGCATGGTACTTACAATGAATTCAGGCACTGAAAGTTGGATTTTTTCCCCCCTGATGATTTAATTAATAGGCATATTAACCGTGTGTAATATTTGAGATAAACTAATGTAAAGATTATCTAATTTATAGTTTTCCAGAGGAGGTTTCTAGTGGCCCTTGCTTCCTTCCAGTATCTACTCCAATTCTTAGGCAATGCTCAATTTCATTATGATGTCTGTACTGTATCCTTATGCAGTAGTCACCCCCATCCCTGGTGTATACATGCCAAGACCCCCGTGGATGCTGGAAACCACAGATACTATTGAACCCTGCATATACTGTTTTTCCTATACATACCTATGATAAAGTTTAATTAATAAATTAGGGACAGTATGAGACGAACAACACCATGGTAAAATAGAAGTTATAGTAATATACTGAAATAAATGTTATGTGAATGTGGTTTTTCTTTCTCAAAATATCTTATTTGTATTGTACTCACCTTTCTTCTTGTGATGATGTGAGATGATAAAATGCCTACATGATGAGATGAGGTGAATGACTAGGCATTGTGACCTAGTGTTACATTACTATTGGCCTTCAGACAACATGTCAGAAGCAGGATTATTTGCTGACTGCCATTGTCCTTGGGTAACTGAAACCTAGATTGATTTAATAATCTGTGGATAAGGGGCGACTCCACTGTACTTGACTTTCTCCTCTTCCTCCACCTTTCTTTAGTCTAGGTAATCTTTTTGACAGCTGTAAGGAATATCAGAAAAGTTAGTTGGCTGTCAGGATTGTTACAAAATGAATTCAACTCCCAAGTACAATTTAGAGAGTTAACCTCCTCCGATTGCTAGAATTTGTACAGGTTCCCGTAGGCAAAGGAATAGAGAAGGAGAAGCAATGGAAATCAGATAGCACTGGTTTATTTACACTGATTAACTACCAGGTTAGTGGCAGCACTGATAGGTCTGTAGGTTTTCTTTCTTTCTGAGAAATTTTCTTTCGTTTCTGAGATTTTCTTTCTTTCGTTCTTTGTTTTTAAGTTTTTACCTATTTATTTTTGCGAGAGAGAGAGAGAGAGCATGAACAGGGTAGGGGCAGAGAGAGGGGGACAGAGGATCTGAAGCGGGCTCTGTGCAGACAGCAGAGAGCAGGAACCGGGAGATCATGACCTTAGCAGAAGGTAGATGCCCAACCACCCAACTGACTGAAGCAACCAGGTGCCCCTCTGAGATTTTCTAAATATGCATATCTGAATTTATGTACTTCTACAAATACAAATTATACTACCTCTTTCGTTATTCCCTCTTTTGTGTTCACAAAATTTCCCCCCATTTCTTCTGTGGAAGCAGTATGCACCAATCCCTAGATAGTCCTGAAAATGCTGCTTATTTGTGCCACTATTAGGCTTGGTCACCTAGTTTATTGTATTAGTGCTATCATGTCAGTATAATATGGGAAGAGGTTTGGGGTCCTAGGCTACCTTGTTTGGAACTTGGGCAGTCTTTTCTCAATGGTAATTCTAATCCTGGTTGGTTTCTTTCCAAATGCATAGAAACAGTATTATAATTCTATAATCTTAATTGTGCAAAACAAGCAAACAAAAAACTCCATGCTAGTTATTTTAAATTTATCTTACAGACACCAGGTAGCATTAAATTGAGCTATTTTCCTCAGTGTCTTTGTTCTTTGGTTCTGTTTTTGATACAAGTCTATTCTTCCTTAGTTGATTAAACCCATGTATTTTTAAAACGTTATTTAAATTTGAATCTGTCTATATATTGTATTTTTATCCTCATGATATTAATCCCAAGTTTTCTAAATGGTCTTTTCCTGATAACTTAGGTTTCTGGGCTTTTCTAGAAAACAAGGTCATTTCAGCTATTTGTGCCTTTTTTGATATGTAAAATGTTGGTGAAATATTTGGTGCAATTTTACTGGATTGGGCTCCAAGTCATAGGAAATAATGAGGAATGTCAGATATTACATTAAAAATCCTTATCAGATTCTCCAGGAGGGTGAGATGTTGTTGTTGTTGTTGTTGTTAAATTTTAACTTCTTAGAGATTAGGGTTATTTCATCTTTACTTACCCTACCTGGATGATCTGAGTTGTGAATAGGCACACTTTGTGTATGTGGTCAGTATGGAGCCCAGTGTAGGTAATTTGGCTTTTTATTATGAACACTTAAATTCATTTGAGGTAGAAACATATATAATTAATGATGACAAGACCGATTTTCGGGTATGACAGAAGGGTCTAGACCTCCTTAACCAGGGCATAGACCACATCTACTATGTGTTTTGAGGTTTAAGAAGGGGAAAATAAATTGCAAGAGGTAAGCTGAAAGAAAATAATGGTAAATATTTGTGAATATTTAAGAAAAAGTAGTACAAGAAAATGTAAAGTAGATTTATTGACATACGTGATATGGGAAGATAGAAACAGTGCAAGTTATACTGAAGTTATTAATAGTAAAGTTAACTGGGGCCTAAGGTGAGAGAAAGTTCATGCTCCAGTACCATGCAATAGTAACAAGCAGAATGTTTTGCTGTTCTACATGCTTCATCAGGCTCAAAAGTTAAAATGCCATTGCTTCCTTTGAACTTGCCTGTCATGTTTTATTTCATGATAAATTATACAATATTACCTTCATAAACAGCATCTGAACTGTAGGGAGCCTCTTTTCTCTAGTTATTTGGAAAGACAAACAACTCTGCATGCTCTAATAAATGATGTTTCTTCTAATTCCAAGATTTTAATTGTTGAATTGTAATCACAAGGTATAGATGATATATTTGTTTAATTAAGAAAGTCTGATGTTCATGAGGAAATAAGAAAATGTGCAACAGTGGCATATAAGAGTCAACACCAAGGGCTAAGATTTTCACGACTGAATTATCTTTGTGTCTACAATTAAATACAATTCATCTATCACATCATATTTAAGGGAGATAGTTTAAAATGCTTTAGGGGCGTCTGGGTGGCTCAGTCGGTTAAGCGTCCGACTTCAGCTCAGGTCATGATCTCACTGTCTGTGAGTTCGAGCCCCGCATCCGACTCTGTGCTGATGACTCAGAGCCTGGAGCCTGCTTTGGATTGTGTGTCTCCCTCTGTCTCTGCCCCTCCCCTGCTCATGCTCTGTCTCTTTTTGTCTCAAAAATAAATAAAAACATTAAAAAAAATAAAATGCGTTATATGTTTATGAATCTGTAGTTTACATTGTATTCATCTGAACACCTAAAAACTTGGCTTTGAAGTAATTTTTGGTTGTATAGTTTATTAGCAGCTTAATTTTTTTCATCTTTGACTCCATTTGGGTATATGAATTTAAAATGAATTCAGTTAAAGGGCAAATAAACGATGATGAAAATAGGATGGGAGTGACAACAAATTGTTCCCTTTTGGTAGAAAGGCAAGAGAACTGCAGTGGGAGTCAGACCGTGTCAATTCTGGTCCCAGGTCAACTTTCACTCATGATGGCACCTTTATCTTCCAGAACCCCTGTGACATAAACTGGATAGTTGTTTAACAAATAAGATTCCCTTTTCCTGTTGGACATACACACTCTTTTGCATTTTAGAAGTGCCCATTTGACTGAATTATGGCCAATGAACTCTCATACAAGTGATGTACACCATTTCTAGTCCTGGTGCACAAAAATTCCCACAGGCAAATGTTTCTTTCTTTACTCATTTGCTGAATGGAGAAAACTCAAAGCCCTAGTGATGAGCAGGTTCACAAGACAAAATAATCCCGGGACCCTGAATGACTTCATGAAGCAGAACTCCTTTTGCGGTTTCAAATTGAGCTATTGTCCGAGTTAAAAATAAGCATTTCTGCATTAAGTTACTGAAAATTTGAGGTTATTAGAGCAATTAGCCTTCTCACTAATACAATAGACAGGTTTCCTTCTGGTTTTAAATTCATGATTTGCCAAAAATCATGAAGAGTGAGCTTTGAATGTGAAGACATTTTCAAAAGCAAAAACCTTTATAAACCTAAGTAAAATTTTTCTAGTAGTCAAGGTAGACCCCCCAGAAATATTCAAAATCATTTACATTGAATTTATTTTATTTTATTTATATATTTATTTTTTTTAACGTTTATTTATTTTTGAGACAGAGAGAGACAGAGCATGAACAGGGGAGGGGCAGAGAGAGAGGGAGACACAGAATCAGAAGCAGGCTCCAGGCTCTGAGCCATCAGCCCAGAGCCCGACTTGGGGCTGGAACTCACAGACGGCGAGATCATGACCTGAGTTGAAGTCCGTCGCTTAACCGACTGAGCCACCCAGACGCCCCATACATTGAATATATTTTAAAATATAAATGTTTATTCATTTTTGAGAGACAACCTGAGGAGAGGGGCAGAGAGACAGGGGGACAGAGGATCCGAAGCAGGCTCCATGCGGTCAGCACAGAGCCGGATTTGGAGCTAGAACTCATGAACTGTGAGATTATGATATGAGCTGAAGCTCAACCGACTGATTCACCCAGGCACCCTAATATTTATTTGAATAAGGCAGTGCTTATTCAAGTGTTTTGCACAATTTCAATATGCATAATCTTTAGTCACCATAGTTTAAACAACACCGGTTTTCCAATAGCACATTTCATATTTTAGTTGTTACCGTGTATTAACTGAGCATAAAATACAGACTTCACTTCTCTTCACTAGATCTTTGGTCCACAAATTACTACATAAATAACAGATATACATTATGATTAGTGACCAATCATGTCATTTCTTTCAAAAGATGTTGGTGATTTTCCCAGTGTGCATATTATTAAATTAATGTTGAATGCAAAGTTGTCTAGCTTCTTTGTCGTCCATTGCTAAACCCCTGTGACATTTTACACAGATGGATACTTGGAAGAGGAAATTGGCTAACCACTGTGAAAGTAAGGAAACAAAAGATGATAGTGTTGGAAGTGAAATTCCAATTGAATGTAAATGTAGTTCTAGAAGGAATAGATCACTGTGGGCATATTAACACTGCCATCAGAGAGATTAGATATGCATGCAGCCAAGGGAATTTAGTAATGGTGAACTTATTAACATACACCAGGAAAGGAGTTGTGATGAAAAAGAGAGAGATGTTCCAGAGAAAGTGGCATTGGCATAAAACTTAACATTAAAGGAGTATTTGGGGATATGTCATGACATTGAAAATACAAAGATAAAATGGGAGAAGCCGATCCAAACAGGAATATCACAATTTTCAAGGCATAAAAGAGGTACTTGCTCTATGTTGTAGTATATGGTAAGGAAACACGTTCACAGTACTCTTTATAAAAATTTTATAGTGAAGAATTAAAGCATTTTAATTCTTAATGGTTCTGTTTTAAATTATAGTATGTTGAATAAATATCATCTTTACTATTTTTTCATTTCCCTATATATTTATAACCAACCTAAGAGAGTTTTAAATGTTTTGACAAAAAATTATGAGTCACAATATAATTCTAAATCTTCCAATTGGTTATGAAGATCAGTTTGTACAATTTCAGCTTTTACAGTCCTTTCACATGGGTGGATCTTTTCTGAATTCTCTGTGTGGTTCTATTTACGCAAACACCTAATCTAATACCAATACTACACTGTCTTGATTACTAGAGATTTATACTAAGTCTTCAAAACACCCTAACAAATTTTGTTGGTTTTCAAAATTGTTTTGGCTATTCTATGTTCTTTGGGCTTCTGTAATTTTCAAAATCAACTTATCAATTAAAAAATATCCTTCTGGGATTTTGATTGGCATTATTATTGAATCTATAGCTCATTTTTGGAGCAATTGTTATATAGTTTGAATCTTCTGGGGAGTTGAAGATGGTGTATCTCTCCATATATTTTGGTCTACTCTAATTTCTCTAAGCAATACCTGTAAGTTTCATTCTACAGATCTTATATATGTTATGATTATCTCTGCTAAGTATTTCCTTTTTAAATTTTTACTAGTATATATGAAATCATTTTATTTTATTTTAAAGTTTATTTATTTTGAGAGAGAGGGCAAGTGAGTGGGGGAGGGCAGAGAAAGAGGGAGAGAAAAAGAATCCCAAGCAGGCTCCCCGCTGAACTGCGGAGCCTGATGTGGTGCTTGATCTCCAGAACCCATGAGATCATGACTTGAGCTGAAATCAAGACTGTGTCACCTAGGCACCCCTGAAATCATTTTAAACATTCACATAATTTAAAAGATTTTTTATTTTTAAGTAATCTCTACACCCAATGTGGGGCTTGGACTTACAACCCTGAGAGTCCCAGGCTCTACTGACTGATCCAGCCAGGGCTCCTGACATTTCACATAATTGAAAAAAAAAATTAGTGTTTATTTATTTTTGAGAGAGACAGAGAGACAGAGCGTGAGTGGGGGAGGGGGAGAGAGAGAGAGAGAGAGACACAGAATCTTTAGCAGGCTTCAGGCTCTGAGCTGTTAGCACAGAGCCTGATGTGGGGCTTGAACCCATGAACCATGAAGCTGAAGACAGACGCTTAACCAACCGAGTCACCCAGGTTCCCCTTACATAATTTGTTAAAGTGGGTATTTATATTCATATATTTATATATTTATATCTTCAGTTCTTTGGATAAATACCTAGGAGTGGACTTTTAGATCATTGGTAAGTATAAGGTTAATTTTGTGAGAGAACTGTTCCTGAGTGTCTGTACTTTAAATATTTTTATTTCTATCTTATAATTTGATATATTTTCCATTTTCATTAAGTTTAAAGTATTAGAAAATTTCCATTGTGATTTTGTCTTTGAACCAGTGGTCATTTAGAAGTATGTTGTTTAATTTCTTAATACATAAATATTATATTAATATTGCTTTCTCTTATTGATTTATAGTTTATATACATAAAAAGCTTAGATCAAGAATATATTCTATATGATCTCAATGTATTTTTAAAAATTTTTAGATGTTTTCTTTATTTTTGAGAGAGAAAGTGCAAGCAGGGGAGGGACAGAAGATCTGAAGCAGGCTGTGTGCTGATAGCAGCAAGCCCCACCTGGGGCTTGAACTCACAAACTAGGAGATCATAACATGGGCTGAAGTCGGAAGCTCAACTGACTGAGCCACCCAGGTGCCCCTGATTTCAATATTTTTCAATTCATTGAGACTTGTTTCATGGCTCAGTGTATGGTTTCTTTTGGTTAATATTCCAGAGTGCTATTTGACCCTCCAAATTTTTTTTGCTTGGTTCTTTTGTCTGTGCTAACTATTGCCAAGAGAGCAGCATTGAAATCTCTGACTATATTTGTGGGTTTGCTTATTTTTCATTTTAATTCTATCAGTTTTTGCTTCATGTATTTTCAAGCTCTGTTTTTTTGGGTGCATATATATTTAGGATTTTTAGGTCTTTGTGATAAAGTGACCCCTTTATTATTACATAATGCTCTTCTTTATTCCCAGTAGTATTCCTTGTATTAAAGACTATTTTGTCTATAGTCATCCCAATTTTTTTTTGTTTAGTGTTAACATGTTATATCTTTTTCTATATATATTTTTAAAAGTCTGTCTTTTTATTTAATGCAGGTTTTTTATAAGTAGCATATACTTGGGTCTTGTTTCTTTGTGCAGTCCGACAACTTTGTTTTTTCATTGGAATCTTCAGATCATTTACATTCTCACATTTAGTGCAAGTATCAATATCATTGGTTTAAATTTACCCTCTTTATCTTTGTTCTCCACTTGTCCTATATGTTTTTTCCCATTTCCTCTTTTACTGCATTCTAATTGATTAATTGAGATTAGTTGAGTTTTAAGAATTAATTCCATTTTTATATCCACATTTAACTTTTTAGTTATATCCCTTTTTCTTAAAGTTTTAACTTTGCTCTGTTTCCAAAATATATCTTTACTTTTGAAAGGCAGCCTTCAGATAATGTTACACTGTTACAAATATTGTGAAAGACATTTACAATACATGGGAATGCAAGCTGGTGCAGCCACTCTGGAAAACAGTATGGAGGTTCTTCAAAAAACTAAAAATAGAACTACTCTACGACCCAGGAACTGCACTACTAGGCATTTATCCACAGGATACAGGTGTGCTGTTTTGAAGGGACACATGCACCCCCATGTTTATAGCAGCACTATCAACAATAGCCAAAGTATAGAAAGAGCTCAAATGTCTATTGATGGATGACTGGATAAAGAAAATGTGGTATATATATACAATGGAGTATTACTCAACAATCAAAAAGAATGAAATCTTGCCATTTGCAACTATGTGGAAGGAACTGGAAGGTATTATGCTAAGTGAAATTAGTCAGAGAAAGAGAAAAATCAGATGACTTCACTCATCTGAGGACTTTAAGAGACAAAACAGATGAACATAAGGGAAAGGAAACAAAAATAATATAAAAACAGGGAGGGGGACAAAACAGAAGAGACTCATAAATATGGAGAACAAACTGAGGGTTACTGGAGGTGTTGTGGGAGATGGGAAGGGCTAAATGGGTAAGGGGCACTAAGGAATCTACTCCAGAAATCATTGTTGCACTATATGCTAACTAATTTGGATGTAAATTTAAAAAAATAAAAAAAATAAAGTAAAATAAAAATAAAAATAAAAAAAGTTTACCACACAATATTTCTATTTCCCCTGACCTTTTTGAGCTATTGTTGTTACATATTTTATTTTACATATGTTAGTACTGACAAAATACATTGTTATTGTTTTTGCTTAATTAATTAAGCAATTAATTAACAATTAATTATCCTTACAAGATTAAGATATAAAAATTTGTCTTTTATATTCACCCATAAACTTACCACTTCCATCTGGTATCATTTTCTCTCTGCCTGAAGGACTTTTTTTTTACGTTTATTCTATTCCACGTTGATGGCATTATAGTGAAACTTTTTAGCTTTTGTTTGTTTCAAAAAGTCTCTATTTCATCTTAATTTTTGAAAGATATTTTTGCTGGGTGTGGAATTCTAAGCTTTTCTTCCAACAATTCAAATTTTCTTGTAATAATTTTAGTATGTCTTCCCATTGTCTCCTGGGTGGGTAGTTTGTAATGAGAATTTTACTGTCATTGTTATCTTTGTTCCACTGTCCATAGTGTCTTTTTTTCTGTTGCTGCTTTTACGCTTTTCACTTCATGTCTGGTTTCTAGCAGTTTGGTTGTAACATGCTCTGATGTGGTTTTTGTTTATTATGCTTGGATTTTATTGAATTTTTTGGGTTTGTGCTGTTATAATTCCTATCAAATTTGGAAAATTTTGGCCATCACATTGTCACGTAATTTTTCTCCTCTTGCCCTTTCTGGGAGCAGGTATATGTATTGTAGGCTTTTTGTTATTTTCCCCATGCCACCAAGGCCCTGTTTATTATTATTTTTTAAATTATGTTTTCTTTCTGTATTTCATTTTGAGTAGTTTCTATTACTGTGTCTTCAAGTTCACTGATATTTGTTCCTCAGTATCTAATCACTTGTTATTCCCATAAAGTATGTTTTGATTTTGGACATCAGATTTATATTTTTCCTTTTAATCCTGAGACTTTTTATATTTCTAATAGCTATTTTAAGGATTTTTACTGCTAATTATATAATCTCTGTCATGTCTGATCCGATATCTATTGATTATTCTTTTTCCTATTTAAAGTTCATATCTTCCTGTGTTCTGCATGCCAGATGACTTTTGATTTGGTACTGACATTGTGAAATATGAATCCCTGGGTGGGAGAACTTTCTTGTATTTCTTTAAAGAGTGTTGGAATTTGTTCTGATAGACAGTTATTTTGGATCAGTTTGATCCTTTCACACCTTCTTTTAAGCTTTGAGTGAATGAAGAATAACCTTTACTTGCTGTTCTACTCCCAAGTTGTTACCTTTGTGAAGAGCCGCTTAAATTCCCTGTGTATCAAGAAATCTCCCCATTCTGGCTGGTGCAAACAGGAATTATTCTCATCCAGTGTGAGCTCTCTGAATTGTTTATCCTAGTATTTTCTCATAGTTCTTTCCTGTGTCATGGGATTTTATCACATGCATATGTGGTAGAACGATGGAGGATCTCTTTGCAGATCTTCAAGCTTTCATTTATTGCTCCTCCCTCCGCTTGTGGCTTCTGCTCTGTAAATTCTAGCTCGAGGACTCTAGAACTCAGTATTCTCTTCCTGTATTTGGTGAGACTGCCTCAGGCAGAAAGCTGGTACAACCCCAGTGTTTATCTCATTGGTTTCTATTTTTTTTAGGTATCACAGTTTTGTTCTGTTTTCTTAGATCTCAAAATAGTAATTTTACATATTTCACATATTTTGTCCAATTTTCTACTTGCTTATGTTGGGAGGGAAATTAATCCTTGATGCTGAGTTCCATTCATAGCATTTTCACATTTTTAAATTAAAAAAACTCCAACTTTAGTGTGCCTAAAAATCATATGTGTATCTTGATAAACTAAGATTCTCTGATCCCACTTCAGAGTGTATGGGAAATGGTGCGCAATAGTTTTATAAACAGAGTCAGTAATCCTGTTACAAGTAATGCATAGATAAAATTTTGGAAACATTATTCAGGGAGCTATCTAAATTCAAGATTTCTTGAAGTATTCAGGATTTAGACAGGAAAAGGTAACTGAAATGAAATGAGGAAAATTATTAGAAAAACTAGAACACATTTTTGGAAATAAGAGTTATTATCACATTTCTCGAATATATTTTGATAGAGGCAATGATAATTTTTCAAAACCTTTTGGACCACCTGGGTGGCTCAGTTGGTTAAATGTCCAACTTCAGCTCAGGTCATGATCTCATGGTTGTGGGGGTCGAGCCCCACATCAGGCTCTGTGCTGACAGCTCAGAGCCTGGAGACTCCTTTGAATTCTGTGTTTTCCTCTTTCTCTGCACCTCCCCTGCTCATCCTCTGTCTCTTTTTATCTATTAAAAATAAATAAAAATGTTAAAAAATTTAAAGAAAAATTCAAAACCTTTTATTTTCTTGTGTTATCTTTTGTGTGTATTAGATACACAGAAGACTATAAATACTCATGTGCTATGAAAATTAGAGTTTGAATAAATAAAATTTTGGATTCAACACTTTGGAAAATATACATAATGGGAATACTTTGAATGTTTCTCAGATTGGCATGAGAAGAAATGGAATACAATACCTGTATATTTATTTTTTTGAATAAATGAATTAATAACCTTTGGGGAATCATTATTTAAACTTTTATTATGAAAACTTTCACATATACACAAAGTAGAGAGATATGTGTATGAGCCTGTATACCTTCATATACCCAATAACCAGTCTTTATAATAGTCAAAATTTTGCCTTTTTTTTTTTTTTTGGTAATGACATGCCATTATCACATCTAATAGAATTAACAATAATTCTCTAGTATCGTCCAATCCATACACCAAGTTCCATATGTTGTATTTAATTGTTATGTTTCTTGAGTTTTTTTTTTATTCTGTAAAATCTTCCCTACCTCTTTCTTGGTGTGTGTTTTATTTTTTTTTATAATTTTTTTTAATGTTTGGTTGTTTTTGAAAGAGAGAGAGATAGCTCAAGTGGCGGAGGGGCAGAGAGAGAGGGACGGAGTATCCAAAGCGGTCTCTGTGTTGACAGCAGAGAGCCTGACGCGGGGCTCAACTCATGAACCATGAGATCATGATCTGAGTCGAAGTCAGATGCTTAACCGACTGAGCCACCCAGGTGCTCCCTTGGTGTGTGATTTAGTAGAGGTTTCAGGTCATTTGTCAGATAGTATAGTACTAGTCAGTTTTAATATTTGAGATATAAATTGTCTAGGGGTTTTGTCAAAATTCTTCTTCAGTAGGTTTGGGAAGAGCCCTAGGATTTTGTGCTTCTCTCTCTTTTTTTTTAAGTTAAAAAAATATTTTTTAAATTCAAGCACAATTAACATATAGTGCTGTATTAGTTTCAGGTATACAATACAGTGATTCAACAATTGTATACATTATTCCGTGCTCATCACAATAAATGTATTCTCAATCTCTGTCACCTATTCTCTGTCACCTAATTCACCCATCACCCTCTCCTCCCACCTTCTGGCAACTACCATTTCTCTGCATTTAAGAGTTCATTTAAGAGTCCTTTTTTCCTTCAAATTCCAGTTAGTTAACATACGGTGCAATATTAGTTTCAGGTGTGGAATTAGTAATTCATCGCTTACATACAAAACCCAGAGTTTAACATTCTAAGTACCTTCCTTTACCCATCACCCGTTTAACCCATCCCCTGCCCACTTCCCCTTCCCTTCCCCTCAGTTTATTCTCTATATTTAAGAGTCTGTTTCATGGTTTGCTTCTCTCTTTTTTTGTATAATGTTTATCTGTTTTGTTTCTTAAATCTACATATGAGTGAAATCATATGGTATTTTGTCTTTCTCTGACCTATTTCGCATAGCATAATAGCATAATACTTTCTAGCTCCATCTATGTTGTTGAAAATGGCAAGGTTTCATTATTTTTTTTATGACTGAGTAATATTCTGTTGTATATATAAAGGACTTCTTTTAATTCATTCATCAGTTGATAGACATTTGGGCTTTTTTCATAATTCGGCTATTGTTGATAATGCTGCTGTAAACATTGGGGTGCATGTATCCTTTTGAATCAGTATTTTTGTATCATTTGGGTAAATACCTAGTAGAGAAATTGCTAGATCATAGGATGGTTCCATTTTTAACTTTCTAAGGACTCTCCATACTATTTTCCAGAGTGGCTGCACCAGTTTGCATTCCCACCAACAGTATCAGAAGGCTCCCCTTTCTCTGCAACCTCACCAACACCTGTTGTTTCCTGTGTGGTTAATTTTAGTCACTCTGACTGGTATGAGATGATATCTCATTGTAGTTTTATTTCCTTGATGATGAGTGATGTTGAAGGATTTTTTATTTCTAGCCAACTCCCAGATGTTGTCTATTTTGATGGACCGAGGACCAGACTTAGAATAGCCAGGTTTCATAGCCCAGTATACACTTTATTTTTTTTAAATTATTGTCTTATTATTATTTATTTTATTAAAAATGTTTTAAATGTTTATTTATTTTTGAGAGAGAGAAAGAGACAGAGCAAGAGCGGGGAAGGGGCAGAAGGAGAGGAGACACAGAATCTAAGGCAGGCTCCAGGCTCTGAGCTGTCAGCACAGAGCCCAATATGGGGCTTAAACCCACAAACTATGAGATCATGACCTGAGCTGAAGTCAGATGCTTAACCAACTGAGCTACCCAGGCGCCCCTGATTTTTAAAAAATTCTTAATGTTTATTCATGTATTTATTTACTTTGAGAGAGAAAGAGCAGGGCAGGAGCAGAGAGAGAGGGAGAGAGAGAGAATCTGAAGCAGACTCCTAGTGTCAGCTCATAGCCCAGTGTGGGGCTTGAACTCATGAACCATGAGATCATGACATGAGCCAAAATCAAGAGTTGAATGCTTAACTGACTGAGCAACCCATTTTAAAAAAATATTTATTTATATATTTTTTATGTTTTTAGAGAGAGAGAGAGAGAGGGTGCACATTCAAGCAGGGGAAGGGGCAAAGGGAGAGAGAGAGAGAGACAGAGAGAGAGAATCTTAAGCAGGCTCCGTATTTAGTGCAAAACCCAGTGCAGAACTCAATCCCACAACTCTGGGATCATGACCTGAGCTGAACTCAAGAGTTCAATGTTAAACTGACTGAGCCACCCAGGTGTACCTACACTTTATCAGAAGCTGCACTTAGTAAGATCCCTAGTTAATTCATAGGCACATTAAAATTTGAGAAGCATGGCTATCAAATGAGAAAGCTGGACCATATAGAGTAAGGAAATGATTTTTTTTTTTTTTTTTTGTTGCTTTTCCTTAATCTCTTAAGAGTAAGGTCTGATTTGCCTTTTGCTTAGCTTCTGTTCTGATTGGTCAATCTGCTTGTCTGATTGATGCCCATGTCATTCTGGTCATTAAATATTTTGAATGTTTTCTCTGATTTTTGTGTATACATGTATATGTTCATCTATAGATTTCACTTTAATGGACTGCAAGATATTTATGAGATACTCAAGATTATAATGAACACAATTTTTTTCGTGTTCATAGTAGGTTTTCTTTGCTTTTTTCTAAACACAAGGAAACTAATATATATAACTATTAAGTCATCATCGGATTATTAATAAACATCTCATGGTTTACATACTTACCTTCTAAAAATCATCAAAATTCCCTTTCACCAGCCATGCTTATAGTCTTAATTTTCTCAGAACATTAGAAGAAAGTGTCAACTGATGATGAGGAATTTGATTGCATCTCTGTGTGCTCAACACTCAGATAAGTACTTGGCTTTCGTTTTCTTACTGTCAGTGTTCAAGATTTTTCAGTAGTAAGTAATGAAGAGAAGATATGTTATAGAGTACAATAGGAATATTTGTTGAAAAATTGGATAGTAGTTTCAAACATTATCATAAAAAGAGCTAGGCATATATTAAGAAACCTTGACATTAACAGCAAAGAAAGACTTTTAATTTTTGAGGATTATTTAAAAGACTAAGGTAAAAATGAGATGTTAAAGCAGGGCATATTTAAAAAATAATTGATCTCAAAAATACTTTACTTGCCTAAATTATGTTACTTGATTTTCTTCATTATAGATATTTTTCCTTTCTTTCTAGAGGAAAGTACTTTCTAAAAGTAATTTTTATTTTCATTTTTACATGGTATTATAGTTGTATATATCCATAAACAACATAGATGTTTTTGTTGCTGTGGTTGTTTATATTTTTTGTTTTCTTTTGTTTTTGGTGTGCTTTTGAACTTTATTTAGATGGTATCATGCCTGTAAGCATCAGTATGAACGATTTAATATTTAATGTTTTCTTCATTTAATATTATGTTTCTGAGAAATATCCATGTTGTTATGGTTCATTTATTTTATTTGCTGATTTGTATCCATTATGAGTATATCACAATATACATGTATTCATTTTCCTGTTGAAGAACATTTAAAATGTTTCCAAATTTTTCTGTTGCAAAGGATGCTGCAACAAGGTCAGGTACATTACTCTTAGAATATATTTGAGAATTTTCCTATTGTAAATACCTAGAGTTGGAATTGTTGTATTTTATCTGTGGGAATTTTCAATCTCATTAGATGATACAAAATTGCTCTCTGTGGTGATTTTAACACTTATGAACCCAGTAACAGCATATAAGTCTGTTGTAGACTCTAAAGTTCTCTTTTGGCCAGCAAAAGAGCGGACGCAGGATTAAAATGAGAGATGGCTAATGTCTAGGAAAAAGACAAGAGCCCCAAATAAGGGTCCTTGCCCCATATTTAGTCAGATCAGAAGGCTTACAAACTGATGGGCGTGCACAAAGGGACAAAGAAACTCTGAACATTAACTTGGGGACGTGAGGGGAAAAAGGGGGTTTTGAAGATATACAGTGTTTGGGGTTTGGGTTAATACAAAACAAAATCTGGGCGCCAGGCAGTTGGGAAGAAGGTTGTTTACGGCAGACATGAGGCAGCACCTCTGTTTATCTTAGTGAGCCTAGGGGAGGAGACAGATAGGGGGAATAACCTCAGGGTTAACAAGGCACCTTTTCTTTTGTTAACCATCTCTGCTCTGGGCTGCTTTGCCTGCAGTCCATAGTCCAGTCCACCAATTTACATAATCTGGCCCTATTCTCCTGTGAAAGCAGCTTTCTGCTATAGTACTAAATTTGGGGTGCTTTCACCCTGAATATTTAATCTTTTTATTCCCATATATTGGGCACCTTTGTGCCATTTCTATTTCAGGCTTTGCCTCTCCCTCTCTATTTTGGGGGCTCTGCACCCCCTCCTTATTTTGGGGTGCATTTGCACCTCCCTATTCCTGACACCTTTGTGCCTCCCTATTCTCGGGGTCTTTGCACCCCTTATTTTTGGGGTGCCAATCTGGCTTACCCAAACTTGGGTGTGAGCATTTTATGGCTTTGTATTTCTTTATGCCTTGTTAACCCATTGGTGTAAGTCTGGGGGATTCCTAAGCTTACCTCCCACGGTAGTCCTCGTTTTTCTTTATCCTTGCTTAAAGCTACCTGTTGTTTGTTTGTTTGTTTGTTTGTTAAGAAACCTGGTCTGAAGAACTGCTGTCTGGGTATGGTATCTTGAGAGAATGGTTAATTTATTTAATGTTTATTGCTTAATTCCATCATTCTTGAGTCAATTTAGTTACCTCTGTCTTTCTAGAAAAATGCATATGAATATCTTGACAATCTTTTTTTTTTTTTTTTAATTTTTTTTCAACGTTTTTTATTTATTTTTGGGACAGAGAGAGACAGAGCATGAACGGGGGAGGGGCAGAGAGAGAGGGAGACACAGAATCGGAAACAGGCTCCAGGCTCCGAGCCATCAGCCCAGAGCCTGACACGGGGCTTGAACTCACGGACCGCGAGATCGTGACCTGGCTGAAGTCGGACGCTTAACCGACTGCGCCACCCAGGCGCCCCTCTTTTTTTTTTTTTTTAACGTTTATTTATTTTTGAGACAGAGAGAGACAGAGCATGAACGGGGGAGGGGAAGAGAGAGAAGGAGACACAGAATCGGAAGCAGGCTCCAAGCTCTGAGCCATCAGCCCAGAGTCCAACTCGGGGCTCAAACTCACGGACTGCGAGATCGTGACCTGAGCTGAAGTCGGACGCTTAACCGACTGAGCCACCCAGGCGCCCCTTGACAATCTTTAACATACCTAAGTTTCGTTTAATTTTTCACTTTCAATATTGTGTAGTTTCAGCATCCTCTTTTTTCTGTAAGTCTTATTGGAGATATATTTCTGTCATTAATTAAAAATAGTTTTCCTGTGCTTTATAATTGTTTATTAATTTATTATTAATTTATTATTTGTTTTATTTTATTTATTTATTATTTAAAAAAATTTTTTTTCAATTTATTTTATTTTTTAATTTACATCCAAGTTAGTTAGCATATAGTGCAATAATGATTTCAGAGTAGATTCCAGTGATTCCATTCCCTGTGTGTAACACCCAGTGCTCATCCCAACAAATGTCTTCCTTAGTGCTCCTTACCCATTTAGCCCATCCACCACATACACCCCCTCCAGCAACCTTCAGTTTGTTCTCCCATGCAAGTACTAACCAGGCCCAACCCTGTTTAGTTTCTGAGATCAGACAAGATCAGGTGCGTTCAGGGTGGTATGACCATCGACTGTTCTCTATGTTTAAGAGTCTCTTATGTTTTGTCCCCCTCCCTGCTTTTATATTATTTTTGTTTTCCTTCCCTTATGTTCATTTGTTTTGTATCTTAAATTCCACATATGAGTGAAGTCATATATTTGTCTTTCTATGACTAATTTCCCTTAGCATAATTCCCTCTAGTTCCATCCATGTAGTTGCAAATGGCAAGATTTCATCTTTTTGATTGCTGAGTAATACACCATTGTGTATATATACCACATCTTCTTTATATATATATATATATATATATATATATATATATATATATATACACTGAATGTTTTGGTATATACATGGCCATGATTGTTTTATCTTTGAGAACTGTTTCTTTTATTATTATCTAAGACCTATCTCTGTTAATGTCTTCTTTTTTTGTCTTATGTTCTACTTAGACTGACATTAATACTACTTCAGCTAGTTTCTTTTAGTTTGTAAGTTTGCATATTTTTCTTCATCTTTTGTGATCTTGTCCTGTGAGGGTACTCAGGCTAACAGATCCAATTTTTAAATCTGTATGGACCTTGGTACATTCTTAGGTACAAGGTTTTGCCTGTGACTACCACTTACTTAAGGGCCAACTGGCTAGAAGTAAGCACTTTGCCAGTCTGGATCAAGAACCAACTATGAATCTTCCTGTTGGTACCTCTACTCCAGATAGACAATATTTGATATTAATGTTTCTTTTCATTTTTCTTAAATTTTTTTCCCTGCAATTCTGGTAGATTTTAGAATTTCTTTATGCTTTTTTTCTACTTCCTTTACTAGCTCCACTATTTATTTATTTATTTATTTATTTATTTATTTATTTATTTGAAATTTATTGTCAAATTTGTTTCCAAACAACACCCAGTGCTCATCCCAAAAGATGCCCTCTTCAATACCCATCACCCACCCTCCCCGCCCTCCCACCCCCCATCAACCCTCAGTTCTCAGTTTTTAAGAGTCTCTTATGCTTTGGCTCTCTCCCACTCTAACCTCTTTTATTTTTTTCCTTCCCCTCCCCCATGGGTTTCTGTTAAGTTTCTCAGGATCCACATAAGAGTGAAACCATATGGTATCTGTCTTTCTCTGTATGGCTTATTTCATTTAGCATCACACTCTCCAGTTCCATCCACGTTGCTACAAAGGGCCATATTTCATTTTTTCTCATTGCCACGTAGTATTCCATTGTGTATATAAACCACAATTTCTTTATCCATTCATCAGTTGATGGACATTTAGGCTCTTTCCATAATTTGGCTATTGTTGAGAGTGCTGCTGTAAACATTGGGGTACAAGTGCCCCTATGCATCAGTACTCCTGTATCCCTTGGGTAAATTCCTAGCAGTGCTACTGCTGGGTCATAGAGTAGGTCTATTTTTAATTTTTTGAGGAACGTTCACACTGTTTTCCAGAGTGGCTGCACCAATTTGCATTCCCACCAACAGTGCAAGAGGGTTCCTGTTTCTCCACATCCTCTCCAGCATCTATAGTCTCCTGATTTGTTCATTTTGGCCACTCTGACTGGCGTGAGGTGATACCTGAGTGTGGTTTTGATTTGTATTGCCCTGATGAGGAGCGACGTTGAGCATCTTTTCATGTGCCTGTTGGCCATCCGGATGTCTTCTTTAGAGAAGTGTCTATTCATGTTTTCTGCCCATTTCTTCACTGGGTTATTTGTTTTTTGGGTATAGAGTTTGGTGAGCTCTTTATAGATTTTGGATACTAGCCCTTTGTCTGATATGTCATTTGCAAATATCTTTTCCCATTCCGTTGGTTGCCTTTTAGTTTTGTTGGTTGTTTCCTTTGCTGTGCAGAAGCTTTTTATCTTCATGAGGTCCCAGTAGTTCATTTTTACTAGCTCCACTATTTATTTTAGGATTGGGCTTCACAAATTTGACTATATATTGAACTCACCTGCAGAAGTTCAAAAACTAGTGACATCTGGTCTCTCTTCCTCTATCTCCAAACTATGATTTAGTTATTTGTGGGATAAAGCCTGGCATTGTGACTTTTGAAAGCTTCCCAAGCAATTCTAACGTGTACTATTACCTAGCTCTGTGTGATTTTCCTAGACAAATTTCTCTTTCTGCTAAAGCTGTTATTGGTCTGGCTCAGCAAGGAGAAAGAGGAGTATAAAGGGTCTCTTGGTTTAACTATAGAGTTATGAAGTTCTTTACTTACTTCAGGGCCCTTTCTGTTTCTTCTTTCTTTTAAATGTTTATTTATTAATTATTCAGAAAGAGAGAGAGAGATAAAGAGAGGGTGGGGGAGAGAGAAAATAAGCAGGAAGCGGCATAGACAGAGGGAGAGGGAGAATCCCAAGCAGGCTCCACACTGTCAGAATAGAGCCTGACATGGGGCTAGATCTCACAAACCATGAGATCATGACCTGAGCAAAAACCAAGAGTCAGACCCTTACACCTAGTACTGAGCCTCACAGTTGTCCTCCTTTACTTCTCTTTGTATATACTGTTTCTGAAATTTGGATATCTATGAAATTGTTCTTACCTTTGTATAGGTTTGTCTTGCATTCATTTGACTGTGGATTGTCTTTGTTTTTCTCTCTCAATTCATCTTCCTCAAATGCCCCCACATATTTGATAAATTGATATCATCATTATTTATTGTTGTTTAATACTATGTTAATAATATACTGTGACATATTTTCACTATTTATATAATGTAGGTTAGTACTAATATGTATGTATTCTGTTATTTCAAGGGACTCTGAAGAGGATAGTAGATGAGTTTGCTCAGATTCTTTATCTAATCTTTGCCTCTTCATTAAATTCTATCTTAAACCATTATATGAACTTATTGAACCTTTTTTATTGCTATACTCTATTCCTCAGAAAGCTCTGCACTGTAAATTTGTCTTCTTTCTGAGATGATGGACAGATTAGTTATAGTTTTCCTGAACTTTTTCCTCCCTGGGGTTTTGGACAGAAGTAGGTCCTGGGAGATTTGGAAAGAGAGGGAAAAGATCATTTCCATGGCTCCAGAGGTCACACTCTTGCCACATTGAATTCCATGTTCAGAAAGATATCAGATAAATGCTTTACATTAAAGGGGAAGGATATAAAAAAGTTTAATGCACCATTAAAAAACCAATTTTATATTTTAATTTAAAAGAGAAATCTTCAATTATGAAATTTTAGACACTAGTAAGATGTAAGTTATAGAATGAAATCAGGCAAGTAAACTTATTCCTTAGGCAGGCTTAGGGGTCTTCTTGATGTGACTTTATTAAATTGGGTGAAAATATGCTTACAAGTTAACAAATATGTTTTGCCTAAGAATGTGACTAGAGTTAATGCATTTCATTATATTTTATATTATGTATTTCTTACCTGATCTCCTGTTTTTCATTTTCTGTTGTGTTAAAACCTTAATTTACTATTTATTGTGCTTACAGAATATATCTAATTCTAGGTCCCAGGGAATGTGTTTTCATCAGTATGGGGAACCATATGGTGACAGGTTTATGGATTAATAGTGGGAAATAATAAATATTTACTAGATGAAATACACAAAACAGTTGAATAGATATTGTTCAATCTTCTTTACAATAGTCACCAAGAGACCAGTTGAAAAATATCAGCACTGAATTGTTATTTTTTGAGAAAATTTATAACAATTGAAAGCAGAACTTTAAGATGAAGTTGCCGGCACAGTCTTACAGCATCATCCCTAGGTACTGTCAGTAAGATTGAAAATTTTGATCCCTATCATTATTTTCTACATAGTACATTCACAGACCGAACACAGGTAAATAATGTTCTTCAGTGAATTCCATTCATCGCGCCAGTATCTTGAAAGGCACTTTACATCAGTGCTTTCTATCATATATCAACAGGGGATTACTAGTCTCAGCTCTTCTGATTGTACTCTGAAAACTCTGGTATTTATCTTAATCCTCTCTCTTTTCCTTTACCAAGATATCTTTTTCATATCACTCAGGCAATTTTGCTCGGCATTTTCTTTGGGGATTACAATTTCTTTTATGTCTCCTGGGGTCTCTTTTAATAACTAGTAGAAGGGAATTAGGGACTCCAGCTTTGCTGATTTGTGTGTGTGCTCATCCAACCTCACAGCAGTCCTTTTATATTCCTAATAAACACTTTAAGAGACTCAGCTTTCCCTATTGTATGGCTGCCTTTCAGATGATTGACTTCTACCAATTAACAACTGGTAAATGACTTCACTAAGAAAGGAAAAAACCTCACCTTTGCTTTCTTATGATAGAAGGGAGGCATAAACACAATCCTACCATTGGAAAATTTTCTACAGAAAACATTTGGGGGAAAATCCTGCTAACTATTAAGAGGAGTGAAGTAGAATTCAAATTTGATTGATAAAGACATATTTATGTTTTATAGCAAGAGTGTCACGGTAAATTTATTTTTATGCTTCAATGATTAAAAGTTTAATTATAAAATAAAATGAAATCGTTCTTTATCAGTAAAATCACCTATTATTTTTACATTTTTTCAATTAAAAAATGTTTTTAAAGTAGGCTCCATGCCCAACATGGGGCTTGAACTCACGATCCTGAGATTAAGAGTTGTTCACTCTACTGACTGAGCGCCAGCCAGGCATCCCTAAAATGACCCATTTTTATTTAAAAATATTTTTAAGTTTATTTTATTGATTTTTGAGAGAGAGAGAGAGAGAGAGGAGAGAAAGACAGAGAGGGAGCGTGCACACACAAGAGGCGGAGGGGCAGAAAGAGACAGAATCCCAAGCAGGATCTGCACCATCAGTGTAGAGCTTGATATGGGGCTCAAACTCATGAACTGTGGGATCATGACCTCAACTGAGATCAAAAGTCGAATGCTTAAGGACTGAGCCACCTAGGTGTCCCTAAGATGAACTATTTTTAAACCAAGAATTTTGGGAGGGGAAAGTGGGTGATGGGAATTGAGGAGGGCACCTGTTGGGATGAGCACTGGGTGTTGTATGGAAAACAATTTGACAATAAATTTCATATTAAAAAAAAAGAAACCAAGAATTTTATTGTGAAAATTTAATAAGAACATTTTAACTTATTTTATTTGTTTTAACATTGAAACCAAACACAATTTTCCCATCATTTTTTTTTTCAGGCTACCCTTAGGCAACAATGTAACTTGCGTCTCTCAGTATCTTGTTTTTCTCTTCTCTACTCTTGTTCTTACTTGGTAGTATTGATCCCTCTCAGGAAGGTAAAGTTCTTATGTCCTCTGTTCTTTTGTCTTCTCTTTAAAATTCCCATCTTAAGAAAGCACTTATTGATTCATTCACATTAACAGACATTTTATTAAACTTCATGAATTTGAATTTTAACATAGGACAACCTTCTAATTTTGCTGACACCTATAAATGAAATTCAAATTAGGCATACATTGGAGTAGAGAAATTTGGGGGAAATTTAAACTTGCCATTGAGGTTGAAAATCACAATATATGACTACTTAGTCTAGATTTGCACTGGATTGTCTTTGTCAACAGCACCGTTACCACTTCCTGCTGAGGTTCGGGACTATGTTTTGAAGAACGCTTGGCTTCGAATGGCACTAGTTTAGAGTCTTCCAAATTTCAGTGGGCTTTTTTTGCCAATAGGATCAGTTCTTTTACTGTTGTCTAAGGCAATTAGTCTCCCATCACATGAAGAACAAATGATGAGCTCTCCTGAAGTAATCATCTTTCTGAAAAATGCCAGTTATCCTTAAAATTCAGTCCCACTTGTTATCGTTTCCTCTAAACCTATAATTAGAAATCCTTGTGTACCACAGGAAGATGGATACAAAGTGTGATACCAAACATGTCAAAAGTGATCAGTATATGCATATCAGTAAGCAAACACTCTGGATTCATTGTGCTGTCTTGAGCACCAAGGACAGACTCTATTATGAGTTTGCTCAGGTGGTTGACTAAAACCTGAACCCAAGGGTGGCTATTGTCAGAGTCTGGGATTTGATTTGACTTTCTTTATAAGGTAACAAGGTAGCCTGTTACAGAATACATGAGACTCTTGGGGTCAGATATAAAGACCTTTATTACTGCACAACAAGCAGTGTGGGCATAACTTGTGCATCATTTCCCCTGTCTTCTCAGTCTCAGAAGGATAATTCAGAGGGCATGAGTAGATGATGTTCATGCTGTGGGTTTGTATTATATATGAGGAACAGTGAGCTTGGGGAATCTACCTATTCTATGGCAAGGATATGTTTTGACTGATGGAGACATTACTTCCTACCTGAAATGATCACTGAAAACACAACCATGGGAAATAGCTTGAAGTAAAGAGCAATGCAGGGCCTTGTATTCATGGAACTGACAAGAACATCCAGAAGTACTCAGAGTATATATGGAATGCCTTTCCCATAAATCTATTCCTGGTCCTAAATGTTCTTGGCAATACTCAGATTTTCACATTTATATACATTTCATGGATCATTCTGATTAATCTGAAGGATTGAAGCTGAGAAACAATCCATTCAATTTGGATAAGGTAACATTTAATTAAACATGCATCATTTAATTAAAGATGCTATTAACAATGACTCCAGGCATTAGAGTGAGACCAGCCTGTAGTATTGACCTCTTCTATGTCTCTCAAAGTCCTAGTCTCAGTCAAGTGTGATTAAGTCTCAACAGGATCAGTATGTCTGTTTCAGACAGGCAGGATGTAATCTAAGTCAAGTGTATTATCCATTATGGCCTTTTCAAAGGAGTTTAGACTGACCTGCTGATCTTTGGTTTCATTGTCAATGATTATAGGGGCAACAGACGGTACAAAACCAATCTTCATTCCCAATGGAGAGAAATTCTGTGGACCATTCCCTCCACCAACAATCGTAAAACTTGAAGAGCACAGGTAACTCCAGTTTGGGATTTGTTGGTAAACCTGATTTAGATGACCATTGCCGTGTTTTGGTTTAACCACGTGGACAGTATAATCAAGTAGTTGCAGCCTTGATTGCTATTCTTGGCATAACCCAAGGTTGCTTGGATATCAGAATATGACAGACAAATATGAATTTCTCTCAGTCATATCAAAACACAGTTGTGTCAGTCTTATGTTTGTACACACATGAGGAGAGATCCATGTACTGAAGCTGGTATTGATAGCACTGGGAATAAGAGAATAGTTAATAATCAGTCCCGTCCAAATGGATTTTTTTGTTTTTATAGCACATAGATAGGGACAACAAACCTGACAGCAAGTTAGATTGTCAGGTGCAGCTGCTGTTTAACTCAGAGCACAGTAATTGTTAAAATGTACATACTCAGTAATTAGTGAGTATACTCATTTTGGTTCCCTGGCCTATTGAGTGACAAGGAGGATCAAATGGAAGGCCTTGGAGCTGCTGCTTCTTGCCATAATAATAAACAAAAGCAATAGGGATTTCCTGCAGTGACTTCAGACATTTGAAGCACCATCACATTTAAAAAAAAGTAGAAATGATGATTCATATTACATTAAACTTGTCTATTAAACTTGTCTGTTGTGTAAAGAAGACAGACAGCACTTGGAGAAGGACTTAATCAGATAGTGACTTCATTAGCAGGTAGTGTTCTGGATGTGATTTCTTTACTTGAACAAATTGACTTTGTTTATAGTTCCTGGTATACAGCTACTGATCAGGCAGATTCTTTTGTTTTCTTTATTACTTATTAATAAAGACATATCAGAAGCAGTTGAATAAGAAGAAAAAGTGCACAAGTGAAATTTCAGAGGAAGGTGCATTCCACAAACAGACTAGTTAGTACTGTGGCTATTAGGGAATGCAAGGATGGCACAGGATGAGTTCTAATAAGTAGGGTAGGGCTTGATGGTGTAGGACTTTTTAGGAAAGAGTTTAAGTACAACATTTTAGATTTTATTTTAAGAGTAATGAGCAGGGCATTGATATGATTTGATTTATAATTTAGAAGAATTTTTTAGCTATTATATGAATAATGGATTGAAGTGGGGCAAGAGTATCAGGCAGAACTAGAAGACTATTTGAGAGTGCAAGTGAGAGATGATGTTGACTTGGACTGATACAGTAGTAGTAGAGATGCAGTGAGATGCAAGGATTGGGGAAATATTTTCAAAAACAGACTTAGTAGAATTTTATGATGGAGTGAAGGTGAGAAATCAAGGATGACTCTAGGTTTTTGGCTTGCACAACTGAGTGGTTAATAGTGCAGTTTACTGAACTAGAGAAGACATTATGGGTGAGATAAGAATTTGAAGAATGTAGGGAGACGATATGGTGGGTAAGTGGGAAGACTGAGAATTCTTTTGAGCACCTAGTGTTTGAAATGCTTAACAAATAGCCAGTGGGGACAATAGGCAGTTGGATATATTAGCCTGATGTTCAAGGGAGTGGTCCTGAACAGGTTAGATTTTAGATTTTAAAGTTATTAAAGGTGGTATTTAAAGACGTGAGGTTTATTAGAGATAAGGAGACTGTAGAGATGTGATGTAGGTCTATTCATGGCCAACACTGGAGCACTTCCAACATTTAGAGGTTAAGCAGAAGAGGAAGAGACAGCACAGAAATCTGATGAATGAAGTAGAAGAAAAACAAGAAAAAGTTGGGTCTAAAAGCCAAGAAAAGAAAGCATTTCAAAAAGGAACAAATGATCAACTAATTTCATTTCATTTCATCTCATCTCCTCTCATTTCATTTCATTTCATTTCATTTCATTTCATTTCATTTCATTTCATTTGTTTTATTTCATTTTATTTTTTAAAACCACTTTATTGAGGTATTATTGACATACAAAAAGTTGTACATGTTTAATGTATACAACTTGATGAGTTTGGCATTATGTTCATCCATGAAACCATTACCAGAGTCCGTGACATAAGCATATTCATCACTTCCAAAAGTTTCTTCCTGCCCTTTTATTTATTTATTTGTTGGTTGGTTGATAAGAACACTAAACATAAGATCTACCCTACTAGCAAATTTTTAAGCATATAATACAGCATTGATAACTATCGGTGTTAATGCTATACAGATCTCTAAGACTTATTTATGATGTATAACTGAAACTTTCATTAATATCTCCATTTCCCCCTACTTCCAGACCATGTCAAGTATGATTCTACTCTTGATTCTATTAGTTTGACTATTTTATTTTATTTTTTTAACTTTATTTTTTATTTTCAAAATGTTACATCCAAATTAGTTAGCATATAGTGCAACAATGATTCCCGAGTAGATTCCTTAGTGCCCCTTACCCATTTATCCCATCCTATCTCCCACAACCCCTCCAGCAACCCTCAGTTTGTTCTCCATATTTATGAGTCTCTTCTGTTTTGTCCCCCTCCCTGTTTTTAAATTATTTTTGTTTCTCTTCCCTTATGTTCATCTGTTTTGTCTCTTAAAGTCCTCATATGAGTGAAGTCATATGATTTTTGTCTTTCTCTGACTAATTTCACTTAGCATACCCTCCAGTTCCTTCCACATAGTTGCAAATGGCAAGATTTCATTCTTTTTGATTGCCGAGTAATACTCCATTGTGTGTATATACCACATTTTCTTTATCCAATCATCCATCAATGGACATTTGAGCTCTTTTCATACTTTGGCTATTGTTGATAGTGCTGCTATAAACATGGGGGTGCATGTGTCCCTTTGAAACAGCACACCGTATCACTTGGATAAATGCCTAGTAGTGCAATTGCTGGGTCATAGGTTAGTAATATTTTTAGTTTTTTGAGGAACCTCCATACTGTTTTCCAGAGTGGCTGCACCAGCTTGCATTCCCACCAACAATGCAAAAGAGATCCTCTTTCTCTGCATCCTCACCAACATCTGTTGTTGCCTGAGTTGTTAATGTTAGCATTCTGACAGGTGTAATGTGGTATCTCATTGCGGTTTTGACTTGTATTTCCCTGATGATGAGTGATGTTGAGCATTTTTTCATGTGTCGATTGGCCATCTGGATGTCTTCTTTGGAGAAGTGTCTATTCGTGTCTTTTGCCCATTTCTTCACTGGATGATTTGTTTTTTGGGTGTTGAGTTTTATAAGTTCTTTCTAGATTTTGAATACTAACCCTTTATCTGATATGTCATTTGCAAATATCTTCTCCCATTCTGCAGGTTGCCTTCTAGTTTTGCTGATTGTTTCCTTCACTGTACAGAAGCTTTTTCTTTTCATGAAGTCCCAGTAGTTCATTTTTGCTTTGGTTTCCCTTGCCTCCAGAGACGTGTTGAGTAAGAAGTTGCTGCGGCCAAGATCAAAGAGGTTTTTGCTTGGTTTCTCCTCTAGTATTTTGATGGCCTCCGGCCTTACCTTTAGGTCTTTCATCCATTTTGAGTTTATTTTTGTGTATGGTGTAAGAAAGTTGTCCAATTCATTCCTCTGCATGTCGCTGTCCAGTTTTCCCAGAACCACTTGCTGAAGAGACTGTCTTTATTCCACTGGATATTCATTCCTTCTTTGTCAAAGATTAGTTGACCATAAGTTTGTGGGTCCATTTCTCTATTTTGTTCCATTGATCTGAGTGTCTGTTCTTGTGCTAGTACCATACTGTCTTGATGATTACAGCTTTGTAGTATAGCTTGAAGTCCGGGATTGTGATGCCTCCTGCTTTGGTTTTCTTTTTCAAGATCCTTTTGGCTATTCGGGGTCTTTTCTGGTTCCATACAAATTTTAGGATTATTTGTTCTAGCTCTGGGAAGAATGCTGGTGTTACTTTGATAGGGATTGCATTGAATATGTAGATTGCTTTGGGTAGTATTGACATTTTAATAATATTTGTTCTTCCAATACAGGCGCATGGAATCTTTTTCCATTTTTTTGTGTCTTCTTCAATTTCTTTCATAAGCTTTCTATAGTTTTAAGTCTATAGATTTTTCAGCTCTTTGGTTAGATTTATTCCTAGGTATTTTATGGTTTTTTGTACAACTGTAAATGGGATTGATTCCTTTATTTCTCTTTCTGTCACTTCATTGTTGGTGTATACGAATGCAGCTGATTTCTGTGCATTGATTTTATATCCTGCAACTTTGCTGGATTCATGAATCAATGCTAGCAGTTTCTTGGTGGAATCTTTAGGGTTTTCCAGATAGAGTATCATGTCATCTGTGAAGAGTGAAAGTTTGACCTCCACCTGGCTGATTTGAATGCTTTTTATTTCTTTGTGTTGTCTGATTGCAGAGGCTAAGACTTCCAATACTATGTTGAATAACAGTGGTGAGAGTGGACATCCCTGTCTTGTTCCTGACCTTAGGGGGAAAGCTCTCAGTTTTTCCCCATTGAGGAGGATATTAACATTGGGTCGTTCATATATGGCTTTTATGATCTTGAGGTATGCTCCTTCTATCCTTCTTGAGGGTTTTTATCAAGAAAGGATGCTGTATTTTGTCAAATGCTTTCTCTGCATCTATTGAGAGGATCATATGGTTCTTGTCCTTTCTTTTATTGACTCGATGAATTACGTTAATTGTTTTGTGGATATTGAACCAGCCCTGCATCCCAGGTATAAATTCCACTTGGTCGTGGTGAATAATTTTTTTACTGTATTGTTGTATCTGGTTGGCTAATATCTTGTTGAGGATTTTTGCATCCATGTTCATCAGGGAAATTGGTCTATAGTTCTCCTTTTTAGTGGGGTCTCTGTCTGGTTTTGGAATCAAGGTAATGCTGGCTTCATGGAATGAATTTGGAAGTTTTCCTTCCATTTCTATTTTTTGGAACAGTGTCAAGAGAATAGGAAGTTCAGTTTCAAGAGAACAGTTTCTTGAACAGAGAACTGTTCTTGGAACAGTTTCAAGAGAATAGGAAGTTAGTTCTTCCTTAAATGTTTGGTAGAATTCACCTGGAAAGCCATCTGGTCCTGGACTCTTGTTTTTTAGGAGTATTTGATTACTAATTCAATTTCCTTACTGGTTATGGGTCTATTCAAATTTTCTGTTTCTTCCTGTTTCAGTTTTGGTAGTGTATATGTTTCTAGGAATTTGTCCATTTCTTCCAGATTACCCATTTTATTGGCATATAATTGCTCATGATATTCTTTTATTATTGTTTTTATTTCTGTTGTGTTGGTTGTGATCTCTCCTCTTTCATTCCTGATTTTATGTATTAGGGTCCTTTACTTTTTCTTTTTGATCATGCTGGCTAGTGGTTTATCAATTTTGTTAATTCTTTCAAAGAACCAGCTTCTGGTTTCATTGATCTGTTCTACTGTTTTTTTTGTTTCGATGGCATTAATTTCTGCTCTAATCTTTATTATTTCCTGCCTCCTGCTGGTTTTGGATTTTATTTGCTGTTCTTTTTCCAGCTCCTTAAGGAGTAAGGTTAGGTTTTGTATCTGAGATCTTTCTTCCTTCTTTAGGAAGGCCTGGATTGTTATATACTTTCCTCTTATGACTGCCTTTGCTGCATCCCAGAGATTTGGGGTTGTGGAGTTATCATTTTCATTGACTTCCATATACTTTTTCATTTCCTCTTTAACTGCTTGGTTAGCCCATTCATTCTTTAGTAGGATGTTCTTCAGTCTCCAAGTATTTGTTACCTTTCCAAATTTTTTCTTGTGCTTGATTTCAAGTTTCATAGCATTGTGGTCTGAAAATATGCATGGTATGATCTCAATCTTTTTGTATTTAGGGCTGATTTGTATCCTAGTATATGGTCTATTCTGGAGAACATTCCATGTGCACTGAAGAATGTATATTCTGCTGCTTTAGGATGAAATGTTATGAATATATCTGTTAAGTCCATCTGGTCCAGTGTGTCATTCAAATCCATTGTTTCCTTGTTGATTTTTTGATTAGATGATCTGTCCATTGCTGTGAGTGGGTGTTGAAGTCTCCTACTATTATGGTATTACTATTGATGAGTTTCTTTATGGTTGTGATTAATTGATTTACATATTTGGGTGCTCTCACATTTGGTGCATAAATGTTTACAATTGTTAGGTCTTCTTGGTGGATAGACCCCTTGATTATGATATAATGCCCTTCTGCATCCCTTGATACAGTCTTTATTTTCAGGTCTAGATTGTCTAAGATGAGTATGGCTACTCTGGCTTTCTTTTGTTGGCCATTAGCATGATAGATGGTTTTCCATCCCCTTATTTTCAATCTGAAGGTGTCTTTAGGTCTAAAGTGGGTCTCTTGTAAACAGCATAGAGATGGATCTTGTTTTATTATCCATTCTGGTACCCTATGTCTTTTGATTGTAGCATTTAGTTCAGTGACATTTAGATGAATACTGAAAGATATGAATTTATTGCCATTATGATGCTTGTAGAGTTGGAGTTTCTGGTGGTGTTCTCTGGTCCTTTCTAATCTTTGTTTCTTTTGGTATATATATATGTATATATATATATATATATATATATATTTTTTTTTTTTTTTTTTTTCATCTTTTCTCCCCTCAGATAGTCCCCCTTAAAATATCTTTCAGGGCTGGTTTAGTGGTCATAAACTCCTTTAATTTTTGTTTGGGAAACATTTTATCTGTCTTCTATTTTGAATGACAGTCTTGCTGGATAAAGAATTCTTGGCTGCATATTTTTCTGATTCAGGACACCAAATATATCCTGCCACTCCTTTCTGGCCTGCCAAGTTTCTGTGGATAGGTCTGCTGCAAACCTGATCTGTCTTCCCCTGTAGGTTAGGGACTTTTTTTTTCCCTTGCTGCTCTCATGATTCTCTCCTTGCCTCAGTATTTTGTGAATTTGACTATGATATGCCTTGCTGATGGTCGGTTTTTGTTGAATCTAATAGGGGTCCTCTGTGCTTCCTGGATTTTGATGTCTATGTCTTTCCTTAGGTTAGGAAAGTTTTCTGCTATGATTTGTTCACTTAACACTTCTACTCCTATTTCTCTCTCTTCCTCTTCTGAGACCCCTATGATTCTGGTGTTGTTCCTTTTTAATGAGTCACTGATTTCTCTAATTCTTAAATCGTGCTCTTTTGCGTTAGTCCCTCTTTTTTTCTGCTTCATTATTCTCTGTAAATTTGTCCTCTATATCGCTGAATCTCTGTTCTGCCTCATCCATCCTTGCCGCTGCTGCATGTATCAGTGATTGCAAACTCAGTTATAGCATTTTTAATTTCATTCTGGCTATTTTTTACTTCTTTTATCTCTGCAGAAAGGGATTCTAATCTGTTTTCAACTCCAGCTAGTATTCTCATTATCGTGATTCTAAATTCTGTTTCAGACATCTTGCTTGTATCTGTGTTGGTTAAATCCGGGGCTGTCGTTTCTTCGTGCTCTTTCTTTTGGGGTGAATTCCTTTGTTTTGTCATTTTGAAGGGAGAAAAGGAATTAATGAGGTAGAAAAATTGAAATTAGAAAAATTAAAATTAAAAATTAAAAACACACCCCCACACAAAAATCGAATAGATGATGCCAGATCCTAGGTGTGTTTTGGTCTGGGTGTTGAAAGTGGTTTGACATTTTAGAGGAAAAAAAAGGGGGGGAGAAAAAAAAGGAAATCGTTTGAGAATTTGAAAATATGAATACATTGAAGTAGACTAAAATGAGAAAATGGGGGTAAAATAGAATTGAAAAAATATACACAAAGGAAAAGAATATAGTAGAAAAAATTAAAGAAAAATATTTTTAATAAACATTTAAAAAAATATGAATTTTTTTCTTTCTGTATTCAAGAAAAAGAAAAGAAACAAAAATAGTAAAAAGATTAAAAAAGAAAAAAAGGAAATCGTTGAAAATTTGAAAAAGTGAATATACTGTAGTAGACTAAAATAAAATGAAGAAGAAAAGTAGAATTTGAAAAAATTTACATAAAAGCAAAAAATATAGTAAAAAAATTAAATAAAAATATTTTTAATAGGAATTGAAAGTAAAAATGAAGTTTTTCTTTTTCTGCATTCAAGAAAAAGAAAGAAACGAAAAAGAGAAAAAAGAAAAAGAAGGAAAAAAAGGAAATTGAAAATTTGAAAAGGTGAATACACTGAAGTAGATTAAAATTGAATGATGGAAGTAAAGTAGAATTTGAAAAAATTTACACAAAGTTAAAAATATAGTAACAAAAATTAAAGAAAAATATTTTTAATAAAAATTGAAAATAAAAATGAATTTCTTCTCTTCCCATATTCAAGAAAAAGAAGTGTAAAAGAGGGAAAAAAAAGAAAATTGAATAGATGGACCTAACAGATTGAAGTAGGACTGAAATTACTTCATTTTCCTCTAGAAGTCAGTCTATGTGGCGTTTTATAGTCCTTACACTAAGCCAGATGTGAGACTTATGTTCTTGAAGAGCGAAGTCGGCCCAGTTGGGCGGGCTCAGTGTAATGGCTCTGCTCTCCACTAGATGGCGCTGCTAGCCCACTGGGGTGGATTGTTGCAGAGCTCGTAGGTGCTTACACGCATGCGCAGGATCGGTGAAAATGGCACCAGCCAGCCACCCAGTCTGTTCTCCAAGATCAGCAATCGTGCACCCATCCTCTCTCTTCAGCTCTTGTCCACTCCCTGCTTTTTCACTCTCTGTGACTAGGCCCCAGGCAGTACCTCTGTCCCGAGTTTTGTCTCAGATGTGGCTGTTTTCCCTGGCCCCTTACTTCCGAAGGGCTGCGGCTTTGACCCATTCTGCCCATCTGTGGGAGGGTCTCACCGAGCAGTTGGCGAATGAGCAATGGCAGAACGTTGGCTGCACCCAGGAACGCTTGCTGGACCCTGCTGCTGCCGGTGCCCCTAGACTGCGGCCAGGTGCCAGCCTGCCCCCAGAAAAAGTTCGTGAGACAGTGTAGCAGCAGCGTTTCAGGGATTATGGAAAATCACAACACACATCTGGCACCAGGCTTCACCCTCAACAACTTTGTTCCAACACCAGCGAATGTGGCCGTTTTCTGGGGTCTGCTGGGACCAGGTGGCTTCAGCAGTCTCTACCGAATGTCCTTCCAGTAGTGGAACCGCTTTTCCCCATGTGTTCTGAGAACCTCCTGGACCCCACTCTGTTCCTGGGGATTCGCCCTTCCCACCAGAGCACCACCAGATATTGAGCTGCGGAGTTGCAGCCTTTGAGCTCCCCTTGTTTACAGTCTTAATGGAATTTAAACCCTCTCCTTTCTCCTTTCTCCCTTTTTAGTTTAGTCCCTGCGGCTGTTTCCAGTTTTCCACTTTCTCTCCAGCTGCTTTTGGGGAGGGGTGCTTTTCCCATATTCTCCCCTCTCCCCAGTCTTTGTCCTCTCTCTGCCCCAAAAAGTGGTTCCCTATCCTCAGCGGCTTCTTGCTCCCCAAATTCACCTCTTTGGGCCGTGTACCTGCTGAATTCTGTGGTTCAGGTTGTGCAGATTGTTGTGTTAATCCTCCGAGCAGTTTTCTAGGTGTGTAGGATGGTTTAGTGTTGATCTGGCTGTATTTCATGGATGCGAGACTCGCAAAAATCTTCCATGCTGTTCCACCATCTTGACTCCTCACCTAGTTTGACTATTTTAGATTGTTCATCTAAGTGGTATAATGTGGTATTTGTTTTTCTGCATCTGGCTTATTTTCTTAGCATAATACCCTCTAGATTCATCCATGTGGTTGCAAATGGCAGGGTTTCTTTCTTTTTTAAAATTAATCCACTGTGTGTGTGTGTGTGTGAGTGTGTTTGTGTGTGTGAGTGTGTGTGTGTGTGTGTGTGTGTGTGTGTGTGTGTGTGTGTGTGATATTTTCCTTATCCATTCATCCATTCACTAGACATTTAGGTTGCTTCCATGTCTTGGCTATTGTGAATAATGGTGCCATGGACATGTAAGTACAGTAGTACTTCTACGAGATTCTGATTTCAATTGCTGTGGAAATATTTGCTGAAGTAAGATTGCTGGGTTATAAGATAATTCTATTTTTGATTTTTTGAGGTACCTCCATACTGTTTCAATCGTTGCTATACCGATTTACATTTCTACCAACAGTGGACAAGGGTTCCTTTTTCTTCAAATCCTTGACAACAATTATCTTTAAAAAATTGTTTTAAAGGTATGTAGTGGTATTTCACTGTAGTTTTGATTTGTATGTTCTTGATGATTAATGATGTTGAACATTTTTCATGTACCCGTTGGTCATTTGTATCCCTTCTTTTTTTTTTTTTTAAGTTTATCTCTTCATTTAGAGAGAGAGAGAGCAAGTGAGCTCATGTGAGCAAGGAAGGAGCAGAGAGAGAGGGAGAGAAAGAGAAATACAGCCAGACCAACACTGAACCACTAACCACTAAACCACTAAACCACTAACCACTCACCACTAAACCACTGAGCAGGCTCCATGTTCAGTGCAGAGCCTGGCTCTGGACTTGAACTCATGCACTGTGAGATCATGACCTGAGCTGAAACCAAGAGTCAGATGCTCAGCCAACTGAGCCATCCAGGCACCCCTGTGTGCCTTCTTCGATGTAGTATCTATTCATGTCCTTTGCCCATTTATTAATCAGGTTATTTGTTTTTTTGCTATTGAGTTGTAGGAATTCCTTATACATTTTGGATATTAACTCTTTATCAGATGTATGGTTTATAAATAATTGCTCTCATTCTATAGGTTGTCTTTCATTTTTTTAGTAGTCTAAGTTAAAACTATCACAAGAGACAAAGAAAGTTAGTATATATTAAGAAAAATGTCGGGGTGCCTGGGTGGCTCAGTCAGTTAAGTGTCCGACTTCAGCTCAGGTCACAATCTCGGGGTCCGTGAGTTCGAGCCCCGCGTCGGGCTCTGGGCTGATGGCTCAGAGCCTGGAGCCTGCTTCCGATCTGTGTCTCCCTCTCTCTCTGCCCCTCCCCCGTTCATGCTCTGTCTCTCTCTGTCTCAAAAATAAACATTAAAAAAAATTTAAAAAAAAAAGAAAAAAGTGAATTCAACAGGAAGATATAACAGTTATAAATATCTATACACACAACATCAGAGCACTTAAATATATAAAGCAACCATTGTAGGATCTGAAGGGAGAAATAGATAGCAATATAAGAATAGTAGGAGACTTCAATACTCCAATTCCAATAATGGATAGATCATCCAGACGGAAAATCAATAAAGAACCAGAATACTTGAACAACATTATAGACCAAATAGATCAAGTGTTTTAAATGCAACCAAAATTTCAAATACAGTTAAGACAGAGAAATGGTCTTAATAGAAGAGAGATTATAGCGATTTTAACAAGTGGAGTCTTAGAGGTGTTTAGGGATGGAAGTGGTGGACACTAGTATGAGTTAAGGAGAAAATAAGATGGCTGAAAGACATACATAGAACTTAATCAAAACAAAAAATGGAATATACAACAGTCCCACAACAAAAATTATAAGAATAAAACAGAGAATCGCAAAAGCAAACAAAAAGCCCCAAACAACAAAATCCCAAACCTTTCTTCACATTAAATGCATCTTTGAGCCACATTCTAGTTTTTCTTTTACCACTTATTTTCCTCTCAAAGTAACCTATATTCCAACCATTCAGTTCTATCCCCATGTCACTCTAGATTCTGCCTTTCTCACTTGAGTAAACTGCTCTCTTCATGGTCATCAACGACTGCATAATTCTATTTCCTTCTCCTCTTAAAACTTTTCTCTTGATATCCACAACCTTCAATTACATTGTTTATCCCTTAAAACATCTTTCTTTCTTTCTTTTTTTGGCTTGTTGCTCTTCTTCCCTTCCTCAGATTGTATTTAACAATTTTTTTCCTTCAGTTTTTATAGATTCTTCCATATCAATTGCCCAGTATCTTGTGGTTTCAATGATTTCAATTATTCCTTCAGAATGAGTGATTCATACATTTAAATCTTAATCCAATTTCATTTCCAAGCTTCACATCAACATCTGTAGCTTTCTTATGAAACATCTTCACTTAGACAGCCTGCAAAACATCGTGTTGCAAACCTATTTCCCTTCCAGACTTTCTATGTGGTGAAGAAAGCACGCTCTCATGAAGATATTATTTTTATGTGGAGGTGGAAATTGTTCCAGGATCAAAGTAAATTTTATAGGAATAAGGACTCCTTTGTAAATTTATCTATTTTAGATCTTTAATATTTAAATGTAAAATAGCTATTGGCAAGAATATTTTATTCCTGCCAAATGCTAAGAGCCATTTAGGAAGCATGCTTTTATAGAGCAATTAATCAAATGTTTGGTGAGACATTAATGGTGCAAAGAGGGATTATCAGTATAAATTTTAATTAGTGACAGCATACTTCAGAGTCGAAACATGGTTTGGAATCTCTGATAAAACTATTAAACATTGGACATTTAGGGCATAGCATTTTCATTGTGTGTTACTGTAAGACACCATAATATATACATATGTATATAGCAAGTAAGTTAATGATTATGATTTTAATGAATTAACTTATTTTATAAGATATCTATTATATTTATCACAAGCATTAGTTAATATTACACAGATATAATGGTTATTCAAAGCATTTTTGTTAATAGGTAGCAGTTTTGCATTAACAAAAGAAAAGACATTTTATTCATAATAAGTTGAAGACATTCTAATGGAGGAGAAACTTATAGGATATGAAATTAATTTTTGTTCTTCATTCATAATATCAGATTCAATATGAGCCATGTAATGGAAAAAATGTTTAGGACAAATTTATTTAAATACCAAAAATATTATTATTCTAACATGAGAGGATCCATTTAACTTTTCTATTACGTAAGCCATTGAGTTCAGGACTTCAGAGATCTTTTTTTCTGGCATGGTATACAAAAATGAATTCAAGGCTAATAAATGGTGGGTCAGAGGAGAATAAAGATGGGTTAAAGGACACGGAAATACAGAATCAGGAAGTTTTAAGGAGGAAGTGATATTCAGGAAGGCCTTGAAGCATAAGGAGGAGTTACACAACTGGACATGGGAAAAAGAGTTCCAGGGAGAGAACATGGAATGAGCATTGAAGTGGAAATTGTCTGCATGGAGCTGAGATGAATTTAGTTTGACTGTCTCTGGGTGTGAAAAAGATGAAGATAAATTTGGGAAAAACATTATGAATATATTTGAATACCTGGCTCTGAAATTTGGACTTTTGGAGATAATGGACAACCATAAAATTCTTTTGAGTTGAGTGGGAAAATAAAGGCACTCAAACTTTAGAAAGTATAATCTGACAATGGTGTGTAAACTGCTTTGGTAGCTGGAGAGGAAGGATATGGGTAATTGGTTTCCTTGCAGATGTAGCCTATGTGTGGGGATAGGGCACCATGGCATTATTGCATTCCGCATGGTGAAAATGACTGTACTTTGCTCAGACCTGAAACTCCCATTTCCTATGAGAATCCTGTATGAGCTCCACTATGTGTCACCTTTATATGCAAATTACTTTTCTTTGTGCATATTTAACTTCTTGTTAATGGCAAACCCACACAGCCTTCATTGGTTTTTAGCTTTCTACTGTTGAAGTCAGGAATTTTACCTTCCTCATTTTGCATTTCAGACTAGTGCATGAAAATGTTAATTTTCTGGGAATCTTGGTTTTTCTAGTAAGAACAAGGGCTTTAGAAACAGGCAGACATGTGTTTGATTTCCATTTCTTGCTCTTATTAGAAAAGTCACAATTCCTTAAGCCTCTATTTCCTGACTGTGAGATGGGTGAAATAATACATAACTTAGGGTTTTTGAGAATTGCCAATGAGATAAATTGTGTGAAGAATTTAGCATATTGGTTTGTTCACACAGATGATCAATTGATGGTGCTGATTTTCCTCCTCATCTTAATTGACGTTTTACATCAGCATTACTGATGATTCGTTTAAGTTCATTTATTTATTTTGAGAGAGGGAGAGTGTGCGTGCACGCACATGCTTGGGGACAAAAGGAGGAGAGGCAGAGAGAGGAAGAGGGAGAGAGATAATTCCAAACAGGCTCCCTCAGCAGGGGCTCAAACTCATGAACCATGAGATCATGACCTGAGCTGAAATCAAGAGTCGGACGCCTAACCGACTGAACCACCCAGGCACCCTGATGATTTCATTTTTGAGCTCTCCTTCCCCTTTCGTCTTCTTTAACACCTCCTTTTCTTGGGTCTTCTCACATCCCTCTTTGGCCTCAGCATACCCTTCTCTGTCATTAGCCTTTCCTCTTCTTGTATATTGACCTTTCTTGGAGTCTCATTCTTAGCCCTCTTCTCTATACTTTTCCTGGGTGATCTCTCTAAGCCCACAATTTCAACCAATTCAATCCAAGCTTTTATGTCTAGTAGAATCTGTCCTCTTTAGTTTCATATCCATATTTCCTGCAGCAAGCTGAATGTACAATCTTAGATATTATGACACAAATATTTGAAACTTAACATGTTCAAGACTTAATAGGTTTTCTTCCTCCCTTTATGGTATATTTCTCAAATTCTGAGTAAATGGTGTCACTGTTAATTGATTTTTCCAAGCCAGTATCCTAGGAATTTCTCTAAATATTTCCTTATGCCTTACCTTCTGCTTGTGATCAAGTGTCACCTCCTAAATTGTTTTTAGTATGCCGTTATTTATTTCTCTTTTTTTTTTGGAAAGGGCTGTATCCTTCTGGCATGTTCACCTGCCTCCTTTTTTTTTTTCCCTCTGCAAATTATTTCAGAGTCTTTTGCTCAAATGCACATATGATCCCCATATCCATCTTGGTAAAACTCAACCTTCTTACCTTGACATACAAGGCCACTAGTGGTGAGACCTTGCCTACTTCTTTGGCCTCATCTATCTCACTAAACTATTGCATATCTCAGGGTGCAATATTAAAATGTTTTTGCAGAGATTGCTTTCTGTCTTTAGCATGACCTTTCCTATCTTGTTTCCAAGTCTTTACATGTCCTTTAAGCTCTCAGCTTAAAATCAATTCATTTAATATTTAGAAATTCTTATTAAGCATCAGCTATGTGCCAGGCACTGTGCTAGTCAGTCTTTTATGAATAATTCCTTTACTCCCAAGCACTTTTCATTATGTCTTGTGCACATCTCTATTACCAAATTGAATTGTCAAGATCTGCATATTCAACTGCCTCTTTTACTGAACCATGTGCTTCCAGAGGGCAAGAAATCTGTCTTATTCTTCTAGGTGTCATTAGTTCTTGACACAGTCATAGATAATCATTAAATGTGGAACAAATGAACGAATGGTTATTTTAAGCAAAATGTTAATAACATTTCTTAGGGATATTTGGAACGACATAATTTTTCAAGAGCTTAGTAGAACACAAATATTGTTTCCTGAAATTCTAAACCTACTGGGCTAGAAAATGAGTGTTTTAAAATAGATGGAACACCTCAGCATTCTAGTTAATTGGCGTGAATAATTTCTGACAGAAGGTTGAATATCAAGTAGCTATCTACTTTGCCTCTCTTTTGTATTTATCATAAATATTTTGATAGAAATTAGCAATAAGCCAAAGAGATGTTTACTCACAGATACCATTGCTTTTCATTTAGGGGTGGATAATGAACACTAAGAAGGCAGGCAAAGTTTCCAGGGAGTAATTGATGTTGATGTTTTGTGCTACCATGTGGATATTCTAAAAAAAGAAGAAGCTCTAAACTATCATTACATGCCTAATAGTTACAAGCAAGGGCCATGCAGATCAATGATTCTTTAATGAAATTCTGTGCAGCACATCACATACGGTCACTATCTTATTCTTACAAATAAGAAGCAAGAATGAACTATTGCATTCATGGGCAAGGAGGGCTATTTGGTTGGTACAACCCTAACTCCTTCTTTCATAAATAAGGGAATCGAGGGCCAGAGATTGACGTTAAAGTATTAACTTGAGGTGATAAAGCTAGCTAGTGTTAGAGGTACGATAGAAGTTAGACATGCTCATTAAAATTTCTTCCAATTGTTTTAAGTTCTGGCAGAAGACTCTGTGAACCATGGGGGAGCAAAGTTGGTATTATATTCATTTTAAGTAGATACATTAATCAGTCATTAATTATATATATTTGTTACTTATATGGTTAATATTTATGTGTCAAGTAGTTCATAGTTGATATTAATTTTATATCATAAGCCAAGATTTCACAGATTTTATTCACAGATTTTCCCTTTGTTCTTAAAAAAAATCAAGATAATCTCAGGTCTCCTTTCACTTTGCACAGATAAATGTGATTTATAGTGCCTAATGTAGTTCCTTACTTCAGGCCCTATGCAATGTTAAGTCTAGATTCCAGGTTTTATATTTCTAGTAGACTTCCTATACTTCCTAAAAAAAGTTATTAAGGTGAGTTTGTAACAGATGGCCAGGTTTCCAGGAGACCAGGGTTAGAACTTGCATGGGAAATAATATGATATAAAGGCTGCCTGATGGTCTGGGAGTGGACAAAGTTGGGGAAAGATGGGTAAGGGAAAGAGCAGTTGAACAGAAGAATTTAAAAAAAGCAAAGACAGTATTTAAGGAAGAAAGGAAAGAAGCAAGAATGTAAGGCAACAAAGTTAGACCTGGAAAGGTTCATTGAATTTCTGCCTGTTGGGTTAAGATATTGTGCTAGAAACCTTCAATAATCTCATTTAATCTTACACCTTCAGGACACATCCCATTTTACAGGTATGGAAATGAGACACAATGGGGTTAAGTTTGTGCCTAAGCTAAATATAGTAATTACTAAATTACTAAATATAGTAATCATCAGATAGGATTCAAACCCAGACTTAATATCTTCTTTTGAGACAGGAGGAAAAGCTCATTAAACATTTTTCAGAATGCTAGTTCACAATTGGTTAAGACTGTACTACCTTGATAATTTAATCCTTCTCACTAGGCTGATTTAAATGGCCCTATAGTACCTGCCCTTTGGAACTTTAATGATTCCTTAGCAGACGGTCCTGGAAAAAGGAGGCCAACTTAGAAGTCCTGAGTAGTCTGAAGATTAAAAGATGGGGGGAATTCTTCCATTGGTATCAGCAGGAGCATAAGAGTGAGGACCTCCCAGATGTTGGACCTCCTAGAAATGAATGAGACAGTAATGGTTTTCCTTCTTTGGCTGCAGAAATCCACACATAAATAGTGGGAACTAGTCCCTAAATGAGAAGTAGGGTATGTGTATGTTTTGGGGGGGGGGTAGTTGTGGTAGTGGTCTATTTATAAACCTGGGATGGGATTTGGAAACTTATATGATTAAGATTGTAATTATACCTTAGTTCTTGAGTGTTCCAAAACATGGTGTAACTTGGGAAGAAGATTGGTAGCAGATTAAGTTGCATTGCACACATTTAAGCATGTCCAAATGCCCAATACCTGCATTAAATTTTAAAAAAAATTTACAACCTGTGGCTTATAAAATATAATAATGTATTTATTATTTTCATAAGAATGGAACAGTTTCATTACATATAAAGAACTATATATGGAAAATTACAAGGAAGAAAGTGAAAAACCAGCCATTATTTGACAGAACAATCACTTTAAATAGTTGCTGAAGAGCATGTGTGTACAGATAGATACGATAGATAGATAGCTGGGTAACAATAATTTTAGAGAATATGTGATAATTCTCTACATGTAATTTTCAATTAAAGTATAACATTTCAGGAGCATCCGTGTGTCTCAGTAAGTTAAACATCCAACTCTTGGTCTTGGCTCATGTCATGATCTCATGGTACATGAGATTGAGCCCCAAATTGAGCTCTGTGTTGACATCCCAGAGCTGCTTGGGATTCTCTCTCTCTGCCCCACCTCTACTCATGCACATACTTGCTCTCTCTCTCAAAATAAATAAATAAATAAATAAACTAAAAAAATGTAAAATGTAATATTTCAAGAAAATAAAAATACAATATAACATTTCATGTACATTTAATAAAAAATCTTGAAGCTGAAGTTATTTCTTTTAATTTTTTTTAATGTTTATTTTTAAAAGGGAGACAGCGTGAGCAGGGAAGGCACAGAGAGAGAAGGGGACAAAGGATCTCAAGTGGGCTTTGTGCTGACAGCAGACAGCCCGATGTAGGGCTCAAACTCATGAACTGTGAGATGGTGACCTGAGCCAAAGTTGGAGATTTAACAGACTGAGCCACCCAGGCGCCCTGAAACTGAACTAATCTCTTAACTTCAGAATAAATATTTGTTTTTAATCATAAAGCCATATTAAGCCTTGAAGTAACTCTCTAGATTTAAAAAAAAATCTAAAAAATTCAAGAGATTGGATCATTGCCTTTTATTAAGTATATTTTTTCAACATTAGAGGGCAAATACAGATTGTTAGCTATAAATAAATACATTAGTATATTTAGATTTTTCTTCCTCCTCATCACTTCCCTTATATCTGGTTCTTTCAGACAATCCTGAGCTGATTTTATTTCTGTTCCATTTTTCTTAAAAAATAAATAAATTTCTGTTATCTTGCTATATTTCATGTATTTTTGTAAGCCACCACTTGTTCACAATAGGAACAAGGCAGAAAATAAATCACAGATAAACATAAAATATTGGAAGTGATTATGATTCAAAATGTTGACAGTCCTGACTCATGATTTACCAGTAATTTTTCTGTGTACACTACTCTGCGTAAAGGTTTCTTCTGACTTATATATTAATTACTGAAGGCACAGTTTAGAACAACACAGAAATCTCTCTAAATCAGTATTCACCTATTTGCTAATAACTCCTACATAAATTGTTGTGTCTCAATTTACCATTTATGAACAGTAGGAAAAAAATTTGCTTTTCTTTGCTTTGGTATTGAAATTGTGTTCTAGTATAGTGAGGCCATGAGGTGAGTGACTTCTGACTTACCATTTTTTAAATTATAGGTTGTTCAGCAAGCTCTGCCAGGATCAGGTCCTAAAAATGAGTTATTTTTCACATCTCAAAATCCAAGTTGAAACACTAGCTTGCTTGTTAAGATTAATTAACTAGAGGTAATACTTGCACATTGGCTCATTAACAGAAGAAAAATTGGCTCACTCTAATCACTCACAGAATTTTAGTAGAAAAGTTAATGATGAATGTAAGCAGAGCCTATATAAATACAACCCTTTTACTGTTTAGGAAAAAAAGAAAACATGATTTTTTTCCCCTCCCAGGTAGAGATAATTACCTAGTGTGCAATTCTCCTGCAGCTGTTTTCTCATCTTTATATGACCTCTCTTTCCTAGTGTTAGAAATCACAAGCTTAACTGTTTCTGATCTTGTATGGTTGAGCGGTATTGGATGTAATAACTGTGGAATTAGACACACAGTGGCTTTGTCCTAAATAGACTTGAACTTGGACAGGTTTCTTAGCCCTATGAGCCTCAGTTTCATCTGAAAAAATGATGGAGGTGAATTTGTGGGTCTCTAAGTGACTTCTATTCGTCAAAATTTTATTCTTAAAATAAGCTTATTTTATTTTAGCTCATTCTTAAATGAGCTAAGTTGAAAATATAAGAGTGTCAAGTTGCAATGCAATAATTTCAAAACATTCTTGAAACAAAATATATTGACTTGCTTGAACTTAAGCTTTTTTTTAAGTTAAAAATTTTTTTTAATGTTTTATTTATTTTTTAGAGAGAGAGAGAGAGAGAGAGAGAGAGAGAGACAGAGCATGAACAGGGGAGGGGCAGAGAGAGAGGAAGACACAGAATCTGAAGCAGGTTCCAGGCTCCAAGCTGTCAGTACTGAACCGCATGTGGGGCTGAACTTACAGACTGTGAGACCACGATCTGAGCTAGAGTCTGATGCTTAACCGACTGAGCCACCCAGGTGCTCCATTTTTTTTTTTAAGTTTATTTATTTATTTTGAGAGAGACAGAGACAGTGTGAGTCAGGGTGGGGCAGAGAGAGAGGGAAAATCCCAAGCAGGCTCTGCACCATCAGCACAGAGCCGGAAGCGGGGCTTGAACTCCACATCCGCATGAGTTAGGTACTTAACCAACTGAGCTACGCCAGGCACCCCTGCTTTAACTTAAGCTTTAAGTGGATTTGTGAAATAAAACAACTGTATTTGAATGCCCAGTCTTAACACAGAGGGTCTCACTGATGATGTTTCTACAATCAACACCATATTGCATCTCTGAAGCACTGTCATATTTCAGTCTATCGGGTTGATGGTTAATTTTTTTCAGTTTCCACTCTGATGGCTATCTTTGAATATTTGGAGCAGATGCAACACTTACAGTGAAAAAGGGAATCTAGTTATTTGATAAAACAAAAGTCATATGCCTGCTCACTTTATAATTGGTACAAATCCTGAGACTTTCAGCAGGGAACAAAACCAAGTACTTTCTACCAACTTTCAGTATAATGTTGTTGTTGTAACTTTGTTTTTGATTATGGTTTTTTGATTATGGTTATTAATTAAGTCCCATATATTTTGTAATCAATGAAAATTTTTTTTTTAACGTTTATTTATTTTTGGGACAGAGAGAGAGAGCATGAACGGGGGAGGGGCAGAGAGAGAGGGAGACACAGAATCAGAAACAGGCTCCAGGCTCCGAGCCATCAGCCCAGAGCCCGACACGGGGCTCGAACTCATGGACCGCGAGATCATGACCTGGCTGAAGTCGGACGCTTAACCGACTGCGCCACCCAGGCGCCCCAATGAAATTTTTAAATAAATCTGTCAGTAGGTTAAACGTAAATTTAAGTTATACACTGTTGAGTTTTCTTTTATCTTTTTATTTTTTTTTCCTTTTTTTTTCTTGGTGCAAAAAAGTGTTTTTGTTAAAGACAGGACCTGTGGGCAGAAAGAGTTTCATTGTGATTGTGACGAGCCATTGATTATATACTTTATTTTTTTTATTTTTTTTTTATATATGAAATTTATTGACAAATTGGTTTCCATACAACACCCAGTGCTCATCCCAAAAGGTGCCCTCCTCAATACCCATCACCCACCCTCTCCTCCCTCCCACCCCCCATCAACCCTCAGTTTGTTCTCAGTTTTTAACAGTCTCTTATGCTTTGGCTCTCTCCCACTCTAACCTCTTTTTTTTTTTTTTTTTCCTTCCCCTCCCCCATGGGTACCTGTTAAGTTTCTCAGGATCCACATAAGAGTGAAACCATATGGTATCTGTCTTTCTCTGTTTGGCTTATTTCACTTAGCATCACACTCTCCAGTTCCATCCACGTTGCTACAAAAGGCCATATTTCATTTTTTCTCATTGCCACGTAGTATTCCATTGTGTATATAAACCACAATTTCTTTATCCATTCATCAGTTGATGGACATTTAGGCTCTTTCCATAATTTGGCTATTGTTGAGAGTGCTGCTATGAACATTGGGGTACAAGTGCCCCTATGCATCAGTACTGTATCCCTTGGATAAATTCCTAGCAGTGCTATTGCTGGGTCATAGGGTAGGTCTATTTTTAATTTTTTGAGGAACCTCCACACTGCTTTCCAGAGCGGCTGCACCAATTTGCATTCCCACCAACAGTGCAAGAGGGTTCCCGTTTCTCCACATCCTCTCCAGCATCTATAGTCTCCTGATTTGTTCATTTTGGCCACTCTGACTGGCGTGAGGTGATACCTGAGTGTGGTTTTGATTTGTAATTCCCTGATAAGGAGTGACGCTGAACATCTTTTCATGTGCCTGTTGGCCATCTGGATGTCTTCTTTAGAGAAGTGTCTATTCATGTTTTCTGCCCATTTCTTCACTGGGTTATTTGTTTTTCGGGTGTGGAGTTTGGTGAGCTCTTTATAGATTTTAGATACTAGCCCTTTGTCCGATATGTCATTTGCAAATATCTTTTCCCATTCCGTTGGTTGCCTTTTAGTTTTGTTGGTTGTTTCCTTTGCTGTGCAGAAGCTTTTTATCTTCATAAGGTCCCAGTAATTCACTTTTGCTTTTAATTCCCTTGCCTTTGGGGATGTGTCGAGTAAGAGATTGCTACGGCAGAGGTCAGAGAGGTCTTTTCCTGCTTTCTCCTCTAGGGTTTTGATGGTTTCCTGTCTCACATTTAGGTCCTTTATCCATTTTGAGTTTATTTTTGTGAATGGTGTGAGAAAGTGGTCTAGTTTCAACCTTCTGCATGTTGCTGTCCAGTTCTCCCAGCACCATTTGTTAAAGAGGCTGTCTTTTTTCCATTGGATGTTCTTTCCTGCTTTATCAAAGATGAGTTGGCCATACGTTTGTGGGTCTAGTTCTGGGGTATCTATTCTATTCCATTGGTCTGTGTGTCTGTTTTTGTGCCAATACCATGCTGTCTTGATGATTACAGCTTTGTAGTAGAGGCTAAAGTCTGGGATTGTGATGCCTCCTGCTTTGGTCTTCTTCTTCAAAATTCCTTTGGCTATTCGGGGCCTTTTGTGGTTCCATATGAATTTTAGTATTGCTTGTTCTAGTTTCGAGAAGAATGCTGGCACAATTTTGACTGGGATTGCATTGAATGTGTAGATAGCTTTGGGTAGTATTGACATTTTGACAATATTTATTTTTCCAATCCATGAGCAGGGAATGTCTTTCCATTTCTTTAAATCTTCTTCAATTACCTTCATAAGCTTTCTATAGTTTTCAGCATACAGATCCTTTACATCTTTGGTTAGATTTATTCCTAGGTATTTTATGCTTCTTGGTGCAATTGTGAATGGGATCAGTTTCTTTATTTGTCTTTCTGTTGCTTCATTGTTAGTGTATAAGAATGCAACTGATTTCTGTACATTGATTTTGTATCCTGCAACTTTGCTGAATTCATATATCAGTTCTAGCAGACTTTTGGTGGAGTCTATCAGGTTTTCCATGTATAATATCATGTCATCTGCAAAAAGCGAAAGCTTGACTTCATCTTTGCCAATTTTGATGCCTTTGATTTCCTTTTGTTGTCTGATTGCTGATGCTAGAACTTCCAGCACTATGTTAAACAACAGCGGTGAGAGTGGGCATCCCTGTCGTGTTCCTGATCTCAGGGAAAAAGCTCTCAGTTTTTCCCCGTTGAGGATGATGTTAGCTGTGGGCTTTTCATAAATGGCTTTTATGATCTTTAAGTATGTTCCTTCTATCCCGACTTTCTCAAGGGTTTTTATTAAGAAAGGGTGCTGGATTTTGTCAAAGGCCTTTTCTGCATCGATTGACAGGATCATATGGTTCTTCTCTTTTTTTTTGTTAATGTGATGTATCACGTTGATTGATTTGCGAATGTTGAACCAGCCCTGCATCCCAGGAATGAATCCCACTTGATCATGGTGAATAATTCTTTTTATATGCCGTTGAATTCGATTTGCTAGTATCTTATTGAGAATTTTTGCATCCATATTCATCAGGGATATTGGCCTGTAGTTCTCTTTTTTTACTGGGTCTCTGTCTGGTTTAGGAATCAAAGTAATACTGGCTTCATAGAATGAGTCTGGAAGTTTTCCTTCCTTTCTATTTCTTGGAATAGCTTGAGAAGGATAGGTATTATCTCTGCTTTAAACGTCTGGTAGAACTCCCCTGGGAAGCCATCTGGTCCTGGACTCTTATTTGTTGGGAGATTTTTGATAACCGATTCAATTTCTTCGCTGGTTATGGGTCTGTTCAAGCTTTCTATTTCCTCCTGATTGAGTTTTGGAAGAGTGTGGGTGTTCAGGAATTTGTCCATTTCTTCCAGGTTGTCCAATTTGTTGGCATATAATTTTTCATAGTATTCCCTGATAATTGTTTGTATCTCTGAGGGATTGGTTGTAATAATTCCATTTTCATTCATGATTTTATCTATTTGGGTCATCTCCCTTTTCTTTTGAGAAGCCTGGCTAGAGGTTTGTCAATTTTGTTTATTTTTTCAAAAAACCAACTCTTGGTTTCGTTGATCTGCTCTACAGTTTTTTTAGATTCTATATTGTTTATATATGCTCTGATCTTTATTATTTCTCTTCTTCTGCTGGGTTTAGGCTGCCTTTGCTGTTCTGCTTCTAGTTCCTTTAGGTGTGCTGTTAGATTTTGTATTTGGGATTTTTCTTGTTTCTTGAGATAGGCCTGGATTGCAATGTATTTTCCTCTCAGGACTGCCTTTGCTGCGTCCCAAAGCGTTTGGATTGTTGTATTTTCATTTTCGTTTGTTTCCATATATTTTTTAATTTCTTCTCTAATTGCCTGGTTGACCCACTCATTCGTTAGTAGGGTGTTCTTTAACCTCCATGCTTTTGGAGGTTTTCCAGACTTTTTCCTGTGGTTGATTTCAAGCTTCATAGCATTGTGGTCTGAAAGTATGCATGGTATAATTTCAATTCTTGTAAACTTATGAAGGGCTGTTTTGTGACCCAGTATGTGATCTATCTTGGAGAATGTTCCATGTGCACTCGAGAAGAAAGTATATTCTGTTGCTTTGGGATGCAGAGTTCTAAATATATCTGTCAAGTCCATCTGATCCAATGTCTCATTCAGGGCCCTTGTTTCTTTATTGACCGTGTGTCTAGATGATCTATCCATTTCTGTAAGTGGTGTTAAAGTCCCCTGCAATTACCACATTCTTATCAATAAGGTTGCTTATGTTTATGAGTAATTGTTTTATATATTTGGGGGCTCCGGTATTCGGCGCATAGACATTTATAATTGTTAGCTCTTCCTGATGGATAGACCCTGTAACTATTATATAATGTCCTTCTTCATCTCTTGTTACAGCCTTTAATTTAAAGTCTAGTTTGTCTGATATAAGTATGGCTACTCCAGCTTTCTTTTGGCTTCCAGTAGCATGATAAATAGTTCTCCATCCCCTCACTCTCAATCTAAAGGTGTCCTCAGGTCTAAAATGAGTCTCTTGTAGACAGCAAATAGATGGGTCTTGTTTTTTTATCCATTCTGATACCCTATGTCTTTTGGTTGGCGCATTTAATCCATTTACATTCAGTGTTATTATAGAAAGATAGGGGTTTAGAGTCATTGTGATGTCTGTATGTTTTATGCTTGTAGTGATGTCTCTGGTACTTTGTCTCACAGGGTCCCCCTTAGGATCTCTTGTAGGGCTGGTTTAGTGGTGACAAATTCCTTCAGTTTTTGTTTGTTTGGGAAGACCTTTATCTCTCCTTCTATTCTAAATGACAGACTTGCTGGATAAAGGATTCTTGGCTGCATATTTTTTCTGTCTAGCACACTGAAAATCTTGTGCCAATTCTTTCTGGCCTGCCAAGTTTCAAAAGAGAGATCAGTCACGAGTCTTATAGGTCTCCCTTTATATGTGAGGGCACGTTTACCCCTTGCTGCTTTCAGAATTTTCTCTTTATCCTTGTATTTTGCCAGTTTCACTATGATATGTCGTGCAGAAGATCGATTCAAGTTACGTCTGAAGGGAGTTCTCTGTGCCTCTTGGATTTCAATGCTTTTTTCCTTCCCCAGTTCAGGGAAGTTCTCAGCTATTATTTCTTCAAGTACCCCTTCAGCACCTTTCCCTCTCTCTTCCTCCTCTGGGATACCAATTATGCGTATATTATTTCTTTTTAGTGTATCACTTAGTTCTCTAATTTTCCCCTCATACTCCTGGATTTTTTTTATCTCTCTTTTTCTCAGCTTCCTCTTTTTCCATAACTTTATCTTCTAGTTCACCTATTCTCTCCTCTGCCTCTTCAATCCGAGCCGTGGTGGTTTCCATTTTGTTATGCATTTCATTTAAAGCGTTTTTCAGCTCCTCGTGACTGTTCCTTAGTCCCTTGATCTCTGTAGCAAGAGATTCTCTGCTGTCCTGTATACTGTTTTCAAGCCCAGCGATTAATTTTATGACTATTATTCTAAATTCACTTTCTGTTATATTATTTAAATCCTTTTTGATCAGCTCATTAGCTGTTGTTATTTCCTGGAGATTCTTCTGAGGGGAATTTTTCCGCTTGGTCATTTTGGATAGTCCCTGGTGTGGTGAGGACCTGCAGGGCACTTCCCCTGTGCTGTGGTGTATAACTGGAGTTGGTGGGCGGGGCCGCAGTCAGACCTGATGTCTGCCCCCAGCCCACCACTGGGGCCACAGTCAGACTGGTGTGTGCCTTCTCTTCCCCTCTCCTAGGAGCGGGATTCACTGTGGGGTGGCGTGGCCCATCTGGGCTACTTGCACCCTGCCAGGCTTGTGATGCTGGGGATCTGGCGTATTAGCTGGGGTGGGTAGGCAAGGTGCACGGGGGCAGGAGGGGCAAGCTTAGCTCGCTTCTCCTTAGGTGATCCACTTCAGGAGGGGCCCTGTGGCAGTGGGAGGGAGTCAGACCCGCTGCCGGAGGTTTGGCTCCGCAGAAGCACAGAGTTGGGTGTTTGCACGGAGCGAGCAATTTCCCTGGCAGGAACCGGTTCCCTTTGGGATTTTGGCTGGGGGATGGGCGGGGGAGATGGCGCTGGCGAGCGCCTTTGTTCCCCACCAAACTGAGCTCTGTTGTCAGGGGGCTCAGCAGCTCTCCCTCCCTTTGTCCTCCAGCCTTCCCGCTTTCCGAGCAGAGCTGTTAACTTATGACCTCCCAGACGCTAAGTCGCGCTTGTTGTGGGAACACAGTCCGTCAGGCCCCTCCGCTTTTGCAAGCCAGACTCGGGGGCTCTGCTTGGCCGGCGGGCCGCCCCTCCGTCCCGGCTCCCTCCCGCCAGTCCGTGGAGCGCGCACCGCCTCGCCGCCCTTCCTACCCTCTTCTGTGGGTCTCTCGTCTGCTCTTGGGTCCGGCGACTCCGTTCTGCTAATCCTCTGGCGGTTTTCTGGGTTATTTAGGCAGGTATAGGTGGAATCTAAGTGATCAGCAGGACGCGCGGTGAGCCCAGGGTCCTCCTACGCCGCCATCTTCCCAGAATTCTGATTATATACTTTAAAGTTGGGGACAGGGTAGAGATAATCGAAGTCTCTAAAGGGATTTCTGTAAGTCTCTAAAGAAGACTTACAGGATCCTGGAGGTCTGGCTACAGCATTGAGGTTTCACATATTCTTTGTCTTCATAAATATTTCAGTGAGAATATGTGTTATGCTCTTCTACTTAGATGTTTCATATGTAGAAAACTAAGTTAGGGTTTTCTAGTTAGATGCCATCTTAATCAGAAAATTGAATCCATGAATCTTCATTCCTCTCACTAGGTAGAAAATGTCAGACCAGATCATCTCTAAAGGTCCCTTACCTCCAAATGGCTGTATTTCTTTAATTTGTGCTTGGAGCAATTGAGGCATCTTTATTTTTCTCAGTTAGTGATAATGTCACTCATTCTGAGTTTATCCAAACTACTGGATATACACGCTCTGTGCTCCCTCCTAACCACTCAGGTTTACTTTAGAGATGTTAGTAGATTGATACAATTAAACATAACCCATTTAAAATGATTGAAAATTACATGTAGTTAAGTCATTATTAGAAAATAGTCTTTAAAAGTTTCATTCATCATCTGCGTTTAGCAGCCACAGTTATTGTATTTAGTTTGGAATTTCAGTTCTTTAATTCACTACTTATCTTGGGACTGAATATTGTGCCCACTAGGAGTCATGTGTTTGTTTCTTCACTGGAAGCCATGATAGCTTCTTCCAGCGATCTTAGTACAAAGCGATTTCAAAATAATGTTTAGCCTGGAAAGTGTTCTTCCCTGCCTGGTGAGTGATGAAATGTGGGCATGTTGCTTCCTGCTGCTGCATTGCTTTCATAGAGCACTGTAATTGTAAATAAAAGAAGGATTAATGAAAATGGTGAAATCTGCATCTCATTTTAGGGATTACTTTTTCAAATCCAGTCTTTGTTCCAGAAGCTTAATTTTTTTTTTTTTTTTATTCTTTCTGTTGACAGAGCAGTGGTATGTGGCATAGTCAGAGAGCATAGAGAGTTTTGAGTCCACTATAAAACTCTGTCTACCTCTGGTACTCATTTTCTCCCTTTGTAAAATTTTGTAATATATGAAATACTTTTGAAAGATGACATAGTACTTATGAGGAAGGACTCTTAGATTAGACAGCCTGATTTTGAATTTTGACTCCAACTTTTAAGAACTGTGTGATTTTGTTTGGTGTGATTTTGTTAGCCGAGACTCAGATGTTTCAGTGGTAAAAATGGGGTTAATAGAACTTTATGGGCTTGTTCTGAACATTAAATCAGATAATCTGTGTAAAATATTTAGCACAGTGCCTGCTACAAATACATATTTATTAACTGTTGGCTATTATTATTAACTCTTTCTGAATACAGTGCAGACCTTTGTAGAAAGTACTCAAACTATTATTACTAAACATGTAGGAGACTCGGTAGGTGTATTCTTAAGCAGTAATTATAATTAGCGTCTTTTATCTAATCTAAAACTATTTTCTAATAAGGTTTGAGAAGATATTCCTGATAGGACATCTATTGAGGCATTAAATTATGGTGGAGATGACTCATGTTTGGCCTCTTCTACATTTCCACTTCACTGGATTCTGTGTGATTTTCCTGAAATTAAATTGTCCTTTTTATTTCCAACTGCACACTAGGTTTTTGTCTGGTGCCAATATTTATTAACTGAAAAATATACAGTTAGTCTTTATTCTGATGAAGGAAGATTCTTAAAATTCTGTAGCAGATCTTTTTTCTGGGATATTTAATAAATTCTATATTTTGTTTAATTTTAATTTTTATTTTTGGTAATTGCAAGGACAAATGGTACTGATTTCATTATTAGTATAGATCTGAGAACAGCTGTCACATAATAAATAGGAAACTTCTTTTTTTTTTTTCCTAGAAAATGAATGCAGTTTATGGAACTTTTCCCTGAGTGATGGGTGATTTCAGTTATTTAAATCAAATGTTTTTCCATTGAATATGTGGAATAGTAACCAGTAATATAGATAAACAACCTTAAGTACTTCACTAGAGTCCTTTTTAGAGGGTTGTGCCTCCTGCATGACAGTTGATTCTTTTCTTGCAGCTATGTGAGAGTACTTGGGTCTCCAAAAGGGAGCTGAGAAGGGAACACCCAGACAGGTCCAGATCTTTAACATCCTTACTCATGACTGTGACTATCACATCTTGTAGTACTGAAATCCATCAAAATGTGCTTGCTTTTCACACTCAGCCTTCATGGAGAATGGTGTACGGAAAGGAAGGGGCAAAGAGAGGGAGGGTCTTAAGATCCTTAATGCAATCTATAAGCCTCTGACATCCTTTTATGCATTCTGTTTTATTTCCTAACTCTGCAGATTTCCCGTCCAAATACTCTTTTGAAAGTCTAATGGTACATTTGATATCATAGATTTATCATTATGACTTTGATGTATAAAAGTGAGGTTTTAAAGACTTTATTATTAAAGATAAATCATTTTATGAAGAAAAGGAGAAAAATGGAGTTGTTGTTTATCTCTTTTGAACACTATGGATTTGTTCACTTATTCCCTTACTTCTTGGTATCATAAAAATGAGAATTGCATTGTTCATGTTAATCTCTCCTGGTTTCTTTCATGCCCTAGATTCTAGAATAAAATTTATCTTCTGTTTTAGATACATACAGAGTTATCTCTCTGGTGTTGGAATGTATTGTTATTTCCCAGGGTAATAAATCAAGAATGCTGTCTGAAAGCTCTAAAATAACTAAATAACCAAGTTGTTGAGCCACTAACAAGCATATGCAATTCATCACTTAAATGATACATGCCACAACAAGTAAGGCTTTGTGAATGATGTGCTATTGCCCTCTTTTTATTTATTTATTTTTAGTTTTATCAGGTAAGTCACTAGGGCAGAGAATATGAAGAGGAGGATATAAAGCAGAGAGAAATAAAAAAGGAAAGCTTTATATTTTATTGATTTCAGAGGATAGCAATTTGTTATTTATAGAGCTAGAAGGAGACATTCAGGCATTAGCTCTTTTTAATATAGTGCTATGATTGTGCTAAGGATGCTATTTTAACCAAGCATCAAGAATAACACTCAGCTGGGTGGCTGAGTCAGTTAAGCATCTTACTCTTGATCTGGGCCCAGGTCATGATCTCTTGGTTTATGAGTTCGAGCCCTAAGTCGGGCTCCACATTGGTGGAGCCTGCTTGGGATTCTCTCCCTCTCCTTCTCTCTCTGCATTGTCCACTCTCTCAAAAATAAATAAATAAACTTAAAAAAAGAATCACACTTTTATCTGCTATTAATAAAGCATGTGTAATGTCTGTTTTAGTACATCTTAAAAAATTCACCTAGGGGATTGTTCTCAAACTTTAATTTGCATACACATCAAAGCAAAGCAGTTTAAAATTCAGATTCTCAGGAGGTACCCTGGTGGCTCAGTCAGTTAAGTATCTGACTTCGGCTCTGTAACGAGGTCATGATCTCATTGTTCGTGAGTTTGAGCCCCACATTGGTCTCTGTGCTGCCAGTGTGGATCCTGCTTGGAATTCTCTCTCTCTCTCTCTCTCTCTCTCTCTCTCTCTCTCTCTCTCTGCCCTTTCCCCACTTATGCTCTCTCTCTCTCAAAATAAATAAACTTAAAAATATTCAAATGCTCAGGCTCCCTCCTAAGATTCTGATTCACTCCTGTGGTGGGTTCCAGAAGCTGTGTTTTAAAGTAGCATCCATGAGATTCAGTGTGGGTGGTTGGCACATTTCTTTCTCCTCTGACTCATGCCAGAACTTTGGAATGTCTGAAACACAGGACAGTTTTCTTAACAAAATATGAGTAATTACTATAAAATAATATCAATTTAAAGCTTGGTACTATCTCCTACTTACTATTAAATCCATGGTGTTCTGGTTGCTTGTGTAACTTTGATGGTTTCCTGTTTGAAGCATCTTGCTATTCCTGTTATTTGAGTTGGGGGGTGTGGGGGGGTCTGTCTTTGTTGCTTAGAAACAGAAATCAATTGTGGTTAATTTAAGCGAAAAAAGAACTCTATTCAAAATCTTTTTTAAACTCACAGGTTTGTTGGGAGTCTGAAGGACCAATTTGGGAAAAGGAGAAGGACTCAAGGCAGTTGTGGGTGGGCTTGGGGGATATGACAAAAAGACCCACCTGTGAGGTTACCCTGCAGGAAGAGTTTGGGCCATGTCCTGCTGTTGCCCAGGCCACTGAGAAGAACACCAGTGCAAACATCGCTGTCTCACTTGGTCAAGAGTCCAAGTTTGGGGGAGAGTGTTTATGATTTGTTGTGCTCCCTTTCCCTGTCTGGTATTATGAACAGGAGGGAAATCCTAAGAGCAGACTTTTGAGACTGTTTTAAACACTTACATCAGGCACCAGAGACTTCTGGATCTCTGCAGTTTGATTTCTTATAGTGATGCTGATAAGAAAGTATAGGTATCAACTATATGATTTATTACTCATACTGACTAGTACAGTCAGTGGAAAAATCAAAAGGTTATCTGTGTCCAGAAACTCAATTTTTAATATTCTTTATGACATCATTCAAAACATAATATTTCTCCTGTTTTAAGATATATATTCATGCAATATTTTTTCCATTCTATTCTGTATTATATCTGTGTTTTAATAAGAATACAATGATTAAAATGACTTACATGCAAGGAAAATGAATGCATTATAGAATGTAACATATTTATTTTATTTCATACACTTCTTTGGATAGTACTGAATATACTCCTAGTTGAAGAAGCGTGATCTTATGCTACCCACTAAAAGTGTATAACTATTTTTTATTTTTACTTATTCATTACATATAAATACAGAAATCAATTTGGGTAATAGGGCATTTAGATAACATAATGTTGGTTACCATTTGTAAAACAGAAAACCATTTAAAAATTTTAAGCTTGTGAATTTGTTTTGGAAATATTTTTTTTTGACTAACACAATATTGGATGCATTAAATAATTGAATATGTTTGGGCTGATTGAAAACTTCAAGTTCCTTAAGATCCCTGTTTGACAAGTAAGTTTGACAAGGCAAGTAAGCACTCTCTACGGACTTCTGCTTATTCTTCAACATCCAGAGCTATGCGGCCACACATAGGTGCATGGCAGGCTGGGAATCTCATTTTTCTTAAATTTTATTTTAGAGAGAAGAGAGCATGAGTGGGGGAGAGGGATAGAAGGAGAGAGAGAGAATCTTAAGCAGGCTCCATGCTCGGTCCATGTAGGGCTTGATCCCTTGACCCTGGGATCATGATCTGAGCTGAAATTAATAGTCAAATGCTCAACCAACTCAGCCATCCAGGCACCCCAGAATCTCATTATTTTGAATGGGTATCACATGAACCCAATCACATGAGCCACCATTACTGATAATGCTGGAAAACAAATGCACGAGGGAGACTGAGTAGGTGAGAGAGACAGAGAGAAAGAGAGGAAAGGAAGAAGGAGAGAAAGAGTTAGAGAGATTTGGGGTCTAATAATCAGACAAAGGAATGCAAGGGGGGTTGTGTATAATAAGTGAGACACCTAGTCAGCATTTTGAAGAATTTATCAGGAGAAAAATTCTTAATAGGAATTAAATGGGACTGTGCTGAAGGGAAAATAGAGCTACAAGAGTCTTTGAATGACAGACTAAAAAAGTGTTATTAGTTTTTTCTTTTTAACTTTAAAATTTTAAAGGTATAAAATCAGGTTGAATTTTTATTTGTTATAGAATTTTTATTATAAGAATACAATTGTGTTTTTGACCTCATCTCTATGTTGAGTATACTTGCTATTGTAGGTAGGTAATAATTTATAAAACAATATAATTAAAGGATACCTAAATTGAAATATGATAATGAAAGGAGGAGTTTTAATTTAATTTTATTTTTTTGTTTCAAGTTTTTATTAAATTCTAATTGGTTAACATATAGTGTAGTATTGATTTCAGGAATAGCTTTAGTGATTCACCCCTTACTTACAACACTCAGTCCAATACATATTAAGTATTAGAAATTTCGGGCTTTTTAAAAATTTGGGGATTTATGCAAGGGTATATTTATGTCTATAGACCAATCAGAACAGAATTTCTTTTATTTGTTTTGTTTTGATTTAAATTCTAGTTAGTTAACTGATAGGGTAATATTGCTTTCAGGAGTAGAATTTAGTGATTCAGCACTTACATATCCTATCCATCACCAACCTCCCTCCATCAACCCTCAGTTTGATCTCTGTCTTTAAGAGTCTCTCATGATTTGTTTCCCTCCCTCTTTCCTCCCCACCCCATATGTTCATCTGTTTTGTTACTTAAATTCCACATATGAGTGAAATCATATGGTATTTGTCTTTCTCTGATTTATTTTGCTTAGCATAATATGGTATAGTTCCATCAATGTCGTTGCAGATGGCATGATTTCATCCTTTTTGATGGCTGAGTAATATTCCATTGTGTACATATACCACACCTTCTTTATCCATTCATCAGTCGATGGACGTTGGTATCTATCCATAATTTGGCTATTGTTGATAGTGCTGCTATAAACCTCAGGGTTGCATGTGTCCTCTGAATCACTATTTTGGTATCCTTTGGGTAAATACCTACTAGCACAATTGCTGGATCTTAGAATAGTTCTATTTTTGACTTTTCGAGGAACCTCCATACTGTTGTCCAGAGTGGCTGCACCAGTTTGCATTCCCACCAGCAGTGTAAGAGTGTTCCTCCTGCCCTGCATCCTCACCAACATCTGCTTTTTCCTATGTTGTTAATTTTAGCCATCCTGACAGGTTTGAGGTGATGTCTCATTGTAGTTTTGATTTGTATTTCCCTGATGATGAGTGGTGTTGAGCATCTTTTCATGTGTCTGTTAGGCATCTGGATGTCTTCTTTGGGAAAATGTCTATTTATGTCTTCTTCCCATTTCTTCCATGGGTTATTTATTTGTTTGATAAATTCTTTATAGATTTTGGATACTAACTCTTTATCAGATATGTCATTTGCAGATATCTTCTCCCATTCTGCAGGTTGCCTTTTGGTTTTATTGGTTGTTTCCTTAACTGTGCAGAAGCTTTTTATCTTGATGAAGTCCCAATAATTCATTTTTGCTTTTGTTTCCCTTGCCTCTGGTACCTGTCTAGTAAGAAGATGCTCTGGCCAGTGTGAAAGAAATTATTGCCTGTGTTCTCCTCTAGGATTTTAATGGTTTCCTGTCTCACACTGAGGTCTTTCATCCATTTTGAATTTATTAATGAGTACAGTGTAAGAAAGTAGTCCAGTTTCATTCTTTTGCATGTTGCTGTCCAGTTTTTCCAACACCATCTGTTAAAGAGACTGTCTTTTTTTACATTGGATATTCTTTCTTGCTTTGTTAAAATTAGTTGACCACACAGTCTGTGGGTCCATTTGTGGGTTTTATGTTATGTTCCATTGAACTATGTGTCTGTTTTTGTGCCGGTATCATGCTGTCTTGACTGCAGCTTTGTAACATAGCTTGAAGTCTGGAATATGATGCCTCTGGCTTTGCTTTTCTTTTTCAAGACTGTTTGGCTATTCGGGGTCTTTTGTGGTTCCATAAGAATTTTAGGATTGCTTCTTCTAGCTACCTGAAAAATGCTGGTGGTGTTTTGATAGGGATTGCATTGAATATGCAGATTGGTTTTGAGAAGTATAGACATTTTAACAATATTTGTTCTTCTAATCCATGAGCATGGAATATTTTTTCATTTCTTTGTGTCGTCTTCAATCTCTTTCATAAGTGTTCTATAGTTTTCAGAGTATAGATCTTTTACCTCTTTGATTAGGTTTATTCCTAGGCATCTTATGATTTTTGGTGCAGTTGTAAATGGGATCGATTTCTTGATTTCTCTCTCTGCTGCTTCATTATTGGAGTATAGAAATTCAACAGATTTCTGTATATTGATTTTGTATTTTGTGGCATTGCTGAATTTGTGTATCAGTTCGAGCAATTTTTGGTGTAGTCTTTCAGGCTTTCTACATAGAGTATCATGTTATCTTCATATAGTGAAAGTTTGAATTCTTCTTGATGATTTGGATGCCATATTTATTTTTGTTGTCTGATTGTGGAAGCTAGGACTTCCAATACTATGTTAAATAACAAAGGTGAGAGTGGACCAGATCACTCTCACCACTCTGGACCACTTGTTCCAGACCATAAATGAAAAGCTCTCAGTTTTTCCCATTGAGGATGATATTAGCTGTGGGTCTTTGGTATATGGCCTTCTTGATGTTGAGGTATGTTCACTCTATCACTACTTTGTTGAGAGTTTTTAATCAAGAATGGATGCCGTACTTTGTTAAATCCTATTTCTGCATCTATTGGGAGGATCATATATTTCTTATCTTTTATTTTATTAATGTGATATATAATGTTGATTGATTAGCAAATGTTGAACCACACTTGTAGCCCAGGAATAAATCCTACTTGATCATGGTGAATAATTATTTTAATGTACTGGTGAATAATTATTTTAATATAATTTGATTTGCTAGTATTTTGTTGAGAATTTTTGTATCATGTTCATCAAGGAAATTGGTCTGTAATTCTGCTTTTCAGTGGGATCTTTGTCTGGTTTTGGAATCAAGGTAATGCTGGCTTCATAGAATGAGTTTTGAAGTTTCCTTCCATTTCTATTTTTTGGAACAGTTTGAGAAGAATAGATACTAATTCTTCTTTAAATGTTTGATAGAATTTCTGAGGGAAGCCATCTGGCCTGGACTTTTATTTGTTGGGAAATTTTTGGTTATTGTTTTAATTTCTTTGCTGTTTATGGGTCTGTTCAAGTTTTCTATTTTTTCCTGTTTCAGTTTTGGTAGTTTATATGTTTCTAGGTGTTTATCCATGTCTTCCAGATTGCTCAATTTGTTGGCATATAATTTTTCATAGCATTCTCTTATAATTTGTATTTCTGTGGTGTTGGTTGTGATCTCTCCTATTTCATTTGTGATTTGGATCCTTTCTCTCTCTAATTTTTTTAATGAGTTTGGCTAGGGGTTTATCAGTTTTATTAATTTTTTCAATGAATCAGCTCCTAGTTTCATTGCTGTTCTACTGTGTGTTTTTTGTTTTGTTTTGGTTTGTTTGTTTGTTTGTTTCTTTTGGTTAGGTGTGAATTTGAGAGTTTTCTTGCTTCTTGTGTTAGGCCTGTAATGGTATCTACTTCCTTGTTACGACTGCTTTTGATGCAACTTAAAGGTTTTGGACTTGTGTTTTCATGTTCATTTGCTTCCGTGTATTTTTTTTTATTTCTGCTTTAATTTCCTGGTTAACCCACTCATTCGGTAGCAGGATGTTCTTTAACCTCCATGAATTAGTTGTATTTCCTAATTTTTTCTTGTGGTTGACTTCAAGTTTCATAGCATTGTGGTCTGAAAATATTCATGATATGATCTTGATCTTTTTGTACTTGTTGAGGCCTGATTTGTGACCCAGTGTGTGTTCTATTCTGGAGAATGTTCCATGTGCACTCAAAAAGAATGTGTATTCTGCTGCTTCATTGTTTCATTATTGATTTTCTCCTTATATGATCTGTCCATTGCTGTGGGTTATTAAAGTCCTCTACTATTATTGTATTGTTATTAATGAGTACCGTTATGTTTGTTATTGATTAATTTATATGCTTGGGTACTCTCAAGTTGGGAGCATAAGTCTTTTCCATTGTTAGATCTTCTTGTTGGAGAGACCCCTTTATTATGATTTAGTGCCCTTCATATCTTGTTACAGTTTGGTTTAAAATATAGTTTGTCTGATATAAATATGACTCCTCCGACTTTATTTTGATGTCTATTAGCATGATTAATGGTCTTCCATCCCCTCACTTTCAATCTTCAGGTGTCTTTAGGTTTAAAATGGGTCTCTTGTAGGCAGAATACAGATGGATCTTGTTTTTTTTTTTATCTATTCTGATACCCTATGTATTTTGATTGGTGCATTGAGTCCATTTATACTCAGAGTGCTAACTGATATGAATTTAGTGCCATTGAATTACCTATATCTGGAGATTTTCCTTCTTCCTTTTTAGTCTTTGTTGATTTTGGTCTTTCTTCCCCATTCAAAGAGTTCCCTTTAATATTTCTATCAGGGATGATTTAGTGCTCACGAACTTCGTTAGTTTTTTTTTTTTTTTTTTGTCTGGGAAACTCTCTCTATTCTGAATAACAGCTTTTCTGGATAAAGTATTCTTGGCTGCATATTTTTCCCCTTCAGCATGTTAAATATATCATCCACTCCCTTCTGATCCAAGTTTCTGTGGAGAGATCTGCTGGAAACATGATTTCTCTTCCCTTGTAGGTTAGGGATTTCTTTTCCCTTGCTGCTTTCAGGATTCTTTTCTTACCTCTATATTTTGCAAATTTTAGTATAATATATCTTGCTGCTGGCCTGTTTTTATTCATTTTTATGGGAGTTCTCTGTGCATCCTGGATTTGGATGTCTGTTTCCTTCCCCAGATTAGGGAAGTTTTCAGTTATAATTTGCTCAAATAAACCTTCTGACCCCACCCCCACTTTCCTCTCTTCTTCTTCTAGGATTCTATGATATGAATGTTTTTACATTTCATGGAGTGCTGAATTTCATGTCTGCTTTGGTGATCCAAAAATTTTCTGTCCATCTTCTTTTCATCTTCAGTATTTTCCATAATTTTATCTTATATATCATTAATTGATTCCTCTGGTTCTTTCATCCTGGTGGTCATTAAATCTTGATTATAGCATTTTTTATTTTGGCATGACTAATTTTTACATTTTGTCTCTGTGGTAAGGGACTCCCTGGTGTCTTCTATGCTTTTCTCAAGCCGAGGTAGTCTCCTTATGATTGTTGTTTTAAATTCTGGTTCAGGAATATTGCTTATAACTGTTTTGATTAGATCCCTGGCCATGACCTCTTCATGTTTTTTCTTTTGGGATAAATTCCTCTGTCTTGGCATTTTTTCTGGGTCTCTGTCTTCTGTATGTTAGGAAAGGCTGTTATATTTCCTGCTTCTGAGAGTAATAGCTACATTAAGACGAGATCACATACTGTCCAGGGCCTGGTGCTTCAGGAAGTGTTTCTGGTATATGCTGTGTGCACTCTGCTGCTGTGTTTTGACTGCTCTTTTCCTCAGATCAGTCCTCTACAGAGTTTCTTTTTGCATGCAGTGGGAAGTGTTTGGACCTTGTCCACTGTGTGGTGAGTTTTAAGTAGGTGTATTTTTGTCTGCTTGTTAAAAGAGGCAAGATCCTATTTCCCCTAGATTTGAAGCTTTGTAGCCATCTCTGGTGAACAGAATTGGTGCATAAAGAGGGGTTGTGCAGGTCTTCTGGGGGAGGCGCCCGCTGCTCTGACTCGCAGGCACACTGGCCCTAGTTCACAGCACCTGCAGAACGCAGTAGGGCAGGGCTTGGTGTAAGTAGCTCAAGCCTCTACTGTGGGTGCTGTGTTGCTCACTGAACTGAAATCTGTCTGTGATGATAGGTGGAGACAAAAATGGCATCAACCAGCTCTCTAGTCCCTGGAGAGGGGAATTAGCACCTGCCACTGTTCAGAAAGCTCTCACAGAAGAACAGTCTCCCCTCGTTTGTTCCTAGTATCCCTCACATCCCTGTCTTCATGCTGTCTGTGTCTGAGCTGTCTGCCTGCCTGGTGGCACAGTGCTTCTGTGCTTTATCTCAGGTGCACTGGATAGGTTTAAAAAATCCAAGCACAGCTTGGACCTGTGCTGATCCTCTGGGGGAGGGTCTTGCCAGGCAGGAATGCACAGAGTTTATGGTAAAAGGCAGCAAAATGGCGCAGTCTGGGTTAGCTGCCCTCAGCAGGAGCCTCTGTTCCTATACTAATCAATGGGCGGCTCAATGGCACCACTGGCTCTTTTGTTCCCAGAAAGGCAGTGCCATTTTTTCCAAATGCACTCCAACAAGGGGAACTGTCTGTTCTAGTGCAAACCAGGGGATCCTCACACCCCTCTGTCCACTCCTGAATCTCTGTCCACCTTCTCAAGAGGAGCACCTCTGTGCCCACCAGGCTCCACCTTGGTGATGTCGTGGATTTCTAAAACTTCAGACTTTGAGCTCTGCTGCTTGTAAAAACTTGCAATAATCAGCCCCAATTGTTTTCCCCGTCTGGGGTTTTAGGGAAATGGGTTTTTGGTGCAATGCCCTGCTCCTTTCTCTCTCTCTTTCTCTCCTCTCTTCCTGACCAGGGCTGCCTTCCGTCTGCAGCCCCAGCAATTCTTTTTCCCCCAAACTCATGTCTCAGTACCTCCTACCTTCCACAAAGTGGCCTCTTTTCTCCCTCTAGTTGTGCAGTTTATTGTCTCAGTCCTCCGATCAATTTCCTGGGTGATCAGAATGATTTGACATATATTTAGCTATGTTCGAGGGAGGAGGCAAGCATGCTGTCCTCCCACTACTCTGCCATCTTAACTCTCAGGTCCAAGAAAGGAGGAGGATTTTTAAATGAATGATTTGCAAAGATCTTTAGAGAGTCAAAGAAAATATTTTGTCCAAAAAATCATATGTAGAAAACTAAAAGAAAAAAATAGATAAGACTTAATGCATTCAGTTGCTTTGCAAGGTCAAGTTTTCTCTGTAATTTGAAGAAACAATAAAAAAAACATAATATATGATGCATTATGGGAGTGATTAGAACAATAATTAAAAATGATCTTCATAACAAAATACTGAAAACATTTTACATATTTATATATATGTTTAGAGTTAAAAATAAAATGCTTAAGGTAGGCATCCATTAGTATATGGTATTTTCTCTTTTAACTGACATTTTGTTTAACTGACCAACTATCAGTTTTGATTAATTTGGATAAGAAGCTGGTAGATATAAAGCTGGAAGATGCACCTGGATACAATACAGCAGTTCATTTTATTTTTTTTCTTTTCTTTTCAATATATGAAGTATATTGTCAAATTGGTTTCCATACAACACCCAGTGCTCATCCCAAAATGTGCCCTCCTCAATACCCATCACCCACCCTCCCCTCCCTCCTACCCCCCATCAACCCTCTGTTTGTTCTCAGTTTTTAAGATCTCTTATGCTTTGGCTCTCTCTCACTCTAACCTCTTTTTTTTCCCCCTTTCCCTCCCCCATTGGTTTCTGTTAAGTTTCTCAGGATCCACACAAGAGTGAAACCATATGGTATCTGTCTTTCTCTGTATGGCTTATTTCACTTAGCATCACACTCTCCAGTTCCATCCATGTTGCTACAAAGGGCCATATTTCATTCTTTCTCATTGCCACATAGTATTCCATTGTGTATATAAACCACAATTTCTTTATCCATTCATCAGTTGATGGACATTTAGGCTCTTTCCATAATTTGGCTATTGTTGAGAGTGCTGCTATAAACATTGGGGTACAAGAGCCCCTATGCATCAGTACTCCTGTATCCCTTGGGTAAATTCCTAGCAGTGCTCTTGCTGGGTCATAGGGTAGGTCTATTTTTAATTTTTTGAGGAACCTCCATCTGATTTCCAGAGCGGCTGCACCAGTTTGCATTCCCACCACCAGTGAAAGAGCGTTCCCGTTTCTCCACCTCCTCTCCAGCATCTATAGTCTCCTGATTTGTTCATTTTGGCCACTCTGACTGGCGTGAGGTGATACCTGAGTGTGGTTTTGATTTGTATTTCCCTGATGAGGAGCAACGTTGAGCATCTTTTCATGTGCCTGTTGGCCATCCGGATGTCTTCTTTAGAGAAGTATCTATTCATGTTTTCTGCCCATTTCTTCACTGGGTTATTTGTTTTTCGGGTGTGGAGTTTGGTGAGCTCTTTATAGATTTTGGATACTAGCCGTTTGTCCGATATGTCATTTGCAAATATCTTTTCGCATTCCGTTGGTTGCCTTTTAGTTTTGTTGATTGTTTCCTTTGCTGTGCAGAAGCTTTTTATCTTCATAAGGTCCCAGTAGTTCATTTTTGCTTTTAATTCCCTTGCCTTTGGGGATGTGTCAAGTAAGAAATTGGTATGGGTGAGGTCAGAGAGGTCTTTTCCTGCTTTCTCCTCTAGAGTTTTGGTGGTTTTCTGTCTCACATTTAGGTCCTTTATCCATTTTGAGTTTGTTTTTGTGAATGGTGTAAGAAAGTGGTCTAGTTTCAACCTTCTGCATGTTGCTGTCCAGTTCTCCCAGCACCATTTGTTAAAGAGGCTGTCTTTTTTCCATTGGATGTTCTTTCCTGCTTTGTCAAAGATGAGTTGGCCATACGTTTGTGGGTCTAGTTCTGGGGTTTCTATTCTATTCCATTGGTCTATGTGTCTGTTTTGGTGCCAATACTATGCTGTCTTGATGATTACAGCTTTGTAGTAGAGGCTAAAGTCTGGGATTGTGATGCCTCCTGCTTTGGTCTTCTTCAAAATTACTTTGGCTATTCGGGGCCTTTTGTGGTTCCATATGAATTTTAGTATTGCTTGTTCTAGTTTCGAGAAGAACGTTGGCACAATTTTGACTGGGATTGCATTGAATGTGTAGATAGCTTTGTGTAGTATTGCCATTTTTGATCATATTTATTCTTCCAATCCATGAGCATGGAACGTTTTTCCATTTCTTTATATCTTCTTCAATTTCCTTCATAAGCTTTCTATAGTTTTCAGCATACAGATCTTTTACATCTTTGGTTAGATTTATTCCTAGGTATTTTATGCTTCTTGGTGCAATTGTGAATGGGATCAGTTTCTTTATTTGTCTTTCTGTTGCTTCATTATTAGTGTATAAGAATGCAACTGATTTCTGTACATTGATTTTGTATCCTGCAACTTTGCTAAATTCATGTATCAGTTCTAGCAGACTTTTGGTGGAGTCTATCGGATTTTCCATGTATAATATCATGTCATCTGCAAAAAGTGAAAGCTTAACTTCATCTTTGCCAATTTTGATGCCTTTGATTTCCTTTTGTTGTCTGATTGCTGATGCTAGAACTATGTTAAATAACAGCGGTGAGAGTGGACATCCCTGTCGTGTTCCTGATCTCAGGGAAAAAGCTCTCAGTTTTTCCCCATTGAGGATGATGTTAGCTGTGGGCTTTTCATAAATGGCTTTGATGATCTTTAAGTATGTTCCTTCTATCGTGACTTTCTCGAGGGTTTTTATTAAGAAAAGTTGCTGAATTTTGTCAAAGGCCTTTTCTGCATCAATTGACAGGATCATATGGTTCTTATCTTTTCTTTTATTAATGTGATGTATCACGTTGATTGATTTGCGAATGTTGAACCAGCCCTGCATCCCAGGAATGAATCCCACTTGATCATGGTGAATAATTCTTTTTATATGCTGTTGAATTCGATTTGCTAGTATCTTATTGAGAATTTTTGCATCCATATTCATCAGGGATATTGGCCTGTAGTTCTCTTTTTTTGCTGGGTCTCTGGTTTAGGAATCAAAGTAATACTGGCTTCATAGAATGAGTCTGGAAGTTTTCCTTCCCTTTCTATTTTTTGGAATAGCTTGAGAAGGATAGGTATTATCTCTGCTTTAAACGTCTGGTAGAACTCCCCTGTGACGCCTTCTGGTCCTGGACTCTTATTTGTTGGGAGATTTTTGATGACTGATTCAATTTCTTTGCTAGTTATGAGTCTGTTCAAGCTTTCTATTTCCTCCTGATTGAGTTTTGGAAGCGTGTGGGTGTTTAGGAATTTGTCCATTTCTTCCAGGTTGTCCAGTTTGTTGGCATATAATTTTTCATAGTATTCCCTGATAATTGCTTGTATCTCTGAGGGATTGGTTGTAATAATTCCATTTTCATTCATGATTTTATCTATTTGGGTCATCTCCCTTTTCTTTTTGAGAAGCCTGGCTAGAGGTTTATCAATTTTGTTTATTTTTTCAAAAAACCAACTCTTGGTTTCGTTGATCTGCTCTACAGTTTTTTTAGATTCTATATTGTTTATTTCTGCTCTGATCTTTATTATTTCTCTTCTTCTGGTGGATTTAGGCTGTCTTTTCTGTTATGGTTCTATTTCCTTTAGGTGTGCTGTTAGATTTTGTATTTGGGATTTTTCTTGTTTCTTGAGATAGGCCTGGATTGCAATGTATTTTCCTCTCAGGACTGCCTTTGCTGCATCCCAAAGCATTTGGATTGTTGTATTTTCATTTTCGTTTGTTTCCATATATTTTTTAATTTCTTCTCCAATTGCCTGGTTGACCCATTCATTCTTTAGTAGGGTGTTCTTTAACCTCCATGCTTTTGGAGGTTTTCCAGACTTTTTCCTGTGGTTGATTTCAAGCTTCATAGCATTGTGGTCTGAAAGTATGCATGGTATGATTTCAATTCTTGTATACTTATGAAGGGCTGTTTTGTGACCCAGTATGTGATCTATCTTGGAGAATGTTCCATGTGCACTCGAGAAGAAAGTATATTCTGTTGCTTTGGGATGCAGAGTTCTAAATAGATCTGTCAAGTCCATCTGATCCAATGTATCATTCAGGGCCCTTGTTTCTTTATTGACCGTGTGTCTAGATGATCTATCCATTTCTGTAAGTGGAGTGTTAAAGTCCCCTGCAATTACCACATTCTTATCAATAAGGTTGCTTATGTTTGTAATTATTTTATATATATGGGGGCTCCCATATTCGGCGCATAGACATTTATAATTGTTAGCTCTTCCTGATGGATAGACCCTGTGATTATTACATAATGCCCTTCTTCATCTCTTGTTACAGCCTTTAATTTAAAGTCTAGTTTGTCTGATATAAGTATGGCTACTCCAGCTTTCTTCTGACTTCCAGTGGCATGATAAATAGTTCTCCATCCCCTCACTCTCAATCTAAAGGTGTCCTCAGGTCTAAAATGAGTCTCTTGTAGACAGCAAATAGATGGGTCTTGTTTTTTTATCCATTCTGATACCCTATGTCTTTTGGTTGGCGCATTTAGTCCATTTACATTCAGTGTTATTATAGAAAGATATGGGTTTAGAGTCATTGTGATGTCCGTAGGTTTCATGCTTGTAGCGATGTCTCTGGTACTTTGTCTCACAGGATCCCCCTTAGGATCTCTTGTAGGGCTGGTTTAGTGGTGACGAATTCCTTCAGTTTTTGTTTGTTTGGGAAGACCTTTATCTCTCCTTCTATTCTAAATGACAGACTTGCTGGATAAAGGATTCTCGGCTGCATATTTTTTCTGTTCATCACATTGAAGATCTCATGCCATTCTTTTCTGGCCTGCTGAGTTTCAGTAGAGAGATTGGTCATGAGTCTTATAGGTCTCCCTTTATATGTTAGAGCACGTTTATCTCTAGCTGCTTTCAGAATTTTCTCTTTATCCTTGTATTTTGCCAGTTTCACTGTGATATGTCGTGCAGAAGATCGATTCAAGTTATGTCTGAAGGGAGTTCTCTGTGCTTCTTGGATTTCAGTGCCTTTTTCCTTCCCCAGATCCGGGAAGTTCTCTGCTATTGTTTCTTCAAGTACACCTTCAGCACCTTTCCCTCTCTCTTCCTCCTCTGGAATACCAATTATGCATAGATTATTTCTCTTTAGTACATCACTTAGTTCTCTAATTTTCCCCTCATACTCCTGGATTTTCTTCTCTCTCTTTTTCTTAGCTTCTTTTTCCATAATTGTATCTTCTAGTTCACCTATTCTCTCCTCTGCCTCTTCAGTCTGAGCCGTAGTTGTCTCCATTTTATTTTGCAGTTCATTGATAGCATTATTTAGTTCCTCCTGGCTCTTCCTTAGTCCCTTGATCTCTGTAGCAAGAGATTCTCTGCTGTCCTTTATACTGTTTTCAAGCCCAGCGATTAATTTTATGACTATTATTCTAAATTCACTTTCTGTTATATTGTTTAAATCATTTTTGATCCGTTCATTAGCTGTTGTTATTTCCTGGACGGTTTTCTGAGGGGAATGCTTCTATTTCGTCATTTTGGATAGTCCCTGTAGTGGTGCGGGACTGCGGGGCACTTCCTCTGTGCTGTCTTGAATAACTTGTGATGGTGGGCGGGGCCGCAGTCAGACCTGATGTCTGCCCCCAGCCCACCGCTGGGGCCACAGTCAGACTGGTGTGTGCCTTCTCTTCCCCTCTCCTGGGGGCGGGATTCACTGTGGGGTGGCGTGGCCCAGCTGGGCTACTTGCAGACTGCCAGGCTTGTGGTGCTGGGGATCTGGCGTATTCTCTGGGGTGGATCGGCAAGGTGCAGAGGGGCGGGAGGGGCAGGCTCAGCTCGCTTTTCCTTCAGAGTTCCGCTTCAGGAGGGGTCCTGTGGCACCAGGAGGGAGTCAGACCCACCAGAGGGATAATAGAGCAGTTTAAATTAGGTGTCAATACTGTGGTTGAAAAATATGTAGTTGGTCTTTACATGTATACCTATATTTTTCCAACATTTTTGTATATGAAATTTCAAATATACAACCAAGTTGAAAGAATTTTAGATTTGACACAGCAAATAGATTCTACCATTCTTTGTTTTACTATATTGCTTTGTCATGTATTATGATCACTCCTCTATCACCAATTCATCTTTTTTATCCATTTTAACGTATATTGCAAACATCAGTACATCTCTCTCTAAATACTTTAGCATGCAAATCAATAGCTATAGTTTAACATTTTTTATAGTTTTTTTTTCTTCTAAAGGTAAGTTTACTTACAATAGGGGCGCCTGGGTGGCTGAGTCAGCTGAGCAACTGACCTTAGCTCAGGTCATGACCTTGGGGTTGGTGAGTTCAAGTCCCACATTGGGCTCCCTGCAGTCAGCCTGTCAGCACAGAGTCTGCTTCAGATCCTCTGTATACTTCTCTCTGCCCTTCTCCTGCTTGCACTCTCTCAAAAATAAATAACCTTAAAAAAATGCACTTACAATAAAAAGCATAGTACTTAAGGTATGGTTTTAGAATTTGACAAGGTGCATGTACCTATATAAACTAAGTGTCTGTCAAGTTGTGGGCCATTATCATTACTCCAGAAACTTTCCTTGAGTTTCTTCCCAGTCCATCTGTCCTCTTCCCTGTCCAACAGGCAATCTTTACTATTATTTTTAGGTTTTTTAAAATTTATTTATTTCTTTTTATTTTATTTTATTTTTCATTTTTAAAAATTTACATCCAAATTAGTTAGCATATAGTGCAACAATGATTTCTGGAATAGATTCCTTAGTGCCCCTTACCCATGTAGCCCACCCCTCCCCGCCACAACCCCTCCAGTAACCCTCAGTCTGGTCTCCATATTTATGAATCTCTTCTGTTTTGTCCCCCTCCCTGTTTTTATATTATTTTTGTTTCCCTTCCCTTATGTTCATCTATTTTCTCTCTAAAAGACCTCATATGAGTGAAGTCATATGATTTTTGTCTTTCTCTGACTAATTTCACTCAGCATAATACCTTCCAGTTCCATCCATGTAGTTGCAAATGGCAAGATTTCATTCTTTTTGATTGCTGAGTAATACTCCATTGTGTGTGTGTATATATATATATATATATATATATATATATATATATATAATATCTTGTTTATCTATTCATCCATTGATGGCCATTTGGGCTCTTTCCATACTTTGGCTATTGTTGATAATGCTGCTATAAACATAGGGGGTGCATGTGTCCCTTCAAAACAGCACACCTGTATCCCGTGGATAAATGCCTAGTAGTGCAATTGCTGGGTTGTAGGGTAGTTCTATTTTTAGTTTTCTGAGGGACCTCCATACTGTTTTCCAGAGTGGCTGCACCAGCTTGCATTCCCACCAATAATGCAAAAGAGATCCTCTTTCTCTGCATCCTTTCCAACATCTGTTGTTACTTGAGTTGTTAATGTTAGCCATTCTGATGGGTGTGAGGTGGTATCTCATTGTGGTTTTGATTTGTATTTCCCTGATGATGAGTGATGTTGAGCATTTTTTCATGTGTCAATTGGCCATCTAGGATGTCTTCTTTGGAGAAGTGTTTGTTCATGTCTTTTGCCCATTTTTTTCACTGGATTATTTTTTTGGGGGTGTTGAGTTGGATAAGTTCTTTATAGATTTTGGATATGCACCCTTTATCTGATACGTCATTTGCAAATATCTTGTCCCAATTCTGTCAGTTGCCTTTTAGTTTTGCTGATTGTTTCCTTTGCTGTGCAGAAGCTTTTTATTTTGATGAGGCCCCAGTAGTTCATTTTTGCTTTGGTTTCCCTTGCCTCCAGAGATGTGTTGAGTAAGAAGTTGCTGCGGCCAAGATCAAAGAGGTTTTTGCCTGCTTTCTCCTTGAGGATTTTGATGGCTTTCTGTCTTACATTGAGGTCTTTCATCCATTTTGAGTTTATTTTTGTGTATGGTGTAAGAAAGTGGTCCAGGTTCATTCTTCTGCATGTCGCTGTCTAGTTTTCTCAGTACCACTTACTGAAGAGACTGTCTTTATTCCATTGGATATTCTTTCCTGCTTTGTCAAAGATTAGTTGGCCATGCATTTGTTGGTCCATTTCTGGGCTCTCTATTCTGTTCCATTGATCATGATTCTTTCCTTGCCTGAGTATTTTATGAATTTGACTATGATATGCCTTGTTGATGATTGGCTTTTGTTGAATCTTATGGGAGTCCTCTGTGCTTCCTGCATTTTGATGTCCGTCTCTTTCTGCTATACCAGAAAGTTTTCTGCTATTATTTGCTCATATAACCATTCTACCCCTTATTCTGTCTCTTCATCTTCTGGGACCCCTATGATTCTGATGTTGTTCCTTTTTAATGAGTCACTGATTTCTCTAATACTTAAATCGTGGTCTTTTGCCTTAATCTCCCTCTTTTTTTCCTGCTTCATTATTCTCTGTAAGTTTGTCCTCTATATCACTGATTCTCTATTCTGCCTCATCAATCCTTCCCGCTGCTGCATCCATCTGTGATTGCAACTCAGTTATAGCATTTTTAATTTCATTCTGGGTATTTTTTACTTCTTTTTTCTCTGCAGAAAGGGATTCTAATCTATTTTCGACTCCAGCTAGTATTCTCATTATCGTGATTCTAAATTCTGGTTCAGAAATCTTGCTTGTATCTGTGTTGGTTAAATCTGGGGCTCATTTCTTCGTGCTCTTTCTTTTGGGGTGAATTCCTTCATTTTGTCATTTTGAAGGGAGAAAAGGAAATAATGAGGTAGAAAAATTAAAATAAAAAAATTAAAATAAAAAATATTAAAACTAAAAAATTAAACACACACACACACATACACACAAATCAAATAAATGATGCTAGAGCCTAGGTGTGTTTTGGTCTGGGTGTTGAAAGTGGTTTGACAGATTAGAGTAAAAAAAGGAGGGGGAGAAGAAAAAAAGGAAATCATTTGAGAATTTGAAAAAATGAATACACTTAAGTAGACTAAAATGGGATTATGGGAGTAAAATAAAATTTGCAAAAATATACACAAAAGTGAAGAATATAGTAGAAAAAACTAAAGAAAAATATTTTTAATAAAAATTAAAATAAATATGAATTTTTGTTTTTCTATATTCAAGAAAAAGAAAAAAGAGAAAAAGGCAAAAAAGATAAAAAAAGAAAAAAGAGAAAAAAAAGAAATCGTTTGAAAATTTGAAAAAGTGAATACTCTCTAGTAGACTAAAATAAAATGATGGAAGTAAAATAGAATTTGAAAAAATTTACACAAAAGCAAAAAATATAGGAAAAATTAAATAAAAATATTTTCAATACAAGTTGAAAGTAAAAATGAAGTTTTTCTCTTTCTGCATTCAAGAAAAAGAAAAGAAATGAAAAGGAGACAAAAAAAAGAAAGAAAATAAGGAAATAGTTTGAATATTTGAAAAGGTGAATACACTGAAGTAGACTAAAATTAGGTGATGGAAGTGAAATAGAATTTGAAAAAATTTACACAAAGTAAAAAATATAGTAATAAAAATTAAAGAAAAATATTTTTAATAAAAATTGAAAATAAAAATGAATTTCTTCTCTTCCCATATTCAAGAAAAAGAAGTGTAAAAGAGGGAAAAAAAAGAAAATTGAATAGATGGACATAACAGATTGAAGTAGGACTGAAATTACTTCATTTTCCCCAGAAGTCAGTCTATGTGGCGTTTTATAGTCCTTACACTAAGCCAGATGTGAGACTTATGTTCTTGAAGAGCGAAATCGGCCCAGTTGGGCGGGCTCAGTGTAATGGCTCTGCTCTCCACTAGATGGCGCTGCTAGCCCACAGGGGTGGATTGTTGCAGAGCTCGTAGGTGCTTACACGCATGCGCAGGATCGGTGAAAATGGCACCAGCCAGCCACCCAGTCTGTTCTCCAAGATCAGCAATCGTGCACCCATCCTCTCTCTTCAGCTCTTGTCCACTCCCTGCTTTTTCACTCTCTGTGACTAGGCCCCAGGCAGTACCTCTGTCCCGAGTTTTGTCTCAGATGTGGCTGTTTTCCCTGGCCCCTTACTTCCGAAGGGCTGCAGCTCTGACCCGTTCCACCCTTCTGTGGGAGGGTCTCACCGAGCAGTTGGCGAATGAGCAATGGCAGAATGTCGGCTGCACCCAGGAACGCTTGCTGGACCCTGCTGCTGCCGGTGCCCCTAGACTGCGGCCAGGTGCCAGCCTGCCCCAGAAAAAGTTCGTGAGACAGTGTAGCAGCAGCGTTTCAGGGATTATGGAAAATCACAACACACATCTGGCACCAGGCTTCACCCTCAACAACTTTGTTCCAACACCAGCGAATGTGGCCGTTTTCTGGGGTCTGCTGGGACCAGGTGGCTTCAGCAGTCTCTACCGAATGTCCTTCCAGCAGTGGAACTGCTTTTCCCCATGTGTTCTGAGAACCTCCTGGACCCCACTCTGTTCCTGGGGATTCGCCCTTCCCACCAGAGCACCACCAGGTAATGAGCTGCGGAGTTGCAGCCTTTGAGCTCCCCTTGTTTACAATCTTAATGGAATTTAAACCTTCTCCTTTCTCCTTTCTCCCTTTTTAGTTTAGTCCCTGCGGCTGTTTCCAGTTTTCCACTTTCTCTCCAGCTGCTTTTGGGGAGGGGTGCTTTTCCCATATTCTCCCCTCTCCCCAGTCTTTGTCCTCTCTCTGCCCCAAAAAGTGGTTCCCTATCCTCAGCGGCTTCTTGCTCCCCAAATTCACCTCTTTGGGCCGTGTACCTGCTGAATTCTGTGGTTCAGATTGTGCAGATTGTTGTGTTAATCCTCCGAGCAGTTTTCTAGGTGTGTAGGATGGTTTAATGTTGGCCTGGCTGTATTTCATGGATGCGAGACACAAAAAACTTCCATGCTGTTCCGCCATCTTGGCTCCTCCTTGTTACTATTATTTTTAAAATTTATTATGAATTTTAAAAAAGCTTTGCCTTTTGTAGATGTTTGTAAGTGAAATCATATATTATGTACTCCTTTGGATAAGGCTTTTTCACTTGGCATGTTTTTGAAATTTATCGTGTTGTTGTGGATATCAGTAATTTGTTCCTTTTGTGTTTCTGAATAGTTTCCATTCTATGGGTGTATCACAGTTTGTTTATTAATTCTCCTTTATATGAACACTGGGCTGTTACCAGTCTTTGGCTATCATCGATGAAGTTATCATGAACATTCTTATACAAGTCTTTGTGTGGACATTATCTTTTGGCTAGGATTTATTTTCTATTGGATTCCATGAGGATGGGAGCCAACATTACGATAGCTTGTATTATGGCCATGCTTTGAAAATGTGTGTGTTTCTGCAAAGGTTTACTCATTGTAATGCAAAGGAATCTGTTTCAGTCTGATCTCATGAACCAGGAAATCAGTCCTTAATTAGACCAATGTGTTATGCTCTACTCTTAGAGAACTGAACTTTTGGGTTCTCTGGGAAGCAATATTGAGAGAGTGAGGATTGCAATAGGTTTGTTTTACCTAGGGCTGCCATAACAAAATACCATAGGCTAGGTGGCTTAAAGAACAGAAATGTAGTTTCTTCAGTTCTGGAGGTCAGAAGTCCAAGATCAAGGTGACAGCATGTTCATTTTCTCCTGAGGACTCTCCTTCACTTGCAGATGGCTATCTTTTCAGTATATCTTCACGTGACCTTTTCTTGGTGCATACAACCCTAGTGTCTCTTCCTCTCCTTTTAAGGATATCATCAGTCCTATTGGATTGGGCCTCATCCTTATAATCTTATTTAACTTTAATTACTTGCATAATAGTCCTCCTTATTCCTAAAGATGGTCACATTTAGGATTAGGCCTTCAACTTTTGAATTTTGGGGAGACATAGTTCATAATTCAGTCCAATACCAATTCATTTATTTAGAGGTAATACCTGTGGAAGATGAAAGGGAAAGATGCATTAATTAGGCAATGAAAGCTTTCATACAGTAATGTCAGTCTGATGCCTGTGAAAATAATGAGAGAAGGAACCAGAAGAGGGTACGGAGAGCCTTAGCCAGTAATACATACCTTAGTAGACTCAGTGGAGAACTTTGGAGGTAATGCTTGTCCATGAGGACCCTGAATTGGGAAGAAATGGCTAGACCCTTGTACCTCTGCTGTGGCCTTTGGCTGAGGGCTTTGTGGGGAGAATGTAGCCTTTAGGTTATAAAATATATCCATTTTATACTGTAATGGTTACCTTGCCTATGTGACACTTTCTCCTGTCAATCTATAGATCCTTTGATTGATTACCATAAATAATCCCAAATCATGTACATCCTTTTCAGATCATTACATAGATAAGGACTAATCTTCTATGATTATCCTATTGGTAGGCAGTCTAGTTATCAACATTTTATAAGATGATTGGAGCAGGACACATGCCTTCTTTCGTTCCCAAGGGGAGCCATTGCCCCCTACCAAATGAGGAGGGAAATGAATGTGCTTTAACTTCCTTCTCCCAAGAGATTGTCTAATACTTAAAATCCAGTTTATATTATTATCTTGAATGTATAGGAAAGACAAGTTCATAAGACAGAAAGTAAATTAGTGGTTTTCTGGGACTGAGAGTGGGAACAGGGGTGAACTTCATGGATATAAGAGGTCTTATTGGTGGGGTGAAACTATATTAAAGCCAATTTTTGATGATGGTTTTACCACTTGGTAAAGTTACTAAAATCGTTGAATTGTGAACTTGAAATGGGTGAATTTTACTATGTGTAAAATTATAAGGTTGTTAAAAAAATAAATGCTGAAAGTAAAACACAAAGACAGATAAAAGTGTCTCAGATTTGGGAGGAAAAAATGTATCTGAAGAACATGTTTAGTTAGTGCAGTTCAACATATCAACCTCGTAAATCACAAACTTGCTTAATAAGCAGGTTTATCTTAAGGTAATCCAGTCTAATTGTATTATATTATTATTATGAACTCTGTAATTTTATAGTATAAATAATTTTCTTTGGTTTATTGAAAAAAGTTATATAAAATTGAAACTAGGGTTCCAATATCCTTCCCTTCCCATCCCAAATAAATAATAAAGATGTAGTAATTTGCAAATCATGAAAGTAGGTCATTTTGAGAAAAATGCAACAGGTATAAATAGCCTCCAAAATTCAAATTATAGCAATGAGAGACATTTGGTATGTCATGATATACAATGTATTGAGGAAATACTCTGGAAGTGTTCCAAATGCAGTACATATGGCATATATTGGAATCCTACACTGAGAGGCTGTTCTGTGTTGTTGATCATAAATTGGATTGGTTGAATAATTAAACTGTGAGTTTTTGGAGGTCAAAGATATTGTTTCCATGGCACATTTTACTTGTACTGTTCTATATATATCTAATAATAGTGTATTACTGAGCCAAATTTTAAAGTAATTCAATTATAGTAAATGATAATACTCAACTAAGAGAGTCATTAATCACTTTTAATCTATCTCTTGCAGGCCTAGGATTCTTTTCAGGGCATAGACTTTGTAATGATTTAGTTTTAGGCAATCATGTACAAGTATATTTAGTTTTAATAATTCATGAAGTACTAAAATATTGAACGACTTTAATCAGATCCACAATAAATTTATTAGCTGGAAAAATATAGCATAGATTCACATATTTTAAGTTGAGACTGTAAAGTTTATGATTTGTTAAATGCTTGGAATGAATAATTTTTCATTTGCTGTTAGAATTTGTAGGTCTCAGGAGAAGTCTAGAGATGCCCTGCTCTTTGTTACTTCTCCATTCGTCTCTAGTAGCAAAAAACATTTTTGTAGCACTGGGATATTTTGTTGCCTGTTCACTTGCTTGCTTTCTGTGTCATTATTATTATTATTATTATTATTATTATTATTACTAGCTTATGCCATTCCAGAATATTGGCTTCAGGTTTTTCCTCTTTGTCTCTGTTTCTCAAGGGAGGTACCCAGACCCCATTTCTTAGGCCAGAATTCTAATGTCCTTCTTCATTGGCTTTAGGGTCCAGGAGCAGCGGCAGGATCACCTGCATTGTCTTTAGTCTCTCTGCAATCCACTTGAATTTATTTGTTCTGCCTTTTCCTACTGAATGTTTGAGGGAAATAGAATTTGGGGTGTAATAAAATGCATGGGTACATTTGTACCCATGAAAAATATCAATTCATGGTTACTTGCAAGGCTTGATTGCTGGGTATCTATGAGTTCTGCTGTTCTTTTATTTTTTGTTTGGAGAATCTTTAGACTTAGAGTGGACCTTAAATAAATCTTCATCAAGAGCATAGTTCTCTCCGACCAAGTGTGTTGGAAGATAAAATCCTTCAATAAAATATGAAGGGAGCCTTTGTTATGTGGGCAATTCAAAAAGAAACCAACTTAGCTCGAGATGCAGAAAACATACTGATTCAGGAAGGAATATTTAAAAGTCTTTATTTGTAATGGTCTGGTGTGAAATCCATTTTTTTTTCTCAGAAATATTAGGAAAACATTGGTTAATTGGAAGTCTCCAGAAAATAGTATGTGTAAATAAAATTCTTACAGCTTGAAAAGCCAAAATTAAAGGTCAAGTTGAAAAATTTTTAAGCCATCTTTAGAAATGTGTCTTTAAGAAAGAAACTATGTGGGGCGCCTGGGTGGCTCAGTCGGTTAAGCATCCAACTTCGCTCAGGTCATGATCTCACAGTTTGAGTTCAAGCCCTGTGTTGTGCTCTGTGCTGACAGCTCAGAGCCTGGAGACTGCTTCGAATTCTGTGTCTCCTTTTGTTGGGAATCAGGAGCTGGAGGCAGAGGAAATTCCCCAGTAGGCAGTTATGACAGCAGTCAGGGTGACAGAAATCTGACTAAAAATAAAACGTGACACACGAAAAGAAGAGGAAGCAATGGGAAGTGTGAGAAAGGTCCTATGAATGTGTTTTAGGTATTTGCTTATTATTAGTAGGAAGTATCTTTCTCAGCAAAAGAGCAAAATCTGTCTCTTGACTCAGGCCACATACTTGGGAATCGAAGTGCAGGGATATAGGAGCAAAGAGAAACATGGAGAGAATCTCAGACACACTGGAACCTGAAGTCATGAGTGTCAGTGCTCAGGGTAGGAGAGTTGGGGCCTGTGGGAAACCTCATTACAAAATTGGAAATATTTCAAAGAATGCAGTTTTTTTCTAATGGCAGCCTCTAATCATGTTTTAAATTGGGGAGCCCTAAACAATTGATAAACATTGTTTCAAGACCCAGGAAAACTTGAAACCGTGATGCCTTTCTCTTTTTCTTACATTTTTGCCAATTCAACTAAGTGTGTGATCCATCCAAGAAACAAAGTCTGTTGTTGCATTAGAGAATTGATAAGTGATTTGTAAAATACCGTTCAGCAATGTTCATTTGGTTCTTGGATTTGATTCTGTTTTTATCTTTATTGATACACTAAGTGATTATGAATCTGGTGTTGTCATTTTTGCCTTGATATCAGTCTTCCATTTACTCTAGATATTCAGAAATTGAGCTTTTGGGGATAGCAAGTAAGAGTTGCTTAAGAGAGTTTCTTCTAGAATGAGCGTAGCTGTGATCAGATTCTGGAGTGAAACGCCTCTGGCTTTGACTAAACTGAAAGAAGGGAGAAGAGTTTTAGTTATCTGAATTAATTTATGGGAACAAAGGATTTAGATTTTTTTTTTAAGTTTATTTTTGAGAGAGAGAGAGAGACACAGAGTGCGAGTGGGGGAGGGGCAGAGAGAGAGGGAGACACAGAATCCGAAGCAGGCTCCAAGCTTTGAGCCCTCAGCATAGAGCCCAACGCAGGGATCCAATTCATGAACTGTGAGATCATGACCTCAGCTCTAGTCTGATGCTTAACCCACTGAGCCACCCAGGTTCCCCGGGAACAAAGGATTTAGAGTAATGTTTCATTCACTAAGGAAAAATGATTTAGTGCCCCAAGTATCAAAGAAAGAACTGAAAAGATAAATTGAAACATTTTGGCAAACTTTCACTTCCCCTTGGATCCTTTTCATAGGAAGAGTTAAGGATATTATAAAAGTTCTCTTCTGAGGTTTTCCCTCATTTTTTCTTTGTTGATGTATTAAAATATTAAATAAAATATTGGGATGCCTGGGTGGCTCAGTCAGTTAAGCATCCGACTTCGGCTCAGGTCGTGATCTCATGGTTCCTGAGTTCGAGCCCCACGCGGGTGATAGGAGCCCTGCATTGGGCGAACTCCAGCCCTACTTAGGGTGAGCTTGTGCCCTGCTTCAGGTGAGCTGGAGCCTGGCTCTGGGCTTTGCACTCTCTCTCCCTCTCTGCACCTCATGGGATTCTCTCTCTCCCTTTTTTCCTGCCCCTCACTCGTGTCCCCTCTCAATAAATAAATAAATAAATAAATAAATAAATAAATAAATAAATAAATAAATAAATAAACGAATAAATAAGTAAATATCAAATAATCTCCTCTAGTGTTTCTCAATTTTTCCTCATCAAATACTACAACTTTACTGCTCAGTGCCTAACAGAACAAGCAAATAGGCAAGCAGACAAAAGTTTACAGGTCAACAACTTTAGCAAATAGGAAACATTGTATCCCAACTTTGCATTATATAGGTTATATGATGCTTTGACACTCACATTGCTGGTTTGTGTCTTCTCCTAGAAAAACATTAAGGTATTCATAAAAGTTCCGCATTGGCAACATAGCGTGCTCAGTGTGCTCAAAGAATTCACACTGGGTCTCTGTAACAAGAGAGCAGAGCTAACTCAAAATTTCCCTCTGGCTAAATATGCTTTCTCTATATTCCTGTGCTCTGTTTCACTAAGAATTATTAAGTACATAATTAGCTAAATGATTTTAACAAGATAAAAATGATTCTCTTAACTTGAAATTTAAATTAAAAGTTTAAATTAAATTAAATTATGAGTTGTCCTTCTTCCTGGTGCTGGGGAGACACTTTTACAAATAGAAATTTCCTTTATAATGTAAATTTCCTATACAGAAAGGGAAATTTATGCTCTGTTTTTGGAGCTTTTCCTAATCTGCTCTTCCTCAATTGCCTTCAGTTCAAAATAATCCTTACACCAAAGAGGCATATTTTGGGGTGGCATATTCTGTCCTTTTCAACATATTTACATAAGTGTAAGCACATTTTATTTATATATAAGTATACATATATACGCAAATACTATGATCCATAATATGCATCTATGATACCTATCTACAATCAATACATTTCTTTCTGAAACATAAAGAAAATAAATGATTAAATAGTTCTTATTCTCTTCGAGCTCCTTTTTTTGTTTTTTTTTTTTTTTGGTAGAGATTTTAAGAATTAAGGTTTATCAAAGCAAAAATTGCATTGGAGCAGGTTGAACAGGCAAAGACATTATTCAAGTCTATTGCAATAGGGGAATGACAGCAAAAGCAAGGGGCAGGAGGATTTTTAAGCACTGAGACAAACTAGGGGAAAAGTACTTGACGATGTTAGTAAGGGGCGGTTTGATTTATTTCCTGAGTTTGCAAATGCTTTTTTCTCTGTGATTAGGCCATCTGTGTTTGCTAATTGGTACTTACCAAAGAAATTAGGCTCTTGCCCTCCTAGAGGCTGGGAGAGAGGGGCTTTTCTTGATGATTACATTTCAAAGGGTTGGCTCCTAGGTCTTAGAGAGAAGTATTCATGGGCTCTAAAACTGAGGAGAGGACTTTAAAAAGATTTACATCTCAAAGGGGCAGAAAAAGAATTTACAAGTACAAGTTTTCTAAAGAAAATGCTCTAAGAAAAGAGAGGCCAGGGCCTAGAGTCAGAAAGAAGACCTGTTCATAGGCTGAGGGGATTGTTAAGACTCTTTTGGTCAGTTCATTTGATCAGAACCCTTTGCTTATAAACCTGAAGTTCCTAATTATACAGATAATACTTTGATATTGAAAAAGCATATGCATGTGTTTTGATCTTCAATAACTTTTCTTCTTGTGCTAGACTAGATGATATAAAATGTAATCGAGTGGTAATCAGTGATAATACTGATAATAGTGGATAATGTTATATGAAGTTTTTTGCAATGAAAGTTTTTTAGACTACTTCTACAGTGAAGTTTTGGTATTAATTGATGAGGGTATTTCCTTGGCCTTCCTACTTTTTTGGGAATTTTTGATTGAATTTTTATCAATTAAATATTTTTATTAGTGTGTAGTTTAATTCCTTTGCAGTTGTCATTGAAATAAATAGGATACTTTGGTGTGAGCACTATTGCATTTCCTATTAACCTACACAGATGGGTTTAGCTAAGACCAAAAGCTCTGAATTCTCTGAACTTTTCAAACTCTGCTTGCCAACATTGTTTATAGCACATTGGTTCTATAATTTTTGTCCTTTCCAGAACAAGTACATGGCATTTATTCCATTTCTAATAGATGAAAAACATTTCAATGACTTAGTCTGCTTGTTTTGTTTTGCTCATTTTTCTTGTTTTAGCATAGCTTTTTCTTTCTCCTCAACTACACGTTTATAACAAAAACAAATTTTTAAAAATATTACTGTATCTGAATCTTATTGGGAAAATATAATTGAAAATAAAATCTCCTGCCAACCCAGTGAATCTTTTCCACAAAATGTAGATAGAAAAGAATCAAACAGTTTTATTATCCTATAGTCATTAAACCAGACTGTGGTGTGCATCACAGGCAATATGCTAAAGAGATTGCAAAGACAAAAAGAAATCCTACTTTTTATATAGCCAGGCAGATACAATCCATTACACACATGTTAATTGTCTTTATCCAAGGAAGAAAAAAACTTCATTTATCTTTTTGACAAGCAGGAAGTTACAACTTGGAGCCAGGCTAAACTCCTACAGACACAGGGAGACACGGCTTCATCCTACCTAATGTTCATGTTTTAAAAGGGATGACTCAGGCCCCCAAGAAAGACCTTCCTGGGGTGTAAAACTGGTAAGAAGCTCACTTAACTTTTTTGTTTTTTTGAGGCTCATTTAACTTTAAAAAAGATTTACATAAATGTCAAAGAAACAGAGAAAACATTTATAATTTCCAGTCTTTTAAAGGGAATATTAGGGATGCCTGAGTGACTCAGTCCGTTAAGCATCCTACTCTTGATTTTGGCTCAAGTCATGATCTCACAGTTCGTGGGTTCGAGCTCCATGTTGGGCTCTATGCTGACAGTGCAGACCCTGCTTGGGATTCTCTCTCTACCTCTGTCCCTACCCCTCCCCTGCTCATGAGTTCTCTCTCTCTCTCTCAAAATAAATAAATAAACATTAAAAAAATAAAGGGAATGCTTAAAGGTAAGGGAGGGGTGGGGAAGTGTAACTATACCAACATGAGTTTGTTCCTTGATGAGTCACAGAAATTGTACCAGGTGAATTGTTTCACAAAGAAGAGTTCATGTGCAGCAAATAAGGAGATCACAGGCAATAGCCTCCAGAGCCATGACTCCCTGAGAGAGGGTGAATGGGTTACGGTTAGGCTGAATATTTAGATAGGGAAGACTTGTCATTGTATGTAGAGGGAGGCATAAGGTCGCCCATGCATCTTAAGGAAATATGCCTATACATGTGTTGTATGTTATGTAAAATGAGGCTCAGGCTCCTCTCTGGCTGAAAATTTTAGTATTATAATGAGGTAAAAGTGATGGCAGGTCATTACAGACATCACTCTAGGGTCCTTCTGTGGAGTCTGGAGTTGGGTTTAGCTCAACATTCTGGGTGATCTGGGCTGGTGGGAGGTCTCATCAGGGCAGTCGCCATCACCTGAGAGGTGGTTTCCAGTTTCTTTTGCCTGAGTTAAGAGGCAAGCTGGAAAGAAGTGCTTAAGGAAATATATTAGAAGAGGTTAGTGAGTACAAGCAGGTGGGCAGTAAGGTCAGGTCTTGGGGTCTAGCTGATGACAGAAGTTCTCTTTTCCCTTTCACACCAGGGAAACTTTTAAATTAACATTTTTTAGATTTGTGTTCATCCTTATAATCTGTGCAGCATTCTTTTAAATTATCTTCTCCAACTTTAAACTTAGAGAACTAAAGGAACTATTCTTAACCATATTTTAAGATACAGCAGATAAACCTCCCAAACAAGTGCTTCCTTGACTACAAGTATCCTTTATGAATTATTGAGACCACCGTACATTTTATCAGAAATTATTTTTAAAACCTCATAAAATTTGTTTCTTTTTAAACAATTTTTAAAATGCTTATATATATTTGAGAGAGAGATAGACAGAATACGAGTGGGGAGGGGCAGAGAGAAAGGGAGATGCAGAATCTGAAGCAAGCTCCAGGCTCCAAGCTGTCAGCACAGAGCCCAGTGAGGGGCTAGAACCCATGAACTGTAAGATCATGACCTGAGCTGAAGTTGGAGGCTAAACTGACTGAGCCACCCAGGTATCCCAATCTGTTTCTTTAAAACATAATAAAAGGCATTAGATGCATATCTGAAATTTTGCAGTGATTTCAAATAAATGAAATAAGTAATTAATTGTGAGAACTTTTATTTGCCATAGGACTCTTTATTCTAGCTGTACCCAAATTACAGAGCAAGATTTTTTAAAGCTTCACATGTATTTATGAAATGGGAAAATTTGAACAGATATATTCCTTTCAAACAGAATCATGTTTCAAGTCCTTAAATTTGTTCTTTCGTTCATTCACAGACCTTATTGACAGTCTATTTGTTGATGGTCTATAAATCACTAGTCAGGGATGGAGAAAGAGTTAGTGAATAGAGGGTCTGGATGTTTCCAGGTGCTAATGTTTATCATGATCTTAGAATGTTCAGGGAGTCAGGATGGAAATAATATTTGCATTTATATAATGTGTTGGAAAGAAATATGTGTTCTTTAAGAAAATATGTTAGTCGATATTCATGCATTTCCATATTTTAAGGTTCCTCTGTTTGTAACTTTTCCACATTCATCCCCCTGAGGTGATCATTTGCAATGTTGCTAAGGCATAGATTTGAATTTAAGGCGCTGCAGAACAGAAGAGCAGCAACAGGTAAATTATGTGGTAAGTGAAGGGAGCTGGCTGCCACAGAGCACACCACAATTTGACTCTGTAATTCTCTACTTATTGTTAAGTATGAATGTAATAATTCTCATGAAGTTATTTAGTTTTTGAATTTCGGAGTAAATTTATATCCATCATTTCCACATTTAAGAAAGGTTTAGGATACATCATTTTGTAAGCCAAGATTTTTTTAATGCCTTTTGTGATTCATTGGTCCCTTTTTGCTTTTACTTAGCATTTTTATAGAGACTTTCTGGAAGTTTAAATGCTAGGAGTGGAGGGATCAGAATGGCTTTTGAAGGTTGTTTTTTTTTTTTTTTGAGGTTGTTGATGGGTCAAAGCTGTAAAAACTTTAAGGAGTGAGCAGAGTGGAGAGTCACAATGGTATTGGTGGTACTGATTAGGGTAAAGGAATCTCATGGAGAAGATCACCCATTTTATTCAAAGAGAGATTATTACCTAGGAATGAAAGAAATACAACTTTTTTTTTTCTTTTCTTTTTGTTTTTAATGCGGGAGTTCATGTTTCAAATCAATAAATCATGTAAGATATCAGTTATTCTGAGAAAAAAGGCCATATAATTTTATTTAAAATTGTTTTATTCTGTTCAATGAGCTATTAAAGTTTATACATGGAAGAGGAAGTTTGAATAGTTTTTTTTATTTTATTTTTTTAATTAACATCCAAATTAGCATATAGTGCAACAGTGATTTCAGGAGTAGATTCTTTAATGGCCCTTACCCATTTATCCCATCCCCTCTCCCACAACCCTGCCAGTAACTCTGTTTGTTCTCTATATTTAACAGTCTCTTATGTTTTGTCCCCCTCCCTGTTTTTATATTATTTTTGTTTCCCTTCCCTTATGTTTATCTGTTTTGTGTCTTAAAGTCTTCATAATGAATGAAGTCATATGATATTTGTCTTTCTCTGACTAGTTTTGCTTAGCATAATACCCTCTAGTTCCATCCAGGTAGTTGCAAATGGCAAGATTTCATTCTTTTTGATTGCCGAGTAATACTCCATTGTGTATATATACCATATCGTCTTTATCCATTCATCCATTGATGGACATTTGGGCTCTTTCCATACTTTGGCTATTGTTGATAGTGCTGCTATAAACATAGAGGTGCATGTGCCCCTTCAACACAGCATACTTGTATCCCTTGGATAAATACCTAGTAGTTCAATTGCTAGGTCGTAGGGTAGTTTTATTTTTAGTTTTTTGAGGAACCTTCATACTGTTTTCCAGAGTGGCTGCACCAGCTTGCATTCCCACCAACAATGCAAAAGAGATTCTCTTTCTCCACATCCTCACCAACATCTGTTGTTGCCTGAGTTGTTAATGTTAGCCATTCTGACGGGTGTGAGGTGGTATCTCATTGTGGTTTTGATTTGTATTTCCCTGATGATGAGTGATGTTGAGCATTTTTTCATGTGTCGGTTGGCCATCTGGATGTCTTCTTTGGAGAAGTGTCTATTCATGTCTTTTACCCATTTTTTCACTAGATTTTTTTTTGGGGGGGATGTTGAGTTTGGTAAGTCTTTTATAGATTTTGGATATGCACCCTTTATCTGATATGTCATTTGCAAATAACTTCTCCCATTCTGTCGGTTGCCTTTTAGTTTTGCTGATTGTTTCCTTTGCTGTGCAGAAGCTTTTTATTTTGATGAGGTCCCAGTAGTTCATTTTTGCTTTGGTTTCCCTGGCCTCTGGAGATGTGTTGAATAAGAAGTTGCTGTGGCCAAGATCAAAGAGGTTTTTGCCTGCTTTCTCCTTGAGGATTTTGATGGCTTCCTGTCTTACATTGAGGTTTTTCATCCATTTTGAGTTTATTTTTGTGTATGGTGTAAGAAAGTGGTCCAGGATTATTCTTTTGCATGTCACTGTCCAGTTTTCCCAACACCACTTGCTGAAGTGACTGTCTTTATTCCACTGGATATTCTTTCCTGCTTTGTCAAAGATTAGTTGGCCATATGTTTGTGGGTCCATTTCTGGGTTCTCTATTCTGTTCCGTTGATCTGAGTGTCTGTTCTTGTGCCAGTACCATACTGTCTTAATGATTACAGCTTTGTAGTATAGCTTGAAGTCTGGGATTATGATGCCAGATGTCAAGATTGCTTTGGCTATTCAGGAGGTTGAGTACTTTTTTTTTTTTTTTTTTTAAATACGAAGTGTCACTCTTTGGTTTCAAACTCTTCAATTATTTTCACTGCTGTTACAATAAAGTCCAAAGTCTCCAATGTACAATGAAAGGCCTTCCATGGTAGCCCTTAGCTACTTCTGGAGACCTGTTCTTCCCAATCACTTTTCTCAGCTGTCACCCCACAGGCCTGCTGAACTTCCTGCAGTTTCCTATGCCATTCTGTTGCAGGCCACTGTGATTTTGCTTATTCTTTTCCCATCCTGCCCTCCTGGAAGTAAGTCACACAGGAAAGATTTCCTGGGTGATACGACACCTTAGCAGAAAAGTAGTTTAAACAAAGGTTTCTCAAACTTTAGTGCTTCAGACTCTCTGAGCAAGCTAGCTTGTGGAACCACAGATTCCTAGGCTTCCAGGGAGTTTCAGAGTCAGCAGGTCTGGGAGATGAACCCCAGGACCTGCATTTTAACAAATGCAGGTGTTTGATATAGGTGGTTCATGATCACCTTAAAAGATGAGCAGCCCTCAGCCAGGCAGGAAGGAGTCTGGATAATTGAATAAAATGGCACTCCAGGCATAGGAATTTTGTGTGCTGCTTGTTAAACACAACCATTATTAAAATTAGATTTATATGAACTTGCAATTATATAAATTCTATTAAAAGCAACAGTAATCAACAGAAAACTCATCACTTCCTAATTGTTTCACCACATTTACTATTATGTATGCTTTGTTAAGCATATTTACGTCTATTGTGTCTGTGTGGTGGGACTGCTATGTAATTATGTGTTACTGTGTATGTCTTCCTAACTCCATGTTCAGTGACTCCATTTGAAATAGGCTGGAGTGGAAGTATTTGCAATGTTGAAATTGACATATGTGACAAATCAGGTTCTACCTACATCCCCTCCTTCCCCAAGCCAATTTATATCACATCGCTGCATAAGGAGTGAGTAAAGAGTTGGTTGTACCTAGTAAAATATAAGCAGTGTGATGTTTCTGGAATTTTACCTGGATGTAGCTAAATATGGAGCTTAAGAAACAGGTACTGTCCATTTCACAAGGTGCTTTTTGACCTAGTTTTGAGATGCATGGACTTTATTGTATTGATAATGGAAACCAGTGTGTCAGTTTAGACTGTAGCACGATATCATCAGATTTGATTTCAGAAAGGTGGCTCTGTGGAGGACAATTTTGAAGCTGAGAAGTCCAGGAGACCATTCAGGAGGCCATATCCATTTGACAGATGATGACGAATTAGACCATGGTATTGGGGGAATATTTAGAAGTTATACTTGTTGGTGATTTAGGTCATGATTGACATTTCCAACCTAGGTGACTGAGTGGGTGGTGACAACAAGCCAGTGAGATAGAGAACATAAGACTAAGTTTAGATGAGGAAAGTGATGTGTATACTAGAGATTTGTTGTTAAACATATTAATTCTCATTATAGTACTTCCCAAACTTTTGCATGTTATGACACTTAGAGAAAATGATGATGTGGCATATGAGATAAAAGGAAGAGGCTGCTTACAGTTAGAGGCAACCAATTTCTGGAGGTTCTGGTCACTCTGGCTCCTGCTTTGCTTGGCTCAAAGATGAGGAGATCAATATTGTGGCCCACATATTGGAAGCATACTATCTGGGAAGCTTCCATGTTATTCTCGTTATCCTCTTATATGTCTAAACTCATAAGAAAGGTTAGGGAAGAGGGTTGAGGATGAGTGTGTGTGTGTGTGTGTGTGTGTGTGTGTGTGTGTGTGTATTTGTGTTACATAATATTACATAATGTAATCCATGTTGTAAAATGCTCACAGAGCTCAGTTAAGTTACACATTTAATATTGATGTGACCTATTGGAAGGAGACAGTTGAGAATGAGACACATATAAATTAAGACCTTAGCAATTCTTTCAAAATGAGAGCAATTGCAGTCACTCTGATTGAGGGCTCTGTCACTACCACTGTGGTCTAGTGTTTCTTTGTTATCACTGAAAAGAAAGAGGAAAATGCAATTGAGAATTGAGTTCCTTTAAGCTAATTGGGAGTGCAAAAGGAAGCAAGTTAATGTCTTTTTTTTCTAGATAATCTTAATTGGCAATTATAGTAAAAAGAAAATTGAATATTTTTAGTATAAATTGAGAGAGGAGACTTCCCAAGTTCTGGCCTATAGCCAGAAGACTTCTAACAGTAAGAAATACCTAAATTTTTATTTCTTTTAAGTCCTGAGAAACTTGTTATTTTTATTTACTATAAAATACTGCAGCATATGATTTTATTTTCTTTCTCAGACCCATATCCAGTTAAATCTAAGTTTATCATCATATTTTCTATACTTAAAATGAGGAGGTAGCATCCCTAGAATATTTCTGTATTTATGGCAACAGTGAGATAAACAATACGATATATTGTTGGCTCTATGTTTAACATGTTATGTAGAAATTAAAAATCATTTCATTCTTTAGGAACTCCTGGTCAGAAAACAGATTCTAGAGGAGAATGCAAGCACACAAGCAGTGTTGTGGTAGTATAAATATGGTAGGTACAGAGCATGAAGGAGACATACCTTATTCACCACTCAGTCTGGAAGGGCAAGGAGATGGGATGGCCTGGGAGGGGGTGTGAGTTGGGACTGAGTCTTCTAAGCACATGAGGGCAACAGAGAGCATTGTTCTTGTGGAGTTTCAAGTGTGCTGTATTATTAGGTTTTATGAGATAATAGGACAAGATTGAATAGGCAAGCAAAGACCACAACATGAAAGCCATGAAAAATTGCTTAAAGTTTAGACCTTATCCTGAAAATACACTGAGACCCCTTGGTGGTTTTTACGAGGAGATAGATATGAATAGTGTTGAGTTTTAGAAAGATTACTTTGGCAAGAGAATGGAGAACAGGAAGGAGGGGATGACAGAGCGAGGAAGGCAGGAGACCAGTTGAGAGACTTAATAATCCAAGTGAAAAGTCCTGTAAATCTGAATTAAAGCAATGGCAGTGTGGAAATTGAAGAAAGGATAGGTTCAGACTTGTGTAGGAAGGGGAGTTTGGGGACTGATGGGTGAGAGGATGAGAGAGAAGAGGGAAACCGAGATTCATTTGGTCTAACCTCTTGGGTGCATAGTGGTGCTTTTCACTAGCAGATGTAATAAAGAGGTTGAGCAAATTGCAGTACATTATATTGCCTGCTGTCACTACCAATGCCTCCATTTCTACAATATTTTCGATGTGTGATCTTATGAAAAGTTAATTATTGACATCATATGACTGGAATGGTGAGAAGACAAGAAAATTAATTTTGCATTTCTGATGAGAGCTGAACATTTATATGAGGAAAAGTATGTAAATACTTACGGTAACAATGTTGTTACTTCTACATATTATTTTATTTTCATGGCTACAACGTCTTATGCTCAGAATGACCAAATAAAAAGAAGTGTTGTAATACAATGAGGTGTTCGATAAATTAGGCCAATTTAGTTATATGAAAAATACATGTTAAAATAAACCAACATGCCAGAATGGGTAGGTTTTAGTTAATATGATTTGGAATTGGGGGAAATAAAACAATTTTTACTTGTAATTGTGAAATCTATATGCACTTTACTATTTTCATTTTTGTGCGGTATTGGGCATCTTTTGGCCATTGCTAGTGATTGCTAAGGAGTGGAAAAATTAAAAAATCTCAACTTCACTGTGAATGTTATGCATATTTAAGCTAAAAAAAATATGGAAAATGTATAAATGATTATAGATGTACTATGGCTATAATGCATACCCCAACACAGTTTGGCCTATGAAACATTTCTTCAGTTTGTGATCTCATTTAAAAAATACACATAGAAGATACTAGAGTGAACCCTTTGTTCATACTGGGAACCAATCAGTGAGGAATAAAAGCAATTTTTTGTTTGTTTCTAATCATTGCATGTTTCATTTAATGGATTTAAAAAATGTTATTAGTGTGAAAGAGTAAATATTTCTTTCCTAAAAGTGGTCATGTTTACTTTGAATATTGGACCCAGAAGATTTTTCTTTTTCTTAGGAACACACAGGGTGAGAAACTAGGATGTTCTTCATTAGTTTTGATAAAATGTCAGAAATATTATGTTTTAAAAATCAGCAGTCCGTAGTTATGACTGCCAAGGTCAATGCAAAAACATAAGGAAGATTAACAAGAAAAATCACACTAAAAACTTATACAAAAGTTTTCTGTATAAGAGCTGTGAAAACCTGAAGCCTAATGATATGTCAGCCTACTCCTATAACAAACCCGCACAGAATGCCTTTAAAGCAATGGGATGTTGGTATGAAGTAATTACTGAGAAGCAAGTTGAGGTGTTAAGTTTGATACATTGTGGTCTTTTCTAGCCATTCCAATTTGCCTCCATGGTAACCATTGCTACATCTCCAGCCTGACTACCGTCTAGCTCTCAGCATTTTCTTTTAATGAGAGATATTCTTTGGTTGGATGTAATTTCACTTACCACTATTTAGTTGGAATTTTTTTAGTTGGATTTTTAAAAACAATAATTCAATGCTTAATTATATAAATTGTTGATCTTCAGAGTATTGATCTCCAGAGAAGTTTTTGTTTAGACTTGAATTTCTGGCCCCTTTCACTTTATTTATTTTACTGGTATATTAATTCAGTTAAAAAAATTCACAGTAACTTTGAACACTTTAGAGAAAACAGCTACATGATGGTCATGCCATTGGTATTATGAGTTACTGGTTCCAATTTTTTGCCTTCAGAACGCTGAGAGGACAAAGAGCCAGGAAGAATATTATGTTAACTTTTCATATTAACTCACTCAGTGTTTTATTTCTTTAATAAAATATCAATAAAGTGCTTTAAAAGTTAATTTATAATTTTTCTCTCACACTTTCCCCAGATACTGAAAATAATTAGCATGCTTGTGTGTGTGTGTGTGTGTGTGTGTGTGTGTGTGTGTGTGCGCGCGCGTAAAGAACCTGGCCTTTGCAGGCAGGTAAGTGGGTGTGAGTCTTGCCTTTGCCAGGTATCACTGTGGTCTTTGGTTAAGTTACTCCGGGTCTCTGTTTTTCGCCTTCCTCATCTTCATTGTTTAGGACAATCAAATTTATTCCAGCAAATAATATGTGTGATAGTTCCTAGCACAAAGAAAGAACTGAGCACATGTTACACAAAAGATAGCTCTATTTAAAAAGTTTTTTTAAGTTTTTTTTTTTTTTTGAGTGATCTACACACCCAACATGGGGCTCAAACTCCCGACCCTGAGATCAAGAGTCGCATGCCCCTCCAACTGAGCCAGCCAGGCACCCCTAGCTCTATTTTTGTTCAAAGGATAGGGGACAAAGTTATTATTACCCAGGGTTCTTAAAAAATCATTGCATTATAGGGGTGCCTGGGTGGCTCAGTTGGTTGAGTGTCCGGCTTTGGCTAAGGTCATGATCTCACGGTTTGTGTGTTTGAGCCCTGCATTGGGCTCTGTGCTGACAGCTTAGAGCCTGGAGCCTGCTTCAAATTCTGTGTCTCCCTCTCTCTCTGCTCCTCTCCCACTCATGCTCTGTCTTTCTCTCCCTCTCCTTCAAAAATAAATAAAAACATTAAAAAAAATCATTGCATTATATCCCATCTTATATTTCTACTTAATTTTGTACAAATTATTTGAAACCATTTATGAACACATTACAATAATAACAAGTATTAAAAAAAAATTTACATGGAAAATTTTAGTTATACTTTCAAGGTTTTACATGAAATTCAGAAAAAGCATTATGTGATACAATTCAACCAGAATTAAAATATAATACAGTGTTGCATGCAATATTCAATTCTGAAATGACTTTTGTCTCTTAGAATATATATAAATCATGAATTTGAGTATTTTTATTACCATTTTAAAGGTAAAACATGTGCTACATGATGCAAAAAAGAATTGAGAACACTCATTGCCTATGCTTATATGATTGAAAGAGAAATGACATTTAAATCTAGATCAAAGTGAAGGGAATTTCAATTCTGCACAAGTCAAGAAGAAAAGTCTTTTTCCACTGGCTCAAAAGCTCTACATAGGAAACTTAAAAAGATTCAATTTTTTTCACAGTAATTGAATAGCCATGTAATTTCAGTTTTACCCTATAACTACACAAGTGAACCTTGGTTATAGGATGGAAAAAAATTGAAACCATTTAAGCTTTACTTCTATCCATTTTCTCCTTCCACGGACAATTATATAAAATGTATTTTTATGTTGCTAGGGAGGAAAATACAATATTAAATTTTTTGGAATGTTAAAATTTAATCTTTATCCAATGCAATATTATATAGAAAACTTATATTCTAATTCTGTTAATTTAATTAAAATAGAGCACAGTTTATGTAGAATATATAACAAAATTGTCAAGGGGGTTAGACAGTAGAGGAGAAAAAGCCCATTACCTAAATAATGTTTGTTAGTAAAAAATACTTTAGGTGACTGAACAGAGGGAATAAATATATGAACGTCTATTCTTGTATGTCTTATAATGATTAGGGTATCTCCTGTACCGCACTCTTGATGTCTCTGCAAAAATCCATCTGCTCCGCTGTTTTTCTTTTTTAAATAGAGACACCATTCATTTGTTCACTTAAATCAAATCTGTGTTATCTTAGACCCCTTCTCTCACCTCTCTCATCCTATCAGTCAAGGTTGTTACTTCTACCAAAATTTTTTCCAGCCCTATTCACTTCTCTCCATTTCCACTGTCACTGCCCTACTTCAGTTCCACTTTTTGGCTGTTACGAATAATGCTGTTATGAACATTCATGCTCACATTTTTGCAAGGACATGTTCTCATTTCTTTTCAGTATATATGAAAGAGTAGAATTGCTTTGTCACATGTTATCTATGTGTTGAACATTTTAAAAAACTCGCAGACTACTTTATATGAAAAAGATTGCACCATTTTACATTTCCACCAGTGAAGTGTGGGGATTACAGTTTTTCCACATCCTCACTAACACTTGTTACTGTTTACTGTAGCCATCCTCACAGGTGTGGAATGGCAGCTCTTATGATTTTGATAATGATGTTGAGCACCTTTTCATGTGCTTATTGGATACTTGTAGATCTTCTTTGGAGAAATGCTAAGTAGGGCTTAATTCTTAAATGTGAGTGTTCAACCAAGGATCTGTAGGTATAGAGAAAAGCCTAATCCACAAGAATTGAGATAAACACATAGAAAAAAATGACCCTAGGAAAGCATTAATAATTTAGAAGAAAGAAATAAGCAAAGAAAACCCACTTTGATAAGCAGCCTCAGAGACACATGAGGTCTGCTGCAGCCACAAAAGAGGATGTTCTGGAAAGGAAAGGTTGAGCAGCAAAGACTATTTTGGGTGTGTAGCCCTAAAACCTCCCAGATGGGAGAGAAGAGCTCTGAGACATGCAGCTGGATATGGGAGAGACTCAGGACCTCCTGGCTGCTGGAGTGGACCAAAAACATGTGCTTTCTAATTAGTGTGTGTGTTAGTGTATAGTTAGTTCATTAAATCGTGTTTGTGATTAGCTTATCCTGGAGGCTGAAACGACAGCAGGAATCAGTGTATTTTGGGATTTTTCCTTTGCAGGATGTGGTTATAATTTTCTATCCTTGAATACACAAAATCCTATGTTAATGTTAAGTGGTCAGATAATTTTTACATAAAATTTAAAATTTATGAAAGCAAATTTTGTACTGATCTGCACATTAAGTGATTGAACAATGGAAAGAGTCCTAAGCTTATATAATAGCCCAAAGGAGAGGGAGTGGTGAAGAATTAGCCTTTTTTTTTTAGCTGGTCAGGTAATTACAGAAAGGTCAGAGCCTCACCCAGGGGTTGGACTGCTGTGGGATATTAACTTGTTTGATCATAAGATGCTTAAATACTAAATATAGTTAATGGAGCATTTGCACTTCCTGTTTTCAGATTTACTTTCTGTGCTCCCATTCACTAATTTATCCTAGTCACTCAGCTAACAGTAGCAGGACTAAGAAGCTGGGGAGTCTGATTCCAGTTCCTATGCTCTTAGTACTCCGCTGCTTATTTTTGAGGATAAACAACAGAACAATTAAAAATGGCAGCCATCTGGGGGCTTTGTCTTGGCTCAAGAGTGTTCATTTAACTCATCTTTCGCTAACATACCTATCCTGTGGAAGAACATCTACCCTAACGCTAGCGGCAGAGACTGGGAGAAAGGGCAATTGATTCCTCTCTGTGCTTTTTCTTTTTATTCACTACACACAATTAATAGGCCTGTTCTCCTTTTTACTGTCTGACCGTACTGAGCAAACTTGGGAGAGATAAAAGGGAGCTCTGTAAAGTAAATAAGTTAGCTCAGAAGCAATTTCCCAACACTATATGATAATGACTTCACGCTTCTCAGAATCAGGGATACATGTTACCAGGGAGGGTTTTTATACCTCTCAAAGAACTAATAAGAGAGAAAAAAAACCTTGACTTTGGTGTATAAAATTAATACTAATGATAGTTATCAACAAAAGTAATGAACACTGGGTATCATCTGTGGATAATTACCTAGTGTGTAACAACTAGGATGAATATCATTAATATCTGTCAAATTATTCCTGGAGGGGTTATTTGATTACAACACTGAATTATGTTCAGATATGCCCTGGTTCTTTGGTTCCATGTCTGAAATCTTAAACTTGAATATCCCATTCTTTCATAATCATCTCCTTTCCTACTAGGTTAATAACAGGTAGAACTCACTTTAATTTCTTGAACCTGAGTTTGTCCTTCAGTGAAATAAACTCTGTTACAAAGGGTTGATGTGAGAATTAGATTACACGTAGGCAAGGTGCTTGTTAGAAGTAGGCTCATTGCTGACTCTGTATAAACATTTCCTTCTCCTTTTTTCCTGTTTAGATCTTCAGATTCTTGACCTTCCAAGTTTATTTCAGTTACTCTATTGCCTTTATGCCTAAACTCCTCATCTCCTTGTCCTTCTTACAAATTACTTCATATTTCATGTAATCGGACTTCTCTGCTCCTATGCCTGAGTGCTCAGTACAGCAAAGAAAATTACATGTTGATGGATTGGTCCCCCTACAAGTTCAGTTTCTGTATTATTTGAACTCCCAATACCCTTTATCTATCCTTGTACTTTCTTGTTTGGTATCTTTGATTGCACTTATTATTTCAAAAGCGTGCATCCTTTTGAAATCCTCAATCTAAGATTCACACCTTAGTATTCTGCTATGGTTTGAATATGTCCCTCCCTTCCCCAAATTCTTGTGTTGAAATCCTAACCCTCAAAGATGATGGTATTGGAAGGTGAGCTTTTGAGAGGCTTGGGTCATGAGGGCAGAGCTGAATTTTGGATAATAAATCTGTCTTTTGTGCCCAAATTATCTACATATTTTCTAGAATGACCCCCAAGTAACACCAAGATTTGCTTTCTCACCTTATAAAGAAGAATAATAGATTTAGGGAAGTTTGTTTTAGTCTTCTCCCAATGAAATTTTTCAAAAACGGTTGTGATTACCAAATTTGTGATCAAAGAAAGACTGATAAATCAAAAGAAAGGTGGTCTTTTAAATTTAATTATGTATAAGTAAGAAGATTAATATAAGTGTACTTCAGTGATCGTGTGGGTTTGAAGTTAAAGGAAGCATACTAATGTTTATAAATACTGGTACAGTATCCATAAAATGATTTTCTTTCTAGGTTTTATCAATCTGGGATAATCATAGTACTTTATAATATAAATAAAAAGCCATAACAGTTTTTCAAAGGTTGGCACTGTTCATAATATGTTCTTTTTTCCCAGGATAATCTTTGACTACATCCTTATACATTAAGTGTGTATTGTAACTTGAGAGAGGATTATAGTCCTCCATTCTGCTAGTGCTGATTAACATAATGCATTAGCCAGAGCTGTTAGTTTTATTGTCATGGCAAGGATAAATTGACTACATTTTAAAACCTTCACTGATGAGAAAACTTCAAAGGTATAGCCAAGGATGTTTTCTAGTCCCACTTGCCTACAACGTAATCTTGGCAAAACGATACAGTTGCTATAAGGAGTGGAACCAAAGCCTGGAGGAAGCCTTTTGAATACCTCCAAATACACTTCAAATACAGTTACCTTCCTTCAGCAATGAGAGAACAGTATTTTGGTTATTGTATACTTGGTATCAGCACAGATGAAAGGTTTCTCTGGTTTGAAAGCCACCAGCTTTAACTGAGGAAAAAGTGTTCCTTGGCCTTGTACTTTCCATCTGAAAAATGTCTGTCTCCCTCTTTAGTGATTATGGGACTCATTTTACAGTCACATTCATTAAAGAATACTGTAGGGTCTTTCTTATCTATTACCCAGAAACTACATCAGTTTTGATAGCCTACAGTCTTCTGAAAAGAGTGAAAGGAAAAAAGACATTCTAAAATGCAAGCCTGACAGATTCACTGAAGATCTTCAACTGTCCTGGTTGCTCCTTGAGCCCTAATGACAATTAAATCTACTCTTTCAGGATCACTTAGCTTGTCTCCATTTGCTCTTGTGACAGCTCTTTTGAGACTCAGTATCTCAGCTTCCATGATAGCTACCACCCTATACTATATAGACATAGCTAAATATTGCCAAAGTAATATTCTCAGAATTATTATCAACATAAGGGAAATGAAAAATATTTACAATTGAATGAAAATGGAAGTACTGCATGTCAATGGTGCTTAGAGGGGGCGCCTGTGTGGCTCAGTTGGTTAAGCATCCAAACCTTGATTTTGGCTCAGGTCATGATCTCACAGTCTTGAGATTGAGCCTGGTGTTAGGTTCTGTGCTGGACATGGAGGCTGCTTCAGATTCTCTCCCCCCCCCCCCCACCCCCGCCCTGCCCCTTCCCTGCATTCTCTCTTTCGCTGTTTCAAAAAAAAAAAGATGCTTAGAGGAAAATTTAGAACCTCAACTGCATTTACTAAAAAAAGGCAGAAAGATATGTGTTGTCAAGAATCTAGAAAAGAACAGAGTAAACAACAAAGAAGTAGAAGTAAAGCAAAATAAAGATAAGAGTAGAAAACTTATATAGAAATATTGACTGTATTGTCAATGATAGTCACGTTGTCAATGATAGTTCTGGGGATATTAGATTCCCAGAACTTGTCTTATAACTGCAAATTTGAAAAAGATATTTGTAATATTTTTATTATGAATATGTATACAAATGTAGATATATATATGTTTTCAGGGTATAGAAACAGTGAAAAAGCTATTTAAGTCATTTTATGAGGTTACTGCTACTTTGGTAGAAAAACAGTAACTACAGTGCAAGCAAATAAAATTGTAGACTAATCCCTTTTGTGAACTGAAATAGATTCTAAGTTATATACTCACAAATCAAATTCAGAATTATTTAAAAATTAATATATCTCAACCCAAGAATACCAAATGCAAGAAATTTTCAGTATCAATAGATTGAAGAGGGTGAGGGATCACTTTTGTAGATGTGGAAAAGGAAATGATAAGTTTACCAGTCATCAAGAGAAGAGCCATTAACAAATTAACAGTGAAAAGGAACTTTATTAACTTCAAAAAGTATATTTAAAAATTTTTTTATGTTTATTTATTTTTGAGAAGGAGAGAGACACACAATGTGAGCAGGGGAAGGGCAGACAGAGAGGGAGACAGAATCTGAAGCAGGCTGTAGGCTCTGAGCTATCAGCACAGAGCCCGATGTGGTGCTCAAACTCACAAACTGCAAGATCATGACCTGAGCCGAAGTTGGACGCTTAACCAACTGAGCCACCCAGGCGCCCCTATCTAAATTTTTTTTATATTGAGCATACCAATGGTGAAACTGTGTACGCATTCCCAGTAAAGTCAAGAGTAAGACAAAATGCTATCATTTCTTCATCATTGGAATAGAGATCCTAACCAATGCATTAAGAAAGCTAATGAGGTATGCTATTGGAACAAAAATGTGTTCACTTCTTCTATTCAGATCCTATAATTACCTACATAGAAAATTCTAAAGAATCTATTAGAACTATAAGTTTAGCAATTTCCTCAAGCCAGCATAAAAAATCAATATCCCTATCTACCAATAATTGCTAACCAGAATTTATATTATTATATTATTATATTATTAATTATATTATACACTATATTATATTATACTTTGTTAGTTTTTCCCTGATAGGTGACAGCTGTTCCTAATTAACATGGAAGAGAGAAAGGTCAAGAATAGACAATTCTAGTGGGACGCCTGAGTGGCAATTCTAGTGGGACGCGTATCTATCCGAGATTTTGGCTCAGGTTGTGATCTCACAGTTTGTGAGTTCTAGACAATTCTAGTGGGACGCGTAACTATCTGAGATTTTGGCTCAGGTTGTGATCTCACAGTTTGTGAGTTCAAGCCCTTCATTGAGCTCTGTGCTTACAGTGCAGAACCTGCTTGAGATTCTCTCTCTCTTTCTCCCTCTGCCCCTCCCTCTCCCTCCTTCCCTCCCTACCTCTCTATCTCTCTCCCAAAAGTAAATAAATAAATAAACTTAAAAAAAAAAGAACAATTTTAGAGATGACTGAAGTCAGGTTCTTTCTCTACTAATTATCACAATATTTAAAATTATAGAAATTAAGATTGTTGCAAGAATGGTCATAAAAATCCAATAATGAGAGACAAAAGTCAGTATTATGCATAAATTTGTATAAATATAAATGTTGACAGATGGATATAATGGCATAAATGGAACTATAAATAAATTGAAAGAAGGCCATCTAATCATTTGGTATCTGGATAATCACGAATTTTTTTTTTAAATGACACAATTATCTCAAGCTATAACAAAGGAATTTTCCATGTGGGTAAAATTCTCAATGTGCATGTTTTTTCTTCAAAATTAAAAAAAAATCAGTAAATATCTTTCTGGCATTAAATTTTGGAGAATGGTTGCCTCTGAGATAGATGGATATAAAAATTTATGTGGAGAAGCATACAGATCATTTCAATTCATACTGTTGTATTTTTAAAAACATTTTAAGCTGATATAATATCTGACATCAAATTATAAATAAAGCTATAACAACATTTCCATTATGTTATATTCCTTTTTTTCTGTATGTTTTTTTAAAAAAAATTTAAATGTTTATTTATTTTTGAGAGAGAGACAGAATGCGGGTGGGTTAGGGCAGAGAGAGAGGGAGACACAGAATCCAAATCAGGCTCCAGGCTCTGAGCTATCAGCACAGAGTCTGACGTGGGGCTCAAACTCACAAGCTGTGAGATCATGACCTGAGCCGAAGCCAGTGGCTTAATTGACTGAGCCACCCAGGCGCCCCTCTGTATGTTTGAAACACTTAAAGCAACAAAACAAAGACTGGATCAATCTGGGATTGCTTCCTGAGTAAGGAGAATAATTTTACTGGTTCTACAATTATATAATTTTTTAATCAATGACATAGAGTTAAGACTAAAGGTGAACAAATGTGTGGAAACTGTAGCTTTAAAATAGTCAACTTGTCTTTTTTTTAAGTTTATTTTTTATTTTATATATATTTTTGAGAGATGCAAAGAGACACAATGTGAGTGGGGGAAGGCAGAGAGAGAGGGAGACACAGAATCTGAAGCAGGCTCTAGGCTCAGAGCTGTCAGCACAGAGCCCAATTCAGGGCTTGGACTTGTAAACCATGAGATCATGACCTGAGCTGAAGTCAGATGCTTAACCAACTGAGCCACCCAGATGCCCCATTTATTGATTGTTTTGAGAGAGAGAGAGAGAGAGAGAGAGAGAGAGAGAGAGAGAGAGAGAGCGCATGTGCATACATGTGAGCAGGGGGAGAGGCAGAGAGAGAGGGAGAGAGAGAATCCCAGGCAGGCTCCCTGCCCAGTGTGGGGCCAGAGCCCTATTTGGGGCCCAGTCCCACAAACAATGAGACCATGACTCAAGCCAGTGCCAAGAGTTGGACACTCAACTGACTGAGCCATTGAGGTGCCTCTCAACATTTTTTTTTTTTTACTAGAACAGATAACAGGTATGTACTGTATATTTAGCAGCTTTAAGGAAATTGTAGCATTGCCCTGTTATCTTTGTTATCTATCTGTTTTATATGTCTAAAACACAACCTTTTTATTATATATTGAAGACACAAGAAATACTGATATAAGAAAAAGGTAAATGTTTTAAGGGAAATTGTAGTAGATAAAATTGAAATATAAGTACTTTACAATTCATAGCTTATAAATTATGTAGGTTGATATTAGTCTATGAATTATAACTCCATGAATACATTAATTTTTCCTCTGTCTTTTAACTCAGAAATTTAAGGTAAAATAATATTTCGTTTAGCATAAATTATATGTGCATGATAGAGAAGTTAATTTTCTTTCCAACTATTTCTTCTGAAGTGGGTCATAAAATCTACCTCATGAGTTGTCTCTTTAAAATGTATCTCTTTGGATCAAAAGAATCTGATCCAAAAAACATAGACATTAGGTATCTCACATAAATACTATTCATATAGCTGTTTATTATGCATTAAATTGTGTGGGTAAAAATATTGGTGAGGGTAGGAAAACAAATCAAATTTAGGGTAATAATTACACAGTCCAAAGATGGTGATAGTTATTGTATCACTTTTGTGTCTTCAAATTGAAGATGCTAGAGAAAAGTCCTTATACACAAATATATACATTTCAGAATGTATGTACTTTGTACATACATCACAGCAAAAAAATTGTGAAGACTTACTTCTTTCCAGTGGCCAGATGCCCAGTGTACTTTATATGTTTTTGTCAGTTTATTTTTCACCTTTTGTGTAAACAACTTTATCTGACTTGTCACCTACAAAATATATTATGGTTTGTATTTGTTTTCTATTGCTGCGTAACAAATGACCATATGTGTAGAGGCTAAAAACAGCACACATTTACTATTGTACAATTTCTGTGGGTCATGAATTCAGCACAGTTCCACTGGGTCCTCTGCTCCAGGTCCCACAAGGCTGAAATCAAGGCCTCACTGGAATGGGTTCTCCCTGGAACTCAGGGTCATCTTCCAAGGTCATTCAGGTTATTGGCAATTCAATTCATTGCAGTTGTAGGACTTATAGCAATTGGTCTTCTCAAGGCCAACCGGAGAATTCTGACTTGTCTTCGAAAATGAAGTTTTATGTAGCCCAATCAAATGAATGACATCATATCATATTCACAAGTTCTATTCACACTCAAGGGATAGGAATAATATAAGTGTACACATCAGAGGTAGGAATCTTGGGGGAAATCTTAGGATTCTGACTATGTTTTATGTTCTGATCCTTATTTTAACAAATGTAAAAACAAAACCAAAACCACTAAGAATCTTATTTCTCCTCTCTTTGGGTTATTGGTCCTGAGCAATTAAAATGACTATTTTCTGATAACTTGCATGGCTAATGGTGGGTGCATTTCTGATGTCCGAGTTAAATTTGGAGAAACAGATAGTTATAGATTGACTCATGTTGTTTAGGGATGGTAAAATAGCTTCTGCATTTAAAGATTCATAAAATGCTGTGAAACTTGTCTGTCAATAATAAATTGCTTGATAAGGACTAGTATTTATTGAATAAGTAAAATTTGAAGTTTTAAATAAAATTGTTAGTGATTATATTTGAAGAGCAAAATTAGTGGAATAAAATAGACTGTGTTGTCTTGGAGATATTTAAAAAACATTGTTTAATGTTTATTTATTTTTGAGAGAGACAGAGACAGAATGTGAGTGGGTTAGGGGCAGAGAGAGAGGGAGACATGGAATCCAAAGCAGGCTCCAGGCTTTGAGCTGTCAGCACAAAGCCCGAAGCAGGGCTGGAACTCACGAGCTGTGAGTTCATTACCTGAGCCGAAGTCGGTGGCTCAATCGACTGAGCCACCCAGATGCCCCACTTGGAGATATTTTTAAAATGAACTCTAAAATTGTATGGAATATTATAGTGAGAAACTTGGGGGAAATTCTTATTCTTAGAATAGATGCCACAAAAATTATATGTTCCTTTTGACTTCTTCTTAAGAGATGATAATCTTTGTCTTGTTTTACAAAATAATGAATGTGAAATGGGTTAGTTGTGGCAATATAATACCTGTGTGCCATTTTTCTCTTCCTTTTTTGAACAGCACAGAATTGCATTTCATTTTCTAAATTAGAATTATTTTGACCAATGATGAAGTTGGTTGAGATTACAAAATAGAAATGGGTAAATCAAAATTCTGTATTTTGTATTGTTAGCCAGTTTCAGGACCTGGTAAATTAGTGGGGAGATACTTCAAAGAAAAGATTATTAAAAAATTGAGGTCTGTATGAAGCATATGTGGGTCCTTCAGACATAATACTATAATAGGATAGAAGTACTGTCTGAAGAAATGGATTAAAGAAAGGAAAAAAGTTTAGACTTAAACCTGGGAATCCAGGTACTAACTCTTGTCAGTCTGGGAAGATTATAATTTATGTCACATTATTGGACCCATACAATGCTACATATGTGAACTATTCACATGTCTAACCCCTGTGCTCTCCTCCTCTTATTCCCAGGAGGGATTAAAAGAGTTCAGATAAGAAATTCTAGATATAGTTGTACTGTCCTTTAATATCTGCTTTTGTGGTATTAGTTCTGGCAGGTTTCTAGTGTGAGATTTATGAATAACAATTCCCAAGTGCTATTTAAAATAGCATAAAGAAGTTTAAGTAAGGATTGCAGAGCTAGTTTTATGGAATTTTCCAAATTATATTTCTGTTAGAGAAGATTTAAGCATAGGATAATTATGTGGAGTTTTACAATTTGAAGCAGTTATAATTGATTATATTAATCATTAATTACATAATGCAGATACCTTTTGCATTTAATGGCCTTTGCTTTAAAGCAAATTGTCATTTTGATCTGAATGCTTATTTTTAACTAGCATTCATACTTAAACTGAAATCATTTTTTAGATTTACCTCACTCTCAAATTTTATAGTTTAAATTTTGTTAGCAAGAGAACATCCTTTGTCAATGATGCCAAATGCCAAAAAAGGGATAGTATATGAAGGGATAATGGATAATTCTACCTGAAAAAATTCTTGAGAGTTTGAGAAATGTTTACATCCTAATACAAATGGAAAATATTGAGATTCCTTGTTATAACACTTTTTTATCAATGATGCTATATATTTAGGCTGTGGTCAATTTTTTTTTCACAAAGATTTAGATATTGGATTATATATGATGACTATATATGTTTTCACTGTTCATTGCATAGGACCTGAATCAGAATGTTACTTGGTATATTATTATAGTTCTTTTGGGTACATAATTACAGTTAAATATTTTAGTTCACAGGTAATATAAAACCAACTATAAACATACTTAAAACATCTTGGTGAAAATAAAGTCAAAGATTATAAAAAAAAATATCACTCTTACACTATGTTGGAATAACATTTAAGCCATTTACCAGAAATATAGTAGGTAGTATTTATAGACTTCAGCCAACTATAAGCAATTAGGTTTAATTTTTTAACAATGATATTTGGTTAAGTGTATCATATATTTCAGAAATTAGAAATAATGCCTTAAATTAAACCAAATTCTTTTGAGATATACCATGTTAACAAGGAGACAGGGAATTAATGTTTGAAATAAAATGAACATATTAAAATGTGCAAAGCTGAGTTTCAATAAAAATTAGAAAAAAAGGGAATAATAAGAATACAATAAAGCAACAACCTTCCTGCATATTGAATAATATCTTGAGCAACCAAAACTAATTGGTTTAAGTAACAAATGAGCTAATAAGTGGTTTAAAGATAGAATATAGAAATGCAGATAATTGCTTGTGTTCCTTTGAAGTACTGAGTGGTATTCTTTTTCATGTTTTTCATTTCCAAAAGGAAATATGCAAGCTATTTATGTCTGATGAATTAATCTGAACCCAAAATTAATCAAACTTTTTTTTTCCTTCTTAGTATATTCACTTGTTAAGTGTAAATGACTGGAGTCAATTTTTAAAATGGATTTAAAATAGGGAGAGTGGAGGAGTATTAATGATAGTGCAGTTGACTTTGACTGGGGCATAAGTTCAGAAGAAGAATAGCAAGGCCCTGAATTAAGTACTATAAATAGAATGTTTATATTAGCAAGCTATAATCATTCTGAAACATATGAACTCAAGCAAAGTATCCACAAGTTAAGATGTAGTCAACTTTTAAAATAGCAGTACAAGTTCTGTCTAATGCCTTCATTCTATCTTTCGCTGCCAGCTCTGACAGTTAATTTGACACTGCTTTATCCACCAAAACAACTTCATCCCCAACTGTCCTATCTTTATTTATATTATATTGGGACATTAATTGACAAGATACTTTCCAGTAAATTTTGTTGTTAGAAATCTTACCATGAAGAGTAGATATATTTCTGAATACGCCACTTACCTGCTATGAGATGCCAGGGAATTTTCTTTGGTGAGATGATATTTAATCTGGGACCTTTGTAAAAATCAGCCAGTTCTATAAAGATCAGAAGGGAATAGTTACAAGATCAGAGGGAAGAGAAAATGCAAAGATAAGAGTGATCTTAGAGTGTTAAAGGAACAGAAGAAGGTCTGCATTACTGGTATTGTAATGAAATTGGGAGAGTCCAGGATGAGATAGAGAAAGAGGAGGCAGGGGCCAGATCATGTTGGCTTTTGTGCATGAAAGTTGGATTCTGAATTTTATTCTTCAGGTAATGAGAAAGGCAGTCACTAAAAAGTTTATATATATATATATATATATATATATATGTATATATATATATATATACATATATATACATATATATGTATATATATATATACACATATATATATATATTTTGTGAAATATACTATATACACCACAGAGTGTGTATCTATAACAGCTTAAGAAAGATAATGCTACCTACATTACCAAATAATGCTGAAGCCTACTTATTCCCTTCCCTACAAGGTTTCTCTCCCTGCTCTCCACCAGTCTGAATTTTATGGTTTGTATTTTCAAGACATTCTTTCTAGTTTCATATGCTGCAAATTGCGGTTTAGTTTTCCTTCTTTGGACCTATAAATATTGAATTCATACTGTATATATTTTTCTGTGACTTTTTTGGCTCAATATTATATATTTGTGTTTCATTTGTTTTTCCTGCTAGATAATATTTCATTGTATTATGACGCCACAATTTATTTATCCATTATATTATTATTGTTATTTGATGTATCCCCCCTTTTTTTGCTCTGAAGAAAAATGAATAAACTATGAATAAACTATGCTGTCAATAAACTTGCACTTGTATCCTGATGCACCCGTGTAAGAGTTTCTCTAAAGAATTGTTGGATGTAGGACATGTGCATCCCTAGTGTTAGGAGGAAATACCAAATTGTTTTCCCAAGTGATTGTATCAGTTTGCATATGTACCAGTAGAGGATGAGAGTCCCATTTTTCCATATTCTCTCCAGTACCTGGTATTATCAAATTTTAACTTTTTAAAGCCAATGAAACCAGTCCAATGAAGTAAAATATTAACTCCTTATGGTTTTCCACTGGATTTCTCTGAATGTGAATAAGGTCAAGCATATTTAAATGTTTTAATGTTTTCTTTTTTAAGTCTTTTGGGGATTAATTTTCTTTTCCTTATTAATTTGTAAATGTGTGTGGTTTTAAGATATATTTTACGTATGAGCCTTTTTAGTTTCATGTATTGCCGATATCTTTCCTTCGGTGGCTTTTAATTCTCTTAATAATGTCTTTTGGTGAACATAAATTCTTAATTTTAATGCATTCTATTTATGACCCATTTCTTTTATAGTTAATGCTTTTATAATCTTGTTTCTTAAAAGGCTTTTAATACCCCAAGCCATGAAATTTGTTTTCCTTTATTATTTTCTAAAATATTAAAATATATTCTAAAGTTATTTTTCTTTATTATTTTGCATTTTACACATATTTACAATTACTATGAATCCATTTTAGTGTTTGATATGAGGTCAGTTTTCTTTTTTTTTTCATATGGATCTACAATTGTTTGCGGCTTTGATTAACTCTTACTCATAATTGATTATTATGTTTAGTGATAATATCTAATTGAAAAAACTCATCCCTTAATCACTGCTCTGTTTTGCTATATTCGTTGTAAATCAAGGGTCCAAGCATGTACTAATTGTCATTCCTTGTAGATAATCTTTGTTTTTTCTCTCTTTATTTTTTAACCTTTACTTTTCTGCATTTTTATTTCAATATATTAAATGTGTTTCCTGTTTGCTTCTGCAGGTAGCCTTGGTATGCATTTTCTGAAATTCAGAAATGGTTTATTACATCAGTTCTGGACAAATCTTGGTCATTATCTCTTTACATATTACTTTTCGCTCATTCTGTCTATTATTTCCTTCTGGACCTCCAGTGACATGTATGTTGGACAGTCTCATTTGATCTACCATATCTTCTAACCTGTTTTCAAATTTTTCATCTTTTTCTCTTGGTGAATTTATTCACATTTTGTATTCCAGTTTATTAGTTTTCTCTCCAAATATGACTAATCTGGTTAATCCAAATACTGAGTTTCCAATATCTATTATTTAAAAATATTCTAGATATATATATCTAGTTATTTTCCTAATCTGCCTAATATATTGATAATCTTTTATTTATTTCTCTTATTTTTCAACTCCTTATTTTTATTTCTTTATACATATTAACTATACTTATTTTGTATTATTTTCTCATAATTCCATTTATGTACAGTAATTGTGAGCCTTATTTTGTACTACATGGCCTTTTCAAACTCTTATTCATGATTTCTTATTTCCTTCTGAGTTTAGTAATTTGTTATTATGAGTTTATGTGGTAAGCAGAATAATGGCCTTTAAAGATATATGTCCTAGTCGCTGGGACCTGTGGATATGTTCCTTTGCATGGGAAAGGTATACTGCAAATGGGATTAACATTATGGACCTTAAAATGGGGAGGTTATACTGGTGTATGTGGGTGGACCAAGACAAATCACATGAAATTTATCAACTGAAAAGAAGGGAGGGGGGATGAGATGTGAGAAGGGATAGATCCACCAGGACTGGCTTTGAGGATGAAGGGAACCATGAACCAAGGAATGCCATCAGCCTCTAGAAGCTGGGAAGGGACAGCAGCTGACAGCAGAAATATTTTTAGTTCTTGGTGCTAAAAGGATAATTACTCTCCTGATTTTGCGTTTATATTTACTTTGGTTTTTAAAAGTATATTTATCATAGGGGCGTCTGGGTGGCTCAGTCGGTTAAGCATCCAACTTTGGCCCATGTCATGATCTCCCGGTTCATGAGTTCCAGCCCCACATCGGGCTCTGCTGACAGCTCAGATCCTGGGGCCTGCTTCGGATTCTGTCTCCCTCTTTCTCTGCCCCTCCCCAGCTCATGCTCGCACCCTGTCTCTGTCAAAAATAAATAAACTTAAAAAAATTAAAAAAAAAGTATATTTATCATACATTGTGTTAAAGGTAAATTGGTTTTAGTTACATTTGGTTTTTAAGTTTTAAGAAAAGTATATAAGACTTCCAGTTTCTGCTCTGACTTGGAATTCATCACTTCCATCCTCACAACATGAAAAACACTGAACACATTGGAAATCAACAACTCTTTTTAGGTCCATCAGAAAATTGAAGTTAAGTGGAAAATTTCTGCCCCAATGGAGAGACAGGTGAATCAGACAATCAGCTTATGGGAGTAGAAACCACAAGACCCAATAACTGGTAGGGAAACATAAACAGTAATTAATAAATTGCTGGAAAAAATGATGTCTACTTGCAAAAAAATTACAAGAAAGAAAAGGAAAGAAAAGATAATCTAGGCACAGTCCTCACACCTTTCACAAAAATTAACTCAAAATGGGTCATAGATTTCAATAACATATAAAATTTACAAAACTTATAGCAAATAATGGAAAAATCTAGGTGACTTTGCATTTGGTGATAATTTTAAGGTTTAGCACAGAAAGCAAGATCCATGAAAGACAAAATTAAGTTGGACTTCATTAAAATGAAACATTTCTTTGTTTTTAAATTTATTTAAATTGAAGTTAGTTAGCTTACAGTGTAGTATTGGTTTCAGGATTAGAACCCAGTAATTCATCACTTCCATATAACACCCAGTGTTCATCCCAACAAGTGCTCTCCTTAATGCCCATCATCCATTTAGCCCATCCCCCACCCACCTCCCCTCCAGCAGCCCTCACTTTGTTCTCTATATTTAAGAGTCTCTTATAATTTGCCTCCTTGTCTGTATTTATATTATTTTTCCTTCCCCTTCCCCTATGTTCATCTGTTTTGTTTCTTAAATTTCACCAATGAGTGAAATCATATGATATTTGTCTTTCTCTGAGTTATTCATTTAGCATAATAATCTCTAGTTCTATCCATGTTGTTGCAAATGGCAAGATTTCATTCTTTTTGACCGATGAATAATTCCATTGTGCATATATACATATATATATGCATATATATATGTATATATGCATATATATATATCCAAATAAGTTGAAAACTTATGTCAATGCACAAATATATATATATATATATATATATATATATATATACATACATACACATATATTTGTATATATGTGTATACATACATCTTCTTTATCCATTCATCAGTTGATGGACATTTGGGCTCTGCACAATTTGGCTATTGTTGATAGTGTTGCTATAAACATTGGGGGGATATGCCCCTTTGAATCAGCATTTTTGTATCCTTTAGATAAATACCTAATAGTATAATTGCTGGGTTGTAGGGTAGTTCTATTTTTAATTTTTTGAGGAACCTCCATACTGTTTTCTAGAGTGGCTGTACCAATTTGCATAAAAAATTAAACACTTCTGTTCTGCAAAGACAATGTTAAGGGAATGAAAAGACAAATCACAGACTTGGGGAAAATATTTGCAAAATATCTATCTGATAAAGGGCTTGTATCCAAGTATACAAAGAACTCTTAAAATTCAACAACAAGGACACAAATAACTCGATTTAAAAATGGTTCACTAAAGATCTGAACCTCAGTGAAGAATGATATATAATGATAGCAAAGAAGCATATGAAAAGATATTCAACATTATCTGTCATTAGAGAATTGCACATGAAAAAAACCCCAATAAGATAACATTACACATCTATTGGGGAAGCTAAAGTCCATAAAGCTGACAGTACAACATAATTGGCAAGAATGTGAAACAACAGGAATTCTCTCCTTCATTGCTGGTAAAAATGCAAAATTGTACTGCTACATTAGAAGATAGTTTAGCAGTTTCTTACAAAGCTAAACATAGTCTTGCCATATGATCCAGCAATTGCACTCCTAGGTATATACCCACACGAGTTGAAAACTTATGTCAATGCACAAATTTGCTTATGAATGCTTATGGAAGTTTTATTCATCATTGTCAAAAGGTGAAAGCAACCAGGATGTCCTTCAATAGATGAATGGGTAAACAAACTGGTAATCTATACCATGTAGATTATTTAATAACAAAAGGAAATGAGCCATCAGACCTAAGTGAAAGGAGCCAGTCTGAAAAAGCTGCATACTGTATTATTCCAACCATATGACATTCTGGTAAAAACAAAACTATAGAGACAGTAAAAAGATCAGTAGTTCCTAGGAGTTTGAGGGGAGGAAGAGAGGGAAGGAGAGAGGGAGAGAGGGATGAATAGGTGGAGCATAGGGCATTTTTAGGGTAGAGAAACTATTCTGTATAGTACTGTAATGGTGGATACATGACATTATACATGTGTCAAAACCCACAGAATTGTACACTGTAAAAAGTCAACCTTATGTAGTTTTGGACCTTAGTTAATAACAATGTGTCAATGTTAGTTCATCAATTGTAAGAAATATATCACACTAATGCATATATTAATGATAGGAGAAACTGCACAGGTGAGGGGATACGTGTGAACACTGCCCAATTTGCCCAATTTTTCTCAAAATCTAAAGCTCCTCTATGCAATAAAGTCTATTTTTAAAATAAAAAAAAAGAGTATCGGACTATATCTCCTACAGGTATTTTTACTCAATGTTTTATAAGTGAAAACAATACATTTTTTATAGATTTATACATTGTATTTATATATGTTATATAATATTCCTCTTATGCCTAGATCACAATTTATTTATTAGTTCTTATATCAGTGTTCTTTGGAATATTTCTAGCTTTTTTGTTATGCTCATTGCTGCCACGAACATTCTTGTACATGTCCCCTCATCTATATTGGTAAGAGTTCCTCTTATGGATATACCTAGAGCCAACTTGCTGCAATACCACTTTAATTTATATTTTCACAAGCTAAGTGTAAGAAGTACTATCTTCAATACCTGTAATGTTGGGCATCTTAATTTTGGCCAAGCAAATTATAAAAATGGGGTTGTCTTTGTTGTATTCCACTGTCCACTAGTGGAAATGAACATTTATGCATACATTTATCAAAATACACTTATTCCTTTTTTTTACAAAACGCCTATTCATGTCTTCATTTTTAATTAGGTTGCCTTTTTTTATATTGTTTTTTTCCTACTGTTTCAATATGTTCTTACTATTATCTTTTCTCAGTTTAAAAAAGTATCTTTAAATTAATAATTTTTAATTTAAAAAAGTTAAATTCATATACCATTTCTCTTCTAGTTAGCACTCCTTTCTATCACGTTTAAGTAAATGCTTCTTCACCACAAAACCAGAGAGATATTTACTTATCTTTTCTGCTAATAGTTTTAAAGTTTTGTTTTTGACATATTAGTAATTGGTTCATGTGAATTTTTTTGTATATAATATGGTAAGTATATAAATTTATCTTATTTTTTTCTTATTAAGATAACTTTCAGTCTCATACATTTAATAGACACCTCCTTCTTCACTTATCTGGTAGATCATCTTAGTTATATATCAGAGTTCCATGCATGCATATTTCTGTTTCTGAGCCCTTTATGGCATTGTTTAATTTTGTGCCTAAAGTAGTACTATGCCTTCTAATTTACTACAGCAGAAGACCCAAAGTCTAGGAGGATGATTGCTTCTATGTTCTTCTTCAAAAATATTTTGCTATCTTTGGCTTTTCACATGTCTATATAATTTAAAATTTTATCAGTTCCAATTAAAAAATACCCTGTTCAGTTGCAGACTGCAGTTGCATTATGGCTATAGATCACCCTGGAGAGAATTGGCAACTTTATATATTATTTCCATCCATGAGGACTGTATCACTTCCTTTAATTTTTTTAAGTTTTATGTTTTTTCCCACAGAGCTTATAAACATCTTTCATTAGACTTATTACTCATCATTATTTGATCTGTTTTATTTTTATTTGTCTTTGAGATGATGCTTGCTTGTATTTAGAGATGCAATTGTTTTTTGTATTTTGATCATATGTCTAGCCACTTTGTTAAATTCTACATACATTATGTTGAATGATGAATGAAGGAGTGTGCACAGAATGGTCAGTGTGGTAGAGGGAACTCAGTTTTCTCAAAAAAGATACTTCTGGGGCTTCTGTCTGGCTCAGTCAGTGGAGCATGTGACTCTTGCTCTCAGTGTTGTGAGTTCAAGCCCACACTGGGTTTAGAGATTACTTAAAAATAAAATCTTTATAAAAGAAGAAAAAAGAAAAAGATACTTCTGAGACTTTCAAAAAAAAAAAAAACAAGCTTATGAAAATTCATAGTACACTAAAACACCTAAAGGAAAGAAACTCTATTCTGCCACCTCATCTTTTGGTAATAATGATTATTTGCAGTGTATCTTCTCAGACTTGTTTCTCTTTCTCTTACAACTCCCTTTATGTATAGAGGTTGTTACTAAGCAGGGATAATGATTACATTTTCATTTCACATAGCTATTTTGGACTTTTAAAATGTCAAACTGATGTACATTTGTATTATAATCCTAAACTGTAATCCATTCCCTCATTCAGAAGCACTCTAGTTTAAGGATCATAAGTTTTATTATGACCCATAATATGATTCATCCTAAGTCTTAAATCATCTGCTGTAGTTTCTACTTACCCTAGAAAAAGGGAAAATGCTTTGAACAACAGCACCAATCTCCTTGTCTGAACTGATATATTACACACAGTTCAGAACAATATTATGAACCAGTTTACTTCATGGCAAAGCCTTTTTTTTTTTTTTTTGATGCTATGTTCAAACAGTAACCTTGTCAAAAAGAACAGAGAGTTTGACTTAAGTCCAGCCTCCGCCCTTACTGAACATGCCTTTTGGTGCTAGTAATTCCCACTGCATTCATATCTCCTCTGATTTGCATCTGCCAGAACTAAACTGCCTCATGGTAGCCTAATAGTGTTTCCTCTTCATTATTGTTTCCCCTTTTTAAAACTACGTTTACCACCCTAGCATTTCTATCTCCTATTGTTTTAGATTTCATAGCTGGACTTTCCCTGCTTCAGTTGTTTTCTGTCAGTCTGGTTTGAGTATTTTGATATTGCTTTGCTTATGATACAATCTAACCTGAGTCTGCACGCTTTTTTTCAAATTGATATAATTTTTAAATATCTTTAAAAATAAAAAAGTACTGGGGCGCCTGGGTGGACAGTTGGTTAAGCTTCTGACTCTTGATTTTGGCACAGGTCATGATCTCACCATCTTTGAGTTTGAACTCCGAGTCGGGCTCTGCGCTGACAGTGCTGACCCTGCTTGTGAGTCTCTCTCCCCTTTGCTCTCTGCCCCTCTCCCTCTGCTCACGCACATGCCCTCTTTCTCTCTCAAAATAAATAAATAAACATAAAAATAAAAACTACAAAATTGTATTATTTTTATTGTTTCCAAATAACTTTGTTGATGAATTCTTCCAAAATGGTTTTCAAATACAAAACATCAAAAAATTTTAATTGTAGAAAGATTCTTAAATTTCTCTGCATTGAGACGCTGTGGTAGGAAAATCTTAATTTCTTCTTTTTCATAAAAGAAGAGACCTTTAAAAAAATTACCTATGTTTATGTTTGGTAATATATATAAACTTTTATTTCACAAGACACTAAGTTTTTTTTTTTCCTGGAAAATATTAAGACGTGCATTGAGAAATTTAGAGAAAGTTGAGTTATATATTCACGTTAGATATTTCATTTATCTTTGCTTTAGTGATTTTTTCAATTTCTGATTTATGAGAGTTGAATGGCTTTTTATGACTTTGCTGATCAGATAATAACCAATTAAATACAAAAGTTAAAAGTTCAGGTCAAGTTAAACGCTTTGATGGTCATAATAGCACTTCCTGTAATGTTAGAGAGCTCTAATCAATACATTATTTCTTTTATGAATACTACTTTAATATAAGTTTACCATGCTGTTTTTTCTCTTCCTCTTCTTAAATGGACATCTGTCTACTCTTTGATTAATATATGAATTTATAATGTTTGTATGTTTATTATTCATCAGATTTATTAAATTTTCATTACTTGACTTTGCTTATAAATGTAGACATAAATTACATATTGGTCCTTTTTAACTTTACCTTAATTATAGAACATATTTATAGATGATGATCCTCTATTATTATAACAGTCAAGGTCTAACCATATTAAAAATATAACATGCCTTTATTTTTGCTTACAAATTAAATATGGGTTTGTAAAATATTTTGATGTCAGAAAATATTTTTATATGAATTAATGTATCAACAGATTCCTGTTTCAGTCAGTTATTACCTCAGTAACATTGCCACAACTCAGTGGCTTGAAAAGATACTCACACACTTATATGTCTGCAGTGCTGCACTTCTGGCTTTGCTTCTGATTGCAGGTATGTAAATCAGCTGGCTCCAAATGTCGTTAGGTCCCCAAATTGGAGGGAAGTAGCTCCTTGGGGCCATATTTTATTTTTATTTATTTTTTGGTTGATGGAAAACTTCTAAGGTGAACAGAAATGTCTTAAACTTTGGACTTGAAACTGACACTCTTTCACTTCTGCTGACATTTCAATGGCCAAAGCAAGTCATATGACCAAGTCCAGCGTCAGTGAGGTGGGAAAACATACTTCCATGGACGTGTGAGATGAGGAGTAAATACTGCTGAAAATCACCTAATTTACCACACTGCCTTTCCACTATTGATTAATTACTACATTACTTACAATAAATGCAATTGGTATGCTTTTATGGCCAATAAAATTAATTCAGAAAAAATAAGATTGTGTAGTCACAAAGGATAATTTGATTTGATTTGCATTTCATTGAGTCGATACTTAGAACAAATATTTCACTTTTCCTGGAATAATATTCACCAGGATTTTCTCACTACAATGTGTACTATATATTTTTAACCTAAAGTAGTCTGAATTTACAGCTTGATCTGTGAGTTTTGTGCAGAGATTAAAGTTGTCATGAAAATGAGATGAAATTTGTTAATGCTTTTGTGAACATTGGGTGAAATGAATTAATTTTCTAATATTTTATAGGTCCCATAACTTCTGTTTTCGTCTGTAAGCATACTAATTTGCTGCAGGTAATTACAGACTCAATCACATATATTACTTATTACTTACACAGTGCAATTTTAAACAGTATCATGTTGGTAGAATATTTCATCATGCAATTTAAGTGTGAATTCAATCATATGGGGCAGCACTACCTCTTCCCCCTTTGTCCAAATCCTAAAATCAATACCATATTGTATAGAAAAAAGTGTTTCTTTTTTCCATTCCCAATGATATGACAATATTGACTTCTATTTGAAAGTGGAAAATTATGGTTTTTAATAAAATTGTGCCAAAAATTATCTATGCTCACCTTTTATTTCCTTATTTTTATTTTATTTTAGAAAGAGAGAGAGAGAGAAAGGGAGGGATAGAGGGGGAGAGAGAGACTCTTAAGCAGGCTCCTCACCAAGGATGGATAGAGCATGACACTGGTCAATTCCATGACCCTGGGATCATGACCTGAGCCAAAATCAAGAGTTGGACACTCAGCCAACTGAGCCAGCCAGGCACCCCTCTACGCTCTCCTTATAATTGTTGGTATTTCTCATTGCTTTCTTTTGGAACTTCTCTTCATAATTTCTCTGGGTTATATCACCACATTCTGTGGCTTACTTTTGACAAATATCTTTCTGTATGTTGATGACTCTGGTACATACCGATCATATCTCCTTCCCAAGTTCAAAATCTATTCTTAAAAATAGTATTGATCATCCTATATGAATATATTATAAACAATGCAAACTCAACATGTCAAAAATTGCTTATTCAGTTTCTTGGTCAAACACACTGTTCCCTTTTAAATTCTGTTTGGTTAATTGCATTATTGTTCACATAGTCTCTCTCTCTCTCTCTCTCTCTCTCTCTCTCTCTTTCTCTTTAAATATGAAATTTATTGTCAAATTGGTTTCCGTACAATACCCAGTGCTCATCCCAGAAGGTGCCCTCCTCAATACCCATCACCCACCCTCCCCTCCCTCCCATCAGCCCTCAGTTTGTTGTCAGTTTTTAAGAGTCTCTTATGTTTTGGCTCCCTCCCTCTATAACCTCTTTTTTTTCCCCTTCCCCTCCCCCATGGTCTTCTGTTAAGTTTCTCAGGATCCACATAACAGTGAAACCATATGGTATCTGTCTTTCTCTGTATGACTTATTTCACTTAGCATAACACTCTCCAGTTCCATCCACATTGATACAAAAGGCCATATTTCATTTTTTCTCATTGCCACGTAGTATTCCATTGTGTATATAAACCACAATTTCTTTATCCATTCATCAGTTGATGGACATTTAGGCTCTTTCCATAATTTGGCTATTGTTGAGAGTGCTGCTATAAACACTGGGGTACAAGTGCCCCTATGCATCAGTACTCCTGTATCCCTTGGGTAAATTCCTAGCAGTGCTATTGCTGGGTCATAGGGTAGGTCTATTTTTAATTTTTTTGAGGAACCTCCTCAATGTTTTCCAGAGTGGCTTCACCAGTTTGCATTCCCACCAACAGTGCAAGAGGGTTCTTGTTTCTCCACATCCTTGACAGCATCTATAGTTCCCTGATTTGTTCATTTTGGCCACTCTGACTGGCGTGAGGTGATATCTGAGTGTGGTTTTGATTTGTATTTCCCTGATGAGGAGCGATGTTGAGCATCTTTTCATGTGCCTGTTGGCCATCTGGATGTCTTCTTTAGAGAAATGTCTATTCATGTTTTCTGCCCATTTCTTCACTGGATTATTTGTTTTTCGGGTGCGGAGTTTGGTGAGCTCTTACAGATTTTGGATACTAGCCGTTTGTCCGATATGTCATTTGCAAATATCTTTTCCCATTCCGTTGGTTGCCTTTTAGTTTTGTTGGTTGTTTCCTTTACTGTGCAGAAGGTTTTATCTTCATGAGGTCCCAATAATTCATTTTTGCTTTTAATTCCCTTGCCTTTGGGGATGTGTCAAGTAAGAAATTGCTGCAGCTGAGGTCAGAGAGGTTTTCTCCTGCTTTCTCCTCTAGGGTTTTGATGGTTTTCTGTCTCACATTCAGGTCCTTTATCCATTTTGAGTTTGTTTTTGTGAATGGTGTAAGAAAGTGGTCTAGTTTCATCCTTCTGCATGTTGCTGTCCAGTTCTCCCAGCACCATTTGTTAAAGAGACTTTTTTCCGTTGGATGTTCTTTCCTGCTTTGTCAAAGATTAGTTGGCCATACTTTTGTGGGTCTAGTTCTGGGGTTTCTATTCTATTTCATTGGTCTATGTGTCTGCTTTTGTGCCAATACCATGCTGTCTTGATGATTACAGCTTTGTAGTAGAGGCTAAAGTCTGGGATTGTGATGCCTCCTGCTTTGGTCTTCTTCAAAATTTCTTTGGCTATTCGGGGCCTTTTGTGGTTCCATACAAATTTTAGGATTATTTGTTCTAGCTCTGCGAAGACTGCTGGTGTTATTTTGATAGGGAATGCATTGAATATGTAGATAGCTTTGGGTAGTATCGACATTTTAACAATATTTGTTCTTCCTATCTGGGAGCATGAAATATTTTTCCTTTTTTTGTGTGTCTTCTTCAGTTTCTTTCATAAGGTTTCTATAGTTTTCAGTGTATATATTTTTCACCTCTTTGGTTAGATTTATTCCTAGGTATTTTATGTTTTTTTTGGTCCAATTTTAAATAGGATCAATTTCTTGATTTCTCTGTTGCTTCATTATCTGTGTATAAGAATGCAACTGATTTCTGTGCATTGATTTTATATCCTGCAACTTTGCTGAATTCATGGATGAGTTCTAGCAGTTTTTTGGTGGAATCTTTTGGGTTTACCAGATAGAGTATCATGTCATCTGCGAAGAGTGAAAATTTTACCTCCTCCTGGCTATTTGGATGCCTTTTATTTCTTTGTGTTGTCTGATTGCTGAGGCTAAGACTTCCAATACTATGTTGAATAACAGTGGCAAGAATGGACATCCCTGTTTTGTTCCTGACCTTAGGGGGAGAGCTCTTAGGTTTTCCCCATTGAGGATGATATTAGCGGTGTGTCGTTCATATATGGCTTTTATGATCTTGAGGTATGATCCTTCTATCCGTACTTTCTTGAGGGTTTTTATCAAGAAAAGATGCTGTGTTTTGTCAAATGCTTTCTCTGCATCCATTAAGAGGATAATATGGTTCTTGTCCTTTCTTTTATGGTTGTGATACATCACATTGATTGTTTTGCGGATTTTGAACCAGCCCTGCATCCCAGGTATAAATCCCAGTTTGTCATGGTGAATAACTTTTTAAATGTATTTTTGGATCTGGTTGGCTAGTATTTTTGCATCCATGTTCATTAGGGAAATTGGTCTATATTTCTCCTGTTTTGTGGGGTCTTTGTCTGGTTTTGGAATCAAGGTTAATGCTGGCTTCATAGAAAGAGTTTGGAAGTTTTCCTTCCATTTCAATTTTTTGGAACAGCTTCAAGAGAATAGGTGCTAACTCTTTAAATGTTTGGTAGAATTCCCCTGGAGAGCCATTTCACCCTGGACTCTGGTTTTTGGGAGATTTTTGATTACTGATTTGATTTCTTTACTGGTTATGGGTCCGTTCAAATTTTCTATTTCTTCCTGTTTCAGTTTTGGTAGTGTATATATTTCTAGGAATTTGTCCATTTCTTTCAGATTACCCATTTTATTGGTGTATAATTGCTCATATTATTCTCTTATTATTGTTTTTATTTCTGCTGTGTTGGTTGTGATCTCTCCTCTTTCATTCTTGATTTTATGTATTAGGGTCCTTTCCTTTTTCTTTTTGGTAAAACTGGCTAGGGGTTTATCAACTTTGTTAATTCTTTCAAAGAACCAGCTTCTGGTTTCAATGATCTGTTCTATTGTTTTTTTTGTTTGTTTATTTGTTTTTGTTTTTTTTGCTTTTGGTTTTGATAGCATTAATTTCTGTTCTGATCTTTATTATTTCCTGTCTTCTTCTGGTTTTGGGTTTTATTTGCTGTTCTTTTTCCAGCTCTTTAGGAAAAGTTAGGTTGTGTATCTGAGGACATTCTTTCTTCTTTAGGAAGGCCTGGATTGCTCTATACTTTCCTCTTATAACCTCCTTTGCTGTGTCCCAGAGGTTTTGGGCTGTGGTGTTATCATTTTCATTGGCTTCCATGTACTTTTAAATTTCCTCTTTAACTTCTTGGTTGGCACATTCATTCTTTAGTAGGATGTTCTTTAGTCTCCAAGTATTTGTTATCTTTCCAAATCATTTCTTGTGGTTGATTTTGAGTTTCATAGCATTGTGGTCTGAAAATATGCATGGTATGAGCTTGATCGTTTTGTACTTGTTGAGGGCTGATTTGTTTCCCAGTATGTGATCTATTCTGGAGAATGTTCCATGTGCACTGGAGAAGAATGTATATTCCTTAGTGAGAAATGTTCTGAATATATCTGTTAAGTCCATCTGATCCAGTGTGTCATTCAAAGCCATTGTTTCCTTGTTGATTTTCTGTTTAGATAATCTGTTCATTGTTGTAAGTGGAGTGTGTTGAAATCCCCTATTATTTTGGTATTATCAATGAGTTTCTTTATGTTTGTGATTAATTGATTTATATATTTGAGTGTCCCACATTTGGAGCATAAATGTTTACAATTGTTAGGTCTTCTTGGTGGATAGACCCCTTAATTATTAAATAATGCCCTTCTTCATCTCTTGTTACAGTCTTTATTTTCAAGTCTAGATTGTCTGATATAAGTATGGCTACTCTGGCTTTCTTTTGTCAACCATTAGCATGATAGATGGTTCTCCATCCCCTTACTTTCAATCTGAAGGTGCCTTCAGGTCTAAAGTGGGTCTCTTATAAAAAGCATATAGATGGATCATGTTTTCTTATCCATTCTGTTACCCTATGTCTTTTGATTGTAGCATTTAGTCCAGTGACGTTTAGAGTGAGTACTGAAATATATGAATATCGCCATTATGTTTTTTGTAGAGTTTGAGTTTCTGCTAGTATTCTCTGTTCCTTTCTAGTCTTTGTTGCTTTGGTCTTTTTCTTTTTTATCTTTTTTCCTGTCTTTTCTCCCCTCAGAGAGTCCCCCTTAAAATTTCTTGGCAGGACTGGTGTGGTGGTTATGCACTCCTTTAATTTTTCTTTGTCTGGAAAACTTTTAATCTCTCCTTCTATTTTCAATGACAGCCTTGCTGGATAAAAAATTCTTGGCTGCATATTTTTCCCATTTAGAAAGTTGAATATATGCTGCCACTCCTTTCTGGCCTGCCAAGTTTCTGTGGATAGGTCTGCTGCAAACTTGATCTGTCTTCCCTCCTAGGTTAAGGACTTTTCTCCTGTGCTGCTTTCATGATTCTTTCCCTGCCTGAGTATTTTATGAGTTTGACCATGATATGCCTTGTTGATGATCAGTTTTTGTTGAAAATTATGGGAGTCCTCTGTGCTTCCTGGATTTTGATGTCTGTGTCTTTCCCCAGGTTAGGAAAGTTTTCTGCTATTATTTGCTCATATAACCCTTCTGCCCCTTTTTCTCTCTCTTCCTCTTCTGGGACCCCTATGATTCTGATGTTGTTTCTTTTTAATGAGTCACTGATTTCTCTAATTCTTAAATTGTTCTCTTTTGCCTTAATCTCCCTCTTTTTTTCTGCTTCATTATTCTCCAAAGGTTTGTCTTCTATATCTCTGATTCGCTGCTCTCCCTCATCACTGTGGCATCCATCTGAGATTGCAGCTCAGTTATAACATTTTTTATTTCATCCTGACTAGCTCTTCTTTTATCTCCGAAGAAAAGAATTCTAATCTATTTTTGATCCCAGCTAGTATTTTTATTATTGTGATTCTAAATTCTGGTTCAGACCTCTTGCTCATATCTGTGTTGATTAAGTCCCTGGCTGACATTTTTTCTGTTCTTTCTTTTGGGGTGAACACCTTTGTTTCATCATTTTAAAGGAAGAAAAGGAATTAATAAGGTAAAAAAATTAAAATTAAAAAATTAAAAACCACACACACAAAATCAAATAAATGATGTTAGATCCTAGATGTGTTTTGGTGTGGTTGTTTATAGGAGTTTGATAGATTAGTGAAAAAAGGGAAAAAAAAGGAAAACATTTGAAAATTTGAAAAAATGAATACAATGGAAAAGAATAAAATAAAATGATGGAAGTAAAATAGAATTTGAAAAATTTACAAAAAAGTAAAAAACATAGTAGAAAAAATAGAAATATTTTTAATAAAAATTGAAAATAAAATAAATTTTTTTTCTATATTTAAGAAAAAGAAATGAAAAAGAAAAAAAAAAAGAAAATTGAATAGATGGACCAGTGATCAGGCTGAAATACTATTGAAATTACATTGTTTTCCCCTAGAAGTCAAAGTATGAAGCACTTTATAGTCTAAACTAAGCAGGCAGAGAGACTTGTGCTGTTTCTGAAGAGCGAGATTGGCCCAGTTGGGTGGGGCTTAGTGTAATGGCTCCGTTCTCCAGTAGATGGCGTTGCTAGCTTACTGTGGTGGATTGTGGCGCTTGCAAGGTGTGTACACGCATGTGCGGGAATGGTGAAAATGGCGTCACCCAGCTATCCAGTCTCTAGTATCAGAACTCTGTTCTCCCGGATCAGCAATTTTGTGCACCCGTCCTTTGTCTTCAGCTTCTGTCCATTCCCTGCTTTTACATTGTCTGTGACTAAGCTGTCAGGTTGTCAGGCGGCATCTCCCTCTCGAGTTTTATCTCAGACATGGCCGTGTTTCCTGACCCCTCACAAAGCTGAGGGACTGAAGCTTTGACCTGCTCAGACCCTCTGGGGGAGGGTCTCACCGAGCAATGGCCAGGTTCAGGCCACACCCAGGAACGTTTGAGGGACCTTACTGCTGCCAACGTACAGAGACTGCATCTGGATCCCAGCCCGCCCCAGAGAAAGTTCACACGACCGTGTGGCAGCAGCGTTTCGGGGATTATGGTAAATCACAACCCACATCTGGCACCAGGCTTCACCCTTAACAACCTTGTTCCAGCACCAGTGAATGTGGTTGTTCTCCCGGGTCCATTGTCGCTTTTCTCTGTGGGGGAGTCACACAGCCTCTACCAGATGTTCTTCCACCAGGGGAACCGCTTTTCCCATGTGGCCTGAAAATCCCGGACTTCGCTCTGCTCCTGGAGATTCACCTTTCCCACCAGAGCACCACCTGGTATCGAGCTGCGGAGTTTCAGACTGCGTTCCCCCTGATTATAGAGTCTTAATGGAATTTGAACCCTCTCCTTTCCCTTTTCTCCCTTTTTAGTTCAGTCCCTGTGGCTGTTTCCACTTTTCCACTTTCTCTCCAGCTGCTTTTGGGGGGGGGGTGCCTTTCCCTAACTCTCCCTGCTGTCTCTGTCTCCACCCTCTCTGCAAGCAAAAACAGCTCCTTGCCCTCTGCGGCTTCTCTCTCCTCCAGTTCACCTCTCCGTGCTGTGTACCTGCTGAGTTCTGTGGTTCAGGTTGTGCAGATTGTTGTGTTAATCTGCAAATAAGTTTTCTAGGTGTGTAGGATGGTTTAGTGTTTATCTGGCTGTATTTCATGGATGCAATACACCAACAATATTCTATTAATATTGCTCAGGTTGTGGACTCAGCTGGAAGTTCTTACTTGGATATTCTCATGTGGTTCCAGTCAGATTTTAGATTGGATTTAAGTCCTCTTGAGGATTGACTGCTGGACATTCAGAATGACTCATTCACATGGTTGATAGTTGATGTTCAGCTGGGACTGTTAAGCAGATCGCCTCCATGTGGCCTCTCTAAGTAACTGGGACATCTCACAGCTTGGCAGTTGAGCTCAGAGGAGTGTCCCAAAAGTAATTTTTACAAGAGGCAGGAAACAAAAGCCCCAAGGCATGTAAGGAATATTCCTGCACATGACAACATATCATTTCTGCCATATTATATTGGCCAAAGCAGTTGTAAGATGGTGAAAAAAATAAACTCTGCTTGTCAATGGAGGCAATATCACTTTGTAGAAGAACATAGAATATGAGAGATATTTTTGCAGCCAGTTTTAGAAAATACAATTTTCCACAACTTATAAATCTGAGGAATTTATCAAAAACTTGGTTGTTGAAAGATCAGTTACCCAAATAACTTGTATTTTATTTTACCACCGTTACCAATTTATCTAAAATTTACTTAAATTATTTTTAAAGTTTGCAGTAATACTTAAGGGGCCATTGGAAGTTTTTGAGTGTTTGGAAATCCAGGGTTCTGGAGCCTTCAGGCTCTTTCCCAGCCCTGAATCTTATCTTTTAATGCCCTCCTCCCCACTCCTCCACTGATCTCTCTTTCTACTTCTCTTTCTTCATCTCCTATGCCTTCTGCTTCTTTCTTTCATCTGTCAGCCCTCCCTCTGCCATTTCTTGTGGCGGCATCTTGAGCCTTTGCTCAGTGTTGATCGTCTTTCTGTCTTTCTCCCAGCAACTCCATTTACTCATTTTTTAAAACATAACACTCCCACAGTACTTATCACATTGCTTATTTATATTATTTACTTTTCTATGTCTCTTACTAGACAGGGCAATTGGAGGTCAAAAATAGTGTCTTGCTCATCTTTATAGCTCCATTACCAGGCTTGACTCAGGGAAGGCCATCAATAAATGTTTGCCTATTGAATTACTTATGATTCAGAAACATCTTTGATAGCTTTTAGTGCAGGTCCAGAAACAAGAAGATGAAATTTAACAGCAGTAAATATAAATTTCATTATTTAGGCTCAAATGGTTTGCTTTAGTGCATTTGTGAATGACTCTGCTTGTTGGCAATTCATGTGAAAATATTCTCATGGGATTTTGGTATATACAATTTCAGTGTTAGTCATGTATGAAAAAAATATAGTACAATGTTAGGCCTGACGAAGACCCTAGAAATAATTTCACTTAAAGAAATATAAAAGGAATAAAAATGTGTGACTTGGAGAAGACTTCTAGAAAATATGATAATTTTTTCAAGCGACTGAGAGGCTAGCATGTGGAGATTCTGCCAGGTATTGAGTATGTCTATTCTGATTATGCATTCTGGAACTGGGGAACTAGTCACAGGATGTTCAGGGACTCACTGAGTTCACTGTGAGATGGACTTGAGTTGAACTCCAATGATCACCTGACCTTCATAGGCCCCTATTCTGACTGTGGGCCATAGTGATATTTTGAGACTTCTGGAATCAGTATCAGTACAGAGCCAGTGTGCAGTAGTCTCTGAAAGGTCTGATTCTTTCTTTTGCCCCAATATGCAGTTACTCTGGTAGAAGTTTATAGGTCCCTTTGGGGAAGGCTGGGAGAATGATTACCAGTACACATTTTTGGCAGTGTACTGGGATCCTTCCTCAAGGGGAAGACCTCCATTTCATTCATGGAATTCTGGGTCTGTAAACTGATTTATTTTTTTTTTTATTATTTTTTTTTTAAATTTTTTTCAACGTTTATTTATTTTTGGGACAGAGAGAGACAGAGCATGAACGGGGGAGGGGCAGAGAGAGAGGGAGACACAGAATCGGAAACAGGCTCCAGGCTCTGAGCCATCAGCCCAGAGCCTGACGCGGGGCTCGAACTCACGGACCGCGAGATCGTGACCTGGCTGAAGTCGGCCGCTTAACCGACTGCGCCACCCAGGCGCCCCTTTTTCTTTTTCTTTTTTTTTTTTTTAATGTAAACTGATTTAAATTAGGAAATTGATTGAGGGGCCATGACTCTCTGTTTTTGTGATGCAAGTTAGACTTTTGTTCACTTGATCTAGTGCTTTCCTGCTTATACATATCAAGTATGAATTTAGTGGGCTTTTCCTTTCAACTATAAGAACACCATGATCAATAAGCCAGTGCCATAGTTCTGTGAAAATAAGATCATTCTGATTGTTGGTTTGACTCTGCTGTCCGTTACAGTTACCATACACCTTACCATAGATGGTTGAATACTGCCATATAGCCCCTGTCATCCCAGGATCCATTTACTCCCACTGCATTTAGAGTTCCCAATATACTGGCTGCAGTTCCCACTGTAAGGTCTGGTTTTCAGAGAAGAGCAATCACAAAGCTGTTCAAGGATGCCAGAGTTCCCCTCACAAACTTATCCCTCACTGCAGTGGTGAAAAGTATATCTTGACTCTTCCAGTGTGGGAGAATAGATCTGAAATGGTAAATCCACTCTAACATTCCAATCTCCCTAAGCCTTTGAATCCCTTTCTCTACATTAAACCAAAGCAAGCGTGGCATTTCTCCTTTGCTCACTGTGGGCAATCTTTTGATCCCTGTTTTAGCCAATCAGCCAACCAAACTGTTAGAGATCTTTTCTTTTCTTTTCTTTTCTTTTCTTTTCTTTTGAGAACTTTTTAATATCCCTAAGCTATAACATTAAATGCAGAATCTGCTAGTGAGCCCATTCAGTAAATTCAGCCTGACGCAACTTTATGTTTTTTCCACCATTATCCCATACCCTTAATATCTATTCTCACACGTGTTGCCTGGATTTCTGTCTGTACAGAAAGCTTAAGCTTTTGGAGTGTTAGCACACCTCCTCACTGGTCACACCTTGTACCACATGAGAGCCAATGGTGTAGTTTCGGTCTGAATGCTGGCAAGCTCAGGATGCAGGAAGAGTAGATGTTTCAGCTTGAAGCTGAAGGCAAGAAAAAAAATTGATTCAGTACTAGAAACATATTTCTTTAAGACTCAGTACATTTACTTTTATACAAAGTATTCAGGGGGGTCTGGTTGGCTCCATTGGTTGAGTGTCTGACTCTTGATTTCAGCTCAAGTCATGATCCCCGGGTGGGCTTCTTGCTGAACATGGAGCCTGCTTAAGATTCTTTCTCTCTCTCCCTCTGCCCCTCTCCTCAGTGCTCTCTCTCTCTCTCAAAAAAAAAAAATTCAAAGGATGAAGACTTGTACGTAGGACCTTTAAGATGGATGTTTATTGTCAGCTAGCCATTGTTTTCTCTAACAAACTTTTATCCAGGAATAAGTGCAAGGTATACTTTATTATAAAACAATGTGTTTTGCCTCATTTTATTTCTCAAAGGTTTGAGGATCACAGCCTAGGGGATCATATAGAAGTTAAAATGGGAGAAGTAATTTTACAGAGTCAAAACCAGAGATGGGACTATAAGAGCACTGAATCGGAGGGTGAACTAAGAGGTGTGTGAGATTCTTTCAAACTCTGAGTTTCTCAAAAATGATATGAGAAAGAAAACAAGCTTGTTATTTCTAATGGTGATGACTCATTTCTTAATTCTTTATAATAAGTTGACATTTTAAGAAATATTCACTTTTGGGGGTGCCTGGGTGACTCAGTTGGTTAAGCGTCTGACTCTTGATTTCAGCTCTGATTGTGATCTCACCCTTCGAGAGTTTGAGCCCTGCATTGGGCTCTATGTTGACAGCACGGAGCCTGCTTGGGATTCTCTCTCTTCCTCTCTTTCTGCTGCTCCCCCACTTGTGCTCTTTCTCTCTCTTAAAATAAATAAATAAATATTAAAAAAATACTCACTTTTGGAAACAAAACACCAATTTGCTTATAAGTTACAATATAAATGTGTTGCACTTATAAAAATACCTAATTCAACACCAGTAAACCAAATAATTCAATTAAAAGATGGGCAGAAGACATGAACAGACATTTCTCCAAAGAAGACTTACAGAGGGCCAACAGATACATGAAAGATGTTTAATATTACTCATCTTTAGGGATCTGCAAATTAAAAACACAATGAGAGCTCACCCCACACCTGTCAGAATGGCTAAAATAAAAAACGCAAGAAACAACAAGTGCTGGCAAGGATGTGGAGGAAAAGGAATCCTACCACACTGCTGGTAGGAATGCAAGTTGGTGCAGTCACTGTGGAAAATGGTATGGAGGTTCCTCAAAAGTTAAAAATAGAACTACATTGTGATCAGTAATCACTCTCCAGTAATTTACCCAAAGAATAAAAAACACTAATTCTAAAGGAAATATGCACCCCTATGTTTATTGCAGCCAATAACCAAATAATGGAAGCAACCTAAGTGTCCATCAATAGATGAATGTATAAAGAAGAGGTGATCTGTATATATGCGTATATGCACACACACACACTGGAATATTATTCAGCCATAAAAAAAGAATAAAACCTTGCCATTTGCAGGAATAACATGGCTAGAGCTAATGCTAAGTAAAATTAGAGAAAGATGAATACCATATGATTTCACTCATATGTGGAATTTAAGAAAAAATTGCACAAAGGAGAAAAAAAGACAAACCCAAAACACACTTTTTCTAGAAAACAGAGGGTTACCAGAGGGGAGATGGTGGGGGATGGGTGAAGTAGGTGATGGAGATTAAGAGTACACTTACCTTGATGAGCACTGAGTAACATATAGAATTGCTGAATCACTATATTGTACACCTGAAACCAATTTAACACTGTATGTTAACCATACTGGAATTAAAAAAAAAGTGGATTGATGCTCTCAAAAACAAAACAAAACAAAACAAAAACCCCTAATTCATCCTTTAGGCCTACTTCTGGTGTCTCATAGTGGGTTCATGTATTTTCTTCTTCAGAGAAAAAATATTTATGAAACTTCTAATTTTTTTCAGGTTTAATAATTTTTAAAAAGTTAACTGAAAAAATGGACTTGGGAGGTAACTAAACTAAAAAAAAATCTTTTTTTTTTTTTGGTTTAAAAAGTTTGGGCTATTCTGTTATAGTTACATCATTTAACAATGGAAGGGTGATATTCAAATATTTCTTCATTATTTAGGAGTTAGAGCTAGCTGGTCAGATAGAAGCCTATAAAACTAAGACTGGGAATTGGATTCTGTGATAACAATGATTGGGAATATTAAACTTGCAGGCTAGAATGGTGGTTTCCTTTAGAACTTGTTTGCCTTCTAAACCTCTGATGAAATACTAATAAAGACACAGAAAAGTAAAATGTATGTGAGCCCTGGAAATAAAGGGATAAGCATTTACTAGAAGAAAGACAGGAAGTGATAATCCTATGTTCTTTAAAATTGATGAGGATGGCTTAAGGAACAGGATGAAAAACTCCATCCTCTGGACCAAAATAAAGATTTTTTTTGGAGCTTAGGTGAGAGATTTCTGTGAACTTCTCCATGGCTTTAGCCCTGGGATAAAGAAAGAATGTAGGTAACAGCTAGAGGATCAAAACTAAAAATTTAAGCATTGGAAGTTAAGATATAAAAGGATTTGTGGGGGTTGAAATCCTAAAGTGGAAACTGTCACAGAACTAAATGCACATTCAGAAATTATTATTGAAAAGGAGGATTATGTTTTAAAAGTAGTAACAATAATCTGAGTCTATTTTCCCAAAATCAGTTGATAGAAAAAAAGGAAGGGAGTGAGGTAATAAAAACACAGCACAAGTTTATCTTCGGTATGGTGCTGACAAGAGTAACTGCTTCATTTTTCACTTTGTACTTAGAGAATATAGACTGTCATCAGTTTCTAAATGTACACTAAGGGTTAGTTTTTCCTCTTTTCAAGAGTTATATCCTACTGTTATACACCAGACTGTTGAATTTTTTATTTGTCCTTCTTGAGTTGTCCACTTTTTAGTTTTCTTTAGGGTAACCTACTCTTTCTAGACCCACCATCTCCTTGTGGAACCCCATTTTACTTGATGGTGGTGCTGAAAAGTCATGAACACAGATACCCCTGCAGGTGCCACTCTATATTCCTTTAGTCTGTTATGTATTTATTCTCAACAATAACCCAGAAGAGTTGGAGTCACTAAGGAATATTTCAGTGTAAGAGGGGAAAATTAAATCTGTATGCTAAATGTGACTAATCTATGGGAAAGCCCTCGAAAAGTAAGACTGTTCTCACTGGTCTGCTCCACTTCCTTAGCACAGCCAAATTTGCTCAGATCTGGGCCCCACTGACAACAAAAAGAGAATCTCTAATTGGGTTTTCAAAGATGTCCAAATATAGTGACTATAAAATTATAAGGAAAGTTTGGAAATAAAATAACCAGGCAAATACGAATCAAGAAAATTGAGGCTGTAAATTTAATTTTGGAAAAAATGGAATTAATGGCCAAAACATCATATAGGACATAAAAAGATATAATAATATAGTGTGACCGTATTTATAGACATATAACTGGCAGAACTACTAAAACAGGTAAATAAACCAACAAGAAATGAAAGTAGAGATTTTAACATATTTCTCTGAGAATTTGATACTGAGAAAGAAATAAAGATATTTTAATAATATAGGTAGTATGTTTTTGCTTATATATAAATTTATGCCCAGGAAGGAGAGAAATATTCTTCCCAAGCATACATGAGATAATTATAAAAATTGACGATGAACTCATTCATTAAGAAAGGCTCAGTAAATCCCCCAAGTCAATTCCATGGAGACTAGACTGTCTCACCAAGCCCAGTGCTACTAAATAAACCTTGCTTTAAAAAGGAGCTGTGAAGAAGAGTTATGAAATTCCTAGAATAGTGAGGCGTAGCTAAGTCTGCTGTATACTCAGGGTTTGTGCACTTTCTGTGCATGTGTTATATTTCAGTAAACATTTATTTAAAGAACTAGAAATTGCCCAGATTAAAAAAAATAAAATTAAATCCCACTGAAGTTTTGGTTGCAGTTACATTAAACCTTGCAAATAATTTGGGAAGGATGAATGTCTAAAAATTAACATTTAATTTCATTTTGAAAAAGCCAATCTTTCAACAGAAAATAGCTATTCCAAAACACGTCGCTTATAGAAACTATCTTAGAATGGTGTTCCTGGGGCGCCTGGGTGGCTCAGTCGGTTGAGCGGCCGACTTCGGCTCAGGTCATGATCTCGCGGTCTGTGAGTTCCAACCCCGCGTCAGGCTCTGTGCTGACAGCTCGCAGCCTGGAGCCTGTTTCAGATTATGTGTCTCCCTCTCTCTGGCCCTCTGCCGTTCATGCTCTGTCTCTCTCTGTCTCAAAAATAAATAAACGTTAAAAAAAAATTAAAAAAAAAAGAATGGTGTTCCTGCAATCATATAACTTGATTATCCCACTTCAGTGGGATTTAATTTTATTTATTAATTTATTGTATCATTTAAAAGTTGTTTTGGTTAATGCAATTGTTTAGATAGATCATGGTGCAGAAGAATTCAACATTGTAGCTTTCATTGATCTATTTGAACCCATATGAGTGGTAAGTCAATATTAGCATTTTATTTACTGAATATATTTGAGTAAAATTGCAAATAGCACATGTTGAGTCTAAAGGCAAAACTTATTTTATACTTTCTGTATTTCTTGCATGAAAAGAGGTTGATTTTACTATCAACCAGATAACAGCCCATTACCTTTATAGTTTGATTATTTTATTACTGACTTGAAGGATATTTTAAATTTTGAAAAATGCCTATCGTAGGCATATCTGTTCTATGAGGCTTGTTTATTTCTTTACACAAAGAACACTTTTGAAAATGAGATTAGAAAACTAAGTAATAAAGTAATAACAATACCAGAAACAACTAGTATAGCTTTTATAGATTAGGTAGGAAATGAATCGATTGCTTATCTCAGTCACTTTTGAGAGTATAATTTTTTACGAATTCAGAAATATATTCAGCATATAATCCTGATTGCAATAGTGAATTCCTGTTAATGATAATAGTTTATGCATCATTTAAAGGATAATTACACATTTTTTTATAGTTTATTTCTTTGGTCAAATTTGATCTGTAATTTCAGATAGCATAAATGCCTTAATTTCTAAATGCAAAGAAGAATGTGACCTATGTTCTTTAATATATTTTCTAGCATTAAAAATATTCATGGTCTGTTCTTTAAAAATATCTTTTCAACTTACAGTAACAAGATTGTAAAGAGATTTTATTACCAGGAGAGATACTAGCTTGATTCAGATGATAGGATAAATGTAATTAGTATAATTTTAATAATAAGCTTCACTGGTTTATTGTTATTTAAACCACTTTAAATAACCCTGATCTACATATTTTTTCTTTTTTTTTTTTTTCAACGTTTATTTATTTTTGGGACAGAGAGAGACAGAGCATGAACGGGGGAGGGGCAGAGAGAGAGGGAGACACAGAATCGGAAACAGGCTCCAGGCTCTGAGCCATCAGCCCAGAGCCTGACGCGGGGCTCGAACTCACGGACCGCGAGATCGTGACCTGGCTGAAGTCGGACGCTTAACCGACTGCGTCACCCAGGCGCCCCCATATTTTTTTCTTTTTAAGATTAAATCCTCCTTTTTAAAATGTGTGACTGGAATTTATAATACTCATTTTTGCATGGCTTTCATGACATACAGAATGAAGTTAATTCCATTTCTTTTAATTTTTCACTCGTCCACTTTTACAAATAGTTGCTGATATGAAATTAAGTTTCCTCTTGTGTTTGGTTAGACCTTTCTGCTTTGGCTTATTTAGTTGATTTATGATGATTATATGTGCTGCTTTTCATCTTTTCTAGGGAGAGAGGTATAAACAAATCACCTTGGAAGTACTGAAGTCATCCTTCCTCTATTGTCTTGAGAAAGGGGTTGTAATATATTTTATATTTAGATGCTCAATGCCTGGCTCAAGTCTCATGGAAAGGATTGGGATTCTGGTCCCTGAGGTTGCTATCACCAGAATCAGTCTAGACCCAGTGCTGCTCTAGGGTGACTGCCTACTTGAGGAGAGAGTTACACCAGTGAAATGAGAGGTTAGCACTAAGCATAGTGCTTTAGGGCCTCCTCAGGATACCATGGTGTTCTGCACAGGTATAGACCCTTATGAAAAAGGCAAAGAGGAAAGGAGTGTCATTAATATTAGGTTCTTCCTTCCTTCAGACTCTCTAAATGTCTTTCATGGCTTACTAAAAATAATTTGAAAATATCATCTTGTTGAACTTTTCTCTCTTTTAATAATTTTCTCCAATTGTCAGTGGATTTTCTAGAAAATGTTTCCATAAGCATATGTTTAAAACCAGGCTTGGTAACTGCATCAAGTGATTTTTGAAGATCAATAAATTTTACATTTAACCTGTGTCTCAAATTTGTTTTGAAGAAGTAAGTATCAGCTCTTCTATTATGTTTTATTCTACAAAAACTTAAGTTGATATTTTGATGACATGTATTTCAAGCTGAGGTAGTTCTGATTCAGGAATATTCCATTTAGTATCTTTATGCAAAAGAGGCATATTTTAAAAATATTTTTTATTTAGTTTTATTTTTATTATTTAAAAATTTTTAATGTTTATTATTTTTGAGAGAGAGACAGAGTGTGAGTCGGGGAAGGGCAGAGAGAGAGAGGGAGACACAGAATCCAAAGCAGGCTCCAGGCTCTGAGCTGTCAGCACAGAGCTGGATGCGGGGCTTGAACTTGTGAACTGTGAGATTATGACCTGACTCCAAGTCAGACGCCCAACCAACTGAGCCACCCAGGTGCCCCAAAAGACTTTTTAAAATTATTTTTAAGTAATTGCTACACTCAACATGAGGCTTGAACTCACCACCTGGAGATCAAGAGTCATACGCTCCACCAACTGGGCCAGCTGGGTGCCTCAAAAGAGGCATGTTTTGATGATTGATTAGAAAAGTTTGATGTGGTTTCAAAGCAATGTTCCAAACATCAATAATGCAGCCAACCAGAAGATGTCACTATTGTGTATAGAATGTATAAAAGAAGAAAAAAAAAGCCAATAATTTTTGTACAGTTCCATTGTGTCTCTTCTAATCTTGCTAAATTTCCTCCGGAGCTCTTTGAAAGAACACACTGGGGTGAAACATTGTCTTCAAGCTGACAGGCAGTGAAAAATTACTACATTCATTGGACTGGCATGTCAGTCAGTCATACGACTACATCTTTTCATTTGAAAAAAAAGAAATTAAAGTAAATTGGCAGAAAAGTTCCACCTCAATTAAGAATTTTGTATGGTGCTAAGTGGGAATTAATAACCGCACAGTATATTTGTTTTACCTTTTGTAAAAGAGTGTGTCTATCATAAGTAAATTTAGCAGACATTAATTAAGAAAAATCAAACTGTTTTGCAAATGCCTGTGATTAAAGTAATAGTTCATTTAAAGCAGAGAATAAGCTGCCAAAATATACATTTTAACATAAGATTAATGAGTGTCTCTAATAGAGTACATTCTTAAGCAATACTCTAGTCTGTTAAATTGAAAAGTTCTTTTTATAATGAAAATGATGGCATCCCCGTACTTGGTGCTGTGAAAGACGTTTACCAGAGAAATTTCCTTCAGTTCTTGCAGAGTTTTTTTTTCTGTTCAGGCAAAGAACCAAGATTGGCGGGAGCTTGTTTGTGGATGAAGAACTTTCCTGGGCATGTTTACTGTAGGAGAAGTGAGGGAAGGCAGGTAAACATGAACTGGATCCCACATGCCTGAAAGGCTTAGCAAAGTGATGTGGTCTGAACAGCTGGACTTAATTCGGGTCACTGGTTGGTCTGACAGGCAGGATATCGAAGGCAATGCAATTAGGCAACTTCAGAAATGTTTCCCACTGAGTGAGTGAGTTATTTATTTATTTATTTATTTATTTATTTATCATAAAATGTTGTGTTATTTTACCCTTCTCTTCATTTAGTCCCTAATTGAAGTCTACCTTTAATAAATGTATTTCTGCATTGAGAGAGAACATCTTGAATTTTTCAATTTAAAAAGTATTCCCTTTTCTGTTTAAGGGAATCATTGAATCTTTTTCTAAAATCTATAAAATAAAAAAAATCAGTGTTTATTTATTTTTGAGAGAAAGAGAGAGAGTGGGGGAGGGGCAGAGAGAGAGGGAGACACAGAATCTGAAGCAGGCTCTGGGCTCTGAGCTGTCAGCGCAGACCCAACATGGGGCTCGAACCCAGGAACTGTGAGATCATGACCTGAGCTGAAGTCTGACACTTAACTTACTGAGACACCCAGGTGCCACTAAAATATACAGAATTTTAATTTATAGATAATTTATATTTAGCTAATGCTTATCAAGGGCTTGCTATGTATCAGGTATTATTTCAAGTGCATTACATGGAGTCCCTATTCACAAATCTGTGACGTAGGTTCTAATATTACTGAAACACAGAGAAGGTAGTCAGTTATCCACTGTTACTATGCTAAAGAGAGGCAGAGTCAACTTTCCAAAGCAGGCAGTCTGGCATTAGAGAGCAGTTTTAACCACACTATTCCACATTGTTTCTCTAAAATGTATGAAATACACCATTTAGTTGTGGTTATGTCTGTATCAAAAAACTTGTTGCAATTTTCTGCTGAGAATTCAGGGCAAATGGAAAAAGTTTTCACAATCTTCCTTAGCCTACTAACACAGGTGGAAATAATTGATCTTGTTAAAATATGGACACTGATTTTATTTTTGCATTCATCTTAACCTATCTTGAATATTTAGAAGAGCTAGGGAACATTTAGTCTTCCTTCAGTATATAATTTTCTATTCTTAAAAAGATGGTAATTTTTAGTGAAGGATCCTTTGAATTGTGATCTCATTATTTCAGAAGAGAAGGAATTTGAGTTCTTCTCATTTCTAGGTTTATGAACAACAGTGCCCATTTGAACAGTTGGGATCAGGGTGAATATTTTAGCCCTACTTATATTAATATTTTAGCCCAATTAGATGATGGCAAAATTTAGTGACCCATGTGTTACCTGGGGCATAACATAACAGATAGACACTTTATCAAAGATGGACTTAAAACAGTACATACTAACATGTATTTCTACAAATAACTTTCATTATAAAAGAGAAGAGAGACACCTTAAAATAAATATCTGTGCTATTTTTTTTTTTGTGGCTTATTGACTCTAACAACTTGAGAATCTTTTGAGATTTCCTAATTGAGATTAGAGGTTATGAATAATTTATTACCCAAAGGCCAAAAGGATGCAATGGATTTTGTACTGACAGATATAATAGAGATTTCTAGATGATAAGATCACTAGGCAGTTCACTTTAGCCACTTGAGCCATTATTTTTTAATGTTTCTTTTTTATTGAGGTATAATTGACATATAACATTGTATAGTTTAAGGTATACAACATGTTGATATGATACATCTATATATTACAATATGATTACCACTGTAACACTGTAATCAGTAGCTAACACCTCTATCATATCACACAATTGTAATTTCTTTTTTTGTGATGAGAACATTTAAGATTTAGTCTCAGCAACTTTGAAGTATAGAGTATTTTTCACCATAATTACGATGCTGTGCATTAGATCTCCAGAACTTATTTACCTTCTAGTTGCAAAGTTTGTACCCTTTAACAAAGTCTCCCCAATTCCCCTGCCTCCCAAGCCTTGGTAACCACCATTCTACTATGAGTTTGGCTTTTTTTTTAGAGTCCACATATAACTTATAATCATATAATATTTTTTTACTGTCTGGATTATTTCAGTTAGCATAATTCCCTTGAGGCCCATCCATGTTATTGCAAATGGCAGGATTTCCTTCTTTCTCATGGCTGAATAATATTCCATTGTGTATATATACCATATCTTCTTTATCCATTCATCTGTTATGCACATGTATATTGTTTCCATATCTTGGCTATTGGGAATAATGCTGCAATAAACTTGGGCATTCAGATAGCTTTTTGATACCTTGTTTTCATTTACTGTGCATATCATATATACCCAGAAGTGAGATTGCTGGGTTGTATAGTAGTTCTATTTTTGATTTTTTGAGGAACCTCCACAGTTTTTCATGGTGGTTGCACAAGAGTTCCTTTTTCTCCACATCCTCACTGACACTTGTTATCTCTTGTCTTCTTGATGAAAACCTTTCTAGCAGGTATGGGGTGATATCTCACTGTGGCTTTGATTTGCATTTTTCTGATGATTAGTGATGTTGAGTGCATCCTTCTACAGCTCAGTTGGGTGAGTGGAGGACTATAGACTGGAATTGTGAGGCATTTGTTTCAATCAGGTGTAATGCTTTAGAGTATAACAGGGAAATCCCAGTTCAGAATGCCTTACTTCTTATGGAACTTATAGATTGAGAGAGTAATGTCACTTTGAATAAATAGATTGATATAACAAATACTAGTTATCTTCTTATGGTTAAATAACTTAATGAGGGATATGTGACAGTAAAACTTCTGCTCTTATAAACCATAATGGAAGGAGCAGGGATTGTGGTTATTTCTATTTTGTAGGTTCACAGAATATACCATTCTCATTCATTCTTCCTGTTTTTAGAGTAGATAATCTTGGGTAAGGAGTATAGCTCCTTATAAAATTTTTAGTCTACTTGGGGAAACAAGTCGTAACTCTATGTATCTATAGATTTATGAGAGTATAATTAATTATCTGAGGGAAAAGAAGATAAAGTTAGATTAATTATATTGACAGTCAGATTTTTATGCATTCATGGGTGAGGGAGAGCTTGCTGTAAACCAGGAAAATCAGGGAAGACTTCATGGGTGATATGAAGCTTGAGCTGGGCTTTGCAAAATTGGTAAGGAAAGGTGTCTTCCAGACAGATGCAGGTGAAGAGAGACAGCGCTGAGTAAGGAAGGTATGAGATGAATCTGGCAAAGTTAAAAGTTTCTGGGAGATAACTTTTGGTTGACTTAATGCAAACCAATTTCTACTGGTAGAAATTCTCCTTTGAGTACAGGTCATGCTGGTAATAAAGTCTAGGATTGCCTTGGGTTAAAGAATTTCATATTAATTCCAATTCAATACTACTGTTAGGAAAAAATTATCTTTTTATTTCATTTTCCCATAGGAGAAGAATATATCCTATCAATTAAATTACTCTGGTAATTGAATTTTATATGGGGACTCAATAATATATAACTCCAATGTTTCCAACATTTGTGATAAAATTTGCTCTGAAGTAGAATCCGCTGGAACCATCACGGCTCAGAAATTGATAAGGCTAATGCTCTTTCCTCTGTATCAAGGATACTGTTTGAACGGTGTCTTTTTGGAACTGGAAGAGAAATGAGAGTACAAAGTTGGAAGACATTTATGGAGTTTTACTGAAAAATAGGATTCTAGTAATCTAATACCCACTCTCACATACTATAATGGCAAAATAATATTCTCTGAAGGAGGAAGCATTCTTGATATAAAAACAGAGTTAATCTAAGAAGTAGAAAACCACTTTTCAACTCTAACTTGAGTTATAGGAATTCCTGTCATAGGGAACAGTTTCAATTTTATTTCATAGTTCCATAATTAGAAATATGTATGGTGGAAATAATTTTGATACATGACAACATAGTGCTTGTTACAGTTCAGTTGTACATACTAAATATTAACTAACTTTTGAGGGCAGCTGATAAATTGAAATAATTTTAAAGTATGTGATTGTACATAATAAATTTTTTGTCAGTTGCAAGACTTGAAAAGAGATCTTTTTTGATGGAGTAAAAAAAATCATCTGGATCTCAAAAGCAGATTTAACAAACCATTTTTCTCTGATAGTACTCAAAAATTTTATTTATTTGTATGTTTTGATGAGGGCTGGAATGAAGGTTACACAAAATACCATATATTATCCCAATTTAAGTATGATTATAAGCAAGTGTGATTTTAAATTTAAAAAAGTTATTTATTTTGAGAGAGAGAGAGCATGGACGTGGGTGAGCACAGGAGTAGGATAGGGGCAGAGAAAGAATCCCAGTCAGGCTCCACACTCAGTGCTCAGCACAGAGGCCATCACAGGGCTTGATCTCACGAACCATCAGATCATGACCTGAGCCAAAATCAAGAGTGGGATGCTTAACTGACTGAGCCACCCAGGCATCACCAACCGAGTGTGATTTTAAGCATATTTTTCTTAGCTAAATATTGGTAGAAATTTAAATTTTCAGAAAAATTTATCAGTATTCAGTCAGGAAGTTATTCTTTTTTAAAAATTTTTAAAAAAATGTTTATTTAATATTATATAATATAATATATATTATATTATATTATATTATATTATATTATATTATATTATATTATATTATCTATATATAATATATATTAAATTATTATATAATAAAATAAAAATAAATTTAGTATTTATTTTTGAGACAGAGGGAGACAGAACATGAGTTGGGGAGGGGCATAGAGAGAGGGAGACACAGAATCTGAAACAGGCTCCGGGCTCTGAGCTGTCAGCACAGAGCCCGATGCGGGGCTCGAACCCACAAACCGTGAGATCATGACCCGAGCTGAAGTCGGACGCTTAACCAACTGAGCCACCCAGGTGCCCCAGGAAGTTATTCTTAAAATCATACTTATTTTTAAGGTAGTTGCTGTGATAAATCACAGAACCAATTCTGTTAAATTATACTCCACTTAGGGAGTGGGCATTTTGATGGCCATTAAACATTAGCGACTATGGCACTTAAAGAAAGAATCTTTTGCTATTTCAGGGATTGTTAACAGTTCTTGATGCTCAACAGTCACAGGAACAGAGACTTTGTAGGACCAGATAGAAATCAGCTCACCATTTGCTCTCACTCTGTTGGAGAACTATAAAAAGAGTTATTAGGAATCTTGTCTATTGTGATAGTATTACAGGTTTAAGCACATCCTCTGTAAACACCGTAGCTATTCCTCCCAAGTGTAGCTTATTCAGTAAAGGACTGAAATCTGTATAAATTTTATGCCTGGTCAAATATTCTTTATTTTCTAAATTTTTTTATCAGACCCTACTGACTCTCTTTTTCATCATGTTCAGATGGTTTGGATATACGGCCTGTGGTTTCTATCTGTTGTCATATTTAATTATTTTCCTTAGTCACATGGACATTTGTTTTCCTATATCCATAGTATATATGAGTTTCAATGAAAGGTCTTGAATTTACTTTCTGTGGATTGTTCCTTGGGAGAATAAAAACGTATACACAAGCATGTAAACATTTCCTTCCCTTATGAAATGGTTTACCAAGTTTTGACTAAAATTAAAAAAATGAAACCACTTTCATTTTAGTAGAAGTTGGTATTTCCTAGAGATTTCCCCAATATTCAAGTAAGAATTATGGGGCACACATCTCTGTTAGATGAAAACCTCCAGGTCCTGGCCTTTTGTTTCATGGAGTGTAAAATGTCCAGTTTCTTTCTCGACATTTCATTCACTCCTCTGAGAGAGTAAAACCCAATGCAGTGAGTTTGGGAGAAGAAACTGAGTGACCTTATTCTCTTTCTTGCTCTATTTCTTGTGTTCTTCCATCTGACCACTGAAGAGTCCTTGAATTTGGGTCTCCTTCTGCCTGCCTTTGGTGGAAGCCTGGAACAATCCTACACTGCCTTTGCCTGAAGACTCATCTGTCTTACCAGGGTAAACTATCAAAATGCCTGGAAACACTGTGGGTCTAAAACCATATTCTCCAATCTATTTCATTAGAGGTAGAGGTGATATTTGGCCTGAAACTTGAGTCTGTCTCCCAACTGTTTTCAAACTTAGTACGGGAACAAGCAAATATTATTTGTTTGACCACTTAAACCCCCAACTGTCATAATATGCCCCCCTTTTGTGGTTTTATTTCACATAATAAACACTCAAGCTCTTACTTTCACCTCACTGGGAGAAATGTTTTGCTCTCTCAGCACTTTTTTCCCTGGTTCTAAATAATAAATTCAACTTAGTAGAAATGAAGTACTATGACTTCAGAAAATGAAGCAGTTCCAAAAGGATCACATGTGAGGTTTGCTCATTACCAAGTGAGCAAAGAATGATTTTTTAAAAGTGATTTAAATTTTTTAGGATTTCATTAATACTTTATATTTTATATTAGTTCAACTCACAAATTGTAGCAAAAGATTGCGCATGTGCTTTTACAAGAAGTTTTCGGCCCTGAGACAAATTGGAAAGGGACTGGGATGAATGAAAACATTTTCCATGCTTTTGTAACTACTTTGCATTTTTCTGCTGAATTTCTGTTTCTATGTGTTGTATGGATAGAGATGTGAGGAATCTCCTTGTGCTTAACAGACATAGGAGAGAGCTGGAGTGGCTGCCATATACTTCAGCCTGCCGGGTGTAGTCCTATTCTACGCTTCTTGTCTCAAGGTAAGTGTTAGTAACAGTTCTCTTCACTCTGAAAATACTGCAGTTAGGATGATGAATCATGGTCAGCCCAAGAACAAGATACTGGTCAGAACAAGTAACTGGTAATTTGTGTGTGGAATCATACTTTTAGATGCTTTAATGTTATTTGTTTCATTAATTTATCTTTAGAATTTATCTCCAGAAAAATTTCTGTTAACTTAAACTGAAATTTGTTGCTGATTTTCAGTTTAGTTTTAATACTAATTTTTAAATTTGTTTTTATTATGAGTTTATGCTTTATTAATCCATATTTAAGTGAAGATGGTAGTAATATTCACTGCCTAGGATTGGGAGGAGCAATTAGCACAGCTGTCTGTGTATCCTCTGGAACAATTTCATGTTTTAATTTTTTTCTATACAAATTTTTATTTAAATTCTAGTTGGTTAACAAGCACTGTAAATTTCTGGTTTCTGGCGTGGGATTTAGGGATTCATCACTTACATATAGCACCCAGTGCTCAATACAAGTGCCCTCCTTTTTTTTTTTTTTATAGTTTATTGATTTATTTTGAGAGAGAGACCAAGTGGAACAGGGGCAGAGAGAGAGAGGAAAAGAGAGAATCCCACACAGGCTCCGCACTGTCAGTGCAGAGCCATATGCAGGGCTAGATCTCACAAACTGTGAAATCATGACCTGAGCCAAAATCAAGAGTTAGATGCCCAAATGACTGAGCTACCCAGGTGCCCCCAAGTGCCCTCCTTAATATCCATCACCCATTTAGCCCAACCCTTGCCTACCTCCCTCCATCAATGCTCAGTTTATTCTCCATAGTTAAGAGTCTGTTTCTTGGTTTGCCTCTCCTTCCCCCCCCCTGCCATGTTCATTTGTTTTTTTCTTCAATTCCACATATGAGTGAAATCATATGGAATCTGTTTTACTCTGACTTATTTAGCTTAGCATAATGCACTCTAGCTCCATCCACATTGTTACAAATGGCAAGATTTCATCCTTTTTAATGGCTGGGTAATAGTTCATTGTATATACCACATCTTTATCCATTCATCAGTCAGTGGACGTTTGGGCTCTTTCCATAATTTGCCTATTGTTGATGCTGCTGGTATAAACATCGGGGTGCATGTATCTCTTTGAATCAGTATTTTTGCTCCTATAGGTAAATACCTAGTAGTGCAATTGGACGATTGTAGGGTAGCTTTATTTTATTTTATTTTTTTGCATGTCATTCTTGTGCAGGGGTCATGCTAATCTTCATTGTATCATTCCAATTTTAGTATATGTGCTGTCAAAGTAAGCTCTACGTTTATTATTTTTTAAAAGAGTACACAGGATTTCCCTGTATTTTTTAAATCTTTTTTATTTCAGAAAGGAAGAGACAGCACGAGCAGGGAAAAGGGGCAGAGAGAGAGAAGTTGGGGGGAGGGAGAGAGGGAGAGGAAGAGGGAGGGAGGGAGGGAGGGAGGGGGAGAGAGAGAGAGAGAGAGAGAGAGAGAGAATCTCAAGCAGGATCCATGCTCAGCATGGAGCCCAAAGTGTGGCTTGATCCCATGGCCCTGGGATTGTGACCTGAGACAAAATTAAGAGGCAGATGTTCAAATGAGTGAGCCATGCAGATCCTCCTCTTATATTAATTTTAGCCATTCTGACTGGTGTAAGGTGATACCTCATTGTAGTTTTGATTTGTATTTCCCTGTCGATTAGTGATGTTGAACAATTTTTCATGTGTTTGTTGGCTATCTGTATGTTTTCTTTGGAAAAATGTCTGTTCATGTCTTCTTCCCAGTTTTTAAAACTGGATTATTTGTTTTTTTTGGGTGTTGAGTTTTTAGAGTTCCTTATATATTTTGGATACTAACTCTTTATTAGATAGGTCATTTGCAAATATCTTTTTCTATTCTGTAGGTTGACTTTTAGATTTGTTGATTATTTCCTTCACTGTGCAAAAGCTTTTCATTTTGATGTAGTCCCAATAGTTTAGTTTTGCTTTTTGTTTCCCTTGCTTCAGGAGTTATATCTAGTAAGAAGTTGCCACTGCCAATGTTAAAGATGTTACTGCCTTTGTTTTCCTCTAGGATTTTGATTTTTTCCTGTCTTTCATTTAGGTCTTTAATCCATTTTGAATTTATTTTTGTGTGTCATGTAAGAAAGTGGTCCAGTTTAATTATTTTGCATGTTGTACTGTAACACAATTTTAAAATTGTTTATGACAATCAAACTTTCTAATAAAAACAGATTCTTCATTACGTGGACTTCATCTGCAAGTGAGACCTGCCATGCAATTTTAGTGCCTGATTTTTGCCTATGTCCAAAATTGCATTATATCAAGTGAGATCTAAAGTCATTTGACTTTCAGAGTGTTAGGAAAAATGTCTGACTTAAAAAAAACGTTTTTTTTTTAGAGAGAGTGCAAGTGGGGAAGAAATGCAGAGGGGAAGAGGGAATCTTAAACAGGCTCCAAGCTCAGTGAAGAACCTGATGCAGGACTCAATCCCATGACCCTGGGATCATGACCTGAGCTGAAATCAGGAGTAGGACTTCCAACCACCTGAGCCACCCAGGTGTCCAAAAATGTCTGATGCTTAAGATGAAATGTTCTAGTACCAAAAACAACAAAAGTTATCCCATTTCTGCACTTGTGCTCATGTTGAATTCTTTTAGCCATAATTAAGAAAAAAAATATTTTGGTGGTAAGAAATCAAGTCATATTGCATTTTAATAAAAGGCTAAGTTGTTTAGCAAACTGTGGCTTTAAACTGGCAAACAAATGACATGGAGTATTGGACAAATGTGCTGCCTTTATTATGGAATAATACTGAGAAGGAATAGTGGTGGAAGTTAATATATAAATAGTGTTTTATAAAGAGAAGGTCAGTTTTCATATCAACCTCATTTAAACATTTCACAGTACTTCAAATAAAGAAAAGTTTTGGGAGAATCAGTTCATCATGGCATTCAAAACTCAAAAGAACTAACAATGTAATATGTGTGTATATGTGTGTTTACCATATTTACATCTTGAGATGTTGCTCAAAGATTCTGTCTTTATATATAATGACTTTAATCAATTATTAGTAAATGTTTAAGTAAATACATGGTAAATTATTCTTAATGATTATTTTTAATGTTAATTTTTTTGGTATCATTATTAAGTAGAGTAGCCTATTAAAATCAACTTTAGTGGTTCAGCTTCACTGGTAAAGAAAACATGATAACAATAATGTTGAATGAAGTCCCAGCATGCCCCAAATAAAGACAGCAGTTTAGTAACATCTATGTATAGTGAAATCTATCAGTGACAACTTGGCTTCAGTAAAAGTTCAATGTATAAAATCAAATTTTTTCAGTTTGATTTTAATATTAATTTTAAAATTTTGTTTTGATTAGCAGTTTACATTTTAATTTATGTAGATATATTTAAGACTCATGATGAAATGATTTGTCAAGAATAGGATTTAATAAATATTATTTCCTTTGAAGAGTTCATTAATATTATGGATGTTTGATAAACTCTGCCCTGAAAGACACGAGATGACCTTTTATTTTTATTTTTTATTTTTTATTTTTTTGCTTTTAAAAAATATTTATTTTTATTATCTGAAAATATTTATAGACAAAGAGGTTTAAAACTCAGCTATTTAAACCCTCTGTATTTTTTATTTATTATTTATTTATTTATTTATTTTAATATATGAAATTTATTGTCAAATTGGTTTCCATACAACACCCAGTGCTCATCCCAAAAGGTGCCCTCCTCAATACCCATCACCCACCCTCCCCTCCCTCCCACCCCCCATCAACCCTCCGTTTGTTCTCAGTTTTTTTTTTTTTTTTTCAACGTTTATTTATTTTTGGGACAGAGAGAGACAGAGCATGAACGGGGGAGGGGCAGAGAGAGAGGGAGACACAGAATCGGAAACAGGCTCCAGGCTCTGAGCCATCAGCCCAGAGCCCGACGCGGGGCTCGAACTCCCGGGCCGCGAGATCGTGACCTGGCTGAAGTCGGACGCTTAACTTACTGCGCCACCCAGGCGCCCCTGTTCTCAGTTTTTAACAGTCTCTTATGCTTTGGCTCTCTCCCATTCTAACCTCTTTTTTTTTTTTTTTCCTTCCCCTCCCCCATGGGTACCTGTTAAGTTTCTCAGGATCCACATAAGAGTGAAACCATATGGTATCTGTCTTTCTCTGTATGGCTTATTTCACTTAGCATCACACTCTCCAGTTCCATCCACGTTGCTACAAAAGGCCATAGTTCATTTTTTCTCATTGCCACGTAGTATTCCATTGTGTATATAAACCACAATTTCTTTATCCATTCATCAGTTGATGGACATTTAGGCTCTTTCCATAATTTGGCTATTGTTGAGAGTGCTGCTATGAACATTGGGGTACAAGTGCCCCTATGCATCAGTACTCCTGTATCCCTTGGATAAATTCCTAGCAGTGCTATTGCTGGGTCATAGGGTAGGTCTATTTTTAATTTTCTGAGGAACCTCCACACTGCTTTCCAGAGGGGCTGCACCAATTTGCATTCCCACCAACAGTGCAAGAGGGTTCCCGTTTCTCCACATCCTCTCCAGCATCTATAGTCTCCTGATTTGTTCATTTTGGCCACTCTGACTGGCGTGAGGTGATACCTGAGTGTGGTTTTGATTTGTATTTCCCTGATAAGGAACGACGTTGAGCATCTTTCCATGTGCCTGTTGGCCATCCGGATGTCTTCTTTAGAGAAGTGTCTATTCATGTTTTCTGCCCATTTCTTCACTGGGTTATTTGTTTTTCGGGTGTGGAGTTTGGTGAGCTCTTTATAGATTTTGGATACTAGCCCTTTGTCCGATATGTCATTTGCAAATATCTTTTCCCATTCCGTTGGTTGCCTTTTAGTTTTGTTGGTTGTTTCCTTTGCTGTGCAGAAGCTTTTTATCTTCATAAGGTCCCAGTAATTCACTTTTGCTTTTAATTCCCTTGCCTTTGGGGATGTGTCGAGTAAGAGATTGCTACGGCTGAGGTCAGAGAGGTCTTTTCCTGCTTTCTCCTCTAGGGTTTTGATGGTTTCCTGTCTCACATTTAGGTCCTTTATCCATTTTGAGTTTATTTTTGTGAATAGTGTGAGAAAGTGGTCTAGTTTCAACCTTCTGCATGTTGCTGTCCAGTTCTCCCAGCACCATTTGTTAAAGAGGCTGTCTTTTTTCCATTGGATGTTCTTTCCTGCTTTGTCAAAGATGAGTTGGCCATATGTTAGTGGGTCTAGTTCTGGGGTTTCTATTCTATTCCATTGGTCTATGTGTCTGTTTTTGTGCCAACGAGATGACCTTTTAATAGAACTGAAATAGGTAGATTAGACATATATAAATAATAAGATATTGTCTTTTAGGGTAAAGATGTCAGACTGCTTAAATTTAAATCTTGGCTCATTGCCCAAATAGTTTTATAGCCTTGTTTAAAATAATAAATTTAATTAAATCAATTAAATTAACTCCTGTAAACTTTATTTTCTTTGTCCATAAAATGTGAATAGCTCATGGAGCTGTTCAAAAGATTGAATGACAACATGTGTGTAGAATACCCACAACAGCATCTGGCATATAGAAAGTTTGGTATAAATGATAATTATCATTTTATTGGTAATAATCATTTTAATTCATACCTGAGTTATGATTTTTTTCTTCCATGCTTTTATTACTGTTTTGATCACATTTTCTTCACCCCAGTACTGAGGGAAGGATTCCTGCCATAGGGTTATGGGGAAGGCCAAACAAATGACACCAGACTCTGGACAGATGAGATAAACAGCAGTTTATTATCACATATATTCACAGCTTGATGGAGAAGGATACCACACAACATGTGCCTTAGGGGGGAGATCTTAGGAACAGAGGAAGAAGCAGGAGGCTAAGGGAGCAGGTTTAGTAGTGACAAGAGGGTAAGATAACTCCAGGGTCCTTTGGGAGGATATGATTGTCTTGTTCCAATGATTCTGCACAGTGGCAGTTAGCTGAAGCCCAGGATACAAGGATAATCAGGCACGGTGCCTGGTTTCCACGATGGGTTTGTTTGGCTAGTGTACTTTATCTCTGGGAACAGAGTGGAGAAGGGAACATGGTTAGGCCACTTGAGGCCTTGGCATCAGATGTCAAGGAAGCACATAATATCTATTTCAGACCTTAAACCACAATGACATTGGTTTAATGCCAGAGATACATATTAAGAGGCTGTTAGTATCAATAAATCCACATTACAGCAAACATTAAATGATATGGAGAGTAAGAGCCTTCTAGATATAGATCTTCCAATTTTAGTTTGTTTTTTGGCTTCTTTTTTAGTTTTTTTTTGGGGGGGGTGGGCCCTCAATTCTTATAAAAAGATTTACTATACTGAATCAGTTTCTAGAGACTGAGGTGAAAATTTTGGTTTAAAGTAAAATTTCAAATTTATGAACAACATTGTGTCTTTTAAAAATATATGTTACTCTTTAAATTTTGTGTTTCTAAACTTCAGACTGAAGTAGCCATTCTTTATTTTATAGTTTAAGTGTTTCTGGGTGTGATTACAAAGAAACACATTATACCAATGTTCTATAACCTAAATGAATACCAACTTGCTAAAGTAATTTTAGAGGGGAGTTTTAGCTCTTTAAGTACTATCTGGTTATCTCTTTTATGTACTTGCATTACAATTGTCCTCACATAATATATATGGTGTGGCAAAATAGAGACTTAAAAAATACTCTTCTTTGATAATTATTGCTTCTCTTAATTCAATATAGCCCCAGGTTATTGACTTAGAATGGGTTTAATATATAGAATGCCAATTTTAAGCTCTTTTCGTAAATGCTTAAAGATTTCATTACTAGATATTGAATCTTAGATTTCTAATTTCTAAATTACTTCCTCTTTTGGGTTTAAAAAGGTGAACTAAATCTATTAATTATTGGAATACAATTTTGGTAAATTTTGATGAAACCCTATAAGATACCTAACTTAGCCCCATTTATTAGATTCTTTATAACTGACAGTGACAATTAACATACTTAACATAATTTAAAATTTATAATATATGAACTAATATATAATAATTTGAACTAATAAAAGTGATGTGAGTTTAAAAAGTCTACAAGGATAAAACCCAAGTATGTAATTAGTAAGCATGAACACTGACTGCTAATTTATCATATTTTTCCTGTTATTAAGTTGTTCTTTGCTTGGACTTGAAAATAAAATGTTACAAAAAGAAAAAGAATTAGGAGTAGTAGTAAAATTCTTGATCTGTCTGTGGAGCAGAAACTGCTTGCTGCCTGCTCAATATTCATTTTCTCTCTCTCCCTTCCTTCCTTCCTTCCTTCCTTCCTTCCTTCCTTCCTTCCTTCCTTCCTTCCTTCCTAGAGAGAGCGAGAGTGCATGAGTGTGAGCAAGTGAGGGCCAGAGGGAGAGAGAGAGAGATAATCTTAAGCAGGCTCCATGCCCAGCGTAGATCCCAACTCAGGCTCTATCCCAGGACTGTGAGACCATGACCTGAGCCAAAATCAAGAGTTGGATCCTGAACCATCTAAGCCACTCAGGCTTCCCTCTCTTTTTTCTTTATTGATGGAATTCTGGTTGTGTGTTTAACAAAAGTTCACATCTTCCCACATTCCTTTGTAGGTGGACATGGCTAAGGATCTGTCAGAGATTACCAAAATTTTCTCAGTCATGGAGCTTTTTGTGCTTTAGTAATTTTTCCATGGTGCCCTTAAGCCTAAAGAAATACCTAACAGTTCTGTTAAGTGGTTCCATCCAAAAAAACTTATAAATATCTATGTTCTAATAAGGTAGTAGCCATTTGAAAAAAATAATATAAATAAATTAAAAGAAAAACTGTTTTTATTACATTCTTGAAGAACCAAAATTATAATATTGGAGGTATGTGCCTTGAATCCTGTGCAACTTTTCAAATTGGAATCATATCAGGACCTGTTGCCCTCATTTTCTGTTCAACGTTGATTTTTATATGGTATTTGCTTTTTTTTTTTTAACAATAGCATTGTAAAACTTCCAGTTTTTCAAACATATGTCATTTCAATATACCAAGATCAAATGTTGAAAGTGAATTTGCTCAAGTTAGTGTTTCACTTAGTCTGAAAGATGTTGAATATTTCTGTGATTTCCTCAAAAACTTAAAATATCCTGTCATGTTCCCATTGGCACACAATTTGGGAACTATGTGTATAAGGAAAAATTCTTGGAAAGGACTTAAGGGAATATTTGGAAATAGACCAAACTTTGCTGGCCTTTTGTCTTTTAAAGCCCTCCATCCTTCTGCTGCTTCCTGCTAGGAATCATCTTACAATCCCAAGAATGAAAGTCATACCCTAAGGATAACACAACAGTAAGTTAGAGGGAAACTTGGTCCTGGATAGCTCTTCTGTCAGTCCAGTGGGTCCTGGATTGATCACAAATGGACTTTTTGATACACAGGAACACTGTGGTAAGGTTTCTACTGAGAGCTTTTGACTGCAATCCTAACTGACTTAATTTAAATTTTTAGCTATGCCCTCCATCAATGTATCAGCCTGTGTTTAGTAGCTGAGTTTAGAAAAGTTTGTTTATGCATATTTAATGGACAATCTGACTAACCCTATTTATAACAATCTTTCCAAACCTTTTCTATGTAAGACATGAAATTGCAGACATTGGGCTATAAATGAAAATGCCAGTATCCATCCATTCAATATGGGCAATCCTGATTGTTTTCAGTTTCATTTTATGTCTTCTTTCCATGCTTTCTTGCTGTCACCCAATATGAAAAGTCCAAGGATAAATGTTCTCAGTTTTATTTTAAAATGTATCCTTGAGTTTGACTTCAAAATTAATTGAAAAAGAACACTTAACTCACTTGCCAGACAACAGAGAATCCTTCTGGGATTGTGGGTGGTAAAAGAACAAGAGTCAATTATTTTATTTTTATTTATTTATTTATTTATTTATTTATTTATTTATTTAAGAGAGAGAGAGAGAGAAAGAGAGAGAGAGAGAGAGAGAGAGAGAGAGCATGAGCCGGGGAGAGGGGCAGAGAGAGAGAGGAAGAGTGAGCGAGAATCCTAAGCACGCTCCATGCTCAGCACTGAGCCTGACATGGCACTCAATCCGACCACCCAGGATCATGACCTGCGCCAAAATCAAGAGTGGGACACTCAACCTACTGAATCACCCAGGCACCCCAAGAGCCAAGTGTTTTAAATACAAATCTCTATTTCACAGTTTATGAAAGTATTTAAACTTTAAAGATGAGTATAAAAGTTGTTAAATGCTTCCCTTTCCAATCCTAGATTTCAAAGATCATTTTCTTATCTGTAACTCCTACCTCTATACTCCCTCTCCCTCAGTCCAGACAAATCAATGCATTTTATTTCATGTATAAAGAACAGGGAAAGAACTGTATTGCACAAGTTCAGAAAGTTTTTGATGTGTGTGACTTAATTATTGTCTATCATTTAGATATCATTTTCCTTGTCATTGAATTTAAATGGAAAGCAATAATCTTCACAAATTAAGGAAGTACATTAATATTTGTACTATGCACCAAGTTATAGAAAGTGCATTCACATATATTCTTTTGCTTAATATTTCAGTTATTTCAGCATAAGAATGAGAATATGGAAGGCAAGTGGTGTGATTCAAGGCTTGGGAGTCTAACCAATTGGGTTTGCATTCCAGTCTTGTCATTTAGGAGTTATGTGATCTTGCTCAATACCTTAGTGGAGTTATTATTATTTCTGTGTTAAAGATAAAGAGACCAAGTCTCAGGAGGACTTACGTTTTTAATTGTTTATTCTTTTAAAAACATTTTTTTTAATGTTTTATTTATTTTGGAGAGAGAGAGAGAGAGAGAGAGAGAGAGAGAGAGAGAGAGAGAAAGAGAGACAGAGCATGAGTGGAGGAGGGGCAGAAAGAGAGGGAGACACACAGAATCCAAAACAGGCTCCAGTCTCTGAGCTGTCAGCACAGAGCCTGATGTGGGGCTCAAACTCAGGAACAGTGAGATCCTGACTTAGGCTGAAGTGGGAAGCTCAACCAACAGAGCCACCCAGGCACCCCAATTGTTTTATTCTTCAATAGAAGGGCTAAATTAGGAAAACAACTTCAACTGGCTGCTCAGACTCAAATACTTCATTGAAAATCATCTTTTGTAGAACTAGTTTTCTGTTTTTGTGAGACTTCCATATAAATTTTGGGATTTTATTGTTACCATTTAGAAATTGAAACCATTTGTATCCACTTTACCAAACAATTGGAAATGATAACTGAGATTACCTATGTCAACATGACTAAATATTTGTTTCAAAAAATTGTTGCCCAGGAAGAGATTGCTAACCTAGGCAAATAACAAATGTATCAAACAAAACAAAACAAAACAAAACAAAACAAAACAAAACAAAACAAAAACCAGTTCACTTATGAAGGTGTGCTTCATTTTCATATGAAGAAAGAACACAAAGTGTTCTTCATGTGTCAACCAATCCTAAACTCTTGCATCATGTGCTCTACCCAGTCCAAAATTTGTTTCCTGTCTTGAAAAAACAACCTTAAACCACTTGATCTTAGATCCCAAAATTCTATATAAATTGTATTCTCTATTGTTTTCTTCTTTTAGGGGACATTACTGTGAGTTTATTGATGGTAGTGTTCTCCCTTATTATATAGTAGGTCTAAAAATTTTGTTTTCTGATGGTCTTTTGAGGAGTTGTCAGTCAACCTCACTAATAATTTTAAGTGATATATAGTGAAGAATTAACATTATCCACAGAGAGATCTTATCTTTGTTCAGGAGAGATAATTTCTAAGACCTTGGATTGATCTGCCATTAGAGTGTTGTTGATTTGTTCACCATGGGCCATACTAAATAGTCTAACAATGAATTATGGTGTGGGCTTTGGGCCACACAGCTCAACCTCAATAGGGGCTGGCAGCTAAAGGTCAGTCATATAGGTGGTCAATCATGTCTATATGCCTGAGTCCCAATAAAGACGCTGGATACCATATCTTGAGTTAACTTCCCTGGTTAGAAATACTCCATGAATATTGTCGCACATTATTGCCTGGAGAAGTTAGCACTGTCCACAACTTTGCTGGGAGATGAAAACTAGAGGTTAAAGATATGGACTGTGCCTCTTGTGCCTCTTCCCTTGGCTGATTTCTGTCTGTATGGTGACTTTCAGTGAATTCTGTGACTCCTACTGGTAAATTATGGACCTTGAGAATAGTCTTGGGGACTTGGAGTTGGTGTTAGAGTAACGGTAGTGTTGGGGATTGCTGAACTTTGTAAGCCGGTAGTCAGTGAGAGCATAGCACACTCTATTTTGAAGAAGACACTCAGGGATAATTCTAATACTTACCAATTTTTCCTTCTCTTTCATGGTAAGAGAGAGAATAGAGAAATATTGAAGAGCAAGAGCATCCAGTTATAGCATTAATCTGTTAGGATATAAATGAATACATTCTATTCAAGCAAGAGTATAGGGTAATTATAAATAATAAAAATATCATTACATTACATTTGCACTTATTCTGCAGAATTTTTATAAGGAATCTTTACTTCACTAAAGAGGAAATTGGGGCTCAGAGAGATGAAATATCTTTTCCCAGACCCATGAGAATAATAAAGCCCTTACATCTAGGTTTCCTGATTAAAAATTCAGGTTGTTTCTTTTAAAATATATCTTATCGTAGCCTCCATAGAAAGCTACAGGTGCACATAAACTTTTGTTAAATAAGATTCTCTGATACACATTGTTCTGTAACCTTAGCAATATGTCACTGTGGCATGAAAATTTTTGATACATTTTTATATGTTTTCTTTTCATGTTTTCTTGGTTTTCCTTATCCTATTCCAGCAGGTAATCAACTTTGTGATTTTTCCATCTTCGGAATTTCCCGGCTAGGTAGAAGTACTGGCTGGGTAGAATGGAAATTGTATACAAGACATTTCTCCTGTTTCCTGTCTTTTGTTTCCAAAAGATTAAGCCCACTGAAGACAATAGAGTCCAGTGAAAGAGAAGGATCCTTTAAAGGATATAGAGAGGTATTTCCATAGACTAGAGAAATTTTCTTTGTTTGCTGAGGATGAGTGGAAGGTCTTTGGATTTCCGGCACTGCAAAAATCTATTCCCTGTGCTCTGGCTATGACAATCTGATGTGGAAGTCCTCGGAGGGAATGGCCATTAGGTGCATCAGGAAAACTGATTTCAGTCCGGGTTATCCTAACTTCATTAAAGACCTGATGTCTAATGTATGCTTACAAAAGTGATAGAGTAAACAATAGATCTGGAAGATACATGTGGGGAGGAATAATAAAGGCCTAAGTGATAATCATTATGAACAAATGATGACTAAAGTACTCCCCCTCCTTACCCCAATATCCTAATATTGACTAGGACCACAAGATCTTAGTTCAACCCTAAGGCAGAATCTCAAGAATGATTGATGTCTGAATTTCATTCCAGCTTGGCAAGATGTAGGATTGAAATTTAAATAAATTTATACAAAAAAAGTAATGAATCATTTGTAAATTGCTTATATACCTAAGTTTGTGAACTCATTTCATATCTGCTTTTCATTCCTTTTCTTGTTACAGTTTGTTGCAATTCATGAATGTACATTGACACATAATCATCCAAAGTCTATGTCTACATTATGATTCGGTTTTGGTGTTATGCATTCTGTGGGTTTGGACAGATGTATAAAGGCATGTATTCATCATTATGATTTCCTACAGAGGATAGACTACACTTAAAAGAATTGCAAGTGTGGCTTTTAATGAATTACTGGTAACTTAAAGACCTACAAATCCAGTTATCTGTGGCAGTGACTTTAATCACTCTTTGGAGGAATTTTACTAGGAATACAAACTTTTCTAGTTCCACTAAGAACCTTCTTATATTATTTTATTTATTTATTTATTTATTTATTTATTTATTTATTTATTTATATTTGTTATGATTTTTAATATTTAAATCCAAGTCAGTTAACATATAGTGTAATAATGATTTCGGGAATAGAATTTAGTGATTCATCACTTACATATAAGACCCAGTACTCATCCTGACCAATGTAATGCCCCTTGCTCATTTAGCCCATCCTTCCACCCATCCTCCCTCCAGCAACCCTCAGTTTGTTCTCTGTATTTAAGAGCCTCTTATGGTTTGTCTCCCTCTCTGTTTTTATATTATTTTTGCTTCCCTTCCCCTATGTTCATCTGTTTTGTTTCTTAAATTGTGAGTGAAGTCATATATTTGTCTTTCCCTGACTTATTTTGCTTAGCGTAATACACTCTAGTTCCATCCATGTTTTTGAAAATGGCATGATTTCATTCTTTTTGATCACTGAGTAATATTCCATCACATATATATATATATATATATATATATATACACACACATCATATATATATCTCACATCTTCTTTATCCATTTATCAGTCGTAGATGGACATTTGGGCTCTTTCCATACTTTGGCTGTTTTTGATAGTGCTGCTATAAACATTGGGGAGCATGTGCCCCTTTGAAACAGCACACCTGCATCCTTTGGATAGGTATCTAGTAGTGCAATTGCTGAATTCTAGGGTAGTTCTATTTTTAATTTTTTTAGTAACCTCCATACTGTTTTTCAGAGTGACTGCACCAGTTAGCATTCCCACCAGCAGTGCAAAAGGAGAACCTTCTTATATTAAATGGGAATCCTAGGAAAATGATTGATAATGAGGAGGAAAACCTTAAGAATATGTTATTTCTGTGTTTTCTCATCAGAAATCTGGTAAGGGATATAATTTTATTTGCAAATAGCTTTTAAAAAACTTTTCATAAAATTACAAGAAATAAATGAAATAGAGTTTATTCATAAAATAAGTTTTTTGATAAAAATGATTTTTCATTTTAATCCAAATAGGATAGAATGAGGACAATAAATGATAATATTAACATAAAATGTGTATTAAAATTTCCCTTTCATTTGTAAATAAATGAGATTATTTCATTTCTGCTTAGTTTCTGTTTGTAGGATCTATCCATCTTTCAGTTATCTATCTGGCTGGTTATTGAAATAAGAACTACTGTTTATTGAGTGTTTATTATATGCCAGGCCCTTTTTTTTTCAGGCCCTTTTTTATGTATTTACAAATAGTAGATGAGTTAATACTCACAATATCTCCATGAGATAGGGTTTATCACCATCCCAACTTTAAGATGAAAGAAATGGAGGCATAAAGAGGTTTACTTTTTTGATGATGTTCCTAAGTTAGTAAGTATTGGAGTATTAGAATCAGACAGCCATACTCCCAAGATCTTTCAGTCATGTTTATTTTGCTTGGTCTTTACAATACAAAGATGAAACTCTATTGTCTCTATTCTAAAGAAATTTACAATGTGTTTCAATAAAAGGTAATTGTTTTAAAGAGATGAACTGGTTGGATAGATGTATAGCATGAACGTCTCCCTAGAGTAGTTGGAGACTCACAGAAAATGTAGAATTTGAGCTGAATCTTCTAGAATGAGTAAGAATTTTTCAGTTGCTAAAGCAAGGGTTGGTGTTCAGGTTGAAAGAAATAGTGGGTGAAGTTCTAAAAGCTTATGACAGTTTTGTGTACTGAGAAAGAAAAATAGTCAATATTAAAGTTTAGAAGCAGAGTAGTTCCCTTAGAAAAAATACATTCTGTAGTTTTGATGATTCTCTCTCTCTCTCTTTCTCTCTCTCTCTGTCTCCTTCTCTCTCTCTCAAGTTTACACACACACACACACACACACAAATAGAAGTTGCCTGAGAAAAGACATCTTCTAGTCTTCTAAATTACTGAGAAATGACACTTCTATATTTTCCACTGTTGACAGCTTGACTCTATTTTTTTCTGCTCAACAAAATAATGTGGTCTTTATTGGACAGCCCTAAAGGTTTAGAGTACACACTGTCCAGTAGAGCAACTACAGTTGTCTACTATTTTCCCTTATTTCCATCCTTAACAACACAATTACAAATAAATGGTGACTGCCCCAGCTGTTGCTGAGACTGATGTGAGGAAAAATCTGGTAGCGACCTGGTATGCTTAAGCATTTAAAACTGCGACTTATCTAAGGTAAGGAATATCCAATTTCAGTTGATTTAGCTAATGAGTGATAACATTTTCAGTGGCAGACTAAGGTAGCTTTTAGCATGGGGTAAAGCTAATCTGTATTGTCAATAGGTCATCCTTCCAAGCCTGTCTTCTTTCTAGTTTTAAGAACATGAAAAACTAATAAGAAAACTGGTATAGACAGATTCATATGTAGAAATCTCAGTTGCATAGCCTTTGTAATGAGAATAATCCTAGAACTGTCATATGTATACATTGTATCTCTGACTACAGCCACATAATTCAGATGTTTGTGAGCAGTTAAAATTTACCATTTGTGTTCTAGTACAAAATAAAAATACTATGAAAAAAATTCCATGTGAATGGGGAGATGGGAGGCGACAGAACGTTTCTCATAGTCTTACTATCCAGAGAAAGAAGTTTTGTTCACATGTGGTATTTCTTTTCAGTGTCTTTATGAGTGAGGTATGAATATTGCCATATTTATTTTAATCTATTATAAGTGGGCATAGATTTTTAGGATTACAATACTAATAATGGTAATTATAGTATCTTATTACACAGCTCTTTATATAATTCTGATTCGAGTGGGTTGATAATCATCCTCAAATTTATAGAATTTTTTAGCTCCTCTTGGGTAAATATCAAGTGATCAAATACTCACATTTGATATGTAACAAATGATGTATCATTTTTGACACCTAGGAAATATATACCTGCTAACATTTGGGGGCTGTGTGATAGTTTTGGAAAGCTAAGGTAGCTTGATCATCAGCTGTGTTTCCCTGCCACTTCAAAAGTTGACTCTGCGTGTCAGACTCTTTGGAAGTCCACAGCCGTCTTTGGTACTTGTGTGAATTCCCTCAGGACGTTCATTCTTCAGTAGCCTCTTAACTCTGAGCTTCTGGTTCTGTTGATTTGGCTCAGGTTATAGGTTGTCTCACCTCCCTTAACAGGGTGCTCTGGTTGGTTCATACCTGGAATTCATCCCTGTTTGGTGACATGCACCAGGTAAATGAACAAACAAATAAACAAAACTATCACTCAAGCCATGTGCCTGCTTCATTTTACAAGGGAGGTGTGTGACTGCATGAGTTAGGGAGGTATAATATTCTCACAGTGTAGCCAACTTTGAAAATGAATATTTCCATCTTAAAAGCTCTTTAGCTACTCAACAAATGGGGATGCTTTACTGACCATCTCACATCAAATAGCATTTCTGCCTCACTAGTTTGCTAACTCCTTTCTCCTTTGCCAAAACTTGTTCCATTTTTTTCTGTGAATTTTTTTGCATATTCCAAGTAACCCCAACTTATTCTCATTTTTTTTTTGCAGAGAAATAAATTTGTGTCCTTTACAACCTCTAATATCAAATCATTGCATATTCAGACTCATTCAAGAGCTCTGCGGAATGGTGACTTTCATTTATTAATTCTAAGACAGCAATATCATAAATATCATTATTTTTTACATTACACTAGTTTTCAAAACAAAACAATTCTCACTTTTTTATAAAGTAATGGCAACACCAAATATCTAGATCTAGCAATTAGAAAATCTGTAAATGCAGCCTTTCTTCTTTTTCCTTTTCCTTTTCCACCTCTTTTACTTTGTTTTATTTTCTTCATTTTAGCTTTTCTTATGGAAATGACTTTATAAAGATATTTATAAACTTATGTTTATTTATTTTAAGTACTTTTAAAATATTCTGAAATTCAAAGTTTTGAAGTAACATACAGAAAAAAATGTGTGGGTTAAAAAAATGTAACTTTTTGGTCCATAACTGTGACTAGTTTAGTGTATCATATGATACTGAACATTATATCTGCTGTAATATTTATTTTATAGTTATTTCAGTGTTCCTGTGCATAAGATGGTTTAATGTGTGCTAAGATCAGAATATAGAAATCCCAGATCCAGAGGCAAATTTGGAAATTAGGAGCAGAAATACAAAATAACTTTGGCTACTTTAAAAATAACTAAGATTGGGATAAGATGGATGGTCATTAGGCCCCGGAATTTCCTCATAATTCTGTTATTTTGTTATATATCATATAGGAAATATTCTTTTTTCACCAATGGCTTGCAACATATGAATTTTTAGTTTCCTCATTAAAAAATTTTTTATTGTTTGTTTATTTTTGAGAGAGAGAGACAGAGCGTGAGCAGGGGAGGGACAGAGAGAGAGGGAGACAGAATCTGAAGCAGATTTCAGGCTCTGAGCTGCTTGCACAGAGCCTGACATGGGGCTCGAACTCACGAACCACAAGATCACAACCTGAGCCAAAGTTGGATGCTCAAATGACTGAGCCACCCAGGCACCCCAGGTTCCTCATTAAAAAAAAAAAAACAAAAAACAGTCTACTTATGACTAATCTTGGAGTTCTAAAAATGTGCGACACAATCGAGAATTTAGAGAAGTGGCTCAGTATGGCTGGAATGTAGAATTTGATTAAGAATATGACAGGAATCAAGAGTGAAGATAAGGGCAAGGAACAGATGAGAGAATCCAGGTTATGAGGTTGAGGGGGCTTATAAAATTGATTAAAAAATGTGTAATCTATTCTATAGACAATGAGGAGCCATAGAAAAATTTAAGTTGAAAGTTGACTTGGTCATTCTTCTGGTTTGCTTTTCGGGGATGAGAGAGCAGTGCCATTGGCCTGGACCTATACCAAACCAATGGCGTATCATTTTACTGCCTGGACCTTTGAAAATGACCGTTACTGAAATGCCGTTAATAGTTAAAACTATGAATAACTTCCTTTACTACTTTACCTACATGCTTTTTTTTTTCCCTTTGGCAGTTTCATTAAAATCTGGTTGTGTATTTGTGAACATCTTTCATTATGTTCCCCAGAAGAAAAGCAGATTGAGAATGACTAATGTAGAGAATGTGGAGGGAGGCCAGTAGGAATACCAGTTGGAGATGATCTCTGTCATCATCTTGAAAGGTGATGTGAGCTGAACTGAGGAAGGGTTTTGTGGGCGGAGAAGAGGGGATGCAGATGAAAATGTCAAGGGGTATAATGAATAGAAAATGTTCAACAATTGCATGTGGAAAATTAAGGGGAGAAGAGGAGTTATATAATCGCAACCTTCAAAAAAAATTTTTTTTAATGTTTTTATTTATTTTTGAGACAGAGAGAGACAGAGCATGAGCAGGGGAGGGGCAGAGAGAGAGGGAGACACAGAATCTGAAGCAGGCTCCAGGCTCTGAGCTGTCAGCACAGTGCCTGATGCAGGGCTCGAACTTATGGACTGTGAGATCATGACCTGAACCGAAGTCGGACGCTTAACTGACTGAGCCACCCAGGCGCCCCAACCTTTTTTGTGTGTGTGTGTGCAGCTGATTGTACAGTGATATTCGGAGAAATTCAAATGGAGGATTAAATTTTGGTAAAAAATTGGTGTGAATGAGGTGGGAAGAAGTTCCTTTTGAATATATTGAGCATAAATGTTTTGGTTTTTGATGGCTTGTGTTTTCAGAATCCTTTACTACTTGCTTTAAATTTATGTTGAGCTTTCAGTAAAGGAGGAAATTTCGTCCTTACAATTTAGCAGAAGCAGAATGGTGTCTGTGGTAATACAAAGAATAATGGCATCAATATAAGATGGCCTCCTCACCTCTGCTCCTCAGTGACAGCTGGGAAGACTTTGGCCCATGCCTTCCATTCATTCTTCGTTTTTATTTCTTACCAGCATTATATTTGTTAAGACATAAGACCTTATATCTAGCTTAAGAAACCAGATAAGTTAAAAAAATTTCTTTTTAACATTTATTTATTTTTGAGACAGGGAGAGACAGAGCATGAACAGGGGAGGGTCAGAGAGAGGGAGACACAGAATCTGAAGCAGGCCCCAGGCTCTGAGCTCTTGGCAAAGAGCCTGACGCAGGACTAGAACTCACAAACCGTGAGATCATGACCTGTGCCAAAGTCGGTCGCTCAACCGACTGAGCCACCCAGGCACCCCAGAAACCAGATAAATTTAACAATGATAAAATTACAAACCTTAATTGTCAGTAATTGCAACATTTTAAAAATTCTTTTTTATTGTGGAAATTCTCAAATATACATAAAATTAAAATAAGTACTTTATAAACCTCATGTGCCCATTATCCGGCTTAAGCAATTATCACAGCCAATCTCATTTTATTTAATTCCCACCCACTCTCTCCTCCTATCTCCTGAAGCATGAAAAGCAAAGGAGCTTTACTGAGGCATAAATTACAAACTATAACATTTGCCCATTTTAGGTGTAAAATTCAATGGACTTTTAGTAAATTTGGAAAGCTGTACAAACATCTCCACATCCAGTTTTGGAACATTTTTTTACCATACCGAAGGGATTCCTTGTACTCATTTTCCTTTGCTCTTTTTCCCACTTCCAGACCTCTGCAGCCACTAATCTACTTTCTGTCCCTATAAATCACAGCACTGTTTTATTGGCAGTGGGAATAGTATTTTTTTATAGAGCTGTTTTGTGTGAGGAAGTTTCTCAAACCGTATTCATATAATTTTTGGTAGCCCTATGATATAATTAGTCATTCCCATTTTAGAGATGAGGAGACTAAGGATTAATTAATTGATATACTCAAGATCACATCTTAGAGATGGTGAAGAAGTCATCCAATCAACCTGCCAAAAACCCAGCACTGCCTTATTGCTTATACCACAGTGTTTACAAATATTTTCCTATATTCAATTATCTACTATTTTCTATATTTATATGATCAGATTTTGGGTGATGTTCACTTAGTAGCCTTTGTTAAAAATCTGTTGCTGCCCTTCCTGTTTACTCTTACACTGTATTCCTGAAGATGTTTTGATAAACTATTTCAATAACTAGATTTTAAAAGTTTTTAAAAGTTTTAAAGGAATAATAACTTTTAAAGGTACATGTAACTAAAATTTTAAACCTTTTGGAGTGCCACACAATGAAGAAAAACAGTAACTTTCCTGTAGTTATTAGTCTGACTCAGAAGATTCTACAAGATTCTTCCCTCTCTAGTTATAAAACAATGAAGTTTAGGAGGAGTGACGTGCAATGTCGTTAAATTTTACTGTTTTTTATTTGTTTCCTCATCATTTCCTGTAGTTTGATAACAGATGATTTAAGGGAGTCAATCTAGTTTTTGCTCCCCACTAAAGAATTGTGGGAAAGAGTTTTATGGGCAAGTCATGTAATATTGTGTTTCCCCAGCCCTTATGAGATCATCAGAACCATTTGGGGAGCAAACAAACAAACAAACAAACAAACAAATTTTGTCCAGGCCCTTCATTGACATTGTTTCTTTCTTTTAAAGCATTCCAAGTAATTCTAATATGCAGTCAGGATTAATTCATAAACTGCAAATCCAATGTAACATTTACTTGTGGACTTCTCTACTCTCTCTGCTAGTCTCCTTTCCAACATTGTATTTACTACACCATGCCCATAGTTCCCTGTAGACTTTTTTTCTTGTGAGAGTACATATTTTTGCTCATTTAAGTCTCCCTTTTGCAGGACATTTACAGAGATACTTTTCATTTTTGCTGACTGTCAGATAACTGATTTCTCAGTTGTTTCCAACTAGAGTCCAAACTACTTAAAATGTCCTAGCTAGATCCTTCCTGACTTCTGCAACAAAGCATTTCATTGCTGCCTTAACTTACAAAATATTCTCCTGGAGCCTATTTGACAAGTGTTACAGGTTTCACAGCAATCTGAAGGAACATGTTTCCACTGATTCAACACCATTCCTTGCAGATTTTCCACAGCTCACAACCAATGACGGCACATTTTCAGTATGTAGAAAACAATTAGCCATTCTACTAGTAATATCAAAACATACAGATAAGGAAAGTATTTTTCTATAATAAATTATTAAAAAGCAATTTTTTTTCCAGAGACACATACAAAACCAAATTTACTTGTGTGTGTGTGTGTGTGTGTGTGTGTGTGTGTGTGTTTGTGTGTAATGAAAGCATGGAACTCTCATTTTAAGTATACAAAAATCTCTAAATGTCTACTTAAGTTTCATATTATAATCAGTAGAGCAGAGGTGAATGTGAAAAGAAAGAAGAGAGTATATGAGAAAAAGAGTAGGAAAGAAAAAAGAAAGAAATGGGAGGACAAAAGGACTATTTACCAAGAGATTAAAGGAGAGGAAGACACTAGTATCATATGAAATGGAGTCTAGAGTCACCTCATTTCATCAGATGGTGCATGCACAGTGTTCCCCACCTAGGGCCCCTGGAGGGAGGGGGGACTGGAAATAAATCTCTGGTTAACTCATTAATCCACTGCATCTTGATACAGGTTTGCATGTTCCAAGGAAGGGACATAAGAACAAACAAACAAACACAAACAAACTTGTGCAAAGTTACCTCTGGGTATGCAGAAGTCCAGCAGAAGACACTAGAGAAAAGAGAAAATGAAGACCAAAGTATATGCTGGCTGGGGGTCATGGGGTGGGATTGGGAGAAGAGCTTCAAGAAGAAGGAAAAAGAGGGAAAAAAAAGAGATAGGCAAGATAATGTCGTTTTGTCTTTGCAATGCTCTCCTTCCACCTGGAATGGCCTTAGACTCCTCATTCAACTTGTGAACACTCCTTTGTTAAGTGTAAACTTACACAACATCTCTGATGGGAAGCCGTTTGTGAGTCGCTAGGCAGAATTGATCACTCCTATACACACATATACATATACCTACACATATATGTACTACATAAATTTGCCATGTCCCCCAAATATTTGTCATATTCTCCTACATATTTGAACAAAAGCTTTAAAATGCTTGTTTTTTATTTTGAACAATTCAAAATTGTGCAAAATATTTGAACAGATAGTTCACAGTTACTAATTTTTTTTTGTTTTATTTTTTTAATTTATTTTGAGAGAGAGAGCACAAGTGAAGGAGAGGCAGAGAGAGAATCCCAAGCAGGCTGCACACTGTCAGTGCAGAGCCCTATGCAGGGCTCAATCTTAAGACTGTGAGATCATGACCTGAGCCAAAATCAAGAGTCAGACATTTAACTGAATGAGCCACCCAGGTGCCCAGCCCCTAACATTTCAATCATGGGACTCTATGTTATTAAACATGAATTTTCCAATATTTGCAGACATAATAATTTTCCTTATTTATAGGAACCTTAGATTTTTCTGCCAGATGAGAGATAGAAGGTATCACTTCAGCATTTTATTTGTTTTCAAAATCCTGAAAAAACTTTTGTCAAAATTTATGAGGAAAACATCAAAAGAAAGTTATTAAATTGTATTAGACAATCATTAAATGAGAAAAATAAATGTTAATGTCAGCAGTTAGCCTCAGTCAAGACAGCCAGCATTATAACTCAATAAATCCAACTTAGTGTAATATGAAATATTAGAAACACAAAAGGAAAAGCCATATATGTTTTGTTTATTTGGGAAATCTTGCCCCTGATTAGAACTCATTTGACTCAAATTTAAATATCAGGAAATGTAAGCCAACAGAAAGTCCACTTATTTTCGGCCAGCAAAGTAACACTGAAAACCACAGCTGTAAACCACATTTTTGTGTTTGTAATTTAATTCTCTTCTACCACCTGCATGTGGCAAACAATTCTCTCACAGTTGCCAACTATAGATTTGTCAGCTGTTGGAAAAAATGCAGGATAAACTTAACTGTTCAGAAACACTTTGACTCACTAGTTACGCTCACGTGTCAATCACATACTCTGGCTGTCATTCTAATGGGTCATCTAGAATTTTGCTACTGCATATGTGAGCAGATATTGTTGGTTCAGCCAGTCGGTCTGTATTGAGATAATAATTGCTATTCAAAATTATTTACCAAAGCTGTTTTTTTAGTGTTTATTTATTTTTGAGACAGAGACAGAGCATGAATGGGGGAGGGTCAGAGAGAGAGGGAGACACAGAATCGGAAGCAGGCTCCAGGCTCTGAGCTGTCAGCCCAGAGCCCAATGCGGGGCTCGAACTCAGGGACCGTGAGATCATGACCTGAGCCAAAGTCGGATGCTTAACCGACTGAGCCACCCAGGCGCTCCTACCAAAGCTGTTGAAGCTAAGGGAAAAGGATGGGCAATCCTGTCTTACATTTCTGTGTATCTGACTATTTGAGAGAAGTATGATAAAGGAAGTGGGTCAGCTGAATCAGTGGTTCAGCTACATGATAAGCATGTATGATTCTACGTACTTGGATTCAAATCCTCTTCTTCCTCTTTCTAGCAATGTGACTTAGAAGCAAGTTTTATTATCTCTTTAAATTATAGTTTCTATATCTATAATATAGGGATGTATTTACCTTAAATATTTATTGACTTTTTATTATTTACCAGGCACCAGATAAATGTTAGGGGTGCAATTGTGAGCAAAACAGCTATGGGTATTAAATTTATGGAGTGTATAGCATAGGAACTGAGGTACACATTAAGATAGCCACAAATAGGTCCATTATTTCAAATTGCAAAACTGCTGTGAAGGCTAATATTGTGAACTATAAACGATCATAATATGACAATCTAATTTAGATTGAATAGTTAGTGAAAGCTTCTCTAAGAAAATTATGTTTGATTTGAGATTAGAATAATGAATGGAAGATCTTTTGTAAAAGAATAGGAGCAAGGGAGGAAAATATATATTTCAGAAACAGGAAACAGGATGTGCAAAGGTCCAGAACTTTCAAGGAACTGATGACAGAAGGAGTGAGAATGGTGTGAATTGAGGCTAGCGATAGAGATTATAGAGGGACTTAGTCATTTGAGGAATTTGAAATATCTTAAAGCAATGTGAATTTACTGGAGAAGGGTTAAAGCAGAAGAATGGTAATTTCAGATTTGTACTGTGTGTGTGTGTGTGTGTGTGTGTGTGTGTGTGTGTGTGTGTTTAGACTGACATCTTTGGGAGGTCACGTCATGTACTGTTTTGAAAATGGACTGGGGAAGGGAGAACAGAGTAGATAAAAGGAGAATGTCATAAGTTGGGTGGCTCTAGCCGTGATCTTGGGAAATATTATGGCAGATTCTAATATGGTTGAGATGGAAAGAAAGGATGGAATTCACAGACAGTTAAAGGACATATCATTAGACTTGGTGACTGATAGGGTATAGAAGAAGGGGTGGTAAATTAGAGAGAGTTGTCAATGTTGACACTTTTTCAGTCTTGAGGAACTGGATATATGTTTGTACCATTCCATGAACAAGGAGACTTCAAAGAAGACTAGCTCTGAAAAAAAGACCTCTGGACATACTGTGTTTGAAGTAACTTTGGTACATCAAGGAGACCTTCAAATACGGAGATCTTAAGCTGTGGTACAGGTAAAAATGATGTTATAAAATGGGGAATTATCTGTGATTGTATGTTTATTGAAGTCATAGATGTAAACTAGATTGCCTGGAGAGAAAGTAGAGCATAGGAAAGATGGTAAGATGAAAAGAGGGCAAAAAACTGAACCCTTAGGGATGAATTGTTTAAAGAAAACATTAGATGCAGGTGTGGGTGACTCAGAATGTGTGACTGAAGATTTAGGAGGAATGTGGCCTCATTGGGAAGTATATATTCTAGTTGGTAAGAAACTGCTAAACTGTTTTTGAGAGTAGCTGTCCATTTTGCATTTCCACCAGCAAAATACATGAGTTCCAGTTTCTCCACAATACTGACAGCACTGGGTAGTATCAGTATTTAGCCTTACATTTTTTCCCCCAATTTTATTAGATGTGTATAGTGGTATCTCATTGTGGTTTTCATTTGCATTTCCTTAATGGCTAACAAAATTGGGACTTTTTCATGTGCTTATTCCCTGTATATTTTCTGTACATTTTCTTTGGTGAAGTATTTGTTCAAATATTTTTCCCATTTAAAAAATTGGGTTATTTATTTTCTTATGGCTGAGTTTTGAGAGTTCTTTACATATTTTGGGTGTAAGTCTTTTTTTGGATATGTGATTTACAAGTATTTTTTTCCCAGCCTACATAGTTTGTTTTTTCCTTTTCTTAATAATACATTTTGCAAAGGAAAAGTTTTCAATTTTGAAAATGTCGTATTTATAATTTTTGTCTGTTACAGATAAATGCTTTTGGTGTTTTATTTAAGAACTTTTTTGAAAGGCAATCATTTTTACATTAAATTTCCTTTGTACATTTGTAAAAATCAATTATCTGTGTATGTATGGGTCTATTTCTGAATTCTCTATTCTGTACCACTCATTTTTTAAAAATTATCTTGAGTTCAATGTCACACATAGCTTTATATTAGATCTCAAAAGCAGGTTGCATTAGTTTTCCAACTTTGTTTCTATTACCAAAATTATTTTGGTTATTCTAGGTCCTTTCCATTTCCACACGAATTTTATTTTATTTTTATTTATTTAGTTTATTTTTGAGAGAGAGAGAGAGACAGACAGACAGACAGAGTGCGAGCAGGGGAGGGGCAGAGAGAGGGAGGCACAGAACCTGAAGCAGGCTGCAGGCTCTGAGCTGTCAGCACAGAGCCCGATGAGGGGCTTGAACTCATGAACCGTGAGATCATGACCTGAATTGAAGTTGGCACTTAACCGACTGAGCCACCCAGGCGCCCCTCCACATGAATTTTAGAATCAGCTTGCCAGTTTCCACATAAAAGCCTGCTGGGATTTTGTTTGGGATTGGATTGAATCTCTAGAACAACTTGGGGAGCAATGAGACAGAGCAAGCTTCAATATGGAAAGAAATAAAATTCATGTTGTATCTTGAATGGTTATGCCATTGAATGTTGGTGTTTGGACTAGTGGGCAGAAGAAAATATAGAGTATGCTTAAAAAAACGAATTGTTGGGGCGCCTGGGTGGCACAGTCGGTTAAGCGTCCGACTTCAGCTAGGTCATGATCTCGTGGTCTGTGAGTTCGAGCCCCGCGTCAGGCTCTGGGCTGATGGCTCAGAACCTGGAGCCTGTTTCCGATTCTGTGTCTCCCCCTCTCTCTCTCTGCCCCTCCCCCGTTCATGCTCTGTCTCTCTCTGTCCCAAAAGTAAATAAACGTTGAAAAAAAAAATTAAAAAAAAAAACGAATTGTTAAAAAGAGAAGACAGAAAAGGAATGTTTGACTATTAGGAATGAAAATCCTAGTAGGATCAATGAATGATTATTGATTATTTTTTATTAAATGTGGATGTAAGAGACATTGAAAAGATTGATGTAAATTTGAGAGAATACACACTGTATTCACATAAAAGGAACATTCAAAACTTAATGATTGTCCTGGTAGATTCAAAGCAGAGTAATTATTTTAGCTGGGAGGGGAGAGATTATACCAGAAGAGTTGAATTGAATTTTTGTGCACTGTAATTTCTATCTACAGTAACCACTGTGATGCTATCCATTTCCCTAACTCAAATGTCTATAATTAAGCAACTGAATTCACCCATCCCTACTTATTATAAGTGTCAGTTTTTAAACCTTAAGTAGCTTTCACAGTACTCCTCAACTAAGCAGAATTTAACAAAATAGAATAAAAATGTCTTGGGGATATCTAAGAAGTAATGAATAGATGGCTTTTTTCCTTGCTCTCTCTGTCTTTGTTAATAGATACAAAGAGAGCTATATATTAAATGACTTTCCTCATAGACCTTAAAGTTACTGCTTTCTTACCATATTTATTTCTTTTACTACTTTAGCACTCAATACCATTTCAAATATTTAAAGAAGTGCCTTAAGAGGTATGTAATGATACAGAGACTAAGAAATAGGGACTGGTTAAAGGACTAGTGTAGGAAGACACACATTAGGGCTGGGTATACAAATGAAACCCTTACTTTATTACACGAAAGTGTTTCCAAGCAGGTTTTGTTGACCTATCATCACCTCTACCTTGAGCAATAACAAAATAGGAGTTAACATTCCAAATGTTTGGTTTGTAAAAGATAGGTAGCTAAGGTCAGATCTAACTGAGGAACACTAATTGCTTTTTTTTCCTGCATTTCTCAAGGTCAATGTGTAATAGTTAAAGTCAGGCTTAAGACAAAGTAGAGTCTATACTCTGCAATAACATCCTCTAAATAGGACTCATTTTCTGGAAGGGGAGTTTTTAAAAGTCTGACATCACCATTTAATCAAAGATTTAAAATTTTGTGGAAAATATATAGACTTGTAGGGTAAATAATTTGATCTTACTTCCTAGGGAATGCATCTCATATGTCATCCACTTGACAGATCTGTGATATATCAAGACAGTCTTTGAGCTGTTGGGTGAGTAAGTGTTCAATATGTTGAATAAATGATAGAGTTGGAACTAGGATCTTAGTTCCCTTAATTACTACTTCTCTATTCTATTTACTTGAAAAGTAAAATTTAAGCTCCAACAAATTAAACACAGTAAATAAATTTTCTTATAAGAATCTGGCTTACAAGTGTTACAACAACAACAACAACAAACCCAACCCCCAAACTACTACTCCCCCCCCACCCCCAGACAACCCTATAGCCAAAAATCTTTAAGCCTTACTATACTTAAAAGTTTGGAAAAGAAGTTGATGATATTCTACTAAGATTTTAACAATTGACAGGTTTCCTTCCTCTTATTTAGAATTGCCTCTGCATTGACTCACTCTGACTCCAATATTGCATTAGCCTGCTTTACAAATGGGTAATGGAGAGATAAGGGGATTAATACTTTTGGAGACATATTTGGCAATAAAGAATATTAAATCTTTCACTAGGCTACCAACAGCATTTGGACAACACACAGATCAAATCTTGAGGCACTCTGAGTCACAAAATTGAATTAAAGGGTCCAAGAAGCAATGTAAAATGAAAACTGTGGATTTTAACACACCTGGGACTTTCTGGTATCTAAACATATAAGTTTCTACTTTTTTGAACACAAAAAATTCTAAATGTTGGCATCAAGACAATCTGAAATCTCAAAGATAGAATTGGTTATAGTACAGGAACTCATTAAAGGGAATATATGAAAGAGTTTTCTGAATTTTATTTTAGTATGTATTTTCACAAACTCTCCAAACCCTTTAGAATTCTGTCATCGCAATTTTCAAGAGATGTTACACAACATTTTTTTTTTTTTAATAAAGGTTGTGGATAGTTGTTCATGTACTATGGGATTATCACATTCATCAGGCAGTGAGAGTTTTTCTGTGGAGTGTTGCATTTCCTTTTATAATAAAAATATTTAAATAAATACCTAATTATAGTTTAAAATGTCAAATAATGCTAAGTGTTATTAAAAATGGTCATGTCTATCACTTTGTCAACACTGTCTTCTGGTGTTTTGGTTGTTGCTTCTGACATTTGCCTCCATGTGTCTAAACAAATACTGCAATAATTTGCTTTGTCATTTTTGGTTAATTTCTATTGGCTTTCTCCTGTACTAATTGTAGGCTTTACTTCTTTCATGCTCATATCCTTGTTTCCTTATAGCTCTCTTATATTCCTCTTTCTTGCTTTCTTAACTGTGTATAGTGACATGAAATTTTTTGTTAAATCCATAGTTATTCTTTTCATTAGTATGATTATGTAGAAAAGGTTAACAGCCAAGCCAAGTTGTACACCTTGTTTACATTTCTGTTCTTGTACGACATTTTATTTTTCAGCCAAGAATCGTTTACATTTTTTTCTGCTTTGAGAATACCTCATTTTATTTTTTTTGTTTAGGTTTTTGTTTCTTTGTTTTTCTTTAGTTTGCTTAATATTTTTGAATCTATGCCATCTTGGTTCTTTTACCCTCTCCAAGAGCTTGGAAAAATTTTCATTATGATTTCCCACAGAGTCAGTCTTATCAGTTAATGTATCTGCTCCTATTTGGTTTCTTCAATAAACCACTCATATATCTGACACAATTCCTCTCTCCTCTGTTGTAGCCACTTGCTAAGAACTGTAGACATGATAATTTGGAAATTCCTTTGGCCTCCTCTCTTAGATTTGTAAGTTTTCCAAGTTCCATGTCCCTCTTCTCTTTGCTTATTCCCTCTGGTAGCCTCATGGTACCAAATACCTCAGAGATAAAGTTTTGACATTCTAAATATCAGAAAAAATATATTTTTCTCTGCCCCATTTTTTGAGTAATAACTTGAGTAGATTTACACATTTAGGTTAGGAATAATTTGGCCTTAGAAATGAAGGCACTGTTCCACTGCCTTCTAGCCCTCATGCTGGTGTGATTTCTTTTATGTGACCTAATCCTTTTTAGGATCATCTCTTCTTTCCCGTTGTTCCAAAATTATATAAGGATATGCTTTGGTGTAGATCTTTTTACATATATTTTGCAGGTACTGTTTATTTTTTTTATTATTTATTATTATTATTATTATTTAATGTTTGTTTTTTTTTTTTTGAGAAAGAGAGAGAGAGAGAGAGAGAGAGAGAGAGAGAACCGGGGAGGGGCATAGAGAGAAGAGGACACAGAATTTGAAACAGACTCCAGGTTCTGATCTGTCAGCACAGAGCTCAACGTGGGGCTCAAACCCATGAACCATGAGATCATGACCTGAATGAAGTCAGAGGCTTAACCAACTGAGCCACCCAGGTGCCCCTGTAGGCACTGTTCAAAAGAGACTCATTTCCTTCTGTTCTAGAAAATCTTAGTTTTTGTTTAAAATAATTGTCTTTCATCCACTTTCTCTTTTTTTTCTAGGAATGCTTCCCCCCCCAGACCTGTTGAAATATAGTTGATATATAACATTGTGTAAATTTAAGGTGTACACGTGATAATTTGATATATGTATATATTGAGAAATGATTACCACAATAGAACTTCTGGAAATTCTTTATTTTACCTTTGGGCTTCCTTGTCTTATCCCCTAATTCCTTCATTCCTTTCTTCCCTCTCCTGTTCTCTTCCTTTCTTGCCTCTCCCATCCCCTCTCTTCCCCTGTGGTGTTCTCCCCCTCCACCACCTTCTCTCTTTCACTACTTTCTCTCAGAGCCTTTGACTTTATCATCTAACCTTTCTGTACTCATTAAAAAATAAAATAAACTTTATGTCATATTTTTAACTCCTAAGAACATTTTCTTTCTCTGTATTTATTTTGATCCTTATAGTCTTTTTTTCTGTAATTAATGTATTATTATCTTTTATCTGAGAATATTATTATAATTTACTGTCAAGTTTATTCTGTTCTCTTCATTATCTCTGTATCATCTGAGTTCTTTTGTTGGTTTCAGTATGTATTTCCATATGGAGATTTTGCTTGTGTTTTTGGTATTTCTTGTCTTACAGTTCAATTCAAGAGTGAGTCACTAAAACTCTACAGGAAATTATATGCATTGATAGGCATTATTGAATCATGGTTTTTTTTCTAAGATAATCAGGGAACCATCAATGTTTCTTTCTTTTTTTATTCTAGATCTTCATTTGTCAGTATATAAAATTAATGATTGACTGATTTTTTCTGGAAAGGATCAGATAATCAATATTTTAGATATTATGGGAGCTATGTAGTCATTGGCACAACTATTCAACTCTGTCCTTATAGCAAGAGGAGCTATAGACACTATGTAATTGAATGGGTGTGGCTGTGTTCCAATAAAACATTATTTGTAAAAAAAAGGTGGTCAGCTGAATTTGTCCTGAAGGATCTAGTTTGCTGACCCTTATCTGAGAACATTACTCTTTTAGGGGTCTAATTTCTCCAAATTTTTACCAAGAGTAGATGGTAAGGCACAAAATCAGTCTTCTGGTGTTCTAGAGCTGGGTAAGGAAAGGAAGCTGGACATTGTAGCATTTAATATGGAGATTGTCACTTAGCATAGTTTCATATCTCATCTTTACCCCTCTTCTGCTTAGTATCCCCAAATCCTATGCTCCTGTATTTCAGTTTCTTGATAACAGTGTTTTTCAAATTAATGTGCATATGAAATTCCTGGGGATCTTATTGAGGGCAAATTCAGATTTACTAGGTTTAAAGTTGGGCCTGAGAGTTTATATTTCTTGTAAGCTTTTGAGTGATGCTGATGCTGTTGGTTCTATAAACCTTTGAATAGTAAGAGCATAAACATCACATCTTCTGTAGATAGAAGAGAGAAAATGTCTCTTCTCTTTAGAGAGTTTCAAACAATCCCAATGTTTTCAGCCCCATTTCTCACTCCTGCCTTCAATGACTCAGATCTCCAAGTCTTTCCAGTATTCTATGGGGAAACTGATAAGCTTTGTTATCTGTGTCCTCTGCAGGCAGCTAGATTTTAAATTCCTCATCTAAGTCATCATTTTTTTTCCATTTATTTTCTTATTGGTATTGGGGGTTCTTTTCTTGATTTTAGCAAAGGTGGAGTTTATACTTTGGAGCATTATACTTTAAAGCATTTGAAACATTTTTGAGAGAATAAAAAGGAGAACATATTTGAAGTTGAAATTGAATTAGAAAGTAAACCACCATGAAATATTTTCTTGAAATATGTTGTGGTAGTCCAACATAATAACAAGTAAAAAATTTTACATATCCAACCTGAAATGGTATAGGAATATAAATGTACATATATAGGTAGCAAATACCACTTCTGGAATAATACTTTAAAATGCTTACTGAGGAAGGGGCAATTATGGTTATTAATTACTGTACTTTGGATTTTTGTCAGTTTTTGAAAGGATCTTTAACAAAAGTTTTGTTCCTCCCATTTCCATTATCTGAATTTATCCCTAGAAATATTTGTATTCATAATAAGATGAATTAAAGAAATAAATACACCATTTTGTCATGGAATTACTCATGGCCAGCCTGAAGCACAACTGGGAGGCAGGTGAAATTTGTTTTCATTATCCTGATTCCTAGCATGCCTTAACTTATTCCTGAAGTCCCATCTTTGCCTGAAAAGCTTCTCCTCTACCTTATGACTCAGAATTCCATATCTAGATTCTTTCTGCTTATCACTCTTTTGTGTCCTTGCTTATAAATAGTACACACTGAGTCATTATTTATTAGTTTAGTGTATTATAAATTGGACATTGTTTTTTTAAATAATTTTTAAATGTTTATTTTTGAGAGAGAGAGAGAGAGAGAGAGAGCGAGCAGGGGAGGGGCAGAGAGAGGAGACACAGAATCTAGCTGTCAGCACGGAGCCTGACACAGTGCTTGAACCCATAAACCATGAGATCGTGACCTAGGCCGAAGTCAAACCCATAACCTACTGAGTTGCTCAGGCACCCTAAATAGGACATTGTTAATGTAAAATAATGGATGTCTACATGGTATTGGAGGAGTTACGGTATTTTGAGAGGAGGCATGTTATTATTCTGCTGGTCCAGAATTATCTGAATACTTTGAATCATTACACATTATCTACTTTGTCTTAATGAGTATTGGATCAGAAGTCATAAAGATTACCACAAACAATAAGACATTGGATAAGTTACTAAATTTCTTTAAATTAGGGCATTGGGTTAGATTCATTTTAAAAATATATGCTATTCTAATATCATACGCTTCTAACCATCATATTGTATTAGTTATGTTAAGGATTAATATATATTTGACCATGTGGTGCCTGAATGGCTCAGTCAGTTAAGTGCTGGACTTTGGCTCAGGTCATGAGTTCGTGGTTTGTGAGTTTGAGCCCAGTGTCAGGTTCTGTGCTGACACCTCAGAGTCTGGAGCCTGCTTCAGATTCTGTGTTTCCCTCTCTCTTTGTCCCTCTCCTGATTGTGCTGTGTCTCTCTCAAAATAAATAAACATTAAAATATATATGTAAATATAATATGTATATATGTATTTAACCATTGTTCTTGGAAGAACAAAAATGAAATTGCATTCATACAAGGACTCTTCCTGAGGAATATGTGATTATTGTGTATATTATTTCAGAAAATATCTTAAAAATTACATTTCACGTGCAGAAATTTCATAAGAAAGTACTATTAGTTTAAAATATTTTCTTTTCATGTAATAAAGCTATTTAGAAGTGAGATTATTTTTGATATATATTTCAAAGTATATGAGTGACCAAAAGTCTTTGTATTTTCTCAGATTACATTTATTATTTTTCCTGGTAATAAAATCAATGCATTCTTATAAAAATTCCAAAAATATGGATGATTATTTGCAATGTGTATTCTGTCCTTCCAGAAGTTTTTTTTTAATTAATTAATTTTTTTTTTAATTTACATCCAAGTTGGTTACCATATAGTGTAACAATGATTTCGGGAGTAGATTCCCTAATGCCTCGTGCCCATTTAGCCCATCCCCTCTCCCACAACCCCTCCAGTAACTCTCTGTTCTCCATATTTAAGAGTCTCTTATGTTTTGTCCTCCTCCCTGTTTTTATATTATTTTTGCTTCCCTTCCCTTATATTCATCTATTTTGTATCTTAAATTCATCATATGAGTGAAGTCATATGATATTTGTCTTTCTCTGATTGACTAATTTTGCTTAGCATAATACCCTCTAGTTCCATCCATGTAGTTGTGAATGGCAAGATTTCATTCTTTTTGATTGCTGAGTAATAGTCCATTATATATATATACCACATCTTCTTTATCCATTCATCCATTGATGGACATTTGGGCTCTTTCCATACTTTAGCTATTGTCAATATCACTGCTATAAACATTGGGGGTGCATGTGTCCCTTCAAAACAGCATACCTGGGGGTGCCTGGGTGGCTCAGTCAGTTAAGCGTCTGACTTTAGCTTAGGTCAGGATCTCACGGTTGGTGAGTTCAAGCCCCACATTGGGCTCTGTGCTGACAGCTCAGAGCCTGGAGCCTGTTTTGTATTCTGTGTCTCCCTCTCTCTCTCTGCCCCTCCCCTGCTCATGCTCTGTCTCTCTTTCTCAAAATAAACATTAAAAAACATTAAAAAACCCTCAGCATACCTGTATCCCTTGGATAAATACTTAGTAGTGCAATTGCTGGGTCACAGTGTAGTTCTATTTTTAATTTTTTGAGGAACCTCCTTCCACCTACCCAGTCTCTAGTATTGGAACTCTATGCTCTTCCCGATGGGCAATCAAGCAGCCCTCCTTTGTCTCTGGCCATCCCATTGGTTGGGAATACCGGGAATCCACCGCGATAATTGAAATTATCCAGAAAATCCCAATATCCTCTTTGTGGTTCATGGTTGAACAATGGACTGGTGGCTAATGCATAATCACTTTTGCTTTTGCTTCTCCAGGGATGTCCTTTTTGAAGAGTTGAAATAGTGTGTTTGAGAAGAAGCAAGGTGTATGTTAAAATTTAAACCTCTTGGAAACATCTATAAATATTTTGGATCTGCTAGTTTCTCCTACCTTCCCAACCAGATTTTCCTTCACCAGACTCTACCCTCAGTAAAGATTGAGAAAGGGAAATATTTACTGGGAATCCAATCCCCAAAGAATTGATGGCATGTCTTCATGGCAATGTTCCATACTAGAAACACAGAAGCTACAGAATTGACTCTAAGATTTGACTTCTTGTCAAATCATTTCAATACATTTTTCATGGTGACCCTCTGACTATAGAATAGAAAAGTGGGGCTACTGCACTGCCTGCAGACATCTTCAAACATTTGATGATGGTTTGTGAATTGTTTTTTGTTTTTTGTTTTTTTTGATCCTTATAGTTCTAGTCCTACCCGCTAAGCAGGACTTTATGGCAGAAGAGTTATGAACCAGCATATGAACCAGCCAGACAATGGAAAGTCCAAGTCAGGGTTGGCAATTATGTAACACTCATATTTCCATTCTCCACTCCTGCACCTAGGGTAGACATTCCTAACCCAGCATGGCACTCTTTCTCACTGGGCTTAAATGTCACCTCAAAATTCTTTCCCATAGAGTATTCAAGAATCTAGCTCCAAGTTTTTGAAGTTTGTATATGAAATGAAAATGAATTTGGTCTTATAGCTAAGCCAAGAGATAAAACTCGAAAGAAATTAAGATCAATTTCTTTGAGATTGATCAAGTCAGTATGAGCTTTTAGGAGCCTTCTGTTTCCTGGGTCTTGATGTTATCTTCATGACAGACTTTCATATGCTTTGCCCTCTTGTTTTTGCTTAGAGCACTCATCCAAGCATGCCTCTCTGTGGAGGAGTACCAATATTAAAATGTAATCTTCATAAGTAATAAATATATGCAACATTTATGTCATATTAAGTTGAAACATGTTTTTACACAGATTACCTCATAGATGGTGTATAATACTTATTTTAGAAAGAAAGAAACCAAGACTTTCTGAAAAGTTTAATATAGTTCATAAAGGGCAGAGCCAGGCCTCCAACCTATTGAACCATTTGTGAACTACTACTGTGGTAGTAGTGTAGTAGTATAGTAGTCATTTGTGTAGTTCACAAATGGTTTAATAGGTTGGAGGCCTGGCTCTGCCCTTTATGAACTAGGTTAAACTTTTCAGAAAGTCTTGGTTTCTTTCTTTCTAAAATAAGTATTATACACCATCTATGAGGTAATCTGTGTAAAAACATGTTTCAACTTAATATGACATAAATGTTGCATATATTTATTACTTATGAAGATTACATTTTAATATTCAACTAAATCGTGGAAACCATGTACATTTTGTAAAAATTGCAAAATTATATTCATCAAGATCCTGAGTGTACCTGTTCTTGTTGGTCAGGTAGATTAAATCTAAAGCCCTTCAACAAAATGTGATAGTCTCATCATCTCAAGTGACATAAAACTACATAAAGACATACTAAAATTGCTCACTAGACTCAGTAAATCCTGGACTTCTGCTTAAACAACAATAAATGCTTAAAGAGGCAGTCTTCTTAGTTATTTAGACCTAATTGCTCTGCCACTATTTAGACATCAGGTATAAATATTATGCAAGTGTCATAGGAGAAGTGGTCTCTCCTTTTCCTTAAATGACAAGTTTGGGAAAGTTACAGCAAATTAACTTGATTTGCACATATGCACATTTAAAGCTGATATTCCAGTCAGTTTTGCAAGGCTTGAATTGGTATTGCAAAACTCACTTGAGTTCATTCCTAGGCATGGTTTGTTGTGGAATGCCTTATTAAGATAGTCATTAAAAATAATATATTTTTATATGGCACAATATGGATGTCAGTTAAAACTTGCTCACATACACAATTATCCTGGCTAAAACACATTTCACACAGTCCTTTCTACCGTGGTTGCTGTTTTTATACCTCAAGATCCTATCTTCTGGCTACAGTTAGGTGACTGGAAATGAAAGCTGATGGTGAGAAAAGTATAGCCAATAGGTTGGTAACAGCCTGTGGCTTGTTCTGTTGTAAACAGGTGAACTAGGTCATTCAGGTTCTCACTCTTGGGAATTTTAACTGGAAACACAGAGTCCATTAGTGATAAGCATAGCGGCCAAAGGATGCTTTAGGTAGTTGATGCATTGAAATCATGTACCAACTGAAGCTATGAGGCTGCAAAAACTGGATAGCTGGGGGAAACCACATAGCAAAGATGAATGATGTAGGTAAGGAGAAAGAACAGTGACACTAAGAAAGCCAATTTAGCTCTTGATGGAGAGAGAAGTTAGCAAGGCTTAGAGCGGATTCTGGTCTAGATCCTGTGTCCTTACAAGAAACTCCCTTTAACTGAAATAAATTAAGTGGTTCTCTTTTCCTTGCCTAACCAATCCATCTGATAATAAATATGACATATTTCAATTTTGTCTTATAATCACACTTTGTTCTGATGCTTATTTTGAATATTTCCTTGGTAAGAAATATGTAATGAAGTGGACATTAAATAACATGTTACTAGGATCTATGACCTTTTTTTGAAGTTTATTTATTTTATTCTGAGAGAGAAGGAAAGAGAGAGGGAGAGAGAGAGGGAGATGACCAGCAGGAGAGGGGCAAAGGAGAGGGGACAGAGGACCTGAAGCAGGCTCTGCATTGACAGCAGGGAGTCCCATGCGGGGCTTGAATTCACAAACTGTGAGATCATGACCAGAGTTGGAGTTGGACATCCAACTGACTGAGCCACCTAGCCGCCCCAAGATCTATGACTTTCAATTCTTTAAAGTTACATTAACCTTTGATAAGTTTATGGTGGCAATCACACCTGCGAGATTAGAAAGATTACTTTTGTTTTATTATAAATAAACTCCAGAGAAGTATTTTTTCTGTAACAAATCTTGAAAGTACTGGGCACCAATTTTTGAAGTGAGCCTGGGGCAGATATTAGAAATGCCACAACGTGGTGAGGAATATATGTTCATTTAAGAATGGCACTGAGTCTGGATCAAAGGACATTAGAGCAATAAAATGGATGTAAGGAAGAAATTAAAGGTGCTTATGGGGTATCTTGAAATGTCCTGGCTGACCATTTTTATTTTTCTATTTCATCGGGAAGGTACCATGGTTTAATATTGTACCTTTTAAAAATTTGTTGTCCAGAAAGAGTCATTTATATTTTCTAAATAGTAAAGGTCAGAAATTGAAAATAGCAGGTATGTTACATTCGGAATAGTTCCAAGAATGTGTTGCAATTTTGCTTTACTTTATAAATATATTGCAAAAATATATTTAAAAAAGGGAATAGGCTTCTATGAAAGCATGCAAACATATGTGTAAAGGTAAGCAACTATCGAGAGATATATTCTGGCTACAATATCAGGGATCTGCATATATTTATATTTTTCAACACCTTGGATGTGATTTAAAGGATGTTATACACTAGTTTGGAAATGTAAATTGTTCTGTCTTCTCTAAAGATAGCTTATCTTCTCTAAAATCTTTCATTCACAATATTTATTACTGATTTTATCACATCTGATTTATGTTATTTTCATAAATTGTTTCTTGGGGTAAAATTGTACTCAGTTAAATAGTAATTTAAAATCTGTCTCCCAAGACTATAACAGAACTGTGCTGGCATGACATATTTTTAAAAGTGTGTTTTACTTGAGGACTATCATATTTCTGAAACTGGCAGTTCTAAATGAAATAACTGTTAAAACTGCTTGCCAGTAGAGAGTTTACCTGGTAAGAAAAATATTGGAACTAGCCAAGCAGGAAGGTGTTTTAATTTATATTTCATTACACCTACAAAAATGGGTTTTGCTCTCTTAGGAATATTTCTTTTCTATATTGCCTTCTCCAAAGTTTGAATCACTTGCTTGCTTTATGGAACCATAACTCTATGAAACTTTTGGTCCATTTAATCCCCTATAACTGATAAAAATTGAGGAGGACAGATGCACCAACTTGTTAAAATTACACATTAATTGATGTTTTAAAAGTCAGGAAAAAACCCAAATAGAATACTCTGGAAACTGCCACTTTAATAAAAGTGGTAGAATAACTATATTGTATTTTTGCTTTTATTGTAACCTATATATAAAAAATAAAGTCAGAAAATAAAGATTTAATCTATTTCTATAACTGATGTATTGAGGAAATTTAACAAAGTGATTTGACTAAAGAAAACATGTTTTCACCATGTGGAAATATTTGCAATTTGACTTTGAGAAGTGTTGGACCATATCCTGGTTTAAAAATTTAGGCTTTATTTTGATTAAAATTTTTTAAGGGTACATCAGGCCAATAACTCTTTTGCTTATAACATTTTAAATTAATTGATTAATAATTCAAGGATGGTTCCTTTTAGCTCGGTTGAGCATCTGACTTTTGATTATGGCTCAGGTCATGATCCCAGGGTCGTGGGGCCGGGTCCCGTGTAGGGCTCTATGCTGGGTGTAGAGCCTGAGATTCTCTCTCTCTCTCTCTCTCTCTCTCTCTCTCTCTCTCTCTGTCCCTTTCTCTTTCTCCCTCCATTCCTCTTCTCTCACTTGCATGGTCTCTCTCTCTAAAAATAAAATAAATCTTTAAAAAAATTCTGCTATATATTGTTATATTTTGTTATATTTCTTGGTAATAAAGTTATGCTTTTCAAAGCTCAGGAGCTTTTTAGAAGTACTGTGGGGTGCTGGTGATGAATAGAATCTATTTTGGGTTTGGTTTTACCCACCTTTTGATGCAGATCTTATTACCAGCAACTGGTGATTATGAAGAAATAAGAATAACTATATTTGTATAGACGTTATAGTATATAAAGTTCTTTCAATAAATTATATGATTTGGCCATTAAAAAACTCATTGAGGTGGTAGGCAATATATTCCCACTAGTGAATAATGAGAAGTTATATAGTCTGCCCACAAATTTGGGTTCATAAAACTGTACCAAATCCAGTGTCTTGGGTTCAGATACAATGCTGTTTTCCTAGACGTTGTTGTCTCTAACAAGGATAGAAGAAGGTGTGTTAAGGTATAATACTTATTTTCTTGGCTAGAGAGTGATGGGGAGAAAACAAACCAACCAAGAATTCTCCCAAATAAAAGATTATCTCAATGTCATTAAATATAGAAAAGAGCAATTTAGTACAAAGCATATGCCTTTAGACTCATTTTTAAGTTGATGAAGATCAAGATTTATAAAGTCCCATGCTATTACATAAAACTAAAATGTCTTATGCACAACAGCAAACATTTGACTAAATATTGAAATTGTGTTGATAACTTTTAGTACTTTGAAACATCAGTCCTTTGTGAGAAAAAATTCTGAGAATTAACTGCTATGACTCCTTCTGTAATTAATCCTAAATAGGGGAAGATGTAGGAAGCAGATGGGTCAAAGTTTCCTTTCAATTGAAATAGTCCTTTATTTGCAATAAATATGTTTAAATAATGAGGCAAAAAACTAACGTGAACAAGAACCCTGCCCTTTGATGAATTGGAACATTTAGTCAAGAGAAGCAGTTCCAAGAAAAAGTTCACACAGAAATTTATTTTTAGAGAACCCATCTCACCGTTAACAAGAATAATAAAATGAGTGAATCATATAATGCAATTGGAGCCTGGTCCTGACAATTATGCGGCCATTTACCCCTTAGTGACAGCTTGGGAGCTAAGAGCTTCAGTACATTCTGGGTGTTGATTTCCTACAGGGAGATGTTTATGTTGTAGATGAAGCACAGGCTGCTTGGAGGACTTCAGATAGTTCTATTGGGTTGAGGATTAATGAGGTTAAATTAACTCAGTCACTTAATGGACATTTTATTGAAGTTCAAGCTGTTCAGACTGTTGCAGTTAGTATGAGTAACCCAGAATGTTGCCAGTTAAATGGAAGTTACACATCAGGGATACCAGGGTCATTACTGACAGGAAGAAGCAATTTTATTAGGTCATGACATTTATCACAAAGGCATTTTCATGTTTTTAAAGATGTCCTGATCTCTATCTATAACTCTCTATATCTATGTATAGATAAAGGTAGAGATATGTCTATAGAGATATCTTTAAGAACACGAGAATGCCTTTACGAAATATATATATGAAATATACATGAAATATATATATTCTCCAAAATGTTATTCATTTAAGGGTTTGATTGTTACCTAGGGTCGGTTTGTGATCTTAACCCTAGTTTTGTTCTGATTTTAGAGAGCAAGATGCTGACTTAAGATAAGTGAAATGAATAAAATTATCCTTCCCCATGAGTAGTGCTCATGAGGAACATGTTGGGATAGCTGTTTTATCTTAAATCCTTATGAAATATTAAAAACTATGTCCTGAAAAGCTCCCCTGTTGGGAATAAATGAGTCATACATGTAAAGCAAAGTCCTAGCATCCATTCATTTATTGACTAGTTCATTCATTCATTTTTTATTGAGCACCTGATATGTGATACCATGTATGCTAGTAGTGGGGACAAAAAATTCTACCTACCTTAGGTTTAGTATTTTTATTAGCTTCTTTATTTAGTATGTGTATTTGTGTTACTAAGGGCTTTGTGGCTTCCTGTTATATAGGAAACCAACAGGTATACTATGGGCTTAAAAATAATCATTTCCAGATGGTTATAAACTAAATAAACCCTTTAGGTAATGGGATCAAATATTCGCATAAATTGCTCCATTTTTACTCTAGACAGCAAAGGGAGGTTTAGAACATCTTAACTGACAACACCCTTCTCTACCAAAGAGCTTCAAACAGATGCTTTTCTAACCTTTTGAGAAAGTATAGAGCTTTTCTATTATATGGAATCTCATCACCTATTCCGTTTCCTATAGACCGAGCTGCCACTTGAAATATCCCTTTTACTTTCAGGCCAGGCACAATACCATTGAAAAAAATAATCCAGAGCGGCTTCAGAAAAGAATGCAAGGGCTCATGGCAAAACTCCAGGAATCTATGGGACCATACTTGCCTAGTTCAACTACTACAACACATGTTGCCACTTCTCTCCACCCTATAATCCTGTGCACCTCCCCACATCCCCCCCCTCCAGGGTAGAAGTGGGGGTTTGCCATCCCTACTGAGTACAGGGCATTGGGAAGTGATTGCTAGAGGAAAGAAACATTGCAGTTGCCAACCACCACTGCAATTTTGTTGTTCTTCTTTGTCATTTCCCTACTATTATTTCCCAGTATCTCTCCAGCTGAAAGTCACAAATGATATTTATTTAATATAACAAATTTGTTATTAACTGCCAAGTGCTTTGTAGGTTCTTCAAAGAGTGTACCTGACTCAGGCCCTTCAGGCATTTGCTAGTGGGGAGAAGGAAAAGAGATAAAAGTCAAATAAAATCATAGTGATGCAAAGTAGTATTTAATGAGATAGCAAAGACACACATACCTAATGGCTCCTGGCTCACAGATACTAAACACATTTTAAGTTATTCTTTGCTTATTCTCCATATCTGCTTTGAGTGGGCTTGGTGTATATAGGTTTTTGAAAAAAATAGCCAGAAGTGTTTGTTTTTAACTTTATTAGATATCAGAAATTACTGAAATTTATTTTCTGTAAGAAAATATAGCCAGTGGATAAAAGCAAAAATTCAGAAATTAACTACTGTTATGACACATATGTGATATATAAATTAAAATTTAAAATGTACCTGGAGATATTTAATGCTGAATCACTTTTTTTTGGCTCATTCCATATGCTTAAACTTAAGGTAATGGGTTATTCATTAAGAATGAAAAAGCCCATAAAAAAAAAAAGAATGGAAAAGCATATATTTATTCAAGGTTGGATATGTATTAGAATTAAAAAAGAAACACTAAGTTTATTATAAATTTAAAATGAAAGGAACCTAAAATAGGAACAAAAAGAAAAATGATCAGGTATTGTTGAAAGTTTAACTTTCAGAGTGTGATAGAAAGAAATAAGCAAGATAAACAGACATGTGTTGATATGTTCAATTTTCAGAATAAAATATTGAAGTATGTTATAGACATAATGATGGTGGGTGTGATATCTCTTCAGCATGCTGGAATTGACACCGTGAAGAAACATTAGACATACTAAGATCTGAGGACAAGGTCAGCAGATTTATAAGTGTGTGTTACCTTGACATGACAGAAGTACTCTTTATCATTTAATATGGAGCCAAAATAGAGCCTTGAAAGAAATAGCATGTTTTCTTTGATATTTAAGGTTATTTTCAATGAAAGGACATAAAAATAGAGGAATTAGTTTTTTTTTTCCTTTACATACAGTACTTTATGTATATTATACATATAAATAGGTACATATTTGTTCTTTATTATGCAAGTTATATCTATGAACTTGTTATTTATCTAATTATAGAAGAGTTAAGGAATATGAGCAGAGTGTTTTGTTAGAAAATAATTTAACTGAAAGGAATAAAAGGATTAAAAACAAGTTAGGAAGAAGTATTTAGTATAGGTTAAGTACAAAAGCTTCATTATGGGTTAGGTTTTCAGAATATATTACTTCCCCTACCATGTCTTTCCAGTCTCCTCTGCTATGTTAAGTATTTTGCTATAGTTAGCTGGATTGTTCATGTAAGTTGACACTAGTACAAAAACAAAAATAATTTAGCAAGAATTTCAGCTGATAATTTTTAGAGTTACAACATAAGATCCTTAGTAAAATATTTGAATTATACATAAGAGAACTTAAAACTGAAAGTCTGGGTGTTCTAGCTGAAATAGAATTGCCCTGGGATAATACAGAACTATGGGGTAATACCAGGACTATGAGGATGAATAGTAGATACTTTCGTTAGAATATCTGATGTGATCTGCGTTACTTGATTTTGTTGACAAACGAAACTTGACAAAAGAAAGTCTTAACTCGAGTAAGGAAAATGATAATGTACTAAATACAAAGGACAGATTGAAACAAATTGTTTTGGTAACTCTTCATATAATTTCAGATTTTTATTTGATTTTGACACATTATGAATATAAAAATATTTTTTACAATAGTGTCAAATATCCATTAAATATCCATTATCTTTGTTTTTTTCCTTTCCTGTCCTAAAGAGCTTAAAACTAAAAAAAAAAAAATGTTAGAAAAGATAGAAAAGAGAACTTTGGGGTGCCTGGGTGACTCGGGAGGTTAAGATTTCGGCTCAGGTTATGATACCAGGATTGTGGGATTGATCCCCCTGTCAGGCCCTGTGCTGAGCCTAGAGTATGCTTATGATTCTCTCTCTCTCTCTCTCACTGCCCCTTTCCACAGCTCGTGCTCTTTCTCTTTCTCTAAAATAAGAGAGAGAGAGAGAGAGAGAGAGAGAGAGAGAGAGGCTCACAGGGTGAAGACTCTACAGTATTAAGCATTCCAATGGTACTTAGCAATTAATTAAGAGGAACAGAATAAAAGCTCCAAAAATATGATTAAGAATTTGAGTTTCAACTATCTCCAGAGTTTACTAATTCCTATCTATGTTCAGGAATGATAAGCTACAAGGTGCAAAATGTAACTTTTCTAGGCTAATTTATGTTGTCAGGGAAATTGTGAGTTCTCATTTTCATTTCTTCCTTCATTATTAAATCATTATATTAAGTTCCTACTGTGTGCCAGGCACTCTGCTAGGCATTGGGGTAAGTAATACATGAAGTAATGAAAAATAATAAGTAAAGTATAAATGTGGTAATTCTTGTGAAGAAAAGGTTTGTGGTATATAGAAAGTAGCTAATAGAGGGATTTGACTTACAGTCTGTGTCAGGGAAACATTCCCTGAGGAAGTGACATTGCAGTTGAGACTGAAGGTTAAATAAGAACCAACAAAGCAAACAAGGGAGGGAACAGCATGCACAAAGAGTCTTTGCTGAAGGAACAGCATGTGTTGTAGGTTGAGTTGTGTCCGCCCCAAATATACATTCAAGTCCTAGTCCCCAGTACCTCAGAATAGGATGTTAATTGGAAATAGGTTCATTGCAGATACAAGTAGTTGTTAAGATGAGGTCTTACTGGAATAGGATGGGCCCTTAATCTAGTATGACTGGTGCACTAATAAGAGACACAGAGACCCAGACACAGGAGGAGAAAACATTATGTGACAAAAGAGGTGGAGATGGAAGCCCTGAAGGCTCAAAACAAGGAACACCAGTGTGGATTCTCCCTTACAAATTTCAGAGGGAGAATGGCTCTGTCAACAGCTTGATTTCAGACTTGTAACCCCTAGAACTGTTTGATAATATATTTCTGTTATTTTAAGCAGTGAAGTTTGTGGTACTTTGTTACAGCAGCCCTAGGAAACTAATACAGTGTGTTTGAGGAAATGAAGAAAAACTAATGAACAAAAACTAACACAAAAACTTAGTAGACACTAAGGGGCAGGAGTGGTACAGGAAGGTAGGCTTGACCAGATCATACCTCAACGTGGACATTGTATATCATGGGTAAGGATTTTGATGGTATTAGGAGGTGGGGCCTTTGGGAGGGAATTAAAGTTAGATAAACTTATGAAGGTGGAGCTCCCATGATGGAATTAGTGTTCTTGTAGAACAGGAAGAGATACAGCATGCACCCCCTTCTCCAAGAGCCCACAGGCATTGAGGAAAGGTCTTCTGAGCACATAATGAGAGGGCAGCCATCTGCAGGCCAGGTAGAGGGTCCTCACTAGACACTGAATCTGCCGGTGCCTTGATCTTGGGTTTCCCAGCCTTCAGAACTGTGAAAAATAAATGGCTTGTTTGAGCTACCCAGTCTCTGGTATTTTATTATAGCATCCTGAGCCGACTAACAGTGACCTAGGGAGACTGCAGTGTATATGAGGAGTTTTGCACGATTTAAACATTTACAAAATAAATTTGCTAGGCTAGATGAAGAATTTCATAACAGTAAAGGGAGTGGTATCTAGCATTACTCTTCTAGTTCTGCATTGTTTCTGGATGGGGACAACTGTGTCATTCACTGACAAAGGCAGCACTGGCAAGGGACTAAGTTTGGAGGAGAAGATAATAATTTATCCATATTTAATTTTAAGTGCCTTTGAAACATCAAAGAACAGATGGTGGTGGTTGAAGATAAAGGTCTGGAGCTGCAAAGGTAGCATGTTTCCTACTTTGTCTGGGACGGTCCTGATTTACAGCTGCTTTGCTAAGCCTAAGTGTTGGTAGCATCCACTTTCACTCTCAAAAGTACTCTGGTTTGGGCGGTAAGGTAAATGATTACCCTGGTTGTGACAGACTAATTCCTCCACTTAGAACGTTAAGGAAACCAGAATCTGTCATCCTAAAATTTGACTTTTTGACATAAAATGTTTTTTGAGTTGAAGCCAATTAAGAAGCAAATGCAGAAAAAGCTCTCTCTACCCCCACCCCCCACTCCTTTTTTTTCTTTTTTGCCTAAAGGCAGGATGACTTTGGATTTTTACTAGCTCAGAGATGGCAAGAGTCATTTTCAAACAAAACTTACTCTATTGTTTACACTCATATATTTACCTCCCACAGTGTGCCACCCTTGAAAACCTAAAACTGCTCTCCTTTGTCTTGTCATTTCTCTACAAATGTATTGATCTTTGTTGAAGATGTTCTATAAGCTAAAGTGCCAAGCCACCTCTCTGAGTTTATTCATTCAAGGTGTACATATTCATAAACATCTCGTCGTTTTTCTGTTCATCTGTCTTCTGTCACAGGGGCCCTAGATGAGAACTTAGAAGGGTAGAAGTAAAAGGATTTGGCTCCACTTATGATCTCTTTTCAAAATCTCATATGTGGTGCTTTGTAGGAATATCTAGCATAGGAGTTGTCAGAGTATAAGTAGACAGTATTTGAAGTTGTGAAACTAGATGAGATGACCAGGCAGTAAGTGTAGATAAGGAAGAGCTCCCAGGACTGAGCCCAGGAGCCATCCAGCATAAAGAAGTGGGGGAGAGGGAGACGAAGGCATGATAGATGCAGAGGAGCATGGAAGTGGAACATCAGGGTGGTGTGATGACCTGGAATCCAGATGAACAAAGTGTTTCCAGAAAGGAGTGATTAATTCTGCCAAATCATGCCCACAGGTCAAGTAGGTAGGGAACTGAGAACTGAGTAGGCCATAGGAGGGTCATCAGTGACTTTGAGTTGAATGTCCATGGATGGTTAGGAAGAAAGTCTGATTGGAAGGGTTTTTAAAAAAGGTTGAAGGATAAGAATTCAAGAATGCAAATATAGACAAATATTACCAAGAATTTAGCTTTTAAAGGAACAGAAACATGGTGGTTGCTGGCATAAAAAGCAAAGTGAAGTCAAGGGATATTTAGAATTCAAAAACAATGGCCTGTTTATTCACTCTCCTATGTATGAACATATAGGTTGTTTCTAATATTTAGCATTGTTGGGGCACCTGGGTGGCTCAGTCAGTTGAGCGGCCGACTTCGGCTCAGGTCATGATCTCGCGGTCCATGAGTTTGAGCCCTGCGTCGGGTGCTGTGCTGATAGCTCAGAGCCTGCAGCCTGTTTCAGATTCTGTGTCTCCCTCTCTCTGACCCTTCCCTGTTCATGGTCTGTCTTTCTCTGTCTCAAAAATAAATAAACATTAAAAAAAATATTTAGCATTGTTAATGCTATAGTGAATAACTTTGTGCATATGTATTTTTGTATTCTATCAGTTTGCATTCTTGAAGACAGCCAATTTTTTAAACTGAGAGAGCTTTATCATCTGTTTACATATGTATGTATGTATGTATGTGTCCATCCATCCATCCATCTACCTATAACCTACAACAAGCAACATGAATAAGCTCCAATTAGCTTAAAGAAATATTTTCATAGTTTAAAAAAGAATGAACACTTTTTGCTTTGTTCCCAGCAGAACAAAGCAACATTTCAGCACAGTTTAAAAAAAGCAAAACAAAAAAAAAAAAAGAGAGAAAAGAACTAGACATGGGTTATGCAAATAAGTGGGAGGATAATGATAAGAGATAAAAAATATGGAAAGAGAAACTAGGATTGTTATTTCTAAAATGTTTCTTTTGTTTAACTGAAGCTTTATTGAGTTTCCTTCTTTTTCTTTTCTCACTTCCCTGTTCCTATACCTTGGTAACTGAGATCTCTTCCCAAATAAACCTTTTAGACTTAAGTCTTATGTCAGATCAAAGCTTGATGGGGCACATGGGAACACATACACGCGCACGCACACACACACACACACACACACACACACACACACAATTTGGAATTCATTAAAATGATTTTTTCTCCTCACAATTATTACAGGTCATGATACAAAATAAGAATAGAGTTGTATGTTGCTTTTTCATAAATTTTCATGGAAACAAGAGATTTCTGGACAATCTACTTATTTGGAAAGGGAGAACTACTCCCAATTGGGTTTATCATGATTTACGTGGGGTTAGAAAACAGAGTTCCATTCATTTCTTATACTGTTTTATACTGTTCGGTTTTTTAGTGGTTTAAATTAGAATTTACATTCCCATATGTTTTATAAAACCTTCTAAAAATAGTAGTAAAGTCTATTAGGGATGTCATACACATTATATTTAATGTGTACATTTAACATGTACAATGTATTGAAACTCAGTGTTGGTCGTTTGAGGTGGTTATAAGGGAACCTCTTTAAAAATCAAGAGAAGTAAGTACTTTTTGAGAAAGAGAGGGCTTTGATTCATTTTGACTCATACAGTCTTAAAGTGCCTTGGCATTATGGACATATGTTGTTTCAAAATGTATGAATCTGAAGACGATGCTATTTATTTGTACAACAGTGTGTTTTATATTACATTCAAGTTTAGTTCTAAGTGGCTCACCCAAAGTTGAACTTTAAGAACTTACCTTTCAAAAAAAAATTCTAATTCTTTTCTCCTTTTTCCTCTTTTAGTATTTTGCAAGATTTGTTTCTGTTGGATTATCTAGTTGCTCCATGTTTGTGTAGTGTTCTTTTATGGAATTCAGCATTTTGTGAGCATCCTTTGAGCTTAATGTGTGGCATCTTTTTAAGACTTTTGAGAATGTTGCAAAGGCTCCTCTTCAGCCAACATTTTTTGACTTCTATTTAAAAATATGAATTCTTTTTTTTTCTATTTCTTGTGGTATTCTTTGTTCAAGTCCTGCTCTCAAACAAAAGGTGAATTATTCATCCAAGAGCTATCTAAAAATATTTAGTATGTTATGTGCCAAGACCTCTGTGAGACATTGAGAATACAAAGAAATATATTCCATTGTTGAAATGGAAAAAGTCTATTATATTATAAAAACTGTGTATATTTGGAATAGGTCTATTTTAAACTGTAATGAATTATGTCTATTTTTTGCAGAAATTGTCAGTGCCCTGCTCATATCCCTTCAACCCACCCGAGAGGTAACATGCAAACAAACATGCTAAATACTAATGCTTCTACACAGGCGTTGGGGAGCTAACTGGGCAAGAAGTTACTCATAATCAGTGAGCTATGGGTGTTGGTGAATAAATGCTGCAGCACCTCAGAATGCAAATTCCGCATTCTACGTGGCCCTCAGAGAGATCCCCACAGGAACTGGGCCCCAGTTGCCACATTAGCAACCAACATTCTTTATTGATGCTTCTTATATCTTGTTCATTGGGATCATTTCCCAAATAAACTAAGTGGTTTAAATCCTAAGGATCTACTTTTGGGAATTCACACTAAGATATTATTTAATGAGCTGTAAAGCTTAGGTATTTCTATTAGGTATTTCTATTTCCAAGTGTTTCTTATTTCGACTCTTTTTTTTACCACAATGATTCAGAAATGAGAAATTTTCTTGGCTCTCTTTGAAAAAAATTTTTTTCATTATCTGAATCAGGGCTTCTTCCTGCCTTCTGGCAAATTGAAAAATGACTGTCCCTGATGGGCCAAGAGTCACCCAAGATAAAACATCAATTAACATTTTGTTGCCCCCACTGTATTTCTGCCTCAGGCAAGTACCAGACTGGAAGGGACAAATATCATGATTTCTGAAACAATATTAAAGCTGACATTGTTATTTTATAAGATTACATAACATGTGTAGGTTTGTTTTTCTAAACCTTGCTTGATATGTCCCTTTCAGATTTTGTTCTAGTAGTAAGCTTCCTTTTATACTAACTGTTGTATCTTTATTTGTTATCTTTTTGGAGTGTTTGACTCATTAGAAGGGGCATAGAGACCTTCTCATTTGTTCTCAATGAAAAATAAAGTGTAGTGTATACTACTGGCCAAATGTATTTTCTTTAAATTCTTTCAGAATTTTACATATAAGTCTACATAATCATAAATATATACACATCTTTCTCCTCTCTCTGTAGATATCTATATCTATATATGAAACAGAAATGAGTAAAAGTAAGGAAAAGAATAAAGAGATATGAGACATATTACAGTTTCAGTTTCCTGCCACTGAAGTCTGCTGGTCCCAAGTATAATGGAGTTTCCAGTTACTGGAAGAATATTAAAATTCCTGTTTTAATCTCAAATATCTTCTTCCATAATCTTTCCAACTTGCTCAACAACCTCATGAGTGTCTTATAATTTGGAACTTATTAAAAAACATCTTTTGAGTATCTTACAGTTTGGAAGTTATTAAAAAAGAGTACATGGTCAAGTACAAAGAAAATAAACATTTCTTTCTTATATTTCTTATATTTCTTCAAAAGGTGCTCTAACAAATGGTTTTACTATATTAAATTACATATACTTATCATTTTTAAGTACATTCTTGTGATAATAATTTCATTACCTGCAAGTTCAGGATCAGTTAATGTGTTAGCACGAGCAAAACAGATTGACAAACTCACTGGCTCCTATTTCAGCTCTCCGAGGTCAGGGGACTTCCAGGTGGCAGCCAGTACCAGAGGTGGAGTAAATGTCAGGAGTTTAGGACGGGACCAATACAATATGCTATGGGGGTGAAGATAGTTGAGTGAGGGAGATAATTTCATAGATTCAGGAAAACCAAAAAGAAGCGTGGAAGATAAAAATATCATAAATTGTTCAAAACAAATCTGCTTCAGATTTGTTTCCAGAACCAAACCTGATGAGAGGTTAAAATAATCATTTGAAGAGTGGTGACTATAGTGAAGAAAAGGAAATAGGAAATGTTCGGACTCATGATACGGGAATTTTTTTCCCCCCCAAACTCCCTTCCTTTTGACCTGTTATTTATTATCTTTTCTCTTCTTCCTTTTCCCCTTCTCTCTCACCCCTTCTCTCCTTCTTTATTTCTGCTTCTTTTTTCATTCCTCCTTTAGTATTTGTAAACTTTTGAATATACTCATATTATTTTTAATTTGGCCATATACAAAAAGGGAAGAGAGACAACTGAAAATTCTAAAATGCCATATCCCTGTAAAAAAGTGTGATGAAATTTTCTCTAGTCAACTGTCCAATGGTATTCCCAACTTTAATGAAAGAACTTAAGAAATCACAGATACTATTCATCATTAAATAAAGAAAAAACAAATTTTACTGTCAACCTCTGACAAGATTTGGGGAGGAATTGTCAGTAATGGCATGACTAGTGGAATCTGTCCATGTTAACTGTGCTTTACTGTAAGGACAGAGCAAACCTGCCAGTTAAAGAAAGGTGGGAATATGTTTCCTTTCTGACACTGGTAGAAAAATCCAAAGTTTATTGTTTCTCTAAGGTAGAGAAACTAAAAACTGTGGCATCAGAAACATTTGATATTAATGCCATTTTTCTCCATAGTTTGTCAGAGACACAAAAGTTTCAGGGAAAACTTTTCAGGAGAAAGGATGTGTGAGAACAGCAATGATTTATAGATTTACTGGAGGTGAGGTCTCCCCAGGTAATGTGTTGTAGGTGGGAACAGAGGTTTAGAATTTATATTTGTTCATGTACTCTGCCCTGAGAGTTAAATAGCCAGTAGGTGGGTATAGGAGATGATCCCAATCTAGAGCTGTGTCACCAGTCTTGGTGGCTGCTCCAAGAGAGAGTTGGAGTTGGGTTGAAAGCTGAGCATATCAATCTGCCATTCTACTGGAGACTGTGAAGTATGATTCATCCAGACCCCAAATTATCAATGATCAGGGCCAAAGACAATGTGCACACCCTTCATTAGCAAACCCTGAATATAAATAGAAATCTTCTCATTCAAGGGCTTATAAAAATGTACTGCCAACTCCTTTGTTTATATATTGCTGTATAACAAACTGCTGCAAAAGCTCAGTAACGTGGAAAACAGTAATTTTATTATTTCTTATTATCTATTGTTGACTAGATTTTGTGCCATGTATGTTGGCTGAGGCTAATGCCATCTAGGAACTTGACCGGGCTGGAACATCCAAGATGGTTCACTCACATGATTGGCTATTGATGCCAACTACTTTCTCCCCTATTGCATAGTAATTCTAAGGTTTTGATGGTTTGATCCCATCCCTGGGATCCATAGGAGGGGTCATAGGAGGGCTTATCTTCCTTGGCAATGATTGGTTTAGACCTAAGCCAATTAATTCATGGCTTCCCTATGGATTACAGTGGTTAGTTGAGGGATGATTTTAACAAAAGTGGCTGAGTATTTTCTTTGATGACTGTAGGAAACAACCATCTCTACCTTTCCTGTTTTGTTTTCTGATCATAAACTTCTCATAATCAGGAGGGAGGCCAGCCTAAGTAGGGAACAGCCAAGAGGCAAATGTAGAGATAAAGGAACTGCAGAGAAATGAAGGTGAAGCCCTGATCAAACAGTGCCTAAATCTCCTCTACCTCTAAATATTCAGGAACTGAGCCACTAAATCCATTTAATTGTTTAGCTAGTGTGTGGGTTAGATTTTCTGATACTTGCAAGAGGAAGCATTCTGAGAGACACAGCTGAAAAATGATACAAAAAGGGTGAAATAAAAGAATAAGCATAGTAGTGGTTACTTAAAGGGGTAAAAATAAATAAACCTAGGGAAATGTAAACCAATGAATCAACAAAAATTAGAGAAAAATATTTAATAAAGTGATAAGATAAATAGCATTTATATCTTAGGAAAGAATAATAATAGCATAACAATAATGATAGCAAAAACTATGAGTGCATACTATTTGATTCTATGAGTTTTGCATGTTTTAACTCTTTTAACCTTTATTAAAAACACTATAAAGTAATCACTATTTTAACACTTACTCTAATTGTCAGAATTATGAGACAAAAAGTTTAGTAACTTATGTAAGTCATGGTAATAGAACTCATTCTTTATTATGTGTAATTTAATGAAAATGCTTTGAAATTGTTGATGAATGGAGAAATGTTCTTGGATTATTTATATTGCCAAAATCAATTCAAAAGAAAAGGGAGCGCTTAGACTAATAATTGTGGAAGGAATTTGAAATTAAGTAATACTTTGAAAAAAGACTATGAGATCAGCTGATTTTGCTAGTGAGCAATTATAGAAAACAGATAATACATTTACAAAGTCAGTTAACTTATGTTATAATGTTACCATAATCCTGTTGCAAAAGCTGACATCATGCCATCATAGACTGTTTCACAAATAGCCACAGTATCATAAATGAAATACTTTCAAATTATGTTTAACTTTATATTCAAATGAGCTGGCAGTACCAAATGGTAAACCTTGTCTCCTCTATCTAGTTTATGTCAGTGTCTTATTTTATTTTCTTATTATTTTGTACTAAAATAGATTTCCAGTTTTAAGATGATTTGCTTACATTTCTGAAATGTAATCCATCTTGATTTTGAGTGGTGCCTCCCACTGCAGTAGCTATGGTCAATGAATTCACAATGAAAGCATGGCTCTTGAAGACATAACACAAAAGGGAAAAGTAGCTGCAAAGGGAAAATGATCTTTCTGGCAAGCAATTCTACAGTCTTCCACTGATCCAAGAGCAGTGCCCCTATCTTGAATTTCAATAAGTAATATAATTCCAATGGAGATGGAATGGAAATTGGGAAAACCTGCACATTCTATGAATATTATTATATTCCATGCAAAAGATTCAGAAATAGGTTCCTAGGGCCACCATATGGAAGTGACTTCTTACTATTCCAACTGAAATAATGTAGTTTGAATTTGTCTTTATATATGCTGCTTTTTAACACGAATTTTATGAAAATGCCACGTATTATAATATTTGAGCCATTAATAAAAATATTTCCTAAAGAAATACCTAGGTAATTTCCTTGTTATGCATCACCTCATCGAGTAATCTCTGAACAATGAGCAATCATTAATTACTCCTCCAAGATTATGATCTAAACCATATTTTACTCTCTTGTTTATGAGTATGTTATGAGAGTCACAGTCAACAGCCTTGTGAAGCCAAGATATATGACTTCATTTGTTCCCCCACATTTATAAAGCTGTCACTGGGTAAAAAGGAATTCGATTGGACTGACATGATTTGTTGTCCACCAAGTCATGTTGGTTATTACCCTGCCTCCTGTACTTTCTAGAGCTTTGCAAATTGCTTGCTAGGGGATTTGTTTCAATATCAGGAAAGATATTGAAGTTAAAGCAAACTGATCTCTAATTTCAAAAATATTGTCATATCCTGCCTCACATTTCAACTGTTCACTGTCTTATCTTCTCAGCCCCTTAGAAAGGAAGTGGTATATTTCACCTGTTCCAGTTTCAGGTTATTTGATTATGTTTCCTCAAAACATATATAGCTGATAGCTGTTAAAATTTTAGTAAAATCCTCAGTTAACCTAAGTCATATACCACCAGTAGTTCCATATTTCAAAGACTCTGGGCTTTTTGAAGTAATTTCGGACCATCTTCCTCTGTATTTTGTTACACCACAGATACTTGGCAGAAATTTTAATCCTTTTTTTTAGTAACTGTGATTGACCTCAGGTAGTTTTATTTTAGAAATGCACTGAAAATCTTTGCAAAATTTAAGATTATATGAAAAGAAATATTTGTTGATTCAATTGCCACTCATCCACCTTGGCTTGAAGGAGTGGTCATATGCAAAATTACTAAAAGTGGCAGTATTTTCAAATGCAGAGAAAAGCATTCTTGTTCTCGTGTTGTTCTGTTTTCAATTCTTGAAACTTGTCCTAATGTCTTAGCTGAATTTTCATGCTCCTCCTTCTGTTTCTCTCCTCCCATTCTCTTCCCACTTCCTCCACTCCCTCTCCTTTGCCCCTTCTTTTTTTCTTCCTTTACATGACAATGATTATTAACATTTGTGTTATTATTTTTTATTATAACTTGTATTAATATTCTTCACTGTGCCATATTTAGTTAGTCATCAGTTTGCAGATCCTATATTTATGAATGTTATAGATCTCTTGGTGTCTCTGTTTTTATTAGTAATTAAACTCATCATGGTAATTCTTATTATTCTTATATTAAATTTATCTTATACTAAATTTGTTTTGTCTCTAAATGTAAATTATATATTTATTTTTCCCCATGATTTTCTACCCACTTCTCAACAGAATAAAAGAAGCATTCAGATTAGTTGATAAGATGTGGATAATTTATTTCTCTTTCACATTTTACAATGCATGGTGTAATAGATATTCGTAATTTCTTTATCATAAAATTATGAATTCAGTAAGTTTTTGATACCTTGGGTAAAAACATTGAATAATTAAAATATATAGACCATTGGGCGAGCTAAATAAGAAGAGCAGGAAAAAAAAGGAAACTGTAGCAGATGAAATGGCATTGCCTCATGTATAAAGCAGCTGTCTGCAGCTCCTGCTATTATCTGAGTGTATTTGGAATCCAAACCAGCTTTGAGCTTGGTTGTGATGATAAACATAATAACAATAAAGATAAATAACATTTATGTACATATTTTGTATAATTTATATCCTGCATTTGTCTGTATAATCTGTGTCCTGTATAATCCTTCTCTAGATATAAACCATTATGAACTGAAACTCCATACCACCCTAATTTTATTAGGGAATGGGTTTGGGAATCAGACAGAATCTGATTAAGCTTGTGCCACCCATTGCTGATGGATAAGATGAAGCCTGTCACAGCTCATATAGTGACCCTGATAAAGTAAACCAGAAACAGGAAGTAGTCAAACGCTTTTAGCACACTCAATTTGGGGATATTGTTTCAAAAGAAGTATGGATAATTCACAGTACCATGAGGAAGACAGTTTCCTCATATGAGAACTGTCCCTGGTACCTGTTGAAAAACAGAGTAGAATTTCTGGATCATTGTTTCAACTTTATGAGGAACTTCTATACTATTTTCCATGGTGGCTGAATGATTTCATATTCCCACCAACAATGCACAGAGGTTCCCATGTCTCCACATCCTCATCAACACTCATTATTTTTTTTTTTTTATGATAGTAGCTGGCTAATGTATATGCTGATATGTTATAAAATTTTAAAATTCCCAAATAAACACTTTATCTGTTATATATTTTAAAATGTTTTCTTTTAGTGTGTTGCTAAAAGAAAGTTCTTTTATGAACTGTGCACATAAGTTTAATTTTTATTGTAGCCACATTGGTTAATTTTTAAAGAAATGATCTGGACTTGTGCCTTACTTAGAGGGAAAGGTTTGCACTAGAGTCAAGATTATTTAACACAAACAAACAAACAAAAAACACAAAATCTCATATTTTCAACTATTACTTTTCATTGGATACAAAATTCAGACTTGATAATCTTTTTTTGTCCAGCTTCTTGAACCCATAGTTTCATGCCTTTTGCCAAATTTAGGAAATTTTTAGCCATTATTTCTTTGGATACTTTTTAGCCCCACCCATTTCCTCCTTTCTTTTGGGACTCCTATCATGGGAATGTTAGATCTTTTGTTATAGCCTCATAAGTCCTTGAGACTCTGTTCATTCTTTCTGCCTCCCAGTTTATTTTCTCTCTGTTGTTCAGATTTGGTAATTTCTATTTTTCCATCTTCAATTTCAATGATTCTTTCTTCTGTCCCCCACATTCTTCTGTTGAGTCCATCTGTTGAGAGTTTTTATTTTGGTTATTGTTGAGTGTTTTATTTTGAAATTCTAAAATTTCAACATGATTTTTCTTTGCTGAAACTTTCTTTTTTTTTTTTTTCAGTTGTTCCAAGTGTGTTTTTAATTTCTTATTCAAACATTTTTTTTTTTTTAATGATGGCTTCTTTAAAATCATTGTCATAATTCTAACATCTGTGTCATCTGGTTGTTGGCATCTAGTGATTGTGTTTTCTTGTTCAAGTTGAAACTTTTCTGGTTTTTGGCATGACAAATGATTTAATTTTTAAAAAATGTTTATTTATTTATTTTTGAGAGAGAAGAGAGAGAGAGACAGAGTGCTAGCAGGGGAGGGGCAGAGAGAGAGGGAGAGAGAATCCCAAGCAGGCTCCTTGTTGTCAGCGTAAAGCCCAACCTGGGGTTTGAACTCAATGAACTGTGAGATTGTAACCTGAGCTGAAATCAAGGGGCCGATGCTTAACTGACTGAGCCACCCAGGCACCCTGGTATGACAAATGATTTTTGATGAAAACCTAGACATTTAGGGTATGGAGTTTTAAGAATCTGGATATTATATAAACCTTCTCTTTTAGCAGGTCTTCTCTGATACCATTGTGATGGAGGAAGAGGATGGCACCTTATTGCTGCCAGATAGGGGTAGAAATCCACATTTCTCACATCACCTCAGTTGATGCCTGGGATGCAGGGGTGATGCTCCTCCCTATAGTTGGGTGGCAGTAGAAATTTAGACTTCCTAATAGACTTCCACTGATACTACCATGTCTAAAAAAACCAGTGTCTTGTTACCTTACTATTCCCCACCTAGCCTACAATGACACCAGAATTGTGGTGGTTGGGGAGAATAAAGTGGCCTCATTATCACTGAGTGATGGTGGAAGTCCTGACTCTCCAATACATCTTCTGTGATACATCCCTAGCATGGAGGGAGAGGGACATCTTATTAAACTGGGTGTGGGAATGCTGGGAAGATGGTGGCGTAGGAGTTCGCTGGGCTCACTGCGCGTCCTGCTGATCACTTAGATTCCACCTACACCTGCCTAAATAACCCAGAAAACTGCCAGAGGATTAGCAGAACGGAGTCTCCGGAGCCAAGCGCAGACGAGAGGCCCACGGAAGAGGGTAGGAAGGGCGGCGAGGCGGTGCGCGCTCCACGGACTGGCGGGAGGGAGACAGGGCGGAGGGGTGGCTCGCCAGCCAAGCAGAGCCCCCAAGTCTGGCTTGCAAAAGCGGAGGGGCCTGACGGACTGTGTTCCGACAGCAAGCGCGACTTAGCGTCTGGGAGGTCATAAGTTAACAGCTCTGCTCGGAAAGCGGGAAGGCTGGAGGACAAAGGGAGGGAGAGCTGCTGAGCCCCCGGACGACAGAGCTCAGTTTGGTGGGGAACAAAGGTGCTCGCCAGCGCCATCTCCCCCGCCCATCCCCCAACCAAAATCCCAAAGAGAACCAGTTCCTGCCAGGGAACTTGCTCGCTCCGCGCAAACACCCAACTCTGCGCTTCTGCGGAGCCAAACCTCCGGCAGCGGATCTGACTCCCTCCCGCTGCCACAGGACCCCTCCTGAAGTGGATCACCTAAGGAGAAGCGAGCTAAGCCTGCCCCTCCTGCCCCTGTGCACCTTGCCTACCCACCCCAGCTAATACGCCAGATCCCCAGCATCACAAGCCTGGCAGTGTGCAAGTAGCCAAGACAGGCCACGCCACCCCACAGTGAATCCCGCCCCTAGGAGAGGGGAAGAGAAGGCACACACCAGTCTGACTGTGGCCCCAGCGGTGGGCTGGGGGCAGACATCAGGTCGGACTGCGGCTCCCCCCACCAACTCCAGTTACACACCACAGCACAGGAGAAGTGCCCTGCAGGTCCTCACCATGCCAGGGAATATCCAAAATGACCAAGCGGAAGAATTCCCCTCAGAAGAATCTCCAGGAAATAACAACAGCTAATGAGCTGATCAAAAAGGATTTAAATAATATAACAGAAAGTGAATTCAGAATAATAGTCATAAAATTAATCGCTGGGCTTGAAAACAGTATACAGGACAGCAGAGAATCTCTTGCTACAGAGATCAAGGGACTAAGGAACAGTCACGAGGAGCTGAAAAACGCTTTAAAACGAAATGCATAACAAAATGGAAACCACCACGGCTCGGATTGAAGAGGCAGAGGAGAGAATAGGTGAACTAGAAGATAAAGTTATGGAAAAAGAGGAAGCTGAGAAAAAGAGTGATAAAAAAATCCAGGAGTATGAGGGGAAAATTAGAGAACTAAGTGATACACTAAAAAGAAATAATATACGCATAATTGGTATCCCAGAGGAGGAAGAGAGAGGGAAAGGTGCTGAAGGGGTACTTGAAGAAATAATAGCTGAGAACTTCCCTGAACTGGGGAAGGAAAAAGGCATTGAAATCCAAGAGGCACAGAGAACTCCCTTCAGACGTAACTTGAATCGATCTTCTGCACGACATATCATAGTGAAACTGGCAAAATACAAGGATAAAGAGAAAATTCTGAAAGCAGCAAGGGGTAAACGTGCCCTCACATATAAAGGGAGACCTATAAGACTCGTGACTGATCTCTCTTTTGAAACTTGGCAGGCCAGAAAGAATTGGCACGAGATTTTCAGTGTGCTAGACAGAAAAAATATGCAGCCAAGAATCCTTTATCCAGCAAGTCTGTCATTTAGAATAGAAGGAGAGATAAAGGTCTTCCCAAACAAAGAAAAACTGAAGGAATTTGTCACCACTAAACCAGCCCTACAAGAGATCCTAAGGGGGACCCTGTGAGACAAAGTACCAGAGACATCACTACAAGCATAAAACATACAGACATCACAATGACTCTAAACCCGTATCTTTCTATAATAACACTGAATGTAAATGGATTAAATGCGCCAACCAAAGGACATAGGGTATCAGAATGGATAAAAAAACAAGACCCATCTATTGCTGTCTACAAGAGACTCATTTTAGACCTGAGGACACCTTCAGATTGAGAGTGAGGGGATGGAGAACTATTTATCATGCGACTGGAAGCCAAAAGAAAGCTGGAGTAGCCATACTTATATCAGACAAACTAGACTTTAAATTAAAGGCTGTAACAAGAGATGAAGAAGGACATTATATAATAGTTACAGGGTCTATCCACCAGGAAGAGCTAACAATTATAAATGTCTATGCGCCGAATACCAGAGCCCCCAAATATATAAAACAATTACTCATAAACATAAGCAACCTTATTGATAAGAATGTGGTAATTGCAGGGGACATTAACACCCCACTTACAGAAATGGATAGATCATCTAGACACACGGTCAATAAAGAAACAAGGGCCCTGAATGAGACATTGGATCAGATGGACTTGACAGATCTATTTAGAACTCTGCATCCCAAAGCAACAGAATATACTTTCTTCTCGAGTGCACATGGAACATTCTCCAAGATAGATCATATACTGGGTCACAAAACAGCCCTTCATAAGTTTACCAGAATTGAAATTATACCATGCATACTTTCAGACCACAATGCTATGAAGCTTGAAATCAACCACAGGAAAAAGTCTGGAAAACCTCCAAAAGCATGGAGGTTAAAGAACACCCTACTAACGAATGAGTGGGTCAACCAGGCAATTAGAGAAGAAATTAAAAAATATATGGAAACAAACGAAAATGAAAATACAACAATCCAAACGCTTTGGGACGCAGCGAAAGGCAGTCCTGAGAGGAAAATACATTGCCATCCAGGCCTATCTCAAGAAACAAGAAAAATCCCAAATACAAAATCTAACAGCACACCTAAAGGAAATAGAACCATAATAGAAAAGACAGCCTAAATCCACCAGAAGAAGAGAAATAATAAAGATCAGAGCAGAAATAAACAATATAGAATCTAAAAAAACTGTAGAGCAGATCAACGAAACCAAGAGTTGGTTTTTTGAAAAAATAAACAAAATTGACAAACCTCTAGCCAGGCTTCTCAAAAAGAAAAGGGAGATGACCCAAATAGATAAAATCATGAATGAAAATGGAATGATTACAACCAATCCCTCAGAGATACAAACAATTATCAGGGAATACTATGAAAAATTATATGCCAACAAATTGGACAACCTGGAAGAAATGGACAAATTCCTGAACACCCACACTCTTCCAAAACTCAATCAGGAGGAAATAGAAAGCTTGAACAGACCCATAACCAGCGAAGAAATTGAATCGGTTATCAAAAATCTCCCAACAAATAAGAGTCCAGGACCAGATGGCTTCCCAGGGGAGTTCTACCAGACGTTTAAAGCAGAGATAATACCTATCCTTCTCAAGCTATTCCAAGAAATAGAAAGGGAAGGAAAACTTCCAGACTCATTCTATGAAGCCAGTATTACTTTGATTCCTAAACCAGAGAATCAGAGACCCAGTAAAAAAAGAGAACTACAGGCCAATATCCCTGATGAATATGGATGCAAAAATTCTCAATAAGATACTAGCAAATCGAATTCAACGGCATGTAAAAAGAATTATTCACCATGATCAAGTGGGATTCATTCCTGGGATGCAGGGCTGGTTCAACATTCACAAATCAATCAACGTGATACATCACATTAACAAAAAAAAAGAGAAGAACCATATGATCCTGTCAATCGATGCAGAAAAGGCCTTTGACAAAATCCAGCACCCTTTCTTAATAAAAACCCTTGAGAAAGTCGGGATAGAAGGAACATACTTAAAGATCATCAAAGCCATTTATGAAAAGCCCACAGCTAACATCATCCTCAATGGGGAAAAACTGAGAGCTTTTTCCCTGAGATCAGGAACACGACAGGGATGTCCACTCTCACTGCTGTTGTTTAACATAGTGCTGGAAGTTCTAGCATCAGCAATCAGACAACAAGAGGAAATCAAAGGCATCAAAATTGGCAAAGATGAAGTCAAGCTTTCGCTTTTTGCAGATGACATGATAATATACATGGAAAATCCGATAGACTCCACTAAAAGTCTGCTAGAACTGATACATGAATTCAGCAAAGTTGCAGGATACAAAATCAATGTACAGAAATCAGTTGCATTCTTATACACTAACAATGAAGCAACAGAAAGACAAATAAAGAAACTGATCCCATTCACAATTGCACCAAGAGCATAAAATACCTAGGAATAAATCTAACCAAAGATGTAAAAGATCTGTATGCTGAAAACTATAGAAAGCTTATGAAGGAAATTGAAGAAGATTTAAAGAAATGGAAAGACATTCCCTGCTCATGGATTGGAAGAATAAATATTGTCAAAATGTCAATACTACCCAAAGCTATCTACACATTCAATGTAATCCCAATCAAAATTGCACCAGCATTTTTCTCGAAACTAGAACAAGCCATCCTAAAATTCATATGGAACCACAAAAGGCCCCGAATAGCCAAAGTAATTTTGAAGAAGACCAAAGCAGGAGGCATCACAATCCCAGACTTTAGCCTCTACTACAAAGCTGTAATCATCAAGACAGCATGGTATTGGCACAAAAACAGCCACATAGACCAATGGAATAGAATAGAAACCCCAGAACTAGACCCACAAACGTATGGCCAACTCATCTTTGACAAAGCAGGAAAGAACATCCAATGGAAAAAAGACAGTCTCTTTAACAAATGGTGCTGGGAGAACTGGACAGCAACATGCAGAAGGTTGAAACTAGACCACTTTCTCACACCATTCACAAAAATAAACTCAAAATGGATAAAGGACCTGAATGTGAGACAGGAAACCATCAAAACCTTAGAGGAGAAAGCAGGAAAAGACCTCTCTGACCTCAGCGGTAGCAATCTCTTACTCGACACATCCCCAAAGGCAAGGGAATTAAAAGCAAAAGTGAATTACTGGGACCTTATGAAGATAAAAAGCTTCTGCACAGCAAAAGAAACAACCAACAAAACTAAAAGGCAACCAACGGAATGGGAAAAGATATTTGCAAATGACATATCGGACAAAGGGCTAGTATCCAAAATCTATAAAGAGCTCACCAAACTCCACACCTGAAAAACAAATAACCCAGTGAAGAAATGGGCAGAAAACATGAATAGACACTTCTCTAAAGAAGACATCCGGATGGCCAACAGGCACATGAAAAGATGTTCAGCGTCGCTCCTTATCAGGGAAATACAAATCAAAACCACACTCAGGTATTACCTCACGCCAGTCAGAATGGCCAAAATGAACAAATCAGGAGACTATAGATGCTGGCGAGGATGTGGAGAAACGGGAACCCTCTTGCACTGTTGGTGGGAATGCAAACTGGTGCAGCCACTCTGGAAAGCAGTGTGGAGGTTCCTCAGAAAATTAAAAATAGAACTACCCTATGACCCAGCAATAGCACTGCTAGGAATTTATCCAAGGGATACAGGAGTACTGATGCATAGGGCCACTTGTACCCCTATGTTCATAGCACTCTCAACAATAGCCAAATTATGGAAAGAGCCTAAATGTCCATCAACTGATGAATGGATAAAGAAATTGTGGTTTATATACACAATGGAGTACTACGTGGCAATGAGAAAAAATGAAATATGGCCCTTTGTAGCAACGTGGATGGAACTGGAGAGTGTGATGCTAAGTGAAATAAGCCATACAGAGAAAGACAGATACCATATGGTTTCACTCTTATGTGGATCCTGAGAAACCTAACAGGAACCCATGGGGGAGGGGAAGGAAAAAAAAAAAAGAGGTTAGAGTGGGAGAGAGCCAAAGCATAAGAGACTGTTAAAAACTGAGAACAAACTGAGGATTGATGGGGGGTGGGAGGGAGGAGAGGGTGGGTGATGGGTATTGAGGAGGGCACCTTTTGGGATGAGCACTGGGTGTTGTTTGGAAACCAATTTGACAATAAATTTTGTATATAAAAAAAAAATGGAAAATTAAACAAATAAATAAATAAAAAAATAAACTGGGTGTGGGCAGATGTCTAGGCTTTCCGTGTGGTCCCCATTGACACCATGAGGGGAGGGCTCCTCTCAGCTCCTTAATGGCCCTTCTGTGACACTACCCCAGTTTCCTCCTTTTGGCCTAATGAGCGTAGAAGTCTGACTCTTCACTCAGCCTTTCCTGGTGTGGGTGGGCATGGGGGTCACGGCTTTTTCTCTGATGTTTGGCTAGAATACAGTGGTTATTGGATAAAAATTTTCTGTCTTGCGAGGCTGTCCCTTTCCTTGTCCTTCATTTAGAGAGAGTAGGCTTTTCTTGAGGCTCCTTTGGTCTATGCCTGTTGGCATTTTCAGGTTCCTCACCAGCTCCTAGTCTGAAATAAAAGCAAAAAAGAAGACAAAGTAATTGCAACATCTTTCTTTGGGTCCTGAGTTCCTTAGCCAATGTGTCTTCTTCTTTCCCCTTTTCAACATGTTATGTTTGTTTATACAGTATATCCAGGGTAGTGAACTGTTTATTTTGAGAAGAACAGGAAAAATTACAGCTGAATCTTGTTATTCACAGTTATTATGTTCTATGAAGTCACTGTGAACACAGAATTAGCAAATACTGAGTGATTGCTCCTACAGGAAATATAGGGTTAGGGTTCTATGAGCCTTTGGTCTCAATATTTTCATCAACTTAACAACACATGACCTTGTTTTATGTTTAAAGTCACCTTATTTAATATATATATTGGTTCATTCAGCTCAGAGCCAACATCACCGTAACTCATGCCTGAACTGAGCTTGTCTAACACTTGTGTTTGCTCTGTGAAGTATGTCATAGCTTTCTTGAACATAGGAACAATAGACAGCACTTTAGTACTACACTTGAGGGCTATTTTAAATAGTGAAATTACCAAATTCATGTCATTAAATATACTGTGAGAAGGACATTTGTTTATAATATGAGAGCTAGATCAGGGAATCATCTTGTTTGATTTCAGCTGGGAATGTGTACAAAGGGCAACTCAAATGTTTGGCTACTCAGCACATGTCTGCAAATGACCGGAAAAGTGCCATGAGTATTGATTTGGGGTTACAAATAAATTTGAGACACTAGGTCAATTCATAAATACAGAATTGGCAAACAATATGGATCAAATGTATATTGACTTCATCTTGCCAGAAGTGGAAGCCAACTATCACTTTTATAATATTGTGTTACATTTAGTTCTTTAAGCCCTCAGAATGATTAATGCTGGAATTTTAATTTTATTTTTATCTATAGAGAGACAGTTGACTTAACACCTTATAATGAAGAGCTATCTATGACAGACATTTCAAGTTGTTCTCTAATGTCCTCACTTTTCTTCTTTAGTAGTAGAAGCTTCATTTTTAGTTGAACATTTAGCTGCTTAGTGTAAGACTGCATTTTCCCAGTCTTTTGAGTAAAATGCTGGTGAATATTAAGAAGAAATTTTGTACTTACCTTTTTAGATATTTACTTAAAGTAGAGTTACATCCTTCTTCATCCATTCTGGGCCATGAGTGAGAAGTGTATGCTGAGCACAGCAGAGCAGCAAGATAGGAAAGCCAGAATCCCTCTTGATTTGATGAAGATCCCGTGTAAGTTTCTGACTGCCTGCTTCCAAATCCTTTTATGTGTAAGAAAAATTAGCTTTTATCTTATTAAAGCCACTGTTGTTTTGGGTTTATCACTTATAGCCAAACCTAAACTGATACTCTGTCCTCTGTATAAAGATTAAAAACAAAACAATTTTTTTTATTATACTAAACTCCACAATATATATAGTGTAGTTTCTGAACTTCCTATATTGGTACATTCATAATTTTATAAAGGTCTTTACAAATCTGACACTGTTTAAGATTGTTTATATTTAGAGCATATTTTTAAAAATTCACATAATATTCTTTTTCAACATTTCCTTAGCAAGATTTGTGAATTTCCTTTTCATAAATTTTGGAATCTAGTTGACTAATTTTTAGAAGAATAGAAGTACATATATTTTTATGTCAGGTGATCTTGTGTTCACCTAAAAGGGAGCAAAATTTTGATTCAATTAAATTGAATTTTTAAAGTAAGAGTAAACTTACAGTTTCACAATATACAATTTTTCCATTCAATAAATATATTGCTTTGTTTATTAGGGCTTTCTTTTTTTTTCCCTCTTTTGTAAAGCTTTATAGACTTCTTTATGTCGATCTTGCATAATTCTAATTAGGTTTCCTATATATTCTTTAGTTCTGGTTTATGTTGGCCAGGAGATGGTTTTCCCATGGTCTTTCTAATTGTGTATTCATAAAACATAAGGCAGCTTTCATTTTTGTGTGTTGAATATGTATTTAGGAGTCTTAATTTCTTATTCACTTCAGTGGATTTTCATTTCTGTTTCAAATACAAATAATGACTATCTTGTTTCTTACTTTTAAATATTTACATTTTGTTTATTTTTCTGGAGTTAGAATATTCACTGGGATTTCCTAGTGATACTTTGGCACACTAGTGATAGTGTGCCATGCCCTGAACTAAGTACTTAATACAAATTATCTTGCTTAATCTTAACACATGGCCCTGAAATAGAAACCATGATTATTTCTGTTTTACAACTGAAGAAATAGAGGGGACTTGCCCAGGAGGAGGCATTTTGTATGTGGTGTATCAGGCATGTGAAAGTGGAATTTTAACCAATGCCCTTGCAGTGTTAGCATGAAAGTGGAATCACTGTTTGACTTCTCACTTTAATGGATCTGTGTGAAGGTTTCTCTATATACCTGGGAACTGTAGTGAATAAAAATGCTAAACTTTAATATGTTCCACTACCCATCTTTAAAAAAAAAGTGTTCAAATGAGCATAAGATCCCACTGATTTTTGCACATTTGATGGGTATAATGTGTTACCTCTTGTTATTTTAATTTATGTTTTTGATGCCTAGTGAGTATCTTCATATTCTGCTTTTTGAGGAACTTTTTGAGTTCCTCCTTCTGTGAGTTTCTGGTTTAGATATTTGACCTATTTTTTCCAATTCTAATGCCAATTTGTAGGCATTCTTTGTTCCCACAGTAAATTTTTGTCAGTTTTAGATATTGCAGGTATCTGTTTTTCAAGGTATAACCTGCCTCTTAAATTTATTTATAGCAGTGTTCTCAACTCTGGTCTTACAATTCCTTTACATTCTAAAAATTCATTCAAGACTCCAAAAATGTTTTATTTATGTGGGTTCTGTTTATTAAATATGTACTTACTATATTAGAAATTTAAATGGGGGGGCTTTGAAAACATTTATTTATTAACTTATTTTAAGATAAATTGCATCTTAGCATTCTTTATGAAAACTATGTTTTCCAGAACAAACAAAAAGCACTGAGAGTAGCATTGTTTTATATTTCTATAAATTTCTTTAATATGTGCCTTAACAAAAGACAGCTAGATTTTTTTAATCTCATTCTACATTCAATACACTGCTGTATGTCAATTTAGTTGAAGTATCGGAACAAAGTCTGGCTTCACACAGGTATATAGTTGCATAAGAGTGCAGTATTGGTGTGCCTGGGTGGTTCAGTTGGTTAAGCATCGGATTCTTAGTTTTGGCTCACATCATGATCTCATGGTTTATGAATTCGAGCCCCAGGTCAGGCTCTATGCTGACAGCATGGAGCCTGCTTGGGATTATCTCTTTCTCTCTCTCTCTTTCTTTCCCCCCCCTCTGCTCGCTCTCTCTCTCTCTCTCTCTCTCTCTCTCACACACACACACAGTCTCAAAACAAATAAATAAACTTAAAAAAAAAGAGTGGAGTATTTGCATAGTAGTATCAGATAATTATCAATATTACTTTGGATATTATACCAAACTTTGACAATAAAATTTCTTAAATGTCAGTTGCAATGTGAAATCTGAAACTATACTAATAAATGTTTTGTACTCTATTTTATTAAAAAAACATTGATTTAACTTACACTTAGAATCAATCTTTTACCCATGCATGATTTTGTAGCATAATTTATTGATCACTTGCAAAACATGGGTACACTAAATAATGTGGGTCTTCCAAATGTTGATCTATTCATTATAAAATATCCAAAACTTGACTTTTCTAATATCCTTAATAATCTTATCAGATTATTGAGAATCCAACTTTTGCTTGAAATCTTTTTTTTAAAATTATTATTGATCACAAATACTGTTATTTTTCTTAAAGTGAAGGCTTACTTGTTCTTTTTTGAAAAGAGGTCTGATAAATACTGATGTCAGAATAACTATAGTTACTATTTGTTCCATGAAAAGAACAATAATTTAGCTCCAACTCAAACAGTCAAACAAGTACTTTTTCTGAATATCAACATTATACTTTGGTGTGTGGCTGAAGTGCTTTATATATTCCTATTTAGTCATGAGAAGTATTTAGAAGAGGTGTACACAAATGTGTAGAGTTTAGAGAAAAGCTTAAAAATCTTATTTTTATCTTATTTTCTGTGTATCCTCTTTGTACATGCTGAATAGTGGGATAGTGGAAATCAATCTACACGTGTTTCCTTGGTGATATGGTGACAAGATTTTCCAGTTCCACAAATAAAGTCATCAATAGTCCATTTTCCACAATTCTTCACAGACTGTGCTTAGAATATGGTATTGTTTTAAGGTTTTTTTGTGTGCTCAAATTAGTGCATTTAAATGATTATTATTACCAGTGGTCTTGATTTAGGAACTACATAAACTTCTCTCATTCCAGATTTTACAAGAGCTACCTCTAAGCTAAAGCTTAATTGCACCTAAAAAAATACAGGGACATATTTATAACGGTTTTGGGAAGGTGGTTGTGAATTAAAAGTAAAAAAAACAATACTGTTAAATAATATAAACATTCACTTATTTCTTTTATTTGTATATTAACTAGCTCTCAAGACTTCAGATTTATATAATTTTAAATTCTAATCCTTAAAAATACCTTTACAATAGGACTTTTAATTTTCAATTTATAGGGGAACAAATGTGAGAATGGAGATTGTAAAGCAGTTCATTCTCTACCAAGGAGATCATCAATGACCTCCACACTGCCAAAGGCAGTGGATTTGCATTCATCCTTATCTTACTGGATCATTCTGTGACACTTGACAAGTTTTACTGCTAATTTATTGAAACTCTCTTCACCTTCAGCTTTTGTATAACTTTTTTCTTTTTAATAATACTTTTCTCATTATTCCTTTTTCATATTCTTGGTATCTTTAAAGAAAATCATCCTTCTAAGTGTCTGTAGTCTCATGGTCTCTGCTCCTGGTACTATATGCTCCTTTGAATCTATGTACTCTTTTTGTGTGGCCTCATTTGGAACACCCATGTTTCCAGTGACTTGTTACATGGTGCTGATTTCCATGTTTGTCTCCAGTCCAGAACACCTGGCCTTTACTCAGCTACTTTCTGAATATCTACATATGATCATCCCATACATATCTCAAATTTCTCATATCCTAAACTGAACTTATTATCTCCTAAACTTGCTCATCCCTTTGCATTCCCTGTCTTGATGAATGCTGTGGAGATTCATCAACTGCCCAAGTCAGAACACATCCTAAATCCAAGGTCACCAAGCCTTTTTGATTCTACATTCTCTCTCTATTCCCATTGCCACTACTCTTACTGTTTACATAATTATCACCTAGAGTATTATTAATAAGCTCATAATAACAATGATAGTTATTGAATAATAAGTATATTTGGAAAGCTTTACATGTATTGTTTAAGTTTCACAATGACCTCATGGCCTAGGTACAGTTATTGTTCCCATTTTCCAAATGAAAAGAGCTGAGCCTCCAAGAGGTAATGTACTTTGTCCAAGGTCACACAAGTAAATTTGCTAAGTAAGTGATAAACCCAGGATTTCATGTTGGATCTGTACATGCATCAAAGTCCAACCTATTACTCAGCTTGGTAGCTGGCATCTCTTTGCTCTGTTGGAACTGAGTCTAACCTGCCTTCCACCCTACTTCACAGAGAAGCTTCTAAAATCTGATGAATCACAGCATGATTTAAAACCTCCAAGAGAATGCCATTGCTCCTAAGATAAAGTTCAAACATGATCTCTCATGATATGATTCCTCTGCTCATCTGTAACATTACCTTTGGTTATTCATTGTTGTTTATGTTTTCCTCCAGCCATACTGAGTTCTAAGGGATCCCTGAATGTGCAATGCCATTTTACATTTCTTTTTCCCTTCTAAGCTGCTATTTTCTCTACCTGGAATATCTTTTCCTTATTGACTATCTAATGTCTGTTCATTCTTCAGAGCTCAGCTCATATGTCACTTCTAGTAAGTTTTCTTTGACCTCTTATTATACTTCAGATGTTCTTCTGTTTCTAGTACATCTCTAGTATTTACCACCTGGTATGTAATAGTTGACAAATAAGGGCAAGAGTCATATTTGTTTTACCTTTATTCCTCAGGCTTAGTGCACTAAAATATTGGCACGAGGCACTAAAATCTTTTTTGACTAAATGAATGATTGAAATTATTTCAGAATTCACCTAGTTTGACTTACATTTTGAACAAATTCATGATGTATTTTTTTTTATTTTTTTATTTTTTTATGCATTACATATAGTATATTGATTAACAGTATCTGTGCTCATGTCATTATATATTTTAAATAGTTGAATTGGGGTTGGAGTTAAAAATCCATTAAATTTTCATTAGTGAACTTATTTCTCTGATTGCTCTTCATTTTTAACAATATTTCATAAAGAAAATGTAAATATAAGTACAAATGTAAAGCAATGATAAAAGCACTGATGACCTCAAATAAGTTGAGGGGAAATAGAGGTGGGTCAAAGACAGTGGACAGCAAATAATAATTAGATAAGACGATTTTTTGAAATTGAGTACAGTTGAACTTTTTCTCCAAAATACCTGTCATGGTGTTTGTAGAAGGAAATAATAGTTTATTACAGGAGAAGACTAAGGTGCATGGCAATAAATCTAGGTTTCTTTCCAGATTTTAGATTAGCTATCTGAAAACCTTGTGATTTCTCACAGGCAGAGAAGTCAAGAGTGTACTGAGCAAAACAATAAATAAAATCACAGAAACAAATAAATAAAATACATGTTTTATTTGCCTAGTATACAGAATAGAATAAATTTTAAAAAGTTTAACTCTGTCCTTATAAAGTGGAAATGCAAAATGGTCTTTCAGTTCACTCATATTGAAAGAGGCACTAATTGTCATCTGGAGGCCTGAATTTACCCTGAGGTTATGGTTTGTTGGCAGGCACAGTTTTCAGAACCCAGTTTGTAAAGAAGGCATTCTGACTGAGAGTGGCGCCTCCAGGTCAACCAGAGATCACATCACGTCCCATTATGTTACACCTAGACTTTTTCATGCATTTATATTATGTCCTTGATTTTTATGGACATTTGGTTTAGAGTCTTGAACTTGATGAAGCAGCTAGTTCTCTGCTTGGGAAACAGAGTCCTGAACTGGCATGAGGTAGAGGAACTGTACAATGGTGGTAAGAATTCATGTTTGCTTGGTTGTTTTTTACCAGAGGGCCAAGGTTTGGGTCTGGTGTTTCCATCTTGCTACATTCTTAACTACTCTCTAACTTAATTAAAATATTTTTAATACGAAGATTATCATTCTTCACAGTTATTTATGAGAAAACAGTTACAGAAATTCTGTATTGTAAACTATAAATTATTTTTAAATTAACAGCTTTAAAAAAATTTTTTTTAATCTTTATTTTTGAGAGAGAGACAGAGTGCGAGCAGGGAAGGAACATAGAGAGAGGGAGACACAGAATCCGAAGCAGGCTCCAGGCTCTGAGCTGTCAGCACAGAGCCCGATGTGGGGCTAGAACTCACAGACTGCGAAATCATGAACTGAAGTCAGCCGTTTAACCGACTGAGCTATCCAGGTGCCCCAAATTAACAGCTTTTTTAACTTCTAACAGAATTCCTGGAACCAAGTGCTTAACAATTGTTGAACTAAATTGCATATCCATGAAAATCCATTTTCAACCCTTGATATAAATATACACCAAAGGCGTATCATTTTTAAAAAGCAGCTTATTCATCTTATGGGTTACTGTTTTAGTGTACTACAGCTGCCATGACAAAATACCCCAGACTTGATGACCTAAGCATCAGAAATTTATTTTCTCACTATTCTGGAGCTAGAAATCCAAGACCAAGATGGTGATAGGATTGGCTTCTCCTGAAGTCTCTCTCTTTTCTCTTTCTCTCTCTCTCTCACTTTGGCTTGCAGACAGCTGCTTTCTTGCTGTGCCCTCACATTGTCTTTTCTCTTTGTATGCATATCCTTGGTGTCTCTTCCTCTTCTAATAAGGACACTATTCCAATTGGGTTAGGGCCACACCCTTATGACCTCATTTAGCCTTAATTGCCTGTTTAATGTCCCTATCTTCAAATATAGTCATTGGGATTAAGTCTTCAACATATGAATTTGGGGGGGACACAATTCAGTAAGTTAACAGTTACTATAGTTTAATGCATTTATAGGAGTGATACATAGTCAAAAGAAAATGTGAACTCTTGCAAATTCCTGAGATGAAAAAGAGAGTTTGATGTATAAACACCAAAATGTGTCAAAATACTTTTGTCTTCAGGAATTTTTAGCAACATTCTGAAACTAAACCAATCTTTTTCCTCTCAAATAATAGTTTTCTGGGGGAGAAGCATAGCTTAATTCATCATTTGCAAAGTGCAAAGGGTGCGATCATGAGCAAGCTCTGATCCCACACTCCAAGTAGTCCTTCATTCAGTTACACTCAAATTTAACCTAAACTACTCTCTCTGGGATCCTCTCTGCCTTGTTTTCACTCTATCAGTATGTATACCAGACTGCTTAGTCATTTTTCTTCTTGACTACTTCATCCTGAAGCTAGGATTGTCTTCATTTGCTGTTTTCTAATGGTCTGGTGTAATGTACCTTATTCATGAAAGTGCTCAACTAATGTCAAACACATGGATTAACTGTAATGAGTTGGAAATCCCTTTCATAAACATCAGGTACCTTGATTTTTAGGGTAGTTTTTGTGGGGTTTCCTGAAGTCATAATTTTATGGCAGGTCATGCAGAAAGGGAACTCTCATTGGGTATCAGAAAAGCAAGTAACAAGTGATGAGAACTAAGCCCAACATGATAAAAAGGGAAATGCTAGCCTGTGAGCATGATGAGTGTGTACTAAGTATCTAGACTGGTAGTCTAAAGTCTTTGGGCTGTAAGCAACTTGAAAGATAAAGGACACAGAAAAAAGCAACTTCTAAGTTTACAAGATTGAGAGAGAAGTAGAAAGTAAGCTTTTAGTGATGTGTAGCTGGAGCATTGGAGCTAAAGACAGAACAAATACAAAATGACTGTTCAAATACAGTAAAAAAGTACAAAATTACTTAAAAAGAAAAAAGAAACAAAGACATTTGAAAACTCTAAGGAAGATTAATCATGATGCTAGGAAGTCATTGATTCTTTTAGTTAATTTATATGGGTTAGGTGCCTGTTAGGTGCCAGTTTTCTGGTGAAGAAAATATGGTGAATTTACCATGGTAAAGATGACAGAAAATGTTGTCACTCTAGTTGAGCTTACAATCTAGTTGGGTTAGACACAACAACTAATATAAAAACGAAGTATCATTTCTGATAGTGATTTTAACCACAGAAAAATAAGATGTGTAAAGGGAACAAATATTTGTAGGAATACAAATAAACTTCGTGTGTGGCTAATTTAAAACGGATGATAAGAAAATCCCTCATGGAAGCGGTAACTTTTGAATTGAGATGTGAATATGAAGGAGTTGTCAAGAACTGTGAATAGTCTGAAATTTAATCCTATTTTCCAGCTTATACTTTAGTTTGACATAGTTTTCTGGATGCTAGTGGAAGACATGAAATTCTTGGGTCAGAGACAAAAGACTTTAATCCTCATACCAGAAGCAGCGTATGTTGCATGTTTGGGCCAGTCTTCTTTGACCCCTGAGTCCTCCTGGAGCAATACAAAATGGATAGAACACTTGAGTGTTTTATAATGGGCTGCAAGCAAGCCTGCTCAAATTTTGCCCCAGGGGAAAGACATTATCTTTAGTGTAGTACTAGCATAGTAAATAAATCTGTTCTTTGCCCTGGAGGGAGACACTTTATAATTATTATTGAAAAGGTAGTCACAAACATGTAGAACTGTAAGAAACCCATGGAGAATTATCTGTCAACAGAGCATAGCTAGGCAAAGATGTAGGCTGCAACCTTCCCAATCAAAAGCAACAGAGAGAGACGTAGGCCTGGCATGGTTGAGGAATGAAAAGATGGCTCCAGCATGCATAGGGTGTAGTGAGATGAGAGCAATGTGGTAGAAGAGGAGGTCCAAAAGGTAGACAGGGGCCAGGCCTTGAAGGATTCTTTAGTCATGTTATTGTATTAAAAACCAATCCATGAGTCTCTGGCTAGAAATGCTTAGCTCATTTTCTGTAAGAAGAGGATTTGCTTCCAAAAAATAAATGTACACATATGTGTGCAGTGGGTTTGAAATTATAGTTCTTCCAATTTGCTTAAGTATGTATTCATACTGTGCATGTAAATTTTTCTCAAGCAAATCTATTTCTATTATATTATAAAATTTAATATATATGTTGACAGAATTATATATATACAATTTATAATTGAGAAAATAGAAGATATTAACTATATTTAAATATACTCAAATCATGATGTTCCCTTATATAATTTTTTACCCATGAGAGAAAGGCGTATTTCATGATTTTTGTATCCCAAATGTATTTCTTTTACATATAAATATGTAATCCTGATAAATCCTTCTATATCAAACATACTGGCCATGGCATCTTTTTTCTTCACTCCCTTAAATTGTTTTTCAGGTATAGCTTTTTACTGATACTTCCACATTCTTGTGCAGTGTCTGAAAAAAATAACTGCCAGCAACCTTTCCCATATGGATGTCTGGCTTCTTGGAGTTATAAAAAAAAACAGATAATTTGCTTGACACCTTCTTTCAAATACATGAGTATTTTCTAAAGAATTTATTCATTCATTCATTAAACAAAGAGTCAAGAGGGCCTGATTGTGTCACACAATGTGTTAGACACCAGGGATGATACCAAGATTTAAAAGATCTCAGTTCTCTCTCTCTGGATGAACAGATTTTATGCAATATATCACAGGAAGACAATAAAATAATCAAGGTGTGAATAAAGTCTCAGGGGGAATATAGAGAAGATGAGTACCTTATTCTTTTTTTTTTGAGTACCTTATTCTTATTGAAAGATCATGGAAGACTTCCAAATAAAACTAATAGTTATTTTATTTCCGTGGAGACAGCTCTTTCTACTGATGGAAAGCATCAGTTAATATTGTTTGGTCTAAATACTAAGCTACAATAGCCTTCCTTTTAAATTTTACTCATTGGACAGTGTTGGGCTCTCTGGAGCATCATAACATATATATTACTCTCTCCATCCCAATAATGGCTATCCCCATGGCTGACCTAATTAATATCTGATTACTCCCTTTATATTTGATTTTTGTCCCTTGTTTATAAAGATATATAGAGTTTTCTTAAATTTTGTTTTCTTCCTTTTTCCTACAACACTTGAATTTTTGCTCACAATAAAAATTTATTGCTATAGTTTATTTTACTTTTATATATTTTGGGCTAGTCTTCTAATAAATACTTTCTTATGTCTTTCTCCCCCAGAGCCACAGTTTATAAATAGAGTATATCAGTCAGTGCTTAGTGCTACACTTTAAAAGGGATGTAGATGAAATAAAATGGTCATAAGGTAACAATGGTGTGCAAAATAATGAGGAATCACTTCTCTTGAGAAATAAATGAAGAAACTAGAGCAATTTAGCCAGACAACACTTAGCGAAGATTGAGGCATAATCCAAGAGGTCTCTTTAAATATTGGTCAACTGTCACATAGAAACAAAATTATTAGACATGTTCTTCAAGGCCCTATCAGAATCCCTATTAATCTGTGTGTCAAGAGGGGAGAAGAGGGTTGACATTAATGATGAGCACTTGTAAGGTTTATGAAGATGGTTAGGCCCATGAACTAAAGCTTAGCACTAAACCAAAGAATGGGACAAATTAGAGAGATTTGGGAAGGGAAATAAGGTAGTCAGCTTTTAAGATTTATTTTAATATTTGTGTTTGAGTTGCATTTGCAGTAGAGGAGCAGTAATATAATATGCAGAAGTAGTTTTAGCTTGGCTAGGATTAGATAGTCTTTGATTTGTGGAACTAGACAACAGAAAGTTCAGCTAGATTACGTATGAAGAAACTTAGGCACAGAGGCTAAGTAATGTGCCCAAGGTTAAACAATTAGTATGTAGTTGAGTCAGAATTTGAACTTAGGATGGCTAACTCTAAAACCTAGACTCTTAAGAATTACACTATGCAAACAATAGTGAAAGTATATTATTAAATTAAAAAAAATCTGGTTTCAAAATCTAGTATTGAACTTTTGTAAATGAATTCCATGTATATGCCTGAAAAAGATCAGATAGATATTCTGAAAAATGTTAACATTGATGATCTCTGGGAAGTTTGAATTGGGGCATGTAAAAAGTTTCATCTTTGTGCTTTTCATTTTTCACAAAAATAAAGTATTTTTAAAAATCCTTTATGTGCTAAGTGAAAATATCTGCCAACCTGTAATTATAGACTAAGAAAAAATAGCTTTCAAGAATGAGAGCAAAATAGACATTTACAGAAATACAAAAACAGTTTGTTCCCAACAAACTGTCAAAAATCAAAATTCTAAAGCTTATATATATCAGACAGAAGTTAAGTGATATTTGATATAAATTATGAGTTTTCAAAAGTATGAACAACAAAGTGATAAATCTGTGGATAAATCTAAAGAACATTAACTCTATAAAGTAATATAACAATATCTTTGAGGTTAAAAGGAGGGAACATAGAAGAAAACTTAAAATCTAATACAGGTTATCTACAAAAAGTGAAAATAAAATTGTAACTGGATTGTGATAATATTATCCATAGACAGGAAGACATAATGTTGTAAAGATATCCATTTTACTTCACTTGAGCCAGAAAATCATTAAAAGCCTAATCAAAATGTTGACTATTTTTTGGGTGGGGGTGTGGTATTTGGTAAGCTGATTCTAAAGTTTAAATAAAAGTGCAAAGGGACATTTTTACATTAGAACAATGTGGTAGGATTTGCCTTAGAAGACATCCAGATTCATTTATAAAGCTATAGTTTTAGTTAAAATGCTATGATATTGGCACAAGAATAGACAAATAAACCAGTGGGCAGAATAGAAAACTTGGAAAGAGACACATACATAACCAGAAAGTTGTCTGGTAATAACTCTCTGTAACAGAGGAAGACAGATAGACTTTTAATATACGTGCTTCTAGTGCATTGAGTTATCTATAGGAGTAAATTTGGATCTAAAGTTCACATTATACAGAAAAAATCAGTTGCAGGGGTATTATTAATCTAAATGTGAAAAGCAAAACTGAAAATTTTAGAAGATAACAGAGGGAATATTGTCATGACCTTTGTGGTAGGGAAAGATTTAATTCACACACATAATGAAAACTTAAATTAAAAAATGATAAATTCAACATCATTAATTAATATTCAGAACTTCCATTATTAAAAATGTATCATAAAGAGAATGAAAAAGGCATGGCAGCCAGAGATCTTTTTGCCATATGTATTTAATTATGGAACAATATTCACTATGTATAAAGACTCCTAAAATTCAATAAAAAAAAAAGACCTAAATTGAAAACTGTGTGGGAAACTTCAATACTACACAGAGACAGAAAATCAGATGGTCAATAAATGAAAAGACACTCAGCTTTAGTCAGAATAAGGTGTGTAGTACACAATTTAACCTTTTCCTAGAGAAGACTGGCTTTTGACCTCAGTTTCTGAGAGTTAATCTCTTGACTCCAGGAAGGTCAGGCCTGATAGGAGTGTCTTTGTTTGCCTGGTTCATCGTGCTGGATGGTGTCACAATGTGATTTGGGATGAGAGCTGGCTAAACCAGTGTGATTTAGAGGAAAGACCACAGGCCAAGCCAGATGATAACAATATGATTTAAGACAGGGCTTTGGATTCTGAAGCTTGACCTCTGGAGGAGAGGAGTCTGAGATCAGCCAGGGGGAATTCAACTGTTCCTATGTGGTAGAGCACCTGTAAAGAGTCTGGACACCAAGGCTTGGGGGAGCTTCCTTGGTTGGCAATATCCCATGCTTCTTGCTGTATATCAGTCCCAGGGCAGAGACATGATCCTGACTTCATGGAGAGGACAACAGGAGCTCTGTATTTGGTACTTTTTCCTGGATTCTGTCCTATGTTCTTTTTTCCCTGCCTATGTATATATGTATGTGTGTATGCATGCATGTATATTCCCCTTCCTGATTTTAATCTGTATCCTTTTTCTGAAATAAAGCATAATCACGAATATAACAGCTTTCAGTGAGTTCTGTGAGTCCTTCTGGAGAATTATCAAACCTGAGGTGGTTTTCCAAACCCCCGAACTCTCAATTGGTATCAGAGTGAGTTGACACACAGCTTTGTGTGGACTAATCTCACGGTTGTCTAACCTCAACATTATGGAACTGGAATATAAAAGGCACATGAATATTTATTAAACACCCATTCGATTGGCAAAAATTCACAATACCAACTTTTGCTGAAAATTGGTAATAATTTGGAAGGCAGGGAGGATGAAACTAAAGTCAGGATTGTGATTTCAGTTACAGTAGAGGAAGACGGTTGTACCAGATCTGGGAGTGGTACTCGGAGGATAGGTTTTATGCAGGTGTTTTTCTGTAAGAGTATCTTACAATACAAATATAAGAATTTAAATAAAATTTTTAAAGACCGGAAAGATAACATTACTATAATGTTAACAGTGAGGTACTGGATCATTTAAAAGTCTTCTTTTGTGTTTTTCCATTTTTTACCACTGAATTGTATTCTTTTTAAAATAATAAAAGTAATCGGGGTGCCTGGGTGGCTTGATTGGTTAAGCATCCAACTTTGGCTCAGGTCATGGTCTCATGGTTTATGTGTTTGAGCCCTGCATTGGGCTCTCCACTGTCAGCGAAGAGCCTGCTTCAGATCTTCTGTCTCCTCCTCTCTCTGCCCTCCCCCTGCTTGTCCTCTGTCTCTGTCTCTCTCTCTCAAAAATAAATAAACATTAAAAAATATAATAAGAATATAGCATTTTTTAAGAAACAAAAAGTCTGAGGTAAATGTCGTGAGAGAGTTAAAAAGAATTGACAACAATGTGAGAGAAGATATAAAGCTGGCTACTCATAGGGTCCAGTTGAAGGAACAATGCCTCAGGGTCTGCTCTCCAGTTTGGGGGCCCAGAAAATTAGTTTTGTGAGTACTCCCAAAGTTCATCTACTGGTTGGGAGTAACTGTCATGGATCTTGAAATTCCAATTTGTTTTATTTATAAATGGAGATATTTTTGTCCTTTGTCACCTATCAGAACGCTTCCTTTCCTGAATATGGGAACAGGGAGAGCAGAAGGGATTATCAGAAAATAGCTCTGGAATACATTCTGCAGGCTGTGGCAAAGCTATATGATTGAGGTTTCTCTAAATAGAGACCTCCAGATATAGGTTGTCACTGCTGGAGAACCCTGGATAAACCCTAGCAAAATACTTCCTGGATCCCCTAAGGCCTTATGTAGAAACCTATAAGTCACAAGTGACTTTGTTTCCCCTTTCTTCTAGATATCTTCCTTCTGTTGATTAAGTTAATACTGTTTTTCAATATTTTAAAGTTTATTTATTTATTTTGAGAGAGAGAGAGAAAGAGAGATCACAGGAGGGGAGGGGCAGACATAGAGGGAGAGAGAGAGAGAGAATTCCATCAGGCCCTGCACTATTAGCATGGAACCCGACTTGGGGCTTGAACTCAAAAACCTCGAGATCATAACCTGAGCCGAAACCAAGATTCAAATGCTTAACCAACTGAGCCACCCATGCTCCCCTGTTTTTCAAATTTTATTAGACACAATTAGATTTGTACGCTTTAGTCTTCCTATTTTGTCCTAGGCAACATCCCTTCTTGTTGGGAGCTCCTGGATATGGCTAATGTCAGCCATTATGTACTGATTTCAGTACAGGTCCTGTTCTTTTCTCTTATGCACTCTATCTCTCTCTACTCACTCTACATGATATGTCATGTTTTAAAATCTCCTTTAGCAAGGTAGGATAAAGCACTTGCTAAAATATCTTCTCCCTAAGCGGGATTTATTACTGAATGAGAAAAATGGACCTGTTGTTATCATTTCTACCCCATGTTCTTATAAAGAACATTTTTCTTTTGTGTTAGAGGGGGAAAAATGTGTAACTCTGTTTCCTTGAAGCTTTTTTTGTCATCAAAATATTTTCTAGGCTACACTAATATGAAGATTTTTTAGCAATTTACAGAAATGGTGCTTCTGAGCATGCATTTTCCCTTTTACTACTGAAAGGAAACCATGGGAACGCAGCATCCAATTTTGCTTGACAGGATCCTGGTTAGCAGACCACATGTGGTGTGTTTTTGTTTTGTTCTATAGTTGTTTCCACTGTGTCGTGTAATTCATCACAAAGATTCTGGGAATGGAAAATGTCACAAACCAAATATACAAAATTAATGAGTAGTTTACTCCATTGCAAAGGGCAGGTAGTGAACAGTCAGACAGAACAAAAGCAACAAGAATCCCTGGGCACAAACCTATTTCACCTAATGAAGTTCAGGTTTGTGTGTGTAATATGATGCTATCAGGCACTGATAACCATCTTGCTTAAAATTTAAATATGCGAAAATCATAAATGATTACCTTTGCATCCATTTTGCATAATTTATCAGTTAAGGATAAGAAAGTAAGAAAAACAATAGCAAATACAGCTATTGGTATTTTCAGAGCAATTTCAGAATGAACTTGTGACTAGCACCCAGATTCGGCTCCAGTGAGTCCTGTGCACCTGTGACAACACAAAATATGGAGCCTAGCTTTGTTCTCATATACTTTGGAGCCAGTGGTGTTATGATTATGTTTGCAAAAAAGTGGGGGGACTTGGTTATGGATGTCTTTTCCCCAGCTCATTTTGGCCAAATCATATAAACAAAAGGACAGAAATAATAACCAGAGACCCTTGAATTCCAAATTCCTGCCTTGTCACTAATTGCAACATTTCATGTTTCTCTCCCTGTTTCCTTACCCTTCCATTAGCAGGAGAGCCATGGCTATTTGTAAGGTAAAGTTTACCTCTGAGTTGTGTCCCAAATTCAGAAGTGTTTGCACTCCAAGGAGTGTCTTCCTATACTCTTCAGCACCTTGAACTACCATCCATAAACAGTGAGAGATTTGAGTTTCAGCTGTTTGTGGTGGCACCAAAGATGTCTCTTGAGCTTTTCTTCTTGTCCAGAGTCAGTGGATCACATTAAAACTTAGCTGCTAAAATCCTATGTACAATTATGAAAGGATGCAACATTTTAGGACAAGAGGAGCACAGGATATTGCTTCTTCTGGAAAGATAAAGAAATTCAGGATGACATATGGGGCAAATATATTTATTTCCCTTTATTTCCATCCCTAACCAGCTGTTTCCTGGGGAGACTGTCTCTGTCACCCAGAGATTTCCCTGCTCTCTGGCTTCCAGTTGGGTTTGGGCATGATAATTCCAGCAGGAAATAGGGTAGATGAAGAGTGAGGTCTGGGCATTTACTGCCCTGACTCCCTCCCCAGGGTTGAGCACATACCCTAAACAAAGATTGTTGTTCCTTTCCAGGCCAGCTGTTCTGCATGAATTTCTGTTCTTTCAGGTTTTAATAACTTCTTCTCTCATCTCCTGAGGCTGAGGGAAGCTGCTGCTAGCCCCAGGTCCCTGCTGTCCCTGTGGTTCCCAATGTCCTGTCATAGTTTGATAGCCTCTTTTTAGTAAACTCAAGAATTCTTGAGTTATCTCATTAGAGTATGCAATCGTTTCACTGTTGAGACACTGACTGAAACAACAAAAATGGTAATAATGCCTAATTCTGAAGAACAAAGCAAAATAATAATAAGAACATTCAAATGCCAAACTCTTATTCTCTTAATGGGGGATCCAAATTATTTCCTCCAATTTTACCAACCTACCTTGAACTGGACAAATAAAAAAGTGAAGACCAAAAAAGTGAAGGGGAACAAAAAAATCTATAAATGTGCACAGAATTCCTTTTTCCCCAGAACTTTCCTTCTCAGAGTCATGTGTTTTCCTGTTCAAAACTGGATCCATGCCTCCCAGGCCCCAGCACAGGTGTTACCCCAGGACTTCCCCTTCATGGCTTTCCTTTAGGGACCCACTGCTTTCCATGGTTTATGTCTTTGGCCTTTTAACTGTTTTTGCTTCATTTTGTTTGGTGGTGACATGGTGAGATGACAGGTTTTCTGAGACTCTGGAAAGTAATAGGCAGCAATACTTTTCAGGGACACCTGGGTACTGACTCTGCTTTCCTCTGAGGAAAAAAAACCTTTCTAATATTAAGTTTGGTTCAAAATCTAAGAAATCTTAGTTTTTCTAAAGACTTTCTTGAATAGAAGTACATGGGTGGTTAGGTTAAGGTCTGGAATGGAAATGAAATCATAGTGTAAAAGAACAGTGGCCCATGGGGATACAGAGTGTAGGAGAAAGCTACACAGAGATTCACATCCTTTTTGTGTGGACACTTCTGGTAAATTATGTTTCCTTTGCACAGAATGAAAAACTTGCAGCTGGTCTGAGTCCCTGGTTTATCTCTGTTGATCCTTAATCTAACCTTCAATGTTGCTATAATATCCACACTTCCTAAGGAACTTCTAAGAAAAGGTGTATGAAAAATAATTTATTGAGCCTTTGTACATCTGAAAATGCCTTCACTCTTGATGGATGTATTGACTAAACACTGAAGTTTGTTTCCTCTGTATTTTCAAGCTTATGTCTCCATTTTTTTCTTAACATCCAGTTTTCTTAATGAGATACTAGTTGTAGGCTGATTCTTATTCTTTTTGTAGGGATTATTAAGATATTTTCTTCATGTTTAATATGATCTAAAATTTCCTGGACAAGTATTAAGACTTATTTTTTTATAGTGCATTTTAATTTGAGACCTTATTTTTCCTTAGTGCTGAGAAATAATCCTCTAATTATTTCTGTATTTTCTTCTATCCATTCTAGCTTTTTGGAATTCTTATAAATGAATATTGAACTCCATAAATTAATATTCTATGTAATTTTCCTCATATATTGTCTCTTTGTATTTTTGATGTATGTTCTGAGAGATTTCCTTGGTTTTCTTCCAGCCTCCTTCTGACATTTTACATTTTAGGTACTATACTTTAACTCTCTTCAGATTCTTTCTTTTATATGATTGTTTTCTCTTCTTAGTATCCCATTCCTGAGTTGTGGAAATAGTATTTTCTCAATCTTCTCTGAGAATATTAATTATACATTTCCTTATCTCTTCCTTTCTCTTTCCTACCCTAGAATTAGTATTTAATTTTGTTTATCTTGGTCTTTGTCTTGTATGCTCTTGGTTTTCCTCACATACCAATGACTCCTCCTTGTGTATTCATATTTTAAAAAAGAAAGAAGCCAGGGATTTATTCTGTAATGTGTGTGTGTTTAAATAGTGTAGATTGTATTTACACATATAAGTATGTATATATATAGGTTTCACATAGGTTTTGTTCCATGAGTTGGGAATTTGACTGTGAACTCTATGTTTATGACTTGAGTGAGGCATTAGGACAATCAGATTTGGCCTTCAGATGTGGGGCCTCAAATGCTAGGATGAGAAGAGCTTTACTTTGAGGTGCTAGTATTTACAACAGAATCATTAGAGTTCCTCAGATGATTTTCTCCATTTCTTTAAAGACGAGTCCTCTGTTCTTTGTCTAAGTGGTTGATAACTAAGGGTGCGAATGCTATAAAAGCTGGGAGAGCTTTTTCCTTCAATGTCTTTCCTGATGTCCCAAGACTATTCCACCCACCACAAGCCAGCACTAGATCATTCCTCAGCACTCATGTTTCCAGATGAGTGATTCCATTCTGTTGTCCTTTATCTACTAATGTGTCTCTCTCCTGCATTAACCTATGAGTTCTTGATGGACAAGGCCATGTATTATTAATCTATTACCTATTTTTCTGTCCCTGCAGTGTTAGAAAGGAGGAAGTTCTGTGACATTAAATAAATTTTTCATTATTGTTCAAATAGATATTTTCCCATATCAATTAATATTTAGTAAGGTGCTCAAATTATGATTTATTCCATTAATGATTTTCTGTGCTATATTTCCATATTATATTTTCAAAATTCAGCATTTTAGTAAAACAAGTATCTTGATTTTATTAATATCTTCTTTGCATGTGATTTGCTTTGTCAAATGAGATGTCTTCTTTGTTGTTTTCATACCAAATACTGAGTGAGTTCATGTGTCTGTCAGATTCCTTCAGCAATTGTTCCTGGGATCTTGCCTGAACACCTGCTCTATTAGTCTGCCTTATCTCTGAACTCAGGTCTAAATAATTGAAACTAATAGACTGACAAAATTAGTTGATTTATTTTTCATGATGCTGATTCATGCTGAAATTTGTCATTTTCATATTTGTAGTTTTTTTTGCTTCTAACACTTCTTGAAACTTACATGTACACCCACACACACAGAAACTTTTTGCCAAATTTTTATGCATAAGGAAAAGCTTATAAAAGTCTGACAGAAAGCCTATATATCTCAAAAGAACTAACAAATTGCAAAGTGCTTGCAAAGAACAACTTTCTCCCCACCCTCAATTCCCTGAGCACCACTGTGATGGGGATTCTGTTTCTCTGTAATCCATCCATGTCCTTATGCTTGAATTCCTGAGACTTATCTAGAATTCAAGAGATAAAGTAAAATCTTCCTTGTGTTTTTTTTTTTCTTCCTTTTGTACTTTTGTTTCTGCCTCCTGATTCTTTTTGTGGTGTATTTTTAAAATAAAAAACAGAACAAAATACTTAAATATTTTTCAAATGAAAATCCAGTCTCATGAAAAGTAATTTATTGTCAAATTTAACATTTTAAAAATGAAAAATAGTTTATATAATTGAGAGATTAAGGATTACAATGTAGATATAAAAATAGGTAAAAATATCTTCCTGCTTTACTTACTGAAATAAAAACAATGCAAATCAATCTTTAGCAATTTACTGGCTAATTAATGCCTAGGCATTTATAATAAAAAGATAATTGGAGTACTAAATATTTCATCATTACCATACAGAAACGTTTTAAGAGATGGTTCATAGACCAAATAAAATTTAGATGTAAATATCTTTATGGATCATAAAACGAGATCCTTATATAAAGTGAGTGTTCTATCTGCTGAACCAGAATATTTTAAAGCCCAACCACTTCACTTTCAAGTTTCTTTCTGCTCTACTAATGTTAAAAGTTACCTTATCTTCCTAGCCTTGTATTACTCCCTGATGGCAGGAAAAATGCTAACTTGTTAGTTCCAGTACAAGTATATTTAGCATCAATTTTTTTTAAAAGTTTTTTTTTTTTATTAAAAAAAAATTTTTTTTTTCAACGTTTTATTTATTTTGGGGACAGAGAGAGACAGAGCATGAACGGGGGAGGGGCAGAGAGAGAGGGAGACACAGAATCCGAAACAGGCTCCAGGCTCTGAGCCATCAGCCCAGAGCCCGAAGCGGGGCTCGAGCTCACGGACCGCGAGATCGTGACCTGGCTGAAGTCGGAAGCTTAACCGACTGCGCCACCCAGGCGCCCCTAAAAAGTTTTAATTTAAATTCTAGTTAGTTAACATACAGTGAAATACTAATTTCAGATGTATAATTTAGTGATTCAACTCTTACATACAACACCAGGTGCTCATCACAAGTGTACTCCTTAATCCCCATTACCCAATCTACCCATCCCCCACCCACCCCCTCTGGTAACCATCAGTTTTGTTCTCTACAGTTAAGCATCTGTTTCTTGGGTTATCTCTCCAGTTTTTTATTTATAATTGCATATCTACTTTTCTTATGTCATTCTGTAGAGAAGTTATCAGAGGAATTTTGAGATGCTGATAAAAAAACAAATTTGGTAGTCCACCTAAAATCACAGCAAAGATAGAAACTGGGAAGAATCTCGCTACATAACTAGGTAACTTCCTGTAGATATTTGCTTTTGAGGTTTTAGTTTAAGAATGTTGGAGCCTTGGGATCTTTAGTTTCCAGTATATCTCAAATAACAAAATTCAGTACTTCTGTAAGGTAGAAAATGGTTATGACAAAGCCTAAATGTTAGTAAACTAGTTGTTTGTCTTCACTGACACTCCTAGAAAATTGGTCAGTTCTCCACTGCCTGGAGAAGACTATGGAAGAAGAATATGGAGGATTTTAACACCTCGTCCAATATGTGAACCCTGAACACTGGGAGGCAAGGTAGACTAGGGGTTTCACCGGGCTCTAATCAGGGAAAGGGATTTTAATTGGTTAGATATGTACTTTAGGAGGCTGGTTCATTTATATTTGATCACATGCTCAACAATTCAGGTAGCTACTACCAATAAAAGTGGTAATGCCAAGTTACAGACTAGAGAAGAGATGTTGACATTTCTCCCTTATTTCCATCATATAAATATGAATATAACATTGTTTAATGTACATAAAGTTATAAATACAGATAATATTCATTGAGTCATAAAGTCTTATATTTAGAAAGACTATTAGAGATCCTCTAGTGCAACTTTTTATTCACTATAGGAGTTTGTTCTTCCTTCTGACAGACGTTCAATAAATACTTACTGAATACCAAACTGGTGAAGGAATAAAATATAAATAAGGCCTGGTCTCCTTACTTTTAGAACATAAAACCTAGGTGGACTTGGAGCAAGATACAGAAGATAACAGTCCGGATCCCAAAAAGCATGGGATTTTTTTGCTTTATGATTCATGCTCTTAGACATTGGTGTTTAGGTCTGTTCACCCTGAACTACAGATTTTGTTCCCTTAGAGAATTGATAGTTTTGTGAGAAAATATATCAGGAAGCCCCAGGCTCCTACTTTGTGAAAAAAAACATTCACAGGACATCATCTCTGGTAAGCAGGACTTTTTGTGCTTTTCAGACTTTAATGTACAAATAAATCACCTAGGAACTTAGTGAAATGTAGATTCTAACTTAGTTAGGTGGAGTGGGGCCTGAAACTGCATTTCTGATGAGCTCCTTAGAGGCCAATGGTGCTCTCAGAGGACCATTTTGAATAGCAGGGCTCTTGAGCTTTTCTCTTTACCGTTATTATCTTGAATGAATACTTGCAAAAGAAAGATAATGGTAGTCATAAAATCCCAGTCCCTCAATGACTTCTCCACTCAGGGCAAATCAAACCTGATTCTAGTATTCTAGTCAGTTTTATTATTGCTTATAAAGTTTTATAATTGATTTATAACTTGTGGGAACACCTTAAATTCACATTCAAATGTTCTGTTCTTTTAACATCTCAAGCACTGATAGTTTCCAATTTACTTTTCTGTGAAAGGCAAATAGTTTCCCTTTTCCTTTTTAAAGGAATAGATCATGGAATTTAAAAGCTTAGACACTTTTAACAAGGACATATTTAATACAAGGTTATTGATTGAAAAGATGATTTCAGTATGATAGATATTATGAATTTAAAAAAGTCAACTCCTTTTTCTACCTTAGATTGTTTCACTGGTGTCTGACTGACCTTTAACATGGAATAAGAATTTTTATATTTACTTATGCTTTTGAATTATCATACACATTAAAAAAATAAAAAGAGTTCCTGTTTGTTAGATGGAGAATGAGTTTCTCCACCACTGCCTCTTCCTTTCATGTAAAGGGAGCTCCACTTGGATAAACCTTCTATCATCTCCCCCACACCTGACTCATTCCTCTTCAGGGGAGGATGAACACCCATTTAATTAACAACTTAAGATAAATTATCTTAAATCATTTAAAAATTTTGTAAAGTTTTGTTTTTAAATTTTATTTTGAGAGACAGCACGCACATAAGCTGGGGAGGGGCAGAGATAAGGAGAGAGAGAATCGTAAGCAGGTTCTGTGTCATCAGTGCAGAATCTGATGTGGGGCTTGAATTCACACACTATGAGATCATGACCTGAGCTGATATCAAGAGTTGGATGCTTAACCGACTGTGCTACCCAGTCACTCCTATCTTAAATAACTTAAGCCAAGCCCCTTTCCTCGTTTCTTCCTCCTTGTTAGCTAGCTTTCAGCAGACAGCATATAATCTGTTTTGTCCCTTAATGCAATGAGATTTACAGGATCATGGCCTCCTTCCTACTATACATATATAACTAGATGGATATTTGTCTAATCGTGGAGATCAGTATCAGAGAGTTCACTTGGCCAAATATATGGCTCATTTCCTCCAACCTTGGCTGATTGATAATAAATTTGACATTTTAATTTCCATATGCTGATTACTTTGACTCTTTTAATTGGTTCAGATTTGAGTGGAAAGAGAAGTCCATTTATTTTTGTTTAAATTTTTTTTAATGTTTTTATTTATTTTTGAGAGAAAGGAGAGAGACAGAGAGAGAGCGAGCAGGGAAGGGCAGAGAGAGAGGGAGACAGAATCCAAAGCAGGCTTCAGGCTCTGAGCTGTCAGCACAGATCCTGACATGGGGTTCAAACTCGCAAACTGTAAGATCATGACCTGAGCTGAAATTGGACGCTTGACCGCCCGAGCCATCCAGACACCCCCAGAGAGGTCCATTTAAAACAAAATCTTGTCATATTGTAATATTACTTTGTGCCTTTCATTTATATAAGGCATACATAAATAAAAACTTAGTACAAAATAAAAAATAGTTGCTTTGGAAAACAAAAACACCAACTTGAAAAGATATCTGCATGCCCATGTTCATTGCAGGATTATTTACAGTAGCCAAGAAATGGAAACAACCTAAGTGTCCATTGACAGATGGATAAATAAAATATGGTATGTATATACAATAGAATATTTTTCAGCCATAAAAAAGAATGAAATTTTGCCATTTGTGAGAACATGGATGGATGTTGGGGACATTATGCTAAGTTAAGTCAGACAGAGAAAGACAAAAACCCTATGATCTCACTTATGTGTGAAATCTTAAACAAACCAATAAAGCAAAGCTCACAGATATAGAAAACAGCTTGGTGGTTGTCAGACTTGGGAGTGGGGGATGGGCAAAATGGATGAAGGGAGACAAAACGTACAGATTTTCTGTTATAAAAAAAGTCATGAGGATATAATGTAAAGCATGGTGAGTATAGTTAATAATACTGTATTGCATATATGAAAGTTGCTAAAAGAATAGATCTTAAAAGTTCCCATCACGGGGCACCTGGATGGCGCAGTCGGTTAAGCGTCCGACTTCAGCCGGGTCACGATCTCGCGGTCCGTGAGTTCGAGCCCCGCGTCGGGCTCTGGGCTGATGGCTCGGAGCCTGGAGCCTGTTTCAGATTCTGTGTCTCCCTCTCTCTCTGCCCCTCCCCCGTTCATGCTCTGTCTCTCTCTGTCCCAAAAATAAATAAAAACATTAAAAAAAAAATTAAAAAAAAAAAAAAAAAAGTTCCCATCACAAGAAAAAACTTTGAGTAACTCTGTATTGTGAGAGATGTTAACTAGAATTACTGTGGTGATCATTTTGCAGTATACACAGATATAGAATCTTTATGTTGTTCACTGGAAACTGATATAAATTTGTATGTCAATTATACCTAAACAAAAAAAAAAATGTTATAGGACACAAATGAGAGATAACTTTTGCATAGGGGAGAATTAATGGGTCATTGAATTAGGTCTTAAGAATAGTTTTTAATAATTGTAAAAAGTGGTAATACAAACTCATAATATTTCAACAGAGATAATTATATGAGAAATTGAAGAAATATTAAAGAACTAGTTTAGAGAATGGTAGCCTGATTCAGCTAAAAGATAAATTATATGCAGGGTGTCTGTGTAAAGAGCAAATTATGGGAAAATAAAAAATTGCACTTAAATTATGAGGTGTCTTGAAAGTCTGCTAAAAAGTTTACTTTGAAGAACCACTGAAGATCTGAGTAAGAAAATATTTTGATCTGAGCAGTATTTGTAGGAAATAACTCTAGAAACTTTGGTTTGGCAGAAATAAAGCATGGGAGAGAAAAGACTCATTAGAAATAAAAATTAGAACAGGTAAAGAATAATTGGAGTCTGACCAAAGGCCATGGAAGTGGGAATATAAAAGAAGGAATGTTCATGAGAGACATTAAAGAAGTAAAATCTTTACTGCTTAGCAACTGATAGACTGGGGGATAAATGAGGAAAAATGATGACCCTAAATAAAATTTTATGTCTAGTGATGGGTGGGGCTGACATAAAATTAAAAAGAAATGAGGTTTCAGAAAGAATTTCAAGTTTAATGGAAAACATGATTTTAGTTTTGGATATGCTGAGTTTTCAGGGCTTTGGAGACATCTAAGATAATCTATAGAATGAAATCTGGATTTGAGCTGGTAGTCAATTGACACTTGAGACCTTTGGATTTTTGAGAATTATTTAGTGGTGGTGAAGCTGTAGGGGTAATCATTCATGCATGGAGAATGTATTAACAAAATATTAGAAAGAATTAGGAAATGATCTTTACTTTAGTGATTGGATTAGGAAAAGATATATCAGTATGGACTGTAGAAATGAGCTTTGCATACACATTTGCCTATATAATTATTGAGATTTGAAGTTGGTGTTTATTTAAGAGACTTCTGACTGTTACTCAAACTTTATGATTTACCAAATATTATGGGTAGATGGAAAAGACCACTTCTTAATATCTCAAGCAAAAACACTGAACTCATTGTTTGATAAGGATTTAAAAGCTAAACTTGGAGGGTTCAATTTCATTCCAAAAAGCAACAGCTGATTTCTTGAGTACTCACAGAATCCTGGTGGTAATCTGTAGTCAGGAGAACAGAAAATAAAAGAATGAAAGAGTAAGGAAAGCCTGTGTGAACTATGGAATACCCACAAAAGAAAAAAAATGCTAATTATTGAAGTTCAAGAAGAAGAGAGGGAGAAGGGGACAGAAACTTATTTAAAGAAATAATGGCTGACAACTTCCTAAATCTGGGGAGAGATTGAGATATCTTGAGTTTAAGAAGCTCATGGATCACCAAACAATGAAGGAAATGATCTGGCAGTCCTCTTCTGGGAATATATCCAAAGGAATTGGAATCAGGATCTCAAGGAGATATCTACATTCCCATGTTCCCTGTAGCATTATTCACAATAGTAAAAATATGGAAACAACCTAAGTGTCTATGGATAAATGGATAAAGAAGATGTCACACACACACACACTGGAATAGTATTCAGCTATGTGAACCAAGAAAATTCTGCTATTTGCAACAACATGGATGGACTTTGAGAGCAAAGTGACATAAGTCACAGAAAGACAAATACTGTGTGATATCATTTATATGTGGAATCCAAAAAAGCCAAACTCCTAGAAACTGACAGTAGATGGTGGTTGCCTGGATTTGGGGATTGGAGGAATTGGGGAGGTGTTGGTCAAAGGGTACAGACTTCCAGTTAAAAGATGAATAATTTATGGGGATCTAATGTACAGTGTGATAATTATAGTTAACAATACTGTATTATATACTTGCAACTTGGTAAAAGGGTATATCTTCAATGTTCTCCCAATAAAAGAAATAATAATTGTGATACGTGATGGAGTTGTTAGCAAGCACTACTTGTTGTCTTCATTCTGCAATGTTGCAACATATCAAATCAACATGTTGGAAACTCACACAAATTTAGATGTCAATTGTATAGCAATAAAGCTAGAGAAAAAAGTATAAATGGGAAGTGAGGAGGTAATTTTGGAGACAGGAAGGTATAAAAGTGAAATGGAGACTGAATTTAAAGGGAGAGAAATCTGGGGAAAAATTTAACTTTCTAGGATGCAAAAGTAAACAAAATAAATTTGAAAGGAACACACATACACTCTTCAAAAGGCCATCTAATAAAGGAAGTGAAGAGAGGTTTCTCTTGAAATAAGAGTCTTGTGAGCTACTCGAAGCCACCAATCATGTTTATCAAACAGAGAGACAGAAGCTGTGTCCATGCACCTCCACACAAGGCTACAAAAAAAATTGATGAGAATCAAAATATTTAAGCTGATAAACATTCCTTCTTCCCCAACAAGCCTCTCTAAAGCAAAAAGATCCTGTGACACAAAATACTAAGTTGAATTAAATATGTTCAAACAAGCATTTGGGGATATAAAAGCAACCAGAATTTAACCTTGAGTCAACATTTAAAAACTAAGAAGAAAAATGGACAGAAACTGGAAAAAATTAAACAGATATTTTGTACTCTGGAAAGAAATAGGAGAAAAAATCATAAACATTTGAAGACTAAATAAATTATAGCTGTTCAAAGAAAAATATATGCCATTGAAAATATAATAATGACTTAAAAAAACACAACAAAACCTTACCAAGACCATGTTGGCTCACTCTTGTTCTACAGAGTGCTCAAGAAAAGACTCACCCTCTGCAATATATAGGCCCATTGGTTCTTTGCTCATGTGAAGGAAGAGCAGTCATCATGTGGAGTTCTCAGTTCCACACTCTCAAAAGATGATGGCTTACTAGGACCATATAAAATGACTTTGCTGTTGCCTTTGCCTCTGTTGCCAAAAACTATCCTCATCTTCAGGGTCAAAGGGAAAGAAAATACTCAGGCACTACTATGGATTAGTCAAGAATGAACCCAGCACAAACCTATGGTTCATAAGCCCAATGAAGCTATGGGGAACCTTTAACCCTAACAATACTTATTTCAGACTCTCTGGAGAAGGAACTTATAAATATTAGCAGTGTACAGTATATCCTATTAATTAGTTAATATTCATAAATATTCTGTTCCCCAACAGTAGAATATGTAAGGAAAAAATACTAAGATAGACACAGTATTGTGGGCTATCACGCATGTCCCCACAAATATTAAATTATTCAAATCATAAAAAGTATATTATTTGAACATAGTAAAATTAAATTAGAAATCAGTAATAAAAAGATACATAGAAACTATAAAATTTGGAAATTAAAATACATAAATTTGAAAAAGCCATGGGCAGAGAAGAAACAACAGAAATTTTAAACCATTTTAAGCTGAATGAGAAATCAATCTGTGCAATGCAGCTAAAGACTGCTTATATAGGAGTTTATAGCACTAAATACTTAAAATCAAAGGAAGATCTCAAGACAATAATATAAACTTCCATCTTAAGAAATGAGATAAAGAAAAAAAAAATAGACTCTAAAGTAATCATAAGAGAGGAAACAATGAAGATCAGATATCAATGAATAGGAAACAAAAACAACAGGAAAAATTGAAGAAACAAAAATTTGTGTCTTTGGGAAGATTAACGAATATGATAAATGACTGTTACAACTAATGAGAAAAAAACCATCAATGAGAGAGAAGACATTAATGCAGATTCTACAATTTTATGAAAATGGAAATGAGGACATAAGAATTATCTTATGAAAGTAAATTTTATTATATTTTTTATTATTTGTGAAAGTAAATTTGACATTTTGTATAAAACGGACAAATTTTTTGAAGGATAGAAACTATCAAATCTTAAGAAGAAATAGCTTGAAAAACCACATATCAATTAAAGAAGATACATATGTAGTTAAAAAGCCTCAAGCAAAAAAAATTCCAGGCCTAGGTGTCTCAATTGTTAATTCTTCTAAAAGTTTAAGGAAATAGTACAAATACTGCATGATTCGTTTATATGAGATACTAAAATGGTCAAATTATAGAAGCAGAAAATAGAAAGTGGTAGCCAAGGGACTGGAGGAGGGGGAAATGGGGAGTTTTTGTTTCAGGTAGTTATACAAAATGAAGAAGTTCTAGAAATCTTCTGTACAACATAGGGCCTATAATTAACAATACAGTATAGTGCACTTAAAATTGTAAGAGAATAATCTCATGTTAAGTGCTCTTGCTCCCAGAGCAAAACTATACCCACCCCCACCAAAAAAAAAATCCCAAAGGAACAAAAGAAAACTTTTAGAAGTGGTAGATATGTTTATTACCTTAAGTCTGGTGATGGTATCACAGTGTCATGCATATATCCAAATTCCTCAAATTATATACATTAAACCTGTGCAGTTAAAACATTTTTTTTTATTCTTTATTTTTGAGAGAGAGAGAGAGAGAGAGAGAGCGCCAGACAGAGTGTGAGGCGGGGAGGAACAGAGAGAGAGGGAGACACAGAATCAGATGCAGGATCCAGGCTCTGAGCTGTCAGCACAAAGCTTGATGCTGGGCAGGAACTCTTGAACCACAAGATCATGACCTCAACCTAAGTCAGATGCTTAGCTGACTGAGCTACCCAGGAGTCCCAAAGCTGTGCAGTTTTAAAAATATCAATTATACCTCAATAAAGCTGTATAAAACCAAGAAGTCTATTGTATGTCTGTATACTAGCATTGAAAAATTGGAAATAGAAATTAAAAGAAATACTATATACAAAAGCAACAAATAGAGAAAAGTTTGAAAACTATATGAAAACTAAAGCTTTTTATCAGCTTCAGATAGTTAGAACCTACAGGAGCCCCACAAAGATATGAGATTCCAAAAAGACAGCAAGCAATTAAGCCTTATATAACATCCTGAGCTAAGGAAAGGGAGAGGGGGTCTGGGAGCTTCAAAAGATAAGAAGGCAGATAACAGGAAGATGGGACAAGGAAATATTTGGTAAAGAAAATTTGCCCTGCCACACAGGGCTACTCCAAGGAACAAATCAAAGCACAGCCAGTGGAAGTTCCACAATATAACTACCAGTAGGGTAATGAAATAACCAAAATCACAACAGAGAGCAAGTGACAATCTCTGGAAAAATGCCTCCTGAAGGGACAGGCCCTGGACAGTGTATGACTCTTCTTGAATATAGCAGTGTTTGCAGGTGCAGAGCACACAACAAGCTTTTAAAACGCATAAGGGACATGAGGCGCCTGGCTGGCTCAGTTGGTTGAGCATCCGACACTGGCTGAGGTCATGATTTTGCAGTTCATGAGTTCGAGCCCCGCGTTGGGCTCTGTGCTGACAGAGCAGAGCCTGGAGCCTGCTTCAGATTCTGTGTCTCCCTCTCTCTCTGCCCCTCCCTCACTCATGCTCTGTCTTTTTCTGTCTCTCAAAAATGAATAATAAACTTAAAAAATTTTTTTTAAATGCATAAGGGACAGAAAACTAGCCAAAATGATGAAACAGAAGAATTCTCCTCAAAAGAAATTCCAGGAAGTAGTGACAGCTAACGAGTTGATCAAAACTGATTTAAGCAATATAATGGAACACGAATTTAAAATAATAGTCATAAATTAATTGCTGGGCTTGAAAACAGCATAGAGGACAGCAGAGAATCTATTGTTACAGAGATCAAGGGACTAGAAAATAGTCATGATGAATTAAAAAATAGTATAAATAAGGCGCAAAATAGAATGGAGGCTGCCACAGCATGGATTGAAGAGGCAGAGGAGACAGTAGGTGAATTAGAAGATAAATTATGGAAAAAGAGGAAGCTGAGAAAAAGAGAGATAAAAAAAAATCCAGGAGTACGAGGAAAGAATTAGAGAACTAAGTGATGCAATCAAATGGAACAATATCCATTTCACAGAAATTCCAGAAGAAGAAGAGAAAGAGAAAGGGGCTAAAGGTGTACTTGAACAAATCATAGCTGAGAACTTCCCTGATTTGGGGAAGGAAACAGGCATTGAAATCCAAGAGGCACAGAGAACTACCTTCAGACGTAACTTGAATAGATCTTCTACATGACATTTCATAGTGAAACTGGCAAAATACAAGGGTAAACAGAGAATTCTGAAATCAGCTCGGGATAAGTGGGCCTTAACATACAAAGGTAGGCACATAAGGGTAGTAGCAGACCTACATACTGAAACTTGGCAGGCCAGGAAGGAATGGCAAGAAATCTTCAATGTAATGAACAGAAAAAATATGCAGCCAACAATCCTTTATCCAGCAAGTCTGTCATTCAGAATAGAAGGAGAGATAAAGGTTTCCCCAAACAAACAAAAACTGAAGGAATTCATCACCACTAAACCAGCCCTACAAGAGATCCTAAGGGGGATTCTGTGAGTGAAATGTTGCAAGGACCACAAAGTACCAGAGACATCACTACAAGCATGAAACCTACAGACATCACAATGACTCTAAACCCATATCTTTCTATAATAACACTGAATGTAAATGGACTAAATGCTCCAACCAAAAGACATAGGGTATCAGAATGGATAAAAAAGCAAGACCCATCTATTTGCTGTCTACAAGAGACTCATTTTAGACCTGAGGACACCTTCATATTTAAAGTGAGGGGACGGAGAACTATCTATCATGCTACTGGAAGTCAAAAGAAAGCAGGAGTATCCATACTTATATCACACAAACTAGACTTTAAACTAAAGGCCGTAACAAGAGATGAAGAAGGGCATTATGTAATAATTACAAGGTCTATCCATCAGGAAGAGCTAACAATTATAAATGTCTATGCACCAAATTCAGTGGCACCCAAATATATGAAATAATTAATCACAAACATAATAACCTTATTAATAAGAATGCGGTAATTGTAGGGGACTTTAATACTCCACTTACAACAATGGATAGATCACTAGACAGAGAATAAGTGATCACTAGACAGAGAATCATTCAGAGAAACAAGGCCCCTGAGTGATACATTGGATCAGATGGACTTTAACAGATATATTTAGAACTCTGCATCCCAAAGCAATAGAATATACTTTCTTCTCAAGTGCACATGGAACATTCTCCAAGATAGATCACATGTTGGGTCACAAAACAGCCCTCAATAAGTATAAAAGAATTGAGATCCTACCATGCACACTTTCAGACCACAATGCTATGAAACTTGAAACCAACCACAGGAAAAAGTCTGGAAAACCTCCAAAAGCATGGAAGTTAAAGAGCATGAATGGGTCAACCAGGCAATTAGAGAAGAAATGAAAACATATACAGAAACAAATGAAAATACAACAATCCAAATGCTTTGGGATGCAGTGAAGGCAGTCCTGAGAAGAAAATGCATTGTAATCCAGACCTATCTAAGAAACAAGAAAAATCCCCAATACAAAATCTAACAGCACACCTAAAGGAACAGAAAACAGAACAGCAAACATACCCCAAACCCAGCAGAAGAAGAGATACAATAAAGATCAGAGCAGAAATAAACAATATAGGATCTAAAAAAACAGTAGAGCAGATCAATGAAACCAAGAGTTGGTTTTTTGAAAAAATAAACAAAATTGATACACCTCTAGCCAGGCTTCTCAAAAAGAAAAGAGAGAGGACAAAAATAGATAAAATCATGAATGAAAATGGAATTATTACAACCAATCCCTCAGAAATACAAGCAATTATTAGGGAATACTATGAAAAACTATATGCCAACAAACTGGACAACCTGGAAGAAATGGACAAGTTCCTAAACATGCACACACTTCTAAAACTCAAACAGGAAGAAATACAAATTCAACAGGCCCATAACTATTAAAGAAATTGAATCAGTTATCAAAAATTCCACAACAAATAAGAGTCCAGGACCAGATGGCTTCCCAGGGGAGTTCTACCAGACGTTTAAAGCAGAGATAATACCTATCCTTCTCAAGCTATTCCAAGAAATAGAAAGGGAAGGAAAACTTCCAGACTCATTCTATGAAGCCAGTATTATTTTGTTTCCCAGAGAAGACAGAGACCCAGAAAAAAAAGAGAACAATAGGCCAATATCCCTGGTGAATATGTATGCAAAAATTCTCAAAAAGATACTAGCAAATTGAATTCAACAGGATATAAAAAGAATTATTCACCATGATCAAAGGGGTTTCATTCCTGGGCTACAGGGCTAGTTCAACATTCACAAATCAATCAACATGATACATCACATTAATAAAAGAAAAGATAACCATATCATCCTGTCAATAGATGCAGAAAAAACATTTGACAAAATTCAGCATCCTTTTTTAGTAAAAGCCCTCAAGAAAGTCGGGATAGAAGGAATATTTTTAAACATAAAAGCCATTTATGAAAAGCCCACAGCCAATATCATCCTAAATGGGGAAAAACTGAGAGCTTTCCCCCTGAGATCAGGAACAAGGCAGGGATGTCCACTCTCACCACTGTTGTTTAACATAGTGTTGGGAGTTCTAGCATCAGCAATCAGACAACAAAAGGAAATCAAAGGCATCAAAATTGGCAAAGATGAAGTCAAGCTTTCACATGTTGCAGATGACATGATGCTCTACATGGAAAACCCGACAGACTCCACCAGAGTCTGCTAGAAGTGATACATGAATGCAGCAAAGTTGCAGGATACAAAATAAATGTACATAAAACAGCTGCATTTTTATACACCAATTATGAAGCAACAAAAAGATAAATAAAGAAACTGATCCCATTCACAATTGCACCAAGAATCATAAAATACCTAGGAGTAAACCTAACCAAAGATGTAAAAGATCTGTATGCTGAAAACTATAGAAAGCTTATGAAGGAAATTGAAGAAGATACAAAGTAATGGAAAAATATTCCATGCTCATGGATTGGAAGAATAAATATTGCTAAAATGTCAATACTACCCAAATAAATCTACACATTCAATGCAATCCCAGTCAAAATTGCACCAGCATTCTTTTCAAAGCTAGAAGAAGCAATCCTAAAATTTGTATGGAAACACAAAAGACCCTGAATAGCCAAAGTAATATTGAAGAAGAAAACCAAAGCAGGAGGCATCACAATCCCAGACTTTAGCCTCTACTACAAAGCTGTAATCATCAAGACAGCATGGTATTGGCACAAAAACAGACACATAGACCAATGGAATAGAATAGAGACTCCAGAATTGGACCCACAAATGTATGGCCAACTAATCTTTGACAAAGCAGGAAAGAATATCCAATGGAAAGAAGACAATCTCTTTAACAAATGGTACTGGGAGAACTGGACAGCAACATGCAGAAGAATGAAATGAGATCACTTTCTTACACCATTCACAAAAATAAACTCAAAATGGATAAAGAACCTGAATGTGAGACAGGAAACCATCAAACCCTAGAGGAGAAAGCAGGAAAAAAACCTCTCTGACCTTAGCCACAGCAATTTCTTAACTCAACACATCTCCAAAAGAAGGGAATTAAAAGCAAAAATGAACTATTGGGATCTCATGAAGATAAAAAGCTTCTGCATTGCAAAGGAAACAATCAACAAAACTAAAAGCAACCGACCGAATGGGAAAAGAAATTTGCAAATGACATATCAGACAAAGGGCTAGTATCCAAAATCTATACAGAACTCACCAAACTCCACACCTGAAAAACAAATAATCCAGTAAAGAAATGGGCAGAAAACATGAATAGACACTTCTCTAAAGAAGACCTCCAGATGGCCAACAGGCACATGAAAAGATGTTCAACATCACTCCTCATCAGGGAAATACAAATCAAAACCACACTCAGATACCACCTCACGCCAGTTAGAGTGGCTAAAATGAACAAATCAGGATACTATAGATGCTGGAGAGTATGTGGAGAAATGGGAACTCTCTTGCACTGTTGGTGGGAATGCAAACTGGTGCAGCCACTCTGGAAAACAGTGTGGAGGTTCCTCAAAAAATTAAAAATAGATCTACCCTATGACCCAGCAATAGCACTGCTAGGAATTTACCCAAGGGATACAGGAGTGCTGATCCATAGGGGCACTTGTACCTCAATGTTTATAGCAGCACTTTCAACAATATCCAAATTATGGAAAGAGCCTAAATGTCCATCAACTGACGAATGGATAAAGAAGATGTGGTTTATATATACAATGGAATACTACTTGGCAATGAGAAAGAATGAAATCTGGCCCTTTGTAGCAACGTGGATGGAACTGGAGAGTGTTATGCTAAGTGAAGTAAGTCAGGCAGAGAAAGACAGATACATATGTTTTCACTGACATGTGGATCTTGAGAAACTCAACAGAAGACCAGAGCGGAGGGGAAGGGGGGAAAAAAAAGTTACAGAGAGGGAAGGAGGCAAACCATAAGGGACTCTTAAATACTGAGAACAAACTGAGGGTTGATGAGGGGTGGAGGAGAGGGGAAAGTGGGTGATGGTCATTGAGGAGGGCGCCTGTTGGGGTGAGAACTAGATGTTGTATGGAAACCAATTTGACAATAAATTATATTTAATGTAAAAAAAAAAAGAAAAAAAGAAAATATTTACTGAGTCAAAAAAATTTAAAAAAACTAAAGAACATTGTTAAAAGATATTAAAGAAGACCTAAGTAAATACAGAAGTATATTAATGTATTGGTAAATTCAATATTATGAGGATATCAATTCACCCTAAATTGTTTTAAAGTTTTTAGAAATTCTATTTAAAGTTCCAGCAGTCTTCACTGCAAAAATTGAGAAGCAGATTCTAAAAGTTACATGGAAATGCAAAGATAATAAAGTAGCTAAAATAATTTTGAAAAAGAAGACCAAAGTTAACAGTTATGCCATCTGATTTCAATGGTTATTAAAAATTTGTGTTTGTCATAACAGGTTTATATTGATATAAAAATAGACATATAGACCACACATACATTATCAATTGGTTTTTTGGCAAAGGTTGTCACATCCAGTTGAGTAGGAGAAAAATTTATAGCAAATGATGTTAGATCAGTCATAGCAACACAAACCAAAGCCCAACCCTTACTTCACACTACATCCAAAAATTAACTCAATATGAATAATAGATCTAAATACAAGAAATAAACCTTTTAAAAGAAAGAAAATTTAGTGACCCTGAATTTGACAAAGATTTCTTAAGTAGATCCCAAAAGGTACAAAGTACAATAGAAAAATTCCTAATTTGAATTTCATCCAAGTTAAAAAAAATGCTCGTTCAATCATTGCCATTACAAAAAAGAAAATACAAGTCATTGACTGGAAGAAAATGTTTGTAAACATATATCTGATTAAAGTTTTCTTTCTAAAATATGTAAAGAACTTGTAAATTCAATAAAAACAATACACACAACCCAATTAATAATGGGCAAAAATTTGAACAGATACTTTAGCAAAGAATATGTATGGATGTAAATAAGTACATAAAAATTTTCCAGATCTTTAGTCATTAGAAAATGCAAATTAAAACCACAGTGAGTCACCACTACATCATTAGGGGAATCGCCAAAATTAAAAGTTGGGACCATGCCAAGTGTTGGTGAGGATAGAAAGCACCTGGAACTTTCTTACACTGCTGAAAGGAATATAAAATATTACAATCACTTTGGAAAATGGTTTATAGTTTCTTAAACAGTTAAGGATATGCCTAATGTATATCCTAGTCATCCCCCCTAATTGTATACTAAAGAAAAATGAAACATACGTCTATACAAAGATGAATACACCATTATTCATAGACGCTTTATTTTTAGTGGCCTCATACTGAAGCAACCTAAATATCTATTAACAAATGAATAGATAAATTGTGGTATATCCATGTGATGAAATACTACTCAATAATAAAGAGAAGTACTGATTTAAGCAGCAAGGATGAATCTCAAAATAATTATGCTCTATGAAACAAAGCAGAGGAAAAAAATGGGACATAAATATATTTATGTTTATATAAAATTTTGGGAAATACAAACTAACCTATAGGGACAGCAGATGTATAGGTGCCTGAGGAGGGAGGAGGGTTTAAAGTTCTGGGGCAGATTAACGAATTCATTACTTTTATTTACAGTATGGTTTCACAGATATATGGATAAGTCAAAACTTTTTGAATTGAACCTTAAATATATGTGTGGTTTATTATACTTCCCTTATTCTTTAATACAACTATAAAATATGTGATTCACCACATGAATAATTTATTATTATGAGTTCTTCAGTTTATACATTAGATTATAGAACTTTTTAAAACTTAACTCTGATTCCAATTGAGTGAAAGGTATAAGGAATTCCACAAAATTCACATTGTACTGAATCAATATTTAATTTGTTTTATTCATTCATAAACTACGTGTAATATTTAATGGTTATTTCCATACTGTCATATGTCACAGGAATTAGAATAATTTCAATAAATTTAGAACAGATTATTTGATAAGTAAATATTTTATTTTATCAAGAAATATTCCCTTAAAATGAATGAACAACTAGGTTGAGTTATTGCTTTTGGAATTTGGAAGGAGCACCTGCTGCCTTATTTATTTATTTTCTCCAAAGAGAAGCCAGTCTCAATTCATTAGAAGGAGATTCCTCATGACAAGGGAATCTTAAAGTTCTGGGTACAGAAAGGATAATTTTTCAAAGGACACTAAGTCTTAGGGCACGTGGGTGGCTCAGTGGGTTAAGTGTCCGACTCTTGGTTTCCACTCAGGTCATGATCTCATGGTTTGTGGATCCAGCCCTGTGTTTGGCTCTGCACTGACAGTGAGCGCCTGCTTGGGATTCTCTCTCTCCCTCTCTCTCGGTCCCTCCCTCTCCCTCTCAAAAATTAACTTAAAAATAAAAGAATGAATTCTGATATTTGAAGATATTTTTATTGTTGTATTTTCTCATAGGTAAATTTATTTTGTACATAACCTGAACATTCTTGTGTTAATATATCTTTCTCATGAATAACAAAACTGTTTTCCCCTCTATTAATGTATTTTAGAGCCAATTCTATTAAAAAAAATTTTTTTATGAACTGCCTATTTCTCCTTTCTGCCTTCTAATCTTTCTCCTCCTTTCCCCTTTCCTTTCTTTCTTTTCCTTCTGATATTTCTTCAGTGTGTGACAATGGGGAGATTAGACAAAGGCTACAATATTGGATGTTTTATGATTACAAAAAGCAAATACTCAGCTGCACTATATTGATGCTGGAAGACAACACTAATAAAACGTTACCTCCACACAGTGTTGATCTGCTTTTTCTGATGGGCATAAAAGTCCTTTAACTTTGAGGCAACTTTAAGGCATTAAAAACTCACAAACAAAATAAAAATTATCAGACTGCTACACAGCACAGTTCTACATAGCAGGCGATAATATTGGAAAACAATCCAAGTCACAATGTGAGAGTGATAATACTTACGCCTCTCTGGACATTTCTTACTCTGTATCCTGGGAAGAAGTTGAAATACTGGACTCTGTTAAAAAATAGGTAATTACCAATCTTATTTTCACCTCTGAATGGGCCACATCTGCAGAGGATTTCAATTACTAGGATCTGGAGTTTAAAGGAGAACTGATGTCATTAACTGGTCCCCCTCAAGTCACTAAATAAATTCTGCTCACATTCCTGGTTTCTATTTTGCTCTGCAAATGGCATGGTCATCTGCTTTAAACTTTAAAAAAACATCAGAAAGAACATTGGTCCTACGTGGCTCTCTGAATTTGGTCAGGGTCCATCTGGTATAATTTGCAAATGGATAGGTTTCCACATATTGGCTATAATACTTGTGAAAGCCAACCTGTAGATGATTTTACAATCTGCAGATGGGAAATACAATTATTGCCACCTGTTCTTCTCTACAGCACAATTCTTAATGAAATATTTCTCTGAATACTTGAGACTTTTTAGAAACTTTTATTTGATGGTTATTTGCTTAACTGTACCATTGTTTGTATTCCAAGAGAACTATTTCATTAATAACAAACAAATGAGTATTCTACCATTTTCAGTAATCAGGTCAATTCAAATATTTCTTTTTAAAATAATTGCAGTAGTATGTCCTCAGCTTATTTAAAACTTAGATAAAAAACAATTTGGTAACTATAGAATTCTCTTTGTTAATATAAACTCTATTTAAAAAATTCCTAGAACAACTGATAATTTATTTAGGATTGCAATTAAGTAAATATTGTAATGACACTTAGTGAAAGTGCAATTTATACCAAAATTGTCGATATTGCTGGTATCAGCATAATTCACTCAACACTTTTACCTGTGTATATCAGAACATGTTTCAAACTTTAAAAAAGGATGTAGAACACCATATATAGAAATAATATTCAAAAGCTCTGTACATAAAATAGATGAGTGAAACAGGTTTATTTGCCCGGGGTCTTCTCAAGTCACACTTTCCATTCCACCTGGAGGCAACACCACGCTACTCCTAGTGTTCAGTGTGGTCTTACTTTAAAATTACGGCACAAGATCAGGGTGAGAGATGGAGATTATTCCATCATGTTGTATAGTGGCAATTAAGTGTAGTGCTTTAGAGCATGAAATCCTCAAGTCACCTTTTCAGTATCCCCCTGAGTACCAGGAATGTTGTGAGAAATATAGAGACCCTGGCCAAGTACCTTAGGGATTACATTATATATGTGAGTCTGGGATGGTGTGAGAGACATCACTGTATTTCCAAGTATTCCACTGTATTTCCAGCTCCCAGGGCACAAGACAGCAGTGTTTGTTAGGGAAGCAGGCGGCAAGGTTGAAGTCATAGAGAAGTCCCTATCCAAACTGCTCAATCTTGGATAGAGTGAACTATTCCAGATATTAAGGTAATTTATAGAGAGTTAAAATATTTAAATAGACAATACTAAAATTTCTGCTCATCTGGCATATGAAGAATCAATCTGCTTTCAGCTTAATCTGATGAAATAAAAAAGATATGATCATGCATGCAGTAAAGTTTATGAAGCAGTTCATACTTAATTGTACCAGAAAACTTTCTAAATGCCTTATAGCAGCAGATAAACTGGGGCTTGCCTTAGAATTCCAAATGATCAGGGAAGTTTTTCCTGTGACAATTCATAGTAATAGGAAAGTACCTCAGTTTGTGAGGTCATAGATCCACCGGTTTTAATTTTTGCAATCATTAAATCATTTACCATTAAAATGGCAAAATAATCCAGTAACAAAAGCCCACAGATGAGAGTATGAACAATTTACTATACCTTTTCCACTATTTAAAAAAGGTTTTATTTTTAATGTTTATTTATATTTGAGAGAGAGCAAGAGAGCAAGCAGGGGAGGGGCAGAGAGAGACAGATGGAGACAGAATCTGCAGTGGGCCTCAGGCTCTGAGCTGTCAGCACAGAGCCCTGTGCGAGGCTCCAACCCAGGAACCGTGAGATCATGACCTGAGTCAAAGTTGGATGCTTAACCAACTGAGCCACCCAGGCACGCCTCCACTATTCATCTTACATATTTACCTTTTCCACTGTTGATCTTACATTTTTATTTTCTTGAATCCCCATTTCTATTCCTGGCTGGGATCATATTTTTATTCCACGTTTTGCTTTCAGATTGTGATTTAGGGTAAACAAACAAACAACAGTTGCCATTTTGATGAGATTGAAATATTTTAAATTTCTTGGTAAGTTGTTTTGGAACTCACAAATGCATAAGGATTCCTTTCCTTCTGGCCAACAGAATGCCTGTTCAGTTCTTTCTCTGCTGCTGGAAAAAGCAGAAGGTATAGATAAACTAAAGAACACTGAGTGCCTTCCATTCCCCACCACATTCTCTCATACCATTCTTGCCCCTGTTGCGATGTTAACTGTTCCAGACAATTGAGGGAGGCAGGACAGATCTTGATTTTTGCCTCGGTATTCTTCAAGCAGTGCTTCAGATCATTTGGCATGCAACATACACCTTGCAGCAGTCACATTACTGCACTGTGAATATTCAGGCAGCTGAAAACAATGCCTTTTGGGGGACTGTAATAAACATTGTAGTAAGTCACCTGCAGTTCTAGTCAATTAAGTTTCCTGAAATCTTTCTGTATTGTGTTTTCCACTGTGAATCATATCTTACACTGTCACAAAGTTATGTAGTACACTTTCAAATCTCTGAATAACCACTGAACAAAACTGCAGGGTTCCTTGTTATGAATCACAAAACTGATTTCTTGCCTGAGGATAGCACTCCTTATGAGGTAAGACATGTTGTTAAATAATATTGAAACTGTGAGGTGACTAATGATGGGGAGGATTTGCTATTTTATGTTTTCATGCAGGATTCCTTTTTGTTTGTTTATTTGTAAGGATTATAGTTTTATTATTCTAAATTTGAATATTTTTATGTAAAGATACAAAAAACTGTATGATGACTGTAATACTTAAGAAAGGCATACCATCAAAACTTTAGATCATACCAGTATTAAAAGATGAACTTCTGTTTTTTTAACAATCTCAAAAAATTCAGGGTAGCTAAGAATATCAGATATTTATATTGGCATATATCACTACCAACAGATATGTTATAATAGAAAATGATCAAAAAACTTCCCATTCACTCAATCATATATTAATTCAGTAACTATTTACAATATATGATGGTCGTAGTATTAAAATTGAGACAAAGTATTGATAAGGTCATGGTAGTGAATTTTGAAGGAGGAAAATGCAATGAATGATAAAGCAGTCAACTGTGTTTCTTGTTAAAATTTTTTTTTCATGTTTGTTTATTTTTGAGAGAGAGAGACACACACAGAGTGGGAGCAGGGGAAGGGCAGAGAGAAAGGGAGACACAGAATCCTAAGCAGGCTCCAGGCTTGGAGCTGACAGCACAGATCCCCATGCAGGGCTTGAACCCATGAACTGTGAGATCATGAACCACGGGGGAGGGGAATTTCCTGGTCACATTATAGGACTATTGGTGTAAAAAACTGAAGATAAACCCAAAGCATCCAGTTTGGTACTAATGGGATTCAGTTGATTTTAGAATTCAGAACTACAAAGTTCATAAAATAGAAAGAAAAAACCCAAATTGCTTGTCAGAATTATGAAATCAGAAATGCCTTGAATATTCTCTTATCTTTAGGAAAATCACACCTAAGCAATTCTAGAGATAGGAGTTTCTGATTCTTTAAAAATAATCAAGGGGGTGCCTGGGTGGTTCCGTCAAACATCCGACTTAGGCCCCAGTCATGATCCTGGCTTCATGGGTTCAAGTCCCACGTCTGGCTCTGTGCTGACAGCTGGGAGCCTGGAGCCTGCTTCAGATTCTCTCTCTCTCTCTCTCTCTCTCTCTCTCTCTCTGCCCCTCCTCTGCTTGCACTCTTTCTCTCTGTCTCTCAAAAATAAATAAACATTAAAAAATTTTTAAATTAATCCAAGAAGTGATGGAGTGCTTGGGTGGCTCAGTCAGTTGAACATCCGACTGTTTATTTCAACTCAGGTCATGATCCCAGGGCTGTGGGATTGAGTACTGTGTTGGGCTCCATGCTGAACTCTCTCTCTTAATAAATGAATAAATAAAAATAATAAAAAAAATCCAGAAAATAAGATTTCACAGATTCTTTTACAGTCTACTTCTTAATTCACAAACACTATTTTCCAGTAAAGTTAACATTAATTGTTTCATCTCGATGATTAAGCCTTTTTTTTTTTACTCCTAACAAAAATAGAAAATAGTTGCTCAATATCTATAGTTGGAAAATATTAGATTTGAAACAAACCATTTTATCTCTGAGGTAACTGAATAGATAGAATAGGTGACTTTTCTAAATTTGCATAGAAAATTATGGACAAAGAGATGATTGAATACAGATGTGCTAGTCTATTTTTTTTTTTAATGTTTCTTTATTTTCAAGAGAGAGAAAGACTGAGCGCAAGGGGGGGAGGAGCAGAGAGACAGGGAGACACAGAATCTGAAGCAGGCGCCAGGATCCGAGCTGTCAGCACAGATCCCGACGTGGACCTCAGACCCACAAACCATGAGATCATGACCTGAGCCGAAGTTGGACGGTTTACCAACTGAGCCACCCAAATGCCACTGTGCTACGCTATTAATATAATTTTTATTATTTCAGAGCCTTCCCTATGAATTAGCTAAGTCAGGTAATATTAAGCAGATGAGAAACAAGGTCAAAATGAACAACTCTGAGCTTATCCTATGCTACATGTTTCTGATGATCTACTGCAGGAAGTAAAAGAAACCAAGCCCATTATTATATACAACAAAATTATATAGCATATATAATATACCACATCCCTTAGCTAAAGTAATCTTTCAATCAGCAAAGAAGCTTATTTGAAGCTACCCCTGGTTACTCTAGTAGGTATTTAAATAGCATATGACTCCTTTTCAGCATTTGGTTGTGGCTGGGGAAAAAAAAAGTATATAGTTCTTGAGAATTGCTTCTAATAATTGTATAGTTTTAAAATCATATTTTAGACATACCTTCAAAATGATTAATATGACAATATCCCTGGCCCATATGCACTATGAATTCTATATGTTAAAGGTCATATGACTTCTTATGGTAGAAATCAAACCCAGCTAATTTGACATTATTCCGTGGTTTTTGGACAGTGTCAACTTTGTGATAAAAATGAGCAAACGATTTTTACAAACAATATACAAATGTTCATCTTTGACTTTTATGTCCTTAGTAAAGTATAAGTAAAATGCTTTAGGTGGGCACTGAGATGCAAATCCACTTAGCAGCTATGAGCTGCTGTTATAAGCTATGACTTCAGTTGCAATTTGGAAAGTTCCTTGGCTACCTCTCTTCAGACTTCCATCATAAAGCATTTATTTTTTCAACCGACAAGAATTAGTCTTTAAACCTGGCCATTTTTTTGGAAGGTTTTAAATTCTCAAGGGCCAAAATAGCTTCTTGCACAACTACTTTGTACCTAAGGAATTAAATGGAAGCCATCATACATGAAGAAGCCTAGGAATTTGTGAATTGCTCACAACTGAGGCTGAAGTATCAGTATTGCAGTAGAGGTTTGAGAGGGTGTTGAAAGCCTTCTAAGGCATTTTGAGAAATTCTCTGAATTATGAGGAATAGGCTTGCTTATGCTGCGTTCAAATAAAAGTCCAGGGGTGCCTGGGTCCCTCGGTTGGTTAAGCATCTGACTTCGGCTCAGGTCATGATCTTTGGGTTCATGAATTTGAGCCCTGCATCGGGCTCTGTGCTGACAGCTTGGAGCCTGGAGCCTGCTTTGAGTTCTGTGTCTCCCTCTCTCTGCCCTTCCCGTGTTCACACTCTCTCTCAAAATAAATAAACATTAAAAAAATTTAAAAAAAGTCCAAACCTTAATGCCTGCATAAAAAAAAAAAGATTTATTTCTTACTCCTGCAAAGTCTAACAAAGAAGGACACTGGCCTTTCTCTATTCTGCAGACAGATCATCTGGAACACATAGCCTCCACAGCCACCATAGTAGGATAGGAAAACATTGTAAGATTGTTCAGGAGGTTTTTAGTCACCAGAACTGGAGGTAGCCTGCTTTACTTCTACTGTCATCTTATTGGCCATAACTAAGTCCCTGGCTCAATCTTACTGTGAAGGAAGTAGAGAAATATACTTTTGTGTGCCTCAGAAGAGATTACAACTAATGAACTCCTGTCATTGAGTCTGCCATCATGTCCTACAATAATATTCTTCCCTTAATTCACCTCCCAAATTGTGTCACAAAGCAGTATGCATTAAAACTTCAACGTATTTATGTAAATATATTCAGTGCCTTGACTTAGAGTACAGTGATTTACACTAGTTTTAGTATCTTTATGTATTCTGTGTACTTATAAAATAAACTTTATTGAGTTTTATTAAATCAGTCTCTTTTAAATCTCAAGTTCTCTGTTGCAAACACTCAGTTACATTCAATTCATGGTTGAACTCAAGGATGAATAGTATAATAATCAATATCCTGGGTTATTATTTAAGGATGGTAGAAAACTGACTAGTAAAACACTTACTAATTTCACCAGTTAGATACTACTTTATTTTTCTCATTCTTTTCATAGCTCTCGAATACACTTCTAGAATTGCTATTATATATTCTATCAAGATTGTAATAATCTCAGTCTTGCTATTTAATGATGTTATGCATGCATATAGTAAGTTTAATTGTTCAAATAAAATTTACAAGTCTAAAATCCTCAAGACTGAATTCAAAGATCTCCATCAAATGACCCTGATTTACCTCTTAAGCTATTTTCTTCACCATGCCCCCAATCTTCCATCCTAATGTCACTGTTTAAATGATCATTTTTCCTATGAGTATACTCAAGGTTTTCCCATGCCAAAGACTAAAAGGAGTGTGTACTGGAACCATAGAAAGACATAGAGATCGTCACTGTGTCATTCTCAGTTCCTTGATGTGTGGTGGATGGCAGTCTTAATTCGTCTTGACTCTAAGGAAATCACTAGGCAAAATCAAAGTTTGAGAACTCATGTCTGTATTCTGGACAGATTCTAATGTTACAGGGAGTAGATAGGGATTGGTCTTGGTAGAGGGTTCAGTTAGGTATGTATTATTGTTTGACAGGAGTTAGAGCATAATATGTTTACCACCATGGTAACCTTCTTTCTAGATCTCATATGTTGACCACTAATATTTCAGTAATATGTGGAAAATACCAACTGTCGCTTTTACTTTCTTCTATCATCATTAAATTTTTTTTTGTAGAGTAAGGTATTTTCAAAAGCTTACAATACAGTAAAGAGAATAATAAACCACCCTGTATTTACCATCCAGCTCTGTCAGAACCTAATAAAGTTTTCATTGATGGCCTCTTGTTTGGTTTTTAAATTTTTTTCTTGCTTTTGTTTGTCTTAAAAAAAAAGAAGAAATGAGTAATATAGACACAGCTGAATCCCCCTGTAAACCTTTTCTAATAACTTTCTCTTCATCTCCAGAAATAACCCCTAGTTTCAATATGATGTTTATCAAGTTAGGCCTCAATGGAGTAGGTGATACTAAACAAGGACTTTAAGTAAGTTTTTGTTGCTTTTGGATTTAAAAAGTTTATTCCAGCATATTTTCTTTTTCTTTAATTTTTTTTTCCTACACTGAGTGCACAGCTCAGCACAGGGCTCAATCCCACAATCCTGGGATCACGATCTGAGTTAAAATCAAGAGTAGGATGCTCCACTGACTGAACCACCTAGGCTCCCCCAGTATATTTTCTAAGGTATCTTACCTTACAGCAGAATCTCATGTTTAATCACTTTTTCATGAAAGTCTGTTGGTGTTATTATTTTGCTCTTGTTTTTAAGTGATATGTTGCCTGGGTATAAACTTTTTCACTGACATATTTTTCTCTTGGCAATTTGAAGACAGTACTTTATAGATTTATGGCTTCTAATAATAGATGAAAGAGTTTCTATCATACTTGGGGCCAATTTTTAAAAAAAATTTTTTTAGTGTTTATTTTTGAGAGAGACAGAGACAGAATGTGAGTGGGTTGGGGCAGAGAGAGAGGGAGGCACAGAATCCAAAGCAGGCTCCAGGCTCCTAGCTGTCAGCACAGAGCCTGATGTGGGGCTCGAACTCATGAGCTGTGAGATCATGACCTGAGCGGAAGTCAGATGCTCAACTGACTGAGCCACCCAGGTGCCCTGGGGCCAATTTTTTTTTTTTAAGAATGATCTGTTGTTGTTGTTGTTGTTGTTTCTCTTTAGTAGTTTATAAATTTTGTTCTACATCCTAGATCTGCAGTTTTAGTACAATGCGATTAGCTATGTATTTGTATTGGCTTATTTTCTTATTCTTCTTGATACTGAGAATATTCTATTTTTTTTATTGCTAATCATATGCACATTTGTGCAAAATTATCAACTTTGTCCATCATTCCTTTTTTTCTGTAACAACTATTAGATATCCACTTGTTTCTTAATTACTTTTATGACACTTATGCCTTTGTCTCTCTATGCTGTATTTTGAGTGATTTTTTTCAATTCGATTTTCACTTTTAGATTCTTTCTTTGATTGTCCTGTACATATTTTATTTTTATTCATTTTTTATTTTTTTAACTTTATTTATTTATTTTGAGAAAGAAAGAGAGAGAGAGAGAGAGAGAGAGAGAGAGAGAGAGAGAGAGATCACACACAGCCAGGGAGAGGAAGAGAGAGAAGAGAGACAGAATCCCAAGCAGGCTTTGCACCAACAGTGCAGAAGCACCTCTGTGGTTGCTTCAATCTAACACTGTGGTAACTGGTTAAGAGCTAGACCTCATATCTTTAAGAGCAGGCAGTGTTTTTAGACCTGCTCCTGGTCATGTGGTTTAGTTTTGTCTTTTTGTCTTTTTTGCCTTTAGATTTCCCCGTGTCATAGTTTATTCAGCAGACTGGAAAGTTTGGATTAGCCTTCATTATAGAGTATGCTGGTTCAATTATAAACCTTCCCACCTCTTGGCATCAGGTCATGACCTGACTCCAGTCCATGTCTTTCCTGGAGTAAATATCAATGTGCATTACTACACCAGAGCCAAACTTGAGACATTGACTATCTTTGGATCTTCAGTGTAGGAGACAGGCTGCTTTCGTCCCACTAGCCAGCTAAGTATTATCTTGTTTCTGGATTTCAAAAATATTTGTTTTGTATTTGAGCCAGTTATGACATTTAAATTTTATGTTTTTATATTTTACCTATCATTATTTTGTTTTTACAGTGGAGAATAGCATGAATTCCCTGCTATCTTGACTAAGATTTGCCCTTCCAACACCTTTGCATCTCAGAGTATTGCATTTAAAAGTATCACAAAGTGTGTTACTTGGTAAGAATTTGCTCAGGGAAAGGGTCTTCTCCCTCTTGTCATTCTCAAATTAGGCCACTGACTAGAGTATAGTAAGAAAGTTATATTCCTTTAACTCTACCTATCTGAGCAAGGTGGGAAATATAATATCCTTTTAACTGATGATAAAACAAACTCCAAGAGGTATTATTACCAAGCCCAAATTGTATAAATTGCCAGAACCAGGTTTAAAAAAATTTTTTTTTCAACATTTATGTATTTTTGAGAGGCAGAGAGAGACAAAGCATGAGGAGAGGAGGGGCAGAGAGAGAGAGGAAGACACAGAATCTGAAGCAGGCTCCAGGCTCTGAGCTGTCAGCACAGAGCCCAAAGCAGGGCTTGAACCCACAAACCATGAGATCATGACCCGGGCTGAAGTCAGACACTTAACTGACTGAGCCACCCATGCGCCCCCAGAGCCAGGATATGAACACATGTTGATCTGATTTCAATAACCATGCCTTTCCCCCTATGTCAGTAGGGCCTCTTGTATGTTAATTTCATTTAGGAAAGGGATTAGCAGACTATGGTCCATGGGTCAAATTTTGTCACCACCATTTTTTTTAACTCAAGATTTATTGCTATATAGTCACATTAATTTACTTATGGATTGTCTATGGCTGTTTTTGTGCTTCAATGACAGAGTTAAGTAGTGGTCGAGTTGAGTAATTATGATGGAAACCATGTGGCCTACAATGTAAAAAATATTTACTAACTGGCTCTTTATAGTTTCTATAGTTACAGAAAAAGTTTAACTCCTAGTTTAGAATAATTATTTACTTAAGTCTATGGATTTGTGGCAAAGGAAATGTACCCCATAAAATGAGGATGAATGTGAATCAAATTTTCTTCATTTTTCTTTGGAGCATGAACTTCATAACAAATTATTTTGGAGAGAAAAATGCATTAGTATCTTACTGGGAATAAGCAAAAACAGCTTAAACCCTAGAAAATTGGGCCACAGCTCCCCTATTAAAAGAGAGGGGCTCCTTTATTTTGTTCTTGAAATATAATTGACATGCAGTGTTATATTAGTTTCAGATGTAAAGCATATTAATTCAGCAATCCTATACATTAGTCTGTGCTCACCATGATAAGTGTAGTCATTATCTGTCACCATACAATGTTATTATAATATTTACTATATTCCCCATGCTGTATTTTTTAGCATTTTTATTTACTTATTTATTTTTCTTTTCTTTCTTTTTTTAACATGAAATTTATTGTCAAACTGGTTTTGATACAATGCCAAAGCTCAACCCAACAGGTGCCCTCCTCAATGCCCATCACCCACTTTCCCTTCCCCCCCACCCCCCATCAACCCTCAGTTTATTCTCAAAGACTGCTGTATTTTTTTTAATGTTTATTTATTTTTCAGAGAGAGAGAGAGACAGACAGACAGACAGAGTGTGAGCAGGGGAGGGGCAGAGAGAGAGGGAGACACAGAATTCTCAGCAAGTTCCAGGTTTCAGGCTGTCAGCACAGAGCTCTACATGGGGATCAAACTCAAACCGTGAGACCATGACCTGAGCCAAAGTCAGACACTCAACCGACTGAACCACCCAGGAGCCCTCCATGCTGTACTTTTAATCTCCATGGCTTATTTATTTTATTTGACTTTATTTGTTTTTTAAAATTTTTTTTAATGTTTATTTATTTTTAACAGAGAGAGAGAGAGCGTGCGCGCGCACGCGCATGAGCAGGGGAGGGGCAGAGAGGGAGGGAGACACAGAATCTGAAACAGGCTCCAGGCTCTGAGCGGTCAGCACAGAGCCCAACGCGGGGCTTGAACTCACAGACCACGAGATCATGACCTGAGCTGAAGTTGGACGCTCAACCGACTGAGCCACCCAGGCACCCCTTATTTATTTTATAACTGGATGTTTGTATCTCTTAATTCCCTTTATTTCACCCATTCCTCCCCCACTCCACCACCTCTCCTCTGGCAGTCACCACTTTGTTCCCTCTATCTAAGAATCTTTTGCTTTTTGTTTGTTCTTTTTGTTTTGTTTCTTAGGTTCCACATATAAGTGAAATCATATGATGTTTGTCTTTGACTTATTTCATTTAGCATAATACCTGTTAGGTCTATTCATGTTGTTACAAATGGCAAGATCTCATTTTTTATGGCTGAATAATATTTCATTGTGTGTGTGTGTGTGTGTGTGTGTGTGTGTGTGTGTATAATATGTATGTATATATACATACATATACATACCGCATTTTCTTTATCCATTCATCTATCGATGGGCAGACATCCTGCCCAAAATATAGTTACTCCTATATTTTGACTTCTAAATAATGCTGTAGTAAACATCATGGTGCAGATGTCTTTTTGAATTAGTGTTTCATTTTATTTGGGTAAATACCCACTAGTGGAATTACTGGAACATACAGTATTTCTATTTTTAATTTTTTGAGAAACCTCCATACTGTTTTCCACAACGGCTGAAACAGTGTACATTTCTACCAACAGTGCAGAAGAGTTTCCTTTTCTCCATGTCCTCACCCACACTTGTTATTTTTTGTCTTTTTGATTTTAGCCATTCTGACAGGTAAGAGATGATTAATTTGCATTTCCCTGATGATTAGTGAAGCTGAGCATTTTTTCAACTGTCTGTTGGCTATTTGTATGCCTTTGGAAAAATGGCTATTCAGGTCCTCTGCGTATTTAAAAAAAAATTTTTTTTTGGTGTTGTGTTGTATCAGTTTTTTATATATCGTGTTAATATCTCATTATCTTCTTCCATTCACAAGGTTGCCCTTTTGTTAGTTGATGATTTCCTTTGCTGTTTAAAAGCTTTTTATTTTGATGTAGTTTTTGTTTGGTTTCCCTTGCCTGAGGAGACATATACATAAATATGTTGATAAGACCGTGAGATTACTGCCTATGTTTTCTTTTACGAGTTTTATGGTTTCAGGTCTCTCTTAGGTCTTTAATCCATTTTGAGCTTATTTTTGTGTATAGTGTAAGAATGTGGTCCAGTTTCATTCTTTTGCATGTAGATGTCTAGTTTTCTCAATACCATTTTTTGAAGACTGCATTTTCCTCATTGTATATTCTTGCCTCTATTGTCATGGATTAATTGACCATATATACATTCATTTACTTCTGCTGAGATATTCTTGAATGATCTAGAGTAGAAAAAAGACTAACAAAACCCAGGTGGTGATGGCCTGCAGGGCTAAATTCTGAAGACTGGTTTGCTAAGTGATGTGAGGTGAAGTCACCAGGCACTTGGCTGGGTGAGAAGAAAGTACTAATGAATGTTATTGGGCAAATATAAAAGTTTAGCTACTTGATAATCTTGGTATAAACAGCACTGATTTTAATTTTGATATTGAGTCAGAGAGCATCTGCGTATTTAAATTGAGAAATATTTTAGTAAAGTGTAAGTACTGATAGCTTTTTAAAAATAACCATAAAACTATTTCTAAAATAGTCTTTCAGTGGCTTCCTCAAGAAACAGTATTATTTTCAAGATAGAAAATCTCTGAGAAAGTTTATAAATGTATCGGATGCCTAAACATTCCTCAGCTAGTGTGTGTCTTACCTGAATAGCACAAAATGTATGCTAAACTTAAATTTTCATCAGCTTGTAAACTTTGGTATTAAAAACTTCTGTACTCTCCCATCTCCTCTTCAGAGTAATGGAAGAACTAAAGGGATAATACGAACCATTATATCTTACAGTAAGGAAACAACACCCAGTTAATTAAAATTGCACATCAAATCAGAAAGTAATTAAATGACATGTCACTGTTATGCTTTTCTTAGCTCTCTACTAAAACAAAATTAAATGAAGATGCTGCAATGCTATTTCCTTAGACCTCTACATGAAAGAACAGACTTTAAAACCATAAAATAGGACAGATATTTCATTCTAACAATTCTTTCTCGGTATAGGGTCAGTGAACCAAAAGGTTATTGCCAGTTCTCTGTGTCAAGCACTCATTCATTCCTTCACTTCCATTTAGAGGATCTGAGAAAAAAGAGGGCTTGGTAAGTAGGAAAGGTAATAAACTAAAAATTATTGAAGAGTTTATAACCTTTCCTACTATCCTGGAACCTATCCTTCTTGAATTTTTTTTTTTTTTAGTATTTATTTTATTTTTTGAGAGAGAGAGAGAGTGCGAGCAGGGGAGGGGCAGAGAGATGGGGGGACGGAGGATCCAAAGTGGGCTCTGTGCTGACAGTGGAGAGCCTGATGAGGAGCTCAAACTCATGAGCCGTGAGATCATGACCTGAGCCGAAGTCAAACACTTAACCAACTAAACCACCCAAGCACCCCTCTTAGATGTTTTATTTGTGCTGCCAGAAAAGACTAATTTTTATATATCATAAAGATGCAGCAGGATAATTGAGTCATAAATGAGAAGCATGGGTTATTAGGTGGAGATAGAATTAAGACTGTTTTAGGCAGAGAAGAAAGAGAAAAGAGATGAGAGCAGTTACATTGCTGAGAGAATTTTGGGGGGGATAATTGCAACAAACTGCTTTGTTTGTGTATCAGTAGTGTTTTGTTGTATATCAGTAGTGTTATTCTCAATATTCAGTAAAGCTTCTGAGTCTGAAATTTTATGTGCTTGTATCATGGATTATAAGCCATGATAAATGTTAAGAAGACTAAGTTAGTGTTTTCTACAATTTCACATGGATATATATCCCAGACTTTATACCCAAAATTATAGTACATGGTAAGGACTGCATATATGGGCCTATATATTTTGCCAAAGTATTGCGAGGATGAACTACAATTGGCCCTTAAGGCAGATTTGAACTGCATGGGTCTGCCTATAAGAAGATTATTTTTTTCAATAAATACAGTACAGTACTGTAAATGTATTTTCTTTTCCTTATGATTTTCTTAATGTAATTTTCTTTTCTCTGGGTTAATTTATTATAAGAATGTAGTATATAATACACATAACATACAAAATATGTGATAATTATGTATGTTATTGATAAGGCTTCTGGTCAACAGTAGGCTATTAATAGTTAAATTTTGGGAGGAGTCAAAAGTTATATGTGGATTTAAACTGCATGGGTATTCAGCATCCCTAACTCCAGTGTTGTTTAAGGGCCAACTGTATATAAAAACTGCATAAATGAATTTCTTGTGCAGAGGCAGTGGTAAATTAAATACAAAATTTTTATCATAACTTGGGCAGTTACATTTGTGGACACCTGCATCCTGTATTTCAAGTCAAATTTACTGGTAATATCTCTGATAACGAAGTTTGAGAATGGAGTATCTCCATTTGGTATCAGCATGTTTTTTAAAGCAGCTACACAAAGATTCTCATCCAAGCAGAAAGATAATACCAGAGTTCCAAACTGGAAGCTGAATAGCAAAAGGAAGAAAAGCGCTTTACAGAAAGTAGGTAGGCATGCTTTCAGGACTGAATAAGCATTATGTGGAAAGAATACAGGAAAGATGATAGTATCTGGAAACATACTCTTCAGTATCATAATTAGTTTTTGGGCATTATGGAATAAAAACAGGACACAGATTCCAAGATGACTATAATGAAAGTCTCCATGCTTAACTTGGCAGTTGGCAGCCACAGTGACATCCTAGGCATCACGAAGAATGGAGACAGAACTATATATATTTGTCAAAGCAAGCTCAAAATAGACAAATTCCTAGATGATTATCTTTTCTTGTAATCCTTCATTGTCTGTCAAATTAAGTATATCCCCCTTTAAGACTGTCCATAATGTGTTCAAACTATCTCAGACTTTTCTCTTTAAATTTTATGGCATCTGTATTGTTAAATTTTTATAATTTTTAAAACATATTTTGTGTTTTACTCATCTTTTTATAAAAATGCCCCTTTAACTTTCTTCCTTTGTCCATAATTCAAGGTCCATTTTGAAACACAAATCTATCTCCTTTATGGAGTCTTTTTTTGATCCACACCTAACTGAATATACTCTTCCTTTTTCAAACCTCTCCAACATCTTGTGTTTTTTATTTTTAATCATGTCTTTAGTGAGTACTTAGCATCTACAGTGAGAAGCTGCATATAAAAATTATAAGTAAACTAGCCCTTGGAGTTAAACTTTAAAATTGATGCTGAAGAATCAAGCGCAAAGCTACAAGTTCACCTAAAGGAGGAGAAACGGTTAATCTGATTGAGTGCATTAACGTATTGCAAGAATGAATGAGACAATCATATTAAATCAGACTTCAATGCAGTAATGAAGAGAAGTTGCCTGAGGAGAACTTCAACCCCCAAGAACAATTGAAGAAATTGTAAGAAAGTTAATGTAATGAAAGCCATGAATACATGCTCATTCTCTTTTCCCTCAGCTTCTTTAAAAGACATAGAGTTATATAAATTAATAACTTTCTATGGTTGGTTTTGTATTATTTATAGATGTAATATGTGTAACAATAATACCACAAAAGGGGAAAAAGGGAATAGAGCTATGTAGGAGTAACATTTCTATAATTTACTAGAATTATATTAGCACACATTGGAAGCTGATTCTGATAAATTAACTTGTATAGTGAAAGGCATGGAGCAACCACTAAGGAAATAACTAAAAAAAAAAAGTAGTGAAAATATCATTAAAAATTTAAATGCTACACCAGAAATTATTTACTTAATGCAAAATAAAGCAATAAAGGAGGAATAGAGGAACAAAAAGACATGAGTCACATTAAGACATAAAGTAAAATGGTAGACAGACAAATATTATTCACCCATAAAAAGGAATGAAACACTGATCCACACTGTCACATGGAGGAACTTTGGAAACATTGTGTTAAACACGAAGCCAATCACGAAGCCCACATGTTATATCATTCTATTTACACAACGTGTCTCGAATTGGCAAATCTATACAGACAGAAAGCAAATCAGTGCTTTCTTAGGACTAAGATGGGGATGGAACATAGGTGTATGATGACTAACCAGTGTAATGTTTCTTTTTGAGGTGATGAAAGTATCTCAAATAGATTGACATAATGGTTGTATATATCTGAGAATATAATAAAAAAATCACTGAAATAAACCTTTTAAATTGTACGCTTAAATAGATAAATTATATCACCCTATATTAAATAGGTATAAGAATTATATCTCAATAAAGCTTTTTTTTTTTTTTAATTTTTTTTTTCAACATTTATTTATTTTTGGGACAGAGAGAGACAGAGCATGAACGGGGGAGGGGCAGAGAGAGAGGGAGACACAGAATCGGAAACAGGCTCCAGGCTCTGAGCCATCAGCCCAGATCCTGACGCGGGGCTCGAACTCACGGGCTGCGAGATCGTGACCTGGCTGAAGTCGGACGCTTAACCGACTGCGCCACCCAGGCACCCCTAAAGCTTTTTTTTTTTAAAGAATTATCCTACCTGAGTGGTGAGGATGATTAGAAAATTTATAACTGATCGCCAAGAGTCATCTGCTGAGAGCTATTTTCAGTGGCGGTTAATTCCCTGGCATATCCAGCCTTTGCAAATGGGCAAAGCAGCCTCTCACACTTTCATAAATAAGCTTTCATCACAGAGATATGGACACTAAGCTGGAATTTGTCAACAGCATACCAACTATGTTCGGTTCCCAAGTTGAGTAAAGCCCTGAGAATGTCCCCTCCAATTTACTCCTTATACCACTTAGATCTACCCACATCTTACATTAAGTTCATTACAGCTTGTGATTATTTCTTCACGGTAATATATGGTTATACCTTATTTAAACAAACCAACCAACCTTAAAACTGGAGGACTAGTGGGGAAAAACTAGTTAGCCTGCAGTAGTTGGTGCTGACGCTGCCTCAGATACTTGTTTTCTTCTTTCACCATCACCTGATGTAAATTCCTTTTGCTCTTGGGAAGCACTTCTGCTCTTCTAGATTTACTTCCTTGGTTGGGTTAACATAATCAGTGTCTAAACTCCCTATTACCATTTCTTCCAGGTTGCAGTGGCTGTTAATGCCTACTTAGAATTAACATTGGTTGTGGAAATAACAAAGCCCATCCCAGTTAGTATCCTCAGATCCAGACCTTCTCATTTATGTCCCCTATAAAGTAACAGTAACCCTATCTATGACATATTCAGGGACCCCTAGGAATGCCATTGTCTATTGGCCATGGCCAAGGATACACGTGAGTGTAGCTCACAGATTACCATTCTGAATTTGCTTCCTTTACGGTAATTATGTTCACTTGCCTCTGATGATTATCTGCCTCCCAAAGCCCGCTGCTATTCCAGCATCCTGTCATTACCAGTCATATTAAGTAGCTCGGTTCCATCCCAGTCGTCCCTGCTGTCAATCACAGTCTGCAATGGGCAGCCACAGTGAGCTTCTCCCCTGTGCCTGTACCACCCTCACTAACTGATTTTTTTTTTTATTGTTTTATTGAAACATCTTCTGGAGCTTCAAAAGGAACATAGTCAGCTATTGTTTTTTTTTCTGGTGATATGTATGAATATATTCTGGCATGCCCACCTCTATATATAGTAAATATGCATTTACTATATATATGGTAAATAAGCTACCATTTAAAATAGGTTGCATCCTTATTTCCATGTACCTACATTTGGAGTAATCAATTCCACACTTAAGGGTAATATTAGGTTGCCTTTGTAGCAAATTTTCTTGTTTTAAAAAAAATTTAAATGTTTATTTATTTATTTTGAGAGAGAGAGAGATTGAGAGAGTGTGTGAACAGGGGAGGGGCAGAGACAGGGGGAGAGAGAATCCCAAGTAGACTCCATGCTGTCACTGCAGAGCCTGACATGGGACTTGATCTCGCAAAACTTGAGATCATGACCAGAGCTGAGATCAGGAGTTGAACACTTAACCAACTGAGCCACTCAGGTGCCCCTGTAGCAATTTTTGGATACAAGTTGCCAGCCTCTTATCAAGGAAAAGATTGTATATGGACTACCTTACTCGTCAGTTGATAGTGTGCTTTCAGAATATAAAATCACGCTTACATTAGCCTTCATAGCGGATATGGGTGTCTATTTAATAAACACAGATATTTAATATAAAGATAACTCATAAACTTCCTAGTTAAATATGATTTACATTTAAATGTTATGCTAATTTAAAACATCTGTGAATGCATTCCTTAATTTCTCCGTTGGAACATGTAAATGAGAGTTGACTTACATTTATACTGCAACTCTTTATTTTCAGTGCTTAAATTGTCACTTTTAAATGTCCTATTTATATAGGAAATAATAACATCCTCCAGAATCACAAGTTTTTAAAAAGTGCTGTAATTGGTAACAAATATCTCAGGATATATCAGTCAGTATGTATCCTTAGGTTCTTTCAGCCAGTTGGTGCCTCACATATGGCTAACTTGTAGATCAGCAGGCAGTACACAATGTCAGACTATTATGTCAAGATCCCTTTTTGTCTAGAAAGAAGGAGACTGCTTATGTCTTCAAAGTCCTGAGCATTCTGATTTTAACATCTTGGCTTTCTTTTTATGTCAGGTGAAGTTGGAAGCCGTGCATAAGTGACAAAATTGAATGCTGAGTATTAAAGCCACTGTTATTAAAAAAAAATTAAAGAACCCCCCACCCACCCCCCCACCCCCAAATTCTGCTCCAGTTGAATGTGACTATTGATTTTAGAGGAGTTAAAAGCTTTGTTACCAAAATAGCATTTACCAAAGTTAGTGATAAAACCTCACAGGAGTCATGCACACTTAAATTGTAGAAACCAGTTCAGACTTCAAAAGCGAGGTTCCATAAGAGGAATTACTCATAATGAAGGCATCATTCTTTAACATCTATATATAACTGTCAAATTTCTAGCCATTTAACACATGATGCCCAAAGCCAGTTGTTCGTTTCTAACATTAAATGAAACAGTTAAAACTTAAAAGTGCCAGGGTAATTTAAAATGAAAAATATCTGTGACATTTTTTCATTGAAAAACACAAGAGAGGGGCCAAATGAAAATTATTTTTGTAGCTTAAAATTTTTTTAAAAATATTTTTAAATGCTTATTTATTTTTGATAGAGAGAGACAGACAGACAGAGTGGGAGCGGGGAAGGGGTAGAGAGAGGGAGACACAGAATCTGAAGCAGGCTCCAGGCTCCAAGCTGTCAGCACAGAGCCCGATGCAGGGGCTTAAACTCACAAACCGTGAGATCATGACCTGAGCCAAAGCCAGACACTTAACCAGCTGAGCCACCCAGAGCTCCTGTAGCTTAAAAATTTCAATGTGTAACTTCATCATTGTAATCCTTACATAAAATATCTTATTATTATAATTGTAAATGGGATTGTTTTCTTAATTTTTCTTTCTGCATCATTATTAGTGTATAATAGAACTGCAACAGATTTCTGCACATTGATTTTTGTATCCTATGACTTTACTGAATTCATTTGTCAGCTCTAGTGGTTTTTTTGGTGGAATCTTTCAGGTTTTTTTGTATATAGTATCATATCATCTGCAAATAGCGAAAGTTTTACTTCTTCCTTACTAATTTGGATGCCTTTTATTTCTTTTTGTTGTCTGATTGCTGTGGCTAGGACTAAAGGTGAATAAAGGTGATGAGTGTGGACATCCTTGCCTCGTTCCTGACCTTAGGTGGAAAACGGTCAGTTTTTCTGTATTGAGTATGATGTTCGCTCTGTGTTTTTCATATATGGCCATTGTTATATTGAGGCATGTTCTCTCTATCCCTACTTTGTTGAGGGTTTTTATCATAAAAACTCTCTAGTTTCAAAAAATAGAAACATTTACTATTTTTGATATATAATGTGTAATTCTCATTATTGTCAAATCTTTATTTTTAATTAAAATATTTTAAATGTATAAAAATGAACATAGTAAACAACCATGTACCCACTATGTTAATGATTTGACATTGACTTCCTACCAGTATATTTTTTTTCTTTTTGAAGTCATATCAGAGCTATAGTTCTTTATAATTTTCCCTCCCTTTATTGGTTTCACGAGTTAAAAGCAAAGGTGATAATCAAAATAATAAATACCGGTTTGATAAGAGTAACATAAGGCTCTCTTCTAGATTTGCAGAAGCCTGGGAGCTCCAAAAGGAGCATAGAAGGCCAGGATAAACAGTCTTAAGGGACCTCAGAGGAGGTGCTATTAATCATAATTCGTGCTGAGTTACTTTAGACACAGCTCTGACTTTCCCAGTGCATACTGGCTGAAGATCAGCCTTAATTATAAATATCTTTTCCCTGTTTGGTTGCCTTTTTACCTTGTTAATGGTATTTTCGGTGCATTTATATTGGTTTTGGTATATAGAAACTTTTATATTAAATGTCGTCAATGTATCCTTCTTTTCCTTTATAATCAATTTCTTTCTAAAATATGTGGTAATGTTCTTCATTTTTGAATCTTTAATCCAAATAAATTTAATTTTCTTTTTGTGTGAGGTAGGGATTTAACGTTATTTTTTACCATATCATATATTAACTCTGTCACTTATTAGCAGTGTGATTTGTCCAAGTTATGTAACCTTTCTGTGCCATTGTTTCATTATCAATGAAATGGATAATAATTAATGGATAATAATTAATTAATGATAGTCTTTACCTCATAAATCATTGAAGAGATTAAATAAAATAATAGATGTGAAATATCTATAACACTGCCTATTATGTAATGCCTACCATGCAATTATTAGCTAATAGACCTAGCCACTTGTTTGGAAAAATTTATCAAATAGCCTATATTTTATTTATTGGTCTGACATGCCTCATATCTAAACTCTCTGTTATGCTTCTAGATATATTTATCCCTCTTTGCACCAATATCCAGTCTTTTGATTGGCATAATTTTATAGCAATTCTCTTTTTAAAGATTTATTTATTTAAAGAGAGCCGCTTGTGCGCAAGTGGGGGAGGGGCAGAGGGGGAGGGTGAGTGAATTCCAAGAGGGGAGGGTGAGTGAATTCCAAGTAGGCCCTTCATTGTCAGTGCAGAGCCTGATGCGGGGCTTGCCCCACAAACTATGAGATCATGACCTGAGCCAAAATCAACAGTTGGACACTCAATGGACTAAGCCACCAGGCACCCTTATAACAATTGTTGATATCTGGTGGAGTGAGTGCCCCCTACATATCATTTAGAACTGTATGGGTCTTTTACTCTTGTGTATGACTTTTATGTCAACATTGTTGATTTGTATGAATATTACTGTTGGAATTTTTATGAGAGTTGCATTCAGTTTACACGTAATTTCTGGGAAACTATCATCTTGATAATATTGATCCTTCTTATTGATAAACATAATGTATTACTCTATTGATTTAAGTCTTTTTAATTTATTATTTCAAAAACCTATTTGTATTAACTAATTATATCAGGAGGATATGGATGCTTTGGATCCTTATATCCCACACCCCAGAAACCAAGGGTCTAGGAGGCATGATTGCCGTAATTAGAATTGTTGGCATATCTCCTCCCTGCTTAAAATTCTTCCTGTCTCCCACAACTCATCAAGTTTTCAAACTCTTAAATGTAATATAATACCTTCCATGATTTTCAGATCTCTATCTCTATTCCAGGCTTTCTCACTAAAGGTCCAGACTTGTGTATCCATCTGCTTGATTGTTTTTTCTGTTAGTTTTCTAAGAGATATTGGATCTTCTTGTACACATAATCTCCTCACTGACTCCAAAAACTCATTAAATGGCATTACCTTTCATTCATTTGTTCAGGATAAAAACTTTAAACGCATTCTTGACTCTTCTCTTACTCTCACATTCCAGATCAATTTGTCATCTTGGGTGGTACTTTCCTCAAAATATAGCCTGAATCCAAACTTTACTACCTACATCTGTAACTACCACTAAACCAAGTCATCATTAGTTCTAGCCTGGATTAATGAAGAAAACTTGACACTTTTTTCTCCTCATCCACTCTTTCTGCTCCCTTCTGATCAGTACTCCATGTAATAGCCCATGCACTCTTAAATAAAATCATGTCACTTACATGCTCAGAACCGTCCTATGGTTTTCCATTATACTTAGAGATAAAAACTCTGTTCATGTCCAAGGACACCTTCAAGTTCTAGTCTGTGCCCCTTCTCAGACCTCATTTCCTATCACTTTCCTTCTTGTACAATCTCCTCTGGACATAACAGTATTCTTGCTATTCTCTAATGAGGCAGCCTTATTCCTGCCTCAAGACCTTTGAACTGTGTGTTCTCTGCCCAAGAATGCTCTTGGAAGCAGTTATATTATTGGTGAAGAGTCTTGTTAGTGGGAGGTAAGAAAATGCATATCAGTAATTTGGTGCTGATACAGTTTTCTGTTTTTTGGTTTGTACTTTACTAGCTTTAGTAAACAAATCAAAATGTTTTCACTTAAAAGTGCATCTTTCTGTTTCTAACAGTTTCTCTAGCACAGGAGCTAGTTTGTTTTTCTTTATTTTATTGTGAAAAATTTCAAACATAAATGTAGAAGGAATTTACTGTAATGAACCTCATGTAATTATCAATGTCATTAAATATCCAGTGTTCATATTTACTCAGCTATCTAATACTTTTAATAGTGGATTTGTTTAAATCCGGGATAAATAAAATCCATTTAAAGTACTTGGTTAATATACCTCATTGATCTCCTTTACTATATCTCTTATTTTTCTTATACTTTCATTGTTGAGGAAATTGGGTCATTTTTTTCTTGTATAGCTTTCATTTAACATATTCTCTTACCTGTTATTTACTATAAATTCTTAGTTGAAGATAGAAGCTGGATCAGATTCAGGTTCTTGGTTTTTTTGATCAATACTACTTCATAGGTAGCATGGTGTGCTTCTAGTGGGAGTACAAAATATATTTTCTTCTTGTTGTTACCACCTATTGATCTTCATTGCCTTGATCCATTACTCAATTAAGGGTAGCAAAAAAGATAATATTCTAATTCCATAAACCTTTCATGAAAAAAAATTTCCCATAGCAGCAATTTGGCTACTTTGAGAGAGAGGGTTATAGAAAAGACAGATAAAATGCTGGATTTTCTCTGCATTTAGCAATTATCAGTAAAATACATTGGATATATAACATTTTCCAAGGGTTTCTAGTACTTATTTTTTTTAATTTATCCACATTGTCTAATAATTGTCATTGATTGAGCAAGAATAATTTAAGCTTAACAATAAAGGTAAAATCTTGACGGGAAAGATCATCAGATTTGAATATGTGAAAATATAATATTTATGTTGTCAAATAGTCTAACAAGTTAAAAATTCAAAGAATAGACTAAAGAATTTATTTGTAACACACACGACTTACAACAGGAACGTGGTGTCTGGGCTAATTTCAGTCGGCTTTTTAAAATTCTCCCCATTTATCTTTATGAATCAGTGAGATTAAATATTTAAAAACTTTAAAAAGAAAAATAAATGTCTATGGGGGTACAGTTATTTAATAAAAAGTAAAAAAGAGTGTGTGTGTGTGTGTGTGTGTGTGTGTGTGTGTGTGTTGGGGAGTGCCAGGGTATGGGTAGTAGAGGAAGAGAGTCTAACTTTCTTTGGTTTACTATTTTTTTTTCTTAAGATTCTATTAGAGTGGTGGGATAGTACTCAAAATTGTCTTAAGTTTTAAAAAAGTCTTCTTTAGGAAGAGAGATTTAATAAACCAGAATCTCCTGCCTGGTTGATGTCGACATATACAAAGATATCTTTCCGAATGACATATGGCCCTTTGTAGCAACGTGGATGGAATTGGAGAGTGTGATGCTAAGTGAAATAAGCCATACAGAGAAAGACAGATACCATATGTTTTCACTCTTATGTGGATCCTGAGAAACTTAACAGAAACCCATGGGGGAGGGGAAGGAAAAAAAAAAAAGAGGTTAGAGTGGGAGAGAGCCAAAGCGTAAGAGACTCTTAAAAACTGAGAACAAACTGAGGGTTGATGGGGGTGGGAGTGAGGGGACGGTAGGTGATGGGCATTGAAGAGGGCATCTTTTGGGATGAGCACTGGGTGTTGTATGGAAACCAATCTGACAATAAATTTCATATATTAAAAAAAATAATAAAAAAATTAAAAAAATAAAAGATATCTTTCCTTCATGAAACATTTTAGGTCTAAGCATGCTCACTTTCTAACATCTACTTGTTTGTAATGCTTTCTTTTTTCCAATGGAAGAACAATCAATGATATTCTAAGTGAGGAATTTCCCACACAAAGCCTGACAACTTGCTTTGTTTTTTCATCACAAACCCACAAATGTTGATGATCACAAACATAATTTTGAAAGGACTAAAATTCACCTTATCTTTCAGTGTTTAATCGGTTGAGTTTTATTATTATTTTTATGATATTGTTATTTTCTGTTATTTTATTGTAAAGGAAGAAAGAGCTCTGTAGACCAAAAGTGTGCCAAAAGTCAGAATACTTAATCTTGTTTTCAGTTCACTTGGGAAGAATTAAGTCCACTTCGTTGGTAGAAAAATATCAGGAACACATGTTAATGTGCATTGTTGTTAGTCCAACCTAAGAACATGTTCATCTGTTACAGTTATATTAGATTCATGTGCTATCAAATCTGTTTCTTTTGACTGGTTTGATGACACTTACATGAGGAAAGTTACACGAAAAACTCTAATCTCTAAAACGCACTGATGGCACTGAGCTTTCTAGCTCCCATTCCTGTGTCATTCCATTGAAAAGTTTTATATTTGTTATCTGCACTTTCACAGGATGGTCTGTACTACATTCATCCCCTCCTCTGTATACTTTCCTACTGCTTTTCTGGGAGGATCTACCTCAGAATGGATATAGTAGATGTCACAGAAGACAAAAGTAATTATAGAAGAAGTGGGTGACCAATTCTCAAGTTGCTTGAAAGAAATACAAGAGATGACCAATTTTATTTACAGATTTTGCATTTCTCTGCTTGGGAAATATCGGGGGTACACAAGAAAATATACTTCTAACATTGATTCTGCCCAGCAACTTTGCTCAGTTTTTGACAAATAGAATGATTGATCCCTAGGATAATTTATCATATCTTGTAAATTCCCTTCAGATTATTGTAAATTGATTGTTGGTTCTAGTTTTTGAGGTGGTGAGAGTTTTTCAAGGCCCATTGTATCTTACATTGGGGTGCTCAAAATGTCTGCATCAGGGACAATTCCTGGAGAGTTCACATTTATTTATTTGTTTGTTTGTTTGTTTATTTATTTATTTTAATGTTTATTTATTTTTGAGAGACAGAGAGAGACAGAGCATGAGTGGAGGAGAGGCACAGAGAGAGGGAGACGTAGAATCTGAAGCAGGCTCCAGGCTCTGAGCTGACAGCACAGAGCCCAACGCGGGGCTTGAACCCACTAACTGTGAGATCATGACCTGAGTCAAAGTTGGATGCTTATTGACTGAGCCACCCACGCGTTCCTGGAAAGTTCAAATTTGGAAACAAAAGTACTTCTTTTTGCTTTCTGACAATATATTTTTTGAAAACTCACTTTTCCTTATACTGTCTTAACTTTAGTTTTCTTTCTTATATTTCCCCCAGGACCTAGTTATGAGTTCCAGTTAATAGCAATTATCTCTGAGCACTAATACGTTTTAAAATTTAGTGAACTGAATGCTTTTCTTGGTTGGCTGGAAAGAAGCTCTTTATTTCCTCATTCCTGTCTACCTACTTCACCTGTGTGGAATAAACCATATTTATGTTTTTTTTTCCCTTTCTCTAAGTAAAACATACAAAATGTGGTGCTTTCACCAAAGCTATGTATTTGGCTAATTTTTAAATGCTTTTAGATTTAATATGCTCTTTGTGTTTGTCAGTGTTGACCAATTAAAATGTGTAAAGCTCAGGATAGAACTTAGATATCTGTTCTTGATAGATAGCTACTTGCTAGAAGGAAAGGTATGCATTGCAGGGATAGAAAATTTCAATGACAATAAATGGAATTCTTATTCTTATTTATAGTTTTTGCAGCAGGCGTCATCGTGCTCCACACAAGGGGATGGTGCTCAGAAACAAAAGGACTATAAAACATCTGGAAAATCCCAATGTGATGTGGTGCCCTGTGAGTGAGGAGTGTTGGAAACGGATGAGTTTCTAAATACAAGCATTCTGTATTGTTGGTGTGCATGTGGGTGTTTTCCTTTTGGGAATGTGCAGGGGAAGGAGAAAGAAATAATTCTATACAATAGCCTGGCTCTGCTGAGCATGGATTTCATACTGAGAGAAGACTAAGAATAGCAACAACTAGTCTAGAAAGCTTTCACTGTCCCAGGCTGTTCTTTCCTATAGAGAACCACTTTTGTCTGCTACTTTCCCACAAAGACCCACTCTTTGACTGCTACATTGCACATCCTGCTCAGAAGTGTAGTAACTTTATTATGCCATTATCCTTTCTCACGTATTTGACCCGCCTGTCAAAACTGCTGTGGGAACGAGAAATACTTTGTGCACATTCAACCTCTCACTGCACCTCTCATGGGTGAGGGGCCTCCTTCTGAGTGAAGTCACGGCTAATATGCTCCGTCTTAAAAATAATAGACGAATTGCCTACCCTGACTCGTGAACTTCTGGTATTGCACAAAGCAAACTGAAGGAACAATGTAACCCCTTATTTTAAAATTTAATGTCTTTTACAGCCTGCTGTCTGAGGCAGTTCCTGTATGAATCTGCTGACATTTTAAATTCTGCTTTGGAAATTTCCTCTCTATTTCAAATATCTGCTCTGCTCAAAATTTTATACAAAGTTATCCCCTCCACATACTATCAGTGTGAAAGTTCTTCCTCTCTTTCTTTCCTAAGGCATTCTAAGTCACTTTAGTAACCAGCTCCCTTAAGAGAAAACCACTAAATCTTGCTGCTTACACAGCAACCCCCAAATCTTACCATAGTGCTTGTCAAAGAGTGAGAAATATTTTCAGTGTAAGCTCCTGCAAGGTTCACAGGCTTACTAGATTGTGCTTTCTAGCTAATAGGAAAGAAAAGAAAACTGCAGAAGCCCCTAGAGAACCTTCTGGCCAAAGGTAGATAACACAAAATAAAATCACTGTTTTATTTTATTAAGGACCTTTGTGAAGGTTCATTTGAGACAATTTAGTCTGTGTAACATAATTAAGTCACTAAGCAGCATCAGATAGTGGCCAGTTACAGTCTTGGATTAATAATGTTTAATTCATTTATAATCGCTCTAATACATGTCTAGGAAGCATACACAGAATTTTATAAAACACAATATGATGAGTAAGGACAGTTGAATGATGAATCACAAAATAGATTAAATTGTAGCTCTCTGAACTGTTATTTGAAATTTATGGCTGCCAGCTGGCAACCAGGGTTCTTTTTTTTTTTTGAACAAATTAAATAAGTTCAATAAAGCTATCCAGATAGGAAGTCTAGACCTGGAATATGAGAATTATTTCTCTTTAGCCTTCATCAGAAATGAATTTTTTGAGACAGGAACACTAAAGAATGTTTGGATGGGGTCACTGTAAGAGTAATACTGTGTCCAGTGAGAGTCACTCTGGTAAATTCCCAACCCATCAGCTCTTAATAATTGATATTCCTCAGCTGGGATTGATCTGAGCTTAATCAATTGAAGTAGGAGAGAGAGAAGGATAAGTAAGGGTAAAATTTAGATGGAAGATTTTTGCTGCAGTATAGATCTAAAGTGATTATAGTTTGAAATCGGGTTGTTAAAAGGGTGAAAGAACATTGCGGATGAATATGGAGTATAAATGACAGCCCCAATTCTGTCTTTGCACATGAAATTTAAAGTTATTTTTCCTCTACAGTTTGGGTGGGAAAACCCTGATTGAGCCGAGTGGAATCTTATAGCTTTTGTGATAAAAGAGCAAATTAGGTCATTGTAACTTCTAATTGATTAGATTCAGGATTAAAAATGAAGGTAATTTTAGCATCTGAAAAATTTTAATCTGTAAATTTCAGAAGATACATAAATAGAGAGCAACATTTGGATTGCTGAATTCTTACTGATATACTCAGCAGGATTAAAATTGTTAATAAGTTTCATCTACTTGTCCAGAGTTTGCATTATAGTTATTGATTTAAAGTTGTTTTAATGTGTTTTATAATAAGTTGTTATGAACATAGCATAGATGTTACATATTATCTTTTCAGATTATACAGATTTGAATTTCTTTGACTTATTCACCTATGCATTTTTGTTGTTGTTCCTAGAACCCTGAGGCCTAAAGTGTGACAATACAAGAGTCTGTATTTGGCAGCATGTTGAAAAATAAGATGAAATGCTAAAAATAATTTCATTAAAAAAAAGTTGATTTATTCATTTTGAGAGAGAGAGAGATAAAGAGAGTGCAAGCAGGGGAGGGGCGGAGAGAAAGGGAGAAAGAGAATCTCAAGCAGGCTCCTTGCTGTCAGCATAGAAATGTGGGCCTCAAATTCATGAACTGTGAGATCATGACCTGAGCCATAATCAAAAGTCAGATACTTAACCAACTGAGCCACACAGGGACCCCCAAATAATTTCATTTTTATAATAGCAATCTGGAAGATATTACTATTTCTAGTTATGTGAAAATTGGAAAGAATCAAAGACTTCTGGAAGAAATAATCCTGGGATTTAGATATATTTGGATAAAGGTAACAAATGGAGATTACTATATAAAGAAATTATTTATGATTATTCCAAGTTACAGATTTCATTTGCTTATTCAACAAATGTTAATGAGCTGACTGTGTGCCAGTTAGTGATTTGGTGCTGGTAATGTGGCCATGAAATAACAGTAAGAGACCTTGTCCTAATTTGGACTGAAACTGAGAACTGACAGCACCTTGCCAAACAGGACCAGAATTGATGGAGGAGAGAATACAAAGCCAAACATGCCAATACAAATAAGGTAACTGAAATTTACTTTGAGACTGCATGAGCTCTGGGAAGTGTATGGGTACATAATTTGTATTTGTAGGGTTCAACCATTATGTGTTGCCTCATATAAGGATCCATTTATAAGAAACCATGGAAGAAATATTCTGTACAGGATATCTTGCTTCTCCTAAGATATTCTTTTTCTTATAAACCCTACAAATCTCATTTCCTTTTTTGCATTGGATAGTAAGAAGATCAATAATAAATTAGAGGCCCACATTCAGCAATCCAATGGGAAATGGATGTACGTTTTTGTTACTATCTTTACTTCAGTTTCATAGAATGTATTTTTTTGAAACAAATAGGAAATTAAACAAACATAAAAATCAACAGTCACAATCACGGATCCATTTGTAAATCTAATTGAAGTTTGTCAAAGCACTGGTAACATATCAGTCTTCTCAGAGGATAATAGGACTTAAGCCTATCACTGTAGGGCCATTTCTTCAGTGTTTAAAAAAAGCCCTACCTTATTAAGATCAGAGTCCAGGTCCCAGAAGAATATGTGTTCCAGTCATTGAATAAAATCAGTTTAAAGCACCATCTGTTAATATAGACAGATGTCAATAGCAAAAACCGTGAGGGAGTGGAAGATGGCACTTTTGAAGGACATCTTGAGGGAGAGTTTCAATTGAAGCAAATAAGAGCACTAGGAAACAGAAACAAAACCAGCTAGTCATCATCCCCAAACTCTCTAGTGTCAATTGATGCCACAAACCCAGACATCTCTTTTATGCAGTGTGAAAAGAAATAATCGTGGTTATAGATATATTTGGATGAAGGTAACAAATGGAGATTGACAATATAGAGAAGTAATATGACTGCTCTAAGATATAGATGTCATTTGTTCATCCAACAAATAACACCACAAGTGTCTGTGACTGGCAGTAACATTTTATTTGGAATCAAGATGTAATGGTAGCATTTAAAAATGTATTGAGTTTCTTTTATGTACTTAAGAGCTGCAGTGGTAGGAAATAGAGTTGAAAAGAACCTTTCCCTTAGGATTTTGTAATCTGCTGCAAGGTCAGCATGAACAGAGAGAATTAAATAGAAATTTTCTGTATTTTATAAATTCGTTATTCATTGTGTTCAAGTTAAAAACCATAAAGAAAATACTTTCTTACATAATTGGATCCAACTCTTTTTTTAAAGAATTCAGTGGTCGCTGTAGTTATTATGGCTAGGTGACCCCCGGGCTGAAGCCTCTACTTCCCCAGCTTTAGTATGTGCCTTGAACATAGGAAGTCTATTCAGTAAGTAATTGTTCCAGTTATGATTTTTCTCAGGTGAAAACTAATGGAAGCAGCAACTGGTGTCTGAGATGGTGGTTGAACTGCCACCTTTCTTTTTTGCCATCAATGGGGGTGGAAAGCAGAGGCCAGAAGAGTTATCCTCCACCCTCTGATAATTTACCAGCATCTTATAAGCAGCCCTTGGCCAGCTCTGAGCTATGTTTACTGCCAGCTAGCATAAGATTTAGAATGAGTGTAATTTTCAGCTTTTGTAAAGAGAATCAAATGATAAATAGAGTAATCAGATCTTCGCCTGAATTGCTTACTGCAGTGAAACATGGATTAAATGTGTAGTAAAAATATCAGTTAATCTGTCCAAGGAACTAGATATATTCATTTGCTTTCTTTGATCCAGCTTAGTTGTCTCATTGGAAAAGAAGGGAAAAGAGAAATGATGTCCTAATTATTTATGTGTTTACAAGTTTTTCCCCCCTTAGGCTACTGTTAAGCTGTCACACTCCATACTTTCAGTGCCACAGCAATTTAATATTTCATTAAAAAGCATTAATGATGGCTCCAGTGAATCTCTCCCATCCACGCTCCAGAATGATAGCAATTCAAGTGAGTGTTGGTATCTGAGTGATGCACAAGAAGACAAAGCCAAACAAAGGAACACAGTGTTGCTGCAATTCCTTGCATCCTCAGGTAAAGCTGGAGAGGTGTGTGTTGAGTGGCACCTTCAAATTTAGTTGGATGAGAGAAAAGCATCTCATTTATACTGAATAAATAAGTCACTGTAGTGGATAGGTCACATTTATACTCAATCTCTTCGTAGTAGATCCAACAGTTGGTATAGTGCTGGATTTTGGGGAAGAGTTTCCAAAGGCAACACTTCTGTGCTTCTGGTTTTAACTTTAAAAGAAAAGCAAAGTAACTTCATGAGAAAATACCTTGTTGCCTTTGAAACATTTGGTCATTTACCTAATGAAATAATAAATATTTATTAAATATTTTCAAGTTACTGTGTGTTTTCAAGTTACTATGGCCTCCATTTCAAAGGAAAGGAACAGTTCTTGTTCTTAAGGATATGTTTTACTTTCAATATGAGGAGAAAAGAAAAACAAAAATGAGAACATAAATACCAATAAGAAGCTTACATTCTGAGAGTTAAATGATTGGATCTTATAAGAAATTAGGTTTGTTTTGTATAAAAGGGAATTATTTCCAGCTAATATAATCAAGAAACTTATACAGTAGTGGAATTTAATTTTAAAATAATTCAAAGCTGTAACTTTCATAGCTTGAAAATGGAGGGAGTATAGAGACAGCAGAAGTTTTATTTTATGGACCAGTTTAATAAGTGCAAAAAGGATGTTGGAAACATACTTTAGAGGTCACTTGAATTTTACATTCTAGGTAATTAACTTTATTATGCTAACCATACAAAGCAACAATATAAAAATAATGTAGAATTTAAAAAGAAAAGAAAAAAATAACTTGTTCCTGAATCCTTCTCCGAAGCAAGTGATCTATTTTCATTTTTCTGTGTTCTCACTCACTGAAGATTTTTGAACAGCGAAATGACATGATGGAAAATGTGTAGGTCTTTTAGGAAGATTAATCTATCAATAGGAAGCAAGATGGAGAGTGAGGAGAAGGGTCTGAAACCTAGAGACCAATTATAATTCTAGTGAAGTAATCCAGGTGAGAAGCGATAAGGGCCTGAGCATCAATGGAGAGAAATGGGAAGCTGTAAGAGGCATTGAAATGGAAAAGTCACTGATTGGATATGGGACATTAGAGAAAGGTAATCATTAAAGACAACTGGAGCCTGAGTTAACAGCAACAGTTCAGAGATAGGAAGCAGAAGTAGAAGGATTAGAATAGGTGTCTGGCTGTGGAAAATGATTTACATACTTTTTGGTTAACATATATTTGAAAAAAATATGGCTACATAAAAATGATGCTAATAGATTGATAGATGGAAAATTGGGAAGAGGTGCATATTCCTAAACCTGAGATAATTCCCAAATTCCAGGCCTAATCACCTAAAAAATGGGGACAGTTGATTTCATAGGTTTGAATTAAGTCTAACGTGATAAGGAAGTAGAGTAGATTTTTAATACCTTTTTTTTTTTTTGAGAAAAGAAAGATTCAGTGAAGAAAGAAATGATCAAGGGCACCTGGGGAGCTCAGTTGGTTAAGTCTCCAACTTCAGCTCAGGTCATGATCTTGCAGTTCCCAAGTTCAAGCCCCATGTCAGGCTCTGTGCTGACAGCTCAGAGCCTGGAGCCAACTTTTGAGTCTATGTCTCACTCTCTCTCTCCCCCTCACCCACTCGTACTCTGTCCCTCTCTTTCTGTCTCTCTCTCTCTAAAAAGTAAATAAACATAAAGAAAAATAATCAGTGAAGTAGATTGAGAGCCTTCATGATGATTCTTGATATGGGAGAGAAGAGAAAGAAAAAGAGAATAAAATTGAAAAAGAAACACATTTAAAATAGTAGTATAGGGAGAACAAGGAGAATGAAAACTGAGAAAGGGGCATTATATTTCATAACTAAGAGGGCAATGATGATACTTGAGAAATAAACCATTATCTAGATAGTTAATTTTTCATTTGACACTTTTTTTTTTTTTTTTTTTAGTGAAGGAAGGGAAAGGAACGGTAGCTATCAGGTGGTGAAATTAAGCAAGATTTGTTTCCTTCCTGATACTATGCACTCTCCACAAAATTTTTAAAAAGTTTGTTCAGGGGCACCTGGGTGGCTCCGTCGGTTAAGCGTCCGACTTCGGCTTAGGTCATGATCTCATGGTCTGTGAGTTCGAGCCCCGCGTCAGGCTCTGTGCTGACTGCTCAGAGCCTGGAGCCTGTTTCAGATTCTGTGTCTCCTTCTCTCTCTGTCCCTCCCCCGTTCATGCTCTGTCTCTCTCTGTCTCAAAAATAAATAAACGTTAAAAAAAAATTAAAAAAAATAAAGTTCGTTCACTTTTCAAACCTGAGTGAAGGGAGCAACAAACAATAGATATGTGATTGTAAGGATCGACAGGGACAGACAGAAAGGGTTGAAGGGAGAGTAAAACTAGATAGGACTATTTGGACACTGGTTCAGTGGTTCTTGCAAGAGATGTTGATGGCTTGAATTAGGGTTGTAGTTGTGGATGTGGTGAGCTTTGGTTGGATTGAGCTGACCTGATCTGATCATGAATAAGATATGAGGTGTGAGAGTGGGAGAGAAATAGAAAATTACGTTGCTTATTGCCTTAGACAACTGAAAGAATGGTGGTGTCTTTTGCTGAGATAGATGCAGGACCTGTGTGTGTGTGTGTGTGTGTGTGTGTGTGTGTGTGTGTGTGTGTTAAGCCTGGTTCTACTCTTGGGTATCCAAGTGGTGATGCTGTCTAGAGAGTTAGCTACATGTGTCTTACACTAAAAGTTCAGTACATGTAACTTTGATATTCATCAGTAGATAGATGATATGGTCCATAAAATTGTGAAACTAAATGAGATAACTTAGTGAGTGCTTAGAGAGAGTAAAGGAGAATGTCAAGAACTAAGGAATGAGCCATTCCAAGTCTAAAGATATGGAAACAGGAGGAGCTAGCTACGAAGAATAAGGGTAATTAGTGAGGTAAGAGGGTCTGGAGAGGGTGATGTCTGCAAAAACAAAAGAAAAGATGTTTCAAGAAAGACATAATCAGTTGTGTCAAACAAAGCCTGATGTACACATAGGTAGGAGAGATTTGTACTTCTGGTAGTATCTAAAGTAAAAAAAAGATCAGGATTAGCCTTGCTGATCATCTAAGGGAAGGCCAATTCCAATTTTATCTTTTGTCTTGGAACTGATTTTTCAGGCAGTTGTCAGAGGTGAGGCTCAAAGTGTTTTGATGTGGAGGAATGGTGATCCTGTTGGAGTGAAGCCACAGACAACGGAAGGGTGACATTAGAGTAGGCAACTCTGGAGGGGTAGGTCTTCCCTTATAGATAGGGCTCTGTGGGACTCCTACTTATTTTAAAGAGAGAATTAGGTGGTATCCCTGCTGGGTCATTCAGGGGACTGCCATAAGTCTTGGTGAGGAGGGTGTCAGGCAGGGCCAGTACAGAGGGGCTGGGTTTACCAGGAACACTTGGAGATCTGAAGTGTAGACCTAAATAAAGACTACCATTTTCTTTTTATCACTTTTAGTAGAAGTACATAATACAAAGTGTGGCATTTTAGACATGTGCAAAATGAAGATGTTATAGCAAACACATGGAAAACAGGAATTCTCATAAAACTCAATAATTATCTTCTTGTGGTATCTCTTAAACCTAAGTAGACACCGAGAGAGGATGAAGGCTTTCTTTAAGGATGAAAGAAATTTGTACATCTTCTCTTACACTCTTTTTCATATCCTTTTTGCTTACGGTCTTATAAGTTTTTTTCTTATTTGAAATGATGAAACCTTCAAAGTCAGAGAATTAACAAGAAAATTAACAATAACTGCCATGCAAGGAAAACCTAAAGATATGTAGATTTGTCTTAACAGTTACACCCTATTGCCAGAAATAGCAGCTTTCTGTTTTATCTCCAGCATGCATTTATAAAGGAAAGGGGGAAGTTCTTTAAAAAATGAACAATTGTCCTATTTATTTTCATTCATTACACCTAATATTTACCTTTTGTTTCTTTACTTTCTTTCCCTTTGTCAGTAAATGACAGAAACCAATGAGTCTAAGAAGATGTTATCTTTGTATTACATCTTGAGTCCTACAACTTATTTTTGTCCTTTAATTTTGCTGCTTTGCTAAATATAAATACATATAAACATAATGGATTCTACTTAGAGAACTATCTATTAATTTTGTAATTTTATTATAATAATGATTATTATTTTTTTTCTGCCAATCAGAAAAAAAAAGAGTGTTGGATAGTAAGTATTTTTACTTGATTATGAGCAAATATGCTACTATTTAAAAATGGGTTCCTTGTTTACTTACTATTTTATATAGTTATAGAATTATTGACAAACTCATTGAATCTCCTTATATTATTTGGGGAGCTCATTTGCCATTTCTAATATTACCATATTTCATATGACACCACTAGTCTGAATTATTTACTATTGACATAAAATACATGTCTTCCCTACAGATTTGTGTCCCTGTCATTGTATTTCCCAGACTTCCCTCCCTCTCATCTACTTGTGAGCATCCTATTTATCCTTCAAATTCTACCTCAAATGTGTCTTTCCTTACAAAGGTTTACTAATGAGAGTAATCAAGTTACTGCATCAACTCTTGTTTATACATCTCTTACAATTATTCCATGTAGGCTGGGTGGTTATGTAAATGCTTTATCTTTGTATTCCCTGAGGAATGTCATATTTTATACATTTTCTCTTCCACATTTTTCTATACATGCCAGCAGTTCAATGAAGAGTGAATTTAATTGAGTCTTTGTGTTGGGGCTCTTTTCTGTTTCCATGATAAAATGGTTGTTACTACCCCTTTCCGCATACCTCCTGCCTGCCTGCCTGTGTTTTTAATCTTTTCTGATAAAAATATTGTCTACTCTTTGGAGGATGAACTATATGCACGATATTGCTTTTTCACACTGTACATTGAATTGAATTGAATTGAAATTAATTCATTGAATCTTCATAAGGAAATAAAGGAGCTATTATGACAATCCCCATTTTAGCAGACAAGGAAATTGAGGCATGGAGAGTTTGGATCTGCAATTGGTGGAAGATTCAGTTTTCATATCCAGATCATTTGACATTATGGCCTTTCCTCTCAGACACTGCTGTGTACTGTCACAGTGTCCAGGTGCCAGCTGCTACTCGGGGATTATTGCTGGTAAAGACACAGGGCTTGATTTTGTTTAAGTCAGAAGAAAAAGACCATTGCTGTTGTACTGCTTAGCTCTCTTGGAGATTTATGTCCATGACTTCTACTTTATTACCTATGACTCATTTCAGCTTAATTTGTAGACTTACTTTTTTGACTGTTAATGTAATTGTTTTGTATGATGTGACTTACTTTACTATATTTCTTTTTTTAGTTGGCATAAATATACAGTAGTATTATGAACATAGAATATCACTAGGGTAAATTTTGGATATTGTATTTGAACATTGCTATTCTTATCATGTGTCTGCAAACATGGGGAACACTTTAAGATTGTAAACTCCCTAAAATCACCAATTTGGTAACAGATTTACCACCATCATATGCATGCCAGTGAAATTCTGATAGAGATTGTGTTAATCTATTTATCAATTTGAGTAGTATGGACATTTAAAAATATTAATTCTTTCAATTCATGAGCACAAACTATCTTTCCATTTATTTATGTCTTCTTCAATTTCTTTCATCAATGTCTTATTGTTTTCAGTGGGCAGATCTTTTACCTCCTTGGTTAAATTTTTTCCTATGTGTTTTATTGTTTTTGTTACTGTTATCAATGGGATTGCTTTCTGATTTTTCTTTCTGATAGTTTGTTATTAGTGTACAGAAATACAGAAATAAAACCGCTTTTTGGATATTGATTTTGTACTTTGCAGGTTACTGAATTCATTTATTCTGGCAGATTTTTGTTTTTGGGTTTTGTTTGTTTGTTTGTTTGCAGTCCTTAGTATTTTCTATGTATAACATCAGATCATTGACAGAGTCAGTTTTACTTCTCTGATTTGGATGCCTTTCCTTCCTTTCTCTCTTCCTTTCTTTCTTCCTTCCTCCCTTTCTCTCTCTCTCTCTCTCTCTCTCTCTCTCTCCCTCTCCCTCTCCCTCTCTCTCCCCCCCCCCCAAAAAGCAAAATAATTTTAATTTGTGTTATTTGCTAAAAAGTCTTAAGGTAGGAAATAATAGAGGATGGGATATAGGGTAATCAGGAAGATTCTTTAGAATTTAACATTAGAGGCACCAGAGTGGCTCCATCAGTTTGTTGTCCAACTCCTGATTTTTGGTTCAGGTCATGCCCTGCATTAGGCTCCCAGCTGACAGCATGGAGCCTGCTTGGAATCTCTCCCTCTCTCTCTGTCCCTACCCCACTTGTGCATGCATGCATGCACACTCTCTTGCTCTCTCAAATAATAAATAAATAAACTTAAAAAAAAAGGAATTAACATTAAAGAGAAAAGATGAGAAGAAGCTGTCCTGCAGTGGTCAGAAGAAGGAAGATGAAAAAAGAAAAAACATTCCAGTGACAGAAGACTCCAGGTGCAGGGGCCTGGATAAAGAAAGGGACATTTCCTTCTGTTTTTTGTTTTTTGTTGTTAGCATGTTTTATTCATATTGCCATAGTGCTCTTTGCAATTAAACTATAATAAAATTAAGGAAATGGCCACATGATCTCATTAATATCCTATTAGTATTATGTATTATAATAATTCTTAAAATCATTTAAAAATACATGTATTATTCTGTTTTTTAATATAAATTGTACCTGAGAATTGAAATCTTCACTTTCATTTCCCTGTGTTAACCTCTTGATTTTGCAAAAGATAAGAGAAAAACCATTTAATTGGCACATTTTGGTTTATGGAAGAAATTTAATTTTAGGTAAAGCATGTGCATTTTTAAAATTTCATCATTATTTTAATGATGGGAATGTCTAAAAATATAGGAGCGGCACTATGTTTTAGGTGTTTTTCTCCCTTCTGGAATTGAACATAGATATCATATATTCTAAAAAATATGAATACTATTTTAAAAATATTTTATACTTTCTATACAAAGCAAGCTGAAATTATATTACACCATTGACTTGCATCTTGACCTTGCATTGGCTCTTGAAAGACAATGAAAATAGAGGCATTCATTGCTAAGAATAAACTTCTCGTTTGAAGTTGAGGGAAAATAAAAGCCCTGGCAATCCTGACAGAGCGTCAAAGGTTCTCATCTTTGGAGTAAAAGTGTGTCCATGTATCCAAGGGCAAAAAATGCCCCAAATCTCAGAGGCAGAGTGCTACAGTGAGCCCTGCTAGTCCTACTGAGGATAGGTCATTTACTTCATCATGTATTCTTAGTTTGTCTCCTTCATCTAATTGTTTAGAGTTGAGAATGCTTTTATTAATTTCAAACTGTTAATTTTTTCACCTTTAAACTGGACCTATATGAAAATAGTCCCTGTGGGGAAGCATTTTATGGAGCAGGGTTTAACGTATGAAGCAGGGTTTTAAAGGGAAAAGATTTTTATCCTTAGTTAATTTGTGTTCAATCTCCTCTTTGTTTTCCCTTTTTGCCCAAATTAAGAAAAGTATACATGAGAAAAATAGATTGAAATGTGTTTTCCTTCTTTTCCAATGCTTTGATGGAAGGCAGATTGTCTCCTTTTGTTTAAGTATTTATTTGTTAAATCACTCATTCCCCCATCACTTAGCTCACCTCTTAGAACTTTTCTCAGCTCTTTCAGCTGCAAATAATACTTCTCTTCTTTGTATTTCTGTGGAATAGATTGTCCATAGAATGATTTCACAGATATAATTTTTTATATTGTATATTCTTCCCCTAAAGGGAACATTCTTCCCAATAGATTACAATCTTGAGATTAGAGATTGCACTGTTTATGTGGATATCTCCACAGAACCTACCACAATGCCTTTCTATTTTTTTTTTTTCTATTGCACCTGACAAAAGAGACTTTTTATTGTTCTTAGCAATCTTGACAAATTTAAATTCTTTATGGATTTTAGATTTTCTTGCACTGTTCTTAGTCATTCCTTGCCAATAGCCTATAATAATTCTTGGTTGTGTATATTTTCTCCTTTTTCTTTGTTAATCCTTATATATATATATATATATTTTTTTTTTTTTTTTTAATTTTCATTTTTTGAGAGACAAACAGAGACAGAAGGTGAATGGGGGAGGAACAGAGAAAGAAGGAGACACAGATTCTGAAGCAGGCTCAAGGCTCTGAGTTGTCAGCACAGAGCCCAATGTGGGGCTTGAGCTCACAAACTGTGACATCATGACCTGAGCCAAAGTTGGACACTTAACTGACTGAGAGACCCAGGCACCCCTATTAATCTTTATTCTTTATTAATCTGCGAATCAGCTAGCCTTATCAGAATCACTCAATATTTTAGTGGTGGAATTTTGTTTTTTAAAAACATCTAATCTATTATTAGTAACCTTCCTTTTCAGAAACAAAGGCCATGGAATCATTCCTACCTTTGTTGATTAAATCAACAAATATGTATTGAATGCCTACTAGGTGACCTGAGTGGCTGCTGATTGCATAATTGTGAATAAGATGCTTACAGTATCTCTGGAGGAGATAGAAAACATTGAGCTGATAAGTAGTGTAATGATGGTAGGTGTAAAGTATTGTGGATGCATTTGGAGTGGGCACAAAACAGTCTTAGGGTTTAGGGATCAAAATCATGAATAGGAATTAGCTTGGGGATGATAGGGAAAGAAGTAGCTCTATACTTTCCAAAGAATGTGCTCTGTTTGTTTTTGTTTTGATGTTTTTGTCTTTGTTTTGATCAGGTTGTTGGTTTTAATTGTGGTGATTATGAATGCTTTCAGATCATTTGATCACATTTTCTGGATGCAACTTCCCATCTATCTTCTTAATTAAGCATTTCTTCCTCTGGGTCAAAATTAAATGGAGAGAATCGGTTTCCTTGGCTTCTCAAAATGATTTTTTTTTGTTTGTTTCTGGAAAACATGTTAAGAATATAATGCCCATGTCACAGATTTCCCAAAGACAGAAAGATTTTTAATACTTCTTATCTCTCTTAATTCTAGTTTTAGGATATCATGTGATAGAGTTATATGAACATGTACTTATCCCTAAACTACTTCTCTTATTCTGTGAACAGCCCTACTATCAGATACCTTGCCCAGAGGTAAACTGATTAAAAGTAGGTTGGTAGAAATCCAGTAGATATCACAGATGCTTCTCTTTCTGTAACCTTTAACATGCCATCCCCACCTCCATACCTGCACCTTTTAAAATTTTATTTTATTACGGTAAAGAATACTTAACGTGAGATCTAGCCTCTTAGCAAATATTGAAGTGTATCATATATTATTGTTGACATATAACATACATTTAATGTTGTGCAGCAGATCTCTAGAGTTTATTCACTTTTATTTAACTTAAACTTTATACCCATTGTTATCACCATCTTTTGATGGGCTTTTAAACATAGCCCTCTGTCTCCCAGCTTTGTGATTTATTTTCTGACAGTTATCATTCCACAAACTACTTGAAAGATACTTCCAAAATATAAGTGAAAACCCTACAGTAGTCTCCTTTCTCTTTCTGGATGTATGGTATGCAAAGATTCATTTCTGCTTTTCCCTACTCATTCTTTGACACTGCCAGATGGTAGAATAGAGAAAGTTTCAACTTACCATCCATTTATTCAGCAAAACCTGAGTTAATCACAAAGACCTCTCAGTGAATGACCTTAATCAAACTAAATAATGACCAGTTAAGAGAATAGATCTCGTCACGATCTCTAAAATTGTGCCTATTTCCTATAGGCAATACATTGAAATCTTATAGAACCAACCATACCTATACCAGCAACTTTATGAAAGCATTTTCAACTGAAGGCACTAAATGTGCCTTGGAGCCCCAGAGAATAGCTGTGCCAGCCGGAAGAGTGCGGGGTATCACTGTGACCAGTTGTCACTTGGGAATTTAAGGAGTTTGTAGAGATCAGTTAAAAGAATATCTATTGTGCTACCTAAGGAAAAATATGTCCCTTAATGTAAATAGTAGGCATCATCTTTAAGTGATAGTTCAATTTATTCTCTTTCAAACTTTAACTTTTATAACATATGTTAACTTCAGTTTGGTTCAACAAATGATTATTGATTACTTATTCTACTTCAGGTTATTTGAGAATACAAAAATGAATAAGGCATCCATTCCTTTTTCAACAGAGTTCATAGTCAAGTGGGGAGACCTAACAGATAATTTTGAAAAAAATAAAATAAATTCAGTAATAAAAGTCCATGCAGGGTGCTATGGTCACATTCCTGAGAAGACAGACATATATAATGAAGACTTTATTTTAAATAAGCATTTTGGAGTTTAAAAATGAACACAAGGTAATTCAGAAAAGGAAATGAACAAATACTCAAATACTTAGTGTTGAAAGATTTATTGTCTGTCAAAACATGATTATAAAAGACTTCATATGAAAGACTGCATATTATAAAAGACTTCATATATCTCCTGAGATTTCAGAACTCTAGATCTAAAGTGATTTAAGCTTATGCAGAAAAAAAAAAAAAACCCAGAACCAAATAAATGAATCTGAGAATGACTTCAGATTATGTATCAACAACACTGGACTGGAAAATGCAATGTTTCAGGGAAACTGAATTTGGATCTATAATTCTGTTCACAGTCAAAAAGAGCAGAACATAGATACAACAATGAAGAATAGCTAAGTACAATATGAAAGAAATAGAGTCAACAGTGATTCAAAGTGAATTCACTGGACCTTGATGCCTGAAGCACTTGCCTTTGAGTAGGAAGAGCTTAGGGGTAAGTGAAACACAACTGAATTTCCCAGTCACAATGTTTGCTTCTATAGTACATAATTAGCAGAGTATTATAATGGCTATTTTATCAGCTTTAAAATTGTGGAGCTTTTCTATAGACACAACTATAGAAATCTTAGAGTTACAGAACCAAAATTAATATTAAAACCGACAGAAAACTGAAGGATGAAGTAAAAAAAAAAAGTAGGTACTCAAGTTTTCTAGATCCTCCAATGTATCTAGCTTAAAGCTGGTGGAGCAGGTTTAAATAAATTACTTAATGTTATAAATGTGGCCATGATGACAGCGATAAATTATAACTAACACAAATCTTGAGCTGGTGGGAAAAAAAGATTTATGAGGAAACTTATAAATTGTTATTTTTTAAGAAGAAATCTGATAGAGGAAATGGAAAAAAAAGAAATGGAAAAGTGGTTATATTTATTTACTTAAAGCTTTACTGTACATTTGACTATTTTCCTCCAAGTGAAGATATTGCTTTAGAAAAAAGATACTTAATGTATTGAAAAGGGGAGAAATACTGTAACAGTGCTGGTTGAACATTTTAAGAATGGTTCCCTTTTTTCCTTAGGTATTATTTTTTTCTCCCCAATTTTCTCTATATATTACTTTTATGACCTAAAGATCTGTAAAATAAATTTCATGCTTAAAAACATGGTAGCATCTGGTGTAACACAATGTATTTCAAATTTCAAATAGGCATGCAAGTTACTTCACAAAGCTCGGATATACTCTTTCCAAGTCCGAGTTGCTTGTATATGTGAAGGATACCTATGACCTAGATGCGGTGCCACTGTTAATGATGGTTTTTAATCTTGTAAGTTCTGACACGTCCTGCGCATCACAGATAATATGACAATTCCAAAAAATTAAGCTGTAAAGAAAAATGCCCTGTTACTACACAGAAAATCATTTGATAGAATTAAATGAGTCACTCAATCGTGCCACACAAATTTATAGCCATTATCTGCGGAGAAATAGAGTTAGCACTGACATTAAATGTACCATTTGATTCCTTTATTATGAATTTCATGTTCTGCTCAAATTCTTTAACTACTACCATATGGTTTTCATTATGTTTGTTGCCATTTATTATGCCTGGTAAGTCGAAAACTTTATTATATATCGATTTGCTGTTGTGAATGCCCGAAAACCCTGGTGCACTCAACACGATCATTGATCAGATATCAATTGTTTTTTACACTCAGACCACAGAACATATTAAATTGATTCTGGATATATCTGGTACATGCTAAAGGGCCTGACCCCAATTTTTCTGTTTAAAGGCCTTTTAGCTTCAGTTTTAACAGCAATTTCATTTCTTACAATATTGTAGTGCTCTTGACTAGGAATCTCACTTTGTCATTTATTTGGCTGGAAAGCAGGACTAAAACAGGGTTTCAGATAATTTGCAGAGGTTTTGTGGCTGCTGTTCTTGATTTAATCAATGTCAATGAAAATGATTTAGAGACATCCTACTTGGAAAATGTGTTGTTGTTCAGGTGGTCATAAATTAAAGTGATTTCAAAAAATATACCAGTTAAAAGGAATGAATGCTTGTGTCCCATCCTAGATTGCGTTACATCCTAGATTGTGTCCCATCCTAGATTGCGTTACATGTGATTTTAATATGCCTTTATATTTGGGGATAAACACCATCTAAAGAATGACAAAATGCAGCTGAATTAGCAGGATAATTTTCTGATTTTTTTTTCTATTTTTAAAACTTGCTTTGAGATACCTAATCAATTATCTGATACACAATTGAAAATAAAATGCACTATTCTAAGCTCAGAATATCTGAAATAATAAATATTTAAAAATTTAATCATTGTGAGATATAGAACATAAAGTTAACTACATAAATAAGTTAATATTAAATACTTTCTGAAATACGAGTTTGGTGAATCTGAGTGTTGAGATTTTTCTAAAAATTACTTTCTATTAAGTAACATTTTAACCTGTATATAAATAAAATAGGCAGAAATAATAAACTTGTATACCAGAATAAACGTATTTCTCATGCTGTATGAAAATTAGGAATGTTGGAAACAATATTGTCAGTCTAAATTATGAAGTTCAGCAGACCTGGTTTTGAAACCAAGTATTACCTATTGAATTTACTACCTATTGAGGAACATTACTTTCCTCATCTGAACTGAAGGTTAAATGAGATTATAGGGATATGAGTATATGGAAAGTTCCTGGTATGAGTGGGGGAGAGGGAGAGAGAGGAGAGAGAATTCCCAAGCAGGCCTTGTGCTGAGCCCTGTGTGGTGTTCGGACCCATGACCTGTGAGATTATGACCTGAACTGAAACCAAGAGTCGGATGGTTAACTGACTGAGCCTCCCAGGCTCCCCTAAGGTTTTCTTATTTAGAAATGATAATCCAGGAATTGCCAAATGCTATTTTGAATTTAATACATTTGATTTCTTTTACATACTGTTTTTTTTTTTTTCTTGTGGATTTCAGTTGCTTTTAGACCAGTGTTTCTCAAACCCTTTTAATGTGCATATGAATCACTTGGAGATATTACAAAGTCCAGTTTCTGGGTCAGAAGGTCTGGTATAGGGACTGGGATTCTGAATTTCTAAAAGTTTACTGGTGATGCCAAAGCTATTGGTCCATGGTGTGTGTGTGTGTGTGTGTGTGTGTGTGTGTGTGTGTGTACTTAGAGTAGCAAGGTGATAGGACATAGACGCTACATAATACATCTTCCTGCTCTTTCCTACATATCTTTGCAGAGCACTCTGAATGTATAGTCTCAAAACCATTTGTTTTGGGTATTACGGTCTTTTTAATCTTGTATTTCCTTCAATATATTGTAAGCCTCACGATGTCTTCTTTTACTCATTGCCGTGTTCCCAGAACAGCATAGTGCCTGGAACTTAGCAATGAATGCTAATTTGCTAAGTGTTGGTGACTATATACCATAAGAGAAGTCCGTGGCTGAATAAACAATAGGAGGTCACAAATTGAAAGCATCTGCATAATAGCTGTGTTGTAAAATAGTTTTGCCAAATGAACTAATCCTCCACACTCATAGACTTAGTTTAATTTCCTCCTCCAGAAATGTATGTACGTGTAGTGGGTCTAATGGGCATGGTCAAAATTGCTGTTTGAAAAGCATATTGTATCACTCTGGTAATTAGATAGAACATAAGTAAATTTACGACCTTGTAAATTTATTTTGATCTTGAGTCTAGAAGCTGCATTTGAAAGGAGTAACTGAAAACAAAGTCAAATGAGGGCTAGCTCACTAAATTTCTTTAGGGCCAAGATGCTGCCCTTAGTAGAGTTTTGAGAAGGTATAATACTGTATTGTAACCTGGAAATTTGCTAAAAGAGTAGATCTTAAGTGTTCTTTCTCACCACACCAAAAAAACCAAAAAGTAACTATGTAAAGTGATGGATGTATGAAATAACTGGGTTGTCATAATCATCTTACAATGTAAACCTGTATCAAACCATCACGTTGTACTCTTTAAATATATACAATTTTTATTTGTCAATCATACCTCAATAACACTGGAAAAAAGAGAAGTAGAAAGAGCTGCAGTAGAAGATGTCTGCATGAGTTGACCCAGACATTGTTAGGCATTTTGTAATGATGTGATATGAAAGAATACAGGTAAACACTTTTTACCCTGCTGGCTCTACTGTTCAACCTGTACATTTCTCATAGGATTAAGTTCGGTGCACTGACTGAGTGATGTTACATTTAAAGTCACCATTGTGGTCATTTATGATCCTTTTAGGGTCAGGTGAAGACAGCATTTCAACACGTGGGACATTTTACTTCAACATCATCATCTTTTTATAGAAACTCAATGTCTTCACTTCTGGTTTCATATGGTCCTCGCTGTGGGACCCCACCAAAATGAAGTGAGGCCTCTCTTCTAAATACATCTTCAGGGTTTTTTTTTAGGTTTTATTTATTTATTTTGAGAGAGAGAGAGAGAGAGAGAGAGAGAGAGCGAGAGAGAGCGCACATGCATGTACAAGCAGGGCCCTGACGCAGGGCTCAAACTCATGAGCTATAAGATCATGACCTGAGCCGAAATCAAGAGTTGGACACTTACTGACTGAGCCACCAAGGCGTCCTAGTACATCTTCAGTTTTTATACAGACTGTGATGCGGAGTCAGATATATAAACATGTTCACGCATTAAGTAACAACCACAGAGCATGAGAATCACAATGTCTTACCTTCAGAGGGTGAGTGGAATCATGGAATCAGAGGCCAGGATCAATCTGATGTTTTTCACTTCATACCCATAGAATCATGTGAAGTCATGTGACTCATGTGAAATTGACTTAGAACATAAAAGAGGGCCTTTGTTAAAAATTCATTATTCCTTTATATCTGAAGAATAATGTCAGGAAAAAGTAAATACATTGAAATAACACTTATCAATAATTATAACTTAACAAGGATTCTGGTACAAAAGTTTTCACATTTGGTTTTACAGAAAATGAGGGAAGCAATATGTGATTATTGAAGTCTATTATATACTTTCTACTTAAATTTTTTTTGATGTTTATTTATTTTTGAGACAGAGATAGAGCACAAGCAGGGGAGGGGTAGAGAGAGAGGGAGACACAGAATCGGAAGCAGGCTCCAGGCTCCAAGCTGTCAGTACAGAGCCTGACGTGGGGCTGGAACCCACAAACTGTGAGATCATGACCTGAGCCAAAATCAAGAGTCAGATGCTTAACTGACTTAGCTACCCAGGTGCCCCTGATTATCATTTTATTTTAATTAATTAATTAATTAATTAAAAGTTTTTAATGTTTATTTTTGAAAGAGAGCATGAACAGGGGAGGGGCAGAGAGAAAGGGAGACACAGAATCCGAAGCAGGCTCCAGGATCTTAGCTGTCAGCATAGAGCCTGATGCAGTGCTCGAACCCACAAACTGTGAGATCATGACCTGATCCGAAGTCAGACACTTAACTGACTGAGACACCCAGGCACCCCAGTTATCATTTTATATGTAGGTATTAAAGTGTACATTCATTTTACTTGAAAATAACATATACTGTATTGATGTGAACTATAACATTAGCCTATTAAATCTACTTAATCTCACGTTCTCAGTAGGTCCTTACAGGCAACAGCGAATTAATGGGGACTGGGGTTGAGCACACTAGTGCTCATTTGTGTCTCCTGGAGTTTTCTTCTTGTGAGAGCTTTCAGGAAAGGTTAATTATGCATGGACAGACATGCATAGAAAAATAGAAACTTCAGATTGTTCTGTCAGACCCTTGTGTTGAACCATTTCTTGTTCTCACTCTCTGTGGGGCAGCTGGCCACTGTTCCAACATCAGTTCACACTGTGGAAACAGGGTATGTGACTCTGGTCAGCTTCAGGCAAACACACTTCGCCACATTCAGAGCTTCTTGCCCTCTGCCGTTTGGGATTAATCTTTGAACCAAGGAGTGTGGAACAGGAGATAAACATAATCAGAATCATAATGGTACTGTTTCAGTAAAATCTCAAATATTGCAAATCTTAATGTGGCATAAACAGTGACAGGAAAATATAAAGAAGCAAAATACATATTTAAGTCGATATTTATTAAATTCCCTGTCATGACCATGATGAAACACATTATAGTAGTTTACAAATTTGCTCATAAGATAAAATAGAAATATTCTTAAATTTTATATGTCAAAATTTTCAATTTGTTTTTTTATTGGTAATTACATTATAATGGATTATAATTACATTTGGTAATTATATATATAATGTGTATATATATATACATATATATATACTCTTATATAAATTTATTAATAAAATTTTAAAAAACTTCTCCCCAAGAAGTATAAACTCTTTCGAGTTTTGGAAGTTTGTTTTTCATTGTTGTTGTTGTTGTTGTTGTTATCATTTTTGTTGATTCACTTCTTATCTCAAATGTCTCTCAAATGCAAGAGTTAGGGAATTGATTGCATTTCACATATTAAAGATGAAGAAACCCCAGAAACTCAGAAGTTTTTACTATTACTTTTATTGCTTTTAGATAGATGAGGAGTATGAAAGGTTAGATATCCTTAGTTAATCTTAGGAAATTAAATCTATCTGAGTAAAACCAATTGGAAAGGATTTTTTATCTCGAGCTATGGGCCTTTGTTCTGCAATAACTACAGCCATTTAAAGTAAATTGTCCATTAAAGTACCACTCTGGCTTTTGACAAATTGCATCAAACTGTTTTCTTCCTCCAGGGAAACACAAACCTGAGAACGGTGGTTTTATTTTTTCTGCTTGACATATAGGTTGCCTGAACCAGAGGGCTGAAATGCTTTTAGGTGCTCTATAAGACAACCCAAAGAGGTTATATATGGTCCAGTAGAGCCCAAGTGAAGACATTGAATACTCCCAGCTTATTTTGTGTGATGACAAATAATTGGTCATGCCCTGATATCATTTGTCATTTTGAAAACCATTCTTACTTTTTAATCATGTAATATAAGGACAATATAACAGACCTGACAAAGGCTAAAAATCCCATTTTTTTTTTTTTTTTGGTGAAACATTAGTCCCTGAACTATATGGAAATAATTCAAATGACTGCCAAGGAACAAATTCAAGGCACTGATGTCATTAGCAGCTACTGTCTTACTTTTCAGTTGAGGGAAGTTCAAGCCACTAATTGTAACTGAGTAAAAAAAAGTCAATTTTGATGGAAATATTCCTTCAAAAATTAAATAAGCTATGGTCACAGATTCAAAGATAATTATATACCTGTGGTTTAGATATTAATGAAATTAAATATTTTATTGTTTTTTAAGTTTAGGTTACTTTAGGCTATGTGAAAACAATATCTAAATTGTTATTAGTAGTAGTAAAAATAGTTAAAATATTCTACCTTCACAGTATATAATAAAAGAAGAAAAATAAACATTTCCTGTGTTTCTAAAAATTGTTTCTTCAATTTAGCTTTGATAATTGCTATGTTGTGGTCATGTGACTTGTTAATTTAAAAAACCTTGATTATGAACTAGATGTTCTAATTTACAAACATGAAAAGATGGGCATTATGTTAAAATACTAAAGTTGCTTATATGCTTTGACTGTAGGAATCATTTTCTGGTCCACACCATTTTGTAGAGTGTATAAAATTTATTATCTCATACTGGATCAATAGCCTAGAAAGTTCTGGCCGTGTCAGTTTCCTTGACTTTCACAACTTTGACAGTAGAAGATAGTCTGTTATTTTGTAGACTATCCCTGAATTTGGGTTTGTCTGATGTTTCTTATTGATGAGCTTCAGTTATGTACATTGAGAAGGAATATCACAGAAATGAGCCTAATGGGGTACATGATTTTGTCTTATTATTCATAATGCTAATTTTGATTATGTATTTAAGTCATGTCTACCAGACCACTCCACTGTAAATTTTTTTATTTTAGTTTTGTGATGAATAAGATATTTGTGGAGACATGCTTGAGACTGTGTAAACATTTCATTTTTTACTATATATATTTTTTTCTATATTTTTGATTCATCCATTTATTTGTTTAGTAAATTTACTTACTTTGATATCCAAATTGTCCCACATTTAGCAAAGAGAGACCCTTCAATCTGGCTTCTGTATCCTTTTGACATGTCTGAATCATTTTATGTACTTTATTTCTTTCTTGCACAATAAGATTTTCCAGGCCCGTTTTCTTCTTTCCCTAACCCAGTCAGCTATTTCTTAAAAGATCTTCAATTTCTTTTAGTGAAGAATGATGTTTAGAAACCAAGACCTGGCAGCACTTATTAATACAGTTCACTTATTTCTGCTGGAGGCCACTGTTCCCAGGAGTGCTCAGTAGACAGAGCTAAGGAATATGTATATGTACATGTGTATGTGTGCATATATACATTTATATCTACTCAATTCTATATTTATTAGTACACACACATGTGTATCTTTATTTCTTTGTCTTCATCTCTCTTTCTCTGTATATATATTAAAATACATGAATTAACATCAATACCTTCAATTCTATTGCAACACTCAGGATTCATCCTTTTCTTTCTTTCTATATGCCTTTCTCTGAGAGTGAGAAACCTGACTCCCACTAGCTTTAATATCTGTACTTATTTGGTCAATCCTTCTATATGGAACCAATCTCTTGTAGCCAACACTGCCTCCACCCCTGCAGGGATGCCTGCCTTATCCTTCTCAGGCACAAATATGTGGTTCCAAATCACCCCTCTGCAAGGATGCTCCATTGACTGCTCATGCACCAGAAGCCAAGGTGGGGCCACCTCCATTTCTGCACAGAGACATTCTCACACAACTTGCTCTCTCGAATTCTACCGTGCACCCTAGTGGCTTCCCCTCACCCTTGTGACAGCCTACTTTCTATTTTCCTCAGATGGACTATACACACCTCCCTGGATTTCCTCTATCTTTGTTTTATTCACATTTCTTTTCTAGCCTGCTCTCTAAATGTTCAAGTTCCTTAGAGCTTGCTTATTCCTTGTTGCCTACATGATGACAATCAGTCTCATGGTGTTAAGGATCTTCTCCAGGTCAGTAACTCTCAAATCAATATCTTCTGAGTTCAAAGCTGATACACATAACTACTTATTTGACATCTACACTTGGATCTCATGCATTCAAATATAAAGTGTATAAATGAGAACTTTTGATTCTTCTTTTCCCATTCTTCTTCCTCAATAAATAACACCACTACTGTTGTGCAAGCCAGAATATAGGATATCTTTTCCTTATCCGTACAAATGCATATATTAGCAAATCCAACTTTTCTTCAAAATGTTTCCTTTATTTGTGGATTTCCATTAATCTGAATTGTTGCCACCTTTGTCCAAGCCATACTCCTATCTCACACAGACAATTATGGTGGCATATTTTTCTACTTCTATTCTTGCTTCTATAACCTATAATCAAATCTTCCATAATCTATATTCTTCTAAAAGAAGTAGAATTATATTTTATTAAAATTTTTTAAAACGTTTATTTATTTTTGAGACAGAGAGAGACAGAGCATGAATGGGGGAGGGGCAGAGAGAGAGGGAGACATAGAATCCGAAGCAGGCTCCAGGCTCTGAGCCATCAGCCTAGAGCCCAACACAGGGCTCAAACTCATGGACCGCGAGATCGTGACCTGAGCTGAAGTCAGATGCTTAACCGGCTGAGCCACCCAGGTGCCCCAAGAAGTAGAATTATATTTTAAAAAATTACATCAGGGCATGTCATCTCTCAATAAAATCCTCTTGGTTTTCTCTTGTATTTACAGTGAAATGCAAACTTCTTGCTTTGTCTACCGTGCTCCCTCCATGGTCTGGCTCTAGCTTATTTCTGTCCTGCCATCTTCTATCACTTTTCCCTTCTGATTTACTAGGATCTTTCCTATCATTCTTGTCCTATAACATGCCAACTTTTTCCCAACTCAGGCATTTGGATTTGCTCTCTAGAATGCACTTTCTCCAAATCTTCATTTACCTGACTCTTTCTCACTTGGATCTCATGGAAATATTGCTGATGAAATAAACTAACCAATTTCTGAGAAAACTCTTGAGTCTCTTAGTGAATTTATGAGTTTAGCAAGGCACTTAATGACCATTTCTAAGTGGCTTCTCAGAAAGTCTAAGAGGTCTCAGAAAGTGGTTTGGAGTCTTACAGAGAGGACTTATAGAATGCAGCTGAGATTTCCTGAATCATGGGAAGATTTAAGAGTTGAGAAAAACATGGAATGAGGGAAGAAGTCAGGAGCCATAAGATGGGGAATATGTGATATGGATGTAGGGTCTGAACTTTATGGTCTAGGTTGTAGACTTCAGCAATGGTCACAAGTACCCACTAAAATCAGATAAAGCCATTTACAGTATAAAAGACACTAAGGTCAGACAGCCAGGACTAAAGCTACCTAACAACCACCCTTAGAGATTTCTGAAACTGCTGGTGGAGAATTCCAGATGTGAGGTCCTTTATCAATAGCCAAGAGGAACTATAAACATCTCCTTGCATAGATCCCTAGGTATTACCATTGGGGAGGGGATTGGTGGTGAAGGCAATCCTGAAAGATTTAATCACTTGCTTAAAAGAGATGGAGGTAACTTTAAAAAAATATAAATGCAAGAGATTTAGTTTATTTTTATTTTGAAAGTTTAACAAATCTAAGCCTACTCAAATTTCCCAGTGGACTAAGAGTAAATGGGCCATATGAGTATGTGCATGTGTATGTATAGCACATACAAATGTGTGCAAGTTATCATTATTATTTTTCTAGTTATTTGTTTTTGGGGGGAGAGAACAAGTGAAAGAGGGACAAAGAGAGTGGGGGAGAGGATCCAAAGCAGGCTCTGCACTGACAGCTGACAGCAGTGAGCCCGATATGCGGCTTGAACTCATGAACTGCGAGATCATGACCTGAGATGAAGTCAGATGTTCAACCAACTGAGCCACCAGGTTCCCCTGTTTAAATTATTTTTAACCATACAGTGATAAATAGTTGACAACACTAAGGAATTTATGTCTATTTAAGTGCATGAATTTATAAACTGATTCAAGGACTAAAAATAGGTTAATACTGCCGAAGGGACAGTTATATATTTGAGCAATCTCAACCTTGATTGCTCATTTTATCTAATTGGGGGAATCTTTAAAAAAGCTAATGTTTAAGTCCACCTTTGAGAGATTCTGATTTAATTGGCCTGGAGTGTGGGCTGGGTATCATGGTTCTTAAAAACATTTCCAGCTGCTTCTAATGTGCAGCCAGGGTTGATAGGTTGAGAACTAGTGTTTTAGACTAAGATAATCTCTATCTACATTGCCAGTCACACACCACCATTTCCTGTATGCTAATACCTCCTGATATGAGTGAGATTTAGGGCAACCCTAATCCCTGGCTCTACTTGACAGCTTCTGATTCAAAAAGTTTCCAAGGGGTAGAGGTACAAAAAATATTCCTAGATAAATGCATTATTTTACCCTAGTTAGCTGGATTAGAAAACTCATCAGCCTGATGTCTCTTTTTGTCTCATTGGCTTCAGTGGAATCTGGAAGCAAATCAAATGATTTCCTCGGACTCTTTCCCTCTAGGGTCATACCAGCACCCTGACCTTTTAGATATTACTACCCTCATCTTGAGAAGAGGGGTGGAAAAGTCAACTTAGGAAGGTTTCTTCTTCCCAAAGGCTTAAAGCAGAGCTGACCTTTACCTCATTTTCTTTTCCCTTCTCTTAGGTTCTGTGAGCAATCATCTTGTGATCAAGAGCCACCCAGAGTTTCCCAATTTCATATACTTGGCAAAATTGCCTGGTTATTCTTACTTAAGCAAACAATAATAACAATAAAAAAGCAGATCCTTCAGCTCCGTGCCACCTAGTCTAAGAAACACCACTGGTCAGCGTAAGATTAATGGGGCTCCAGAGAGCACTGTGGTAAAGCCTGCTAACCCAGCAGTCTTTTGAAACATGCCAAGATATCCTCAGCAATGACATCTCCATAATGAGTTTCATGAGGGTGTACATTGAGTCTAATGAACTTTTGTTAGCTCTGCTGTTTCTCACTTTGTTGCTTTTGCAGCTGCTAAAATGGGAAGGATTGAGATCAGCAAGTTTCTGACTGTGAGTAAGCTAAAATAGGCTTTTGAATAATGTTTTCCGCCTGCTTAGCAAATTTCTCTTGTGACAGTTGGATGTTATTTGGGGTGCCATACTAGGAGGAAGAGGCACAAGCACATTTCAGTCAGTTTTGAGAATAAATATTCTGTGTATATATTTGTAGTTGTTATTTTTTTCCTTCTTGAGGGTTATGATTGATCCTTGGCATGTGGCCCCTTGTGTATTGCTCTGCTGAAAACAGCCTAAAACGAATCTTCCAAGAGTTTTGTGGCACTTCCCTTTAGTTACAATTCTACTTTTTTTCCTTACCTGAGTATCAGTCTTCAGAGACCTAGCATGACAAAAGAACAGATACAAGTACATATAAAAATATCTATGAGAAGATCAATTAGACTTGTGAAAGCACGTTTCAAGTAATTTTCTACTGAAAAATTTAATCAAATTTATTAATCATATCTCTGTTTACCGGTGTTAAATAAAAACTTTAAAGATAGCAATCAATAAACAGAGATAAAAGCTTCTCCAGAATAAATGAAAGGAAGTAATAAAAAGACTCACTAAGCTGAAGTGCCTCCTATCAACAGCAGCTGATAAAATATTAAAAGATTTGCCTTGTGTAATGTCTCTGGAGGGCCGTCTTGCTGATGTACCAGACCATGATTGACAACTTTGAGACTTGCTGGAAGCCACAAAAGTATATCTATAATATTATGCTCAATTGCATAGGTCTTTCTTCCTAAATGGTGCTGGAAATAACATATCACTGAGTGATTGGCTTGTAAGAAATTGAACTCTCTCCTCAGTTCTAGCTGAAGCCTAATTTGCTTAGAATTAGATATTATGTGGTATCTAGAATGTGAAAAACAAAAATAAAAACATATAATTGTACCTGAAGACATATGAAATTGTTTTGGATGGGTCACCCAATAACTGGAGGAAATTTTATGGGTGGGAGTGATTTCAGCGACAGAATAAATAATTAGTAATATTTAGTGCTGCATTTCATGTGCCTGTAGGCTAAGTGATTTATGTGCATTATTTTAATTAAGCTTCACAGAAAAAGCCTCACCTATGTGACATGTAATGATATTTCCATTTTTCTTGAGTTAAGGAATTAAAACTAAAAAAAGTTAAAGCACTTATCCAAGGTCATAGTAAATGAGTGGTGTAACTTGTATTTAAATCCAGATCAAGCTACCTCCAAACAGCATGATGAACTGAAAGTGATCATGAGATTGGGAACATCCTAGTCTGTTCACAGGAGCAGTTTTGATCATCTTAAATCGAAAACATTGGATGGATGGGCACCTACCTAGAGGGACAGGAGAGAACCGAAACACAGAACAGTAGAATTTATTTTCCTGCTAATGGGGAGGATAAAATTAGATAGAAGCTTGAATATACTTTGAAGTATGAACAGTGTGACTTCAGATACCAGGCCACACAGAGTTTGGGAGTGGAGCATTTTCCTTGTTTGTTCGGGCATCACAGCATGGTTTGTTGTGCAGAAAGCACTGGTACCCTATGGGGACCTAACAGTGTTAGGGCTTTGAGTACCCGTGGCAGGCAGGCAGTTTATCCCTTCACAGAGGGTAGGAGTCGTTATTATAGCAGAGTGCTTCCTTCCAGTGACTTTCAGTAACAGACATTATGCAGTACCTGGGATGTGAGAAACTGAAAAGTGCAGCATTATCCCTAAGCACATATGAGACAGTTTTGGGGAAGTCAAGAAACCTCTGTGGGGGCAGATGGTTTCTGTTTCAGAAAATAGTGATTAAAAAGCAATCAAACTCTTTCACTATAGGCATGAACATAGTTTTGTGGTCTTAGTAAATGATACCTGGGGAATTTAGTTATATATGATTACTTATACAACATAAACATAAAAATCCTTAAATAATCACAGATTGAGCATTTACTTATTTCCATAAAAGTGGCAACAATTACCAAAAGCAGCATCAAGTTAATGTTTAATTGGGAAAACTGTGGTTTATACATGAGGGAACTTACAAAGCTGTCTTCTCAGCTCTCCCGTTAGCTTGATGATCTTAAATTGGCTTTGGTAAGAGGCTCTGGTTTCCATTTACCTTTATTTATTTATTTATTTATTTATTTATTTATTTATTTATTTATTTAAATTTTAATTCCAGTATAGTTAACATACAATGTAATATTAATTTCAGGTGTACAATATAGAGTTTGACAATTCTATATATTACCTAGTGCTCATTACCGCAAGTGCGCTCCTTAATCCCTATCACCTATTTAACCAATCCCCCCACCCACCTTCCTTCATGCAAACTTCGGTTTCTTCTCTATAGGTAAGAGTCTGTTTTATGATTTGCCCTTCTCTTTCCGCATCCCCATGTTCATCTGCTTTGTTTCTTAAATTCCACACATGCATGAAATCATGAAAATCATTTGTCTTTCTCTGACTGACTTACTCTGCTTAGCATTAGCTAACCTCAATCCATGTCATTGCAAACAGCAAGATTTAATTTGGTTTTTATGCTAATTTTCAATTGTGGAGATATGTGTGTATATATATATATATATATATATATATATATATCACTTCTTTATTTATAAGTCAGTAGACATTTGGGCTCTTTCCATAAATTGGCTCTTGTTGATAATGCTGCTATAAACATCAGGGTTCATGTGCCCCTTTGAATCAGTATTTTTGTATCCTTTGGGTAAATACCTACCAGGGCAATTGCTGGATAATGGGGTAGTTCTACTTTTAACTGTTTTTTTTTTTTTTAAATCTATGTCCAAATTAGTTAGCATATAGTGCAACAATGATTTCAGGAGTAGATTCCTTAATGCCCCTTATCCATTTAGCCCATCCTCCCTCCCACCCGCCCCCCCCCCCCAGTAACCCTCTGTTTGTTCTCCATATTTTAGAGTCTCTTCTGTTTTGTCCCCCTCCCTGTTTTTATATTATTTTTGTTTCCCTTCCCTTATGTTCATCTGTTTTGTCTCTTAAAGTCCTCATATGAGTGAAGTCATCTGATATTTGTCTTTCTCTGACTAATTTCACTTAGCATAATACCCTCTAGTTCCATCCGCGTAGTTGCAAATGGCAAGATTCTTTTTGATTGTCAAGTAATACTCCATTGTGTATACCACATCTTCTTTATCCATTCATCCATCGATGGACATTTGGGCTCTTTCCATACTTTGGCTGTTGTTGGTAGTGCTGCTATAAACATGGGGTGCATGTGTCCCTTTGAAACAGCACACCTGTATCCCTTGGATAAATATCTAGTGCAATTGCTGGGTCATAGGGTAGTTCTATTTTTAGTTTTTTGAGGAACTTCCATACTGTTTTCCAGAGTGGCTGCACCAGCTTACATTCCCACCAATAATGCAAAGGAGATCCTCTTTCTCCGCATCCTTGCCAACATGCCTGAGTTGTTAATGTTAGCCATTCTGACTGGTGTGAGGACATATCTCATTGTGTTTTTGATTTCTATTTCCCTCATGATGAGTGATGTTGAGCATTTTTTTTCATGTGTCAGTTGGCCATCTGGATGTCTTCTTTGGAGAAATGTCTATTCATGTCTTTTTCCCATTTCTTTACTGGATTATTTGTTTTTGGGCATTGAGTTTGGTTAGTACTTTATAGATTTTGGATACTAGCCCTTTATCTGATACGTTGTTTACAGATATCTTCTCCCATTCTGTCTGTTGCCTTTTAATTTTGTTGATTGTCTCCTTTGCTGTGGAGAAGCTTTTTATTTATTTATTTAAAAAAATTTTTTTTTCAACGTTTATTTATTTTTGGGACAGAGAGAGACAGAGCATGAACGGGGGAGGGGCAGAGAGAGAGGGAGACACAGAATCGGAAACAGGCTCCAGGCTCTGAGCCATCAGCCCAGAGCCCAACACGGGGCTCGAACTCCCGGACCGTGAGATCGTGACCTGGCTGAAGTCGGACGCTTAACCGACTGCGCCACCCAGGCGCCCCAGAGAAGCTTTTTATTTTGATGAGGTCCCAGTAATTCATTTTTGCTTTTGCTCTGGAGACGTGTTGAGTAAAAATTTGCTGCGGCCAAGATCAAAGAGGTTTTTGCCTGGTTTCTTCTCTAGGATTTTGATGGCTTCCTGTCTTACCTTTAGGTCTTTCATACATTTTGAGTTTATTTTTGTGTATGGTGTAAGACAGTGATCCAGGTTCACTCTTCTGCATGTCTCTGTCCAGTTTTCCCAGCACTGCTTGCAGAGACTGTTTTTATTCCACTGGATATGCTTTCCTGCTTTGTCAAAGATTAGTTGGCCATACGTTTGTGGGTCCATTTCTGGGTTCTCTATTCTGTTCCATTGATCTGAGTGTCTGTTCTTGTGCCAGTACCATACTGTCTTGATGATTACAGCTTTGTAGTATAGCTTGACGTCTGGGATTCTGATGCCTCCTGCTTTGGTTTTCTTTTTCAAGATCGCTTTGGCTATTTGGGGTCTTTTCTGGTTCCATACAAATTTTAGGATTATTTGTTCTAGCTATGTGAAGAATGCTGATGTTATTTTGATAGGAATTGCATTGAAAATGTAGATTTCTTTGGGTAGTATCGACATTTTAACAGTATTTGTTCTTCCTATCCAGGAGCATGGAATCTTTTTCCATTTTTTTGTGTCTTCTTCAATTTCTTTCATAAGCTTTCTATAGTTTTCAGTGTATAGATTTTCCACCTCTTTGGTTAGACTTATTCCTAGGTATTTTATGGTTTTTGGTGCAATTGTAAATGGATTGATTCCTTGATTTCTCTTTCTGTTGCTTCATTGTTGGTATATAGGAATGCAACTGATTTCTGTGCATTGATTTTATATCCTGAAACTGCTGAATTCTTGAATCAATTCTAGCAGTTTTTTGGTGGAATCTTTTGGGTTTTTGACATAGAGTATCATGTCATCTGCGAAGAGTGAAAGTTTGAACTCCTCCTGGACAATTTGGATGCCTTTTATTTATTTGTGTTGTCTGATTGCTGAGGCTAAGACTTCTAATACTATGTTGAATAACAGTGGTGAAAGTGGACATCCTTGCCTTGTTCCTGACCTCAGGGGGAAAGCTCTCAGTTTTTCTCCTTTGAAGATGATATTAGAGTTGGGTCATTCATATATGGCTTTTATGATCTTGAGGTATAATCCTTCTATCCCTACTTTCTTGAGGGTTTTTTTTATCAAGAAAGGATGCTGTATTTTGTCAAATACTTTCTCTGCATCTATTGAGAGGATCATATGGTTCTTATCGTTTCTTTTATTGATGTGATGAATCACGTTAATTGTTTTGCAGATATTGAACCAGCCCCGCATCCCAGGTATAAATACAACTTGGTCGTGGTGAATAATTTTTTAAATATATTTTTGGAGCCAGTTGGCTAATATCTTGTTGAGGATTTTGCATCCATGTTCATCAGGGAAATTGGTCTATAGTTCTCCTTTTTAGTGGGGTCTCTGTCTGGTTTTGGGAACAAGGTAATGCTGGCTTCATAGAATGAGTTTGGAAGTTTTCCTTCCATTTCTATTTTTTGGAACAGCTTCAAGAGAATAGATGTTAACTCTTCCTTAAATGTTTGGTAGAATTTCCCTGGAAAGCCATCTGGCCCTGGACTCTTGTTTTTTGGTAGATTTTTGATTACTAATTTGATTTCATACTGGTTATAGGTCTGTTCAAATTTTCTATTTCTTCCTGTTTCAGTTTTGGTAGCGTATATGTTTTTAGGAATGTGTCCATTCCTTCCAGATTACCCATTTTATTGGTATATAATTGCTCATAATATTCTCTTATTATTGTTTTTATTTCTGCTGTGTTACTTGTGATCTCTCCTCTTTCATTCTTGATTTTACTTATTTGGGTCCTTTCCTTTTTCTTTTTGATCAAACTGCCTAGTGGTTTATCAATTTTTAAAAATTCTGTCAAATACCCAGCTTTTGGTTTCATTGATCTGTTCTACTATTTTTTTGGTTTCAATAGCATTAATTTCTGCTCTAATCTTTATTATTTCCTGTCTTCTGCTGGTTTTGGGTTTTATTTGCTGTTCTTTTTCCAGCTCTTTAAGGTATAAGGTTAGGTTGTGTATCTGAGACATTTTTCCTTCTTTAGGAAGGCCTGGATTGCTATATACTTTCCTCTTATGACGGCCTTTGCTGCATCCCAGGGGTTTTGGGTTGTGGTGTTATCATTTTCATTGGCTTCCATATGCTTTTTAATTTCCTCTTTAACTTCTTGGTTATCCCATTCATTCTTTAGTGGGATGTTCTTCAGTGTCCAAGTATTTGTTATCTTTCCAAATTATTTCTTGTGGTTGATTTTGAGTTTCATAGCATTGTGGTCTAAAAATATGCACGGTATGATCTCCATCTTTTTGTACTTGTTGAGGGCTGATTTGTGTCCCAGTATGTAATATATTCTGGAGAACATTCCATGTGTACTGGAGAAGAATGTATATTCCACTGCTTTAGGAAGAAATGTTCTGAATATATCTGTTAAGTCCATCTGATCCAGTGTGTCATTCAAAGCCAATGTTTACTTGTAGATTTTCTGTTTAGATGATCTGTCCATTGTTGTAAGTGAGGTGTTTAAATTCCCTACTATATTGGTATCATCAATGAGTTTCTTTATGTTTGTGATTAATCGATTTACATATTTGGGTGCACCACATTTGGAGCATAAATGTTTACAATTGTTAGGTCTTCTCGGTGGATAGACACCTTAATTATGATGTAATTCCATTCTTCATCCATTGATACAGTCCTTATTTTAAGGTCTAGATTGTCTGATATAAGTATGGCTACTCTGGCTTTCTTTTGTTGCCCAGTAGCATGATAGATAGTTCTCCATCCCCTTACTTTCAATCTGAAGGTGTCTTTAGGTCTAAAGTGGATCTCTTGTAAATAGTATATAGATGGATCTTGTTTTCTTATCCATTCTGTTACCCTACATCTTTTAATTGGAGCATCGAGTCCATTGATGTTTAGAGTATATACTGAAAGATATGAATTTATTACCAATATGTTGCTTGTAGAGTTGGAGTTTCTGGTGGTGTTCTCTGGTCCTTTCTAATCTTTGTTGCTTTTGGCCTTTATTCATTTATTTATATTTTCTTTTTTTCTCCCCTGAGAGAGTCCCCCTTAAAATTTATTGCAAGGTTGATTTAGTGGTCACAAACTCCTTTAATTTTTGTTTGCCTGGGAAGCTTTTTATCTCTCCTTCTATTTTGAATGACAGCCTTGCTGGATAAAGAATTCTTGGCTGCATATTTTTCTGATTCAGCACATTGAATATATGCTGCCACTCCTTTCTGGCCTGCCAAGTTTCTGTGGATAGGTCTGCTGCAAACCTGATCTGTCTTCCCTTGTATATTAGGGACTATTTTTCCCTTTTTGCTTTCATGATTCTCTCCTTGCCTGAGTATTTTGTGAATTTGACTATGCTATGCCCTGTTGATGGTTGGTTTTTGTTAAATCTCTTGGGAGTTCTCTTTATTTCCTGGATTTTGGTGTCTGTGTCTTTCCACAGGTTAGGAAAGTTTTCTGCTATGATTTGCTCACATAACCCTTCTACCCGTATCTCTTTCTCTTCCTCTTCTGGGACTCCTATAGTTCTGATGTTGTTCCTTTTTAATGAGTCACGGATTTCTCCAAATCTTAAACCATGCTCTTTTGCCTTAATCTCCCTCTTTTTTGTGTGCTTTGTATTCTCCATAAGTTTGTCCTCTATATTGCTGATTCTCTGTTCTGCCTCATCTATCCTTGCTGCCACGGCATCCATTCATTATTGCAGCTCAGTTATAGCATTTTTTATTTCATCCTGACTAGTTTTTACTCTTTTATCTCCTCAGAAAGGGATTCTAACCTATTTTAGACTCCTGCTAGTATTCTTATTATCTTAAATTCTAGTTCAGACTTCTTGCTTGTATTTGTGTTGGTTAAGTTGTTGGTGTCGTTTCTTCCTGATCTTTCTTTTGGGGTGAATTCCTTTGTTTCATCATTTTGAAGGGAGAAAAGGAATTAATGAGGTAGAAAATTTAAAATAAAAAAAAATTAAAATAAAAAAAGTTAAAAATTAACGAATTAAAAATAGACACACACACAAAATTGAATAATTGATGCTAGATCCTAGGTGTGTTTTGGTCTGGGTGTTGAAAGTGGCTTTATAGATTAGAGAAAAAAGGGGAAAGAAGAAAAAAAAAGGAAATCATTTGAAAATTTGAAAAAGTTAATACACTGAAGTAGACTAAAATGAAATAATGGATGTAAACTAGAATTTGAGAAAATTTTCACAAAAGTAAAATATATAGTAGAAAAAATTATATAAAAATATTAAAAAAAATTTTTTTTAACGTTTATTTATTTTTGAGACAGAGAGAGACAGAGCATGAACAGGGGAGGGGCAGAGAGAGAGGGAGACACAGAATCTGAAACAGGCTCCAGGCTCTGAGCTGTCAGCACAGAGCCCGACGCGGGGCTCGAACTCACGGACCGTGAGATCATGACCTGAGCCGAAGTCGGATGCTTAACTGACAGAGCCACCCAGGCGCCCCAATAAAAATATTTTAATAACATTAAATATAAAAATGAATTTTTTCTCTTTCTGTATTCAAGAAAAAGAAAAGAAACAAAAAAGAGAAAAAAGAAAAAAAAAGGAAATCATTTGAAAATTTGAAAAAATGAATACACTGAAGTAGACTAAAATAAAATGATGGAAATAAAATAGAATTTGGAAAATTTTTCACAAAAGTAAAAAATATAGTGAAAAATTTAAAGAAAAATATTTTTAATAAAAATTGAAAATAAAACAATTTTTTTCTTTCTGTATTCAAGAAAAAGAAAGGAAATGAAAAAGAGAAAAAAAGAAAAAAGAAACAAAGAAAAATGAATAGATGGACCTACTAAACATACTGAAATATGACTGAAATTACTTTCCCCTAGAAGTCAGACTATGAGGCGCTTTATAGTCTATAAACTAAGCAGTTGATGAGACTTCTGTTGAAGAGTGAGGTTGGCCCAGTTGAGTGGGGCTTAGTGTAATGGCTCCGTTCTCCACTAGATGGCGCTGCTAGCATACTGGGGTGGATTGTTGTGGCGCTTGTAAGTGGGTATAGGCATGCACGGAAGCAGTGAAAATGGGTCCCCTAGCTACCCAGTCTGTAGTATCGGAACTGTTTTCCCCGATCAGCAATCGCGCACCCGTCCTTTGTCTTTAGCTTTTGTCCATAACCTGCTTTTACAATGTCCTTGACAGAGCCCCAGGTAGTACCTGTCTCCCACGTTTTGTCTCAGATGTGGGTGTTTTCCCCGGCCCCTTACTTCTGAGGGACTGCAGCTTTGACCCATTCTGCCCTCTGTGGAGGGTCTCATCAAGCAATGGCCAAATGCCAGCAGCACCCAGGAAAGTTTAAGGGACTGTGCTACTGCAGATGCCCAGAGACTGCAGCCAGGTGCCAGCCTGCCCCAGAAAAAGTTCATAAGATAGTGTAGCAGTAACTTTTCAGGGATTATGGAAAATCACAACATACATCTGGCACCAGGCTTCACCCTTAACGACCTTGTTCTAGCACCAGTGAATGTGGCCATTCTCTGGAGTCTGCTGGGCCCAGGTTGCCTCACAGCCTCTAGCAAATGTCCTTCTAGCAGTGGAACTGCTTTTCCCCATGTGGCCCAAGAACCTCCCAGACCCCACTCTGCTCCTGGGGATTCGCCCTTGCCACCAGAACACTGCCAGGTATCCTGCTGGGGAGTTGCAGACTCTGTGTTCCCCCTGTTTACAGTCTTAATGGAGTTTAAACCTTCTCCTTTCTCCTTTCTCTCTTTTTAGTTTAGTCCCTGTGGCTGTTTCCAATTTTCCACTTTCTCTCCACCTGCTTTTGGAGAGGGGTGCTTTTCCCATATTCTCCCCACCATCTCTGTCCTCTCTCTGCATGCGAAAGTACCTCCCTGCCCTCTGTGACTTCTCTCTCCCCAAGTTCATCTCTCCACACTGTGTACCTGCTGAAGTCTGTGGTTCAGGTTGTGCAGATTGTTGTGTTAATCCTCCAATCAGTTTTCTAGGTGTGCAGGATGATTTAGTGGTGATGTGGCTGTATTTCATGGATGCTAGACACAAGAAAAACTTCCATGCTGTTCCATCATCTTGGCTCCCTCTCCCCATTTACCTTTAAAGATAAGACATAATTGAACAAGTCCATCACAAATCTTTTATGAGTGATAAGAGAACCCTTCCTAAGAATAAGGTTACATATTGTAGAAAAGAAAAAAGAGATCGAGTCACTCACTGAGTATTTTTGGAGGGGCAATGTAAGTCATAGGGAAAACTAAAAAAATAGGGGATTGAAAAGTAACTTCAGGATGTATTTGCATAGTGGAGAAATTTTATGGTCACCACCTTAACCAAGTAATCAAATCTTGCGTCATTGATAGCATCTTGTGATTGACACTGTGCCTCCAGATTCTCTCAATATGAAGTATGTTGCATCACCAATATAATAGTCATACAAAAAAATTGGTCCTGAATCAAAGCAAAAGCAAGATTTTATACAAAAACTTCATAGAATATAAAAAATAGAAGAATACAGCAATCAACAGTCTTAGCAAACAGAAAAATAATGATTTACACTTAATAAAGGTAATTCAGATATTGAGACCCACAAAATGGAGTTCACCCCAGTGGCCCAGCTGTCACAGTTTGAAACCTGTCAGTTTGCCCTTAAGAGAAACACCTCACTGTTAAAAAACTGAACATACACCAATGACAATCCTCCAACTCAGCTTTAGCTAGTTTACCTTACCCTAGAAAGTAGGGCCTGCTAGCCTTACAAAGAAATCCCCGACTTCCCAACCAATTATGTCCTGCGTGGGTATTGCTGCTTCTAAGCCCTATAAAGCTTTCTTTTGCCCAAAATCTCTCAGGAAGTTTCCTCCATTGTTTGTAAGGCACTGCACTCCTCCAAATCCATCGATTGTTTTCCCTTGAATAAAGGAATCTAACTTGTTACTAAATTGTTTCTCATTTGACACATTTTTCAAAAAGATAACCTTCTGAAAAAGGGTATATGTATCTATGTCTGTGTGCAGTACAGGGACTTTATCAAATTAAAAAAAAAAGACCAAGATATAATGACAAATACAATGCTTGAAAGTTGATTTGATCCTGTTTTATGAATATAAGCATAAAGAAACTTGGGGGAAAATTGGAGAATTAGAGAATGGACTGAATTTAGCAGATGTTGGGGGTTAAATAAGTATTTTTTTGATAGAGTGTTTTAATATGACATCCTTAGTTATAGGAGATACATGTTAAATTATTTAGAGATATTTTGGTATCTGGAATTTACTTTCAAATGCATGAAAAGAATAGCTAGAAAATTTAAGAAATATTGGAATATGATATTTTAAATTTCATTTTGTAGATATTTAGGTTTTTTTTTTTTTTTTGCTTTTCTGTATTTGAAATTTTTGTAATGAAACATAGGAGAAAAGGTAACTTCAATAAACTTACCATTTGGTTTTGTCTTGGATCTACCTAAATAGTTAAACCTTGGTTTGAGAGCAAAATTCGTTCTGGAAACAGGCTTGTAATCAAAGCACTTGTGTATAAAAGTGAATTTCTCCATAAGAAATAATGAAAACTCAGATGATTCGTTCCACAACCCACAAAAATGATTGCAATACTGTAATAAATGTAAAATAATAAAATACTAAATATTAAGAAATATAAACAAATTAAGCTACCCTTCTGAAAACCTTCGTGGCTGGTGCTGAGGGAGACAAGAGAGAGGAAGGTTATTATGTAGTACGACTTTCACTAAAAATAACGAAATCACTGCTATCTATTGGCTCAATGGAAGCTTTTTCTTTTTGTGCAAGTTTAACCAGTAACCTATCCAATGACACTTGCTTTTGTCTCCTTTTGAGGATTTCATGGAAATGTGGCATTGCATTGTCATTAAACAGATTCATCACTTGCACTGCAACAGCCTTATTGGGGTGGTGCTTTTCTACAAAATTTTGCATTGTTTCCCACATTTTACACATATCTCTAATTAAGTGAGGGATTCCTTTGCGTTTTTCTCTTCTTCCTCTGCAGACAAAATGTAGATGTGGACTTCTTATAAAATATTGCAATTTCGGCCACTCGCATACCTCATTCATACTTGATGATTTCCTTCTTAACTTCTGCAGTAATTATCTCCTTGTTGCTGCCTTTTTTTTCAACCTTTTTCTGCATTAGGGCCATTGTATACACTTGCATGGATGTTGACTACAGTACAGTATTAATAAACTCTTGTCATATATTGTATTTAATGTAACTGGCAATAAGGCAGCAGAGGAAAGGATTTATATCTGCAGGCAGGCTGCCCTAGGATGAAGCAAAGCATTCTTAAGCTTACTCTTATATGGAAAAGTAAAGGACTATTCATAGGTGATTTGAAGTGACAAAAAAATACATTAGTGCCAGTTGTGGGCACCTTCCAATGTTCTGAAAAATCACTGATTTCTGCCAAACACCTCGGCCTGAGACTGGGGATCCAAGCTTGGGAGACAATCCCGCAATGAGAGAGAGAGAGAGAGAGAGAGAGAGAGAGAGAGAGAGAGAGAGATTGGCTCAGCTGTTATCACGTGATATTTGGCGTTATGTACTACTTGTATTAAAAGACATCGTTCATTTGTCAAGTTAAAATTTATTAGAAATATTTGCTCATCTTCTAAAATTTATTAGAAATATTTGCTCCTCACAGAATAAGTTACTTGCAGTCCAAGGTTTTACTGTGCTATAAGCTGCTTCATTACATGGTAAATTCCCTGAAAACAAAGATTATATTTCACTTGTTTTTATGTCTATTACCTATAAAATTCTCTGGAATATAATATTATGAGTAAATGAATGACTGGTAACATGTTGGTAGCACCTATGTCAATTGTTTCAATAAAAATTCAAACATACATAAAGTTAAGTTTTACTTTCCTCCATTCAGATTACAGTAATTACAGATTTGGCTGTTTCTCTTTTCAGCTCTGTTTGGTTTTTGCTTTATGTATTTTGAGGTTCTTTTATTGCATTCATGCATGGATTGTTTTGTCTTCCTGTTGAAATGACCCTTTCATCATTATGAAAAGCCCATTTTTATCCCTGGTAATATTCCCTGTTCTAAAACTTAATTTGTCTTGTATTACTATGTACACTTTTTTGGATGAGTTTTGGCATGATATGTCTTTTTCCATCCTTATACTTTTAATATATTTGTGTTTTAATACTTAGAGTAAATTTGTTATAGACATAATATGGTTGGATCTTGCTTTTTAAAATCAACCCAACAAATTCATGTCGCTTGAGTATTTAGAGCATTTCTGCATAACATATTATCTATATTTTGAGTAAATATTTATATTTACTGTTATGTTGCTTCCTATTTGTATTATATATTCTGTATTTCTGTTTTTATTATTTCTTTTGGATTAATGGAGCAATTTTGTGCCTACCATGCCATCTTCATTTTGGGCTTTGTGACTATATATCTCCTTGTTTTATGTCCTTAGTGGTTGCTGTAAGGTTTATTACATACAACTTTGACATATCTTCAAAAAGCTTCTACTACTTCATGAATGTAAGATTCTTAGACCGTATTTCTCCATTTTATTCTTCATCATAATTGGTGCTGTTTTTGTAACACATTCTACTCATGTATTATAAACTCCAATGCATTAAAAAATATTTGATGTAGACACAATTTTCCTTTGAAGAAATTAAAAATGAAAAAGACAGGGACATCTGGGTGGCTCAGTCGGTTGGGTATCCGACTTCAGCTCAGGTCATGATCTCACGGTCCGTGAGTTCAAGCCCCATGTCAGGCTCTGTGCTGTCAGTTCAGAGCCTGGAGCCTGCTTAGGGTTCTGTGTCTCCCTCTCTCTGTCTCTCTCTATCAAAAAATGAATAAATGTTAAAATTTTTTTTAAAAAATGAAAAAGACAATCTTTTGTATTTACCATGTATTTCATTTCTTTGCATAAAATTCTGGTTTCTATATGCAATCATTTTCTTTCTTCCAAAGAATTTTTATTAACATTTCTTGCAGTGTTTACTCTGCTGACAAAGAATTCTCTCAGCTTTTGTTTTTCTGCAAGTTTTTATTTTACTCTTTATTTTTTTTTGAAGGTAATTTTTTACCTGGATATAAAATTCTATGTTGACAGATTTTTTTTTTAATTTCTGCATATAATGATATAATTTCATGATTTTCTGACTTGCATGGTTTCTAATTAGAAGTCTGTGTTAATTCTTACTTTCATTCCTCTCTGTATGGTATGTCCTTTATACAAGAAATACAAGAAATGAAAAGCATAAAAATATCAGATGCTTTTTCCCTCTATTCTTCATTGTTATATCCTCAAGGTCAATGATCTTTTCCTTTGAAGTGTTTAAATTGCTGTTAATCTCATGCAGAGGCAATTTAATTTCAGATAATATATTTTTCATCTTTAGAATTTCCATTTTTTTGTTTGTTTTTTTTTCCTTATCATATTTATTTTTCTGCCTTTTTCAGCAAATGTAATGTATTTAAAATAGCTGTTTTGAATGCCCTTGTATGCTAGGGTAATCATCTCTGTAATTCCCAGTCTGTTTCTATTGGCTGAATTTTTTTCAGGTAAGAAGTTACACAGTTGTGCATTTGGACATGCAGAGAAATTTTATACTGTATGTTGAACTTTGTGAATTACCTTGTTCAGTGCAAGGATTTTGTCGTCTTTTTTAAAAAGTATTTTTCTTTGCTTGGCCAGGCATTTAAATTAGTGTAGATTATTCTAATCTCTTCAAAGCCACTTCTTTAGATAGGCTAGTGTAAGTATGGAGTAGGCTCACTCTAAGAATAGTTGAAACTTACTATGAAACCTTGATCCTGTTAGACCTTCATAAGTATGTCAAACTGCAGTCTCTATTTCATTAACTCAACCAGGCCACCAGGCCTTGTTTGGGTTTCCCCTCCATGTTTTTGTGGTTTGGAAATTGCCTCTGGGTAGAAAGCCACGATAATTTTGTGGTTCATCTCATTTACTTCCCTTGTCTCAGAAATCACAGCTCTAATGTTTATTTATTTTTGAGAGAGAGAGAGAGAGAGAAAGAAAGAGAGAAAGAGACAGAGCATGAGTGGGGGAGGAGCAGAGAGATAGGAAGACACAGAATCTGAAGCAAGCTCCAGGCTCTGAGCTGTCAGCACAGAGCCCAACATGGGGCTCGAACTCAGCAGCTGTGAGATCATGACCTGAGCTGAAGTCAGATGCCTAACTGAGCCAGTCAGGTACTCCCCAGAAATCATAGTTCTGAAATGCCTCTTTTGTAGTCTTCAAAAATAGTTTTTAAATAATTTTCCAAATTTCCAGGTTTTTACAGAGGAGGTTTTGTCTTGGTTATTACTCCTCTATAACTTGAAGCAGCAGTTAGCAGATTTTTTTTAAGGAAATGTTTATTGAACTAAGCTCTTATTACTGAAAAAGGAGACCATGTTTACATCTGTGTGAAATATATTAATTTTAATCTCCTAAGAATGAAGAAGCTATAATGGTAAATCCAAATAAAGTATTAAATAATAGATTCCATAGACATGGAAGGAACTTAAGAAGTCATTTGACCTAGGGGCACGTGGGTGGCTCAGTCGTTAAGCATCTGATTTCGGCTCAGGTCATGATCTTATGGTTTGTGAGTTTGAGTCCCACATAGGATGAGATCAAGCCCTGCATCAGGTGAGCTCGTGCCTTGCTTTGAGTGAGCTCAAGACCCACTTTGGGTGAGCACAAGCCTTGCTTCAGGTGAAAACAAGCCCTGCCTCAGGTAGAAAAAAAACCACGACCTCCACTTGGGGGTAAGCCCTGCCTCTCTCTCTCTCTCTGTGCCTGTCACTCACTGTGCCCTCTCTCTCTCTCTCTCTGTCTCTCTCTCTCTCTCTCTCAAAAAAAAAAAAGTCATTTGACCTAGTTGCCTGAATAATTGGCATTGATGACAGTCGTTAAGGTTAAGTTGACTAAGAATTAGAATTGGCTTTATATATCACAGCAATCCATATAAGCATTGTATTATCCAGATGAGCATTGTATTATGAGCATTGTAAGAGTATTGTATTATGTATACATTTCCTAAATGTTGCTTCTTTTTTATACATACGGTCTTTATACTGCTTACGCCTTTTTATCATTATATATCATCAAAAGACATGTAGGACAGTGCCCTGTCCACCAAGGTGTCAGATAAATGCCTCACTAACTGAATATATCACTTGTATTCAACTTCTTGGAATTAAGTTCTTAGTTACTTTTCTTATTTAATTTTTAAATCCTGAGTTATTTGGTATATTGATATATTATTGTTCATTAAATTATCTCTTTGTAAGAGAAATCTTATATGGTAAAATAATTAAGTGTTATGCATTGTTGCAAGGAAAAGGGCATAACCTCTTCAGAAACTGTGCAGGTTTCAATAACAGGTTCATAGACTGTCAATAAAAAAGGAATTAGCTTTGCAAATTTTGCAAAAGCAATTTATGTAAAGACCCCAGGGCTCTTAGGAAACAGAAAAAGAAAGAGCAAATCTATTGGACGCAGGGCTGATAAACTTATGATGTCTGCAATTTTTAAACAGGAGAGCACATCTATTGATAACTCAATTTGGAAAATAACATTTTTAACCAGTATTTCATATTTTTACTTCCTATAATCAATTTTAAGGGATTGTTTTGGCTTACTTCAATGATGTATTAGATGATAGAATTTCATCTTTACAATTTCAAATTACTACGTCTCTGCCTGTAAAGTCTATTTTAAAAACATCTTTCTGCAATTTGCTTTTTTTTTTAAAGTATATTTTTCTTTTAGAACAAGTTTAGGTTCACATATTGAATATAATTTACTCAGTTTCCATATACCTCCTGGCTCCACACATGTACAACCTCCCCCCACCAACCTGCCATGCTCGAGTGGTATACTTGTTACAACCAATGAATCTACATTGACACTTCATTATCACCCATAGTCCATAGTTTACATTAGGGTTTGCTCTTGCTGTTGCATATTCTATGGGTTTTGGCAAACGTATGATGATATGCATCCACTATTATTGTATTATACAAAATAGTGTCATTGCCCCCAAATCTTCTGTGTAGCACCTATTCATTCTCCCCACTCTGCTCCCATAGTCATGGAAATCAGTGATATTTTTACTTTCTCCATAGTTTTGCCTTTTCCAGAATGACATATAGTTGAAATCATACAGTATGTAGGCTTTTCATATTGGCCTCTTTTACTTGTATTTAGATTTCCTCTATGGCTTTTCACAGCTAAGTAGCTCATTTCTTTTTAGTGTTAAATGGTATTCCATTGTCTGAATGTACCACAGTTTATCCATTCACCTATAGAAAGACATCTTGGTTGCCTCTGACTTCATGCAGTTATAAATAAATCTTCTATAAATGTCCACGTGCAGGCGTTTGTGTGGATGTGTTTTCAACTCCTTTTAGTAAATACTAAGGAGCATAATTACTGAATTGTATGGTTAAGAGTATGTTTAGCTTTGTAAGAAACTGCCAGAATGTCTTTCAAAGTGGTTGCATCATTTTTCATTCCCACTATAAACTCTATTTTTTTTTAATTTTTTTTCAACGTTTTTTATTTATTTTTGGGACAGAGAGAGACAGAGCATGAACCGGGGAGGGGCAGAGAGAGAGGGAGACACAGAGTCGGAAACAGGTTCCAGGCTCCGAGCCATCAGCCCAGAGCCTGACGCGGGGCTCGAACTCACGGACCGCGAGATCGTGACCTGGCTGAAGTCGGACGCTTAACCGACTGCGCCACCCAGGCGCCCCTAAACTCTATTTTTAAAAAACGTAACAGTAAATATCCAGAGAATAAGAGATCATTTTTTTAAATGTTTGTTTATTTATTTTGAGAAAGAGAGAGAGAGAGAGAGAGTGAGTGCATGAGTGGGGGGAGGGGCAGAGAGAGAGAAAGAGAGAGAGAATCCCAGGCCAGTTCAGTGCGGACAGTGCAGAGCCATACACAGGGCTTGATCTCAGAAACCACGAGATGATAACCGAAGACAAAATCAAGAATCCGATGCTTAACTGACTGAGCCCCCCAGGAGATAATTTAATGGGATATGTGATATTATACTAAAGATTCTCCGGGAGCACCAAGTTCTTTCGTCCAATATTTTCACTTGGATGTGTTGTGTCTACCTAGAACAACATGGCCAAAACAGAACTCTTGAAACCCTCATGCTTCCACTACATAACTGGTCCTCACATGTTTCACTATCTCAGTAAATGCAATCATCCACCCAGATTTCTACCTTGTTCTCACCATCCACATTCTGTTCATCAGAAAATACAGTCATCTCTTTAAAATATATCTTATTAACCTACTTTTATCTAATAATGTTCACTATATTCTATTTTATTAAGTCATCATACTGACATTTTCTTTTTCATTAACAAGCAGATGCCGTGAGGGCAGAGATCTCGCTTTTCCTGTTCTTGGTTTTATTTCCGATGCCTAATACACAGTGCCTGAAATATGGTGGGCTTTCAGTAAATATTTACTTATAAATCGAAATATATGATCAATGTTATAGACATTGCTGAATACTCACATAATATTTGGTGGACTTTCTTCATCCCCTGTTCTTTTCACACAAACCCTCATTTTGTTCAGCTAATCCATGCCTTTTGAAGGCCCTGCACTTCATGTAACCAATTAGCCTACCCCCATTCCCTTTGCTAAAAATGCTCTTTTGAACAGGCATATGACACTTTTCTGGATAGTAAGATGTGAGCTGGCATGTGCAGATTGGCTTCTAAGAATTATTTCCTTACTCTTAGTAAGAAACATAAGAATAGATATGTCTTATTCTCTACATATTGTCCTGTTTGCATGGGACACTTGGGCCCATGGAAGTTGTTCTGTGGCCATTAGGGAAACTAGCAGAGAAAACACTGAGGGCATGGCTGAGGGAAACCATAGAAAGAACATTGGCACTTGAAATATTGAAGTAACAAAACTTGAGTTGGTATATTTTGTTTTGCAATCTTGTTATATTTTGTTATGCAGAGTATTATATCTTCCTCATTGTTAGCCAGCCCCATTAGAATTCTGTCTACTTGCTGTCCAAACCATCGCAATAGATACATTCACATTAATAAATGTATATGGTATATAAGCAACCATATATTTATATATGGTGAGATATATATATATATGTGATATGTGTGTGTGTGTATATATATATATATATATATATATATATATATATATATGGTGTGAATATGGTTTTTAGCTTTATTATAGGGAGTGCTCAAGACACAGGCAAGTGGTGGGGTAAGGCAGAATATCTTATTTTGTTTTTTTGTTCTATTAATACTCAGGCCTACTTATTGATCCAATAATTTAAAAATAAATACTAGGTCAAATTCTGAGATATTTATTTAAAGTTTTCTTATTTTAGCACCTGAATGAATTTCTAGTGCAAGAATGGATTAAATGCCTCAATTGTTGGTTTTCTTCGTTTTTTTTCTTATTACTTGTCTTTTAAAGTTAAAAAAGTATCAATCATTTTACTTAAATATTTTTTCCTAGCTGAACAGTAATTCAGAGGGCACATATGTCTTTTTTAAAGATATTTGGGCCTACTTTCAGGAATAATGAAGACCTTTGGAAGTTTGAGAATTTTGCTATAATCTGAGTTATTTTTTAGCCTTGGCACTGACTTGTGGTTTAGTGTATATTCTGAACCTAGTGAACCTTTTGCATTTATTTACACTCCTGAACTATCATATCCTATGGTCAATCTGTCATATACCTAGAGACTTAGACATTCCCTGAATGAGTGTTTCTTTAATGTTGTAATTAGTGCTGAATACCTCCCACAAAAGTGAATTATAGCCTAAAGCTTTTGTTCTAGGGACTCTTCTATGCCAATTTGTATTCTTAAATCTTCTAAAATAGCCATCTCTTAAATGGTCATTTCAAAGTAATCAAAATACATATGTTTCCAAGAATGAGAGAAGAAAAATGATTGGTAAAGTCATTATACGCTTTAGAACAAAAGTGGTCATAATTAATCCAGCATGTCTTTTATCGTATAATTTAGGATAAGTGATTTTTACTGGATGATCTGTGCTTTTTTTTTTTTAATTTTTTTTTTCAACGTTTATTTATTTTTGGGACAGAGAGAGACAGAGCATGAACGGGGGAGGGGCAGAGAGAGAGGGAGACACAGAATCAGAAACAGGCTCCAGGCTCTGAGCCATCAGCCCAGAGCCCGACGCGGGGCTCGAACTCACGGACCGCGAGATAGTGACCTGGCTGAAGTCGGACGCTTAACCGACTGCGCCACCCAGGCGCCCCGATCTGTGCTTTTAAATTCAGCAGTCACTATGCCAACCTGTTTCCCTGATAGAACAGAGTACTAAGAGAAAAAAATCAATCACTGATTCACAAAAACGTTCCCAGAGGATTAGATGAAACACCTATTTGCTTTCTTGGAAAGTCGATTGAAATGATTTATAATAACTGAATCACTAACATTGCTAAAATTAAATATAAAATAGATGGGCAAATATAGGGAAATAAACTGACCTTAGAGGAATGTCTTTTGGATCAGTGGAACCGTATGCAACTGGAGTGAGAGGTTTGTTTTGGGGGCTTTAAAGTAAATCTTTAGGACTATGTAGCATAATGAAGGCATCAGAGAGTCAACGTGTATAGAGTTCACTAATTCATTTATTCAACAAATTGTTTCAAAGTGCATACTGTATGACAAACATTGTTCTTCACCGTGAGCAGTATAGGAAAATGTTTTGACATTCATCACTCATTGTAATTAGAGTATAGTTGAGGAAAAAGGAAAGGAAATATATATAGAAATTTTTTTTGTATGCTAGACTGTGATAAATGCTATGGACTAACAAGAGCAGAGTAGATTGTAAGTGTGGGTACTAGGTATATTCTTTGGAAGTTGAAAATAGGATAGTCAGAACATCCCTACTTTGAAAGTGGTATTTATTGTTCAGCTTGTATCAGATACTTCATTATGTTTTAGAACAATTCAACAATAAATGGTTGACTGATCTTCTAGGCAAATGCACCATGGGAAAGTGAACTTTGTAATACCTTACATGTGTGTAATAATGTTTCACACACCATTATTTAATATATATGATGAGGTTGCTGCTATTAGCTCATTACATGCGACATATCTTAGACTAAGGAGGTTAAGTGACTTTTCTGAAGTCAAAAAATGAGTTCCTTCAGCTCTAAAATATTTCTTTAAATCATGTTAGGTAATGGTAACTCACTCGTAAGTTGTCCAACTCTCATGTTTTTTTAGCCTACTGGATGGCCATTGTAACAAACTACAGTTTATAACTTCCACAGTTGGTTCAATTTTTTGTAATTTGAACAATGAATTGTGACTCAATATGAGAAGTCCAGATATCATTATTATTATTATTATTATTATTACTCTGTAGCGACTCATTTTTATAAAACTGCTGATATCTTTACCATTGAATGTGTTGATTATATTAATATGTTTTAGCATAGGTAACCCATTTAATTGGCACTACTGAATGTCAGCATAGGTATAGAAGCAAGGTGAGTTTCTTTTGATTAAATTGTACAGGGTGCACCAGAGTCAAGTGTCAGATGTAATATCAATCTAATATTTCTGGCTTACTGGCTTACGGATATTATTTAATAGCTTGTCAAAACTCATTTAAATAAATGGATTTGAAAAAGGCATTCAGTACAGATTATCCATGTAGAAACCAACATTTAATTGGAGTAATAAGCCCTTTTGTTTTGTTGCATATCACGAGTGCATCTGTGTAAATACCACTACAAGGCCAAACTCAGTTATGGGATGATGGAGTGGCTTAGTCACTTGAGTGGCAAACTCCTGATTTTGGCTCAGGTCATGATCCCAGAGTTGTGGGATTGAGTCCTGCATTGGACTCTGCACTGCATGTGAAGCCTGTTTAGGATTCTCACTCTATCCCCACCTGCCCCTCCCCTGCTCACATGTGCTCATGTGCATTTGCATATGTGCATTCTTTTTCTCTCTCCCTCTTTCTCTCTCTGTCTCTCTCTCTCTCAAAAAAGTACTGTTATGATTTTTAGGTATTTAGCATGATCTTCTGAAATACATGAAATAGAGTCAGAAGCTGTCTTAAAGATTATAATTATTTGACACTACACAATTATCACATAGTATCTGACAACCAGAAAATATACATTTTGTTTGTAAACTGTCTCAAGAGGGTAAAGATGTGAAATTCATTTTCCATAAACAGTTTGTAAGAGAGCTTTTTCTTACGTATACTTGGTTATCATGTCTTGTATGTGATGCACACTAGAAAAATTAAGAATCAGTCTTTATCCTATATTGATAAAAAGTACTGGTCAAGAATTATTAGTGAGAGAAATGTATTGAGTATGAGATGAAGTGTTCATCAAGATTCTGTAAGATGAGAACAGAGAAAGGTGGGACTATGACCCTATAGAGCCTTGAAACAATGTCAGAAAGTTTCATATTTTCCTTAAGAGCAGAGGAAACTCACTGAGCAGAAGTTGACATAATCAGATTTGAATTCAGACAAGACTCTTCTGTCTGCAGTGTTACAAATAAATTTAAAAGATATGCAAGTAGAAGAGGGAGGACCATATAGAAAGGAATTAGCAAATGAAGGATCTGTGGATCAAATCCAACTTACTATATATATTATATGTGTGTGTGTGTGTGTGTGTGTGTGTGTGTGTGTGTATATGTATGTATATATATCCAAGGGTGAGAGTATAGAATGATGTCAGAAAGCATCCTGATACCAAATCTTAAGGAATAACACTATATATATATATAATTTTTTACAACCCATGAGTTAAACATTATTTTTGCCTTCTTAAATGTTTTAAAACATCAAAAGAAGAATAAAATTTTATGTCACATGAAAATTATATGAAGTTCAAATTCTAGTGTCCATAAATAAAGTTTCATTGGAATGCATTTGTGCTCATTCATTTGTGTACTGTTGTACTGTCTATGGCTGCTATTATCACTATAATCTCAGAGTTAGTAGTTGCAACAGAAGATACAAAGCTCAAAAAGACTGAAATATTTATTATATGGCCTTTTACAGAAAAACTTACTGACTCCTGATTTCAGTTATTGCCATGATCCGGGTAATTGCTGATGATACCTTACAAAACAAAGAGAAATAGGTGAATCCAGAATGTATAAGTATACCCCCATTTCATAATGCATTCGGATGCATAATGCAGTGGGATGTCAAAGATGGCTTCTAAAGTTCTGAATTTCATGTGTATTTTGACAGCATTCACTGAGTTAGTTAATACTGAGAGGATCAACATTGGAGAGAGGGAAGAGAAGAAGGAACTCAGTTTTTTTTTTTCAACGTTTATTTATTTTTGGGACAGAGAGAGACAGAGCATGAACGGGGGAGGGGCAGAGAGAGAGGGAGACACAGAATCGGAAACAGGCTCCAGGCTCTGAGCCATCAGCCCAGAGCCTGACGCTGGGCTCGAACTCCCGGACCGTGAGATCGTGACCTGGCTGAAGTCGGACGCTTAACTGACTGCGCCACCCAGGCGCCCCAGGAACTCAGTTTTGTACATGCTGAATTTCAGGCACCTTTGAGTTAGATGTGTCAAGTAGACGTTGAATAGATAGGGGACTCAGATGAGTGATTCATGTTGGAGATATAAAGATGTGAGTAAATCAATGGGCCATAGACAGCAATTAAGCTCATTAATATGGTTAAGGCATCCAATGTTGGGAGTATAGAAGAATGTCAGATACCAAATCTTAAGGAATAACACTATTTGTTGTTCAGATAAAGTAGGATGGGCTTGTAAAGAAGATAGAAAAGTAGGGGCAAGAGGGGAAAGAGGAAAACCAGTAGACTCTATTATCATGCAAAACAAAGAAAAATTTTCAAGAAAGGAATGCTCAACCACAGATGTGCTGCCAAGAAGCCGGAAAGATGACCGAGCAAACATGCACCGACATAGCTAACTTTAGTCCTGCTTTTTATTTTTGGATAAATATTTATTTCTTTGTTATCTATGATAAATATTCTGATTAGTTATGAGGCTATATAAATCAATAACAAAAAAACCTTAATAGTTTGGATCACAAAAATATTTAAAACTTCAAACAACTAAAACGCAAATACCAAATCAAGGAAAAATGAAAAACTGGGAAAAAATTGTCAATGCATATGGTAAGTATTTATAATACAAAATTATTATAAATCAGTAACAAAATGCTGACTACTGCAACAAAAATAGGGCAAAATTGAGTAAGCAGTTCAGAAAAATTATGATGCATATGATTGATAAACTTGTAAAAAAATACTCAGCAAATGAACATCACATTTCTGTGCCTGTAAGGTTGAGAAATAGACCCTGGAAGATAGTAACTCTTCATCTAGAAAAGGTACTTTCTGGCACCAAAACTAGTACGAGTTAATTAATTGTGCATATGGGTTTTATAGATTGAAATTTACAAACAGTGATAAAATCTGCTTGAAAGGGAAAATTTTTTGACTCATGACAGATGCTATTGATATTCAGTGTTAAAAGGTGCAATTAAGGGAAAGCAAGAATGTCTCTTTTTCTTACCAATCAGAATAAATATGCAGGTTTTTACTCTACAAAACAGAAATTAATGCTTAAATAGAGGCATAAAGTGGAAAGGGTGGCCTAGGAGTTAAGAGCACTCTTTGGTTCTTGGCTTATGAATAACATCTCTGTGTACACTTCTTCATAACAAGAGAGTTGTTATTAAAAATAAATAAGTCATGTTAATGGAGAAAATTTTTGTACGTTTACATTTTTTCTCTGGGATCAAACTGTATGTTGGTCAATATGTTATTTACATTATTTACCATTTTTTCAGACCCTCTTCCAATGTACATGGAAATATATAAAGTGAATATCAGCAATGACACTTAAAATGCATTATCTTTATTAATAGAAGTTTATGCTATTTTAGTAATGTCAGGATGATGAATAGCATGTAATTCAGAGAAGATGGCTTGGAGCAGATATACAGAATTTACATAGGATGGGTTTATCTGGCAATAAATCAAATAAAAACTTCAGTTTTATGGTCTTAATGTTTCAAGAAGCTACTCCTAATTTACAATTTATTTGCATGATTTGAACATTTTGAATCTTTCATTTAAAAATCAAATTATGTCATTTTAACATAAATGATCATCACTTTTGTATTATCAAGGGGTTAAAGTTTTCTAATGTATAGTGCTGACAGGTGCCTTTGACATTGAGATAAACGCACAAAAGAAAGAGTTGGCTCTAATTCCAGTGTCCTATTTCTCTCCCTATTCATTCATTACTTTTACACACACTTCAGACATTTGATACATTTTTTGAAAGCATGCTTAAGTATTATTTAGCTATATATGTCCAATATAATTATTGAAATCCAAAATCCCAATAGTACTTTCCTCTTTCTCTTTATATTTTCCTACAATGCATAGTATAGTTCAGTTGTTTTCAATCCTGGGTGAGCATCAAAATGATATGTGAAGCTTTTAAAAATAAAGTGAATGAGGCCAGCATTCCCACCCATTCCCACTGAGTCTCAAGCTGATTCTGAATCTCCTGGGGAGGGTCCTGTTATTTTTATTTTGAAAACTTTTCACAGATGATAGTGGGACTGAATTAATTAAGATTCTTTAGGTTATATATATATTTTAAAAAACACTCCTTTTGAGTTATCTCGTAAAAGGAAAACTTAAGGATACAGACATCTCTCACAGAACCAAGCAAGAATTTGGCTAGGACCCTGGAATGGGCCAGAGCCAGGGCCTGGGAGTATGAAAGGGCACCCCACAGGGGGCTTCTCTTGCAGTCTGCTTTCTGATACCTTTTTGTCTCTGCACATCGGCTTCATTCATTTCTATTCTCACGGCATACATCCGCTGTTTTGTAGCTTCTCAGTTTACTTTTTCTCCTTTCAAGAATGTAGATATATTCTTGAATCTCCTAGTTCCAAAAATAAGTTCCTCAAAGGAAGGGTTCATTTGGTGAGTGAGTCAGGTTCCCAATCTTAACCTGGGGCCAGATTGTACAGTTGTTACTGCTCCCATCAAGATGAGGTGAGGGAGCTGGGCAGACAAATCTACAAGGTCCACTGTAAAGGTGTGGCTAGGGTTCAGGATCACTGGATAATTTGTTTAAAAGACAAACATTTACAAGCTCATAACAGGTGTCCCACTGGGCTGGGTATACAAAATTAAACAGGATAGATATGGTCCCTGGTTTACAAGATGCTTAAAATATTCTGTTCAATTCTTGATGCTGTTCAGAAAATCATGTTCAATTATAGATTGACTGAAGAAGTAGTGAAACCAAATGTTGAGAACGGACGATTTTGGGTTTTGAAAGGCTGGTTTCTCTTTGTAGGAATACAGTAATCTTATCCTATTTTATTTTACTGTTAGAGCAGATAGGGATGGTGGTGTTGTGTGTGTGTGTGTGTGTGTGTGTGTGTGTGTGTGTGTGTGTACGTGCCTGCAAGGGCCTTTCTAAGAAAGGTTCCATCTAATACATGTGGAAATGAGCACCTTTCCCTGTAGTTGGGTGATTCACACCATTAAATTAATGTAGTTTAATATGGTACGATATGGTAATTCCTGTAAAAATAGGTTTGACTTATGATTATGTTTTATTTTCTACTATTTATTTGGTAGGACTATCTAGAGTTCTATCATAGTAAATGGTTCAAGCAGTCCACTCACCTTGTTCCTTTCATATTCAAAGCAATAGCAGCTACATTAGAGGCATCAGAATATGAACTTACACAGGCTCATGATATTTAGCGAATTCATGAATGCATTATCAACTAAATAAGATCACAGACAACAGAAATAAAATACATGAAAACGTACTTTTTATGAATACTATAAAAATTAATGATGTATATCCTCTATTTTATTTTTTTAAAATGTTGATTATTGAGAGAGAGAGAGAGAGAGAGAGAGAGAGAGAGAGAGAGAGAGAGAGATTGTGAACGGGGGAGGGGTAGAGTTCCAAGAAGGCTCCGTATTGTCAGCGCACAGCCTGACAAGGGGCTCGAACACATGAACTGTGAGATCATGCATGAGCCAAGTCAAGTCAGAAGCTTAACTGATTGAGTCACCCAGGCACCCCTGTAGTTTTTATTTTAAAAAACTATCATAAACTGAAATAATTCTTTATGACTACATGGTGTTTTTGAGATTTAAGTTTAAAATAAAGCATTGGGAATATAACTACAGAAAATCTCCTTTGTATAGACATTTTTCTCCTCGGTATCCAAGAAACACTTTAAATTATTTTGGTTAGGGTAAGTCAATAAATACCATCCCAAAACACTGAATAAAATGAAATGATTTATCCAAGTATATGATGGAATAACTTCTCTAGTGAGGTGACATTGGAAATAAACCACAGAACTACATATGGGAAAAGGCATGAGCATATGATAAATATTGCTGAATTCAATTGTCATTCTTGGTATCATGAAACTGTAATGAAACAGAAAACTTTATCACATGTAAAAATATATAATTTAATACAGAGAAAAAGGGCCAAGTGAGTCTTATGCCTATTCCACTGTGTTTGAGTTGGCCACCTTGGTCCAGCTTCTGGAACTAGAGTTTATAGGGGGCCGTATGATATTCCAAGTAGCTCTATAATTTCTGGAATGTATTACAGAGTCACGATGTGGCATTATTAAATTTGTAGATGTGAAATCTTAGTTTTTCATATTCAAACAATACTTTAGTTTCTTACCCTTTTTATTTCCTTTTCAGTACTTAATCTACTCTCCTTTAGATTTGCAATTTTATTCCTTTAGTAAATGACTTTATTTATTAATTAATTTATGAATAATTAATTTATGAATCAAGCGACCAGAATAAAAAGATAACGATCACTGGAAATTCCACAAAGCGGATACATTGCAGGTATAAAAGTGAACTGATTCTGTGACCACTTTCTATAAACTGTGAGGATTAATAAAACAAAGGTTACATATGAGAACCTATGATTTATTACCAAATCAACCCTAGGTTTCAATAGAGGAGTTACAAGCAGGGAATTTAAGCATGTTATTTTTTCAGAATTTTTTCCTTGATACAACAGTCATAAAGGTGTCTATATATAACATAAAATCTGCAGTTTAGCAATATCCCTACGCAGAGCATATTAATACCCCATTATATATCCAAATTGCCATTTTAAGCAGTATTTTCACAGGATATAATTTGTAGTTTTGACTGTTTCAAGATATTGTGCACTAATACCGCTTTTTAAAAAACGGAACGTTTCTAACTGCAAGGATATGATGTCCCTTTTATTTGTTTTAAACAATGGAGAACATTTTGCTTTATTTCCCTCATTGGACATCTTCCAGTGTCCTTAACTTTGACATGCTTCCAATTTTCTTGGCATGCTGAGACACTAAAGCCAAGCTTTTTATCACTTTGATATGTATCTTGGGTTCCTGTGGCTCCAAAAAAATTTCCCATGAAATCAAAATGTCACAATAAGATTAGTTAAAATTACAAGGCTTTATTTTAAGGAAACTCATTTTCATCAAAACCTTCTGCATTTTTTTTTTACATTTTCTGTTTCTCTCTACTGAAGCATAATAGAAACCTTGTCATTTATATGTACAGATTTCAAATTAACCTATGTTGTACTTCTGTGAAAAAAAATATTACCTCTCAGAGGCTTTTTATACTTTTTACTTTCTTAATTTTCTTTTCATTTTATAAAGTAACTTTTTATTTTATTTTATTTTATTTTATTTTATTTTATTTTATTTTATTTTATTTTATTTTTAGTTTCAGTAGAGCAAATATTTTCTCCCATCCAGTGGGCTATCTACATACTTTCTTGACAGTATGCTTAAAAGTGCAAAACTTTAAAATTTTAATAAAACCCTATTTGCATATATTGTGGTAACTTCTTTTTTTGGGTTATATCTAAGATTGTCATATCATTACTGGATTCAAAGTCATGAAATTTACTGTTATGTTTTCTTCTATGAGTTTTGTATTTTTAGCACTTACATTTAGGTCTCTGATCCATTTTAACTTTTGTATATGGAGTGAGATAGGGGAACATCTTCATTCTTTTGCAAGTGGATGGGCAATTGTCACAGATCCATTTGTTGAAAAGCATGTTCTTTACCCACTGAATGTTCTTGGCATCCTTCTTGAAATCAGTTGACTATAAATATGAGAATTTTTATACCTAGTCTCTCATTTCAGTTCCATCAACCTGTAAGTCTATTCTAATGCAGTATCACACAGTATTGCTTACTGTAACTTTATAGTAAGTTTTGAAAATGGAAAGTATGAATTGTCAACTTTATTCTTTGTTTTTCAAGATTGTTTTGGTGCTTTTCTGAGTCACACATTACAATTTATTTGCATGTGTTGTAATTTGTTTTGTCGAAAACTGGACATCTTAGATAACATATTGGAGCAGCTCTGGATATCGATTCCCCTCCCCTCTTTTTTGCGGCTTGTTGTTTGCTTGTTTATTTCTTTAGTGATTGGCTTAAAGATTTTAGTGACATTTATTTCTGCTGTAGTGTGGAGCCCATGATGTTATTCCTCAGAGGTACAGTTGTGGGCATACATACATTTACTCTGAGATGGTTGTTTTTGGTGGGGCTTTCGTTGACTCTCTTCCTTCCTAATTTTCCCCTACTGTTGGATCCACCAATTACTCTGTTGATTTTGATAATGCCCTGGAGTGTAAGTTGTTCCATAATCTGATATAATTAAATTAAGTCCACTCTATAAGAGGTTGTTTTGGAGGCCAGTGTTTGAGGTTTGCTCTGATCCCAGGAAAGCTCTTCTGGTCTGTATACTTGGTTTTCTCTGATAAACTAGGGTTTAACTTGTTACTCTTGTGAAGTCACTAGCCTCCTCTTAGTAATTTACTACCAAAACTTTAATTTTTAATTTAATTTAATTTATTTATTTTTTAAAAATGTTTTTATTTATTTTTGAGACAGAGAATGAGCAGGGGAGGAGCAGAGAAAGAGGGAGACACAGAATCTGAAGCAGGCTCCAGGCTCTGAGCTGTCAGCACAGAGCCTGATGCAGGGCTTGAACTCACAGACTGCCAGATCATGACCTGAGCTGAAATCAGACGCTTAGCTGACTGAGCCACCCAGGTGCCCCAGAAACTTTAATTTTTTAAATAGCACCATTACCTTTGAGATTCATCACAGTTTCAGATGAAGTCAATTCCTTTGGGGAGAACTTCACAGCATCCTCTTCTTAATATCCGCCTGTCCTGTGGCCAGATCTCTGAGCCACGGCTCCAGGTGTGGGGGTGGGACAGTGGCCTACTTTTCTCTGGGTTATGCCCCTGTTTTTAGAGGAGAATGCTGGGCAAAGGGTTAGCCTCTGTTCTTTTCAGCTTGTGTCTCCCGGCATGGAAACTCCACCTTATGAGTGAGGAGGGTGAAGGTAGAGTGGGGTCCAGTTTTCCTACCATGTCACACCTACGGTTAATCCTCCATCCTATGAGTGGGGACTGGGTAGAAGAAGAGAGCCTTTGACATCTTGGCCACGCTCACCTGGGATTTAGTTTCTGCAACTAATAGGTGACCGAGTGGAGAAATCCTGGCAGCTTGATCCTCTAAGAAAGATACTGTAGTCCATAACTGGGAACTGGAGGGATAAGTATCCTGTATTCTTGCCTGTAGTCATCGTAAATGGAGCTTCCATCATGCCAAACTGGGAGGGAATGGAGGAAGTGGGTCATGGTTCAGATATCATAGACTTCATTATTCTTACTTAATTCTAAAAAAAAATCCTTTTCCTTTTTTGTAAAGTTTTATTTATTTATTTCTGAGATAGAGAGAGAGAATGAGAGAGGCAGAGAGAGAGAGGGAGAGAGAGAGAGAGAGAAACAGAGAGAGAGAGGGAATCCCAAGCAGGCTCTGTACTGTTAGCATGGAGCCTGATGTGGGGCTCAAACTCACGAACCGTGAGATCATGACCTGAGATGAAATCAGGAGTTGGTTGGTTGCTTAACTGACTGAGCCAACCAAGTGCCCCTGAATTATTTTTTAAAAAATTTTTAATGTTTATTTATTTTTGAGAGACAGAGAGAGACAGAGCATGAGCAGGGAAAGGGAAGACAGAGGGAGACACACAATCTGACAGCTCCAGGCTCTGAGCTGTCAGCACAGAGCCCGACGTGGTGCTCAAAGTCACAAGCCGTGAGATCATGAGTTGAGCCAAAGTCTGACACTTAACTGACTGAGCCACTCAAGTGCACCCAAGTGCCCCTGAATTCTAATAAATATTCTTAAATAAATATTTGTTATTTGTTGTATGCCCTTAAGATAATTTCCAGAAACTTCATTTAAAAAAATATTTTCCACCAGTTATGCTTATTTTGCAAGGTAATGTGTCCATTGAGACTTTCACATTGCCATTCCAGAAGTAAAATTTCCTCTTAATTTCTTATATAGTTGTTTTCATAGGGTCGTAGGAAGATCCCTTCTCTCCTAGGAATCAGATTTCTAGGGGTCTGAAGCAGCAGCTTTTGCCACTTTTGGAGCACTTTTCTCCACTAACATCTTTAGTTATTTTCCTATAACTAAGAGTTAACAGATATGTGATATTTAAAGACATATAAAACGGGCAAGGACAAAACAAGTAAAAAAACCTAGGAGGCATTAAAATATTTAACTATTGTATATCTCGGAGTCACTCAGGGAGTGATTGAATAAGCTGGAGTGATTCCTAAAAGTACTGAAGGAAGAGTTAGGTTTCTGCTACATAAGGCAAGCAGGAAAGGCTTCTCTCATGTGTCACTTAGTGACTGCATGCTCACTAGTAAAAGTTTGTGGAAAATTAAATGGTTTGTCAATATCCACTAAAACTTAAATACATTTACTAGGATCCAGCGATTCCCCTACTTATACATACTCAACTGAAAAGCATACATATGTTTATCAAAAGCAGTATACTAGAATGTATACATAAGCATTATTTTAATAGCTAAAAGTTAGAAACCACCCAAATGTGCATTACCATAGAATGGAAAAAATAAATAATCGAGAACTGCATGAATCATATCAATAAATCTTAGAAATCTAATGTTGAAGAAAAGATGGCAGGCACAAAAGAATGCTGTGAGGATTAAGTTTTTGTTAATTTGTCTGGCCAGGGGATGCCCAGATTAAACATTATTTCTAGGTGCGTCTTTGTCTATGTGAGCAGGTGTCATCCAATCCACTGAAAACCGGAATAGAACAAAAAGTGGAGGAAGGAAGAATTGACTCCTTCCTTCATGATTGCTTTAGGTGGGATGTTGATCTTTTGCTCTCAGTGCTTCTGGCTGTCAGGCTTTTAGACCCAAACTGGCTATGTTACTGGCTCCCATGGCTCCCAGACTGAATTACACTACTGGCTTTCCTGGGTCTCCAGCTTGAAGATGGCAGATTGTGGGATTTCTCAGTCTCAATAATCATGTGGGCCAATTCACTATTCTTTCTTTCTTGCTTGCTATCTATTGATCTATCTCATCTATTATCTACCTATCTATCAGCTATCTATCTATTATTGGTTTCTCTAGAGGCTCCTGAATAATACAGCTATATTGAATCAGCTACATTTATGTAAAGTTTTAAAGCAGGATAAAGTAGTCTGTGGCGTTTGAATTCAAGAAGATGCGTGTAGAAATGGTGGGGAGATAGTGAATAGAAGGGAGCATGAGTGGAACTTTCAGACCGCTGCTCGTGTTGATTTTTATCTAGGTGTTGATGACACAAGTATGCTCAACTTGTGAAAAATAATTTGACTTGAACACTTCATACATAAGTACTTTTATGTGTATATATTTTGCTTCAATAAAAAGTTAAAGTAACTTTTTAAAAAGTTACAGAAGAATAAGACAAGATAAGACCATTACTGACTTAATGAGGATTGGGACACTCTATCAGTAAAGATCCTTAATCACATGAGATACTTACTCAGGTTAACAAACAAACCTGTAACATCTCATGGAAATTATAAATATCAAGTATGATCTCACAACAAATTATAAAACAAGGATTTATACATTTGCTTATTATTTGCATATTTGGCTATATTAATTCTTTTTCTATTTTGCTGACATTTTATATAAAGTGCATTGTTGGTAGAAAAATTTAAAATTCAATCTTAAATTCTAGAATATCCAAGTGGGCCAAAAAAGGAATTAATACCGTCCAGAGTTGAATACAATAACTAATGAGAATTTGTTTCCTTTTTGTGGGGAAAAGATGAACTTATCTTCATTTGTATGATCTATAGTTGCACCTTGTTGGGTAGAAAAATAATTCTATTCTTACTGTTGTTAGATAGAAACTTAAATATGAATGATGTCTTATTTGATTTCAGCTGTGATTATAGAATACACAAGATTAGGTGGCCTATAAACAACAGAAATTTATTTCTTATAGGTCTGGAGGCTGGGAAGTCCAAAATCAAGGCACAGGAAGTTTTGGAGTCTGGTGGAGACCCCCTTACTGCTGTGTCTTCACATGGTGGAAAGGGCCAGGGAGCTCTCTGAGGTTTCTTTTATAAGAAACCATTCCATTCATGTGGGTTCCATCCTCATGACCTAATCACCTGTCAAAGGTCCCACCTCCAAGTACTAACAAATTTGAGATTAAGTTTTAGTGTATGAGTTTTGTGGGAACACAGTCTATAGAAAATAGAGAAACATGTGTGGATGCTGAGTTGTGAAAGGGGTAGAGTGTAACATCTAGTGTTTGTTGACTCACCTTTCCACATTGGCACATCTACACTCTCTTCTTCATTGGAGTGAGAACCCTGAAAATTATACTTTCCAGAGCTGCTTATTACCTGACTTCCTGTTGGTTTTTTCCAGTGAGAAAGTACAGATAAAAGATTGAAAGACAGAAAGAAGGCAGAAGCTATTTATATTCTGCTTCTATCGGTGATTGCCAGCAGTAGCAGCAGCAGGTGACTGAAAATAAGATCCATGGTCCCTCAGGATTAGGGGTAATTCAATAGCATCAATGAGACTGAGGGCTTCTGAATTGGCAGCAGTCCAGTTTTAAATGCAGCAGGAGCAGAGGCATCACTTCTGGCATTTCAGTGACACTGTCAGGCTCATTACTTCCAGCCTGAAGGAGGAAGCAGCTTCTGGATCTCTTTTTTTTTCCTTTTTGCTCTCCATTTCCTCAAACATTTTTCTTCTTTTCCCTTTTTCTGCTCTAGTCCCATATCCAATTCCCTGCAATATATCTCTCTTGCTTGAAATATCTAGAGAGGTTTCTCTTTTCTTGATAGGATAATAAACAATTCAACAAGGAAGCATTAATTCAGGAGCAGAAGCACAAAACATAAGCTAGCCCTTATGGAGACTGTATGCACACTGCAAATAATCTAGGTGAATGAGTTGCAAAAAACAAATGTGGTCTTTGAGTAGAATTATAAGGAATTATGTTTTCTCCAGAGATACATGTTTATTTTGTGGAGCCTGGGTTGTATTTCCTCTTGCTGCCCAAGTCAGGTAATTTAATGGTATTAACTACACAAGATAATCGGATGATCCTAAATAAAAAATTCTCTAGACTTGGTATCAATACTCTTCATGTTTATTTTTGATGGTCATAGCCCCTTGGTTTTAATGAGCCACTTTCTCAGGAACCAGGAAACAAAGCCTTGATTTTAATGAGCCATTCTCTAAGGGACAAGGATGAGAATAAGAGGTTATGTAAGAGAATCTCACCTAAAGCAAGGAAGGAGAACATGGATTCCGAGAAAAAAAGAATTCTGTAATGCAAAAAAAGTCAGGAGAGGAAAAAAATATGTACAAAGTAGACTGGACAAAGAACCACAAACAATGTACAAAGATTAAATAAAAAACATAAAATACATAGTTAGAAATGAATTCAAATGTATCTATCAACACTTAATGTAAATGGACTAACCCTCCAAATAGATGATAAAAATTGCCAAGTTGGATGAGGAAAAAGATGTGATTTTGCTCAATTTAACAAAATCATGCCTGGAGTGTAATATGGACAGAGGAAAGTTGAAAATGGAGGCATGAGAAAAAAAATACAAGGAAAAAACTAACCAAAATGAAGCTTGTACACTTATAGACTTTTTGAAAAAAATACATACTGCTACAAATTTTTTAAAAAATCCAATGTTTTTGAAAGATCCAACTTTCTAGGAATACATAAAAATCATAAAATTGTGTGTACTTTATAATATAAGAAGAAATTGACTTCTGAGAAGAGATATATTAACACATTCAGTCTCAAAATCAATAAGAAAATATTAAGAATGCTTTGAAATTATCCAGTGTATGCATATTATGCACATATTTATTTCTATTTCTCTATAATTGTATCTGCATCCGTATCTACATCGACCAACCATCTATGGATCTATGTGTATCTCTGTGTATCTATATATATAGCATCTGTCTATCCCTATCACCTTATCCTAGAACTGGAGAGTACATATTCTTTCTAAAAAACATGTACCATTTAAAAATTGACTATGTATGACCTAAAAAATTATCAAAAAATTGAGACCAATTTTCTGGCCACAATGCAATTAAGCTACAATTAAATAATAAAAATAGAACAGAAAATCCCCTTAGGTTTGGAAAGGTAAATCCACACTTTATAACACATGTGCCAAATAATTAATCATGATGAAAATTATAAATATTTAGTACTGAATGATAATAAAAATACTTCTTGTGATAAACAGAGAGATATTTAAAGAAAAATTTATAATATTAAATGCTGACATTAAAGAAGTAGAAAATCAGGAAATGGATCAGTTGATCATAAGTTCTCCAATATCCACACAAAAATAAATCTGAATAAAGAGCTGGCTTAACTAGAAACTTCCCTCCAGTTGTAACAGTTATATAACTAATATGCTCTACATTCAATTTATTTCATAAATAGAAGAATCTAAAAGAATCATTATATTTCTCTTATTTTTGAAATAGAAAAGATTTATAAAGCAGAAAATAGAATATTAAAAATAGATAATTTTACTAATATAACTTCTTTCTTCATTACTGTAAGTTTCTGTAATTTAAAAAATGTTGGTTTTTTTAGAAGAAAAGAGAATGACCTAGTATTTAGCACTCAGTTTTTCATCCAAATAGCTATCAAGTAGTATATTTCTTTTGCTGCTGAAATATTTAACAAATGAGAGATTAAAAATATGCTATTCTGACCTGAATTTCTTATAAAAAAATCATCTCTAAAAATGTATGATTAAACATGATTCTTTTTCTACCAAATCACTTTTAAAATTTAAGGTATTTGTTAAAATTATTTATCCTGCATGAAGTCAATCAAGACAAGATAATTTCCTTTAGTATGAAGATAAGTGATAGTCTCTTCCTCATTCATACATGAAATATGGTAATATAAAAAGCTATTTTTTCTCTGAGATCTTCTCAAGCTTGGTTAGACTACTTAATTTACTAAGTGATGGGATATAATTTCATTACACAAAAATTGATAACTTTAGTAATAATATTTTATTCTCAATACACATGCATTTGTCAATGTCAAAAATAGACTTAAGGGAAATTAAGTAAGGTAAACTTTTTGAATTTGTGGTATATTTATAAACAGTAGATTAAAAGGAAATAATGAAGTCTGTATTGTTTCTGATCCATCAGTTCTATGACAGTAGAATATAAAGACAGTTGTGCTTAGTGTAAAGCATAAAGTATACATTAACCAATTTTGTGTGACAATCATTTTGGAACCTCATCCCTTTTTTGTCATATCTTTTAAAATAAATTTTTATTTAAACTTATTTATTTTTTCTTAATTAAGAAAACAATTTCTCAAAACAATTCCTCAGAGCATATTAATAAATACCTCTTAATAACTCACATATCAGCAATTATTTATTTGAAAAAGTTTTAATACATTTCTGAAGACGACAAATTTTTTCTATCAAGTAGCTCACTTTTTGCTACTCCCTAATATTTACACATCACAAATATCCTTTGATGGTATTTAATAGTGTCCTGTCAAACACTTTTGGCTTCCTGCAAATTAAAAAAAAAATCCTTTTTGTTCATTGCACTTTTGTTGCAAAATCCCATTTTGTTTAAACTCAACAGTTCATTTACCCTGAGACTACCAACATGCAACAGAATATGATTACAGAAAAACACATTATGCTTACTGGTAGCACTTTAAATTTATTGCTAAGAAATAAGTGGTAGAGGCAATCCTACTAGATATTACTTTATTTTGTTCCCATTTTCCAAGAGTCTCTCACATGCATTCATGCCTTCCCATAACCCTAGTGACTATCTTTCTTTATTCATTCTCAACTAATGACTCTGCTTTATATTGAAAGAAAAAAATAATAAAAGTTAACTATTTCTTCTTACAACAAAATCTATTCTGTATTCATGGGAACTCACATATCTTGCTGAGGTAGCCTCCAAAGATGGCCCCCAATGATTCCAACTTGTGTCATTACATTTACTTGTGGTAGTCCCTGCCTAATTGTATCCGAGTTCTGTTGTGTGGCCAACAGAATGCAAAAAGGTAGTGGTATGTCACTTTAAGATTAGATTATAAAAATATTGTTACTTTATTCTTTCTCTCTCTTTTTACAGTTGTTCAGGAGGAAGCCAGTTCATGGACAGCCTTATGGAATGACCCATACAGTGAAGAACTGCAGCTCCTTGCCAACAAAAACGTGAGTGAACTTGGAATGGATCCTTTAAGACTGGTCATGTTTTTAGAGAGCAATTCCATAGCTAACAGCTTGACTACAACCTTGTAAGAGACACTGAGCCAGAGTAACCCAGGGAGCATGCTCTCAATTCTGCATCTCAGGCACCATATAAGGCAATATGTATTTGGTATTTTAATCTACTAAGTCTGAAGGTAATTTTGAGTATTAATTTAACAAAAACCTAATATGTGGGAGTCATTTGGAATCAGGCAGTGAGTGGAATTGGGAAAAGCTATACGGATTTTGAGAATACTGTAAGTTAAATGATTAAATGTTTTGAACACACTATTTATGGAATTTTGGACTTTGCGTTGGATATGTTGTTTATACAACTTTGAATTCTGGGGAGCCTGCTGGTGAGATCTTAAAGTGAGAAAAATATGACTGGAAATAGCGAGAAAGGGGATCCTTGTTATGTAGTGGCAGAAAGTTTTTCAACTTTGTTGCCTGTAGTAATGTGCAAATTAGACAATGTGCCCAAATTAACTGGGCGATATAGCTAAGGAAATTTATAACTACAAGGTTGAAAGTATCCCCTGCTTTTTTTTCTTGATGATTATAGTAAATGCAAAAGGAGAAAGATAAGCTAATGGGAGGATCCATTAAATTTAAAAAAGCTGGGACTTGCTGATTTTGAAGATTATAGCTTTTTCGGATGGCAAAGAAAGCTGAAATTAAGGAATGGTTTCCAAGTAAAGAGCAGATCCAGGGAACTCTTAGGAAAGCATAGTCTAAAGACAAAGTTTAAGGTATGATTGTAAAATCATTTTTTGAGATCTAGCTTACACAAAAGACACTATAAATGACTAAGGGTATTCCTAGGATTCTCTCAATCACAAAATGGTGCTTCTTAAGCTCAAGGTTGTTGTTCCTTAGTCATCTCAACAAAAGCCCAAAGAAGAGAGGGGCTTATCAAAAATAGATTTGTGTGCTTAGCTTTTGTCTAGTGGAGTTAATTACAGTAACATTCACAGGAGATCAATGATATTTTTAATGAATTGTATTAGCAGAAATACTGCTAGCTTGGCTTGAAAGGATTGAAACATTGGTAGCTTGGATTGAAAGGGAAATGTAAAATGAAAAGAGACTTTTGGACCCCTGAACCTTTATAAACAAGAAACAGGTTGATTAAAACTCAGATGAAAACACATGCTATCTTTTATGTAATGGAAAGGGTGATTGGAATGTGGAAGCAAGAACCTTGTGGGCAGAGCCAGGAGATGTGAAAATTCATTTCCAGAAAGGAGTAGGACTGAGTTTTAATCAAGTAACTTACAGTATTTGCTTGGATGAATTTCAGTATCGGTCTGTGCTAATAACCATTGTGTGCCAATTATTTTCCTTCTTTGAGAAGGAATGTACATAGTATTTATTCTCTGCCTGTCTCAACATGGTACATTAAATGTGTGAAACAGATAGCTTTCTCTTCACACTTAGACAGGATTTGGAAGATGAGATTCTAGATCATGAGCTGATTTTTATGGGTCTTGGGTTGAGATATTTAGGAGTCTTGAGAAGGTGTTTATGTATTTTGCATATGGAAGGAATGTGAATTGTTGAAAACCAGAGGATAAACCATAGAAGAAAGCCTTTGAGATGGCTCCCTCATGATTTCCCCCTTCTGGAATTCATGCCTTTATAATCTTCCTCTCTCACCCACACTTTACAATGGTTGGTCTGTGTAATCAATAGAATTATAAAGAAGTGATGATATGTCATTTCTAAGATATATGTATGCAAGATAGTATAGAATCCGTCTTTGGTAAACTTTTGTTCTCTTTCTTTGGTGTCACTATTTCTGGGAGAAGCTGAGTCATGATCAGCCCTAGGGAGAGCAGCCTTATGCAAAGCCTATGGGAGAGATGAGTCTCCTGTCATCAGCTACATGAGTGTGCTTGGATTAGATCCTCCAGCTCTAATTATATTTTCCAGCCCTAATTGTATGTTCATCAGACAACTTGAATACAACTTCATTGAAGACTCTGCTTCAGAAACACACAGTTAAGTCATGCCCATATTCTTGATGCTTAGAATGAGATACTATATATTTTGTTGTTTTAAGCTGGTAACTTCTGGGTTGATTTATTATGCAACCATGGATAACAAATATACCCTACTTTCCTCTTGTTTACCTTAAATTCTATCAGTGATTTCAAATATTTATTTCCATGTCGAATTGAAGAGTATGCTAGAAAAAATGTTGGTGATCATCAAAGTCTCAGTATTTGGTAGTTATGATTTCTGTTCACCAAATATTTATAGCTTTCCTTCTCTAGGTGGCATGGTAATACTGTGTTTTTCAGTCTCCTTTGTTTGCATAGAATCAAATGATTAGATCTGGCCAATTAGTTGTAAACAGAAATGATGTGCATTATTTCTTGTTTTGAGATTTTATTTGTCCTCCAGAGTTCTATCACACACTTTCTTTCTCTCCCTGTCTCTCTCTCTCATTTAAATGGCAACCAGCAATATTTCAGATATTCTGGTTGGATTTTACTCAGTCAGCCTGAGTCCTGGAGGGACAGAGATGTAGAGCATAGCTCATGGCCTAAAAATGTTGATAATGTAGTAGGAGAAGAAATACACTTTTGTTGCACTTACTTACTGACATTAGGATATTGTCACTGCAGGATAACCTGGCTGATGTGACAGAGCCAGGCATCATGTAAGCCAACAAAAAGTGGAAGCATTATAAACACTGCAAACTGGGGAGTAGCTCTTGAGGTGATGCTAGTCTATTTCACCAAATATCATGACACAAAAGTAATGATCTGAAAAGTATATGGCATTATTTAAAAGCATATAAACATCATATTACATTCATAAAACATAACAGAATATTTAGTTGATCCTGATAAAAACCATGTAAAATGGTGTATGTATAATCCTATTTGATTATTATCTACTTCCAGACACACAGTACAGTGGCCTCTCTAACAGTTGTGTGGGTACCACAGGGCTAGTTCTTACCAAAAACCTGTGAGGGAAGGTGAATTTGAGCTGCAGTATTTTATAGATGGTGATTTTCTGCTTTCCTTGTTCTTCCTGCTACTGTAAGTAGTGGAGTCCTTCACAACAGAACTTTATTAACTTTGCCCTAGTAGTGAAGAGTCTCTAACCCATACAAATGGACGTGTGATATGATAAAAAATAAAACTTTAGAAAAATAATTTTATGGGTCTTTACTCTTTCATCATAATCTAGTACATCCAGACTGATGCTGAATTTGGTCCCAACGTAAGGGTGCTGCACTAACAAAACCCTAAAATGTGACATTTGTTTATTTAGTGAAACGAAGGCTGGAAAATTGATGATCTATGATATATAATGGCAAATATTTGGTAAAACTTTGATCTGAAGTAACTTGGGAGGCAGACTTGTAAATCAGGGGCAGGGTTTCTCTATCTCAGTACTGTTGACATTTTGGGGATATATAATTCTCTTTTGTCAGGGGTTGTCATTTGCATCACAGGATGTTTAGCAGAAAACCTGGCCTCTACCCACTAGATGCTAGTAGCACTCTTCCAGATGTGAAAGCCAAAATGTCTCCAGGCATTGTTAAATACACTCCAGAGAGCAAAATTGCCCTTGGTTGAGAACCAAACCTGCTATAGGTTTTGTTAATATTTCCTCTCAATCTGTAGGGTTTTTTTTCCCTTTTCTCAAAAGTGTCTCTTTACAGAGAGATGTTTAATTTTTTTTAATTTTTAATGTTTATTTATTTTTGAGAGAGAGAGAGACAGAGTGCAAGTGAGGGAGGGGCAGAGAGAAAGGGAGACATAGAATCCAAAGCAGGCTCCAGGCTCTGAGCTGTCAGCACAGAGTCTAACGCAGGAGTCAAACCCACGGCCCGTGAGATCATGACCTGAGACGAAGTTGGATGCTTAACCAACTCAGCCACCCAGGTACCCCAGAAAGATGTTTAAATTTTAATGAAATCCAATATATAATTTCTTTCATGGATCATGCTTTTGCTGTTGTATATAAAACCTTTTTGCCAAACCCACAGTCACATTGATTTTCTCCTATGTTACCTTCTGGATCTTCTATAGTTTTTTGCTTTACACAGAGGTCTGTGACCCATTTTGAGTCAAATTTTGTGAAAGGTGTAAGGTCATTGTCTAGATTCATCTGTTGCACGTGAATATCCAGTTATAGCACCATTTGTTGAAAAAACTATCCCTTTTCTATTGCTATTGCCTTTGTTCCTTTTTCAAAGATCAGTTGACTATTTTTGTGTAGGTAATTTTCTGGGTTATCTACTCTATCCCATTGATCTATTTGTTTACTCTTTTACCATTACTGCAGTGCTTTGATTATTGTAGCTGTATACTAACTCTTAAAGTTGTGTAGTGACTGTCTTCTGACTATTCTTTTTCTTCAACATTGTGTTGGACATTGTGGATCTTTTGCCTTTCTATGTAAACTTCAGAATCATTTTGTTGATTTCCACAAAGTAACATGTTTGAATTTTTATTGCAGATGTATTGAATCTAAGGATCAAGTTGCAAGATTTGGTATTGTCACAATATTATTTCTCTCTGAAAAACCTCCTTTAATGTGTTTTACAGTGAAGGTCTACTAGTAACAAATACCTTTAGTTTTTTGTTTGTTTGAAAAACTATTTCTCCTTCACTTTCAAAGAGAATTTAATTTGATCAGAATTCTAGGTTGATTTTTTTTTCTTTCAACACTTTAAGTATTTCCCTTCACTTTCTTCTTTCTTGCATGGTTTCCAAAGACAAGTATGATCTAGTTTTTATTCTTGTTCTTTTGTAAGTAAGGTGTTTTCTCCTCTGGCTTCTCTCAAAGTTTTTTCCTTGTGTTTGCTTTTCTGCAGTTTGAACATAATAGGCTTATCTGTATGTATATATTTTCCCCAAATTTATTCTACTTGGTGTTCTCTGGGTTTCCAGAATCTTTGGTTTGGTGTCTGTCATTAGTTTGGGAAAATTCTTGGTTATTATTACTTTAAATATTTCTCTGTAATATTTTCTTTTTCTTCTCCTTCTGGTATTGCTATAGTGTTACGTTTTTTGTAATTGCCTTCTTCTTCAATCTTTTTTTCCTTATTGCATTTTAATTTGGGAAGTTTATATTGACATATCTTCAAGTCCATGGATTCTTTTCTTAGCCATGTCAAGTCTATTGTTGAGTTCATCAAAGGAATTATTTAATTCTGTTACAATATTTTACATTTCTACCATTTTTATACATCCTTAGAACTTTCATCTCTCTCTACTTTGGGTAATTTATGTGATCTTTTATGTTTATACTATTTTCTGTTAGCATCAATAACATATTAATCATAGTTATTTTAAATTTTGTCTGACAGTTATAAAGCATGTATCATATCTGAATTTGGTTCTAATTCTTATTTTGTCTCCTTAGATTGTGATTTCTCTTGCTTTATTCATGCCTCACAATTTTTTGTTGAAAGCCAGATATGATACATTTGATACTTAGAACTAAGATAAAAGGACTTCAGTATGAAATTTTATGTTAATATTTCTGGGGATTGTACTGTGTTTAAAGGTAACTGTACCTGTAGTTGCCAGAGGTGTCATATTTTTCCAGTGTCTTTTTTTTTTTTTTTTTTTTGGTCTTCCCTATTGTCTTTGGGTTTCTCTGAAAACTCATCTTTATATAGAAATAGGAATGTGCTAACATGATTATGGAGGCTGAGAAGTCTCATGATCTACAGTTAATAAGCTGGGAACCCAGGAGTGACAGTGGTATAGTTCTGTTCTGAAGGCCTACAGGCTCAATACCCAGGAAAAGCCAATGTTTACAAAGGCAGGAATAAAATCTATGTCCCAGCTCAAGACAGTCAGGCTGGCAGAAATTTCTCCTCACATGCTGGATGTTCAGCCTTTTAATCTCTTCAGGCTTTCAACTAATTGGGGCCTGCCCACATTATGGAGGGCAATTGGCTTTTACTTAGTCCACATATTCAAATGTTAATCTCATCTAGAAACTTCCATACAGCACACTTAAGATGATGTTTCTTTTTTTTTTTTTAATTTTCATGTTTATTTTTGAGAGAGAGAGAGAGAGAGAGAGAGAGAGAGAGAGTGCAAGTGGGGGAAGGGCAGAGAGAGAGGGAGACACAGAATCTGAGGCAGGTTCCAGGCTCTGAGCTCTCAGCACAGAGCCCCATGCAGATCATGACCTGAGCTAAAGTCAGATGCTTAACCAACTGAGCCACCCAGGTGCCCCAAGATGATGTTTGACCAAATTTCTGGGTACCCCATGGTCCTGTCAAGTTGCCACATAAAATTATCCAACACAGTCATTTCCTGACATGTGTCACCTATCTCTCCTTATCTGAGTGGGAATGTTTATTGTGATTAATATGACTGCATTGAACAATTGATTATTGACTGTGCATGGATAAGATAACTTGTCTTTATAAATTTTTTTAAATGTTTATTCATTTTTGAGAGAGAGAGAGAGAGAGAGAGTGAGCAGGGGAGGGGCAGAGAGAGGGAGACACAGAATCTGAAGCAGGCTCCAGGCTCTGAGCTGTCAGCACAGAGCCTGAGGTGGGGCTTGAGCTCGTGAAGTGCAAGATCATGACTTGCACTGAAATCAGACGTTCAACCATTGAGCTACACAGGCGCCCTGATAACTTGTCTCTATAGTTCATAAGATGATTAGCCAAAAATTGACACATTGGCTGAGGTAGAGACTATCATCCTTCACCAAGGGGTTCTGTACACTGCACATAATTGCATTATTGGAATAGTTTTAGGATTATATTCTTTGCATAGGTGTACAATGAATAATGTGTAAGGGTAGGAAAGTGAAGTCATATTGGATCACCAGAAGGGAGAACAATAGTGGACATTACCAGTTTATCAATGTCTGGTTTTTCTCTACTTTGCTACTTGGGTTAGAATTATATCACCCTGCTCTCTTGATATTAGATGTGACCATGTGATTTCCTTTGACCAATAAAATGTGAGCATGAGTGACAGGTTTCATTTATAGGTTGAGGGAATTAACTCAGACTCTACTTCTATAATCACCATATAAAGGGAAGTGAAAATGAGAGATGGACAGTAACAATTAACTGCAATTGTTACAATGATTAGTGAGATACAGAGGAAAGCTATCCAAAATTCATTTTTCTATTATTAATTCTGTAAAAATATAGTGTTCCATGTATTATTCAAAAACTGAGACTTAATAATATCCTCCAACTAACATTTGCAGACTTGAATATATTAGAGGCTATTTTTAAGGGCCAATTGTTTTTAGACAAAACTAAAAACATAGTAGATTAAAAATTAAAAGTAAATAATTATACTTAGAAGTTGCAACACAAATTCTTATCTCAACTTTGATATAGAGTTTAGCTCAAATTAAATGTGGTTGAATCAGTAGTTTGAAAATAAATTATACCAGTAACTCACCCCAGTTTTAAGATCTTCTATAAATAGACTCTTAAGTAGACATAATTTGTAGTTTTTCTATTTTTTCCTCAAAGAATCAATGTATATTTCAGTAATGAGATGTTTAGTTCTGAGAATAAACAGTCTCTAAATAACATTATTTTCTTTGAGTGTTATTAAAATAGACCAACTTTACTTTTTTTTTCAAATAATTACTCTGTCTAATTTTCTAGTTCTGTGCCATCAATAAAATAAAAAATAAAAATAAAAATAAAAATAAAAGAGGCACCTGGGTGGTTCAGTTGGTTAAGACTCCAACTCTGGATTTCAGCTGAGGTCACGATCTCACAGTTCTTGAATTCGGGCCCCGCATTAGTCTTTGCTGACAATGTGGAGCCTGCTTGAGATTCTCTCTTTCTCTCTCTGCTCCTCCCTCCCACTCTTCCTCTCCTCTGAAAAATAAATAAGCATTTTAAAAATAATATAAAAAATTAAAATATGTCTGTTTATGTGTGACATACATGATTTATATTTCCTTATAAATTGTTTTTCATGATTGCCATCTTTTAGACCTGATAATTCAACAAGGAGTGACATGTATGCATTTATTTTGTTTGTGTTTGTGTGTGCATGTGTGTAGTTCTGTGAGGACTAGAGGGTGGAATTTGAAATGAATCTCTAATCTATGTCTGTTTCCTCTGCCTACCAAATCTAATGATAACACTCCATGGCGACAATGAGAGAAATAGGGCAGAAGGTCAGGTTCTGGTTTCGGCTGCATTGCCACAGTGCTCTCCATGTACTACTACTCTAGACCTTCCCTTAGATATTTATTAATCATTTCTCAGTGTTTTCTTGTTACCTTTGTTTTTATTATTTTTAGTTGCAGGTGTTTGCAGACGCAGTTTTAGCTTCATGGGAGGGACTCAGAATTCTGAATCTCTCCACTGACAGTGAAGAGAAATGGGCAGCTTAGTGATAAATTAGGTTTGTTTAGATGATTTGGACTATAAGATGGCTTGAGCAATTGGTTTTGGAGATCTTGTGTCACAGTATTTACAGTAATGTTATTCACAGAAGCACCAACAGAACCCTGATTGTTCACTCCTGAACTAGGAGGAGGATGGAGAACATGTTAAGGTCAGTTTAAACCCTGTCCTCAGTCTTAAAGTGATGTATTCTATTTATTCATGAAACTAAGTATTCTGGGAATGACAAGTTCAGGACACCAAAGAGCTTCCAGAACAAAGCCTTTCTAATTAAAGGCAAATCAGTGTGAGAAGGTTGATGCTGCCCATGATTCATTTCGTTGTTTCCTTGATATGGCTTGGTTGAGTCCCATGACTCTGAAACATTCTGGAAAATCAGTGCTTTTTAGTTTAGCATTCTGTTATCCATACTTTGTTATAATTCCCAATGCTGTCTCTCTGATCTCAATTTTACGACTTGCCTTGGACCCTGAATACAAATAAACAATGCAGAAAATGTTTGAGTTATATGACATGCTCAGTTTTTAAGATAGACTATGGTTATTTGAAATTCTGGGAGTTGCTGAATATAATAAGTTTCTTTTCAGTAGATTGCCATCTCATCTTCATTCTGAATTCAGGAATGGAGAAGTTTAAGATTGCTTTTTTCCTCATATAAATTAAAATGTGTGCTCCTTATTATTTTGCATATTTGTGCTTTTTGTCTTTTTCTCTTGATTAAGTGACATAGTAGTTTATCTGTTCTGAGATCTGCTTTTGCTATAAACAACTAACACTTGGTTTTATGGATTATTTTTATAATTCTTTGGGTCTTCCAATTTATTAAATTTTACATTTTTCTTCATTAATTCCTTTCATCAAATACTCTTATGTTCATTTTTTTTATTTTTATAATTATTCAAATTGAGTAATTATGCTATTTTTCCTTTTTAGAAATGTAAATACTTAAAAGTAAGAATTTTCTTTTGCTGTGCTCAGTTGTATTCCAATATATTTCAATAATATCTGCAACTGGTTTTTATTTTTTCTTGGAACACATGTAGGAGTGACATTTAAAAAATTACCTTAGGTTAGAAAACCTCTGCAATTCTAATAAATTATAGACACTACGGTGACTATTCTGTGATTATAACATGATAAAACTAGAAAACAGCTAAAGAAAAAACTATTAGCACAGGCTGAGACACATACAGAGATTCCCTCTCTCTCTGTCTGTCTCTCTCTCTGTCTCTTTCACACACACTAATATGAAACACCTACATTCACTCCAAAAAAGGACTTAAAAGTAGTGCATAAATAAAATATTCCAAACATTTATGGCCCAATTGGAACTATCTTTAAATCACTTGAAAAACAAAGAAGTATAAATTTAGCATAAAAAAAGAAAATAAAACGTTATTTGACATTGTCTACATTGACTATATGACTTGTTTTCAGTGTTTTGTAAATGTTAAAAAAAGTTATTGTTGAATATATAAAAATTAATAGTCTTTTAATTGTTAGCAAGAAAAGGAATGAATGGTAGGAGCCAAAGAAGTGTAACACGTTTTAATAATTAACATGTTATTAAAATTGAAAAGAGGGGCGCCTGGGTGGCACAGTCGGTTAAGCGTCCGACTTCAGCCAGGTCACGATCTCCCAGTCCGTGAGTTCGAGCCCCGCGTCAGGCTCTGGGCTGATGGCTCAGAACCTGGAGCCTGCTTCCGATTCTGTGTCTCCCTCTCTCTCTGCCCCTCCCCCGTTCATGCTCTGTCTCTCTCTGTCCCCCCAAAAATAAATAAACGTTGAAAAAAAAATAAAATTGAAAAGAATGTGTTCAAAGGAAAGGCTAAGTAAAGAAAGATATAATCTACATGAAACTATTCTGGGATGGTGATAAATTTAAAAGAATAATAGTTTTTGACATTGAACACTGTAACATTAGGGAAAGAAAATAAATAGTAAATAACTAGATTTAAGAAGCCCATTCAGGGGTGCCTGGGTAGCTCAGTCGGTTAAGCCACCGACTTCGGCTCAGGTCAAAATCTCACACTCCATGAGTTCGAGCCCCGCGTCGGGCTCTGTGCTGACCACTCAGAGCCTGGAGCCTGTTTCAGATTCTGTGTCTCCCTCTCTCTCTGACCCTCCCCCGTTCATGCTCTGTCTCTCTCTGTCTCAAAAATAAATAAACGTTAAAAAAAAATTAAAAAAAAAAAAGAAGCCCATTCAAAAAAAAATTGAAGTAATGTGGTGGAAGGATGTAAGTTATTCTCTAGAATAGAGATATTAAATTAAAAACAATGTAAATGTTAGAGGAGAATTGAACTAGAAAACCAATGGGAATGAGAAATAAGCATTTTAAGAGTTACTGACAGAGTTGACCTATGTGAGTTGATGAGTTTTACAGAGTATTTCAAACACCATTATCCAATAACCTCCAGGCTAATTTAAGCTCATCCATTACACAAAGAAAAGCAATATGAGGTACTCTCAGGTGCTTGTTTACCAAAAGACTTAAAAAAAGCAATATAATGAAAGCACCTCAGACATTATAAAGCAAGAATAAATACCATAAGAAAAATGAGAAAAAGAGAAATATGCATTATGAGAAGGAAATGTATGAAACTCTGATTTAACTTGGACTTGATAAAGTTTTCTTATTTCTATACCCTTATACTCTTATTTCTATATGCTTATACCCTTATTTCTATATCCTTAGGGATCCTTCAATAAACCACTTTATCTGGCATAGCATCTTTTTTTCTGGATAAACACAGTCTTGGGGCAATCATAAAAAATTTCCAAATACTTAATAACATCTAGGAAAAGTTAAAACTATATATATATATATATATATATATATATAATTGTATGAAATATTATATATAATATATATAATATCTGCCATATATTTGTATCTTTCCTTATAATTATATATATCTATCATCTATCTATCATCATCATCATCTATCATGTATGTATCATCTACCTATTAACCTATCTCCATGCTGCTATATCTGTGTCTATCCCTTCAAGGAAATAAGATAGAATGCATATATTATTGAAATGAAATTTGAAATGTATAAAAGCATTTATTTTAAAATTTTAATCTAGATTGAGTAGTTTTTGAAGTTAAAGGATTTTTATTTCTTACATTTCAATAAAGGGCAGAATTATTTCTAAAAGATAAACTTCACAGTGACTAACTTAATAATATTATCGACCTTTTTTTGTCTTATGAAATAAAAAATCTAATTTTGGATATCTCTGATACTATATAATTTTATTTTAAAAATCAACAATTTCTTCTGTATTAAAAAATCCATTGGTAAATTTTTAACATGCTTTTTCTTTATTTTATTCATTTTAATTCAGTATAATTAACATACAGTGTTACATTAGTTTCAGATGCACAATGTAATGATTCAAGAATTCTGTACATTACTCAGTGCTCATCATAAGTGTATTCTTGATCCCCTTTACCTATTTTACCCATCCCCCCACCTACCTCCACTCTGGTAACCACTAGTCTGTTCTCTGTAGCTAAGAGTATATTTTTTGATTTGTCTCTTTTTTTATCTGTTCATTTGTTTTGTTTCTTAAATTCCACATATGTGTGAAATCATATGGTACCTGTCTTTCTGACAGCCTTATTTCATTTAGAGTTATACCCTCTAGATCCATCCGTGTTGTTGCAAATGGCAAGATTTCATTCTTTTTTATGGCTGAATAATATTCCATTGTATATATATACCACATCTTTACCCATTTATCAATCAATGGCTACTTGGATTACTTCCATAATTTGACTATTGTAAATAATGCTGTAATAAATATAGGGGTGTGTGTACCTTTTTGAATTAGTATTTTCATATTCTTCCAGTAGTAGAATTACTGGATCATATGGTAATTCTATTTTTAATTTTTTGAAGGACTTCCATACTATTTTCTACATTGACTGCACCAGTTTGCATTACCACCTACAGTGCAAGAGTGTTCCTTTTTCTCCACATGCTTGTCAACGCTTGTGTTTTTGATTTTAGCTATTTTGACAGGTGTAAGGTGATAGATGTTTCATTGAGGTTTTAATTTGTATTTCTCTTATGATAAGTGATATCAAGCACCTTTTGTGTGGCCACCTGTATTTCTTCTTTGTAGAAATGTCTGTTCATGTCTTGTGCCTATTTTTTAATTGGATTATTTGTTTTTCTGATGTTGTGCTATGTAAGTTCTTCATACTTTTTGGATATACTAACCTTTTATCAGATATATCATTTGTAAATATCTTCTCCCATTCAGTAAGTTGTCTTTTTGCTTTGTTGAGTGTTTCCTTTGCTGTGCAGAAGATTTTTATTTTGATATAGCCACAATAGTTTATTTTTGCTTTTGCTTCCCTTGCTTTAGAAGACATATCTAGAAAAATGTCGCTATGATTGATGTCAGAGAAATTACTGCCTATGCTCTCTTCTGAAAATTTTATGGTTTCAGGTCTCACATTTAGATATTTAATTCATTTTGACTTACTTTTGTGTATGGTATAAGAAACTGGTCCAGTGTCATTCTTTTGCTTGTAGTTGTCCGGTTTTCCCAGCATCATTTTTTGAAGAGACTGTCTTTTCCCCATTATATATTCTTGCCTCCTTTGTTGAAGATTAATTGACCATATATTGTGTTTTTGTTTTCTGGGCTCTCTATTCTGTTCTATTGATCAATGTGTCTATTTTTGTGCCAGTACCATACTGTTTTGATTACTACAACTTTGCAGTATATTTTGAATTCTGGGATTATGACACCACCAGTTTTTTTCTTCTTTTTCAAAATTTCTTTGGTTATTTGGACTCTTTTGTGAAAAATACATTGGTAAATTTTAAATTGTTGATAGTCATAAAAATGCATTTTCAAAGTTCATAGCAGTTGAAGGATACTGAAACAGTTGCACACATGCGGCGAGAAAAGCCCCATGGCTGTTATTTCTTTTCATGTTCAATGCTGTCATTTAGCAACTGATCAGTCCTTTCCTTTCTGCATGATGACTGAATGGCCAACCTATCCTTTTGGACTCTGTTAGATTCTCACATCTGGTTGGCAGAGAGACAATGTGTAGGCTATGCCCACAGTTTTCATGGGTAAGGCCTGAAAATGTATCACATATCTTCTGCCCACATTTGTTTGTCATAATTTAATCACAAAGATACACCTAACTCCACATTGGAGTGTGTACATAATTCTGTGTGTGTGTGTGTGTGTGTGTGTGTGTGTACATGCATGTGTTATGGCTGGGAGGTGTTCACTGGGTGCTCAGGAGGGAAATAAAGATGGTTATAAGCATGGTAGATGGAACCATATTCTGTAAACGTGTGTTTTAAAAGTTAATACACAAATGATTTTCTTATTTAAAAATTTTAGCTCAGTTAGAAAACGTACTAGAAGAACACATACAGCTTACAAAAGCCTCAAAATGGAAATATTTAACAAGAAATGCTTTATATATATGAAAAATTAAGGAATAATTAAGATGACCTGAAGAATTACACTCACAGGGTGTCCTGAGATGACTCAATATTGGAAAGGCACTCTCTTTTCCTGTTTTAATCTGTAATTTTAGTGGCTTTCCAATAATGTATCATTGTGAATTTTTAGTTTGCAGAACTAATTCTAAATTCACATTAGAATAAATAAAGATTCCCAGGAAATTGTATAAAAATAAAAATTAATGATGAGATACAATTTCTACTAAGTATTAAAACTAATAAGTTTTGCTTCATGAAAATAGATTTATCCAATAATTTTACTCTTAGAAATTTATAGATAAATACAACATATAAAACTTTTACTGCCATGGGTGCCTGCGTGGCTCAGTTGGTTGGGCATCCGACTTTGACTCAGCTCATGATCTCATGGTTTGTGGGTTCGAGCCCCAGGTCAGGCTTTGTGCTGACAGCTCAGAGTCTGGAGCCTGTTTCAGATTCTGTGTCTCCCTCTCTCTCTCTGCCCCTCCCCTACTCACGTTCTGTGTCTCTCTCTCAAAAATAAATAAACTTGAAAAAAAAGCTTTTATTTCCAGTGCTTTAATGGGACTGATCCATCAAATTATATGCCCAGTCTTTTAGATTACCACTGTAACCAGTTATTATGAATGTTCTGTGATAAGCACTTGCTGACACCTATACTATTTATATTCATTGCAACAATGTTAATTATAACAAAACTCAGAAAAAAATCTAAATACCAAAAAATTCAGAAATTAAAAAAAAATGATCTAATAAACAGCTATGATAAAGAAGTAGCATGGTATAATTTCTAAGACAAATTTTTTTTTCCAGGTGCAAAGAAATATATACATTATGTTGCCATTTTGTTTTGAAAAGTCTTTTTAGGGGCGCCTGGGTGGCACCGTCGGTTAAGCGTCCGACTTCAGCCAGGTCACGATCTCGCGGTCCGTGAGTTCGAGCCCCACGTCGGGCTCTGGGCTGATGGCTCAGAGCCTGGAGCCTGCTTCCGATTCTGTGTCTCCCTCTCTCTCTGCCCCTCCCCCATTCATGCTCTGTCTCTCTCTGTCCCAAAAATAAATAAACGTTGAAAAAAAAAAAAAAAGAAAAGTCTTTTTATTTTGACATTATTATAGAGTCAAAGGAAGTTACAAAGATAGGACAGAAAGGACCCATGTACCCTTTAACCCATTTCTCCCAATGGTTGTATCTCATATAATTATGGTAAAATAATATCAAACCCAGGAATTTGACACTGGTGCAATGACATTGGTGTGTATGTAATTTTATCACAGGGGTAGATTTTTATAACCACCACTACAGTCAAGATATAGAACTACTCGATCACTCCAAAGTTCTCTCTCATGCTATAATCACCCCCTCACCCCACACTTATATTCCCTACTAACGCTTGTAAACCTCTAATCTGTTTTCTAAATCAATAATATTGGCATTTCAGGAGTGTTATATAAATGAAATCACATCTTATGTCACTTTTTGAGAGTGACTTCTTTTTTTCTCTCAGCATGATAGCCTTGAGATTCATCCAAGGTTTTGTGTGTATCAGTAGTTTGTTCCTTTATATTGATGAATAGTATTTCGTGGTATGGATGTACTGCAGTGTTTTAACCATTCATTTGTTAAGGGACAATGTGGGTGTTTCCAATTTGGGTCCACAATTAATTTTAAAAAAGGCCACTAAGAAGAAAGATGGTCAAGTTTCACTTTTTTGGTATAAATTCTCAGAAGTACAATTGCTGGGTGGTATGGTAAGTGTATGTGGTTTTTTGTTGTTGTTGTTGTTGTTTTGTTTTGTTTTTTTGTTGTTGTTTTAAGAAACTGCAAAACTTGTTTTTTGAAATGGTTGTACCATTTTATATTTCCACCAGCAATGTATGAGAGATCAGATTCTTTTCATCCTTGCCAGTACTGGGTAACACTATTTTCATAATATTATTTAACTGAATCATTTAATTAAAATAGGTTACTATTTTTATGATTTAAAAATGGTAACTTTTTATTTTGGCTATTCTAGTAAGTGTATAGAGATGTCACTTTGGTCTCAATGGCTAGCAATGTTGAACATCTTTTCATGTGCTTATTTGTCGTCCATATATGTTCTGTGAATGTCTCTCCACATCCTATGCCCATTTTTGAATTATATTTTTTTTACAGCTGATTTTAAGAATTCTTTATATATTTGTATATGAGTCCTTTTAAAAATATATATGGTTTTGCAAATATTTTATGTATATGTATAGATTTCTTTTTATTCTATTAAGAAGGTCTTCTGTGGAACAAAAGTTTGAATATTGATGAAGTCCAATTTATCAAATTTTTTATAAGAGTTGTGCTTTGGTGTAATTTTAAAACCTTTTCACCAAGTCCTGGTTTCAGAGATTTTCTCTTGTACAAGTTTTTTTTTTTAGTTTCATGTTTTACATTTAAATCTATGATTTAGGGGTGCTTGGGTAGCTCAGTTGGTTAAGCATCAGACTGTTGATTTGGGCTCAGTTCATGATCTCACAGCTTGTGAGTCTGAGCCTGTGTCAGGCTCTGTGCTCACAGTGTAGAGCCTGCTTGGGATTCTCTTTCTCCCTCCCTCTCTGCCCCTCCTCTGCTCACACTCTTTGTCTCAAGATAAATAAACTTAAAAAAATAAATCTATGATTTATTTTGAGTTGATTTTTGTACAGAGTGTAAGATTTGTTTTTTTTTCTTCCTGTGGAGTTATTTTTGGGTTCTCTATTCTATTCCATCGATGTGCGTATCTATCTCTATGCCAATACCTTGCAGTCTTGATTACAGTGGCAATAATAAAACTTGAAATCAGAGTTGTTTTTCCTACTTTATCAGAATTGTTTTAGCTATTTTGATTCCTTTGACTTTCTATATCATATACACGTCAATATGAGGAAAATTGACATCTTTACTATGTAGAGACTTCCAATCCCTGAATATTTCTTTATTTAAAGTTTCTTTGTTTTCTTTCCAGAGTTGTTATTTTCAGCACTCAATCATTGTACTTGTTTCATTAGATTAACACCCTAATATTTCATTTTTTATGAGTGATCATAAATTTTATTGTATTTTTAATTCCAGTTCCCATGTATTCATTGCTAATATACAGAATTGTAATTTTTTTGTGTGTTTTGTTTGTTTTGTACCTCACTGAACTCTCCTATTAGTTCTAGGAATTTTTTTTTTTTTTTGTAGATTCCTTGGGATTTTCTATGTAAACTGTCGTATCATCTGCAAATTGAAGCAGTTTTCTTTCTTTCTTTCCAGTCAATATGCCTTTCATCTCCTTTTATTGACTTATTATGCTGGCTAGAAACTTCAGTACTATGTTGTACAGTAGTGGTGAGAGTGGACATCTTGACATGATTTCTGATCTTAGAGATAAGGCATTCAATATTTTACCATTAAATGTAATGTGAGCTTTAGAATTTTGGAGATGCTCTTTTCAAGTTGAATAAATTCTCTTAATTCTAGGTTATGGGCATTTTTATTATGAATGGGTATTGAACCATGTCAGAAGCTTTTTCTTATTGAACCACATGTCAATGAATATGATCATGTGACTTCCATTTTAGTTTGTTAATATGATGGATTACATTGATTTTTAATTATTGAACCAGTGATAGCCCTGAAATACTCTGTTCATTGTATATAATTCTTTTTATATGTGGCTGAATTCTATTTGATAGAATTTTGTGAAGAATTTTTGCATTTATATTCTATATTGCATTTATATTTTTGTACTAAAATTTTTTGGGTTCAGTATCTGTGTAATACTGGCTATATAAGATGATTGGAAAGTGTTCCCTCCTTTTCTATTTTTAGATGAAATTGGGTAGAATTATTAATAATTCTTCATTAAACATTTGGTAGAATTCTCCAATTAAACCATCTGGTGCTAGGAATTTCTTTATTGAGGGATTTAAAATAATAATTTAAATATACTTGGCAATTATATGCTAATAGATATTTCTATTTTTAAATTGAATGAGTTGTGATAATTTATACTTTTTGAAGAATTGGTTTATTTCATCTAATTTGTCAAATTAGTGTATGTAAAATTTTTTATAATATTCCTTTATTATCCTTTTGATGTCTACAAAGTCTATGGTATATCCCTTTTTTCTTCTTAATATTAGTAATGTGTGTCTTATTTCTATTTACTTTTCATGTTTTTATACAGGCTTATCAATTTTATTGATATTTCAAAGAACTAGCTCAATTTTTAAAAATTAAAAAATTAATTTGATGTACTGTTTTTCTGTTTCAAATTTTATTGATATCTGCTGTACTTATTTTCTTTCTTTTTCTTGCTTTGGGTTTTTTACTTTTTCCTTTTTTTTGTTTTTTTTTTTTTTAGGTTTTTAAGGTGAGAGCTTATATTACCGACTTGAGATTTATTCTTTTTTCTAATGTAAGCATTTAGTATGATAAATTTCACTTCAACACTGCTTACTTACTTCTCTTAAGTACTGACATACTTTATTTTCACTTTCATTTGTTCAATATATCATTTAAGTGTTTTGATATTTCTTTGAGTTTTCTTTGGTATATCACTTAGATATTTGGAAGACTATTTTGAGCGTATGCACTTTAGACTGCTCACTGAATGCCATTTAAAAATTGTATAAAAGAAACAAAAAATAAAATAAAATAAAATTGTAGAAAACAGGTACCTTCAAATGTTATTTTCTTTATTAAGACAAGCCAACATTATTAACTTAATTAGTGGATTTATAGATTTCCAGCATTTTTTAATAAAATAAATGTATTTTTCACAATTTATTTGTTTTGATATAGGAAATATGTATTTAATTGAAATCTCATTTATTATCACCATTCAATGGAATCATCTATAAATAAAATACATATCTTTTTTAATTCAGAGAAGTTATTTTATTATAGCTGGTAATGGGAAGTGTAACACTTTCTTTGCCCAATATTCTCTTAGAATTCTACATAACAAACATTGAAAGGTTAGATTCAGCTGAAGAAACAAAAATAATTTTTAGCTTGTTTTCTTTGATTGAAGAGTAAAATTTCTATGTAGGCTAAGGGTGGTCAAGTTTTATTGATACAATCTATTAGATAACACAAAAGTTTAAATAACAAGAACTTGCCATCATTTCTATTTCTTATCAGAAACAGAAACAGAATTATTTTCTGCCTGTATCCATGAAAGATTTTATAAAAATTCAAAGATTACACATTTGTAACAAAATGACATGGAGATTGTCTTTTCATCCATATAATTTTATTACCAAAAAACAAAAATAAGAACAAACATCTCTTCATGATCTCAAACTATTAAAACCTTATATTGATAAATATTACTTTTTCATCAGTGAATTAATTCTTTATAAAAACCTTGGTATACTTCTAGTAGTAGCTGTTTAATTGTAGTTAAATAATGGTGTCTTTAAGCCAAGAAAAGCTATACCCTAGAAACAGACACATTTAAGCAGTAAAATATAGACTTTGACAGGTCTTACATGTAGTTATTTCATTATTGTAAATAATTGCTTAATATGATACATCCATACATCCTCAGTAAAGTTGATGACACACTTGATATAGAAGGAAATATTGCATCTAATGAAAACATTAAATGAATTTTCTTTAATTAAGTTTCTCAGTGTTCACCCTTTTAATGAAGCTAGTGAATGTCTACTGTTCTAATTTAAATTATAATCTAATGTAATTTACCCTCATTCATCTAAGGAATAGCCAAAACACCCAGAATTTTACCTATGAATAAAATACACTGAGTGATACAAATATACAAGTACTTTTTTTCAACCACATAAAATAAATGTAAAAAACTCCCACATCATTTTCTGCTCAGGCACAGTGACTTTTATGGAAAGATTTTGTGTTTATTTGTGTTATCAGAAAAAGTGATGCTTATTCTGTGGGTTCGCAACTTTCAAAGTTATATGTTGACTCATTTTTATATATAAATTTATTTTCAGATTGGGCCCATTTGAGCACATAAGCCACTTTATGTTATAATTGCCATGTTGGGAAGGGTTTTCTGCCTGTATCCCACATATTGTCAGACAATCAGATGTGGAATATTGAATTCAGGTAGTACCCAAATATTTACATGTTTTCTGAGATTTTGCTATGAACTTAAACTGCTTTAAAAGAACTTTAAAAATGTAAATATCATTCATGAGGCAAAATAAAATCCCATTTAATAATATCATGTGAAGATTCCAGAATTATATAATAGTAGTGAAAAGATCTTAACATTCATCTATCAGTGCTTGTCAAAATTTTAAAAACCTGTAAATACAAATGGTCAGTATGTGAACACAAACTGTAAGTAATAAGATTGTTCTAGTCTATACACACCCACACACAGACACAGACACATTACAAACTACTGATGTGCTGGGGCTAGCTTATAGTTTGTAAGAGTCAATTGTCAAATTTAATATTGTGATTAATTACTAAGTTATTAAATACAGCTATCATCAAAAAATTACGTAAATATGCAGTTACGTAAATCATTTTTAAAACAACGGTAATAACAACTGGAACTCATAACTTTCTAATTGGTTTGCTACATATTACTAATATCTATGCTTTTGAATTTATGTTTATTGTATTTTTAGGTAGAAATACTATATAATGGTGTGTTACTCCTAATCTCTTTCCAACTTCACATTTAATGGTATTGTTTTGATAGCTTGAAATTGGTTGTAATGAGAGTATTTATACTAGGCCTTTTCATTGTATTAAGAGAGCTAATTTTTAAATATTTACCAGCACACCACTGTATCAAACTATATAATAATCTCAACAGGAAAAAGAAAAATAGAGCAGCTGAACAGAAAAATGGACAAAAAATAAAGAGGTGATTTAGGAAAAAAAAAGAACCATAAAAGTCTAATGTGACAGAGATTAATGACCTATCTAATTTCAATTCTCTCCTTTTCCCTTAGTAACAAAAACTCAGTTTTGTTTAAGGATTTGTTTAGTCTTTTAGGGCTGCTGTAATAAAATACCACAGACTAGGTAGCTTATAAACAGTAAAAATTTATTGCTCACAGTTCTGGAAGCTGGAAGTGTGACATCAGGGTGCCAGCGTGGTTGGGAAAGGCCCCTCTTCAGCATGCAGATTTCTCGTTGTATCCTCACAGGATGGAAGAGGCGCGGGATCTCTGTGGGATCTTTTTTCTAAGAGCACTACTTCCATTCATGAAAGCTGCACTCTCATGACCTAATCACCTCCCAAGGCCCAATTTCACAGTATGAATTTTGGAAAGGGCACAAACATTCAGACAGTAACATTCCTCCTCTGGCTCCTCAAAATTCATGTTCTTTTCAAATGAAAATGCATTCATTCCATCCCAGCTGCCCCCAAAGTCTTAACTTGTTCCAGCATCACCTTAAAAAAATCTAAAGTCCAACGTCTTATCTAAATAGTACCTATATCAGATATGGTTGAGACTCAAGGTATGATTCATTCTGAGGCAAATTCCCCTCCAGGTATAAACCTGTGAAATCAAGCAAGTTATGTGCTTTCAAAATACAACTGTAGGGCAGTCGTATGACAGAACATAATAGGAGAGAGGGAAGGGGAGATAGATCCCAAGGAAGTCCAAACTCCAACGAGACAGACAACATTAAAACTTAAAGCTTGAGGATGATTTTTAACTTGAAGTTTTGCCCTCGGGGGAGGAGGTCCTACCTTCTGGACCTACTGGGGAGGGGGTTCTGCCTTCTGGACACATTAGGGCATTCCAGCTTCCTTAGCTTCACTCCTGGTCTGGAATCACAGGCCAGTGTCTCTCCTGATCTGAGATTGTGAGGGTGGACCCACCCGTATGGTTCTGCTGGGCTGGGGTCCCTATCCCCTGTCTTTGGGTGGCCCTGGACCCAAAACTTTGGCTGTGAGTCATCTGTCCTATTGAAACTGAGGAGGCATCTCTGATGAATCCTGAATCACCTTTGGAAGTCCTTTTTTTCTTGTCTTGAACAATATCGCATATTTGCATCTGAATAACTCAGTGGTCCTGTCCTGTAAAATCTAAAAGTCCCATAGCCCTCCTTGTTCCTGCTTATCTCCTTCCCCTTCAGTTCACATTCATTGTTTTTCTGTTGAAGTGGCTGATTAAATCCATGATTCACACAGATATTAATCTCCTCATCAAAGGCTTGTTTGGCCATATCCTTAGTATTCTCTTTAGAACATTCATCCCAGGTCTCCTGAGTGGCTCAGCCAGTTGAGCCTCCAACTCTTGGTTTCAGCTCAGGTCATGGTTCTAGGATTCATGAGTTTGAGCCCTGCATTGGGTTCTACACGGACAATGAGGAGCCTGTTTAGGATTCTCTCTCCCTTTGTCTACCCCTTCCCTGCTCATGTGCTCTCTCTTTCTTTCTCAAAATAAATAAGTAAACATTAAGATATTTTTTAAAAAAGAACATTCTTTCTAATTTCTACAAAATGGGTAGGATAAGAATTTTCCAAACTTTAAATTATTGCTTCCATTTTGATTAACAAAACCTCTTTAAGTCATTTCAGTTCTCAGATTTTACTGGAAGTATTCAAGAGAAGTCAACCTTCACTTTCAACACTTTGCTTAGAAATAACCAGCCAACAATCCCAATTTCACTGCTCACAAGTTCTGCCTTCCATGAAACACTAAAATATGAACACAATTCAGTCAGTTTCTTTCCACTTTATAATAAGGATCACCTTTCCTACAGCTTCCAATAACATGCTCCTCATTTCCATTGGAGACTTCATCAAAATGGCCTTTACTGTCTCTATTTCTGCTAACATTCTGTTTGCAACCACCTACATATTTTCTAAGAAAATTGAACCTTTTCTACATGTCTCCTCTTCTTCTGGGTGTTCATCTGAATCACTTTTAATGGTCCATTCACAGCAATATAGGTTTTTCTCTAGCATGGACCTCAAAACTCTGCTAGCTTTTGCCCATGATCCAGTTCCAAAGCTGCTTCCACATTTTTAGGTATTTGTTATAGCATAACCACCACTTCCAGGTACCAATATTTGTCTTTGTATGTCTGGGCTGTTATAGCAAAATAGCTTATAAAGAGCAGAAATGGACTGCTCACAGTTCTAGAGACTAGAAGTCTGAAACCAAGTGGTGATGAACCCACCTGGATGTATTTCTCAGGCTCCCTTCCAGTTAACCATATTGCCAATCAAGTATAAGCAGACATGTTTGCCATTTGGAGATAGCTTCACTTTCCTCAGATGCCACTCATGCTTTTATCTTTCTACCTGAAAGGAGAACTTGCTGCATAAAGCTCTTTATTTCCTGATTTGTGATGGAAAAGAAATTAATCTCTGAATTCCTCATTTGTTTATTTAACTGTACTGCAAGTTCTCTGTTATACGCTGTCAATTTTAAACCTCTAATATACATACATTAACACATAGATGTAGTGGGGCTCAATTGAAATCCTTAATTAAAGACCTGGAAAACCAAAAGAAGAGAAAATAATCTTCACTTCTTTTCTTGGAAAAATTAAAAACAAACAGAAAACACAAGAAAAAACAAGTGTTGGAGAGGAATTGGAGAAATAGGAACGCTTATGCACTGTTGGTGGGAGTGCAAATTATTGTAGGCATAGGGGAAAACAGTATGGATGTGTCTCAAAACATTAAAAATGGAACTACCCAACGATACAATAATCACACTGCTGGGTATTTACCCCTAAAATTAAAAAAAAAAAACTAATTCAAAGGAATACATGAACCCCTATGATTATTACAACATTATTTACAGTAGCCAAATTATGGAAGCAGCTCAAGTGTTCATTGATAGATGAATGGATAAAGAAGAGGTGGTGTGGAATACTATTCAGACATAAAAATAATGAAATCTTGCATTTGCAACAACACGGATGGAGCTAGATAGTATAATGCTAAGGGAAGAAAGCCTGTCAGAGAAAGATAAGTACCATATGATTTTAATCATATTGGTATTCAAGAAACAAAACAAATGAACAAATGAAAAAAAGAAAAAAGGAGAGAGACAAACCAAGAAACAGATTCTTAATTATAGAGAACAACTGATGGTTAAGGGAGGGGAAGGGGATGGGGGGAATGGGTGAAATAGAAAATGGGGATTAAAGAGTACACTTACTGTAATAAGCAGTGAACAATGTATAGAATTGTTGAATCACTATATTGTATACCTGAAACCAATATAACAATGCATGTTAAATATATTGGAATTAAAATTAAAAAAAACTTAATAAAAAAGAATTAACCTATTAAATCTCAAAAAAAGAAAATATTTCTTGTTTATGAGTATGTGTAAAAAGAAGTATTGCCATAATTTTCGTATATTTTTGTATGGATTGTAAATTTGCTGACACTATTTAAAAATATTTAAGATGAGAAAATTTACATTTATAATTTCACTTATGAGAATTAATCCTCAAGCAATATTTGCATGGGTATATTTATCCATTATATATTTTTAATACATATTTTGTCATAAGAAAAAAATTGCACAAAATGGATAGAAGAAAATGTTTCATGCATGTAAGAATATAATTTGTTGTAAAATAAAACATAATAATAATAAACAATACCAACAACCTAAAAACAACCAAACATATTTAATATTTATCTCTTAGGCATTGATTGTGCTGACAGCTTTACATGCATTATTTCACTAAATTTTTATCAGAATCTTATGAGTTAGACAGCATCATCTGTATTTTATACATTAGGAAATTGGGCTTTTGAGAGATTTATATAATATTGGTCCAAGTGATATAGCCAAGTGATATGAATGCAGAGCTTATGATTACAAAGTCCATTGCCACTGACTATGTTAGCAAAATTTTAGACAGACTTAGGTGGATAGATAATGTACATATATTTTTAAGGAATGAGTCATTTTATAGTTCTTATGGCATAATCTAGTAATAGAAACTGATAAAGATACAGTCAGACAAAAAGATTTCTAGAAAGACATTTAGAAGAAAAAAACATGAACTATTAATAATGGTTATGCTTTATGGGTGATTTTACTAGAGACTTTCACTTAGAACAATATACTAGATTGAAATTGTTGGAATTTTTACTTCTACTAATTTATATTCAAAAAACCAACCAAGAATATTAAAGGTCAGTGAAATAGTGTAATTACTATGGACATTAAGAAATAATGCACTTATAATAATTTAGGACTTTAATACATTTAGTCAGTCGTATTCTTCCAGTGTTCATGTTATGGATGCTGCTATCCAGGGGATATAATTTTCTACTTTGTTCCTGAAGGTGAAAGGCTTATGTTGTCTGCAAAATTGGCATTCAAAGTGACAGGAAACATTTTATTTATTTATTCAATTGGACTGTAAGTTTCTTATGGTCATGCTGAGCAGAAAATATAGAACAAGTGAGAAGACCAAATTTTTGTTTATTTTGCTCGTAATATTTTCTGTTTTTCCTCTTCCTCATATAATTAAAGTACTCTTGCTTATTGGGGAAAATAGATTTAAAAATTTAAAGGTCATCATCTTAGAAATTTAAAGGATACCATCTTCTTTCCTAGAAATAAAATCAACATTATGCTTGGGATACCAGGGTGTCTCAGTTGGTTAAGCGTCTGACTTCAGCACAGATCACGATTTCGTGGTTCATGAGTTCAGGCCCCGCATCGGGCTCTGTGCTGACAGCTCAGAGCCTGGAGCCTGCTTCGGATTCTGTACCTCCCTCTCTCTCTGCCCCTCCCCTGCTTGCACTCTGTCTCTCTTTCAAAACTAAATAAACATTTTAAAAAATTAACATTATGCTTTCTTTCCTACTTCTGTAATTAAAAAAAATTCGTTGCTATCATATTGCATCTTGAGTTTTTGTCATTTATTTGGTATGCCATTAGAAAATTTTCATGAACCTAATCTTAATATTTGCATAATATCTATTAAAGAAATGTGATAGAATTTTAATAATCACTGCTTTTAATAATCACCCTTTAAAAAAAGACTATTTTTTATTTGTTTTTTGGTATGCACATGTGCTTATTTTTCTAGATAAGGTCTTTAAGGTTAAATTAGTTGGAAAGTTATAATTGCTTTAAACCTAAGAAACTACCCATTTCATAGGATACTATTCAAAATCAGTTATTATTATTTGAAAATAAAATGAAATGCTTTGCTCTTTTGATAGGTTAAATTGTACTTCATTATTATCTTGATTTGAATAATTTGCATTTTGTTGATAAGGAACACATTTTTTTCTGTGAAGTTTTTCAGTATGGTCCTCCTCATAGCTGCATTCAAACCTTGGTAGTTGTGTATTAAGGTAAATGATAACTGTGGTAGTTTTGCATTCCATAAACATAGTCATCATCATCATCTTCAACATGATATCAAAACTCTGAGAACTCAGAGGTGCCTGAGTGGCTCATTCGATTAAGCATCTGACTCATGATTTTGGCTCAAGTCATGCATGAGCTCATGGGTTGTGAGATGGAACCCATTTGGGGCTCTGTGCTGACAGCAGGAACCTTTCATCTTTTCTCTCTGCCCCTCCCCTGCTTGCACTCTCCCTCTCTCACTCTCTGTCTCCTTCTCAAATAAATGAACTAAAAAATCAAAATTTTAATAAAAAGAACTCTGAGAATCCAGTGTCTAAATGATAGTATTCAAGTCTTTTTAATTCTAAGCTAATTTAATCACAATCCCTACAAAACTCTTTATAAACTGATTTGCTCAATATCAGTGTTAAATCATCCTTTAAAAAAAAGCTACAGGTGGAAAAGTTGAAGAAGGTATCATCTTATTTCTCTAGCATACATAAATAGTTATTAAATAATGTTGTCATGGTTTACTTAATACTTGTTATCAGGGTTTGCCAGAGAAACTGAACCAATGGGATGTTTGTTTCTTTGTTTATTTTAAGACATTGGCTCATGCAGTTATGGAGGCCAACAAATCTCAAGATTTACAGACTAAACCGCAAACTGAAATCCTAGGAGAGCTGATGGTGTGGTTCTAGACTAAAGGCCTGCAGCCTTAAGGCTCAAGAAGTACTGGTCTGTCATTTCAAGTCCAAAGGCAAGAAAAAGCCAATGTCCCAGTTTGTATGTGGTCAGGCAGGAGAAATTCTTTCTTACTCAGGACAGGGTCAGTTTATTTATTCTCTTCAGGCCTTCAACTGATTGGATGCCACCCACCCACATTAAGGAGGATAATCTGCTTTACTCAGTTTACCAATTTTGATGTTAATCTTATGTAAATATATCCTCACAGAAACACTTTGAATAATAGTTGACCGGTATCTGAGCACCTTATGGTTCAGTCAAGTTAACACAGAAAATTAACCAGGACAGGACTCATGTTTAATGAATGATTACTGTATTACATTTAGTTGTTTTAGGATTTTACATGTATTAACTTATTCAATACTCATAACAAAACTACAAGTTCTTTTTTTTTCTATTTTGGAGATGAAGAGCAGGTAAATAATTTGCCTAAGAGCAAAAAGCTGAAAAAAAGTGGCATTAGGATTTTGATTATAGTATTCTGGTGACAGAATAGCAATCCTTATCACAATTTAAAAGAGCCTCTCTAGATTGGATAGTTTGGATTATAAACACAGTTTTCAAAAATTACCATATCTGGATGCTTCCAAGAGTAAAAGGAAGTGTTAACAATTATGCTGGAACACCACTCATAGATTGGACTATAACCTGGAGATATGCTCACCTTTATATAAATTTTTAATAAAAGAGCTATTATATATATCAGATTATGAGCATATTTACCTTTCCTTTTACTGCTACTTATAATGAGAGTAAGAATAAAAGCTCACATTTGCCCCAGCATGCAGAGATGACATGGCTGACTAAGAAAAATATGAATTCAAGGCAGGCTGATTAGTTATAGAAGGACTTGCAGGGCCAAGCAAACAGATAACAGTCATTCCCAAGGTTAACAGGTAAAGCAGAGAGCTGGCATTTTGTAGAACATGTGAGAAATAGACTCAGCACTGAAAAACAACTGATAAAGATTCAGTGCTTAAGATGTACTTGCAGTTTTAAACATACAAAGGCTAAGAACTCAGTAACAAGGCATTAAAACAAGTAAGTGGAATTCTCATACTGATGATATAGACAAATAAAAGAATGTTAGATTCACAAAAGAGAATCAGTGAAGAATGAACAACATATATAATGGAAAGCAGACCAGAAAAAATACCCTTTTCTTAAAAAGGCTCCTAGGTTTACTTTCTAGTTGCCTTGTAAAAAACCTGAAATACTGCTATCAGAACCATGGCCTATAAACTTTTCTAATCCTGTTTATTCATTTTAGAAATACTGTATTACTTCACTGATTATCTCATAATTCCTGTGGGTCGTGATTCAGGACCAGCTTAGATAGGTGATTCTGGCTCAAGGTTTCTCATGACTTTGAAGTCAAACTGTGAAGTGGGCTTGCATTCTAATCTAAAGATTAGATTGGACTAATCTAGACTAGATTCTCCTTTCAAAGTCACTTGCAATTTTTTGTCAGACCTCATTTCCTTGTGGGCTGTTGGACAAAGGGCATCAATTCATCCCTGACCACTGGCCTCTCCATGTGGGCCTTTCCATTGGTCACCTCCCAATACAGTGAAGAATGAGTGATCTAGAAGGGAATCAGGAAGAATGAACTTCAGATGTTCATGATCTAATCTCAGAAGTGATATATTGTCACTTATATATTATTTATTAGAAATAAGTCACAGCCCATACACAAGGAGAGTCTATACAGAGGATTGGACACTTGGAGGTGGGGATGTTTGGGGGCCATGGCAGATGCTACCCTCAATAATTCATATCCTTCTCATATACAGAATACACTCTATACCTCTCAAGACCACTCAAAGTCTTATCCCATTATAGCATCATCTCAAAGTTCTTAATCTTGTCCTTTAACTCAAGTCAAGGTATAGATGAGTCTCCTTAAGTGTAGTATGTTTTAGCACAGCTCTTTGAGAACAGTTCTTTTTGATCTGTAAAATTGAACCCATGAGCTATCTGTTCCCCACACACCTAACATAAAATGCTGGGTCGGATATAGAATAACCACTGTAGACATCACTGTTCAAAATGAGGAAAAATGAGGTTCAGGTGAATCACCAGTCCCTAGAATTTCCATGCAGAATAGTGTTAGAAATTGCTTGAAAGGTCTCAAGGATTGAGAGTAATTCTGCATGGCTCTGAGCTCCACCTTCAGGGCTCTTTTGAATTGTGTCTCCTTTTTCAGGAAATGTAGCATGTGTTCACGGCTCAGCAGTTCTCTCAGCCTCCATCAGGTTTCCTATCTCATTGGACTCTGTCCTCTAATCCCATTCTAATTGTTAGAAGCTCCTTGCTTCCAAATCAGTGTCCTACTTAAAAAAAAGAATAAGTTTAAGAGTTTAATTTACTTGTTTTGGTTTATAGAAATACTGAGTTAGATTTTGGATTTCAGAAATATTGTCCCTGTGGTGACAGGATTAAAACTTTCTTTCAAGGAAGTCATAGAAGCTTTCACATCCCTTATTGAAGGCTATGATCTAGGAATTTAATGCTCCGAGTTCATCATTTCTCTCCTTAAACTCTCCAGCACAGGTAGAAGCAAGCAACTAACCATCTGCATTCTCCTGTTTAATTTTACTCAAATATTCTGTGTGAGAAAATGCATAATTACCCACATCCTTGCCTTCTTTTGATTGTTTAATTTATCCTTTTATTTTATTTTTTATTTTTATTTTATTTTTTAAATTTACATCCAAGTTAGTTAGCATATAGTGTAACAATGATTCAGGAGTATATTCCTTAATGCCCCTTATCCATTTAGCCCATCCCCTCTCCCACAACCTCTCCAGTAACACTCTGTTTGTTCTCCATATTTAAGAGTCTCTTATGTTTTGTCCCCCTCCCTGTTTTTACATTATTTTTGCTTCCCTTACCTTTTGTTCATCTGTTCTGTGTCTTAAAGTCCTCATATGAGTGAAGTCATCCGACATTTGTCTTTCTCTAATTTCGCTTAGCATAATACCCTTCAGTTCCATCCATGTAGTTGCAAATGGCAAGATTTCATTCTTTTTGATTGTCGAGTAATACTCTGTGTGTGTGTGTGTGTGTGTGTGTATACATATATATATACCACATCTTCTTTATCCATTCATCTCATTGATGGAAATTTGGGCTTTTTTCATACCTTGGTTATTGTGGATAGTGCTGCTATAAACATTGGGGTGCATGTGTCCTGTCAAAACATCATACCTGTATCCCTTGGATAAACACCTAGTAGTGCAATTGCTGGGTCATAGGGTAGTTCCATTTTTAGCTTTTTGAGGAACTTCCATAGTGTTTTCCAGAGTGGCTGCGCCAGTTTGCATTCTCACCAGCAGTGCAAAAGAGATCCTGTCTCTCCACATCCTCTCCAGCATCTGTTGTTGCCTAAGTTGTTAATGTTAGTCATTCTGGCAGGTGTGAGGTGGTATCTCATTGTGGTTTTGATTTGTATTTCCCTGATGATGAGTGATGTTGGGCATTTTTTTATGTGTCTGTTCTAAATCTGGATGTCTTCTTTGGAGAAGTGTCAATTCATGTCTTTTGCCCATTTCTTCAATGGATTGTTTGTTTTCTGGGTGCTGAGTTGGATAAGTTTTATATAGATTTTGGGTACTAACCCTTTATCTGATATGTCATTTGCAAATATCTTCTCCCATTCTGCAGGTTGCCTTTTAGTTTTGCTGGCTATTTCTTTCGCTGTGCAGAAGCTTTTTATTTTGATGAGGTCCCAATAGTTCATTTTTGCTTTTGGAGCAAAATGCCTCTGGAGACATGTTAAAGTTACTGTGGCCAAGGTCAAACAGGTTTCTGCCTGCTTTCTCCTCAAGGATTTTGAATGCTTCCTATCTTACCTTTAGGTCTTTCATCCATTTTGAGTTTATTTTTGTGTATGGCATAAGAAAGTGGTCCAGGTTCATTTTTCTGCACATCACTGTCCAGTTTTCCCAGCACCATTTGCTGAAGAGACTGTCTTTATTTTATTGGGTATTCTTTCCTGCTTTGTCAAAGACTAGTTGGCCATATGTGTGTGGGTCCATTTCTGCGTTCTCTATTCTGTTCCATTTATCTAAGGGTCTGTTTTTGTGCCAGTACCATACTGTAATCATACTGATGATGATGTAATCATCATACTGATGATTACAGCTTTGTAATACAGCTTGAAGTCTGGGATTGTGATGCCTCCTGCTTTGGTTTTCTTTTTCAAGAGTGCTTTGGCTATTCGGGGGTCTTCTTAATCATAATTAATTAATCATAATTAATACCCCTTAATTATGATATAATGCCCTTCTTCATCTCTTGTTACAGTCTTTATTTTAAAGTCTAGATTGTCTAATATAAGTATGGCTACTCTGGCTTTCTTTTGTTGCCCAGTAGCATGATAGATGGTTCTCCATACCCTTACTTTCAATTTGAAGGTGTCTTTAGATCTAAAGTGGGTCTCTTGTAAAGAGCATATAGATGGATCTTGTTTTCTTATCCATTCTATTACCCTATGTCTTTTCATTGGAATATTTAGTCCATTGACATTTAGAGTGAGTACTGAAAGATATGAATATATTGCCGTTATGTTGTTTGTAGATTTGGAGTTTCTGGTGGTGTTCTCTGGTCCTTTCTAAAATTTGCTCTTTTGGTATTTTTGTTGTTGTTGTTGTTTGTTTGTTTTTTAGTTTTTAGGTTTTAGTTTTTTTATTTTGTTTTTGTTTTTGTTTTTATCTTTTCTTTCCTCAGAGAGTTCTCCTTAAAATTTCTTTCAGGGGTGGTTTATGGTCACAAACTCCTTTAATTTTTGTTTGTCTAGGAAACTTTTAATCTCTCCTATTCTCACTGACAGCCTTTCTGGATAAAGAATTCTTGGCTGCATATTTTTCCAATTCTGCATATTGAATATATCCTACCACTCCTTTCTGGCCTAAGTTTCTGTGGATAGGTTAACTGCCAACCTGATCTGTCTTCCCTTGTAGGTTAGGGACTTTTTTCTCTTGCTGCTTTCATGATTCTTTCCTTGCCTGAGTATTTTGTGAATTTGTCTATGATATGCCTTGTTGATGGTCAGTTTTTGTTGAATCTCATGGGAGTCCTCTGTGATTCCTGGAGTTTGATGTCTGTGCCTTTCCCCAGGTTAGGAAAGTTTTCCTCTATTATTTGCTCACATAACCCTTCTACCCCCTTTTCTCTCTCTTCATCTTCTGGGACCCCTATGATTCTGATGTTGTTCCTTTTTAATGAGTCACTGATTTCTCTAATTCTTAAATTGTACTATTTTGCCTTAGTCTCCCTCTTTTTTTCTCCTTCATTAGTCTCCATAAGTTTGTTCTGTATATTGCTGATTTGCTGCTCTGCCTCATCAATCCTTCCCGCCGTGGCATCCATTTGAGATTGCAGCTCAGTTATAGCATGTTTTATTTCATCTTGACTAGACTTTACTTCTTTTATCTCTGCAGACAGTGATTCTAATCTATTTTTGACCCCAGCTAGTGTTCTTATTATTGTGATTCTAAATTCTGGTTCATACATTTTGCATGTATCTGCGTTGTTTAAGTCCCTGGCTGTCATTTCTTCTTGCTCTTTCTTTTGGGGTGAATTCCTTTGTTTCATCATTTTGAAGGAAGAAAAGGAATCAATGAGGTAAAAAAATTAAAATTGAAACAAAAATTAAAATTAAAAAATCAAAAACAACACACACACTGACAAAAATCAAATAAATGATGCTGGATCCTAGGTGTGTTTTGGTCTGGGTGTTGAAAGGGGCTTGATAGATTAGAAAAAAAAAAAGGAAAAAGGAAAAAAAAAGGAAATTGTTTGAAAATTTGAAAAAATGAATACAATGAAATAGAATAAAATGAAATGATGGAAGTTAAATAGAATTTGAAAAATTTACCAAAAAGTAAAAAATATAGTAGAAAAAATTAAAGAAAAATATTTTTAAGAAAAATTGAGATTAAAAATAATTTTTTCTCTTTATGTTTTCAAGAAAAAGAAAAGAAAAAATAAAAAGAAAATTGAATAGATGGACCAGCGAACAGACTGAAATATTATTGAAATTACATCGTTTTCCCCTAGAAGTCAAACTATGAAGCATTTTATAGTCTGTAAACTAAGCAGGCAAAGAGCCTTGTGTTGTTCCTGAATAGTGGGGTTGGCCTGTCAGTTGGGGCTTAGGGTAATGGCTCCATTCTCCACCAGATGGCACCACTTAGCTTACTGGGATGGATTGTTGTGGGGCTTTTAGGTGTGTATGTGCATGTGCAGGAGGGGTGAAAATGGCATCACCCAACTACGTAGTCTCTAGTATTGGAATTCTGTTCTCCCTGATCAGCAGTTGTGCACCCTACTTTGTCTCTGGCTTCTGTCCACTCTCTGCTTTTATACTGTCTGTGACCAAGCCATCAGGTTGCCAGGTGGCACCTCCCTCCTGAGTTTTATATCAGATGTGGCTGTTTTACCCTACCCCTTACTTCTAAGGGACTGGGGCTTTGACCCGTTCTGCACCTCTGTGGGAGGGTCTCACCAAGCAATGGCTGGGTGCTGGCCACAACCAAGAACGTTCACAGGACCATGCTGCTGCTGATGCCCAGAGACTGTGGCTGGGTCCCAGCCCACCCCAGAAAAAGTTCACATGATCATGTAGCAACAGCATTTCAGGGATTATGGTAAATCACAAAACACATCTGGCACCAGGCTTCACCCTTAATGACCTTGTTCCAGCACCAGCGAATGTGGTTGTTCTTGGGGTCCACTGGGCTTAGCCTATGGGGGGGGGTGGCGCACAGCCTCTACCAAATGTTCTCCCAGCAGGGGAAATGCCTCTCCCCATGTGGCGTGAAAACCCCCAGATTTCACTCTGCTACTGGCTGACTTCACTCTGCTTCCCTTCTCACCAGTGTATCACCAGGTATTGAGCTGCAGAGTTTCAGACTCTGCACTCCCCTTAATGGAATTTAAACCCTCTCCTTTCTCCTTTCTCCTTTCTCCCTTTTTAGTTCAGTCCCTGTGGCTGTTTCCACTTTTCTACTTTCTCTCCAGCTGCTTTTGGGGGGTGCTTTTCCCATATTCTCCCCCCAACTATCTCCATCCTCTCTGCAAGCAAAAACAGCTCCCTGCCCTTGATGGCTTCTCTCTCCCCCAGATCACTTCCCCATGCCACATACCTGCTGAGTTCTGTGGTTCAGGTTGTGCAGATTGTTGTGTTAATTGTCAAATCACTTTTCTAGGTGTGCAGGATGGTTTAGTATTGATCTGGCTGTATTTCATGGATGCAAGACACAAAAAAGACTTCAATGCTGTTCTGCTATCTTGGCTCCTCCCTAAACCTTGCCTTTTTGTAGACATTTGATTACAAGCACCTTAACATGATAATTGAGTAATTGTTTTGTCTTGGAACATAATGGACCAGCTGTGCTTCCTTTACCACTGGAAGCAGAGTCATTAGTGTTTTTATATCTAGTCAGATCACAGAGCTCATTCCATAATCCTAGAATCAATTCAGAGACCTCATCCTGAAGAGTCTTTTCCTCTGGAATTATTGGCAGTGTCAAACTCTATGCATCAGTGTTCAATTAGAGAACCAACAGTAGGTAACAGAAATCCCTGCCTGGACCATTATAATCTCCAACTCTGAGCTTCAAGGTCCACATATCTTTCCCGGATTACATCATCTGTTTGAGGGTCTTTTTGACCTTTTGTTAGGTTCACCCATCAATTCTAACTCTCCCTTTTCTCATGGTCAGTCAGATAATGATTATAGTAAATGATCCCTTGATCAAGGATACCAAGATTCATCTGACAGATTTCCAGAACTTTGAACCTTAGGGAAAAGGAAATTGAATATTTTTTGCTTCCTTGCTCATTCTCATGACCAAGGTCTCTTGGCTTCTTATGTTAATAGGTCTTTCCCCTTCAGATCTCTGGAAGTTAATAACAAGAAAGAGTACAGCTATGCTATGTTGATTTTTTTTTACACAACATTTTTGTTTTATCTAAATTTGTGTAAACTAAGAGCTTCCCAAAGGTGTCTAAAGAACAAAGATGTGTTCCAAGGTGATCTTCTCTTTCTGCTTATATGGAGAAATGACTGGAAGCTTTTTCAACTTTAGAAAGAACAAAAAACTTTATTATATTTAGTGCAGCAGGGGAGGAAAGTATTCCTGCTTCTCTGGTTTTATTATTGAAACTCTCTCTAGTTCCTTAAAAGTAGAGAGCTACTTCCTTAAAAGTATGAGAGCTTTTTGCTGTTGTTTAATGTTTTAGAAATGGATATTAGAACCACAATCTGCATCATTTATTATTCTCGATATTTGTTCTTAAATTTTGTTGTTATTAATAAATCCTTCCAATTTCATAAAACTTGAGTAAAGTCTACTTTAGATCGTGGTATATTGAGAAATCTGGAACCTGACAAAACACTAGTGTGTATAGTATGTAAAGACAAATAGGAGCCCTGCTCCAGAAAGATTTCTCAATCTGGCATCCAGAAAAACCTGAAGGATCCACTGAGCATCCTTGCCCTTGTGGATTATGTATATACTTTACACATATAATTATGTGAAGTATCCTTGTAACATTAAATACAATCATAAATGAGTGGCGGCAACAAATTACAGTAGCGCAAGAGAGTCTCAAATTGTGGAACACAATTGATGAGCAACAGGGACCTACAGACATCTCTCCTAGTGCACACTCCTCTGGGAGGCAAGTTAGGGTTTTCCAACTTAAATTTTAATTAATTTCTATCTTCCTCCTTAAAATGTGAATATAACGAAACATCAGAAACAATGTTACATTAGGTTGAAGGGGGATTACTGGCTTGTAAACATGTTTTTGAAACTATTGAATAAAATTGAAAAACGTAGCCTAGTAATCTACAACAGAAGAGTTTGACATTATCTGTCTACTAATTTTTATGTCATGGTTAGTGAAAAAAAAATTAAACAGATGACGGATTGAATTGAGCTCCAATTTAGCCTTTAGTTATCATTATGGGCAAAATTCACTCTCACGCAGTGAAGGCACAGTTGCAGGCCACTGAACTGCATGATTAGATCTTGATATATAAAACAATAGGTTGCCTTTGTGAAGCTGACTCTGAAAACACCAAGCAAATGCAGTGACTGATATTTTGGTTTCTTTTGATCTCCGTGAGATAGTAAGCCAATATATTCAGTTATCAAGAAAGAAAGAGGTTTTCTATCTTTTTATTATTTATATATTTCCCTAAAAAATTGAATTATACATCTTTTCTTTGACAAAAGGAGTTTTATCCTCCCTGTTTCCCTCAGTTTTAAATTTATTGACTGAGAACTTGAATTTTGTGTTGAAAAATTGGTTAGTTTACATGCTACTTTAGGACTACACAAAACATAGTTTGAACATTTAATAGTTTTTATTGCATTTCTTTCTTTCCGTATATTGGGCATTCAGTATTATCAAAAAGTATCAGAATATATTAAAAAGTGATATAATAGCCAAACAGTCTGTTTTGTTCCATGATATACATGCATAGTTATTTATGTTCCTGTTTATTATTGAAGTATAATTAACATGCAAGAAAATCAACAAACTGGATTGTATATTTGACAAGTGATTTTTATCACCATCACTTTGGGTTTTCTTTTTTCTATTCTGGAACTACATATAAATTGAATCATAAAATATTTTTCATCTGGCTTCGTGCATTTAACAATATTTTGTTTTGTTTTTTTAAAAAATTCACCCAGGATAATGTTTATTTTGATTCTTCTATGTTGCATGAATCAGTAGTTTATACTATATATTACTGAGTAAAAAGACAATGTAAGAATATATCCAAATTTTTATATTCATTCCTCTGTCAATGGGCATTTGTGGTGTTTCCAGTTTTTAGATATTGTGAATAAAACTGCTATGAATATTCATTTACAAATAGTTTTGTGATAACATACATTCTCCACTCTTTGGTATATGCCTGTTAGTTTCAATCACTGGGTCATAGTATGACCATAGTAATTGCATAGTATGAAATCACTGGGTCAAAGTATATGTTTAATTGTATAACAGTTTTCCAAAGTAGTTGTACCATTTTACACTCTCACCTGAGATATGTGAGAAATATAGTTGTTCTACATTCTTGCCAGCGCTAGCTATAGTCAGTCCTTTTCATTTCAGCCATATTAGTGGGTGTGAAGTCCTATCTCACTGTGGTTTTTAATTTGTATTGCCTGAGACTAATGACAACTAGTAAACACAAAATGCCAGGCATTCTTCTGAGCAATATGCCTGTGCTTTATACTCCAAATAACTATAATGTAGTTTATTGACAGGACTGATAATCAGAGAGAGCCCCTTCACTTTTTAAAACCTCCATAAGATTACGTATCAGCTGCAATGCTTCCCACACTCCCCCTCACTAGTAAACTTTGGGCATTTTTCAAAGCAAAGTGCCATACATATTGTAGAATTTATGTATTTCTTAACCATTCAAGATATGTAAAACTCAAATGCTGGTTTAATTAGAAAAACTTTGTCACTCAACAAAATGTTTTTTTAATATTGTGCCTATTACCAGTTACCCATTACCTTTGTGGATTTTATTATGTCATTTTGCATAAGCACAGCTATCTCTAGGAACACATATCTCATTATAGCAGAAATGGTCATCTCTTTTTTTCCCAGTGATTTTACTATGATGACCTAAGTTTGATTTTCATCTTGTCTTTCCTGTTCCATGTTTCCAGTTTTTGTTCTTATAGAATATATAGATTGAAGTCTTTTATTAGTATTAAAAATTCATAACCATGGGGCACCTGGGTGGCGCAGTGGGTTAAGCGTCCGGCTTCAGCCAGGTCACGATCTCCAGGTCCGTGAGTTCGAGCCCCACGTCGGGCTCTGGGCTGATGGCTCAGAGTCTGGAGCCTGTTTCCGATTCTGTGTCTCCCTCTCTCTCTGCCCCTCCCCCGTTCATGCTCTGTCTCTCTCTGTCCCAAAAATAAAATAAAACATTCAAAAAAAACCTCATAACCATGAATACTTCAAATATTCCTTCTGCCCCATTCTCTCCTTTTCCTTGTAGCATTATTTATACTTCATGTTATACTTTTCTACCATATCCTGTGTATTTCTTATACCTTTTTTTAGTATTTCTCAATTTTCACTCTGTGGTTCAGTTAGTATACTTTTATGTGGCTTCTTTGTTCATTAATTCTCTCTTTAGCTACATCTATTTTCCTATTAAATCATGGCTGTTTTCTTAATTTTAATATTTGTTTAATGCAAGAATTTTTCTATGCAGTCAATCCCCTGGCTATTGTTTCACATATAAACTTCTCATCTCCATCCCAACTGTGCACACCCTCATCTTCATGTATTCTGAATGTTGATGGAGAGAAATTTAATGTTAGCCATATTCCTTTTTTGTAAAATATATATGAGTTGATATTTTGGTCTATTAACCAAAAATATTTATTTATTCACTTATTTTTTTAATTTTTTAAATCTTTATTTATTTTTGAGAGACAGAGAGACAGAGCATGAGTGGGGCAGGACAGAGAGAGAGACAGGGAGACACAGAATCTGAAGCAAGCTCCAGGCTCTGAGCTGTCAGTGCAGAGCCCGAGGTGGGGCTCAAACCCACAGACTGTAAGTTCATGACCTGAGCTGAGGTTGGACGCTTAACTGAATGAGCCACCCAGGCGCCCCCCAAAATTTTTAAATACACATATTCTTTAAGACTTGTCTTGATCAACATTCTTGGTTAATTTTCTGACACAAGGTGTGCCTTTTTTCATCAGATTTTAACTTATTATTTCAGAAAATGTTTACTGAATTTCTTTACTAGACATTTGTTCTTTAAAATTATTTTGATATTTTTCTTTAGGAACTTCAACTATTCAGGTTTTGTCTATCTTTTCACTGCTCATCTATTAATTTCTTATCAGTAGCTTTTAATGTTGATTTCCGTTTCAGTTTGCTCACTATTTGCTTATTTCTAATCTTCAAGTTCCCCTACATTGCTATTTACCAGGTCTGTAATCTCCTGTGTTCCTTAAAAATTTGTCTTTATTTCTGCAAATGTTTATTTTTTTAAGCAAATAGTTTCTCTATTCTGTTCCATTGATCTGAGTGTCTGTTTTGTGCCAGCATCATACTGTTTTGATGATTACAGCCTCATAATACAGCTTGAAGTCTGGAATTGTGATGCTTCCTGCTTTGCTTTGCTTTTTCAACATTACTTTGGCTAATCAGGGTCTTTTCTGGTTCCATACAAATTTTAGGATTGTTTGTTCTAGCTTTGTGAAAAATACTGGTGTTATTTTGATAGGGATTGCATTGAATGTGTAGACTTCTTTGGGAAGTATAGACATTTTAAAACTATATTTTCTTCCAATCTGTCAGCATGGAATGTTTTTCCATTTCTTTGTGTTATCTTCAATTTCTTTCATAAGTGTTCTATAGATTTCAGAATACAAATCTTTTACCTCTTTGGTTAGGTTTATTCCTAGGTATCTTATGGTTTTTGGTGCAATTGTAAATGGGATAGATTCCTTGATTTCTCTTTCTGCTGCTCCATTATTGGTGTATAGAAATGCAACAGATTTCTGTACATTGTTTTTATATCCTGTGCCCTTGCTGAATTCATGTATCAGTTCTAGAAATTTTTTTTGGTGGAGTCTTTCGAGTTTTTTACACATAGTATCATGCATCTGAAGTGTGAAAGTTTGACTTCTTCCTTGCTGATTTGGATGCCTTTTATTTCTTTTTGTTGTCTGATTGCTGGGGCTAGGACTTCCAGTACTATGTTGAACAAGAATGGTGTGAGTGGACTTTGGAGTTACTTACTTAACAGTTTACTTAGTCTTACCTGCTTCCAAGTTCAGTTTTCCTATACCAGCTTTTTGCAAGAGGGGAGAATGCAAGAAAGTAGTCCCATTCTCCCTTCCTAAAACTTTGTGAGGGCAACGATCCTCTTTAAAAATGGTGCCTGTAGGTAGGCAAGCTGCTTTTGACTTCATGAACTCAATTTTATTCTAAAAATCTTCACTGGCTGCTGTCACCAAAATTTCTAGCCCCTGCCGCATGAGCTATATCTTTCTCTTTTAGGTGTTTATTCCTTATACTTTATGAAGTTACCACCTTTGTCTCACTGGGTTATGTCTACACTTTCTCTCTACAGAGATGTGCTTACACCCTCTGCAAATGCACAGAAAATAAAAGCTCACTTCTCCTTCTGATTTTGGCTATCTGCTATTCAATGACTTTGTCTTTTTCCATTCTACCCTGTCACTCTTGCTGCTGCTTCTTGATGTCTCCAAAGTTTTCTTGAGTTGTGTTAGCATTAAAATTTGAGGATTTCCTCTTGGTATGTACTAGGTTCAAGTTTGAATATTTTCATTGTTTCTTTGTTTTTATTTATATAGCTAAGTCTTGGAAAATTAAGAATTAGTTATCCTTGCTAATTTATCCCTTCCTGGTTACTATGCAATCTCTAATGAGAAACCTATAGGGATGTTTCACATCTCAGCTGCAACAGGCCTGTACTCTTAGAACTTATGTTTCCTACAAGATTTTGTTGTTTGGATGCTTTAGAGCCATCCAACTTTTCCTAGCAATAAAATACTCTGCATGACAACTACATGTATTTATATGTCTGGTTCTGACATTTTTCACTAATTGGTTTCAAAATATTTTCTATTTGGCAGTTATTCATTTATTAACACTCTCTCTCACTCTCTCTCTATATATCAAAATATGATTATCTAACTATTTTTGGCTCTGTATCCATTTAATCTTTACTAAATGAATAGATAGGAATCACAGAGTATGAAAATTACTACAAAGTAGATTCTAATCATATTTTAACAATCATTGTGATTTTGAATAAGGATTGTAATAACTTAAAATATTCAACTATTTAATACAAAACAAAATAAAACAGGTGAAAGGGTGGTTTGTTTCATATATGATTTTTACTTCTTGTTACAGTTTTTGGAAGTCTAATAAATTTGCTTATTATCTGATGATGGCTTTCATTTACCATAGTTTGGAGAAAAAAATGAACAAAAGGATGAAAATAGCATTTAAATAAATAAATATTTAAAAAGAAGAAAGAAAATCCACAAAAGGCATATGCAATAGATAACAGAGACACAGAACTAAAAAGGAATATCGAAAGCTTATCATAACATCCATCATGTTCTTCCTATCTGTGCCAGTCATGCAGAGTTTTTTCATTCCTTTGAATGTGTCATAATTTCTTGCCAGAGGACTTTTGTCCACATTGTTTTCTCTGCCCAAAGCATCTTCACCCTTTTGTTACACTTATTCTTCAAACCTCATCTCAAAATTATATCCTTAAGGAAAAATCTCCCAGAGGTTCTCCTGTTTTATGAGTTAATCTTCCTAACACCATCATTTTCTGGCAGTTATCATGTTTAAAGTTTTCTTATTAGTGTAATTGTTTGTCTGGCAACTGTAGTAGACTCCGAAATTCATGAATACATGAGCTCTGTCTTATTTTGCTCAGCATTATTCGAAATACCTTACTTTAGCACATTGTATATATTGAATAAAAAGAGTTTAATTAACAAATAAGGAGAAATAGGCATCTATAAACCAATTCCAGTGCCTACATGGCTCCATAATCTTGAAGAATTTTCAAGCCTTCTATTGAGTTTCTGGCTATAAAGATAAATGGGTGTCTAAACTTGGAAATGCTTTCCTTATAATTGTGGCAGGTGTCAAGAAATGGCTTTGAAGAGGTAATTCGAATTGACTCCTATTACTGTTTAAGCTTTCTCTAATAAACATCAGCAATTCTCAGAGGTTTAGATTCTCTGAGAATGCTCACAGAAGGATGGAGATATTACAGTTTGGGTTGCAATGTGATGTAGATTGCAGGAAAATTTATGGCGCAGTGGATGTATGTGGAGGAGAAAATGAGGGCATCGGTAACAAGCTTATATTTGATTTTTTGAGGTGAAAATATTGTAAGTCCCTCTTAAGTCCATTTTTAGCCATGGGAGACAAAGTAAATATTTCAAGAGTGGTCTCAGGGTTTGGGACACATGGTAGGCAAATTATTCTGCAAGGAGTGGGATATTATTTGTGAAAAGGTAGCCTAATCACATAGTCAGAAGGAAAACTTTGTGAAAAAACGTGGGGCTAAGTGAACTTCATTAGGTATCTAAGGCACACAATGTCTTATTGTAATCTGGGGTTCACTTAAGGGGGATGTTCCACTTTGGATTTTTCTCTTTGCAGAAAATAGAGGATTGGGAATTAGAAAAAAATGATGAGTGCTTATTCTTCTCACCAGACTTAGGTGAATTCTAAGAGATGAGAAGCAAAATTTTACAGCTAAGGACAGAACACTTTCTCTAGTAAATAATATGCTTGATTTCTCAAGCAGAACTCGGTGTCTTTGAAATTTGTCAAACATGTTCAAATTTCTTCTCATAGCAGGGATGAAAAAAGAGATAATTCAATGGTCATTAAGCTGCTTTGACCTCTATGTCTATAGCTAACGGTTAATGAGCATGTGTGCCTTGATTGACCATTACATAATGAAAACTCATTTCAAGGCATGTTATTTAGTAATAGAAAGTGCAGAGCCTTTGAATTCAGAACATATGGTTGGATCTAGGCTTTACCATTTACTAGTAAATGGCCTTAAGAAAATCACGTACTACTCAGACTTTCAGTTCATCATCTAGAAAATAGGTCTGTAAAAGCTTATCTACTAATAAGGCTATTCATATGATAAAAAGTACTCTATAAAAATTCTAAACTGTGAGCTCTAAAAGTATGTTATAAATATATAGCAGTGAAAAAGTTAGTTTATGCTTGAATTAGTACTCCATTAGTTAGAAATTAAAACTATTTTGTTTTTGCTTTATGTATTAGTTCTATACATATATCTCTATGTAAGAATTTTAAATTGACAGAATTCTAAAATGTTAAGTATATACTAACAACCCTCTCATATTTTTACTGCTTTCATAATTTAACATTCTGAGCACTTAACATGGTATCAAATAATTACATCTCTAAAGGCTATAAACCAAATTCACAATCAAGGTTTTGGGAAATTTAACTAAATGTCTTCCTCCCTTCCCTCCCCTCCCTTTTCCTCCCCTCCCCTCCTCTCTTCTTCCTTCCTTCCTTCCTTTCTACCTTACTTCCTTCCTCTTTCTCTTTCTTCTTCCTGTATAATATTTTATATGATACATTTTTCAGTAGAGGAAAGCAATAAACTTCTTTTCACTTTCAAGCACCAGTATTTATGGATAGTTCTATAAATGGGAATATGAATACTTAGAAGTAGAATACTTAAGAAGAAATGTGAAAAAAAGGAAAATAGGTTAATTTTACTATTTATGTCATAGCAGTAGCATTTGTGAGTCATCATTGACTAATTATAAATTTATTTTTATTAACTCTATATGTTTCTTTCACAATAACTTAAATACAGGGATTGAAAACTAAATAGTATAGGATTATGTAATAAAGGTTAAATATCTTTTTTACATTCTATAATTCATTTCTGATCTTCATATATTTCTTATGTTATACTAGAAATAAGTACTTATTTAATAGGAAGATATGAGAAAATTTTATTTAGCTTTTGGCAAAATAATCTGAATATACTGAGATTTTCAAATAGTTATTTGCAATAAACATCCAATTTAAAGAGGTAAAATTATAACATATTTTGGAAATTTGGGGAAAAAGCAAATAAATCATTTTTCTAAAGTAATTTAGCATACATTTTGAAAACAGAAAATTCAGATCTGAATGATTAGGTTATTAAGATAATGAATTTGTATGTCTATTACCAGATCCAGTTTTTGTTACACAAAATCAGGTACAACATCAACTGTGATTGTTTCAGGAAATGACATCTGTGCTATAATTTATATGGCATTATAGTAGAAAAGCACTAGATTAGAAATCAGAAAACCTATGGTCTGGTCCAAGTTTGGGCACTTTTTAGCTTACATGACCCTGAACATATCAACTGACTCCCTAAATCTACACTATCTTATGTATAAAATATGAAAAATTAAAACGAAACTATAGAGATTTTAAAAAATTTAATTATATGGTACATAAAACATTTTTATTTATTATTTATTTATTAAAAATCTTTAATGTTTATTTATATTAGAGAGAGAGAGAGAGAGAGAGAGAGAGGGAGACAGTGTGTGAGCAGGAGGGGCAGAGAGAGAGGGAGACGCAGGATCCAAAGCAGGCTCCAGGCTCTGAGATGTCAGCATAGAGCCCCATGTGGGGCCAAACTCATGAGATCACAGCCTGAGCCGAAGTCAAACACCCAACCGATTGAGCCATCCAGGTGCCCCAAAACATTTTTAAAGCATGAAATAATGCAAGGTTGCTCCTTTTTCACTCAAGTGTTCTTTTCTTTGCTTACATTATCCTCCTAGCTAGCAATGCCTTCTCCATTCTCTTTCAGTGTAAAACATAAACATTGTCTGTGATACCGATTTAAAGGTCTTTAAAGTGACTTGATATGTACACTCTACCATTATTGCTTTCTTATAATAGCAAACTGTGAGGGTCATGAAGGAGACATATCTATTTTGATCACCATTGTATGTACCTAGTGGCGGGTAGTTCCTTTAAAGTATTTACTGATTACATAATGAATAATTGGAACACAATTTAATTGATTGAAATAGTGTGATATCATAGATGGAAAAAGTAATTTTCTCAGGGATAAGAGAATTACGGTTACATTTCTGGTTGGGTTTGTTTCTGTCTATATAACCTTGAGCATGTCCCTTAAACTCTGAATTTCTGTTCTTCATCTCTAAAATAAAGGACTTAATTAACAATCCTAAAATTTTGATTATGTAGTTTTCTTAGACCTGTATACATCCTTTAGAAATGATAGTAAAATGATTCAGACAAATGCCTTTACAAGTTTTTGTTTTACTCCTTAAATATATAATTCCATCTTTTTTTTTTTTTTTGGTAAAAAAATAAGAATCTTTAATGCCTCTTTAGTAGCTTTCCCAAGCCCATCATTGTTTCTTGGGAGTGCTGAATTTTCATCTCCTATTTGTCTAACACTGCAATTTTCCTAGCTTAAAACTCCCACTCCCCACACAGCTTGCTCTCCTGCTCTTATTGCATGATATCCATGCAATTCAACCTAAGTCCGTTTAATTTCAAGCTGGTATATACCTTGTATATATTAATGAGGGCAGTGTTTTTTGAGACATTAGATAAGGAGAAGCAGCCATGGTTGTCAGAATAACTGAACTCTGTATTTTGTTCCTAGATTAAAGAGTGGCTTCCCTAAAATGAGATTCATATTCTCTAAGTGAAAGCAATAAACTTGTATGTTTTTCCCAACCTCCCCCTTCTTGGGATGGAAACTTAATTTATAAAAGACCTAATTCCTGTAATCACTGACTTTTCTGAAATCTGGCTGGACTGTGTTATGCTTAGGCAACAGGACCAGCAGCCTTGTATCCATTATGGAGGAATCCCATCTTGTGTTGCTCTGAACCCTTCTTCAATGTTTCTGAATCCTTAACTATGGAAAGTAAGGAGGTGGCATGCATATGGTCTTCCATTAACTCCAACCATTACCTATACAAAGTGGTGCAATTTATGTGGAGTATTAGGGATACAGTGCTAAAGACAAAGTGTGAGCAAAAAGACAGTTTATGAGCCTGGTCTTTCACTTGAATAATCCTCACATTTTTCTCCCAGACTAATTATTGATGATGCTCCAAATAATGTATTTTCTGACTAGTCTTTCTTTCTCTATGTGGGTCAGTTGCACATAGAGATAGAATTTATGGTTCCTAGCCCATTTCATCATTTACCTTTAAGTGGACACAAAGTGCTTATGGCTTTTGAGCTTTTGTTGTTTTGTTTCATTTTGATTTAAAATCATTTTTATAATCAATATATGTCAGAATGCAAAAGAAAGCAAATCTCAAGATATAACACGTCTCAAGTGTCTAACATGTGGTTACCTAGGCTTATGGTCTTATTTCCTCCAGCATCATACCTTATGTCTCAAATATCTTTAATTCTTAGGCTTTCAAATTTCTCTTTGGGATTTTTGTTTAGAACATTTCTAATTTTCTACATGGGAATATGGACCATGAACAAATATTAATATATTCATTATTACAGATGTTAAACACTTGCCTACTCAAAATACCATTGGAATAAGTGCACTACCTAGATAAAGTCTTAGCATCTTGAAGATAAGAAGACAGAGTTGTGAAATTTATGATATTCTCAGTATTATAGTTTGAAGAGAATTGGGCAAAGATTATGATATAATAGTTTTGGCCTTGTGGATACAACAAAGTGGGGGTTTTGAAGAAAGGGTTTAGAAGAATCTAGGAGAGAAAAAAACATTTGGAATTATTAGTTGAAAAGTTAACAATCTGATGTTCAATGACATAGGTCTTTCAGGAAGTTTCTGAAATGAATAATAAAGTTATTTGTAACTTTTCCTGGGCAAGAATTTTCTGGAAAACACAACAAAAAAGCTCAAAAGACATAATCACTTTATGTCCACTTGGATGTGTTGGTTATGATAGTGGAAAACTAAAGTCATATTAATATAGATAGTAACCTGCATGGGTGTATTATAAATGTTTTCAATTCTCACATGTCTTATGGAGAAAAGCAAGGAGTGAATCCTGAAGGTGGGGAGTGTGTGCTGTAATTTTAAATAGGGTATTCATGGAAGCCCTCACTGAAAATACAAGTTAAACACGAAGGAGGAAAACTGATTGGTTCTCTAATTCACTGATTGGTGAATTATCTTCACAGAACTCTAAGTCAATCTATTGATTGTTGTAGTGCTATCAGATGACGATAAAGCTGCACAGATGCTTCAATTTGAACAATATAAACTCTCTGCTACACAGTCTCTGTGCATTGTGAAACAGAAATTCAAAACCTGATATTTTAAATGTCAGGCAGTAAACAGCTGTCCATAAAAACTGATAAGTGCCTCCATTTACTCTTAGTTTGGCTATTATTTCAGCAATATGGTCTATTTTTCTAAAAAAAGAAAAAAATAATTTAATGTTTTTGTGGAAAGCCTATTTCTTTTAAAGTACAAATAAATTATGGTATTATTAAGCTTATTTTTTTTTCATTTCAGTTTTTCTCTCTACCAAGTTTGAAGTAAGTTATCTCCTCCTCTTTTTTCTTAGACCAGCATAGGGACTTGTTAGTCTAGTAGAGAAGCAAAGTTTCTTACTTTGAGGTAGGAAATGCTAAATATTTGCTTCCTATTTCCTATTTCAATGAAAAGGAAATATGACATCTTCTCTGTAGTATCGCATAGAAATTTTATGAATGAAAACTTGTAGAGCAAATATTTTTAATGAGTAAAATGTGTAAAATTTCTATTATTTTTCATAGCTTATCTGCAACATAGTCCAGAAATATGACCCCATACTCCTGGAGTTTGGGACTCAGACTTGTGGGTCTGATGGAAACATGGAGATCAAGAAATTCAATGTTTTTGATAGTCTAGTCTGAACTAGGGACTGATAATTCATGCTAATAAGATGTGTACTATTTGGAAATATATAACCTAGTAGATTAACTTAATTTATAATATAAAATGGAACAGCAATAAGATTAACATTGGAATGGAACTGATCTACATGTGTTTCTTATTAAGTATTACAGATGTCTTTAACAATATCCCAATTCTTAAGTTTTCAAGTCTCCTGACAACTTTTCATATTTGCCTTTCTGAAACAAAACAATCCTAAGTGTAAAATAATATAAAAATTTCAGATATATTTTGCACTAAAAACTGCCTTTGAGATGTCCCAAAGAGACTTTGGCAAATCACAAAGATCTGTTCTTACACTTTATAAAAAGAGAGGTGCTAAAAATAAATAAGATTATTTTATATGTGACTATTGATTAATTACATGATAAGGGTCAAATCAGAAGAGATAGTTATCATTTTTCTACATTAAATATATATGAGTAAAATATTATTAATATAAATGTTTCAGGATATGTATGCTATATGGGAAATTCCTAAAGATTTGTCAATGCCTGACCTCCAGGGAAGATGGCAGAGTAGGAGGATCCTAAACCACCTTGTCCCACAGATACAATTAGATAGCACTCACATTAGTATAAATAACCTAGAAAATTACCTGAAGACTAGAAGAATATACTCTCCATAGCTAAATGTAAGGGAAAGGCCACATTCGAGAGGATAGGAAATGTGGAGATGCCATTCGGAACCAAACAGACCTGCAGGACTATTTGTGGGAGGGAGGTATTCAGCAGGCACAGAGAGGAAAAGAGGAACAGATATCCACACCAGGCACCCCAGGCAAGAAGAGCCTGCACAGAACAAACGAATCCCTGTACCATTTGGCTTTGAAAATGAAAGGGGTCTAACAATCAGTGAGTCTTAATGCTTTGAATTTTTTTAATGTTTGTTTGTTTATTTATTTATTTATTTATTTATTTATTTTTGAGAGAGCAAGAGAGACGAGCATGAGTGGGGGAGGGCAGAGAGAGAGAGAGAGAGATACAGAATCTGAAGTAGGCTCATGGCTCTGATCTATTCACACAGAGCCCGACACAGGACTCAAAATCACGAACCATGAGATCATGACCCGAGATAAAGTCAGATGCTTAACTGATTGAACCACCCAGGTGCCCCAATGCTTAGAAACTTTAAAAATCAGTAGCCTAAACTCTGGGAAAGCTAGGAGGGCAGAGTCCCTGCCCCTAAAGAGACACCACAACAAACAGCCCTACTGAGATACAGCTTAGAAGCATCAGTTTGAAAATTGTCTGGAATATATGAAAAGGAGATTTATTTACTAATCTCAGAGTATGTGCTGGAGGGGCTGAGAAATTTGGGAGATTTATCCAAGAACCAAAGAGCTGCTACGTGCCACTTCCTTCCCCCACTCCTAGCCCAGATACATAGACACCTATGGGAACCAACACATGGCTAACACTCTCCACCTAGCTTGCTAAAAGCACCTCCTGCCCCATGGGCTTCTGTGAATCTACTCCCTCCAACCCAGCAACCTTAGCAGTTTTCCCAGGTGGGTACAGGTACCCTTCTGCAACAGACTGGTGTGGACCTTCCACCACCATGTGCCCCAAGCCCATGTTCTTGTGAGGACCTACCCCCTCAAATAATACCCTCGGCCAGGGCCCATCCAAAGCAGTGCCTCATGTGTGGCAGTGTGCAGACATCCCCAACAGGGGCCAGTATCATTCCAAAGTGACTCTTTCCCTGTGTGTGGGGGGAGATAACCACACATACACCAGTCCAACTGAGGCTTCATCAGTGGGCTGGGGGCAGACATGGGTCTGACTGCAAGCCTCACCCATCAACAAAAGCTTCCCAGGGGACAACACAAAGAAAGTGCCCTGCAGTTCAGCTATTGCATCTCTGGCAAATGTCTACTTGGACTCAACTGAATCCCAAGTCAGCCTCATACTGGCCCATTAACAACAAAGTGACCAAACCCTGCCCACAACAGGCAAAAAGAACCATTGTAGAAGACTGGACCAAAGGCAAATGCATCTCAGCCACAGCAGTAGGGCACATGCAATACACATAGCAGATGCCCTTGAAACACCAGGCTCTAGTGAATAGGGCATATTGTACTGCAGGAAACTACAGTATGTCTTGTTCATAAACCCACACTTTTAACAGTAGGAGACATAGCTGATTTCTTAACACATAGAAACAGACACAAAGAGTTAGACAAAATGAGAAGACAGAAGAATGTGTCCCAAATGAAAGAACAGGACAAAATCACAGCAAGAGAGCGAAATGAAACAAGTAATATGTCTGATAGGGAATTGAAAGTAATGGTCATAAAGATCCTCACTGGACTTGAGAAAAGAAAGGAAGAGTTCAGTGAGATCTTCAACAAAGAGGAAATGTAAAAAAAAAAAGAGTGAGTCAGAGATGAAGAACTCACTCACTAAAATTAAAAATACACTATCAGGACAAATAGTAGACTAGGGAAAACAGAACAGATCAGTGACCTGGAGGACAGAGTAATGGAAAGCAATCATGCTGAACAGGAGAGAGAAAAAGTAAATAAAAAGTGAAAATAGACTAACGGAACTCAGTGGCAACATCAAGCATAGTAACATCTGCATTATAGGGAAGGGGAAGAGAAAGAAAATGGAGCAAAAAATTTATTTGAAGAAATAATAGGTGAAAGCTTCCTGAATCTGGTTAAGAAAATAAAAATCCAGATCTAGGAAGCACAGAGAGCCCCCAACAAAATCAACCTAAGGAGGTCCACATCAAGATGGATAGTAATCAAAATGGCAGAAAGTAGTGATAAAAAGAAAATTTAAGAGCAACAAGAGAAAGGAATACAGTTACATACAAGGGAAACCCAATAAGACTATCAGCTGATTTTTCAGCAGAAACTTTGCAGGCCAGAAGGGAGTGGCATGATATATTCAAAATGTGAAAGAAAAAAAACCCTACAGCCAGGAATACTGTATCCAGCAAGGCTATCATTCAGACTAGAATGAGATATAAAGCATTTTACAGAAAACAAAAATTAGAGGAATTCATGACCACTAAGCCAACCCTACAAGAAATATTAAATGGGACTCTTTAAGTGGAAAGGAAAGATCATAAGTAGGAGTAAGAAAAATAGGAAGTGCAAAAGCAGTCAAAATAAGTATATCTATAAAAGTCAGTCAAGGGATTTACAAAAGAAAAGGAAAGAAAGTATGGCACCATATGCCTAAAATGTGCAGGGAGAGTAGTAAAGAATGCATTCAAACTTAAGTGACCATAAACTTAATATAGACTGCTATAAGCATAAGATATTATATATAAACCTAATGATAACCATAAATCAAAAGTTGGTAATATATATGCAAAAAATAAGAGAACAAAATTCAATTATATCACTAAAGAAAGCCAGTAAATTGAGAGAAGAGACCAAGAGAAGAAAAGTACACAGAAGAATTACAAACACAACCATAAAACAAGTAACAAAATGGCAATGAGTACATATTTATCAATGATTGCTTTGAATGTAAAGGGACTAAATGCTCTAATCAAAAGACATAGGGTAATGCAATGGATAAAGAAACAAGGCTCATCTATACAATTTACAAGAGACTCACTTCAGACCTAAGGACACATGCAGATTGCAAGTGAAGGGATGGAACAAAAAATTAATGGAAGTGAAAAGAAAGCCAGGGTAGCAATACTTATATCACACAAAATAGACTTTAAAACAAAGGGTGTTGTAAGAGATTAAGAAGGATACTATATAATCAATCATAAAGGGAACAGTCCAGCTAGAAGATTTATAATAATTATAAATATTTATGCACCCAACATTGAAAGCATCTAAATACATAAAGCAGCTATAACAATCATAAAGGAAATGATCAATAGTAATACAATAATAATAGGCCACTTTAACAACACCGCATTTGGACAGATCATCCAAACAGAAAATCACCAAGGAATCAATGGCTTTAAATGACACTATAGACCAGAAGGATCTAACAGATATATTCAGAACATTTCATCTTAAAACAGCAGACTACACATTCTTTTCAAGTGCATATGTAATATTCTCCAGAATGGATGATCTTATTAGGCCACAAAACAAGCCTCAACAAACTAAAAAAGATTAAAGTCATACCACACATTTTTTTTTCTATGCACTATGCACACTATGCAACCAGAAATCAACCGCAAGAAAAAATCTGGAAAGACCACCAACATGGAAGTCAAATAACATACTATTAAACAATGAACAGATCAAGCAAGAAATCAAAGAGGAAATCAAAATACATGTGGAGACAAATGAACATGAAAACACAATGGTCCAAAATCTTTGGGATGCAGCAAAAACTGTTCTAAGAGGGAAATTTATAGCAATACAGGTCTACCTCAAGAAGCAAGAAAAATCTCAAATAACCTAATCATGTATCTAAAATCTAAAGAAGCTAGAAAAAGAAGAACACACAAAACCTAAAACCAGAGGAAGGAAGGAAATAATAAAGATTAGAGCACAAATAAGTGAACTAGAAACAAACAAACATAAAACAAAAAAACCCACAATAAAACAGATAAATGAAACCAGGAGCTGGTTCTTTAAAAAGATCAACAAAATGTATAAACCTTTAGCAGACCCATCAGAGAAAGAGAGAGAGAGACAGAGACAGAGAGACAGACAGAGACAGAGGGAGAGAGAGAATGCAAATAATAAAATCAGAAATGACAGAGGAGAAACAACAGCTGACACCACAGAAATACAAATGACTCTAAGAGAATGTTATGAATAATTATATGCCAACAAATTGGATTACCCAGAATAAATGGGTAGACTTGTAGAAACATATAACCTCCCAAAACTGAATCAGCAAGAAATAGAAAAATTGAACAGACTGATTACTAGCAGCAAAATTTAATCAGTAATCAAAAAACTTCCAACAAAGCAAAGTCCAGGATGAGACAGCTTCACAGGTGAATTCTACCAAACATTTAAAGAAAGGTTAATACTTATTCTTCTCAAATTATTTCAAAAAATAGAAGAAGTAAAGCTAACAAAATCATTGTATGTATCACTCTGATACTAAAACCAGACAAAGACACTACAGAAAAAGAAAAAAAAAAGGAGAAAGAAAGAGAGAGAGAGAGAAAGAGAGAACTACAGGCCAATATTTCTGATGAACATAGATGCAAAAATTCTCAACAAAATACAAGTAAGCTGAATCCAACAATACACAAAAAAAGTATTCACCATGATCAACTGGGATTTATTCCTGGATTGTAAGCATAGTTCAATATTTGCAAATCAACAAACATAATACATCACACCAATAAAAGAATGAATAAAAACCATATGATCATTTCAATATATGCAGAAAAAGCATTTGACAAAGTCCAACATCCATTTATGATAAAAACCCTCAACAATGTAGGTTTAGAGGGAACATGCCTCAACATAATGAAGGCCATACATAAAACATTCACAGCTATCATCATATTCAATGATAAAAAACTGAGAGCTTTCCCCCTTAGATTACAAATAAGACAAAGGTGTCCACTCTCACCACTTTTATTCAACATAGTACTGGAAGTTCTATGCATAGCCAATACACAAGAAAAAGAAACAAAAGGCATCAAAATTGGTAATAAAGAAGTAAGAATTTCACTATTTTCAGATGACATGATAATATGTGTATGAAAAACACTTTGGACTCCACCAAAAAAATGCTAGAATTGATATATGAATTCTGTAAAGTCACAGAATACAAAATCAATATACAGAAATCCATGGCATTTATATACACTAATATTTAAGTAGCAGAAAGAGAAGTTAGGCTAATAATCCCATATATGATTGCACCAAAAATGATAAAATAACTAGGAATAAGCCTAACCAAAGAGGTGATTTTGAAAACTATAAAACACTGATGAAAGAAATTGAAGACAATACAAATAGAAAGATAGTCCATGCTCATAGACTGGAACAACCAATATTGTTAAAATGTCCATACTACCCAAAGCAATCTACAAATTTAATGCAATCTCTATCAAAATACCACCAGATTTTCCACAGAACTAGAACACATAATACTAAAATTTGTATGGAACCCCCAAAAAACCTGAATAGCCAAAGAAATCTTGACAAAAAGAATAAAACTGGAGCCATCATAATCCCAGATATCAAATATACTACAAAGCTGTAGTAAATCAAACAATATGGTACTGGCACAGAAAACAAACACAGATTAATAGAACAGAATGGAGACCCTGAAATGAACCTGTGATTACATGGCCAGTTAATCTTCAAAAAAGGAGGCAAGAATATGCAATAAGATAAAGACATTCTCTTCAACAAATGATACTGAGAAAACTGAGCAACTATATTAAAAAGGATGAAACTGAACCACTTTGTTGTTAGCAGAAAAAAAATTGTTAGAGCATACACAAAACCAACCCAAAATGGATTAAAGACCTAAATGTGAGACTTGAAACCATAAAAATACTAGAAAAAGGCAATAATTACCCTTACATTGCTGTAGATAAGTCTCCTAGGGCAAGGGAAACAAACAAACAAAAAACCTATTGGGTTTTTTGCTTCTTCACAGCAAAGAAACAAACAATCAGCGAGCCAAAAAGACAACCTACTGAATGGGAGAAGATATTTCCAAATGGTATGTCTGAGAAAGGGTCAGTAAACAAAATATGTAAAAAATGATACAACTCAACATCCAAAAAGCAAATAGTCCAATTAAAAAATGGGCACAGACACGAACAGACGTTTCTCCAAACAAGGCATACAGTTACTCAACAGACACATGAAGAGATGCTCAACATCATTCATTATCCGGGAAATGCAAATCTAAACCTCAATGATATATCACCACACACCTGTCAGAATGGCTAAAATCAAAAGCACAGGAAATAAATGTTGGCAAGGATGTGGAGAAAAAGGAGGCCTCTTGCACTTCTGGTGGGAATGCAAACTGGTATAGCCAATGTGGGAAACAGTATAGAGGTTCCTCAAAAAGTAAAATTAGAATTACCATATGATCCAGTAAATTCACTACTGGGTATTTACCCAAGGAATATGAAAACACTAATTCAAGAAGATACATACACCCCTATGTTTATTTCAGCATTATTTACAATGGCTAAATTATGGAAGCAACCCAAGTGTCCATTGATAGATGAATGGATAAAGAAGATGTGGTACATGTATATAATGAAATACTATCCATAAAGAGAATGAAATCTTGCAATTTGCAACAACATGGGTGGATCTAGAGGATATAATCCTAAGTGAAATAAGTCAGTCAGAGAAAGACAAATACCATATGATTTTGCTCATATGTGGAATTTAAGAAATAAAACAAATGACAAAGAAAGAGAGAAACCAAGAAACAGACTCTTAAATATAGAGAACAAACTGATGGTTATTCCATGTAAAGTGGGTGGGAGGATGGGTGAAATTGGTGAAAGAAATTAAGAGTTCATTTATCATGATGAACACTGAACAATACATAGACTTGTTGAATCACTATATTCTATACCTAAATCTAATATAACCCTGTACGTTAACTCTCCTGGAATTAAAAAACATTTTTTTAAATGTCTAGCTATCCATGATATGTTTCTATCAGACTTCTGGTGGCTGCAATGCCTGATATCAGACATTAACAGTGTAGTATTATTATCAGCCATAATTTCAGTTATGTTTTTTTTTTAATTTTTTTTTCAACGTTTATTTATTTTTGGGACAGAGAGAGACAGAGCATGAACGGGGGAGGGGCAGAGAGAGAGGGAGACACAGAATCGGAAACAGGCTCTAGGCTCCGAGCCATCAGCCCAGAGCCCGAGGCGGGGCTCGAACTCACGGACCGCGAGATCGTGACCTGGCTGAAGTCGGACGCTTAACCGACTGCGCCACCCAGGTGCCCCTCAGTTATGTTTTTTAATGTCAACTTGATTGCTACTTTATTCCTTTAATGTGGATTTTGCATTTTGTAGGCCAGTGGTTCACAGTTGGAGATTCATGTCAGTTATGTATTGAGCTTTATTAATATACATTATTTATGCTCTATCCCAGACTTACTGATTTTGTTTACTGACATTCTTCATGCATTCTTGGTATATTCTAACTATATGCTTATTATATTCATAGTATATTATATCTCAGGATTATTATAAATTATGACTAATGATTTTTTCTTTGTGATGATTATGTTCTTCCATTTTATGGATTAATGTAATATCCATGCTCTTTAAATAGAAGTGATTGTATTTATAGATGTTTTCTTTCAAATGCTTTTGGATTGATTTTATCTCATTTTGCATGCCAGATGTTATTGTCAGTTGTAGTATTCTTCATATGAACTCTCATCAGGTCTTTCCCTTTTGGAAATTAACAGTAATAAGTAATAAGTTAATTGCAAACATAGCAATTTCAGGTCTTTTGTCATCTAACAATAGTTTTTTTTGTTTGTTTTACACACTTGCCATCAGCTACAGGCTATAGCACTTCATCTTAAAAAAAGAAGGGCTGTCACAGGGCTCCATGAAATAGGAGTCCAGTAACTGGACTATGCCAATTATTTTTGGGGACCGGCTTCTGATGGTATCATTCAAATAAATTTGAAACTTAAACCAGTGAACTGACTCAGGAATTCCATATTCTAGTTGAAAAGCAGATGGGTTCATGAGGCTTCTAAGCTCAAGATAGAGCAGAACAATAACGAATTATGTGAGAAGGTATGAGCTGATGAGGGATGACTGATTTTTACTTGCAATTATTGGTGTTTTAATTTTATGTTTATTAAATACATAAGAAAACTTTTTTTCTCTTAAGCTGTCTATAATTCACAATTTAATAGACTAAGCTTTTGTAAATGGAAATGAAACTTTGTATATATGTTATTTTCCTCTGCCTGACTTCTCTAGAATTGAAAACTCTTATTTTTATGGCATTGTAATTATTTGCATAAAATTCAATAAGTCTGTACTCCTTGTACCAGGGCATAATTGGAAGTTTTAGGTATGCCTAAATTTTACATTAAGGAGTCAATGCTTATAAAGCCCTCTTGGGAAAACTGGCTGGTACCAGTCTTATAGAGTTCAGAGCTGTGGTAAGCAGAATAATGCTGTTCACCCCCAAAGATGTTCATGTCATAATTTTCATATCTTGTAAATATGTTATCTTACGTGGCAAAAAAGACTTTATAGATGTGATGAAGATTAAAGATCTTGAGATGTGGAGTATGTCTTGGGTTACTAAATAGGGTCAACCCAATCACATGAATCCTCAAGGGTAGAAAAATCTTTCAGGCTGTGGTCAGAGACAGAAAAAAGAGGGAAGATTCAAAGCAGAAGGTCTTGGCCTGCCATTGCTGGCTCTGAGGATCAAGGGTCCTCACCTTTGGTGGTGTGAAAAGTCAGCTAAAGCGTAAACCAGATGTCCAGAATAGGGGTTCTCCAACATTAGTGTTTCTCAGAGATATCTGGATGGCTTGGTAAAATACATATCAGAGTTTCTGATTCAGTAGCTTTTGGTAGAGCCAGAGAATTTACATTTCTAATAAGTTCCAAGGTAATGCTGATGCTGCTAGTTTAGGGCCTTACTCTGAGAAGTGCTGCTATAAACAGTGGTACCCTTACTGGGTTCAGCAACATGATTGGGATTATTTGGATAACATTCACAATATCCACTAAGTAATGTTGGCCCCATGTGGCATTTTTGCCTGTATCACTCTTCAGTCAAATTAAAAGTTAAGCAGTGGCTATAGACTATACTGGGATGACTTATAAAATATCACAATGCTCTGTTCCAAAATGATCAAGGTACATTTAACTTTATTATAAGGGGGTTTGTTTTTACATAATTGATTCTTTATTTCAAGTTTTACAGTACTTCATATTTGTAACATAAAAATAAACACTACTAGTATTTTTAATTGATTTTTTTTGACATTGAAAGCAAAATGAGGAACTGTAGTGCTTATTATAAGGCCCCAATCATGGGTAGAGTTTTATTTCACTATCCTCAGAGAATTGGCTTAATGATAGTAGAAAATCCATGTATGTAAATCCATAAACAGAAGTGAACATCAGCTTTGCATTTAGGATTTAAGCTTTTAAATTTGATTCCATCACTGGGGTTTATTATCTCTTAAAAGTGGATAATAGTTCTATGAAGTAGAACTATACATATTTTTAAATTTAGAAAAGATCCAACAGTTTGTTTTAGAAAAAAACCTTGATTCTTATGGAAAATCCGGTAGCTTCCCTTTCTGGCTCATTTTAAAACCATTTACCATTTACGTTATAGCAAAGCCTTTATAATTATTTCATTTAGGGTTCTATGAGAAAAGATCAGGAAACATGAGGTGTTTATCTCTGTAATGACTGCTCATTGTGGTTTTTGAAGGAGAAGATTTACAATTTTAAAATTCTTTGACTATTAATTGGGTTAAATTTTGATATTTTTAAAAGGTGTCTTTTCTCTAAAGTTTATTGTTGTAGTTAATAACTTCTAACTATAAGACTGTTGCTTATATACACATATAAAAGGCATGATCACTGTGGCAGCATTTATATGAAAATTTTTCCCCATTGGAAGAAATGTTTTTTAATAATCAAAAAGTGTAATTTTCACCAAATATCCATTTAATTTTTTTCCCCACAAAGTGGAAATTAGCATTGGAAAATATACTCTGGTATATTATTGTGAAATGGTTCTCTTATATGCAATATTAAATTTTCAGTAATTCAAAGAAATTAATTGGGGAGCTATCATATGCCAGAATCTGTGCTAGAGACTGGGTTCACAAAAATGAAGACACATAATCATTTTCCTTAAGTAATTTATAAATTTTGGAGGGAAGAATAAAGAAATAATAAATATACAAATAAATACATAAAGACTTTCAGTTTCAGTTCTGATATGTAATTGGCAATAGTCACTTATGTCCTTATAAAAAGAAACAAGCTGAACAAACTGAAAACCAATGACTTTTTGAAGGCCTATCAGAGAACTGAGATCCAGCAAATTGCCAGTCTAAAATAGAGGAGATGGGGGGTGCCTGGGTGGCTCAGTCAGTTGAGCATCCGACTTCAGCCCAGGTCATGATCCCACAGTTCGTGGGTTCGAGCCCCACGTCTGGCTCTGTGCTGATGGGTCAGAGCCTGGAGCCTGCTTCAGATTCTGTGTGTCCCTCTCTCTCTGTCTCTCTCCCACTCTGTCTCTCTGTCTTCCAAAAATAAATAAACATTTAAAAAATTAAAAAACATAAAATGGAAGAGATGGGCAAATCCACAGACACTGCTGGAGACATAAACTGGTAGTAACACTTAAGTGACAGTTTCTACAAATTGCTAGAGGTTGCGCGTGTATTATTTTGAGAGAGAGAGACTACTGGGTGTTGCTGTCTTAGGAGTATCCTGTATCCTGTGGGTTTTTATGTTCAGGAACTCTACTATGTCCAGTGAAAAGCCTGGAAAGAGCCCCTCATGCTTCACACAGAAATAGGGGAAGATTAATAATAGAGAATGAGCCAGAGCAATTTCCATAACAAAGGCCTACTCTCTAGGGGATAATCTTAAGAGAGCTTTATTCCACAGGACATATCTCTCACTCAGCCCCCTGAGGCCTTCTTTCACTAACAGGGGATAGAGGAGAAGAAACACTTGGGAGGGTCACTGATCAGGTCAAAGGCCCACTAAATGATACATTTATCGACAAGTTCATAGAATGCTTCCCCTCTTCCACACCTTACCACCACAGCAACAGGGCTCCACTATAATAATTCTGGATCACAGCTGAAAGAGCTGCAAGATGGACTCTCTGAGAAACACTTAAGGACGCCCAGGGGCACCTGGGTGGCTCAGATGGTTAAGTGTTGAACTTGGGCTCAGGTCATGATCTCACAGTTTGTGAGGTCAGCCCCGCATAGAGTTCTATGCTAATAGCTCAGAGTCTGGAAATGGGTTCAGGTTCTGTGTCTTTCTCCCTGCCCCTCCCCTGCTTGTACTCTGTCTCTCAAAAATAAATAAACATTAAAAAATTTTTTTTTGAATTAAAAAAAAATATTTAAGGAAGTCCAAAGCCAACAGAAACAAGAGAGAAAAACAAGGCCATTAGAGGAGGTTGCAGATATACAAAACATTAAACAAAGCCTGACAAAACCTCACACTAAAAGCCTATTTACTTCAGTTCCTGTTGGCTACCACATCACGTTTGACTTGAACAAAAAATATATATATATTAGGCATGTAATGGACAAGAATTGAGAGACAAAGCTAACCTAAGAACTGGGTACAAATATGACAAAGATGTTGGAATTATCAGACAGGGAATTTGAAATAAATGTCACTAATATGTTAAGGGCTCTAATGACAAAAGTAGAGAACATTAAAGACCAATGGCTATTGTTAGCAGAGAGGTTAGCAGAATTTTCTGTAAGGAAGAGTCAAAAGGAAATGCTAAAACTCAGAAACACTGTTACCATAATGAAGAATGCCTCCAATGGGCTCATCAGTAGACTTAACATGGCTATGGAAAGAATCAGTGAACTTAACAAGAAGTCAATAGAAATTTCCCAAATTGAAATGCAGAGGAAAAAAAAGAATAAAACAAGTAAAGAAACAAAAAACAGAACCTCCAACAACTATGGGACAATTACAAAAGGTATAAAACATCCATGAAGTTGGAATAACAGAAGGAGAAGAAAGAGATAGTAGAAGAGAGGATATATTTGAAGTTATCATGGCTAAGAATTTTCCAAATTTATGACAAGACACCAAATCAGAGATACAGGAAGCTCAGGTAAAGCAAGCAGGATAAATATTCAAAATTCTACACATAGGCATAGCATATTCAAAGTTCAGAAAAACAAAGACAAAGATAAAATCTTGAAAGGAGCCAGAGAGGAAACCAAGCTCTTTATGTATAGCAGAATAAAGATAATAATTACAGTAGACTTCTCATCAGAAATCATACAAACAAGAAAAGAGTATAGTGAAATATTTAAAGTGTCGAAAGAAAAAAAAAACACTCAACTAGGATTCTATATCCAGTGAAATTATTCTTTGGAAAGGGAGATGAAAAAAAGCTTTCTTAAACAAAAACTGAGGAAATCCATCATCAACAGATTTGTTAAAAGTTCTTCAGGAAGAAGGAAAACTATATAGCTCCTCTCAGGAAACAGTGGAGACTACTTTGAAAGTAAATAGCAGAAATGGTTGTGAGGTCATCATATTTATAGGATGTCCAGGGAAAACATCTTGAAGTAATTAGAATTAAGCTGAGGTATATAGAATAAAAAAGATTTGCCTTCTGTAAATGTAAGGAAGGAATTTTAGGTAGAGGAAATAGCATGTACTGAGGTCCTAAGGCAAATAATAGAGTGATAGCCAGAGTATGGACAGCACATATGTTGAGGAGTTTATATTTTGAAAGGTTTTATGCAAGAAGGTGAAATATATAGATACTACCAGATTTATATTGCTATTGTTTTTACTCGTAAATTGTTTACATTAACAAGAACAGCCAATATCTAAGAAAAAATCTAATTTACAATAACGTCCAAAAGACTAAATATTTATGAATAGACTTACCAGAAAGGTAAAAGACTTGTGCTCTAATAAGTAGAAACATTGATGAAAGAAATTGAAGGATACACAAATAAATAGGAGATGGCCCATATTCATGGACTGGAAAACTATTAGAATATTGTTAGTCCATAGTACTCAAAAGAGTCTACAGAGTCAATAATATTTTGATCAAAATCCCAATGACATTTCTTACAGAAACAGAAAGATGAATCTTAAAATGCATTTGAAACCACAGAAGACTGAGTAGCCAAGCAATCTTGGGAGAGAAGAGCAGGGCTTGAGGCATCACACTTCCTGATTTTAAATTTATATTACAAAACTACAGTAATTTAAAAAAATATGGTACTGACATAAAGGCAGACATATAGACCAATGGAACAGAGTAGAGAACCCAGAAATAAATCTACACATTATATGGGCAACTGAACTTCAACAAGAGTGCCAAAAATACCCAGTGGGAAAAGGGTGGTTTCTTCAACAAATTGTGTTGGGAAAACATGTTATCAACATGGAAAAGTAAAATATGGGACCCCTATCTTACACCATCCACAAAAGTTAACTCAAAATAGATTAAAGACTTAACACATGAGACCTGACACTGTAAAATTCCTAGAAGAAAGCATAGGTGAAAGCTTTATGACATCAGTCTTGGCAAGATTTTATGTCACATGACACCAAAATCACAAGCAATAAAAACAGGAATAGACAAGTGGGACTACATCAAACCGAAAATCTTCTAGCCAGCAAAGGAAAAAACCAACATAGTGAAAGGTGAACATACAGAATGGGAGAAAATATTTGCAAACCACATCTGATAGAAAATTAATATTCAAAATATACAAGAAATTCCTAGAACGCAGTGGCAAAAAAGACTTGATTAAAAAATGAGAAAATTACTTGAACAGAAATTTCCCTAAGACATACAAATGGCCAAAAGGTATATGAAAAAGTGCTCAACATCATTAATCAGGGAAATGCAAATTTAAACTAAAATAAGGTATTATCTCATATCTGTTAGGATGGCTATTAAGATAAAAACACAAGTGTTAGTGAGGATGTGGAAAAAAAGAAACCCTTGTACATTGTCCGTGGGAATGCAGACTGATACAGCCACTATGGAAAATAGTATGGAGATTACTCCAAAAATTAAAAATAGAACTACCATACAGTGCAGCAATTCTACTCCTGGGTATGTATTCAAAAGAATTAAAATCAGGATCTCATAAAGATACTTGTACTTTCATGATCATTACAGCAATTATTCACAATAGTCAGGATATGAAAACAATTCAAATGTCCATTGACAGACAAATGGATAAAGAAAATTTGGTATATACATATAATAATATTCAGCCTTAAAAAAAAAGGAAATCTTGCCATTTGTAACAACATAGATAGACATGGAGACATGCTAAATGAAATAAGTCAGTCACAGAAAGAAAAATCAATGAAGCAGACAGTAAAAATGGTTGTTGTCAGGGCCTTAGGATTGGGGAAAATGAGAAGTTGTTCAATGGGTAGGAAGTTAGATTTATACAAGATGAATAAGTTTTGGAGAATCTTCTATACAGTATAGTGGTCATAGTTAAAAATATGGCACTGTGCACTTAAAATTTTGTTAGGAGGGGAGAATCTCATGTTAAGTGTTTTTACCACACACATACACACACACAAAGCAAAGGGACACAAGAATATTTGGGGAGTTGATGAATATGTTTAATACTTTGGTTTTGCTGATGGTTTCACGGGTGTTCAAATATGTCCAAAATTATCAAATTGTGTGCATTAAATATGTGCAGTTTTTTTGGTAAATAAATCTCAATAAAGCTGCAAGGAAAAAGAATGAAACAACAACAAAAAAAACTAAATTCAGAAAAAAAAAGAACAAAGTAAACCAACATCATTGCCTTTCTAACAATGGGATAACACCAGACTATGTAAAAAAAAGAAAATTATACTGTGCCTTAAGAGGCATACTGTGCCAGAGACCTGATGTTGTAAGGCAACCAAATAACCCAGGTTTCAAAGACTGACAAACCACTCAAAGGAGAAACAGGTCACAGGAACTGTTTCAACTTTATTAGAGCATGTCAGAGCTAAATGCCATAAAGATAGATGAGAAATAAATCAGTTATGATTTTAACAAATTTCTAAGTGCTGTGTGTGAATTACTGTATCAGTTTAGGATGACTAGAGCTCCAGACACAGGAGAAACTTGCAAACTCTTCCTCTGGAGTCCTAGGGGCTCCTAAGAAAGAACGGAGAACTCTGTGCAGTGATGCAGGATAGCAGGAGCTGCTTGTGGCAGGTACCAAATACTGCACGCTTCCCCAGGCCCTTGATCGTTCCTATTTTTCCAGTAATTTGTTCATTTCATTTATAAGATTTATGGGCATAACTTTTCCATAGTATTTTATTATTATCCTTTAATTTCTATAGCATTTGTAGTTATATCCTCTCTACTAGTCCTTATATCGCTTCTTTACAATTTGTTTCTATCCTCTTTTTTACTCTGATCAGTCCGGCTAATAATTTGTCTATTTTAATAACTAATTCAAAGAATAATTTTAACATTTTTGAAATTATGCTTTATTAAGAACTTTGATTCTGGATGAGATTGGGAATAAATGTTGACATAGATAAGATAAAGTCTGATGTGAGCACCCCAACAGTTAGAGGTCAGAGAGGAGGAGGGGTATGAGGAAAAGAGACTAAAGAGTGGTGGTTGATGAGGGGCAGAAACACTAAGCGAAGGATGTCCTGAGGGAAAGAATGTTCAAGGAGGAGGATGTGATCAACTTTGTCAACTTTGCTGATAGGTTGAGGGAAGAAATTGATCATTGGATTTGTCTACATGGAGATGTCAGCATACCTAAAGTACTTGACATGAAGAACAGATCATTTCTTAATACTTTCCTCCTCTATACAATGGAATAATTTTCAGTTATAACCATGAAAAAAAATAACCTAAAAATACTGACAAGGAAATTTTCTTTTATTGAACTTTTTGTATATAGTCATACCAGTGGTAATTATATGAGAAATTCAACTGTAAGCCAAAACTATCCTAGGCAAATTAAGAATGTATAATCACCTTAGATTCAGGGCACAAGTAGAGTGTTGGACCTTAGGACCTAGAACAGGTTAACCATAGTAACAGGAGGGAAGACAGAACATACAGGAACAGATTCAGGTAGAACGGAGGACAAAAAATTGGGAACCGTATTTCCTTGTTTGTTTTAATCAGTGAAATAGAAACCAAGGTCACCAACAGAGAGTGAAGAAGAAGAAGGATATTAAGAGTTTTGAAAAAAGAACAAAAGATAGGAAAGTAGTTAAAGATAGTTGTAGAGTGAGTGAAAGAGGAAAATGTAAGTAAATTATGGAGAAGTACTTTCTTGAAGTTAGTGTGACAGCTGCGTGTGTGTGTGTGTGTGTGTGTGTGTGTGTGTGTGTGTGTTAATATATGGTATGCCTGATGAGCAAAGGAAAATATCTGAGTGGTCATCTGCTGTCTATTTGGGACTTAAAAGCACTTGAAAGCAGGAAAATGTTCTTTTTTATATTCCATCTTTTGTCTCTGCACTGAAGGGACTGATGATTTTTTCTGCAAGACATATGCACATGGATTATAGTAAAACCAACAAATATCAAAACATAAAATAACAATATGAGAAAATATAAATACAACACAAAGAAGTATGTTATGTCAGCATTTCTGACGGTACAGAATACAGACTTTTGGCTCAAGTAGAGATGACTGAGTCCAGAAAGATTTCATTGTATAGATGGGGTCTGTCTGGGACATGAAAGAGACATAGACTTTTAATAATTAGAATAACCAGAGGATGTTATGTGATTTACACTAGATGAACAAAGGTGACTCAAGTGGTACCTGACACATACTAGGTGCTTGATCTGAGTAAATTACAAGTGGACACTTGATCTTTACATGCATATTTCCCGTATTAGTGGAAAATATAGTTGAAAAGCTATTTGTGCAAGATTATAAAAGACATTAAGTAGGGTAATGAATATAGACATTTTTCTTACAGGCAGTGGAGAATTGATGACTCTTGAAGAGAGAAATCATTTGAGGGTGCTTTTGAAAGAATAAGCAAGCAGCACTGTAGAGGAATAATTCAAAGGAGAGAAGCTGGTGGTGAAAAGCTAGTTAGGAGATTATAACAGTATTCCATAAATGAGTATGTTATCTTTGTCTTAAAAAAAGGACAATATAAATAAGTGGATATTTACTGAACATTTACAATATGGAATGCATTATGTTGTGTGTTTTTGGCAAACGTTGACCATTCAACATAGAGCACATAACAGCATGAATACCACAATGTTACCTTGTTGTATCTTGATGTCACTTTTAGGCGATTCCAGATAAGCTAAAATGCATATTAAAAATACCTAGTTTGGGGCGCCTGGGTGGCTCAGTTGGTTACATGGCCAAATCAGGTCATGATTTCATGGTTTCGTGAGTTTGAGCCCTACTTCGGACTCTGTTGCTGACAGTGCAGAGCCTGCTTGGGTTTCTGTCTCTTTCCCTCTCTCTCTGCCCCTCCCCTGCTTGCTTTCTCTTTTTCTCAAAATAAATAAATAAACTTTAAAAAGAAAAAATACCTAGTTTTTCTGGATATAAAAGCTATAAACCCAATTATAATGTATTAGCTATTTATCATTCTTATAGTTAGACATGGGAAAAGGGTTTACATCTTTGCCGGGTTAAAAAGGATTATAAAATGTTTAATTAAATCTAAGCATTGTAGTTGATAATTTTATGGCTAACTTGGGATGCAGTGGTTAATGTGATTTAATTTGTTGGCATTAAAGTCCTAATTAAAGAGGCGTACAGCCTTTTGTAGTATACTAAATGAATTTTCTTTGGTGTGGTCCATATGGTATATGGCTTACAGAGAAATTTTCATAATACAATCATGGTGGGGGACAGAAAGCCTACATACTTTTAACACAATATTTAAAGTTTTAGGTTAGCTTAAAGTTAAGTAGAAATCAATAGATACTTTGAAGCAGCTTTGCAAATGTATTAGTAGCTTTGACTGATTGGTATTATTATAAATAAGAATTCATATAAAATTGTTGAACATATCTTTCATGCTGAATTATCTGAAATAGAAGATAACATATTTATCGCAAATTATTCTTTAAAAGATATAATGTGGGAAAAATGATTAGTAATTGAAGTTATTTTTAAAAATTTGTCAAATTCTACTTGGAATTATAGTTATTACTAATGCACATGTCACCATCTTAACAACAGATTTTTATCTTATTTACTTTTTGTATTTCCAATAGCACTTTTGGGTTTAGCATTTTTTGTTTTAACTTATTAATTACTTAATAATTATTGATGAATTTATATTGGATATAGAAATTGTTTGGATTAAAGTTGTAGTAGATAGATGAACATGAATTTCTTATTATATTTTGTAGTTAACTTCATCAAAAATATACTTTAGAGTTTATGTTTTTTTATCCTGTGTTAGAAATCCTTCTCACTCTATAAAATGCATACTTAACTTTGTCTTCCTGAACTTTACAATTTTGCTTGTTGTATCTGGATATTTAATCCACCTGGGAACATATATTTTCATATACGATATGAATTAGTAATAATGATAAAATTATTTTTTTATGAAGTGAGTCAAATTTCCCAAAATAATTTATTGAAAATTCTGTTACTTTCAAATTTGTTTGTGATGATACCTGCATATAAATCATAATGATTTCTGGACTCTTGTATGTCTTTTACCAGTTACTCACTTTTTTTTTTTAATTCTTAGAGATTTTATTCCAGGGTGCTTTTCCCCTTTAAAATTTGTGCTTTACATATTTTAAAGCAGAATTATATTTATTTTAATACAAAATTCTCCCTAGTCCTACAATAATTTCAAACTGTCATTCAAGTTATGTACAAGCATCTTGTTTAAATAACTTATACCCACAATCCCTATTCTTTTGTTTTTTTTTTTTACTTTACTCATATTTTATTGTTTTTTACTTGTATTTTAATTGCAATGGCATCAGATTGTTTAATATCTGTTAGGGTGCATTTTCCTTGGCTTCTCATATATGTGTTCTCTTTAATTGTTTTCACTCAATATTGGCATTTATTTTCCTAGGTAAATTAAAAAAAAAATTTTTAACCTTTTATTTATTTTTGAGACAGGGAGAGACAGAGCATGAACAGGGGAGGGTCAGAGAGAGAGGGAGACATGGAATCTGAAACAGGCTCCAGGCTCTGAGCTGTCAGCACAGAGCCCCACGCGGGGTTGAACTCAGGGACAGCGAGATCATGACCTGAGCCGAAGCCGGCCAATTAACGGACTGAGCCACCCAGGCGCCCCCCTGTGTAAATTTTTTACAAATGTTTATTTAGTTTTGAGAGAGAGAGAGAGAGAGAGAAAGCATGAGAGGGGGAGGGCATAAAGAGATGGTAACCAACTGAGTTACCCAGGTACCCCACTTTTATGTTCTTTAATAGAGTTTTAAAATTATTCACAAAATTCTTAGATATATATTTTGTTACATGAATTCATATATATATATATATATGTATATATATATATATATATATATATATTTGTTTTTGTTTTTGCTATTGTGTTATAACTGGTTGTTTTTTATATTGAAAAATACCATCGGTTTATAAGTTCCTAGATCCAACAAACTTTCTTCTTTCTGTTAATAGCTATAGCAGTTTGTTTCAGTTTGTATTATAGAATTTAACCTTTTGAGGCCTTACCCATATATGGTTTTAAAATCATGGGGATGGAGTGCCTGTGTGGCTTGGTCAGTTGAGCTTCCGACTCTTGATTTTGGCTCGGGTCATGATCCCAGGGTTGTGGGATGGAGCCTCGTGTTGGTCTCCATGCTCAGTATAAAGCCTGCTTAAGATTCTCTTTCTCTCTCCCTCTTCCTCTCTCCACCACTTACTCTCTCTCTCTCTCTCAAAACAATTTTTAAAAATCATATTATATTATTAGAAGTACCACAGTAGCTCCTTACTATTCATTAATATAAATCACTTATAAAATTTTTTAAGAGCAAAAATTCAATACTGAGCTATTGCTAATTTCTTCTATGAAAATGTTGCATTCTTACTCAGGATAGAAAGATCCTGTTATAGTTAGAGATGCGGTCTTTGCAAGGTGGCAAATGTAACTAGCTTCCATTTCTTATCACTATAGTCCAGACACTGTATGTAACAGCAAACAAATCAGAGAACTTTCCTCTTCTCAGTCACATCTAGGTGGAATATGTAGTATCTTTTCCTTTGAGAAATCAGTCTTTGTTACCCATTAGTCACCCTAGTGAGGCACTGCAACAATCTGACTTCCAGGTTTTAGAGGAACAATGACCAAGAACAGGGCAAATATGGTTTCTCTTTCCTTCTTTACCAGTGTTTGTCAAAAATTGTCAAAATATAATCTAAAGAGCACCATTGGAGTATACTTTCAAACATTGATTTCTAAGAAACAACAACAAAAATACCCCTCTAAACCTGAAAAACTATGAGGAAGTGACACTGGGGCCTCTGGTTGTCCTCCTATCTGCTTGGATGGTGGTGGACCATCTGTGGGGCTCCTGAAAAGAAACTCACACAGTAGGAAGCAATGCCAAGTCAATAGGAAAAGAGAGGCCTGAATTCAGTTCCCCTCTTCAAATTCTCCTTCAAGATAGACACTATATTTTATTTTATTAGACTCCTTTGGAGTGTATAAATATCATTCACAGTCAAAAGCATCCTAAGGTGTGCCTGGCTGGCTCAGTCGGTAGATCATGTGACTCTTGATCTTGGGGTTGTAAGTTTGAACCCCACATTAGGTATAGAGTTTACAAAAAAAAAATCCTAATACTTAGTCTGATACTTGGAAGTAGAATATTACATCTGACTGGTTTAAAGCATGAAATGTTCAGTGTCATTAGATGGATGTGAACATTACTCCACTAACAGGTGGGAATTTGGCAATCTTTATTTGATATCAAACTCTTATTTGATAGTTACACAACTGATTTATGTGTGTGTTGGTGGATGGCGTAATCATATGCCTCCAAGGTTTAGAAGTTTAGAGAACTAAGAAGAAAAATGTGACACTGTAGAATTGTGTTGGCTCATTCTTATGGCCTTTAATACTATCTGGAAAGAAGTAAAGAGCTAACTTTACTGAGAATCACAGATCTTCAAAAAGATTATTGTAAAAACTTTGGCTTTTGCTTTGAGTGAAATGGAGAGCCACTGAGTGGTTTTGAACAATAGAATGAGATGATCTGTATTATTATTTAAAAGGATCCCTCTGGCTTTTGAATAGAAAATAGAAGAAAAGCAAGGAAAGACCAGTTGGGAATCTGTTATAAAGATCGAGATGAGAAATGGTGGTGATAAAGGTAGTAGTAGATGTAGTAAGAAGTAGTCAAAGTTTCAGACATATGGATCTACCTAAATACTAACTGTGAAATATGATTAGCCAATTGGCTATCCCATACTGACTATCCACAGAAACTGAGTAACAGATAACCCAACATACCTGTAAACACTGATCCCTTGGAGTTCCCTGGGCACCCTTGCCTACCCTTTTCAGCCCACTCAGTGGAAACAATGCCAGGTTGAAATATTTAAGAGCCTCACTCCCCAGAAGGCAGATTACTTAAATATATTTCACCAAGATTCCATGATTTCCGGTTGCCATTCCAACCAATAAAGGTGTAAATGTCCAGTGATGCCTCTACATCAAGGCTATATTTTATAAATGTGGACCAAAATGTGGTCACAGGATAAATGTGGACAGGATGTTGTGACTGTATATAAACATGTTACTTAAACCTAAAAATTTTTGGACTTGTATTGTTAAATTGATATCCTATTATTTAAACAGAGTTTAAACATGTCTATGCACTTTTAAGTCAGTTACTTTTGAGACAAACTGTTAAGGGAAACTTTGTTTTTTAGCCATGCAGAACTATATATTGCTCTCTTGAGAATTTTATCATCAAACTAATTAAGTGGTGTACCTGAAAAGAGTAAGAGTGCTAATTATATTTCTAATGAAAACTAATAATATATAAATAAAATGTGTTGATGTCACGTTAATGAGTATTAAGAACATTAAGAAGGGTCTACACTATGCTTATTATAGCAAGTCCTATTAATTTGCACCAACATTTTAATTTTCACCTGTAATTGAGTGAGGAAGACATTTTAATGTTGTAAATTTAGATACAGAAAGGGAATTAGACAATATTTTATTTCTTACATTAAAGAATTATTGCTGGATTCATGTACTTTAATAAAGAAAATTATTAATTAATTACAAGACAATTGGCCAAGATGTTTTTACATATTAGCGTCTAATTAATAATTCATAGTTTCCAGGGCGCCTGGGTGGCACAGTCGGTTAAGCGTCCGACTTCAGCCAGGTCACGATCTCGCAGTCCGTGAGTTCGAGTTTGAGCCCCGCGTCAGGTTCTGGGCTGATGGCTCAGAGCCTGGAGCCTGTTTCCGATTCTGTGTCTCCCTCTCTCTCTGCCCCTCCCCCGTTCATGCTCTGTCTCTCTCTGTCCCAAAAATAAAATAAACGTTGAAAAAAAAAATTAAAAAAAAAATAATTCATAGTTTCCTATGGTAAGCAGTTTTGAAAGGAAGCTGTTTACTTGTGTATGCTACTAATATTTAACAAGCAACCATATGTAGAATCCAGCAAACAGTAGATTCTATCAAAACCCCACTGGGTTTTTTTCTCAGAAATTGGCAAGCTGATTCTAAAATTGATAAGAAAACATGAAGAACGTAGGAAAGCCAAAAACAGTTTAGAAAGAGAAAAGCAAAGTTAAAGGACTTAAACTGCCTGATTTCAAGATTTACCATAAAGCTATAATAATTAAGATAGTGTGATGTTATACTAAATATGTGGTAAAATACTGAAATATACATACATACATATACATGTACATATACATATACATATATATACATTGGTGACACAGAATAGAGAATTCAGAAATTAACCAAATGGATATGGTCAATTTTATATTGGTAAAGGTGGCAAAAACAATTCAGTGTGGAATAACAGTCAAAAAAATAGTCATGGGCAGGGCACCTGCCCTGAGCCAGGTGGCTCATTTGTTAAGTGTCTGAGGTTCATGATCTCATGTTTTTGGATTCGAGCCCTGCCTCTTCCTCCATTGGGCTCTGTGCTGACAGCTCAGACCCTGGAGCCTGCTTCGGATTCTGTGTCTCCCTCTCTCTCTGCCCCTCCCTCACTTGCACTCTGTCTCTCTCTCAAAAATAAATAAACATTAAAAAAATTTTTTTTTAAATAGTGATGGGAAAGTTGAAGACCCACATGGGAAAAAAATGAACTTGAAAACTTAGTTTATACCATTTACAATACTTAACTCAGAATTGATTATTGACATGAAAGTAAAAACTACAATTGGGAAGCTTCTAGAATAAAACAAAGGAAAAATATTTTGTGACCTTGAGTGAGATTGTTAGACTAGACACAAAAATTATGAGCCATAAAATTTAAAAAATCTGATAAATGGGACTTGATCAAAATTAAAACTATGTTGCTCTTCAGTAGTCACCATAAGCAAATACAAAAGCAAACCACAGAATGGAAGAAAATATTTTCAAAGCACATATCAGATAAAAGACTTGTACTCAGATACATAAAGACATTGTGACTCAATAATAACAAAAACATAATCTAATAAAAATGAGGAAGAGATTATGTTCTTGTTGTTATTGAGTTTTGAAAATATTTTCTTCCATCTGTGGCTTGACTTATGACTTATCAAATGCTGTGCACTGAATTATCCCAAGACTTAGCATCTCCCTCAATAGAAATGTTTATGTCCTCACAGTGTCTGTAAGCCAAGAATCCTGGAGGAGTTAGCTAGATTCTTCTATGACCGAGTCTCTCATAAGACTACAACCAAAGTGTAGACAAAGGCTGCAATCAGGTTAAGGCTCAGGTGGGAGTGGATTAGCTTTCAAATTCACTCAGATGGCTGCTTGAAAACCTCAGATCCACCTGCAGTCTCAGTCACAAGGACCTCTCTCTACCTGGCTGCCTGCATAAATGGTAGGTGAGTGCTCCAGACAAAAACCTTTTTGTAATGTAATCTCAGAATGCTATCCTGTAGATTCTTTTATATTCTATTCATTAGAAGTAAGTTCAGCACATACACAAAGTTGGGATATCACACAAGACTGTTAATAACAAGAGATGTGAAAATGTTAGGGGACCATCATAGAGACGCTAATTAAAGTATACCCTCTGGTCTCCAGGGATTCACATCCTCCTTGCATGCAAAATACCCAATGTCCTCCAAAGATGGGTTTTATTGTTTGTTGGTTGGTAGACAGTTTATTGTTTAAACAGAGAGCATTATGATGGCACCTTTAGATCTAGTAGACCCCTATTTATAAGTTTAGTTTAAGGAAAACTTCATAACTCATTTAAGGAAATTGGCTTGAGGAATTTTTAGGAAATTTTATTGTTCCCTTATTTTTAAAAATATATTTATAGTAACATACCATACAAACATATACTTTTAAGGAGGAATAAATACCTTTTTTAGTTTTCTAAATATCTTTCATTTCCATTTTACTTCTAAATAAAATGCTAGGATATTTATAATATACACATAATAATCTCTAAGTGAAGTCTCTTTAAAATTGCTTCACACAATCTTTATTTATATTTGCCATTAATTCTATTCTGAATTAATTTGCCACCTCTCAGGGGCACATGGGTGGGTCATTCAGTTGAGCATCCGACTCTTAATTTTACCTGAGGTCATGATCCCAGGGTCGAGCCCCACGTCAGGCTCTATGCTGAATGTGGAGCCTACTTATGATTCTCCCTCCCTGTTTCTCTCTCCCTCCCTTTGTCCCACTCCCCTGCCTTGTACTCTCAAATAAAAAGAAAACACAAAGAACCCCAAAACATCTATAAATTGCCACTTCTAATATATGAGAAGTCTAGAACTGATAATTTTCAGGTTTAAAATAAAAATGATTTATTTTTCAAACTTTAAAAGAAATTATGTTTAAAAATACTAGTGGACACTCAATTTGTCATTATTTTTTCTGACTTTGGATTACAAATTAACTTTTTGTTTAATTTCAGAGTGTTATAAAAATTTACTTTATCTACTAATGATTTTTAAAAAGTAATGAAGTTTGGATAGTTTTTGAGACTCCCATTTCAAAATGATTTTATTCTCTGATATATATCTTTCTTCTTAAAGAACTCTTTATTTCATTACAGAATTAGCTCAAAGGCAGGAATCTCATCATCTAAATCAGGTCCGTGCATGGATGAAGCCCTGCAGCTGTGTCTCCTTAGTACAGCTCCCTGGTTATAGTTCTTCTCAATTTGCACAACCAGGAAGTCAAAAAGACATGTTATCTGCTCTCAATATACCTAACTAGCATTAGTGCTGAAATAAGCATTAAGATAATTGCTATAGACATTCTGGTTGTAAAGGGGGAAATGAGAGGTACAGAGTGGTCACTTGTCCTGAAGAATTCTAAAATCTGTCCACATGTTGGAAGCTCCTGATTATATCCCAATGCCCAGGAAAAAAAAAATTTCTCCTTGGCACTCATGTCTGTGCTCTGGGTTCTTGGTTTCACTCTGGGAGCCATTTCTTTTTGCATAAAAGTTAGCACTTTTTTTTTTTTTTTTTTTTTTTTTTTTGCAGCTAAGTAGATGTAGTTCCCTGCTTCATGCAAGTAGAATTCTGAAGGTACAACAGCCTTCTTTCATTTGGTACTTGCTTGATTTTGGCATATGTACTTTCTGGAGAGGCTGAAGACTTTTTAAACTATCAAGTCCTGGCTTTTTTTTTTTTTGTCTTTCTTTGCATTTAGCTCTTTTCTTTTACATTTCACTATTACCAACACAAATAAAACCAGTCCTCATCTTCAACAGTTTTCTTAGACATCTCTTTAGGGAAATAACTCAGTTAAGCACATTAGTTAAGTCACTAAATAACAAGGATTCCTCTTATTCCTTTTTCAAAGAGATTTTCTTCACTTTTCTACAGGTCCTCACCCTCAGCACACTCAAAGTTCAAAATCCCACAAATAATGTGTTCAAGACACTTTAAGTTTTCACTAACACTCTCCTCAAGGTCCATTGCTTAATTTCAAAGTCATTTCCACACATTAGGTCTTTGTGATGGCAGTCTTCCATTCAGGCCCCAAAATCTTTATTAGTAATTTATTGCTGCCTAATAAATTACTCCAAAACTTAGTGGTTGGAAACAGCAAACACTTATTATTTCACAGTCTTTGTGGGTACAAGGTCAGATTTGCTGGGTATTTATGCCTAAGCTCAAGAGACTTAGGAGACTGCAGCAGTCAAGGTGTTAGCTGGGATTGCAGTCACCTCATATTTCAAATCAGGTAGGATTCACTGGCAAGCTTACTCTCATGATTCTTGGTATGCCTCATATTGGCTTTCAGGTGTAGTGATAGGGACCTCTCCACTGGGCTGCCTCATAGCATGCCAGCTGGTTTTCATCTGAACAGATAGTCTAAGACAAAGTGAGAGAGAATGCTAAATACTAAGGCTACAGTCTTTTGATGACCCGATATCAGAAGTGACATCACCTCATTTTTGCTATATTCTTTTCACTAGAAATGAGTCAGTAAGGTCAGCCCAAATTTAAGGGTAGGGTATTACACAAAGGCTTGAATTCCAACAGGCCTGGGTCTCTGGGGTTGGGGGTTGTAGGGTGATGGAGTGAAGAGCATCTTCAAGGCTGTGTGCTATAATAGTTTTGTATAAATACATATCATTAGTGATTTGCATTTGTCCATAATATTGAGCAAAATTTTTCCTTCAATCTCAAGATTTTCATAAAACATACAGTAAAACTTGGTTTAGGAGCATAATTCATTCTGGAAACATGCTTGTAATCCAAATCACTTGTATATCGAAGCAAATTTCCCCATGAGAAATAATGGGAACTCATATGATTCATTCCACAACCCAAAAATATTCATATAAAAATGATTACAATACTGTCATATAATACAAAATAATAAAGAAATACAAAATATAAAGAAAAATAAACAAATTAACCTGCACTTACCTTTCAAAACCTTTGTGCCTGGTGTGAAGGAGACAAGAGAGAGGAGAGTTATTGTGTAGGATGACTTTCACTACCACTAATAGAATCACTGCTTTCTGTGGGCTCAATGGAAGCTTTCTGCATGGGGGCCATTGTATATTCTTGCACAGATGTTGGGATGTTGACTATAGTACAGTATTAATAAACTCTTGTCATATACTATATTTAATGTAACTGGCAATAAGGCAGCAGAGGAAAGGGTCCATATCTGCAGCAGCCTGACCTAGAGCGAAGCAAAGCATTCCTAAGCTTACTCTTATATGGAAAAACAAAGAACTGCCCATAAGTGCTTGGAAGTGACAAAAAGTACACTAGTGCCAGTTGTGGGCACCTTCCAATGTTCTGCCAAACCTCACGACCTGAGACTGAGCATCTGGGCATGGGAGACCATCACCCACAATCCCACAGCGACAGAGAGAGAGAGAGAGAGAGACAGACAGACAGACAGACAGACAGAAAGAGAAGAACCATTGGCTCAGTTGTGATCATGTGATGTCCAGCATCATGTACTACTCGTATTGCAAGATATCACTCGTTATCAAGTTAAAATTTATTAGAAATGTTTGCTCATCTCACAGAACACTTGCAGAACAAATTACTCACAATACAAGGCTTACTGTACTTCTTATCTTAAAGGGGAAACCACAAACCTTTAACTGGTTGAAAATTTCTTCAGTAGACCTTTTAAGTTAAAATTTATCAGATTCAAATTAGATGTGGGTGAAGTTGCCTTTTTTTGTACTTTCTAGCTTTTATTTTATATATGTATGCACCATGAAAAAAACTACTACTGTACCTAAAATGTGATTTTGTTAATTTTTTTTTTCAATTAACTTTCCAGTAAAGGAATTCTCATGAGACTTGGCTTGTGCCCTCATCCTACCACATTTTTCACATGTATCTCCACCTTTATACACTAAAAATTCTTGATATATGAGAATTTGGACCACTGCTCCTCCAGGTCAGAGGAAACATTCTGTATAAGTCAGGATCCAGCAAGACAAAACAGAACAGAACAAAACAACACAAATCGCATATTTAATACAGGCTGCTGTTTTCATGGGTAAAGTCTAAAAGTATAAAAGAGGATAAAAGGGATGCTAAAGGAACTCAGAGAATCAAAGGTGTATAAAGCTCCCACCACCCTTTCAACCTAAAGGAAAGAGGTGGTATTACCTGAACCTGGTGGCAGGGACATCCAAGGGGCTGTGGTTTGATGGTGCTCAGAGGACAGAGGGAGGTGGATGCAACCTGGAGTTTTTGAAACTCTAGCTCCTGATGCATGTTGCTGGGCTATTATTCATACTCTACAGGGAGTGGTACATGGCCACTGAGTGTGCCAAAAGAAGCTGAATTCTGAACTTAACTGGCCTAACCAGAGAGAGGTCAACAAGACCAAGGAGCTGGAAGCTGTTCTCACTTGGAGCCCTCTAAGCTTCCACCAGTGACTACCCCTAGGAGAGATTAATTTAGCTGATAAGGCAATTGGTTAAATATAGTTTGCAGATTTCCAACCCCAGAACCCCTGAAGGGAGTATAGAGGGAGAGGCTTAAAAGTAGGAGACTAAAGGTAAGTAAATGCTCCCTAACAGAATGTTGCAATGGTGTCAGGTTACTGAGGGTCTGAACACATATAAAGTTCTATGAGTGCCTAAAAATGTCATGCATATTTATTTTCAGGTTTATAGTAATAGCCTTGATTCATGCAGGTACCAATACAACAAAGTTGCCATAGCTCAGGTTCCCAATAAGCAGATGCTGAGAAAGAATTGGGCTGTAAGATATTTATTAGAGATTAATATTTGTAATGGGAAGGGAGAGAAAGAAGGATTAAGGAGAGTGGTCGTTCTCAAAGTTCAGCACCCATCCAAAGCACCGAGAAATTGCTGATATTCACTCCCAGAATATCCGATCAGTAGTTCTGAGATCAACCAAGAATTTGAATTTTTAAAAAGGTCACAGGTGCTGCTGCTGCTGATATGGGCTTTGGGTAAATTACCCACACTAAATTGCAGGCTCAAAAAAATCCTTGGTCACCCTGGAAGGGAGCTCTCTCAGGAGAGTATTGTCTACCTTGCTGGGCCCAAAGGATCAGGCCTTTGCTCTCTCATCTCTTTCAGTCATTGGATAGAGGTTGTCCTGGGAAGGGCCTAGAGTTGGGGGAAGCCAGCTCTCTGCAGCTGAGGCAGGCTCTGAAGAAGTTACAAGTTGGAAGCTGGAAGCTGGCTGCTGACCTTCACCTCTGTTAGGCTCTACCTTCCTGATGGGAGATCTGGTGGTGCATCTCCATATCTACCAAAATAGGTTGAAATAAAGTTTCTTTATTATGGACTACTGTAAGTTTTTTAAAATTTCAGTTAAAATAATGCAGTATCCAGTATTCAAATAAAATATAAAATACACAACTATAGTTCCTTACACAGCCATAAAACATAATGGAAAGAAAAACATGCTTATAAAAATGAATGTGATTTTCTCTGTGTCCTCATATTGTTCTGAAATAATTGTGCAATAAATCTATAAAACAAAGCTATTTCACAAAAATAATACAGGTTGCAATTAAGGATGTTAGAGCTCTTCTGAAGGATATAGATGTAAAGTCCAGGTATAATGGGTAGAATTTATGATTCAATTATGCAAAATATTTACTTTCTTGGTTGCAGACATAAACTAGATTCAAGCCAATGGTTGATCTCATTGTGAACTTCACACTGAAACCAAAAATAAGCTCATTTATGAATTATAACATACTCAACATTAAATACATAAATACACTGTTCAGATTAATTTCTAAAACCTATATGTTTTAAAGGATTAAAACTTTATATATATCCAGAACAACAAAAAAGTATCTTTTTATTCAGAAGGTAATTAGTAGGAGTTTTGCATTTTGAGAAATGAATCAACCATTTACTACATAAAATTATCTGTTCTATTTTAAAATCCAACCTTCTTAACAGAATAAGTTAGTTTTTGTTTTGTTTTGTTTTATTTTGCTTCATTTTGCAAATTCCATTACTGCTGAATATACAACTCAGATGCTATTTCATAATGGCTATTTTCAGCTAGTTGTTTCCAACTCTATTATTAATAGAGTTTGTTCAAAAGTTGCAGCAAAAATTCTGATGGCCACATCAAAAACTACAAAGCCTAAAATAATCATAAATGGCTGAAATAAGTGATGATATCTAAGGAAACATACAAAATATACAAAGTAAACTATACAAAAATATTCTATTCTTTATGACATTTACTGTATTAAAATGACTCTTCAGAGATTTGGAGCAAATCTTCAAGAAATTATGTATTTTAAATGAAAAAAAATAGATATACTATAGAGTTGCCAATTCCACAAGAATTCTTCATGTGAGTATATTGTAACACTGAATTGAAGCAATTCAAATGTTAGGAGTATTTTAACATACATGATTATTTTAGAGTTGATATTATTCCAATAATATTTATAATATTGTGTTTTAATTCCAGTTATATTTATATGTATGTAAGTAAATATGTCTATGTGTGCTTTTGGATGTATGGATCTTCATATGGGCATGTATGAATGGTTTGAATGTGATTTAAGAGTGAATGGATGAGGGGCGCCTGGGTGGCGCAGTCGGTTAAGCGTCCGACTTCAGCCAGGTCACGATCTCGCGGTCCGTGAGTTCGAGCCCCGCGTCAGTCTCTGGGCTGATGGCTCGGAGCCTGGAGCCTGTTTCTGATTCTGTCTCCCTCTCTCTCTGCCCCTCCCCCGTTCATGCTCTGTCTCTCTCTGTCCCAAAAATAAATAAAAAGGTGGAAAAAAAAAAAAGAGTGAATGGATGGGAGAATGATAGAAAGTAGGTGTTCCTGAGTGAATCACTGTTTGATGAATTAATATATTTATTTTTAATGCTGTCCTCGGTGTTCCTATTTATCCATATTTATGGATGTGTGTGCATGCAAGTGTTTGTGTTCATATTTTTTATAAAAATCTGTAACATTAACACTGTGGTTTAAATTGCATTTATCGAGTGTAGTGACAAGTTTTAAAATCATTGTGCTTTATATGTTTGTTTGAAACACTTAAGTGGATTTTTTAAAAACTGAGTCTAGTTTATTAGATATAAATAAGCTTTTGAAATATTAGGAAGATGGCTAAATTTGTAAGTAGATACTTCAAATGGTTAAAAGAAAGACTCAGTTTTCAGATATAGTTTGGACTGTCTTAAAGAATTGATAAAATCAAGTTGCAGACATTGTTAGATGTTGAGGGAAATTTACTTAACAAAATGAAAATTAATTAAGCAGTAAACATAAGGGAGAGAGGGAGAGGAAGGGTAGAAAAGAGGGAGGGAGAGAGATGGGAGGAGGGAGGTGGAGACATTGACAAAGATGATCTTTCTTGTCTTTGCCCTCGTATATAGTCCATACTACTAAGAGCAGCCGGCATAATCCTTGGGAAATAAAATCAGGTCATCGCTGTGGTGCCAGGGTGGCTCAGTCATTTAAGCATCTGAATTCTCCTCAGGTCATGATCTCATGACTTGTGGGTTCAAGCCTTGCATTGGGGTCTATGCTGACAGCTCAGAGCCTGGAGCCTGTATCTCTCTCTCTCTCTGCCCCTCCCCCCCCCCCTCTCTCTCTCTCTCTCTCTCTCTCAAAAATAAATAAACATTAGGAAAAAAAATTAAATCAAGTTATTGCTTGGCTCAACAGACCCAGAGGTTTCCATTCCACCAACATGGCCTTGTTTTTCTTGGAACATATTAAGAATGAATTGAGATGTACTTGACACTCCAAAGCTCCTTCTATCAAATACCCTCTTGTACCTTTTTGAGTGGCTTTTCCCTCTCTTCTGTCAGGTCTCTTCTCAAAGTTCTCTTTGTTGAAGAGTTCTTCCTGGACTATTCTATATAGAACACTGCTTTCTGTATTATCACTCTAGCTGCTACTTTGCCCTAATCTCTTTACAACATTTATATTGCTCCAGAAGACAACTACAAAACCAGGAACTGTGTCTATTTGATTTACTACTATAACCCAGTATTTAAAACAGTGACTGGAAAATATTAGACACTCAATGCTTATTTCTTATGCGAACAATATACGTAGAGCTAACTTTGAAGAGATATTAACCTAGATGCCAGGTATTATGTTAAGTGGTTTAAATATATGACACATTATCCTGACAGGAATCCCATGTTATACAGAGAAATGGTCAGTTTATCAGTGGTAGAGATAGGATTTGACCTTAGGCGGTCTGATTTCAGTGACTACACTGTGTTTAAAAAAATTTTTTTTAATTGTTTTTATTATTTATTTTGAGAGAGAGATATAGAGTGTGAGTGGGGGAGGGGCAGTGAGCAAAGGAGACACAGAATCCGAAGCAGGATCCAGGCTCTGAGCTGTCAGCACAGAGCCTGACCTAGGGCTGGAACCCATGAACCATGAGATCATGTCCTGAGCTGAAGCCAGATGCTCAACTGACTGAGCCACCCAGGCACCCTACAGAAACTACATTGTTAATCATCATATCAAACTATCAAACCATGAAAAATATCTTTCAGTGTTTAAAATAAAACAGTACTTTCTCTTCTTTGGGGTTTTGGGATTTTTCATTCTCTTAAATAAAGACAGCAAATTTAATTGATGTTTATTTTTACCCTTGCTGAGAGCTTAAGCTTTTGTTTGTTTTCCAATCACTAACTTTACCAACACCTTGGAATATATGCCTTCTCTAACATGCTATCTTTTTCTGGGAAAACGTGGTGAATTAAAAAAAAATTACAATTTGCCTTGAGGATGTCTAATCTGCTGATCTCGTATTCTAGCCTTATTTGTGATTTGCATTGCATTCCTGCCCTCTCGGGAACTTTAGGTTTTATTTTTCCTCCTCAATGTTTTATAGTATGTTCATGCTTATTGCACTTAATTTTGTGCTTTGTGAACACTTTTCCTACTTTACAATGTAATTTTAACTCTAATTATATATGACATGTTAGTGTTACTTTCAATTCCACATATAAACTCTAGTTTCCAGGAAAAAAAGTGCAAAAGAATATATATTACTTGGGCTTTGTTCAGAAACTGACAGTATAATTTGGTCATAAAATTCTGTCCTAATGTTTTACTGCTTTCTCACTGAGAGACTGAATATACAAATGGACGATAGCCAGACCATATATAAAAGTAGAGTTCTGACTCTCAACCTGCTGCAGTCAGTCCAGGAAGCTGAACAACAGCCTCAGTAGCCATTGGCCCCAAACAGTCAGGACTTGATCAATAACTGACAGCTTCCCTAAAATTTGCCCCTGCTTCCAACTTAGGATCAACTGGAGAAAACCAAATATGCTCCCATAACCAATCATATTGAATGCCCTGCTTTTACTTAGCCCACTCACAGCTTCTCCATGGCAACAGCTTCCAATCAGAGGATACTTGAAACCTTTCCTTTTTTCCATATAAAGCTTTCCCATTCATCTGCCTGCCTTTGAATCTCTGCCAAACAAAAGTGTTGATGGCTGACTCCCTTGTTATAGCAAGCTCTGAATAAATAGCCTTTGCTCATTCTCATTTGGGTAGTCTTAACTTGTTTCTACAGTTCCTTTATTCACTGACAATTTCAATTTGTTTTCATTGCTTCTAGAGTATACATTTCTAATATTATATTAAAAATATAAACTTTATTTATTTATATATTATATTCATGAGGACCCAGTTTTGAGAGTTTAAGTATGGAGGGAATGGCAGTCAAGGGCACAGCCCCTCACTCCTGGGCCAGTCATGCTTACATGCATATCGGCATACCTAGCCTGGGTGCCTCCATTCAGAGACTATAGGTGACTATATAGGTGACTAAAAGGTGCACCTAAAATGTGCCTCAGCTGAAACCGTCTCATTAAGAAACTTTTCACCACTCTGATTCAGCACTTTTTCACTCCTAGCACATCCCCTACCTGTTCCTCTTGGCCTCCTGGGTATATAAGAGGCTGGAGGCTTTTGTTTTCAGGATCCTCAACCTGGAAATGATTCCCTTCACCATGCTGCACATCATCTGACTGATCCTCACCATGGACAATTTCATGGAACATGGTCAACCTTCACTCCTTTTCTTTGCCTCTTGCCTGTACTATACTAGTGCTATAATCTGTGTCTGTACACAATTCATATGTTGAAGTCCTAACCCCCAGTAACTCAGAATGTACATTTAAACTTTAAAGAGGTATTTAAGGTTAAATGAGGTCATTGGAATGGTCCCTAATCCAAAATGAATTGTGTTCTTATAAAAAGAGTATTTTAGGACAGAAACGTGCAAAGAGAAGGCCATGTGAAGACATAGGGGGAAGATGGCTACCAATAAGCTCAGGAGAGAAGCCTCAGAAAGAAGAATCCTGCTGACACCTTGATCTCAGACTTCCAGCCTCCAAAACTGAGTTTAAATTACCCAGTATGTGGTACTTTGTTATAGCAGCCTAGTAATAATATCCAACTAGTAGAACTGCAGTAGTATGCAGTTGATTTCAATGTATTAGGATGTCTATTCAATTGTTGAAGCACAAGTGAGTGGTTAGGTTAGTAAAGTAGACAAAAAAATGTAACTTTAGGTAGAGATGACATATTTAGTTCTATTAGTATAATCCATAAATGAAAATTATGTAATATGTAATTCTCTTCCAATAAGATCAACACAGTTAAATATGGCAAAAATTGGTGCTAAAACAAAGTAAACCAGGATAGAATCTAAGGTTAACTTTTAAACCAGTGTAGGCAGAACTAATATAACTCGAATCAAGCTAATCTCTTTAGATTCCCTTGGGAGAACAAAACAAACCAAATACGCAGTTAAATTTCATAATTAAATGGACCTCTCAAAGGTCATGGCAAATGACCAAATATAATTTTATATGAGAGTTTCAGGAGACACAGTACATTTATAGAACCCCTTAGTTTATTTCAGGTCTTCCCAGTCTCACATAAATTAAGAGTTTTGTTTCCATAACTTTTTTTTAAATATATGATCCAACAAAACTTAGCAAAAAATATATATATACTTTTCATACCAAGGGTCTAGACTTATCCGTTTTAACTTTGTATTCCAGTTTTGCTCACAAGACACAGAATGTTTAAGTGAAAATGCCTCATATATACATATGCTAGAAATTGTAAAAGAGAGGACTAAGTAATTATTCAGGTAGTCTAAGATATACCAATCTACACCCCCTAGTGTATGTTCAAATTACTTGTTTTAACTTTTTCATTCTCATACTATAGGTTGTTTCTAACTTCTGATTACCTTAAATGTTTTGTGTTATAAGGGAGCAGAGTTATTTTCATTCAAAAAATTCTTTCATACCCACCTACCTTTGAATAGCTCTCAAAATTTGCTGTCAGGAGCCTTTTAGATTTGTTCATTGTAAACACCAAAGGAGAGACTGCTATTATTGGCATCATTTGCCATAATCCATCTTAACCATTGCCAGAAGAGTATCTACATGTTTTCCCTCTACTTCAAAATATGCTACTTCTGATATAGATGTTTTGTAGACCCTCACTAATATAATAATTAATTAATTGTCTTGACTGTGAAAAGGAAAGTTCTTTGCCAGTAATGATATTCTATCAAATTAAATGACAAGTTTTTGATTCGTATCATTAATATGAATTTTTATTTTCCTCTGCTTAATGATAATGTATCAGCATTTGCAATATTCAGTAGAAAATATTTTTCCTAAAACTTTCAATTATTAGACCAGAAAAAAACTTAGTAAGTTGTATGTAGCAGAAACAGAGCTCTGTTCCCATTTGCAAAAAATGAATATATTAGCTATGTACCTGGTGTAACACATTTACTACTTAATTTAGGGTGGTGGCTCTCAAAAATTATTCTCAGGAACTTTTTAAGTTCTTAAAAATTATTAAGAACCTTAATGTGGTAAGTTCTATTTATTTTTACCATATTAGAAATTTAAACGGAGAATTTTTATAATATTTATTTGAAATAGCTATCCTATATAATATGTAACACAACAAATAAAGCATATATATTTTATGAAGTATTTATAAAATATTCTATATATTTATAGACCTATAGAAATATCTAAAACAAAGCAAGAAGAGTAATGTTTTATCATTTAAAAAATCTTTTTTGTATTTGGTTTAATAGAAGAGGTCTTATTTAAGCTGCTTTACTATAACACTGTAATAGTCTGTAATACATATAAGAGTGTGAGCATGAAAAAGGCAAATTTGTCATTGTCGTTGCCTCCTCCTCCTCCTTCTTCTTCAGAAAATAGTTTTGACCTCACCAACCATCTTGTGGAACATAGAAAATCAAGAAGCAGCTTTTTAAGTTACCTAGCAGTTTGCTATAATCATCTATTGTACCATTTGGAAGCTATGGAGACATTCTCTTATGTGTTCTCAGTGTCACACCCTTGGGTATGTAAAAATTCTGATCAGTATATACCTGGTGAACATTGAGCAACTTAAGCTAGTTGATAAGAATGTCAGCACACTCAGAATGCAGGATTTCTCAACAAATAATATTTATAATAACTGGGTTTTTCTGTACAGAAATAGATTTTAGGTCATATTATAAAAAATAGAAGAGGAAATATTGATGAAAACACAAGTTCATCAGAAGTTCCTTTGTAATCTTCTCTTTTTTAATTCTCTATTTAAGCATTCTCTTTTTTTCTTTTTCATCCTATCATTAATTCCTTTCCCAAACTTCATATTTTAATGTGATGATGTTTTATTTTGACAGTTATTTTGTGGAATGTTCCCTTTTCACAGTCTAGCAAACACATTGCAAACTGATAGATATGTAGCATTATGGTGTTATTTACCTTTATGAAATGAGTGGTCTCATCTCAAGTGGGGCAATAACTCCTTTCATATATCTCTTACATTGTTATTAAATTTACAAAAATATAAGGTAAACTGCAAGGTGATATACAAATATAAGCTATAAATATTTCAATGAATAATACTAGTCCTTGATCCTTGATATACATACACTTGAGACACAAACCTGGATCCATGAATAGATGATGCCTTGGTTTCTTGTACCCAAATATTAGTATGAGAATAGGAATCCAGGTTGAGAGGTGATAAACAGCTGTTCAGTAGTTGTGTAGTTTTTCCAGTGAGCATTAGAAAACTCAATTTATGGGGCACTTGGGTGGCTCAGTTGGATAAGCATCCAACTTCAGCTCCGGTCATGATCTCGCAGTTTGTGGGTTCGAGCCCCACATCGAGCTCTGTGCTGACAGCTCAGAGACTAGATCCTGCTTCGTATTCTGTGTCTCCTTCTCTCTCTCTCTCTCTCTTTCTCTCCCTGCCCCTCTCCTGCTGGTACTCTGTCTCCCTCTCTCAAACATAAATAAATATTAAAAAAAATTTAAAAAAAAGAAAACTCAGTTTAGCTATAGATCCTCATAGATTTAGTGGATACTAGAAAATACAATTAGTTCTGAATATACTTTGGGAAATTTTAATTTTGTTATGTAGTCTAATTTGTGATAGTTGATGACTAGCTACTAGGGGAAGTGTGTGTGTGTGTGTGTGTGTGTGTGTGTGTGTGTGTAAAGATGAATTGCCTGAGAGTTGCATATTGGAACATGCTCTATCTAGTTCTACAAACTCCAGCTATTCTAGAAACATAGCAACCTCTGGGTAAGCAAAATAATTTTTTTCATCAATCTTACAGATTTAGCATAATTCTTCCTACTCATCATTAAAGAGCACTCTGGACTCTCTGCCTGTAGGGGGAAGAGGAAGTTAATTGCTTTGTGGTAGCAGCAATAGACTGCATTCTGTCACTCAACCAATATCAGTGACTTAAGTGAAATGAGACAGTTTGTTGGTACTGCATTCAAAAGGAAAGCTTTTAAACATTTTCCATAGACATCTTAGTATGCCCTTGTCAGTATAATATAGCTGATATAATGGCAACCTAATTTCCCAGTGAATATTCACTTTAGCCATACCAGCTGCTAGGCCACGCTACTAGCTACAGCTTTGATGTTAAACAGAGATAGTCATTTTTGTAAAGAAGTAAATTGCTTTATTTATTACTGATGTTGCTTGCCTCATTTATTGAAACACTTTGTCACAGCTGGAGAATGCAGCTGCTTTCCTCTTCCTTATATTACAATAAAAAATAAATCGTAAGAGAAATACATTAGAGAGTAAAATAGTTTATTCAGTGTTTAAAATAGGCTGTCAGCAAGTTATAAATCTGTAATTTTCAGAAAATGAATACAAAATTTAAACCAAAAGATATTGATAATGATCAATTATTCTAAGTGTGTTGTAGTATTATTTTGAAACTCCTATTTCCAGTCAAGACCCAAAAAACACCCATATTTCAAACTTTTAAAGAAAATTAAATCTTCTGTGTAATCATCTACAAATGATGATCAGATGTAAAATTTTATTAAATACATTTATTTATATAGAACCTGGCACATATTAGCAATGGAAAACTTGAAAACACAAAATATAATTGTTCCTGAATGATATGATGATGTAGTTTAGAACATCAAAAATGATTTATCTAAAGCATACTTCTGAGTCAATAAAAACTAAAGTCATACAGTCTTAGTTGTTTTCTAAGGTCAGGTATATTTAGACTTGGTGGTTCAAGCTCAGAGGGAACTTAATGTGCTCAGAGGTAATTCAACAAGGAGTTGATCATGAGCTGAACTTATAAAACTCTAGTGTATAAAATATTTTAGCACACAAATTGACCAGAACCTGGTAGAAAGTTTCCAACTAAAATTACCTAATGATTTGCCAAAAAATTATTTTTTTAAAAAAGAGAGTAAAAATGAAACAATAAGTTCTCTTTCCATCCATGACTGAGTAGTGGTCTGGATTTACCCTCTCTTTATGCAAAAACAAAATCTAAAAGCAGACAAAAATATACGCAATATTGTTTTCAGACATTGTACAAAATACAGGGTAAGTCCGATGATCCATTGAGAAAAGAAAAACAAACAAGGTGAATCCTGTGAATTTCTCAAATTATTACCTGGAAACTGTTTTGTCAGTGTAGTACAAGAAAGGTTTCTGGGTATACGGGGGGTGGGGGTGAGATTTTTGCCTTCTAATATTTTTATAGGGTATGGAACATCTGCACAAAACTCAGTAGTGGAGTGACTCTTTGTGGCCTGTGAAGAAACACTGGGGCATTAATCTAAGTTACAACAATTAGGGTATTTGACCTGAACAAAAACTATCCATGAATGACAGAAGTCTTAATTCATTAATTTTAGAAAAAATTGAGGGAATAGTAAATTCAAATAATGTCCACCAACATGTTGTATAGCAAAGTAATTGTTATTTAGATTAAATAGTTGTAAACCTAGCTTTAAATTTTACAATCTATGGCCTTGGATAAGCCCATTAACTTTTCTGGATCTGTCTTTTCTCATCTGTAAAATGAAATTGTTAAATAAGATTGGTAGTTGATAATAATTCAGAGTAATAACAGTGGGACATCTACGTGGCCTAGTCGGTTAAGTGTCCAACTTCGGCTCAGGTCATGATCTTATGGTTGGTGGTTTCGAGCCCTGTGTCTGGCTCTGTGCTGACAGCTCAGAGCCTAGAGCCTGCTTTGGATTCTGTCTCCCTCTCTCTTTCTGCCCCTCCCCCACTCACACTCTGTCTGTCTCTGTCTCAAAAATAAAAAACATTAAAAAATTAATATATATGGATATATTTGTCGTTATATATTTTATTCTTGTTATTTATTTTTTAGCCTGGTGTCTTAATGGTCACTTCTAGGGCTGCAAAGCTAAGTATTAGTCAATGACTGGGGAAGAGGATATGTGAAGGTTCTAAACCTCAGCTGAATTATCTGCGTATGTTAGAGTGCATTCGAAATACAGCCAATCAGAGATGTCTGGGTGGTTCAATCAGTTAAGCTTCTGGCTCTTGATTTGGGCTCAGGTCATGATCTCATAATCATGAGATCTAGTCCCACATTGGGCTCTGTACTGACAGCATGGAGCCTGCTTGGGATTCTCTCTCTCTCTCTCTCTCTCTCTCTCTCTCTCTCTTTCGCACTCTCTCAGAATAAATAAATAGACTTAAAACAAATAAACAACAACAATAAAAATGCAGCCATTCTTCTAGTCTTCCTGGGCTTTCACATCTTTAGTATCTGAGGTATCTCAGGTATCCAAGATCACAGGGATTCTCAAGTGTCTCCAATGCATGCATTTACTTTGTTAGCCAGGAATGTGTGGATAGCTTATTTCGCCCTTGTAAGCTCCCCAATACCCAGGATTCTGGATACAGAACCCTGTACACCAACCATGACTACAAATCAGCCCTAGCATGGTTGCATTTTTTTTCTTTCTTTTCTACTTAATTTACTACCATTAATGAAAAAATCACCTCAGGTTTTTACCTTCTACTCCAAATCATGTGCCCTCTCTAGAAGCAAAGCTTCTCATTATGGTGGTCATCTATGCCTGGAGAAAACTGTCGTAGCTGACCAAGTTAAAAAGAGAAGATAGGGAGCAGCCTCATGCAAAAATAGATCTCTTTCTGTTCTTACCTGAAATTCTGTCAGGTTGTTATGAATAATCCCTTCCCAATTTTTTGTTTGCCCGTGGTCTATTTCCAGATTCTTGATATGGTTTGTTTCAATAATTTTGTCTAGTTTTATATTTGTTTTATAAGCAAGAGGATTTATTAAAGTCCTCAAAGCCATAGCCAAAAGTCCCAGCCACACCTTTGCAAATTTACTCAGATAATACTCAAGCACTTAGAGAAAACATTAGTCTCTTTGTCTTTCTCTAAGTTTTCTAATATTCCTTTCCATGGACTTTTGTGGGATCTCACTTTGCTTATAGGGATATAAACTACTTTTAATTGACATCTTAGATCTGAAATCAGATCCTCTTGAATATCTGAGGGTGAATTCACAATTCTATTTATGAAGTAATATGTTGGTTCAGTAATTGGTCTCCTTTCTTTTTTGGGAAAAATGCAAGTCAGGTATTAGACAAAGAAGAGTTTGATATAAATTAATAAAACAATGCTTTAAAATTCCCTTCTATTTCTATATGCATTTCTGACCATGCTGCAGAGGAAAATTGCACACCGAATTTGGTCATGAAATCTAGGTGTTCTCAAAAATACAATATGAGATAAAACTATTGACCAGCTAAACTCCTGAGTTAAAACTGGTGTATAAAATTGGCAACGTTAGGACAAAGTAAAAGAAAGAATTGTGGTGTATATGAAAATGTACTTCAAATATTCTTTCTGTCCCCTTTTCTTTCTTCTTTCTGGGATGTACATAATGCATATACTTCATGGCATCTCATATAGGTCCTTTAGGCTCTATCTACTTTTCCTCATTCTATTTTTTTTTCCTGATACTCAAACTAAATAATTTCAATTGTCCTAGCTTCAAGTTCACTGATTATTTCTTCTCCTTGCTTAACTCTGCTGTTGAACCCCTCTTGCAAATTTTTTGTTGCTGTATGCTTCACCTCCAGAATTTGTGTGGTTCTTTTTAAAAACATTATTTTAGAAATTATGGTAAAAATAACCATTTTAGTAAAAATTACCATTTTTAACCATTTAATTCAGTGGCATTAAGTACATTTACAAATGTTGTACAATCATCACTTCTATGCATTTCCAGAATTTGTTCATCCCCCAAAACAGAAACTGCACCCATTAAACAATAACTTCCCATTTAACACTGTCTCTAGTTCTTAAAATTTCTTCTTTCTCTATGAATTTTCCTTTTCTATGTACCTCAGATAAGCATAATTATACAACATTTACCCTTTGTGTTTGGTTTATTTCACTTAGCATGATGTTTTCAAGGTTCATTCATGTTGTAGCATGTGTCAGAGTTTTATTTAAGACTGAATAAATAAATATGTTTATTATTATATTATATTATAAATATATAATAAATATTCTGAGGAAATGTCAAAATTTTCCACAGTGGCTTTTTCTTTTAATAATTTCTACTTCTTTATGGATATTTTCATTTAGTTTATACCTTGTTTTTCTGATTTCCTTCAGTCTTTATGTTTTTCTTTAGCTTTTTGACCATATTTAATGTAATTGTTCTCTAGTCTTTGTATAATTAATCCAAAGCCTGTATTTCCTTCAGGGATGATTTCCTTTTCTTTTTTTAATGTTTATTTATCTTTGAGGGTGTGGGGAGGGACAGAGAGAGAGACGGAGACAGAATCCAAAGCAGGCTCCCGGCTTTGAGTGGTCAGCGCAGAGCCTAATGAGGGGTTCGAACCCATGAACTGTGAGAGCATGACCTGAGCTGAAGTTGGACGGTTCACCCACTGAACCACCGAGGCACTCCCTCAAGGATGATTTCTTAACATTTTCTTCCTCTCAATAGGCCATACTTTCCTGTTTCTTTGTATTCCATGAGTTATTTTGTTGAAAACTGGGCATATGAGTATTATGACATATGGAAATCAGATTTCCCTCTTTGCCAGAATTTATTGTTTCTCCAGTGTTGAAGGTTGTACTAGTCCATTTGTGTAGTGACTTTCTCAAACTATTTTTTAAAGGCTGTGTTGTCTTCTCTGAATACCGAAGTCTCTGTTCTTTGTGTTAAACTAATTTTGGCAGAGATTCCCTTGAGCACCAGGAGCTAAAACACAACCCTGCACTCACACCCCTGACCCTCACATACACAAACAAAACAAACAAGCAGACACGGAAACAAAATAATTCATCCCTTTGTGCAGAATGGTTCTGTGCAAAGGCACTATTTCAGTACTTAGCTAGGCTTACATTAAGCCTAAGGATTAGCCTGAGGTGAAAGCTTAGTGTCTTTCACATTGTTTTCTGCACATGAATTTTGCTCTGGGCATGTGCACGGCTTTCTAAATTTCCTCACATGGGAGTTTTTGAATGTCCTAACTTCTTAATGAATCTCCTTAACTTTTGTTCCAGGGCCTTTGGCATCTATTTCATGTTTCCATCATACTCTTTCCCTGGGAATCTGAGTTGTGAGTTTGGCTTGCACTTGTTTTGAGTAATGCCCACTGTTTTCCTGGTCTGTTTTCTATCAGGTGAAACAGAGACATGCTCCTTGAATCCCTCATTCAGGCATCTCCCAGATGGTTTGGAATGGACAAACATACACAATAATTTTCTAATAAGGTTTGCTGTGCTCCCTATAGAGCTTAGAGTCAAAGGACTTAAATAAGGTTGCAGGTTTCTTTTTCAAGATTGCTCATGTGCTGGAGGGATGCGGGGGTGTTGGAGCAAGGGCAAGTGAAAACACCACAGATCTTTGTTACCATTTTCAACTTACCTTTTGTCAATCTTTCTGTGGGGGCTGAGAACTTGGAGCTGCTTACCCCCTTCTGTTGCAATGGAGATTGATGATGAATGTTTTACAAATATGACTACCAACTATTCTGAAATTATGTCTGGATCCATTTTGATTGGCTATTCCCAAGGTAAGAAATAATTTTTGCTAGAAATTCAGCTACAAATTAAACTTTTTTAACCCAAGGTCGATTTTGAATGCTCATGTGCCTTCTTGGCAATATATTCAAATAACCAAATCACTAGAGAGATAAATGTTTGAAATTTATGTACTGATATTTTGTAATCACTGATTGTTTATAAAGTACTTCACTAGTAAAGTCCATTGCTTTTAGAAATATTCTGCATCCTTCTTATCATACTCAACTAATTTATGGATCCCAAATTTTTAATGGAAATGAGTAAGCAAACTACCACCAATGCCATAAATCTAGACTGCCATCTTTTTTTGACCAGCTTAAATGCTAAGAATGGTTTTACAATTTTTTTTCCTCCAAGATTTTACTTAAATTCAAGGTAACATATTGTGTAGGATTGGTTTCAGTAGTAGAATTTAGTGATTCATCACTTACTTTTAACACCCAGTGCTCAGCACAAGTGCCCTCCTTAATACACATTACCTATTTAGCTTATCCCCCCACAACCCCTCACTGAAAAAAATCAGAAGAATGGTATTTTATGATGTGAAAATTAAAGTTCAAATTTCATTCTTCATAAGTAAATTTTCATTGGATCCCAGACAGCTACATTATTTGTTTATACATTTTCTAAGGCTGCTTTTGTGCTACAAAGGCACAATGGAATAGCTTTGATAAAGATCATATGCTCTGCAAACCTATGGTGTTTAGTATCTAGCCCTTTACATAAAAAGTTTGCCAAATTGTGTTTTTGTACAACATAAACAGAATCAACAACCTAATAAATCATTCCAATGCCTTATGGATTTAAAAGGCCTTCTTTAGGATCAACAGCTCAAAGATAGGTACTTCTAGAAATTTCAGCTACCAAAAATTTATTAGGTAATATGCTTTTTAAAAATTTTCTTGTTTGTTTATTTTTGAGAGAGAGAGAGAGAGAGCATGAGTGAGTGAGGAGCAGAGAGAGAGAGGGAGACACAGAGTGTGAAGCAGACTCCAGGCTCTGAGCTGTCAGCACAGAGCCTGACTAGGGGCTCAAACTCATGACCTGAGCTGAAGTTGGACACTTAACTGACTGAACCACCCATGTGCCCCTATCAAGTAATAGGCTTTTTTTTTAATTAATCTTTGATCCTTTTAGCATCTTTTTCACTACGTTAGCCAAATATGCCCAAAGTTTCATTTAACACATGACTTTTGACACAGAACCTTTTCAGGTTGAAGGTTTTACTTGGGACTTCAATTTAACCATAATTTTAACCACTTTTTCCATAATTCTGACAGCTTTAACAACAAATCCTGAACTTGATGCTTTTTCTTCTACTTGAGGTAGGAAAAACTGAAAGTTTCCTTTACCATTAAAAAAACTTCATATGAGTACACTATTCTGTGTTATTGTTGTTTTTTTGTTTTGTTTTGTTTTGTTTTGTTTTGTTTTGTTTTTGAGAGATAGGCAGAAAGCATGTGAAGAGGTGGGGAGGGCAGAGGAAGAGGGAGAGAGAATCTTAAGCAGACTCTATACCTAGCATGGAGCCACAGGTGGGTTTGGATCTCAGGACTGTGAGTTCATGATGTGAGCCCAAATCAAGAGTTGTTTGCTCAACCCACTGACCCACTTAGGTGTCCCTGAGTACATTATCATTACATAGTTAATATTTAACTACAGGACTATGTGAATCAGAGTGTCTTGAAAATCAGAGTGAATTTCACCTATGAAAGATTTGCTTATTTCCTTATCAACTTTTGAAATGATGGATAAAAGCTTTGTAAACAATAATATGTTAAAAGGCAGTTTTTATTAAAAGCATGTGACATTGAACACTAGTGGTTTTGGTGACATCTGTAAGAATACTTTCAACTTAATACTTGTCAGTATAAGCCCATTGGTAGAATTCTTCTGAGAACAATTTTGAACTGGACTGCCAGTCATTTCTTATTAACTATCATTTTTGAAAATGACTGCATCTGTAAGTTACATTATTTTGTGTATCTTTGAGATCAAATAATTCATGAGATTAGTATAAATAGATTAAATTACCAATTGAGTAACTACATTGTGATTAGAATGTAAAAATTCTACTATATAATCACATCTTTTTCTCCAGAGCTCAATGTCATAACCTAACTTTATTAAAGGAAATTCAGTTTTATAAAATAAAATTTTCTCAGATGTTTCTACTTTAGTGCTGGCTACTGTCAAGAAAATTTTAGATAAAAGAGAAGATGTCACATTTTCTAAAAATTCATGAATCGGCATTAGGTTAGATAGTGATGATCACTGACACTCTTTGCTGTTTTGGATCTTTTAAACAAGATCCTTAGAATCTAGTGGCAAATATGCTACAAAGTAGCAAGTTAAATGATTTTGAAAAATTTATTTTATCACTCTACTAGCTATTCCTCTTGTTAAATTGTCATTTTTATGTTCCTACAAATAGAGCCTTTATTTATATTCATGAGAAAATATTAATATAAAGGATTTAATGCTTTGCTGACCAACAATTTACCTATTGATAGTATTTGACCCACAAAATCCCTTTGTTTTTTCTGAAAAGTTTTTTTAAAGTTGTAAAAGTTATTTTATGCATACATAGATAAAATACTATGTATTTTACTAGTAATTAAATTACTGGTAACTAATTAATTACTTCTACATGGTGCTTTATTCATAGTTAGATATTTTTGTTTGGGAGGTATTTTATAAACTGATGATACTTTATCTGCAGGTGGGAAAAGCTGATTTCTTATATCTGGTATATTTTTATTTGAACATACAAATACACCTTTAATAGTGAACCATTCAGTTTCATATCTGTGTTACAGAATTCACTTGAGTGTTATCTCAATTTGCTAACTATTTTGGTGAAAATACCCTCTAAAAATTTAACAGGAAACCTCCAAGGTCATTTCCAGGTACACTTTTGGTCGCTTCATATTTATGGCACACAGGTAATACTAACACTGTGCCTCTTTTCATGCCAAATGTTTATCAAAAGCATTCATCAAACCTTTCTCTTATCCAAATTTCTATTGTACTTGCTTTGATCTTAAAATTCTGCTCAGTATTATAAAAATCATCTTCTAGGACAATATGTTATGCTTTAAAAATCACTTTATTTTCTAAGGGAAGTAAGCATAGTTCTATCAGGTATAAAAGCTTCAGGGCTCATCTTGGTCAGGTGGTGAAGAAGATTTGGAAATATTGGTGTTACTTCGAGAAAACACCTTTGAGAGAGCTGAAGATACCTTTGCCAACATTTTAGATCCTTGTTTGGAAATACTAGGCTTGGGAGTTTCTGTGGAAAAAGCAAAAAAGTAATATGAGTATTTATTAGGCATTCTAATTGAGACAGTTATACTATAGAATTGATGATTTAGAATTAAGAAAGTGATGTTTATAAAATACTTTATGGGATTTAAAAACATTTGCAAAGGTTCTTTTTTTTAAGTTTATTTATTTATTTTGAGAGACAGAGAGAGCAGGGGAGTGGCAGAGCCAGAGGGAGACAGAGAGAATCCCAAGCAGGCTCTGCACTTATCGTGCAGAGCTTGACATGGTGCTTGAACCCCAAACCATGAGATCATGACCTGAGCTGAAGTCAAGAGTGAGATGCTTAACCAGCTGAGCCATCCAGGTGCCCCTCACAAAGGCTCTTCTAATTTGATCCTTCTAACACTCTTGTAAGGGAAATAGGAAGAGTGATAACTCCATTTTTGGACACTGAATCTTGGCAAGGTTAAATACCTTGCCTAAGGTCATATGGGTAGAAAATGGATGCTCTGGGAATGGGGGCCAGCTTTTTTTTTTTTTTAATTTTTTTTTCAACGTTTATTTATTTTTGGGGCAGAGAGAGACAGAGCATGAACGGGGGAGGGGCAGAGAGAGAGGGAGACACAGAATCAGAAACAGGCTCCAGGCTCTGAGCCATCAGCCCAGAGCCTGACGCGGGGCTCGAATCCACCGACCGCCAGATCCTGACCTGGCTGAAGTCCGACCCTTAACCCACTGCGCCACCCAGGCGCCCCTGGGGGAGGGGGCCAGCTTTTTGACTCTCATGGACCTACCGCACTTTGATACTTCTCCAGTTAGTTGTACAAAGAATGTCTTTCTTTTTCTATCAGAACACTATTGGAAAAAGCCTGATGAGCTAAACTTAAAGTAACTTTCAACTTTACACAACGAGGGTATCTATTTCAGAGTACTCAAGTGAAAGCACAAGTGCATTAAAATTGTCATAATTTCTCACCTACTTTGGGTGAATTTTCAATTGGTTAACTTCAAGTGATTTTTTTTTATCATGTGAGATAAGACTGTATAGATAATAAAAGAATTTTCATTTAGATTCATTTTTCTATATTTTTCTACATTCATTTTTCACATTTTATACATTCTTCATATTTTAATTATCACAAAATTATAATTTTACTTATAAATATGTAAAGATAGAAATGAACATTTATGTACTTTTTTGAAACTTTTTGATAAGACATGAAAACACACATGACCAAATTTTCTTTTTTTAAATTAAAAAAATAATGTTTAATGTTTATTAATTTTTAAGAGACAGACAGAAAGACAGAGTGTGAGTGAGGAAGGGACAGAGGCAGCAGGAGACACAGAATCCAAAGCAGGCTCCAGGTTCTGAGCTGTCAGCACAGGGGCCAGTGCAGGTCTCAACCTCAGGAACCATGAGATCACGACCTGAGCCAAAGTCAGATCCTTAACCGACTGAGCCACCTAGGCACCCCCATTTTCTTAATTCCATCATGTGCCAAAGTTCATGACTATACATCTTGTAGTTACCTAGATTTGTCTTTTCTAGCAAGATAATCTTCTATAGTTAAAGTTAAGATAGCCAACGGTAAATTTAACTAAAAATAAAGAACAAAAAAGTATATTCAGGGTTTTTACTCTACTATTATTTTTTAAAATGACCTAAGAATTTAAAAGGAAAAAAAATCCACAAAATTTGCAGCAGATAAGACACAAAAGCATAGATGAAAGAGAAAGATGTACTTTCTGAAAAAGTAAGATAAAATTTTACTGACATGATTGAGGCATTGTTGCAAGACTTCTGAAATTGTCATTGGAGGTACAAAATAATTTCTGTTCTTGAAACTTGTGGTCCTGTTAAAAATTCAGATCTCTGGGCACCATTACTCAGAGATGCTAACTTAGGCTAGAGAGGGTCCAGGAATCTACATTGTGAAAAAAGTACCCTGGGTGGTTCTAATGCAGAGCAGCTCCAGGAAACACACTTGGGACACTGCCTCAAATCCGCATGCTTTATTAGATGACTGTATATTGTTCAAGATCGGAGGGTGCCTGGTATCTTAGCTTAATAACCTACATGAGAAAGTCACGAACCCTGCATTTATCTTGTTAGTAGTTCTTTCTGTAGCAAAACTATAGACTATCTTTGGTTATTACCCAATATGGGGCTTATTCTGGGATGCAATGGCAACAATATGAAACCACATTATGGAGGGAAGAAAGAGTGGAGGATCAAAGTCAGAAGATCTGTTTTTGAGCCCTAAAAGCTTTGTATTTGTTGACTGTGTAACCTCAGATAGTTATTCCCTCCATTTTCTCTTTTTTAAACTAGGGCTTTATGATTCACAGAGGCAGAATAGTATGGTGTAGGGGATATAGACAAGTTTTGTTTGGTCCACAAAACATTTCAGAAGAACTTTGAATTATGTGTTAAACTTTAAAAGTCAGGAATTTTCACCTCTAACTTCTTTTGAAGAATGCAAAGACTTCAATTGGAAGACCTGGCAACAAGCCAGTGTGTCAGTGATTGCTGAGTAGCAGCTCCCTCCTTTAGATGGAACATGCCATCTCCAGTGCACCACAGACCCTTGCTCAACCTACTGCTCTTGTTTATAACATTACCTGTATGGCTTCTGTGGGCATTTAAGTGTATGAATTCTGGTTATATTGAACAAGCTTAGGTTTTGAAGTTGGGCAGATCTGTGTTTGAATCCCAGTTCTGCAGCTTATTAGCTGCAGGGTGACCTTGAATAATATACTCTTACTTTCTTCTTCGGTGACTCGCCCTTCCCTCTTTAATAAAAAGGGGATACTTAATTCCTAATAAATGTTAGTTATATTATTTGTAACTATGATTTGAAGTTAAAATAAAAGTACCCCATAATAAACTGCAAATTGTTATACACACAAACATACACATAGTAAGAATATTATTTCAACCTCATATTGATAATAGGCATCAATACTTCAAGGAAGGAGCCACTCATTCCAGGATGAATGCTAAAGCATAGTATATTTTGTACCTGAAATGACTTCTCTTGAGGAATGTACACTGCCAACAATATTCTTGTTTCCTTCAAAGATGGTGATAAACTGCCAAGACAAAGTAAAGTACTTATTTAATCTTTTATTGGATAGTACACACTAAGATACCTAGAAATCCCCAAAAGATGTAGTACAACAATTGTAGCACCTTACGTCAATAATGTCTGTGCTCTGAAGTCTCAAAGAATTATCCACTGAGACAGGATCATAATTTTTGCCAATTATGGCACCTAGGGCTGACCCTTGTCATGAATGTGGGCCTTGGATACCATTCAATGATGATCAAAGCTCAGCCATCTTAAGTCACAAAAAAAGCCAGCTCTGTCTGCTCCCTCCCTCTTTTGGGGGTATTGATATAAGTAACAAATTATAAATTCTTTTTATGTTATGAGAGATAATGTTAAGGGGTAAAATGGCTGTTCACTATGTAACTCCAGTTTCCTGTTATGGAAATCTTAGGTATTTTGGAGTCTGGAGCAATAAGCAGGCTATCTGGACCTAGTTGGGCATGGAACATGGCTCAGATACTAGCTTTACTCTGTAGGCCCATATCACCTCTTTGAACAGAGAAGCAGCAATTTTCTCAGAAAGGCATAAAATAGACTGGGATAGGTAATTGGGCTACCTTGTATATATTTTATAAAACTAGCTATTAAATAAGGAAATCAATGATGAGAAATTTTTTAAAAAGGCCTAAATTCATGAAGAAACATAAAATATGTTACATATAGATTATGTAAAAAACCACCAGGTATGATAGGAGTTTTATCATAGTTCTTCAAAGAGGACTTGAGGTAGCTTATCTATTAATATATTTCAAAACAAATATATACCTGAGGAATAAAATGGAACCAAGACTATCTAAAACACTAATTCTCAGTATTGGCAGCACAATAGTTACATGTGGAAATTTTTTAAAAAAATTTTTAAATGTTTTATTTATTTTTGAAAGAGAGTACAAGTGGGAGAGGGGCAAAGAGAGAGGGAGACACAGAATCTGTATTTGTCAGAGCAGAGTCTGACATGGATCTCGAACTCATGAACCACGAGATCATAACCCAAGCTGAAGTTGGACGCTTAACCAAATGAGCTATCCAGGCATCCTGTGGAAATTCTTTTTTCTTAATATGAATCCCAAGGTCCCACACCTCCAATTGAATTGAAATCTCTCAGGGTGGGACAGATATTGATATCTCTTAAAAAATGCCCACATGTGTGAGACTGACTTCAGAATCCCTAATCTAAACGCTGGCAGGGAGATGCTACCAAGTGTCTGAGATGAGTAAATATACTTGTTATTTTAGGAACATCTATCTTTTCATAAGATTTATTCATAAGAGATTGTAATTTCTTCATGGAACACCGTTCTAACCACCACTTTAAGTTTTTGTCTGAAAATTCCAAAATTTTAGTTGCATCAGACTTGGTATCTCTTGTCTTCTCCCTTAAAAGTTGTAGACATTGTCTTATTTTTTGTATGTTAAGTAATTTTGAATTCTATCTTGAGCATTTTAAACAACTTATGAGTTTCTAAGAACTGTTAGAGTACTCTGGAGATGGTTTAGTTTTTTATCTGTTTGCTTAAGTAGGTAATTAACCCACTTAGATTTAGACCACACATCCTACCCTTCTATAGCTGTTTCCAATGTAAATTCAGTTTCCAAAGCCTTGGCAGTATATATACGTAGCATCCCTGTGTGTGCACCACTATTAAAGCTATAGTTCAAGTTCTCAAAGCCTTTTGTTTATGTAAACTCAGGCCAGTTCCATACATGAACAACACAGGAGAGACATACAGATTTGTAGGGGATCCTTTCTGATGATATTCTGTGACTTTTTTTTCCCATGTCCCTAACTCTAAATAGTCTCCTTTCTGGTTCTATGGCTAGAATGCTGTGGCTACCCATTCTGTGTGCTGTCTCACACATCCCATGATTACATTTATGTCTAGAGTAAAGTGGCAAAAAGAAGCAGAGAAAAAAAAGCAGATTTCCTTTTAATCTTCTTCAGGTTACTGGAGACCTTGTCCTAATTCTTCTGGTCAGAGGGAAGGATTTTTCTCTCACAGTTTTAAGTGCCTCAAGCCTCTGCAGCCATTGCCATATAGCTTCGTGTCTGAAACTTGCCTTGAGGCAGAGCCAAGAAATGGGAAAAGTGGGAAAGAAGTGAGATTCTTCTACTTCCCAGTCCACAGGAATATCTTAATTCTGGTGAGAGCAATGATTTCTCCTGGGGATTTATTCTGCCCATTCTCTCTATGCAATTCCAGGATTTGAATTGCTCTACGTCTAAAGTAGGACATAAGGGGGTACAAAACCAGGAAACTCATAATGAAATTGTTGATTCTTTGAGTTTTTATTTGTCCCCTCAAACTCCTGCTATTATTTATTTTCCAGAATCCTCAGTTGTTGTCCAGAGTTTTTAGTTGTAATCAGAGATAGAGATGAGATAGAATGTGCTTAGTCCACCTTACTTTGAATTGGATTGGGTATAACAACTTCAACTATAGTTTTACCATGGAAAAAGCTGCAAGTTATGGGAAGGGCAAAAAGCCAAAAAAGGGCCCAGATTGGCAAGGAATTTAGCCTGACACAAGGAATAGTCTGTCATGAGGTCATCAGTCTACAGATTCTGTCTCCCTGTTATTTCCATATAATTTTACTTGGAAAATAATGGCCTAAGTAAGCCCGAGGTTGTCAGATAGATGTTTATATTCATAAATGAGGATTACGTTGAATAAGAAACTTCCCAGCACCTTCAGGGTTTGGCATTAGTATGAAGAAGATGACTCTGATGATAAGGGACTGGGTAAGTGATGGATTCATGTGCATGGTGTAGGGGAAATTCAGAAGTGGGGTTAAATTGAGCCAAGAAACAAAGTGATAAAAGCAAAAGAAGATCTGTAGCTTTGGCTCTCATTGGAAACTTTTAAAAAGAACTAGGAGGAAAATTTTTCCTGAGTTCATAGTGGAGAGTAGCTGAACCTCTTGGAAATCTGCCTTTAAACAATCAGTCCTTAGGAATACAGAAAAATAGATGGAGTCAGCGCTCATTTCCTGCAAGCCAGTCTCCTCCATTTTTGAAAGCTTCTATTCCCTCCCTGCCTCCACCAAGTTCCTCACTTGGGTCTACCTGCCTTAGACCAAGTGACTTAGGGCCAAGTGACTCCCTGTACGGTTTTCTCCAGAGTCAGTAGTAACACAGTTAAAGAGTGGAAGTCCATTTAGGTTCTAGGGAGGAATAGTGGGTTACTCTGTGCACGTAAGCAAGGAATAACTTACCTGTAAAGTGAAAATTTTGATTAAGGGATTTCTTCAGTTCCATGGATAGTTCTTAGCCAGAGGGAAAGATCTGAGCAGGAAGAAATACTGAACAGGGGTAGGTTTCCTGATGTTCCACAAACTGTACCACCCCAAGCCCTGATGTGGCCTTGAAAACTGGGCTATATTCAACTGGACTCCATGTATGCTAATTAGAGTTTATTGAAAAATATTTACCTTCACACTGTTTGAATTCTCTGGCTTTTGCTCCTGAGAATTTCCTGTTGGGAAGGGGAAAAAGAAAAGGAAAAAATATTATTTCTTTTCTTTTTTTAGGCATGAATAGTATTGAGACAAACCTGGTCTTATTATTTTTCATCAGAAAGTTCTAGAATTTAGTTAGGTAGAAGAAATTATTATCACTCTCACTGTACAGACATTGGGAACACAACTGAAATAGGTAAGATCTCTAGAGTTCTGGGGCATATCCTAGACTTTCCTTTAGGAATTATAAGATGAAATATGATTTAGTAGGAAAGGCCAACTCTGTTACTTAGTAGCCACATGTTTATCCATAAGTACTCAATCTCTGCAGGTTTATTTGTTTACATGTAAAATAAGAGATTACCTTATAAATGATTCCTAGGGGCCTTCCAGCTCTAACACTCTTTGATTCTACATAGCTAATTAAAAGCAGATTATTGGAACAAAGGAGAAGGTGCTGGTCTTATGAAATACTTTGAGTGAGAACCCGGAGAATTTTGAGGCAATACCAAGAGGAAATCTGGAGAAGTTGCTACAGAATCAAAAGTTGCCTAAATTCCAGGGCAAGTTAGTATGCCTGAAAGCAAATTTAAACTAAGGGAGTTACAAATTAAGAGAAAAGTTTTGGGGCTCCTGGGTGGCTCAGTCGGTTAAAAGTCTGACTTTGACTCAGGTCATGATCTCACAGTTTGTGAGTTCAAGCCCCATGTCGGGCTTTGTGCTGACAACTCAGAGCCTGGAGCCTGCTTTGGGTCTGTGTCTCCCCTCTCTCTGCTCCTCCCCAGCTCGTGCTCTGTCTCTCTGTCTCTCTCAAAAATAAACAAATATTAAAAACAAAGAGAGAGAAATTATTAGAAAAGTTTCACAAAAACCAACCACTAGGGAGGCCGAAAATCTGAGTTTGAGTTTTAGCGTTACTTCTTAGAGTGAAGAACATTGGCAAATTGAATCTAACTTATTTGACTGTTTCCTAATTATGTAGAATGTGATTGAGATTCTTCCCTGCCTGTCTGACAACAGGGCTCAATGAGATATTTATAAGAATTTTGCATTTTATAAACATGTCATCATCAAGGGCCAATACAAGTGGTCATTCTCTGAGTTATCCTTTGGACAAATGTAGGTTTTGCAGGGGGGAGTAGCAGTGAAACTTCAAATAACTCAAATATGACAGGGATTGATTATGGCACTTATCTGACAATACTGGTAAAAATTTATTGTTGTTTGATCATCTTTCTAAAAGTACCTGGCTCTATATTGCACATAATTGAGCTGACTTTTGCTTTTAAATGACTGAGGGTATTGGGTTTACTTCTAGGCCTATCATTCCAAACATAGGTTTTAATTTTCTAGGCTAAATGGCTGTCAACTTCCCAGGATATACTAGGAGTTTGTTTTGATGAAAAGTCATAGAAAAATTCCTGATAGTTGAGGATCTCAGATGTTCAGAGTTAACTTATTTTATTGTATACCTATATGAAACAAAGAATATAAATTTCTGGCTCTGACCTCTCTGTTAAACTCCATCTTAAAAATCCTGTTTCTTATGTGACACCTCAACTTGAACATCTAATGGGTAAATCAATCTCAACATAACCGAAACAAAATTCTTGTGCCTCTCATTAGTTATTCCCATCATCTCTCTTATTTTACTAAATGGTCCTCCTACTATAAGCCTATTTTAGGTTCTTGGGAATACTGTGGGAACTTACATTCTAGAAGGAGATAGTGACAAAAAAACAACAACATCTAACAGTGTATCAGAAAGTTATAAGTGCCAGTGAGAAAAAATCAGCCAAGAAGTGGAAGAGTTAGTGCCATGGTGAGAATGAGGGTACAATTTCAGAGTATGGTAAAAGAAGATCTCACTGAGAAGGTGAAACTTGAGCAAAGACCTCAAGGTGAGGGTTGAGCAAGGGAGATGTAGGGGGAAGAGCATGACACAAGGATCAGAAAGCGCAAAGGCCTGAATGCCTGGAATGTTTAAGGTCAATGAGGCTGGGGCAGAGAGCTGAAAAGAGAAACAGAGGAGGAAGTTAGAGAAGTAAAAGGGGGTGGAGTTATATCCAGATGATGTAAGATTTTACAAGCCATTGTAATTTCTTTCGCTTTTGTCCCAGATGAGATGGGAAATACTTATAAATATCTGGAATCATCTTGTTCATGTCCTTACCCTTTGATGCCCACTCAAGTATAAATTCTATGAGATTAAGGACTTTGTCAGTTTTGTTCACATATAGGATCCTAGAGCACAAAGGAGATGCTTAGTAAATATTTGAATGAATGAATAAATAAAAGATTGAATTGGGCAGCTAAAATATTGCAGAAGGATATAAGAATTAAGCATGATCATTGAAAAAAAAATGGGAAAAAACACCCACAATACATTTATGGTGAGGAGATTTAGGATCCAGAATTGACTCTGACTTTGACTCAAAGTAACCTTGGCAAAATTGCTTCCTCACCCTGAGCTTGAGTTTCCTCATGTAAACATGATGGGGGTTGTATTGAATGGTTTCTCTAGCAGCCTATGATTCCATAATACAGGTGTGATTAGTGATTATTGTGATATCTTCTGATTATGGTATGTTCATGGAATTCTGGCATATTTATTGCTATTGTATGAATCATCTTAATTAAAATAATTTCACTTCGAAGATAAGAAACTAGGTTTTTAAAGTAACTCCTTGAGAGGTGTTGTGTGTTTGGAATAGCCAGGGTAAACCTGTGGTTTGAGGTTTTTTGTTTGTTTGTTTAAGTTTATTTATTTTGAGACAAGGAGAGAGAACACAAGCAGAGGAGGGGCAGAGACATAGAGAGGAATCAGAATCCCAAGCAGGTTTCCCGCTATCAGCGTAGAGCCTGAGATACAGCTTGATCTCACGAACTGTGAGGTCATGAGCTACACTGAAACCAAGTATCAGATGCTAAACAACTGAGCCATCCAGGCACCCCACTGTGGTTTGAATTTTAAGGCCGCTTTGTGTTAAACATGACACTCTGCCTCTTGTACCTATGATCACTCTTAGAACCACATTGATCCTCTGAGGTTTCACCAAAAAGTTCTCACAAATGTTCGAAGGAGTAGGTATCACTCCTTAGAGTAAAATAAAAATAGAGATTTATTTTTTTCAAGTGAAGTCCATACTAGTCAGATATTAATGTGAGCAAATACATTTAGCTCTAAAAGGCCCCTCCCCTTTCTTTTCATTATGGTAGGACTAAGTACAAAGGAAGGGTAAGAAATCGTTAAATGCTAGTATAATGGGTTCCAACTGAAGTAAAAACTATTGTATGGTGCAACCTTATTTTATGAATATTTTTCACAGGAACATGGTAACTGAATTCATAATATCACACCATTTTCTTGATCAAAATCATTAATAAAATCTTAACAGTAATTCAGAAAAGGCAAACTAGTTGGCTCATTTTAACACCTGAGTGATGTAGTAATGGATTATTTTCCTCCAAAATAGATAAATTTGCAGGAAAAAATATCAATCTCAGGTTTAGTAACTAAAAAAATCATCAAAGCAGTAAACAAGGCAGTAAACAAACAATAAGTAATTAGTAAAAAGTTTATCAAAGCAGTAAAGCAGTCTTCTTTTGAATGCTTTCTAATTTAAGAAAAATAATAAATCCAACCTTCTAATATTTTGGCACTTGTATCTGAGGAAAAATCTTCAGTCTCACTAAAACAAAAGAAAAAGAACATTTCATTTTCTGTGCATTTAATGAATGAAGAAATTACTGGTTAAGCAAAAGAACAACCTGTCAGTTATTCTTCATATGGACGTAAACCTAGAGTAATTTATCACCTAATTTCCAAATCAAATGAAAATGATTTCTAAATTAACTTTTTTTCCACTTTTAAAATTTTGGTTAAATACACATAACATAAAATTTTCCACCATAACCATTTTTAAGCGTACAGTTCTGTGCTTAAGTCCATTCACATTGTTGTGCAACCATTGCCACCATCTATTCTCCAGAACATTTTCATCTTCCCCAAAACTGACACTCTTCTACCCATTAAATATTTAATAGTGCATTATCCTCTCTCTCTATTCTCAGGAACTGCTGTTTTACTTTCTGCCTCTATGATTTGACTACCTGAGGTATCTCATATAAGTGGAACTATGCAATATCAGCCCTTTTGTGACTGACATGTCACTTAGCATAATGCCTTCAAGGTTCATATGTGTGTAGCATGTGTCAGAATTTCATTTTTAAGCCTTACTTACATTCTACTGAATGTATATACCATATTTTGCCTAGCCATTCATTTATCGGTGACTCTTGGGTTGCTTCCATGATTTGGCTATTATTAATAATGCTGCTTATGAATATGAGAGTACCACTATCTGAGTCACTGTTTTCAATTCTTTTGGGTATATATCCTGACAATAGTTATCCTAATGAGTTATCCTAAAATGCTATGTTATCCTAAAATGTTATCCTAATGAGTTATCCTAAAATGCTAATAAAATAGCATTTTATTGTGATTTTTATTTGCATTTCCCTAATGATTAGTGATGTTGAGCGTCGTTTCATGTACTTATTGCCCATTTGTATATTTTTTGAAGAAATATCTGTTCAAATCCTTTGCCCAATTTTTAATCAGGCTGTTTGATTTTTTTATTGTTATTGAATTACAGGAGTTCTCTATATATTCTGGGTGGCAACCCTTAATTAGATATATGATTTGCAAGTATTTTCTCCTATTCTATGAGTTGACTTTTCACTCTGTCCTTTGAAGCACAAAAAATTGTAATTTTGGTGAAGTCCAGTATATCTAATTTTTGTCATTGTTGTCCTTTCTTGTGTTTTTAGTGTCATATCCAAGAAATTATTGCTAAATCCAATGCCATGAAGCTTCCTCTCCCCCCCCCCACCCCGTTTTCTTATAAGAGGTCTATAGTTTTACTTAGGTCTTTTATTCATTTTGAGTTAATTTTCACATATGGTGTAAGGGAAGGGTCTAACTTCATTTTTGTGTGTGTGGTTAGTTTTCTCAACACCATTTTAAGAATGTTCTTTTCCCATTAAGTGGCCTTGGCATGCTTATCAAAAATCATTTGGTCATAAATGAAAGATTTGTTTGTATGCTTTTTATTTTATTTCATTGCTTTTTATGTCTGTTTTTATGTCAGTACCATACTGTTTTCATTACCATGTCTTTGCAGTAAGTTCTTAAATCAGTAAGTCCAACTTTGTTCTTACTTTTCAAGATTGTTTTGGTTATTAGGAGTCCCTATATAAAATTTAGTAAGAATTTTTTATATAAAAATATTTTGGAATGAATCTTTTCTGTATCTACAAAAAATGCCATCAAATGCAATTCTTATAAAATGCTGATCTGTAGAATACTGTGTAATATTGACATCTTAACAATAGTGAATCTTCCAATCCATGAATTATTAAATTATTTTTTTTAATTTGAGTATAACTGACACAGAATGTTACATTAGTTTCAGGTGTACAGCCCATAAGTTTATACATTATGCTATGTTTTTTTTTTTTTTTTAAATTTTTTTTTTTAACGTTTATTTATTTTTGGGACAGAGAGAGACAGAGCACGAACGGGGGAGGGGCAGAGAGAGAGGGAGACACAGAATCGGAAACAGGCTCCAGGCTCTCAGCCACCAGCCCAGAGCCTGACGCGGGGCTCGAACTCCTGGACCGCGAGATCGTGACCTGGCTGAAGTCGGACGCTTAACCGACTGCGCCACCCAGGCGCCCCACATTATGCTATGTTTACGGCTATTGTAGTTACCATCTGCCCCCACAATGCTATTAAAATATCAATGATTATATTCCTTATGCTGTGCCTTTTCTTCCTGTGATTTATTCATTCCATAAGTCAAAGTCTGTAGCTCCCAGTCATCTTTACCCCCTCCCTTTTGACAAGCATCAGTTTGTTCTCTGTCTTGAATTTATAGGTCTAATTCTGCTTTTTGTTTATTCATATTTTTATTAGATTCTACTTATGAGTAAAAATAATACGTTGTCTTTCTCAGTCTGACTTATTTCACTTAGCATAATGTTTCCATTAATTTTTGTCTCCTTCCTTTTCCTTCAGGAATGTTCACTTATAGTTTTTACTTTTCCTTTGGGATTGTTCATTGTCAGTACATAGAAATGTGATTGAGGGGCGCCTGGGTGGTTCAGTCGGTTGAGCATCCGACTTCAGCTCAGGTCATGATCTCGCAGTTCGTAAGTTTGAGCCCCACGTTGGGCTCTGTGCTGACAGCTTGGAGCCTGGAGCCTGCTTCAGATTCTGTGTCTCCCTCTCTCTGCCCCTTCCCAGCTCATGCTCTGTCTCTCTCTGTCTCTCAAAAATGAATAAACATTGGAAAAAAAAAAAAAAGAAATGTGATTGATTTTTCTATGTTTATTTTGTATCCAACTTTGATGAATTCATTTACTCGTTTTTTTTTAAATTTTAAATATTTATTTTTGAGAAAGTGAGAGAGAGAGAGAGAGAGAGAGAGAGAGAGAAAACAAGTGTGTGAAAGAATCTGAAGCAGGCTCCAAGCTCTGAGCTTTCAGCACAGAGCTGGACATGGGCCTCGGACCCACGAACTGTGAGATCATGATCTGAGCCAAAGTCAGACACTTAACTGACTGAGCCACCCAGGTGGCCCTGAATTCATTTACTCTAAAATTTTTGTTTCTTTTTGTATGGACTCTTTAGGGTTTTCTACATATAAGATAATGTTATCTGTGAACAGAGATCATTGTGCGTCGTATCTTCCAATTTAGATGCCTTTTATGTCTTTTTAAGTGCTCTGACTAGGACTTCCAGTATGTTGAATAGAAGTGGTAAGACTGGGCAATTTTGTTTCCAATCGTAGAGGAAACTCCTTCAGGCTTCCACCCTAAGTAAAATATTAGTTCTAGGTTTTCCACATATATATGGCTATCATTACTTTGAAGTAATTTCCTTCTATTCCGAGTTTGTTGAGTGTTATCATGAAAAAGTATTGACTTTTGTTAAATGTTTTTTTCTGCATTAATTTAGATCAGAGATGTGTGTTCTTCATCTTGTTCTATGTTGTATTAAATGGGCTGATTTCTATATGTTGAACCTCCCTTGTATTTCTGGGATAAATCTCACTTGAGTCCTGGTGTAAAATGTTTTAACGTGCTGTTGCATTCTGTTTGCCAGGATTTTGCTAAAGATTTTTGCATCAATATTCAGCAGGGATGTTAATCTGTAGTTTTCTTGTAGTGCCTTTTTCGAGGTTTTGGTATCGAAGTAATGCTAGCCTCATGAGTTTGGAAATAGTCCCTTCTATCCAATTTTTTGACAAGAGTTTAAGGAGGATTGATGTTAATTCCCCCTTAAATGTTCGCTAGAATTCACCATTCACTAGTGAAACCATCTGGTCCTGAGATTTTCTCTGTTAGGTTTTTGATTACTGATTCAATCTCCTTACTAGTCTGTTCAGATTTTCTATGTTTTTTTCATGATTCAGTTTCAGTGGTCATGTATTCCTGGGAATTTATCAATTTCCTCTCAGTTATCCAATTTGTTGGTGTATAATTGTTCATAATACTCGCTTAAAATCCTTTTTATTTCTGTAAAATAAAGTGTAATGTCCCTTTTTTCATTAATAGTTTTAGGTTTTTGAGTCTTCTATTTTTTTCCAGAGGCCATCTTGCAATAATTTTGTCAATTTTGTTGGTGGTTTTGAGGAACTAACTCTAGGTTTCACTGATTTTCTCTATTGTTTTTCTATTTTGTATTTTGCTTATCTCTGCTTTGTATTATTTTCTTCCTTATCCTAGTTTTGACTTTAGCTTGTTTTTCTTCTTTTATTTAAGATATAAAGGTAAGTTATTGCTATAAGATCTTTATTAATGAATTTACACCTATAAATTTCCCGCTTAGAACTACTTTCACTCTATCCCATAAGTTTTAGTATATTGTTTTCATTTTCATTTGTCTCAAGTATTTTCTAATTTCCTGAGTGATTTCTTCTTTGACCCATTGGTTGTTTAAGAATGTATTGTTTTGGGCACCTGGGTGGCTCAATCGGTTAAGCATCCAACTTCCACTCAGGTCATGATCTCACAGTTTGTGAGTTCCAGCCCCGCATCCGGCTCTGTGCTGACAGCTCAGAGCCTGGAGCCTGCTTTGGATTCTGTGTTTCCCCTCTCTCTCTGCCCCTCCCCGAGTCACACTCTGTGTCTCTCTGTCTCAAAAATAAATTTTCCAGTTCTCCTGTTGCTACTAAATTCTAAATTCATTCCATTGTGATTGAAAGGATACAGTGTATAATTTTAATATTTTACAATTTATAAACACTTGTTTTGTGATCTATATGTGGTATCCTGATCATCCAGCCTATGTTCTATGCTGGATAATGTTCCATGTACACTTGAGAAAAATATGCATTCTGCTGTTGTTGGGTGGAGTGTTCTGTATAGGTCTGTTAGTTCCAACGGATCTATAGTGTTGTTTTAGTCCTCCATATATTCCATCTGGATGTTCTGTCCACTATTGAAAGTAGTCTATTAAAGTCCTCTATTACTGTTGTTTCTCTCTTCAAATTTGTCAGTGTTTGCTTCATCTATTTTGGAACTCTCAAGTTTGTTTCGTATATGTTTATATTAGTTATGTCTTCTTATTGAATGAACCCTTTTATCATTATAATAATGTTGTCTCTTGTTTTTCACTTAAAGTCCATTTTGTTTGATATTGGTATAGCTAACCTTGCACTCATTCGGTTTGTCTTTGCTTGGGGTATCTTTTCCCACCTGTGTGTATCTTTATTACTAAAGTGAGTCTCTTATAAACAATATATACAGATCTTCTTTGACTTATGAAGGGGTTAGTCCTGAAAAACCCATTATAAGTTGAAAATATCATAAATAAAAAATGCACTTAATATACCTAAACTACTGAACATCATAGATTAGCCTAGTCTACCTTAAACATGCTGAAAAAACACTAGTATACAGTTGGGCAAAATCGTCTAACACAATGCATATTTTATAATAGAGTGTTAAATATTTCTTGTAATTTATTGAGTACTTAACTGAGAGTGAAAAACAGAATGATTATATGTGTACGGAATAGCTGTTCATATATTGGTTGTTTACTCTCATGATTGTGTGGGTGACTGGGAGTTGTGGCTCACCGCTTCTTCCCAGTATCACAAGAGAGTATTGTACAGTGTATTGCTAGCCTGAGAAGAGCTCAAAATTCAAAATTCAAAGTACAAGTTTTTACGGAATGGGTATTACTTTTGCACTATCAGCAAGTCAAAAAATCATAAGTTGCACCATCATAAGTTGGAGACTATCTGTAGTTGGATATTCTTTTTGAAGTTCTTCTATTAATCTGTGGTTTTTTTTAAGCATTTAGTCCATTTATACTAAATTACTGATAGAGAAGCACTACTTTTGTCATTTGGTTAGTTTTTTTCTGTATGTCTTATAGCTTTGTTATCCCTCATTTCCTTCACTGCTGCCTTCCTTTGTGGTAGTTGATATTTTGCAGATACACAGTTGGTTCCCTTTGCATTTTATTTCAGGAATAGTCTATAGATATCTTCTTTGTTGTTAGCATAGGGATTACATACAGAATCCTAAAATGATGACAAATTGACACCAGTTTAACTTCAATTGCATACAAAACTCTACTCCTTTTAGATTAACCCCCTTTCCTTCATGTTTTTGATGTCCCCAGTAATGTCTTTACATCTTTTGTACCCATCTGCAGAGGTTTATACTTATTTTTGTATTTATCTTTTAAATCTTGTAGAAAACAAAGAGTGGAGTTATTAAGCAAAATGATAATACTGGTTTTTACATATATGTCCATGTATTTACCTTTGCTAGAGAATTTTATATTTTTATATGGCTTTGAGTCACTGTTTAGCATCTCTTACTTTCAACTTGAAGGACTTCTTTTAGGATTTCTTCTGTACCGTGTCTGGTGGTAATAAAATTCTTGTTTTTGTCTTTTTTATCTTATAATGTCTTTATTTCTCTTTAATTTATGAAGAGTATTTTTGCTAGTTATAGAGTTTTCATTTGATATTTTTCTTTCTTTCAGGCCTTTAAATATATCATTCACTGCCTTTTGACTTACAAGCTTTCTTCTGAAAATTTCCCCGAGTGTTCTGTGGGGATTTCTTATAGACAATGACAAGTCATTTCTCTCTTGATGCTTTCAGGATTCCCTTTTTATCTTTGGCTCTTGGCACTTTGTTTTCAATATGTCTTGGTTTCGTCTCTGTATATCTATGCTACTTGGAGTTCATTAAGCTTATTGTATTTGTATACTCATGACATTTTGCAAATATGGGGAGGTTTTAAAGATCATTTCCTCAAATAATCACCCTGCCCTTTTCTCTCCTTCTTCTGGAAATCCCGTGATACATATATTGATATGTTTGATGGTATCCCATAGGTTCCTCAAGTTCTATTCACTTTAGTCTATCTTTTTTTGCTCCCCAGATTCCACAATTTCAAATGACTTGTGTTCATGTTCTCTTCTGTCTGAGTCTGCTCTTAAACCCATCTAGTGAAATTTAAATTCAGTTATACTTTTCAGCTCCAGAACTTCTCTTTGGTTATTTTTTAGAAGTTATATTTCTGTTTTTTTTTATTCTCATATTGCTCATATACTTCCCAATTTTCTTTAGTTCTTTGTGTTTTCCTATAACTTTTGAACATATTTAAGATAGTTATTTTAAAGTCTGTTGTATATGTCCAATTGTGTGCTTCTTCATGGACATTTTCTGGACATTTGTTTAGTTTCTTTAAATGGGACCTCTTTCCATGTTTCTTTGTATGTATAGTGAACTTATGTTGAAATTTAGGCATTTGAAGAAACAACTACCTCTCCCAGTTTTTAGAGATTGGTGTGGAAGCCCTTTACTAATTAACAGGACTCAACCTTGAGAACAATCTGAGGCAGAACCTTAAGATTTTATATCTTTTCTCAGCATATATCCTTTTGGTCCTATGTATATGCTTTCTTTTTTCAATTTGTCTGATCTGGTTTTGTTTTTGGTTTTGGTTTATTTTTGCTTATTTTGAAAAATAATTTTATTTTATTTTGTTTCATCATGATAAATGTACTCTTTAATCCTCATCCCATATTATCCCCTTTTGGTAACCATTGGTTTGTTCTCTATAGTTAAGGGTATTTCTTGGTTTGTCTCTCTCTCTCTCTCTTTTTTCCCCATTTGCTTATTGGTTTTGCTTCTTAAATTACAGAGGTGAGCGAGATAATATGGTATTTGTCTTTCTCTGACTGGCTTATTTTGTTCAGCATCGTACTTTCTAGTTCTGTTAATGTTATTGTATGTGTCTTTTTTTTTTAATAAGCTCTAGACCCAAATGGGGCTCAAACTCACAAACCTGAGATCAAGAGTTGTATGCTCTAACAGTTGAGCAAGCCAGGCACCCCTGTTCATTTTATTGCAAATGGCAAGATTCCATTCTTTTTTATGGCTGAATAATATATACGTGTGTATATATACATATATGTGTATATATATATAAATATACACACACACGTGTGTGTATATATACATATATATGTGTATATATATAAATATACACACATGTGTGTGTATATGTGTATATATATGTGTGTATATATGTGTGTGTGTGTGTATATATATGTGTGTGTGTGTGTGTGTGTGTGTGTGTACACACACACACACACACACCACCTTTTTTTTATCCACTCATCTATCAGTGGATACTTGGGCTGCTTCCACAGTTTGGCTACTGTAAACAATACTGCAATAAACATAGGGGTGCATGTTTCCTTTGAGTTAGTGTTTCTGTATTTTTTGGGTAAATACCCAGTAGTTCAGTTCCTGGATTGTAGGGTAGTTCTATTTTTAATTTTTTGAGTAACCTCCATACAGTTTTCTACAATGGCTGCACCAATTTGCATTCCCACCAACAGTGCAAGAGGGTTCCTTTTTATCCACATCCTCACCAACACTTGTTTCTTGTGTTTTTGATTATAGCCATTCTGGCAGGTGTAAGGTGATATCTCATTGAGGTTTTTATTTGCATTTCCCTGATGATAAGTAATGTTGAGCTTTTCATGTGACTGTTGGCCTTCGGTATGTCTTCTTTTGAGAAATAAGTGTTCATGTCTTCTGCCCATTTTTAATTTGCTTATTTATTTGTTTTTGGGTGTTGAGTTTTATAAGTTCTTTATATATTTTGGATACTGATCCATTATCTGACATGGCATTTGCAAATATCTTCTCCCATTCAATAGGTTTCCATTTCGTTTTTTTGGTTGTTTCTTTTGCTGTGCAAAAATGTTTTATTTTGATGTAGACACAATATTTATTTTTGCTTTTATTTCCCTTGCCTCAGAAGACATATCTAGAAAAAGGTTGCTATCGCCAATGTCAGAGAGATTACTGCCTGTCCTCTCTTCAAGGATTTTTATGGTTTCAGGTCTCACATTTAGGTCTTTAATCCATTTTGGGCTTATTTTTGTGTATGGTGACAGAAAGTTGTTCAGTTTCTTTTTTTTGCATGTTGCGGTCCAATTTTCCCAACACTATTTGTTGAACAGACTTTTTTCCCATTGGATATTCATTTTTACTTTGTCAAAGATTAATCATATAATTGCAGGTTTATTTCTGGGTTTTCTGCTCTATTCTGTTGATCTATGTGTGCATTTTTTTTTCAAACGTTTTTTTTTTTTTATTTTTTTTATTTATTTTTGGGACAGAGAGAGACAGAGCATGAACAGGGGAGGGGCAGAGAGAGAGGGAGACACAGAATCAGAAACAGGCTCCAGGCTCTGAGCCATCAGCCCAGAGCCCGATGCGGGGCTCGAACTCCCGGACCACGAGATCATGACCTGGCTGAAGTCGGACGCTTAACTGACTGCGCCACCCAGGCGCCCCTCTATGTGTGCATTTTTATGTCAGTAACATACTGTTTTAATTACTACCACTTTGCAACATAACTTGAAATCTGGAATTGTGATATCTTCAGTTTGTTTTTCTTTTTCAGTATTGCTTTGGCAATTTGAAGTCTTTTGTGGCTCTGTACAAATTTTAGGATGGTTTGTTTTAGCTCTGTGAAAAATGATGGTGGTGTTTTGATAGGGATTGAATTAAATTTGTAGATTGTTTTGGGTAGCCCAGACATTCTAACAATATTTGTTCTTTTAACCCATGAGTATGGAATTCTTTTCCACTTCTTTGCATTACCTTAAATTTCTTTCATCAGTGTTTTATAGTTTTCAGAGTATAGGTCTTTAACTTCTTTGGTTAAGTTTATTCCAAGATATATTATTGTTTTTGGTGCAGTTGTAAGTGGGATTGTTTTCTTAATTTCATTTTCTGCTGCTTCATTATTAGTGTATAGGAATGCAACGTATTTCTTCACATTGATTTTGTATCCTGCAACTTTACTGAATTCATTTACCAGTTCTAGTCTTTTCTTGGTGGAGTTTTGATGGTTTTCTATTTATAGGATCATGCCATCTGCAAATAGTGACAGTTTTACTTCTTCCTTACCAATTTGGACTCCTTATATCTTTTTGTTGTCTAATTGCTATGGCTAGGAGTTCCAGTAATTTGTTGAATAAAAGTGAAAGAGTGGATATGTTTGTCTTATTCCTGACCTCAGGGGGAAACACCCAGTTTTGCACCATTGAGTATGATGTTGGCTGTGGGTTTTTCATATAAGGCCTTTATTATGTTGAGATATGTTCCATCTAGACCTACTATGCAGAGTTTTTATCATGAATGTGTATTGTACTTTGTCAAATGCTTTTTCTGTATTGATTGAAGTGATCATATGGTTCTTATCCTTTCTCTTACTGATGTGATGTATCATGTTGATGGCTTTGTGCACATTAAACCAGCCTTGCATCCTAGGAATAAATTCCACTTGATTGTGGTATATGATTTTTTACATTATTGTTGGATTTGTTTTGCTTGTATTTTCTTGGCGATTTTACATCACTATTCATGAGAGATATTAGCCTGTAGTTCCTTTCATTATGGTGTCTTTATCTGGTTTTAGTATCAGGCTGATGCTGGCCTCATGGAATGAATTTGGATGTTTACCTTCCTCTTGTATTTTTTGGAATAGTTTAACAAGAATGTGTATTAATGCTTCTTAAATGTTTGTAGAATTTGCCTGTGAAGCTACCTGGTCCTGGGTTTTTGTTTTGGGGGAGGTTTTTTTAATTTTATTATTACTGATTCAATTTCATTGCTAGTGATTGGTCTGTTCAAATTTTCTATTTCTTCCTGCTTTAGTTTTGGTAGGTTATATGTTTCTAGGAATTTATCCATTTCTTCTAAGTTGTCCAAGTTTTTGGCATTTAGGTTTTCATAATATTCTGTTAAAATTGTTTGTATTTCTGTAGTGTTGGTTGTTATTTTTCCTCTTTCATTATTAATTTTGTTTCTTTTGGATATCGTTTTTTAAATGAATCTTCCTAGAGGTTATGATCTTTTCTTTTTTAAAAACTATATATTTATTTTTGAAAGAGAGAGACAGAGTGTGAGTGGGAGAGGGGCAGTGAGAGAGGGAGACAGAACCTAAAGCAGGCTCCAAGCTCTGAGCTGTCAGCACAGACTGATGTGTGACTTGAAATCATGGACCACAATATCATGACCTGAGCTGAAGTCAGATGCTTAACCAACTGAGCCATCAAGGCACTCCTGTTGATCTTTACAAAGAACAAGCTCCTGGTTTCATTGGACTACTCTTTTTTCTTTCTTTTCTTTTCTTTCTTTCTTTTTTTTAAAATATGAAATTTATACTCAAATTGGTTTCCATACAACACCCAGTGCTCATTCCAACAGGTGCCCTCCTCAATACCCATCACCCACCCTCCCCTCCCTCACACCCCCCATCAACCCTCTGTTTGTTCTCAGTTTTTAAGAGTCTCTTATGCTTTGGCTCGCTCCCTCTCTAACCTCTTTTTTTTCTCCCTTCCCCTCCCCCATGGTCTTCTGTTAAGTTTCTCAGGATCCACATAAGAGTGAAACCATATGGTATCTGTCTTTCTCTGTATGGCTTATTTCACTTAGCATCACACTCTCCAGTTCCATCCATGTTGCTACAAAGGGCCATATTTCATTCTTTCTCATTGCCACGTAGTACTCCATTGTGTATATAAACCACAATTTCTTTATCCATTCATCAGTTGATGGACATTTAGGCTCTTTCCATAATTTGGCTATTATTGAAAGTGCTGCTATAAACATTGGGGTACAAGTGCCCTGATGCATCAGCACTCCTGTATCCCTTGGGTAAATTCCTAGCAGTGCTATTGCTGGGTCATAGGGTAGATCTATTTCTAATTTTTTGAGGAACCTCCACACTGTTTTCCAGAGTGGCTGCACCAGTTTGCATTCCCAGCAACAGTGCAAGACGGTTCCCATTTCTTCACATCCTCGCCAGCATCTATAGTGCTCCTGATTTGTTCATTTTAGCCACTCTGACAGGCATGAGGTGATATCTCAGTGTGGTTTTGATTTGTATTTCCCTGATAAGGAGTGACGTTGAGCATCTTTTCATGTGCCTGTTGGCCATCTGGATGTCTTCTTTAGAGAAGTGTCTATTCATGTTTTCTGCCCATTTCTTCACTGGATTATTTGTTTTTTGGGTGTGGAGTTTGGTGTGCTCTTTATAGATTTTGGATACTAGCCCTTTGTTCGATATGTCATTTGCAAATATCTTTTTCCATTCCATTGGTTGCCTTTTAGTTTTGTTGATTGTTTCCTTTGCAGTGTAGAAGCTTTTTATCTTCATGAGGTCCCAATAGTTCATTTTTGCTTTTAATTCCCTTGCCTTTGGAGATGTGTCAAGTAAGAAATTGCTGCGGCTGAGGTCACAGAGGTTTTCTCCTGCTTTCTCCTCTAGGGTTTTGATGGTTTCCTGTCTCACATTCAGGTCCTTTATCCATTTTGAGTTTATTGAACGCAAACTCCATTGAGTTTATTGAATGGTGTAAGAAAGTGATCTAGTTTCATCCTTCTGCATGTTGCTGTTCTCCTAGCACCATTTGTTAAAGAGACTGTCTTTTGTCCGTTGGATATTCTTTCCTGCTTTGTCAAAGATTAGTTGGCCATACGTTTGTTGGTCTAGTTCTGGGGTTTCTATGCTATTCCATTGGTCTATGTGTCTATTTTTGTGCCAATACCTGCTGTCTTGATGATTACAGCTTTGTAGTAGAGGTTAAAGTCTGGGATTGTGATGCCTTCTGCTTTGGTCTTCTTCAAAATTACTTTCGCTACTTGGGTTCTTTTGTGGTTCCATATAAATTTTAGGATTGCTTGTTCTAGTTTTGAGAAGAATGCTGGTGAAATTTTGATTGGATTGCATTGAATGTGTAGATTGCTTTGGGTAGTATTGACATTTTAACAATACTTATTCTTCCAATCCATGAGCACAGAATGTTTTTCCATTTCTTTATATCTTCTTCAATTTCCTTCATAAACTTTGTATAGTTTTCAGCATACAGATCTTTCACATCTTTGGTTAGGTTTATCCCTAGGTATTTTATGCTTCTTGGTGCAATTGTGAATGGGATAAGTTTCTTTATTTGTCTTTCTGTTGCTTCATTATTAGTGTATAAGAATGCAACTGATTTCTGTACATTGATTTTGTATCCTGAAACTTTGCTGAATTCATGTATCAGTCTAGCAGACTTTTGGTGGAGTCTATCAGGTTTTCCATGTATAATATCATGTCATCTGTAAAAAGTGAAAGCTTAACTTCATCTTTGCCAATTTTGATGCCTTTGATTTCCTTTTGTTGTCTGATTGCTGATGCTAGAACTTCCAACACTATGTTAAACAGCAGCGGTGAGAGTGGACATCCCTGTCGTGATCCTAATCTCAGGGAAAAAGCTCTCAGTTTTTCCCCGTTGAGGATGATATTGGCTGTGGCCTTTTCATAAATGGCTTTTATGATGTTTAAGTATGTTCCTTCTATCCCGACTTTCTCGAGGGATTTTATTAAGAAAAGATGCTGAATTTTGTCAAATGCTTTTTCTGCATCGATTGACAGGATGATATGGTTCTTATCTTTTCTTTTATTAATGTGATGTATCACGTTGATTGATTTGCGAATGTTGAACCAGCTCTGCATCCCAGGAATGAATCCCACTTGATCATGGTGTAGAATTCTTTTTATATGCTGTTGAATTCGATTTGCTAGTATCTTATTGAGAATTTTTGCATCCATATTCATCAGGGGTATTGGTCTGTAGTTCTCTTCTTTTACTGGGTCTCTGTCTGGTTTAGGAATCAAAGTAATACTGGCTTCATAGAATGAATCTGGAAGTTTTCCTTCCCTTTCTATTTTTTGGAACAGCTTGAGAAGGATAGGTATTATCTCTGCTTTAAATATCTTGTAGAATTCCCCTGGGAAACCATCTGGTCCTGGACTCATTTGTTGGGAGGTTTTTGATATATGATTCAATTTCTTCCCTGGTTATGGGTCTGTTTGTTTTCTATTTCTTCCTGTTTGAGTTCTGGAAGTGTGTGGTTGCTTAGGAATTTGTCCATTTCTTCCAGGTTGTCCAGTTTGTTGGCATATAATTGTTCATAGTATTCCCTGATTATTGCTTGTATTTCTGAGGGATTGGTTGTAATAATTCCATTTTCATTCATGATTTTATCTATTTGGGTCATCTCTCTTTTCTTTTTGAGAAGCCTGGCTAGAGGTTTATCAATTTTGTTTATTTTTTCAAAAAATCAACTCTTGGTTTCATTGATCTGCTCTACAGTTTCTTTAGATTCTATATTGTTTATTTCTGCTCTGATCTTTATTATCTTTCTTCTTCTGCTGGGTTTAGGGTATCTTTGCTGTTCTGCTTCTATTTCCTTTAAGTGTGCTGTTGGATTTTGTATTTGGGATTTTTTTTGTTTCTTGAGATAGGCCTGGATTGCAATGTATTTTCCTCTCAGGACTGCCTTTGCTGCAACCCAAAGCATTTGGATTGCTGTATATTCATTTTCATTTGTTTCTGTATATTTTTTCATTTCTTCTCTAATTGCCTGGTTGACCCATTCATTCTTTAGTAGGGTGTTGTTTAACCTCCATGCTTTTGGAGGTTTTCCAGACTTTTTCCTGTGGTTGATTTCAAGCTTCATAGAATTGTGGTCTGAAAGTATGCATTGTATGATCTCAATTCTTTTACACTTATGAAGGGCTGTTTTGTGACCCAATATGTGATCTGTCTTGGAGAATGTTCCATATGCACTTGAGAAGAAAGTATATTCTGTTGCTTTGGGATGCAGAGTTTTAAATATATCTGTTAAGTCCATCTGATCCATTGTATCGTTCAGGGGCCTTGTTTCTTTATTGAACCTGTGTCTAAATGATCTGTCCATTGTTGTAAGTGGAGTATTAATGTCCCCTTTAATTACCACATTCTTATCAATAAGATTGCTTACATTTGTGATTGTTTTACATATCTGGGGGCTCCTGTATTCAGTGCATAGACATTTATAATTGTTAACTCTTCCTGATGGATAGACCCTGTGATTATTATATAATGCCCTTCTTCATCTCTTGTTACAGCCTTCAATTTAAAGTCTAGTTTGTCTGATATAAGTATGGCTACTCCAGCTTTCTTTTGACTTCCAGTGGCATGATAAATAGTTCTCCATCCCCTCACTCTCAATCTGAAGGTGTCCTCAGGTCTAAAATGAGTCTCTTGTAGACAGCAAATAGATGGGTCTTGTTTTTTTATCCATTCTGATACCCTATGTCTTTTGGTTGGCGCATTTAGTTCATTTACATTCAGTGTTATATTGAAAGATATGGGTTTAGAGTCATTGTGATGTCTGTAGGTTTCATGCTTGTAGTGATGTCTCTGGTACTTTGTGGTCCTTGTAACATTTCACTCACAAAATCCAGCTTAGGATCTTTTGTAGGGCTGGTTTAGTGGTGATGAATTCTTTCAGTTTTTGTTTGTTTTGGAAAACTTTTATCTCTCCTTCTATTCTGAATGACAGACTTGCTGGATAAAGGATTCTCGGCTACATATTTTTTTCTGTTCATCACGTTGAAGATTTCCTGCCATTCCTTTCTGGCCTGCCAAGTTTTAGTAGATAGGTCTGCCACTAGTCTTATTGGTCTCCCTTTATTGGTTAGAGCATGTTTATTCCTAGCTGCTTTCAGAATTTTCTCTTTATCTTTGTATTTTGCCAGTTTCACTATGATATGTCGAGAAGAAAATCAATTCAAGTTACATCTGAAGGGAGTTCTCTGTGCCTCTTGGATTTCAATGCCTTTTTCCTTCCCCAGATCAGGGAAGTTCTCAGCGATGATTTGTTCAAGTACATCTTCAGCCCCTTTCTCTCTCTTCCTCTTCTGGAATTCCTATTATACAGATATTGTTCCGTTTCACTGCATCACTTAGTTCTCTAATTCTCCCCTCATACTCCTGGATTTTTTTATCTTTTTTTCAGCCCCTTCTTTTCCCATAATTTTATCTCCTAATTCACCTATTCTCTCCTCTGCCTCTTCAATCCGAGCTGTGGTCACCTCCATTTTATTTTGCACTTCATTTATAACATTTTTTAACTCCTCAGGACTATTTCTTAGTCCCTTGATCTCTGTAGCAATAGATTCTCTGCTATCCTCTATACTTTTTTCAAGCCCAGCCATTAATTTTATGACTATCATTCTAAATTCTTGTTCTGTTATACTGCTTAAACTGTTTTTTATCAATTCATTAGCTGTTGCTACTTCTAGCAGTTTCTTTTGAAAAGAATTCTTCCATTTTGTCATTTTGGATAGTCCCTGGGGTGGCGTGGAACTGCAGGGCACTTCCTCTGTGCTCTCTGGAGTAACTTGCCTTGGTAGGCGGGGCCGCAGTCAGACCTGATGTCTGTCCCCAGCCCAGCGCTGGGGACACAGTCAGACTGGTGTGTACCTTATCTTTCCCTCTCCCAGGGGCAGGACTTACTGTAGAGTGCTGTGTCCCCTGTCTGGGCTACTTGCACACTGCCAGGCTTGTGGTGCTGCTTTCATGGGGTCTGGCGTATTAGCCGGAATGGATCCGCAAGGTGCACAGGGGCGGGAGGGGTAGGTTTAGCTCGCTTTGCCATCGGTGGTCTCCTGCGGGAGAGGCCCCGCAGCACCAGGGAAGGGGGCCGACCAGTCAAAGGGATAGATCCACAGAAGTACAGCGCTGGGTGTTTTTGAAGTGCAAGCAAGTTTGGTGATGGGAACTGGTTCCCTTTAGGATTTTGCCTGGGGGATGGGTGAGGGAGATGGGCAAGGGAGATGGCGCTGGCCAGCGCCTTTGTTCCCTGCGGAGCTGAGCTCTGTCTTCCAGGGCTCAACACCTCTCCCTCCTGGTGTCCTTTCACTCTCCCGCTCTCTGAACAGAGCTGTTGACTTATAACATTCCAGATGTTAAGTCCCGCTGGCTGTCAGAACTCACTCCGTCCGGCCCTTCCACTTTGCAAGTCAGACTTGGGGGCTCTGCCTTGCCTGGCGGGCTGCCCATCCACCCCCACCCCCACCCCAGCTCCCTCCCACCAGTCCGTGTAGCGCATACCACCTCCGCCCTTCCTAGCCTCTTCCCTGGGCCTCTTGTCTACATTTGGCTCTGGAGAGTCCGTTCTGCTAGTCTTCTGGCAGTTTTCTAGGTTATTTAGGTAGATGTGGGTGGAATCTAAGTGATCAGCAGGACACGGTGAGCCCAGTGTCCTCCTACTTCTTTCTTTCTGCCATCTTCTCTCTTCCTACTTCTTTCTTTCTTTCTTTTTCTTTCTTTCTTCTCTCTATCTTTCTCTCTCTTTCTTTCCTTCTTTATTTCTTTCTTTGTTTCTATATCATTTATTTTGGCTCTAAACTTTATTATTTCCTTCCTTCTATTAAGGTTAGGTTGTTTATTTGAGATTTTCCTTGTTTCTTAAGGGAGGTCTGTGTTGTGACCAACTTCCCTGTTAGAACTACTTTTGCTGCATCCCAAATTTTTGGACCATTTTGTCTTCATTTTCATTTGTTTCCATGTAATTTGTAATTTCTTCTTTGATTTCTTGGTTCACCCATTCATTGTTTAATAGCATATTATTTAACTTCCATATTTGTGGTCTTTCTAGATTTTTTTCTTGTGTTTCATAGTGTTTCATAGTGTTGTGGTCAGAAAAGATGCATGGTATGACTTTGATTTTTTTTAATTTGTTGACACTTGTTTTGTGGCCTAATGTGTGATATATTCTGGAAAATGCTCTGTGTATACTTGAAAGGAATGTGTATTATTTTGCTGTTTTAGGATGGAATGTTCTGAATATGTCTGTTAAATCCATCTGGTCCAGTGTGTTATTCAAAGCTATTGTTTCCTCACTGCTTTTTGGTTTGGATGCTCTGTCCACTGATGTAAGTGGGGTGTTAAAATCCCTTACTATTATTGTCTTACTATCAGTTATCTCTTTTATGTTTGTTATTAACTGTTTTATGTATTTGAGTGTTTTCATGTTGGGCGTATAAATATTTACAATTGTTATATCCTCTTGTTGGATTGTTGCCTTTCTTATTTTATAATGTCTTTGTCTCTTGTTGTCTTTGTTTTAAAGTCTACTTTGTCAACTATAAGTATTGCTACCCCAGGTTTCTTTTGGTATCCATTTGCATGACAGGTGTTTCTCCATCCCCTCACTTTCAGTCTACTGATGTCTTTTTTTGAAGTGTCTTGTAGGCAGCATATAGATGGGTCTTATTTTTAAATTCATCCCAACACCCTATATGTTTTGATTGGAGCATTTAGTCCATTTACATTCAGAGTAATTATTGATACTTATTTATTGCCACTTTTTTATTTGTTTTGTGGTTGTTTCTATATATTTTCTCTGATACTTTCTTCTTTTGCTTTCTTTTATGGTTTGTTGGCTTTCTTCAGTGATACACTTGGATACGCTTCTCTTTTTTCTTTACATATGTATTACTGGTTTTTGATTTATGGTTACCATTAGGTTTGTATAGGACATCTTATGTATAGAGCAGTCTATATTAAGTTGATGGTGGCTTATGTTTAAATCTAATTTTTACTCCTTTCCCTCCCATGTTTTAGATATATGGTATCATATTTCATATCCTTTTATTTTTGAATCCCTTGACTGATTTTTACAGAAATATTTATTTTTACTTCTTTTGTGTTTTTTACTTTTCCTAGTCTCACTTATTGTCTTCCTTTCCACTCCAGGTGTCCTTTTTAATATTTCTTGTAAGGTTGGGTTAGTGGTCACGAGTTCCTTTAGTTTTTGTTTGTGTGAGAAACTCTTCATTCCTCCTTCTATTCTGAATGATAGCCTTGCTGGATAGAGTGTTCTTGGTTGCAGATGTTTCCCTATCAGCATTTTGAATATATCATGCCACTTCCTTCTGGCCTGCAAAGTTTCTGCTGAAAAATTCACTGATAACATTATGAAGTTCCCCCTTTTATATAACTGTCTTCTTTTCTTTTGCTGCTTTAAAATGTTTTTATCACAATTTTTGCCATTTTAATTGCTCTGTCTTGGTATGGACCTCCTTGGGTTGAATTGTGGGGGAATCTCTGTGACTCTTGGATCTGGATATATGTTTCTTTCCCCAAATTTTGGAAGTTTTCAGTTATATTTCTTCAAATAAATTTTCTGCCCCCTTATCTTTTTCTTCTTCTGAGATCTCTATAATGCACATGTTATTATACTTGATACTTTCTTAAAGTATCAAGTAATCAGTGACTTGAGTTCCCTGAGATAATTCTCAGTTTGTGTAATTTTCTTTCTTCTCTTTTTGACAGCTTGATTTCCATTACTCTGTCTTCCAGGTCATTAATTTGTCACATGTGACTAGGTCTGTTTCTATGTGTTAGAAAAGTTAGCCACTCCTTGCTCTTTAATAATCATAGCCTTATGGAGAAGATGTCCTGTAGTGCCCTGCAGTGCAGTATCCTTGTTCCCCAGGGCCTGGCATTTCAGGGAGTATGTCTTATGTGTATTGTGTGTGCTCTGCTATTGAGTCTTGGCCTCTTTTTCCTTCAGTCCAATTGTTTGCAGAGGCTGTCTTTGCCTATTGTGGGCAGCAAGATGTGCAATGGTCTGCTTGCAAAATGAGACCTGCCCCTGTTACTGCTGGAACTGAGGTCCTGCAAAATTTGAGAGGTCAAATAATGTGGTATTTATAGGGTTTGTGCTGGTCTTCTGGGGAAGGGGCCTGTAGTGCTGAGACTGAGGTTAGCATGACTGGGAAGGGTGGATCTGCTGAAGTATGGGGGGGGTGCTTGGTGCAAGCAAGTTAGGTAAGAACTGCTGTGTTGTTTCCTGAAGGTGGCCCTTGTTTATGCTGGGGGGAAGGGGAGGGAAATGGCATCTGCTAGCTCCTTTGTTCCTGAAGGGGCCTACCCAAGATCCTTGTGTCTCTGGGCTGTGCTCTGACAAGAGCAGATCATTCTCTCCCCTGTCTGCCCCCTGAATTTTTCAAAATGCTGGTTCTATGCTGTATCTGCATGGGCTGTTTGTCATGCTGTCTCTTTTAGGGCAAGGATGCCACTTCCTAACACCTTCTGAGCTCTATCATAGCCAAGCCTGCTGATTTTTAAAATTCCAGACTTTAAGTTCTGCTAGTTTTAAGAACTCATGAAATTTGACTCCTCTTAGTCTCAAAGGCAAATATTACAGACATTCATTCTCCTCATTTGTTGGCTTCCCTGTGTGAAAGTCTGTATTCTGCCCTTCTAGGTGCCACCAGTTCCCTCCCTATCACAGAAGCCCATGGTCTGTTTTGTTCACATACCATGTTTTTACCCTTTCTACCTTATTGATGAGGCCTCTTCCTTGCCTGTAAGTTATGGAGTTTCTTGTACCAGTCTTCCTGGTTTAATTATGGCTGGCATGGGTGTTATCTAGTTGCATCCATGGGACAAGATGAGCTTAGGTTCCTCCTAATCTGCCATCTTCTCAGCTGAACTTCAAAGACTCCCTCTGTCTGATATGCTTTTAAACATTTTATTTTCCAGGAATGCTTCCCATCATGCTTCTTCTCAGGGCCTTTAATATTCATTACATCCCCCTGCCTGTAAGCTCTTACTCTCAGGTGCATCTGCACTCCCCTGTGATTTTCATGCACTGTGGCACCCATCAGCTGCCTTCTGTGATTTCAGGCATGGATCCAAACTGTGCCACTGTCTCAGTCTATTTAGGTGAGACAGAAACATTCCCTCAGGCACCCGACAGGTAGGCCAGAACAATGCAAACAAGTTCCAGTCTGCTGTTTCCAACCCAAGGGAGGGAACTGAGAATTGAGCCATTTCTTCCCAACTGTGTCTTGTCACATTGCAGAGAGGATTGGGCAAAGGCAAAGAAAAATCTGTGGAATTTCCTACTGGTTTGAATATGCCTTTTCCTTGATGAGACATTCACTTGGTTGCTGCAGATATTTGACTGCTTGTCAGAGCTCGTATAAAGTTGTTTTATCAGTATGTAGTTGTTTTTTGTTTGTTTGTTTGTTTGTTTGTCTTCCTGAGGAAATAAGGGACTGCAGTTTCTTGGTCTGCCATCTTGCTCTAAATTTACATTTATTTGATGTTATCTGTGCCTTCTGTCTTCATCATTAAAATAAACAGTAGAGAGGTGCCTGCATTACTAGTGTATTTTAAAACAACCATTATGCAGGAAAAAGAGGCAATGATGGGCCAGGAATAGATGTCACAAAAATAGTGTCACTGTGGAAAGTAAACAGTTCCTTTATGGTATGTGGAAAGAACTGTAACCAGGCAAGTTTTTCTTCTTATACCTATTGCATCTCCTATAGTCTTATAAACTTAAGAACAATGTTGAAGAAATTTGAGCTCTTTTAGATACAGTTATTAGATTTCAAATCTACAGTATACTTTTCTCTGTCCTCTATAATTGCCACATACTCCAGACTTTGCCTCTATAGTCGTCCAAACCTGAATTGTCTTTTCATGTAAATGCTTTCTATCCTTAGAGGACGACATCAAACTCCATTGTTTTTTAGAGTTCATCTGTGAACCGTCTACCTTACACTGCTCCCTTTCATCTTTGAATCGTTCCTACAGGCAGTTATATACACTGGAACATTTAATTCATGAAGAGAGTTGAACAGGAACCCTTTGGGCTGATAGTGCAGATACTGTTATGCCTGTCTCCCAGGGTAAAAAAAAAAAAAAATATATATATATATATATATATATATATATATATTTGCAAATTCTTGATCCAAAATACTGCTATACAAGAAAAAAAATGTACAAACCAGGTAACTATAAATTAGGGATCAGGTAGAAGGGGGAATGCCTCAGGAAGTCTTCACAGTGGGAGGGTATAGGTGGGAAGAATATGAAGGAATGAAGGAAAGTCTAAGGCTAAATACTGCCCAACCATAGTTTTACCAGGGGCCTCATTCTCCCAATAAGTAATACTTTCATCTCAAACTTCTGTTTTTATATTGCTTAAATTTCACATACCTGGAAGATGAAATCAGATCTTCTAGGTTATATGAAGATGAACTCATAATTCTGTGTATGAAGTGATGTGTTGGTTCAGTAGTAAGATTCCTTTCTTCTTTCTGGAAAAGTGAAAAACATTTGTCACATAGAGATTGACATGTACTTTCTCACCTTATTGGCATATTTTAAACTCTAGTCTACACACAATGAAAAAAATATCTAAAAATCACTTAAAAGATGGATGAACCCCATGATTCTCATTAAAAGATCGCTTTCCAATATGTATTTTTTGGGGAATGACTTAGTGAGGATGATCTATTATAATATGGGAGTTTGAATAGATTTTAAATTTCAGATTGTTTGAAGAATACAGTTTTCCATTTCTGCACTTTACAAATATTTTAAATCATACCTTACCGACTTCAAAAAGGAAAAGAAAAGAGACATAACTCTGTTCAATTCAGATGCTTTTCAGATTAATTATCTTAACATGTACTCTGATCTATTTGTTGGGAAGTCATGTGTGATTTCATGACCATATTTTTTTACGAGAATATCATTATTGTGATTTTTCTTAAAATCTCAAAAAAAGAGAATATTGAGATTATTGTTCATATAATCCATTTTGAATTTTGCTATATACAATTTGCTATACATTTGCTATATACAATTATGCTATATGCTATAACATTTCTTTGGCTACCTATAAAGCCAGCATTTCTGAATATGAGGCTCAAGAAAACTATTCTGCAGACTGCATCTGGTCATGAAATCACACACAGCTTCCCAACAAATAGATAAAAATTTGTGTGAAGATAATTTACTTGTTAAGCTTCTGAATTGAACACAGTTGTATTTCTTTTCTTTTTCTCTGGCTCATCTCAGCTTCTGTATTTACACATGAATCATGTTAATTGGATAATCAATAGAGTTGTCTCACCAGGAAATCCCAAATCATACAAAGTTTGGTACTAATTATTGGACATGGCCAACCCCCTATGATCACTGAAGTTGAGGCTGTCATTTCAGAGTTATGATTCCAGGGACAAGAGCTATGCCCCACGATAATGGTGGAGTTTATGGGCTGATTACAAGGATGATACTTAAAATATTTTGATTAGCCTGTTCATTTTGGGCATGTTGGCTAAGTAACTTTTAAGAAAAAAGTTGGCTATGTAGCTTGCCCAAAGGAAACATAGCTATTAAAGGAGAGTCAGGAATCAAACCCAGACAATTTGAATTTGTATGGATCTTTTTTTCACTTCCTCCTATGTTGACCCAATCTAGTCCTATCCTACTTGTGTAAGTCTTCTTACACAAAATGTTCAATTTTGGCTGTTATTTACCAGCCAAAATAACAAAAAGGACTGGAATCGATTAAATGATATATTTAAATAAGTAGCTTGCATTTCTTTTCAGTGGTTTTCATTTTCTGTTCTCCTTGGGCTTCTAACTAATCTAGGTCTCTTTCAATTATCTGCTTTCCCTCAGTTGAGTTTCATGGTTTCATCTGTTAATAATTCTGTTATACTGTAATTAATACCAGGCTTGGGAAGAGACTGGAACCATGTAAGTATTCTTTACTGCCTAATTAAGATACATTCATGGACAGAATATCTGAAGATCTCTATTCTTTGCATAGATATCTGGTCACTGACAGTTATGTTTCTCATTCACCTTACTCTGTGGCTTTTTCTTCCAAGAGTCTGTTTCAGTCACGGCTGTTGAGCACGTGGCCATGTCAAACTCAGCAATGGTTCTTTTAACTTTTCTCCCCTTAAGTTCTATTATATGATTTGAGGTTCCTTCAGTACTTTCAATATTTGCACTGGATGTGGACTGACAACATTTTCTTAAAGAAAAAAAATTTTTCAGGGTGTTTGTGCTTAGTGTTGGCTTGGGAGAAACAACTTTGCTTTCTACTGGCTTCATGGCTTCTTTCACTTGGTCTTCAAATTGCTCTCTGAAGTATTCTTCTTTTACAACCTCTCTTAAAACAACTTCATCTTCAGACATTAGTCCCTCTTCTATGATACTTTCTGAATCTTCTTGATCAATATCATGAGCTACTAACCGAATGATAAGATCTTTTTTAGTCTGAACATCCTTTAAAAGCTCTACCTTGGTGATATCAGGCTTTCTTATATTCTGAAATGAATTTCTGCAAACAGCCTGGAATTGAAGGTACAATGAATATTAAAAACCAATGCTTCATTCACTCTTTTTGTGGTTCTATTGTAATATAGCTATTTTAATATGATTTATAGTTTCAATTTAAGTAGTATTATCTTTCAATGCCACTACTTGTATAAAGAAGAAACAAATGAAAGTTATAAAAAATATTTGTCAGTATCTAGCATTTTTTTAATATTCCAGAGATCATATTAATCTGCCAGAATTTACTCCCAAGTATAGAGGAAGGTCTAACATAGGTTTCCTTCTAGTCTTTTTCTTTTTCTTTCTTTCCTTCTATTTATTTATTTATTTACCTTAGATTTTTATATTTTGTTGCATCATAATTTACTTTTTGTTTTTTCATTGACTTTGAAAGTTTGGGGACAGAAGTAGACACTATAATCCACTTTTCTAAAATTCTACATAGGCAGTCATAGAGAATCTAAATGTACATATTTGTAATAAAAAAGCACGGTATTGGCTGATATTGGCTTTTTAAAACGATGAATAACCAAACTTGTGAAGGTCTTTGACTCCTCAATCCCTGTTCTTCCACTCCTGATCTTGGTTATATTTTCCAAAAGAATATTCACAACATAACTCTTAATGTTTTTCTCACCCTCCCAAGTCAAGTCAATGGAAAACTTTCCATTTTCAATGTTTAAGGACAGATCAAAGACAATGATAGTTAAATAACAGAATTTCTCTAATTTCTGTAGCCTTTGATGATGCCACAGAACCTCCAAACTGAGTTAGTAATCTTAGACTTCAACATCCCTTTGTAACACTGTGATCCAGTTTTTCAGATGATGCCCTAAAAAATATCTTCTGTGGAAACAAAATATAGAAACAGCTTTTTAAGAAGATAAAACACAATCAATTTTGATTTTCTGTGTTAATAGAGGGAACTAGTGGTTTAGAAATCAAAAATAATTCCATATGGCTTTGGAATTTGTTATTATATATAGTTTGATATGTATATTCCTAGTGTGTTGGGAATTTATAGTACTCAAAACAGAAAACAAAGTACTGACATGGAGCCAACAAATGTTTAGATTCTTTGAACTAATCTATTGTTCTTTTGTCTCTTTTCTGTCCCTATGCTAAAGATATATAGTATTGGAACCCAGATTCGTGCAAATAATATGTCTTGATAAAGTTCTATGTATCTGCTTTAAAAAAATTTTTTTTTAGGATGGCTTTTCTTCCCCTTAAAAGGACAGGGGTAATTTTTTTTGGCTTAAATATTCTCTTTCCCACTGTGTGTGGTCTATAAATGACTTAAGTAAAGAGAGGCATTAACTAAGAGTAAGATTTGTGACAGACAATTCTACAGATAATTAAAAACAGATTTTGAGGGGCGCCTGGGTGGCGCAGTCGGTTAAGCGTCTGACTTCAGCCAGGTCACGATCTCGCGGTACGTGAGTTCGAGCCCCGCGTCAGGCTCTGGGCTGATGGCTCAGAGCCTGGAGCCTGTTTCCGATTCTGTGTCTCCCTCTCTCTCTGCCCCTCCCCCGTTCATGCTCTGTCTCTCTCTGTCCCAAAAATAAATAAACGTTGAAAAAAAAAAAAGAATTAAAAAAAAAATAAATAAAAATAAAAATTAAAAAAAAAAACAGATTTTGAATAATGTTAGTTTACAGTCTGTTCATACAAATCTTACCTCAAGGGATTACTTATATATAAATGAAGACTGCTAAGCAATATGCTAATACAGTGATGAGAACACATATGGAAGAGTAAATCTTAGAGCTGGAAGGAACTGTCATCTGGTCCAGAAAATGTAGGGCAAAGGAGATTAAATTAGTGCCTCAGCCCATGGTGATCTCAGTATTTGAGTATGAAAATATAAAGCACTAATTAACATACTTACCAACCCGAAGATGGAATTCAGTGCCTTACAAGATAGTACTGGCAAAACATTCACCTCAAGTTTATGCTCCAGGGAGAAGGGTTCTATCAAACTTTGCTCATTTTCCAGGCCACAGATTATATCCCTAAGCATACCCAGTCTTCTGATGAGTGAACACCATCAATTTAAGAGGATTGACAAAAATCAAAATGTGTAGATCAGTGTAACTCTATAGGCCAGACAATTCCTTTGTCCTCAGTGCTATAGTTTCCATGTAACAAGGACATCATTTTGACATTTTAAAGTCCTTAGGACTTTAATCAAATAATATATTTAATCACATAATCAAATAATATGTTTGATGCCCTAGTGTGTAGCTAATTTAGGGCAGAACTAGGTCCAGTTTACCAAAATGGCAGCATTAGGGCAACTGGGTCTCAAATATGGACAGAAGAGGAAACTGGGCACTTATAGAGGATATAGAAAAAATAGAGGAAGGCTAATTAAAATAAAATGATAACAAACAAGTATAATCTAGCATTTGTAACGTAATGTTTGTTAGTGAACGTTGCTAAAAGAGTACCACTGTTATAGAGTCGTAAGTTTGAGAAATTAAAACTATTTTAGATAGTTTTTGAAACCTCATATATCCTGATATTCTTTAACTGGCCTTTAAAAACTGCTTTAGCTATCCACAATAAAGAATGTAGATATCCACAAAAAATAACAGGAACTATAGGAGACTGTGTTTCCTCTGAATCTGCAAATGAAGATTATAATTTCAGTCATCCTTATTTTACTGTTAAGGGCATTTCCCTGTATTTCTGTTCTTTAAAAATGCCAGTTTAAACTGATTTCCTTAGGAAAACTAGCCTGAGACTTTTAGAGTGATCCACTGAACTGACATGGCAAGTCTCTGTAAATCATGTGACTAAAGGAATGAACCTGTGCAACCAGTTTTCCTGTTGGGCATGGAATAACAACAAAAAGTGCATTCCCATATACCTGTTGGAGGAAGGAAATCACAGGACAATCACTATTCACTTATGGTTTTGCTATTGCTTTTGCACTTACCTCGAAGGGTTTTACATCCAGTCGTCCCACCTGATTCAATGAGATACGTCTTTCTCTCTGTATATTTTCTACATTAGATGTGTCTGGTAAGGAGTAGCTTCTCCCGCTTATTGATGCTTTTCTCAGTTCTGTTATGCTATGTCCAGTTTTTCTCAAACACTCCATCTTGAGTTTCTCAAGAGGTTGGGTTTTTACAGAAAGTACTGCTAAGTGTTCTGAGATAATTGCTGGATCTATTTTGATTGCTTTACTCCCAACGTGTGGAACTATTTTAATTGGAAAATTCTCTTCATTTGAATCTTGATCTGGCTCTTCTTCCTCTAACTCAGGGAGTGTATCAATAGCCACATGCTCTTGTGCCTTTTGAATAATTTTATTAACATCTAGATTTCCAGAGAGATTAGCATTTGAATTCTTTGTGCTAACTGTATCTAATGGAAACTGTGAAACTCCATTAATAATTAAACCAGCCACGTTTTTAGAGAAAACAGTGTTTGTACCTTTTATATCATCATAGAGTTCTTTATGGGTTCCAGATTGTTGCAGTACTTTACTGTATACAGAATCAATAACCTGAGAAATCATTTCTATGCTTTCTGGATTTAAAAAGTGTCCTTCAGGATCAGCAGCAACAAGATTAATGTTACTTTGGGAAATTTCAGCTGTCACTGATTTTGTCAGTTGAGATGCAATTTTATTTAACTCAGGCTTTGATAAATTTTTTGCATCTTTGCTTGAGGCACTTGGCAACCTTACTATTTTAGCCAAGAACAAGGCCAGTGCTTCCTCTAACAACCTGGCATCTAACATAGACTCTTTTTTGGATGAAGACTTTTCCTGGGACTTAAATTTATCAACAATTTTGACCACTTTTTCCATAATTTTGACAGCTTCCAGAACTAATTCTGAACTTGATGCTTTGTCCTCTACTTGAGGTTGAAATTCAGAGTTGGAAATTTCCTTCACCATTAAAAAACCTATTACATCAGAGAGGACATTGCTTTTACCCATTAAATCCTTAAATATAGAAGTGTGTGAGCCAGAGTGCTTTAAAACACTGGTGTAAACAGAATTAACTACCTTTTCAATAGTTTCATTGTTGGCTAAAGGTACAGTAGGCAATTCCTTGGCTGGCGGTGCAAGTTTAATCTTACTTTTGGAGATAAATTCTTGTATTGAATTTATTATTTTTGAGCTTATTTTTTGCATGTCAGTTTCTAGAGATTTGGTTCTTTCCTTATCCACTTTTGGAAACACAGATAAAAGCTTTGATAAAAATTTTACAGCAATTTCTTCTATCATGTTATAAGACAGTGTATGAACATGTGATGGTTGAGGCTGGGGAGCATCAGCAGTTTGGATAACATCTTTAAGAATATTTTCAACAACATTGTCAACTTCTGCACACTGATGTGGAGTTAGCTCTCCAGAAAAATAGTTTTGCAATTGATTGCCAGCCACTTCTCGCATAACTAAGTCAACTATGGTTTCTGAAAGGATTCTGCATCCACTGGCTACACAGTTTTGTATAATCTCTTGTGATCCAAACTGTGATAAGAGGTTATTATAAATAGAATGCATCACTAATTGAATAATTTCATCATCATTGGGATGCAAGCATTCCACATATTGTATAGTCATATCTTTATCATTGGAGATTGCTGTTGTAACTGTATTTAATAAATTCATTTGAAGGAAGTCCAATTCTGTGAACCAACTGTACTCAGATGTTTCTACTTCCGTGTTGGATTCTGTTAAGAAAATTTTGGATAAAAGAGCAAAAATCACATTTTCCAAAAATTTGTGAGGCAGCAGGATGGTATATGGTGATAATGTTTGACATTCTTTGCTGGCTGTTTGTGCCACCTTTTGGATGTTTTTAACATCTTTAGATTCCAGAGGCAAACATGCTGAAGCTGGAACTTCATCACAAAATATGAAATCAAGTTGATGTTGAAAAATTTCATTTATCACTGTACTGGCTAGTCTTCTTGCTAAATTTTCCCCGTTACTCTTTATATTTTTACAAATGGAATCCTGAGATCCATATTCCTTCAAAATATTGCATACAGAAGAATGAACAACTTTGTCAACCAATGTTTTATCAATTGCTTGTATTTTATCTGAAGATATCTTATTTGATGAGGATTTTCTAGTCACTTTATGCATATGTGGCATTCTATCCACAGTTATTTTCTTAATGTTGGATGGTGTTTCATCTGTAGTTGATTCTTTATGCCAAAGAAGTGCTTTAGGAACTGATGACACTTTATCTACAGGTGGAAAAAACTGATTTCCCTTATGTGGACTAAATACCTTAATTTGAGCATCTGAAAATTCCTTTAACAGTGAGTGCATAAGTTTCACAGCTGTGTCATAAAGTTCAGATTGATTTTCATCATCTCTTACATTTTGACGTCTATCACATGTTTGTGTTTCTGATGAGGAAGAAAAGATCAATTTGTTAACCATTTCAGTGATAACATCTTCTAAAAATTTAGCAGGAGCAATTCCGGGTTTAGTTTTTGGTTGGTAGTGAGGACTGTCTGATTTACTGGGTTCATTTTTAATCTCCTTACTTTTCACTTTTTCTGTTTTTTTTCCCTCTCTCTCTCTCTTTCTCTTTCTCTCTTTCTTCCTCTCTCTCTCTTTCTTTATTTCTCTCTTTTTCTTTGACAGGGAGATTTTTGTTAATTGAGAGGGATGAATCCTTTGTTGAAACAGACTGTGTAAAATCTTCACCAACTTCTTGAATTGCAAGCCATGTTGTTGTATCATTTGGGAGACTGCAGGGTTTTGAATAATTTGCTGATTCTGGAGAATTACATATTTCTAAGATATTGTCATAAATGTTTTCAGTGACATTTTGAACATACTCATAATCTGAGTATTGTTTCTCACTTATATCTGTTTGAGACGGAGAGTCTTTTCCATCCTCATTATTTGGCTTTTGGGTAACTGTTTTCAAAAAATTCTCTGCTGTGGTCTCTGTACTTCTTGCTTCAGATGTCAAAGACAACTGAAAGGGCTTGTCTTCTTTTTTAAGTGTATTTCCTCTTGTATAGTCAATCTTCTTTTCAATGTTTATTTCAAATTTTGGTCCAAGTACTTCCTCCTTATATTCTGTATCATCAGTAGGAAATTGTACGTTTATATTATTATATTGTCTCTTCTTATATTTTGAAACTGGTATGTTTTTCTTCTCAATGTGATTGTTTTTTAGAGTTATCTTTAAATCTGGCTCCTGCATAACTTTACTTTTCACACTGGTGGTTGGAAAAGTAACTCTTGATAAATTCTCATGTTTTTTAATGGAAGTTTCCATTTTATTTTCTGTCTCTTTCTTTTTGTTTGCCACACTTTCAGCTGACCCTGATAACAGGTTAACTATGTTGCTTTTCATAATTCTAGTTGCAGAGGGAACTATTGGATCTTGGATGTCACCTTTTTTCATTGAGGTCTCTTCAGTTTTGAGTCTTGTCTTTCTACTTATTGTACCTCTGTCTATTTCCAAAGTGTCCAGCACATTTTTCTCGTTTATGGTTGCAAAACTGTGTTTATATGAATGTTTTGGTAAAGCAAGTTCATTCCCTTTTAAGCATTTGTTTATCTGTGTAGAGGTTTGCTGCGGTAAATGCTGAACCCTTTGGGTGATGTTATCTGGATTTAGAAATGAAAAGAAGGTGGAAGACCAGTCTCCTGAAAAAAGTGGTTGAATCTTAAAAGCAGAGATTGCCTTCTGAGCTAAAGTGGCAATCATTTCTATGACAATGTTACTTTTATCAACCTTCTGAATATCACTAGATCCATACTTTCCTATGAACTGATCATACACAAAATTGGATATTTTGTCAACTGTTTCTTTATGAATTGGTGGAAAAGAAAGCGTTTCTTCAGCATTTGGTAGAACTTTAATTTCACTTTTCCTAAATTCTCCTATCAGAGAGTTTGCAAATTTTATAGCTAAGCCCACAAGGTCTGGCTCTACCATTTCTTTTTTCTTAGAATCTTTAGTAATACTTGGAAGAGAATAAAATTTATTAACAAGCTCAACGATTACATCTTCCAAAAATGTAGCTGAATAAAGAGCAGGCTGTGTCTTTTCTTTATCAGGTTTACTAAGTACAGACACATGCTCATAATCAGAGAAGTCACTGGAAGATGGTTCTTCACCATGTAAAAATGGATGCAGATGATGATCCACGATTTCTTTCATGATGAATCCAGCTATTTTACTGAGGAACGAGCCTCCTTTTTTGTCTGTACCTTTCTGTACTTCAGCTTGAAATTCAGATTTCTTCAAAATATTATTACATATAGAGTCAACCAAACTCTCAATCACTTCTAATTGCATACTTTCTGCATTCTCCTCTGCTGTGGCAAGGCGAATCTCATGTTCAGAAATTTCTTTGATAATTTCATCTGTCAGTTTTGAAGTTGCATCTACAAACTCACAATTGGATGTAACTTCTTCCTCTTTTAGTTCACTTTCAGTGTCAGTTGAAGGGAAGATATGCACTAGCAGCTTGTAAATCATATCTTCCAAAAGAGAACGAGGCAACACAGTAATACATGATGGCAAGGTATGGCTATCCTTTGTGATGACATTGAGCACATTTCTGATGATATTATCAGCTTGAGGGGAAGAATAGGAAGAAGACACTAATTCTCCTGAAACTAATGACTGCACCTGATATTCATAAATTTCCTCCAATAGCAAATGATATATTTTTCTCCCAAAACAAATAGTGTCACTTTGTACAGCCCTGTATACTTGCATCAGAGATTTATAATCATCTAAAATTTTTTCATAAATTAGGTTGACTGTGTTTTTAACAATTTCTTTATATCCTTCTGAAAAACACATGTCATCATCAAAGTTATCTGCAACTAAAATCTCTGATGTGGTAAACTCCAGAACAATCGAATTTACTAATGTTGTAACAATACCAGTAATTTTGGCTTTTACTGTATCTGGGTTTTCAGCAGCCAAGAAATTGTGTGAGAATGCATAAAGGAGTTTACATAAAAGCTCAGAAATTACCTCCTCCCAAAACACAGCCGAGTTCACAATGAAAGATAACTCTCTCTTTTTAGGATCTATTGCTTTCTGTTTATATGTTTGATCAACTGCAGCTGAAACAAGAGTTTTATCTTCAGATAAAAATGACTGAAGATGGTGGTTAAAGATTTCTTTTATTATAAAACTTGCTATTTTTGAAACAGCTATATTACTTATACCTTTTTTATCTCTTGTAAGGGATTGGTATAGATTTGAACATGAAAGATCAGCATAAATGGAATCAACCATAGACTGGATATCTTTTTCTGAAATCATACTTTGTTTTTCATTCCCATGTTTAATAATACATATTGCATGTTTTGAAATTATTGACATAATTTCATTTATCAGTTTTGTGACTGTATTATTTAAGTTTGATTGAGAAGTATCTGGGTGTTCTGTCATGGAGGCCAATGGAGTCATCTGAGATATAAGCTGAGTGACAATTTTTTCCAAATGAGTATGTGATAACATGGTAGTATATATTGTTGATGCCTGCCTTTGAAATTTTGATTTGGTAATGTTACACTGAAGTCTTTTTATTAAAACATTAGTATTGAGTTTGGAGTGTGACTTAAAAGGAATCTTTCCTATGAGGTGTGGATGAATTTGGAAATCAAAAGTTTCAGCAAGGATGATTTTAGTTATCCTTGCAGCCAATGTTTTTGTGTCATTTAGAAAATCTTTAGGAGACATTATTTCCATTTCATATTCTTGAAGAAGTTTGCTGTATGCCATATCAATAATGTTCTTGACTGCATCTCTCTCCACTGGAGGCAAACACGGTTGTTCCTCAGTATTCTCTAGAATGCTAACTTCAACTTTTGAGAATTCCTCTGCTATCAAATGGATGAGTTTTTCAGCTTTATCAAACAGTTCATCTTCTGAATCCCTTACTGATGTCGTTTGTACAATGCCTAACACCCTGTGGAATATTTTGCTTAAAACCCCAGAGACTACATCTTCCAAGAAAGTTGAGGAATAAACACTGGCATAAAACCACTGTTTTCTCTCATCATCAAAATATTTATATGATGAAGAAGGTAATAACTTTCCATCCACAAATGGCTGAAGATGTTGTTGACAGATATGTTTAATGATAAAACCTGCTATTCTATCAATAAGAACATCATTACTGCTTGTGATATTTTGCTCAACTAATTCTTGAGACTCAGAGTTTTGCAAAATATTTTTGAATACTGAGTCCACGAGATGCTGAACATCATCTTCGGAATAAACAAACTTGGTTTCTTCTTCATTTTTTGAAAACCGAATTTCATGTTGGGAAATTTTCATCCTAATATCACTGATTATCTCTGAAGCAATTTCGTTGAAATTCATTCTTAATCTGTCTTTTGGGCTTTCTCTATCTGGAACAATGCTAGATGCAGGAGGAAAGATTCTAGATAATAGTACTCTTACCATGTCTTCCAAAAACGTGTATGGCAGCAAGGTGTTATATGGAGATAAATTCTGACTTGTCTTGGTAGATTTACTGATGTTACCAAGAGTGTCCTGAACAATATTCTCAGCCATTGAAATAGAAGAGGAATATGATGACACATCCCCAGAAAATAGAGGATGAAGAAGGTAATCTGAAATAGCTGCTACAATTAACTTTGTAATATTTTCCACAAAAATATCACTGTCTTCAGACTCTTTATCAACCTCAGGGTCTAGCCCATGCTGTTTTAAAACATTTCTATAAATCGAGGTGACAAGTTTATCCACAATATCTGTATCTGCAGAGGTGTAAGACTGTTCTTTGCCATCATATAGAATGTGAATTTTAGCTTTGTTAAAATGGTTATTTATTGAGTTTACTATTTTTTGGGTCATATTTTCTAGTTCAATTTTAGTGTTATGCTTTGGACTGAAAATCTTTGATAAAAGTCTGTCAACAATTGCCCCTACAAATGTATCAGGATAAATACCTGAGGGTGATGGCGTGTGGGGTCTCTGTGACTCTATAACTTCATTGAGAACCTGTTTAACCATATTTGATACGGCATCCGATGGAGTCTTTGGACGAGGTAAACCTTCTCCACACAAAAATGGCTGAAGATGATTTTCAATAATCTCTTGGATAATAAAACTGGCTATTCGGTCAATCATAATTGGGCTTCGGCTGGCTATACTTTTCTGTATTGAAACAAGAGAATCAGACATTTGCATAATATTGTGATAAACGGTATCCACCATCTTCTGGAGGTTTTTTCCGCTACATAGATACTGATTATCATATATAGTGAACCAAATTTTATGTTTTGAAATGGCTGACATAACCTTATTTATTATACAGGTAGACATTTCATTGAAATCTGAACTCATGAAATATTTGTTTCCCAAAGGGGAGGTCTTGTTGGGTGAAGGAATCAGTTGAGATAAAAGTCTTCTGATGATGTCTTCTAAAAATGAATGTGACAACATGGTGCTGTAGCCTGTTGAAGACCTGAACTGGGTAGTAAATTTTCTCAAGTTATTTTGAAGTTTCTGCAATATAATTTCAGCTTGGAGAGGGTAATATGAATTTGGTATGAGCTTTTCTCTGAAGCAAGATGGGAGTTGGTAGTCTAAAATCTCTAACAATATGTTATTAGTTATTTGTTCTGCTATTGAGGTATTGTCACATGCCAGATTATCATCACAAGTCACTTTCAATTTATATTGCTGTAAAACATCATAATAAACTGAGTCAACAATTCTACTAATCGTTTCTTTATGGATTGGTGGAAAACACAGCCTTTCTTCAACATCCCGTAAGACAGTGACTTGTGCGTTATTAAACTTATTTACTACACCATTGACAAATAATGTATTCATCTCATTGAGCCGGCCCTCGGTGATGTTTTCATTTTTTCCCCACAGTGAAGTAGAGAGATTAAAAAACAGTTCTGAAATTATCTCCTCCAAAAATGTGGCTGAATACACACCGATATTTATATCTCCTGGATATAGCTTATTATGGATGGGTATTGAATCCATATCCTTTGTTCCCTGTCTTTTGAGAGGGGACACAGAAGTGGAATTTACTGAACATTTCTTGCCAAATGGTGATTGCTTTTGGGGGCTAAACCCTCTGAGATTATTCAGGGATCCTGTCAAAGCATTACCATCATAATTCATGAATCCTAAAAAGGCTTTACCTTGTCCTAATTCTGTTAATTCTGGCCTTTGTGCATTTATGAAAGTAGACTGTATTTCTCTTCCTGTGTGCCTCAAATGCTTGTTTGCAAAAGGTGGGCTTTGGGGGAGTTGTGTACTGTGACATAGTTTGTCCATCAATGATTTAACCAAGCTGTGGGAAATAATAGTAAGCACAGAGTCTGATGATAATAAATCTTGATCCATTTCTGCCAGATTTTCCAAATAGTCTGACATATAATCTCCTTGAAATTGTTCACAGTCCATTGCTCCCTTACAATAATCAAATTCTTTGTCTTCTACACTTTGCCGTATTTTTAAAAGTTTACATTCTTCTGCTGATATTTCATCAGAAAGAGGGCTATTATCAAGAAAAACAGTGCTTGTGCATTTTTCCAAAAGTGTTCTGATAAGTTTCTCACACACGACATTGAGAAGAAAAACTGATTTGGGGGTGAGGCCAAAGTTATTTCCAAGTATGCTATTAGTTTGCTGCTCATTTGAGGATGAGAAAAATGTTCCTGCTTTTTTATTAGAATTCATGGCCTCACCTGGATATTCATCTGGTGAAAATAAATCTAAAACAATATTAAAAACTTTATTGACTACTTCTTTGGATTCACGAGTTTTTAGACTACCAACCAGATTGTCTAACTTACATGCCAGATAATTTAATTTATTTTTTTGAAGGAGATGATCTATTTGGTAAGTAGATGCTTCACAATTTCTGGACCCTTTCTGTCTTTCCATGGTATTTGTTTCATTGCAAATGGGCACACTATTTTTTCTAAGCACGGAAAATGATTTTTTTCTTCCATTGCTTTCAAGATGATGGTTTTTTCCTGTTTCTCTGGACATTACATGAATTACTCCTGTTAAAAGATCCTGAAAGAGATTATCAAAGTCATCAGCAGCTACTCCTGGGCAGTAAATGTACTTTGTTTTTAAAGGACACATTTGTTGTGCAATGTCAACCTCTATAATGTTACTGTTAAAGAGGATTTCGGTAATGATTTCGGAAATACTTAAAGCAAGTTCTCCAATAGAAATTGACCTACTCTCAAACATTTGAGAATCAATTGAAATAATCTTGTTAAATGTTGCATTTTGGCTTTCCAATGCTTTCTCTTTTTCTCTACTATCTTTGGTGTTACCAGAAATGCTTGAAGTTAAATGGCAAATGACAGACTCAGTAAGATGTTCACAAAATTGATTAAGTGAAGAATCATTGTATATGCTTCTTAGAGGCTGTTGTGATTCACATTTTTTCCTTGATAATGTAGAAATAATAGATTTCTCCTCACTGGAAGCTGAAAAAAAAAACTGATCATTTTTAGCACACATGAAGAGAAATATATAAAATTCAATATATTGGAAATTATTTACATATAAATTTCACCTATGGAATATCTCACTAAAGAAAATGAAAAACATAATCAAGAAAGATATTGGATTTTTTCAGATACTTATTTCCCACATGTAGAATCTTTTTTTTTCCTCACCTGTAGAATCTTAATTTTAGCCAAAAAATTGAGAAAATAATCCTAAAGAATTCAAGTCTCCAAGTCAAGTGCTGATATCTGTCTTGCTTAAATGGGTAGGGGCTCTAAGAAGCTGCAAATCATACAGAGAAATGATTTCCAAGTTTAATGTTATAATCTATCATGTCTCCAGTGATCTCTAGAGAGCTCATGTAATTAAATTTTTTTAGTGAAAACATTTAATGTTAGGCTATTCATTACTTTTAGGATGTGATGCAATAATGACTTGATTGAAATGAAAATGTGCTAGGAAGGCTGGGGATAGGTTGCAATGTCAGCAGAACTGTAATCCCTCGATTATAGTTTGTCATAACTCTACTCTTTTTTCTATTCAACAGAGTATTTATTGAAAATCATATACCTACTTAGGATGGCCAGCTTCTTGGAAGTGGCAGCCAGAAAAACACACTATTATTTCCTCAAAATATCCTCCAAATGTAATTATCTATTATATATCTGCATGTAAAGTCAGGCAACACTCTGTGGAGATGGAAGCTTTAAGCCTGGCCTTGACTGCTAGACAGGATTTGGTCATATTGAGATGAAGGGAATGAGGAAAAAGAGTATTCTAAGGAGAAGAAGGAGCAGGAGTAAAATCACTGGAAGGCCTTGGACATGTCTGGAAATAGAGAATAGATTTGATAGAAAGGGACAAATACCAATGGGATGAATTCATGAATCTTCTCTTTTTTCCCCCCTTTATTAGTCTCTAAATTTAGTTAGGCTATGTTTGGAGAAAGTCTGTTTATGAGCTTGAAATTGCAGACACACAACTATCCATCTTGAAAGAATGCCAGTTTTGGGGCACCTGGGTGGCTTTGTCAGTTAAGTGACCGACTTTGGCTCAGGTCATGATCTTATGGTTCATGGGTTTGAGCCCCACGTTGGGCTCAGTGCTGACAGCTCAGAACCTGGAGCCTGCTTTGGATTCTGTGTCTCCCTTTTTCTCTGCCCCTCCCCTGTTTGCACTCTCTCTCTGTCTCTCAAAAATAAGTAAAAAATGTTTTAAAAAAATTAAAAAAAAAAGAATTTCAGTTTTAAGGATGAGAAATGATCTCCCTATGCAGGTGGGTAGGACTGGTAGTATGTGTTCTCCTATTAAAATGATTGGCAAGTGATGTATATGAACTGATATTACAGCAACTAATTATTGCAATTATTGATCCAGTTCAGGGACATTTTAGTATTATTATATTAAATTTTATGAAATTTCCAATAATCAATAGGTTTTGAGATGCAAAAATGGCTATTACATATGATTTAACCTCTTAGAAAAGAAGTGAAAATAACTTTGTGAACATATGTTTAGACTTTAAGGATTGTAAGAATAGTGGAATACAAACAAAACAAGATTGGTAATACCTCTGTCCTTATAAATAATGACTAACAATGGCAAAGAATTCAACTGTACACCTTGGAAAGAGAAATTGCTAACCTTCAATCAATTAACTGTGTATTTGGTATGGGTATAAAGAAGTCATGCAAAAAAAAAAAACAACTTTAAAAACGCTTTGGAACTTGTATCTCATAATCAACCCAAATCCCCTCCTTTAAAATAATCCCATTTTTTTCTCATCTGCATATATGGAAAACAGCAATAGACTTACTTGTTCAGATTCAAGCCAGGTGTATGTTAAACTTTTTTTCTTTCTTTCTTTTTTTTTTTTTTATCCTGATATATTAAGAAGTAATTAAATACTCCACCTCCAAGGCTGTTTTTAGAAAAGCAATAAATGCAGCTTCTTGGATAGAAGAGCTTTTATACATATCTATTTTTTTCTGAATTATACCAACTTTTAAAGTAGGTTGTTTCTTGCTTACCTCTAGTTTCAAAGTTCTTGAAATATGTGACCACAGATGTGGTGATATGTCTTGCTACCAAATGAATTTCATTTGGACCCAGCTCGTGATCAGCAAAAGTGATGACTTTAACTTCCTTCAGGGTCTTTATCTTTGGGTATCTCTTACTTTCCCATTTTTGCAATAAAGAAAAATCTCCTCTACTGGCTTTAGGTTTTTTATTTTCTTCTTCAGGTATACAGCTGTTTTTTTTATCACACATTCTAAGCAGACTTTTTTCCTCATTCTTTTGTCCGGATATTATAGACACAGAGTTTTGCTTTGATATGAAAAATGGTTTCATTGTTTCCATGTTTTCATTAATGCGTGGTTGACTTGGAAAACCATAGCTTGATAGCACAGTACTGACAATATTTTCTGCAGCTAAACATATTTTGAGTGGAGATACAGTTGTGTGAATTTGGTTTGGCTCAACTGGTTTTAGAGTTTCATAATGAAATACTCTCGGATTTTCACCTTTTCCTATTTCTATGAATGACATGACTTGTTTTAATGCTGCTTCTGTGGATTCATTTGCTTTATTAAACAGTTTTTGTAAGACACTTCCTTCAGGGAGAGAGCTGATTCCTTTCATGGTTTGGTCAAAAATGCCAAAGTTCGATTCCCTCGGGCTGTAGTCTTGTACTGGGTTTCTAGAGCATGATGTTATATTTTCTGAATTGAGCATTTCCATTGGCTCTGAGCTTTTAATTGTACCTTCTACAGAGGGTCTGGCATATGAGGGTAAGTTCGATGAAGGGTTATGCCTTTTTTTTGTATTTTCCTCTGGATAACACACAAAACTAGGTACACTGATTTGTGAAGGATTATTTCCCAAAGTAACTTCCTTTAACTTTGACATGGACATTTTCATATCGGTTGCCAATTCAACTTGATTAACAATATAGGTATTTTCTTTTCCTTGGAACAAACTTTCCTTTGGAAGGTTATTGATATGAGTGCACTGGTCCATTAGTGTGCCAATGATCTCACTTGCTATAACAGTCTCTTTCAATGTACTAACTAAAGATGGTTCCACTTGGCTTATTTCTTTATCTAGCTTGTTCTTAATTATACCAAGCATGTCACTGACAATATTAACAGCATATGTAAATAATTCTGAATGGAATGAGTGAACCTGTAGAAGGGTATTCTGTATGTTTTCCTTGGAAATAATAGTATTTGAATTGGGTTCATCAGAAAACTTTTTCAATGGTTGTAATTTTGGCAGCATGTTTTTGCTTAATAGCCTCTGTTGGATAGGGAAAAAGTTTTCTATAGGCATTTTCACTATTTCCGAAAACTCATATTTAGAGATATACTTAAACTGCAAATCTACAAATGACTCTAAAATGTTTAAAACCCTTTCTATAATTTCTCTAACAATTTGGTTGCTAGATCCCAGAGAAATTTGGTTTATTGTCTTCGTGTTAGATATTGGTACACTGCCGAGGATGTCCTTGATTGGCAAATCATATTTACTTTTAGTACTAATATGTTCTTTTCTACTTGCTAGAGTTTCTTGCCTACCTGGAGAGGGCACCTGGGACAAAAAACAGAGCTGTAATTTTTCAAACAGCATTTCAATAATTTCCCTTCCAAACATATTAATTTGTGCTTTGGTGTCTTCAACTCTAGTAGAGGTTCCTTTAAAATGATTATAGAACCTGCTTTCACAATCCTTAAGATGTGGCAAATTTAAAAGTGAAAGAGAATGTTCTAATTCTTTTGTTTTCATTGGGATTTCAGTCAGCACATTTTCAGCTATTGTCATTAGTGTATACTTTTCATTTTCCATATCATTTGATTCTGCTTGCCATTTGTCAAACAGTTTTTTAAATACACCTTCTTTAGGAAAAATCTGTTCTAGCTGTGAAGAAACATTTTCCAAGTAAAAACATGCTTGTTGTTTGGCAATATACTCTGCATCTGAATTCCCCTGTGTAAGTCTGAGATCATCCACATGTGAGCATTTGATTGGAGAAGCCACATTGCGGTTACTTGTAGCATATAATCCTTGCAAAACTGTGTTAACTATTTTATTTGCTGCCGTGATTTGATCGAATGGTAAAGCTTTAACATTTATCATTGCTCTAGTTTGCTTCATCTTTTCAAATTCTTTCACAATTGTTTCCAGGATATTACTTACTATATCTTTGGCATACATTTTTAGTTCTGAAGTGGGCAGTTTCATTTCCAGTAAGTTTTGGGCATCACCTGTTGATTGGGTGTGTGGCAGCCCAGGGGTAGCCTTGGACTGATTGCCTTTTGGAGTCTTCTCTCTAGGACCTAACTTGGTCTTGATCTTGACCTTAGAACCACTAGGTCCTAGGTGTGATTTTGTTTTAAATTTAGGCAAAGGAGTAACTTTTGATTTTGCTTTTAAACTTGTTTTAAAATCTGGTTTAGGGCTGCCCTTAGAGCCCACTTTAGAACTGTGTAGCTTTAGAGGTTGCAACTCATCAGAACAACTTTCAGGGGACAAGGTCTCTTCTAGATGAGCTGAGGCAAAATTTATGATCTTATTAAGAACTATTTGGACTAAATCTTTCCCCACTTGCAATGGTGAATATTGAAAAAAATTATTTTCTAATAGAGAGACATTTTGACTGCCTGCATAAGGATAAACCTGCGGTATCACACATCTGGTGGGATTACATCCTTTTCCTACTTGTTTAGTTTCTTTGATGCATGCTGCTTTCTTAGACAAGGTATCATTGTTGTCAGATGCTTCTTTTTTGTTACTTTCATTTAATGATGTAACTATAGAGTACATTTTCCCCAAAACACTTTCGACTATGTTATTTGTTACGCTGTTAATCTGTGATTGAAAGTTTTTTTGTGTTATGTCTGACGTTTTAATTTTAGAATTAGATACAAAGTGGGGGATTTCATTAAATGGCTGCAAATGGCCTATGATTTCCATTATTCTTTGATGAACTGTAGTTAACACTTCTTCCACTGCACTGAGCAGTGCAGCCTTTTCTTTTTGTTTTGATTTTCCATTTCTCATAAATATTTCTTCCAAAAAAATATTCTGGCTTTCTTTTTCCAATGCCATTTGGTTTTGTTCTAAAGGATATTTTGAAAACTGAGATAGTTTATTTTTCTCTTGCTCTCTTTGTCCTAGCAATATTTCATTTGATACAGTTAGTTGTGAAAATAATTGAGGATTGTCTTTTGAGTAAACACTAATTTCCTTTGCAGATCTTTTATCATATAAACTCTCTAAGATACTGTTCACAATTCCACTCACAATGATGTTTTCTTGGAATAAAATGTTGTTTGGATATGGATACATCTTTTGGATTTCTAAGTCTAAGTCATTTTTAATAAGTTTCAAAGTGGCACTGGCAATGATATCAGCATATTCCTTAAGAGTAGCTTGTGATAGATGAACTGGGGACTCAAGGTTTTCTCTGTACCTTGCAAAAGTGGAATCTGTGAGTTCTTGGCTGAGGATAGTTTTAGTGGATATTTTCAGGACATTTGATTCCACTTGGCTTGATTCATGAAAGATGCTATCATCTTGTTTACAATTTTCCAGTTCCAGGCTATCGAATGGCTCTTCTTTAGGCTGGAAAGCAAGAATAATTAGTGAATCTATTCTTTCTGTGGCAAAAGCTTCTAACCTATTGAAAATAATTTTAGTAATGAAGTTGGCATTTTCCTCACATGGGTCAGGAGCAGATTTATTGTCTTCTTTCTCTATTGTTATCTGACAATCATCAGCATAAGCTGATTCCAGATTTCTTGAGGATGGCCAATGCTCTGTTTGTCTTTCACTTTTTGACCCCATAAGAGGAGGCTGTTGACACTCTACTTTTGAAGATATGTCACAAACAGTCAGGGGCAATTTTGCAGAAGTAAGATTCTTTGCATTTATGCTAAGCATGACAATAGAACTGAGATTATGAAGAACAATATCCACTATATCATTAGATATCAAAATGACATCTGATTTAGGCACTGAAAGTTTTGGGATAATCTCATTTGCATCCTCAGTGAATATCTCAGAGTTTGCTCCAGAATGTTTTCTAGCTATGCTACATTTCCGAGTGGATGTGGCACAAGGTAGATTATTCTGATACAGTGTTTTTTCACAAATATCACATAAGATACCTTCAATGGTATCTTGTATTTGAAACTGAAGTACTTTTCTATATTCAGTCTTATTAAACAGCTTTTCAATAATACCTTCTTGTTGATCGGAATTAATCTCTTCCTCAGAATTGTTTTCGTCACATTTTCCTTTACATGACACAATATCTAACACCGTGTTAACAATTTGACTTGCAATATTTTCAGAAACCACAATGTTATGTGTTAAGAAAGGACTTCTTCCCCTTTCTTTATCTAACCCATGTTTGATTCCTTGTAAAATTTTTTTAGCCACTTCTGTTGCATATGTATTTAATTTATTTAAGGAGAGTTGGCACACTGAGTTGGTCTTTTCTGAGGTAATACGATCCACTGAGCAAGGGGAAAATTGGTCTTCAGAATACAAATCTTTGACTGATAATGCTTTGCTTAATGCATTTTTATCCAAAGCCACTGGCACTGTGAAGTTGATTTTGGGACAAAAGAGAGATTTTACTTTGGAAGTAGCAAAAGTTTCTAAATTTGTTAATATTGCCTGTACAATATCTTCAACTACATTTACTTTAGCCTGTTTGTCAACACTGAATCTGGACTTAGGAGTACAAGGGTTCTTGTCTAGCACAGTAACAGAAGACTTCCCTCCATTGGTGTGTTCATGTAAAGAAACATTTGCTCTAAAGGTGATGGTTTTATACCTATTTTCACCTGTGTTTCTTTCTGGCATGGCAGCTGCATAAAGCTTATGAAATACAGTTCTAACAACATCATCTGCCACTATGATTACATCTGCTTCAGACACTAAAGGACCCATCATTTTATCTATTTTATCTATAAATTGAACAGATGTTTGAGGAATTGGCTCATCAGTGTTGTGAAGGATGCCACTTAAATGAGAGTGGGATAGAGAAAGCACGTTTAACTGATTGACCAACGCACTGTGGAAAATTTCATTCAAAATGTTTCTTATAATGGGAACGACTGGAGATTTCTGTGGTTCTTTGAGTTTCACTTCAATTTTGCTTAAGGCTCTCTCTAGAACCCACTGTTTAAGAGAATCTGATTTAGTTTCTTCTCTTAATAATGTTCTCTCCACAGTGAATTCTTTCTCTGTATGTGAGGCATCTTCAGGAAATGAATCTGATTCAGCACCTCCAGGAAGAAAATTTCCATAGGTTGGCCTGTATTGATAAGTTTTAGTGACTCCCTCTTCAGATTCAGTTTCACTAAACATATCTGAGGACACTGCATCTAAAATTAAATTGACTATATTCTTAAGCACTTGTTTCTCAGGTGGTAGGGTATTTACACTTGTCTTTAAATCTAATGAGTTCATATTTAATTCTGTTTGAATAGCTTTCAAAATAGTACTTGATATCTTTTTTGCATTCATGTATAAAGCAGACTGCAATAGTTCTTCATGTGTGTCTGTGAAAATACTGGGACTTTCACATTCCAAGTCGATCTTATTGCTTTTTTCATTTCCATCATTAACACAACCCAGAGTTTCTAAATTTCCATTAGCAAACCTTTCCAGTTTAGCAAAAACCATATTAAGAATATCTGAAGCTACATTTTTCAGTTCATTTGGATGCATTTCTTTTGTTTTTCCTGTTTTGGAAGTCACCGAAGCCATGGTTTTTGTTGTGCTTTTTGTCACCTCTTTATTACCCTCCTGAATCATCCTGGAAACTATGCTGGAGATCATGTCAGTGCATTTGGCCATTTCCTTAATAATTGAAGCAAATGATAGGCTGCCGATATCAAGAGATTGAGACTCTGAGACAGCTTTAAATCCAGAACTTACAAAACTGGTATCCGTATCAAAACTGCATAATTTTGCAAGGATGTATTCCAAAATTGTTTTGGAAATGATCTGAATATTAGACTTCAATGCAGGAGCCATTTGAGGATTTTCATTCTCTTCTCTGCCTTGTTTACTACCACAAGGTGGCTGATGGTGAGGATGGGCTCCTATGAGCTTACATAACATTTCATATAGTATTTCTCCAATACTGTCTAACACTCGCAATCTGGCATTGCCTTTGAGATCTTTTGCATTTACAACACTATGGAGAGCACAGGGAGTAGCCAAACATTTGTGAAAAGATTTTTTATCCTGCCCACTTGGCAAAATGTCTTGTTCATCAACATCGTCAGATCCATAGGAAGTTGCAGGCTTTGGCTGGTCTGAAGGGAGTGAAATATTGCTTTGATCTGAATGTCCACTAGATAACATTTCACAAATACAAGTTAATAACGGAGATTCCATAAGGTCATCATTGAGATTTGAGACAAGAGATTCTAATTTATCAGTGTCAGCAAAAAATCCTTTACCTGTAAGCAATTTGGCAGGGTCTATTTCCCTATGATTTAGGGTTCTGTTACTGAGTTCTAGTTCATTCTGGATAGCACGCAAAACAATGTTTACCACTTTAGTTGTGTAAGTACTAAGTTGAGATTGTAATGAAGATTGCCTCACAACTGAAGGTTTGAAGACCATCTGCAATTTCTGACAAATGAATAACTTCAGCTTTTTAACAATTGTATTAATGATCTTATCGGCAATGTCATCTATGGGTTGAGGTTCACTTTTTTCAGATTTTAACAGAGAAGGCCTCACAGTATCTACACTGAATGAAGATAAATATTTCACTTTCTTTTCACTGTCAAGCCATATTTTTAATGGCTTTTTATTTGGTGCTTCTTTGGCCATGTGAGGAGTATCAGAACTATCTAGAGAAGTTTGAACTGATGATGAAATGGAACCTTCAGTGGTATTTGGAATGCAGCTTAAGGCCTTATGGAGTATATTTAACACAGCGTCTGTTATTTCTTGAGCCACTGCACCAATTTCTGACATGGAGAACATCTTGTCCATCCATTCTTGATGTGACAGTCCTTGAGATTTTTTTGAAACAAGAACAGAAGAAGCTGCTTTGCCACTTTTACTGTCTAAGTGATCAGAAGATAGGTCCTTGAGCATTTCTGTTAAAATACCTTTAACTATGTTTTCTGAAGCCTTTTGTATGTGATGCTTTTCATCTTGGCTGAAAATCAAACTGTCTCTATTCAGACAGGGTTTTTCCTTTACAATTTCTTTATTATTAAAAGATGGTAGCCCAGTCTTTAATCCCTCATCGCAAAATGCAACTTTGTTTCTTCGAGAAGTAGCTCCTTTAAGTGGCTTGCTATTCCTTTTGTATTCAAAGCAAGTGTTTCCTTTTTTAAACCAATTCTCAGGAATTTCTTCCCGAGATTTTGGCTTTTCATCTTTAAAAGATGAATCAAGCACATTTTTCACAATTCTGTCTATTTCTTCATTATCATCTTCAGAATAAAGGACCATGCCAGGAACATTAACAGGTGGAAATGGTCTTCTAGACATAGGACCATTTGATAATCTAGTGCCAGTAAGTCTGTACTTTCCTTCAGCGTCAGAAGGACTTCTTAGTCTAGAGTGTCTACATTGTTTAACATCTCCTTTTCCTGGCTCCTGATGCAGTTGAGTGAAAATATCATCAAGAAGCTGAAGGAATATTACTGTTTCTTCAGATGCAATAAGTCTCTCGTCATTAAGTTCAGATTGTATGTATCCTAGTATAGTGCTGATTGCTTCCTCTATATAGCCGACCAAAGAGGACTGGGAAAAAATATTTGACATTAAACTTTTTATGTCATCTTTAACAATTAAATTAGCAGCATCAGGTTCAGGACTACATTTCTTTTTGTCGGCTCTTTTGAGGGACATGTATGTTGGGTCTGTCACAGGTTGCTGATCGGAAAGTTCAACTGCATCTTCAAGATGAGGCAGTTCATTTCGCTTACAAGATGCAAGAGTCATCAGCTTTTCTAAAATGGCATGTACCATATCCTCTGCAATGTCACACATGGGTTCCACATTAGAAGGCAGTGAAGCTTTTAAAGGTTTTCCATTTGATGGACTGAGGTATTCTCCACTGGGTATTAAGCCCGGCTTAATGTCAACTGACAGATCTTCTTGTGAAAATATCTCAACACATTTTTTCTCAACTGCAGACTGTAGCTTCTCGAGCATATTCTCCACTATCTCTGAGGCTGTTGAGCAGATATCAACATTGTAAAGCAAGTCTCCCTTTTCAGGTTCACTTTGGTCCACAAAAACTTCAGCAGTAACAGAAGAAATAGAGGGAATGGCCTGTGTTAAATCAGACATTATTTCTTGAAAAATGCTTTCCAAAATCAATTCAGTTTCCCCTTTTAAGTGGCATTTAAAGTTAACAAAAACATTCTTCAAATTCTTCATTTCATCCATGGCTTTTGCTTTTTGATCAGGAACAAGTAGACTCTCTAAGCCGTCTGTTTCAGTAGTAGCATCCTTAGATTTTTTTGTGCCTGTTTCAAATGATGTTAAAAGGTGGCTATCCGATTTACAAGTTCTGAGCTTAGGATTTGCATATACCATACTGGTTTTATCATATTTGAGTTCTGATGTTATAGCTGGCCCTTTCACGTGGCATGTTTCTCCCACAGATGTTCTTTTGATGTGAGCAGAAGGTGGTTTTAAAGGTGTGGTTGGTTGCCTTATTGAGACGTCAACCTCAAAGGCACAGGGCTCTTGCTGAAATGTTTTAGTAGTAGCAGATGCGTAGCTTCTGTATGTAAGCTCTCCACTGCATGTGCTACAGAAACTTGAACTCTCTGAAGAGAGGATGGAGTCAGAAGACCCTGGGTATGCTTTATTCCAGAACCTTTCTTCGTATTTCGTGATGGCTGGGTATAATATACTGGTCACTGTAGCTACAACCCAGGTCATTACATTCTGAATTATACTATTCAGTTCTGCAGAAGTTACCTGGAAATGAGGCAAGAAGAATGAAGAGAAAATAATTTAATAACTTATTCCATTCTGGGACAGAGGGTAACATTTAATTTTTTATATAGAACAGTGCATAGCTGGATACTATCATAAAGAGAACATAATGAATTTATTTAGAATCTCAGATTAATTTCAAATCGACTTATTCTGTACTGTAGTAAAGTATTTTTTGTAGGTTTTCATTTGATTCACATTCCCTCAGAAGTTTTTTATTGTTTTTTCCCAGCATTCATTGCTGAGATAAATGACTTTTTGATGAAATAGAAAAAAAATCTCACCAAACTGCTGTCTAGCTACATAACAATGGTTCTGCAAGCGTTGGCAAGAAGAAACAGTGTCTACAACCCAGAAATATTATTTACTAATATACCAGATTGTTTACAACAAAGTATTTCTCAAAACAGATGTGGTCAAAACATTTGGGTGCTTTCAGAGGCATCTGTCTGTCTAGCTAAGATGTAAGGATGAAAATAAGCCATCTCTCCTTCCCATTCTCTGCTGCAGAGGTGAATCTGTGATTTATATATATATGGAAATGACTGCAGCTAACGTTAAGAATTATTTGATAGCAACAAAGGGAAATGCTTATGGAGACTGAATCACTTCACATTGAATGAGAGTATCAATGCAAACTATTTTAGGTAGGAAGGCTGAGAAAAGATGATGCAATGAAAGAACAAATTAGATAGAAAAAAAAGGGCTCCACTAGACTGGGGTCTGAAAGAGTCAGGAGAGGAAAAGGGTAGAGAAATTGAATTCCTCATTTTGAGCCAGAAATATAAACCCAAGGACCAGATTTGGATAACCATTTTCTTAGTAGTTAATGGTGGTGTCACAGATTACACTGGACCAAAAGCAGAAATAGAATGCATGTGTAGAATTCTATCAACCACAACTTATTTCCTGAAAATAAATTTGAGCTTTATAAAGCTCAAATTCTTTTGCCTATAATAAATGAGTAATCTGCTTTTAAATTGTTATTACTCTTAAGACATAAAGGCTATAAACATAAGTAATTGACCTCAAAGTCTGGAAGGCTAGTATGATTCCTGTAAAGAGGCTGCTGATACCCAACATATTACCTTAAGTTAGCATGGAAGTATTCATATTTCAGGGCAACATTCAAAGAAAATTTAACATCTATACAACATACTCTCTCCTGATATATTGGGAGAGTATTTAGAGGCACCCTAGGGAGAGCAATTCTATCTTATTCTAATTCATGAGTATTCCAATATATTTTTTTCACTTATTGTACAATGGCTAGTGATTTGAAAACATATTTTGGATGAAGGAATATATTGTATAATACTTGTTTTATATAATGACATCCTAAATCAAACATTTTTAAAATAAAATATAAATTTTAACAGAAAAAGTAATTGTTATAATCCACTGCAATACATAATAAACTAAGACATTCTATATACACTACTTTTGTATTCAAACTTTATTACCAGGAATAACTTTTTAAAAATCTACATTATTATTCTTAGGCTAGGTGTGAGAAAGAGTTTCTAAATTTTATATATGAAAGAGAGATATTCCAAAAGTTTTCTAAGTAGTGAAGTATAGGAATTAAAACCTAGTTTTCATTTGCTTTCCATTTTAATGTTAAACTAAGAAATATTCCCTTGAATCAAAGCTTTTATATTTGCTACACACTCTATGACTTGAGCAAGTGTCCATGGGAAAAGGTATGTCAGAGTATGTGTTGTTCTCCAACCCCTTTCTATTTCCTGAGTGGTCTGACTAGTTCCAGACTAGGGCTTTGTAAATTGGACCATATTATCTGCCTATTCCAAGTCTCAACTCATAGGTGACAAGGTACCTTTTTATGTGGCATTCTATGGTGACCAGGCCACTTCTTACTAAAATGTCTAGAGCTAGACCCAGGCATCCCAGCTTACCAGCCAAGTCTGCAAAGCCATGTCACCTAATGGTTTCCCATGATAAAATAGGTTTGTGGTATTTGTTGCTGTCATGATGGCTACATCCTTTAATGTCATTCCACACACTTCTATACCCATGAAACTTCTCTCAACATTATCTTTTGATAAGAACTTTAGATCACTGAAAAATTTAAGAATTAACTGAAAGTAAACTTTAAAGAAAGGCAGAGGAAGACATTAATATCAATAGGTGATTCCTCATTATTTTATTCACATTTTTTTTTCTATTATGACACATTAGAAAGTATGATTAATATGCTGTTCATCAATGATACATACTTTTTCTTGCCAGCAATTTTGTAAGAAGCTCTGTTCTCTGTAAAGTCAAGAAAGGTTGAGCATTTAGTTATTGTCTAGGGTCAAGAATTGATATAACTTTTTCCAAAATTTCTAATCATTAATCACCTGCTTCTTATCTTTATATCTGAGAGTTTTTCTATAGAAATTCAAAAGGAAGAATAAGCTTTATTTTTTGTCACCTCCTCCCCCTCTCTCCAATTTATCCTGCTCCTTTGATACTGGCCCACATACTTTATTGCTTGAAGGTATAGAATTGTAGCTGATGCATAAAAAATACATCTATCTAAAAATTCTACTTCTGACCCTCCTTTGCCATGCCTGCTTTGTGGCTCTCTGGAGGAAGACACAGAATTGGAGAGAGAAGGGGACTTGTCCTTTCTGTTCACTAAAAGGCACCATAAGGTGGCAAGGTATTTGAGAAGACCTTTCTGACAACTCTATGCTCTCATCAAACAGCAGGAAGGGAATATGTGAATGATTATTCAATAACTACGTGTTAAAATAATTAGTTTCTAGCCATGGAATACCAACTTAGATGTAGACCTTTTCTATATATGAAAATATTCTATCATGTTTTCTAATTAGAATTATTTATCATCACACACTAATGAAATAGAAAACACAGTTTCTGAATTATAACAAGTAAAATAACAATAATTAAAATTAGAGGAAAAACAAGTCATTAATAAAACAAGCTCTAAGACCATATGATACTTTCATAAATTTTAACATGGGCTCCTTGCTTATATTCAGGTATATGATATTCTCATATATTTCAACATAGGCCCTCTTCCTACTTTCTTAAAAGAAAATTGACATCCCCTTTCCAGTTTTGAAGGCCTGTACTATCCATTATAAAATTCAATTTTTCCTGAAGTCTGAAATTCTATGAGAGACAGCAAGAATGGGAATTACATCCTAAATCTTGGCAGAAAAAACAAAAACCAAATTCAAACCAACCCTCCCATCCTCACCCCCCCCGCAAAAACACCAAAAAAAACCACCCCAAAGAACACCTTCATTGGTTTCAGCTCAGAAATTGGGCTTGGTAAAAACCATACTTAGACTAAAACCTTTTTTGCAGTATGGAACGTGGAGAATGAAAGCTGATGTCAGTGACATGTCTTTTGGCCTTCTTTATTTCTTCAGGATCTGATTTCTCAGGTCAACCTAAGCATAGTTTTCTTCTTTTAGATATTTTGCAAGTTAGCTCTCCCAGATTCATTTTTCTGTTCCCTTCACATTATACTGTAGAGACCAAATAGAACTCAAGGAGTCCAACCTATTAACTAATAACTGTCTCCAACAGGCTTTCTGTCCCAAAGGCATGTATATGGATCCAAACAAACAGCAAAGACCTAAGAATAAAATTAACCAAATAACATGAAGTTTTATGAAGAACACTTCAAACAATTTTAATAACCAGATAAAGGATGACATTGGTGAAAAAGGCAGAGTAAGAAGCTTTAAAATCTACGCCTCTATAAAAGTAATGAAAAACTGGCAAAAAATTACAATTTCATAGTAATTAATTGTCTTTTTTTTTCAGTTTTCTGAACTCTGAAAATTAACCAAAGGCTTTCAGCATGCCAGAAAATGTTTATTCAAGAAAAATGGTTGATCTAGATAAAAACAGTGAGCTCTGTGCTATTTTAACTTGCCCTATTTCTATCCCCTTTCTCCAGCTCCAAGATATCCTTGAAAAGCAACACCTGCCAAACACAGGGGCATGGTTTTCTTCATTGTGGTATCTGCCTAACATTTAGCATTATGTTTTGAACATAGAAGCTTCTCAATAAATGTCTGATAAATAAATTCCCATTTAAAGTCTTTTGGATCTAGGCCTACTGTCTAATACAAAATTAGTGCATGCCACTAATGGACTTTGAGAACTGGTTCCTGGTTTCTTGCCTTCAATTTTTCTTATATAATTCTGTCAGAGTTATCTATCATGCATACTAATGTGACCATTACTTCCCCCTCCAAACCATCAGAGTGCCACCCATTAAATAAACTACAAATTCCTGAACACAGTCCGCACAACTGCAGACTTATTGCTTTCTTCACTCTGTTACCCCTTACATCTTCCATTCCAATAATGCAAAACTTACTCATTATCAAAGTGCAGTACACAATTATTGCAACTCTGTTTACCGCCCCCCACCCCCCGCTATCGTGGGGTAAACATTTTTGCTTTGTCTTCGTTCTCTTGGTCCTGAATTTCCATGTCTATTTTATAAAAATTTTCTGTGCCTTTTGTATTGACATTAGAAAAAAACTAGAACTAAACAATAGAAGAAAGGGAGGGGAGAGGAGGTGGACAGTAGATCAGATATAATGGTTCCATAGTAAAGTCTTACAAAATCTGGAGTTAAATCAGAACAAGAGGAATGTATGGAACACCTGGGTGGCTCAGTCAATTAGGCATCTGACTTTGGCTCAGGTCATGATCTCATGGTTCATGGTTTCAAGCACTGCATCAGGCTCTGTGCTCACAGCTCAGAGCCTGAAGCCTGCTTCGGATTCTGTGTCTCCCTCTCTTTCTGCTCCACCCCACCTCTCAAACATAAATAAACATTTAAAAAAATTAAAAAAAAAAAAAAGAACAAGAGGAATGTGATATGTGTATGATGGATGGGCATAGTCAGACCAGAAAGTATCTTTAGTTGTGTTTTATTTGTATTCTGACCTGAGGTTAGGCTGGGTAATGCAGCCGTAAGTATTCCTGTCAATTTGGGAGGAACTGGTAAAGAAGCTCCAGGCCATGCACTGAGTTAGTCATCTTCGCCAAGCTAAGATTTTTAATGAAAGAGTAGCTGAAATATTTACTATGAAAGATTCAAATGATTCTGTAGTTCTGTAATCTTGGGTGGGGAAAATAAGAAGGCAAAAATTAAGATTTATGAACCTCCTGCAAACTTTTTAATGAAGAGGTATTTATATTTTCAATAAATAAAAATTTATTTATTCAATAAAATAAAAATGGTCATTATATAAACATGATCATCATTCCTCCACTCCATACTATTGCTTTAAACTGAACTAGTCAGTTTTCTTCCTCCTGCATCTATTACAGTGCTACATATCCTATGAAGTCTCAGTAAGTCAGTCAGACTGACATCGGTCCTAAAATCAAGATCCTTCCTCCAAGGAAGCTTGATCTGAATATTTTGACACCCTCTATTGCCATACATCACTTAACTTTACCCAACCATTTTCATAGTGATTTGGTTTCTTTTTTTTTTTTCAACGTTTATTTATTTTTGGGACAGAGAGAGATAGAGCATGAATGGGGGAGGGTCAGAGAGAGAGGGAGACACAGAATCGGAAACAGGCTCCAGGCTCTGAGCCATCAGCCCAGAGCCCGACGCGGGGCTCGAACTCACAGACCGTGAGATCGTGACCTGGCTGAAGTCGGACGCTCAACCGACTGCGCCACCCAGGCGCCCCAGTGATTTGGTTTCTAAAGTATATGCTAGACATTTTTTGGCATACTACTTTTTTAAAAAGGTGATGATACGGGCCTAAAATAATAGTTTTTCTTCTAAAGTTGAGAAGATCGTACATAACCACTAACAGAATAGGTGACCACCAGAGTTTGAGGAACAGAAATCCCCCAGGCCCCCAAAATTTCTTCTCCAGAGACTTGCAATTTCCAATGTTAGTGGTTATTATTTGGGATTATACTGCAAATACCCTTTAGGAGAAGAATAACTGATGAAGCTAATACTTGGGAATAAACTAATTTACCATCCTTAGGAAGCCAACAATCTCAAAAAGCCAAGAAATGGTAAATGCTTCAAAGGGAATAAAAGCAAAGAAACAGGTTTAGATCCTGGAAATCTCCTGTAGTAGGGGAGTTAATGTAGGATATACTTGAAAGGTGCACGAAGGCTCTGAATATAGTGGAAGTGTAGAACCACACTGGGGATAAGGAAACAGAAAAGGAAGAGGAAGAACATTGGCTTTGTCTGCTTTACAGTTTACGCTTAGTGCTGAGAGTTTGCAAAAGACAGAAGTTTTCAGTAGAACTACTAGAAGGTTACATGTAATCATTTGCTTTTGAATAGCACTCATGTGATTATTAAAGTATTAATTTATAATTATACACTAATTTTCTTAGATACTTACGTATTTGTGAAAATACGACAAGGGAAAGTACCCTTGGATCTGGCATGAACCTGAGGTCCTAATTATTAGAAAAAGAAAATTGTAATTAGTTTGTATTCTTCCCCAGAAACTTGTAAAGTGGAAATTAATATCCTCTCGGACTGTTTTGTTTAAAAGCCTCCAGACACTCTCCACAATGAAGTCCAAAATCCTTAGTAAGACATAAAATATACCATACAATCTGATATTCTTACTTACCTCTGTAGTGTCTACTCTGGTTAGCCTCTATATATTCATGTATGTTCTATAGTCCAGAGACACAGAATAACATAGTTTACTGAGTAACATGTTTTCCATGCCTCTGGGCCTTTGTTTTTGCCATTTCCTTTGTCTCAAGCACCCTACGCCTTCTTTTAACTTCTCGTCTTTTAGGCTTCATTCAGTTTGTGTTAATTCCACTAGAAACCCTTCCCTAAGTAAATAAATAAATATCTTTCTTCAGTGCTCCTAAAGCATTCTACACATGTTTCTATTATAAAACTCATTATGTTATATCATAATTAAATGTTTACTCTTCTGTCTTCCTGACTATGACATAAATTTACCACTATATCCTCAGCACTTAACACACAGTATACAGTAACATTTATTTGTTGAATGCATTATTTGATTAATATGCTCCTCACCATTTATTCATTGGTTTATCTGCCATTAATCTCCTCCTGCTTGAATATTAGCTAACTTGCTTTGTACATAATCCAGCATGATTCTATTACTGGGTTTTAGTAAATACTTTATATGTAAGTGATATAGGAAGTCTGTGCAGTACATCTGTACAGGCATGCTGGATTGGTATATGCAAAAAAACCAAATGAATAAAAGATGTAGACAAAAAGGATGCCCTGATTTCAGAAACTATTATCAGTAATTAGAACCAGTTCAAAGTCAAGCTTAAATGGTAACTCTTGTTTCTTCTAATAAATGAGTAATCAATAGGTACTAATCATGTGCATGAAAAAGTCTTATTTAAATCTCATGAACCTTTTTGGGGTTTGTTTTTGTGGGTATGTTTTTGTGTATGCTAGGTTTGGAGAAGTAACTGGAATTAAGAGTGAGTAACTGGGAAATTAAGTGTGAAGACAGTACTATTTTAAAAACAAAATAGAAAACAAACAAACAAAAAAACCTTTTCTGTGGTTTCCATTAATATGTGGGAGTTAGACATTTAAAAAAATTGCCTAAAATTCTATATAAAACATTGAAACCAACCTCTTAAAGACAATCAAACAAAAAATTTGGGGTAGCACAAATCTAGAAGGGTAAGCAAGTGTTAAAGCTGATGCCTTCCTTATGAGACTCGGCAATACCTGCAAACAAGGTGGAGAATCAAAACTAAGAGCCTCTAAAAATGTACTGGATCCCAAAGAGCTATACCCTTGGTAGAAGAGATGTCTTTAAACGTAAACTCATGCCACAGAGGTAGCAGCACAAATAAATTATGTCTTGGCTTCAGCCTTGGATAAAGGAAGAGGAAAAAAAATCTCTCTTTTTAAAAAAAAAATTAACGTTTATTTTATTTTTGAGAGAGGGAGAGAGAGAGAGAGAGAGAGAGCAAGAGAGAGAGAGAGAGAGAGAGAGCAAGCAGGGGAGGGGCAGAGAGAGGGAGACACAGAATCTGAAGCTGACTCCAGGCTCCCAGCTGTCAGCACATAGCATGACGCGGGGCTCGACCCCATAAGCTGTGAGATTATGACCTGAGCCGAAGTCAGTCACTTAACCTACTGAGCCACTCGGGTGCCCCAAAAATATCTCTTAAGAGATAATCTGTGATGATTAATTCTTACATAACTTTGAGGTTCAAATATACTGTATATTCCATAAAATTTAAAATAAACCTGTATTGATATCTCTCCCAGATGCCTACCAGAAGCATATGGTAAAATTTTAACTGCTTTATTGAACCATAACTGGTGATCAAAGAAGTATACATATTTAATGTGTCTAATTTGATTCTATAGAGCAATATATACTATCCAAATATGGAATTCCCAATGATACATTTCTGCCAGATATGAGCTCACAGATAGGGACACCTGGGTGGCTCAGTCGGTTAAGCGTCTGACTCGATTTCGGCTCAGGTTGTGATTTCACAGTTTCATGAGTTTGAGCCCCATGTCCGGCTCTGTGTGGACAATGCTGAGCCTGCTTGAGATTCCTTCTTTCCCTCTGCCCCTTCCCTGCATGCACTCTCTCTGTCTTCCTCAAAAATAAATAATAAAATTTAAAAGTGAACTCATGGACCACCTGCGTGGGTCAATTGGTTAACAGCTGATTCTTGATTTCAGCTCAGGTCATGATCTCACAGTTCCTGAGTTTCAGCCCTGCCTGGGATTCTCTCTCTTTCTCTCTGCCCCTCCTCTGCTCATGCTTGCTATCTCTCAAAATAAATAAACATTTAAAACATAATAATAAATTTAAAAAATGAGCTCACATATATAATAATGCCCTGTACACACACACACACACACACACACACTACACACACAGACAAATATGAAGAAATACCATGAGTGCAGAAAAAAATAGCATTAGGCATAGACATCAATGTTTTAAAATATTTGAATTACTAGATATAGAATATTTAAAAAGTGAATTTTATCTGTTAAAATATATAAAGATGGAATTGGAAAATACAGGAATGGGACAAGAACCTATCAAAAAAGTCAAGTCAAATTTGAAAAATATCTACTCATATATATATATATGTAATGTATATATATGTATATATATATATAACATATATATATATATATATATATATATGTAATGTTTAACCAGAAAAATTTCAAAGTGCATGGAATTGATAAAATAGTAAATTAGATAAACTGAAGAAAGAATTGGTGATTTGGAGGACAAATTGGAAGAAATTAACCAGAATGCAGCACCAGAGAGATGGAAAATATGATAGTTGTTAAAGGATGTAGAAGAAAAAGAAGATATCTAACATATATATACCTGGAGTTTTAGAAGAAAATAATAAAGTGGAGAGAAGCAATATAGGAGAGAAAAATAGCTGAAACTTGTCCAGACCTGTTCACTATGGTGATACTAACGAAAAACAAAGGCAAGACCTTAAAAGCAGACTGAGGTGTGTATGGAGGGGAGGGGAAGAATCATTTACACAAGAATTATTAAGTACAGAAAAAGTAGAACATTTAAGTAAAACAGTATCTTCAAAGTGCTAAGAGAAAAATAACTGTTCTTAATAACTTGTATATCCAGCCATAATTATATCCCAGAACATGGGTAAAATAAGGAGAGTTTTATCAAATAAAATCTGAGGATTTAATCCCAAAATACATTCACTAATGACATTTCTGAAGAATGGATTTACTTTAGGAAGAATGAAGGTGATTCTGTAAAGGACAAAATGCAAAAAGGAAACAAAAAAATATTGGTAAACATGGAAAAATATAAACAAAACCTGGATGTATAAAAACAGAATTTTAATTTAGATGGTAATAAAAATCAAAACTAAATAACTGGTTAAATGTGAGATAGTGATTTAGAAGTAAATTATTCTAACTTTGACTTTTACTTTAAGTATACTTGTTAAAATTCAAAGGTAATTGTCAAAAGGAATATACACAGCATACAATTCCTAAAACTGTAGAGGGAAAACTGGATTAAAAAATAAGTTTAATAAATTAAAAGAGAATATCAGAGCAAATTTAATACTCTGAAAGAAAGCAAGAAAGGAGAAATTAAAAGAAAATATCAAAAAGCAGAACAAAGCAAAACACCAATATGGCAGTAAAAATCTTCCAAAGGTTGTAATTAACAAAATGTAAGTGGCTTACATTCAGTTAAAAGTCAAATTCTAAGACTCAATAAAAATGAAACAAGATGCAGGGATAGAGTGTTTACAAAAGCCACATCTATCCATAAAATATACTAAGACTGAAAGCTAATGTTACTATATTAGTATCAGACCTACTAAATTTGAGACAAAAAGCATCACTTCTGGTAAAAACCATACACAATAAAAAAAAATCAATTCTACACCTGAAACTAATATTACACTGTATGTTAACTAACTGGAATTTAAATAAAAGCTTAAAAAAAAAAACCCTCAATTCATCAGGATAGTCCTTGATGTGCCTAATAACTAACCTAGATCAAGGGTTGGACACTTAACCTACTGAACCACACAGATGTCCAATTCCAATGATTTTTAGAACAGAGTAAATAAAAGTAAGTATATAGATTTTTTGAACTACACAATTAAACATCTTGATTGAATGGAAATATTTAGAACATGGTACTACCAAATTGATATTTATTGTTTTCAACCATATACAACTCTTAAAAACTAATCATGTGTGCTAAGCCAGTAAAGAAATCCTGCAGATATTTGAAAAAGCTGGTACAGGGGAGCCTGGGTGGCTTGGTCGGTTAAGCAGCTGACTTCAGCTCAGGTCACGATCTCACGGTCCATGAGTTCGAGCCCCGCGTTGGGCTCTGTGCTGACAGCTCAGAGCCTGGAGCCTGCTTCAGCTTCTGTGTCTCCCTCTCTCTCTGCCCCTCCCCTGTTCATGCTCTGTCTCTCTCTCTCAAAAAAAAATAAATAAACAAAAAAAAAAAAAAGAAAGAAAAAGCTGGTACAATAAGGCCATGATCTCAGTCTGCAAAGCAATTAAATTGGAAATATATAACAAAAGGGAACCTAGAAATCCAATATACTTAAAATTTTAAGACGAATTCACAAATACAAAATAAGACAATTAGAATATAGATATGAATTAGAAAAAAAAAGAAAATATTGCATATAAAGTTTTGCAGTACATTTCAAAATCTTACATATCACAAATGAAGTGCCACACACTGTTCTAAGCACTTTTACAAATATTAACTTATTGAATTGCCATAGGAATTGTATGAATGATGTACAATTCCTGTTCTTGTAACAATACTACAGCCAGTCCTAAGGGTTAACTTGCTTCAAGTTAACACACTCCTTGCTTCCTGACCCTCGATCTGTAGCAGAACTAATTTACTTTCTTTGAGATTTGCAGACCACTGGCCATGGGGGAAATGAAGGACCTGAACGTTCCCAGGCCACAGAGGCCAGAAGTCTGTTTGAAGCCACTTTAGCTTTTTTATTGTCCCAGCAATCTTTTAGCAAAATATTTTTCTTTTGCAAGGTCACACAAATAACTTTATTGTCCTCCCTTTGCACATCAGTAGAACTTCCCCTCCTATGCAGAAAGAACAGAGTAATCTTGCACAACCCCTGGATACCAAGGAACTGGCCCTTCTTGCACAGCCCTCATCCTGGGCACTAAGGAACTAGAACTTGAACAACCTCCAAGCTCTGAGATAACTGGTGCCATCGAGTGTGCAAGGTAATCCAGAAATGTCACAGACCACTGCATTTACCTTAACTGATTAAACCCCTTTAAAAATCTTTTGACTAAGCAAAAACCTTGGACAAGAGTACACCTCTCTCCAGGTTGCCAGCCTCCTGAATAAAGCTCAAATTCCTTTCCAGTCAAAACTCCTCTCTTGATTATTGATCTTTCCAGCGGTGGTCAGCGAACTTGTGTTAGGTAACTTGTGTTAGGTAACATTCTCATGTTATAGTTGGAAAAAACAAAGAACAGAGAAGTTAAGTAACTTGCCCAAACATAAATTTTAAGTGTTGGAGTGTGGATTCAACTTAAATATTTGGGTCAGATTATATGTTCCTACCCATTATGCTACACTGCCTTTCAATAATCTAATCCATATGGATAGGACATATGGTAACTTTCTGCCAAGAAGTTTGAAAATTTAGATGGATAAAAGAGACAGAAAATATGAATAGTTTCAGATTTAATTGAATCTGTAGTTTAAAAATCGTTTTTCTTACTAAGAGAGCCAGGGCGAGGTTAAATATTTTTCCAGTAATTTGTACCAAACATTCCAGGAATATGTAGCACCATACCAGGCATGAAGCAGGACTTCAATAAATGTTAGTTAAAAGAATGAATTAATAGATCTCATAACTTACTCAGTAGCTGTTACTGATGTTTACCTGATTCACAGAAGTAGCTTGATCTCTTGTTTGATCGTTCATTCCATTCAGCATTTATCTCCTTCTATATAATCCAAACAACAAAACAAACATCCTCAAAAGATTTCCCCCTCCATGATTTGAACATCAACTATTATTTATATATTTAAAATACAGAAATTTAAGATTCTGAGAATTTCCCTTACATGTCAGTTTTTAAGAACTGCACACATTTTGTGATATTTACATAATTTAAAAGTTCATAGTTCATAGTCATGGGAGATACACAAGACTACCCACACATTTGGTGATTTTCTAAGGCTCATGGGATTCAGAATATAGTTGTACTCACGTCTAAGATTTATTATAGTAAAAGAATACACTATAGGATAAAGAAAGGGGAAAAGGCGCAGGCCGAGCCTTAAAAACTCCATGCACAGTTTCTCTTATGCTCGCTCCCTTCTCTGTGCATGCTCTTTTCTCCAGCAATTAAAAAAAAATTCAGTAACATGTACAATGTTTTTACCACGGGAAATCCATTAGAAACTCAGCACTCAAAGGTTTTTATTGAAGGCTGGTCATGAGGACACCCTGTGCCTTAGTGCATATCAAAATTCCAGCCTCTTAAAAGGAAATCAGATGTTCAGCAAAAATCACACTATTTGCAGTACAGTGCACCATCCATTCAGCTACGGAAAGTTCCATATTACTTCAGGACTTGGGAAAAATCAACTTCCCAATGCTAGCCAAAGGGGTAACCTTGCAAACAGGCCCTTCTAAAGACACAAGTCTCAAGCCTGCTTTAACTCTTTTCTGACAGTGATATTCACTAGCATCCTAAAATGAACTATCTTTGGAATACACTGATTGGTAAATATGTTAATCAACTCAGTGGGATAAAAGAATAGGTGTGCTTTTTAAAAAAATGTTTTAAGTTTTTTTTTTTTTTTTTTTGAGAGAGAAGACAGAGTGCAAGTTGGGGAGGGGCAGAGAGAGGGAGACACAGAATCTGAAGCAGTCTCCAGGTCCAAGCTGTCAGCACAGAGCCAAACACGGGGCTTGAACTCACAAATATGGGATCATGACCTGATCTGAAGTCAGATGAATAACCAACTGAGCCACCCAGGCACCTCATTGTGCTTTTTTGACAAAGCTACAATAAAAATTTTAGAGGTGGAAAGCAGATAACAGGTTCTCTGATTACAGAGGGATGTGGTTCTCTAGACTTGCTTAAGAACTCAATCTGCTCAAGGAGGTAAATCAAGTGAAGCAGGCTTCTTTTTTTGCCCACCAGATCTGAGAGCTGAACATAGGTCACAAAAAATATATTTTATGACAGTGGTAGGCTACGTATAACATGTTGGAAACAGAGTGTAATACTTAGCATAATAAAACAGTCAGGCTTTTCCTCATAATAAATTAGGAATTTGTGGACATTTGGTACTCATTTGAGATCAATATGGATGGCAAATTTAATAATATGCACATTAACCAAAAAAGGTCAGTAATAAACTTTAGATTGTTTTTACAGGAGTTTTTGTTTGTTTGTTTTTAGTAAAAGGCATGGCCTTTGGAATCTGTTAGGCAATCTGAGAATTTTAAATGTCAAAGTTGTTAAGAAATTTCTTTTTTGACTCTTAGCATACTTAAAGTGGATATTGACATAGTAAAATGCTGAACTGTAAAATGTTTGTAACAAAACTGCACTATAGAAAAGCATTTTATGGTAAACATACATCTTAGAAGTTATGTGTAGTTTGTGTAGTTTCTGTGCATTATAAGAAACAGAAAATGATGCCACTTCCTACCCTATTCAAGTACAAATTCATTTGGGAAAAACAGTTAATTTCCATTTTCAAACCAAGTTAACTCTTCAGTACAGGTGAACCAGTTAACACTGTGCTGGTAATGGAATGTGGTTTTGACTCCTAAAACAAGTTGGTAACTCACAGAGGAAAAAAAAATGTAATGTATATCAGAAGACACACCTTGAATTTATGATGGTAACTTTCCAAAAGCAGGTAACTGATGGCTAGTCAAAAACAAAGGGGAGAGAGAATATGACTACCTCTGAACAGTCCATCCGTATTAGTAGAAGCCCAACCAAAGAAAGCCAAATTAATACTTCCTCTGAAGGCTGCAGGTATGCACTGTGAACTACAATGTTGTAGCCTATATTTAGGAAGATTATCCTAGGGATGTTAAAATTTTGTTATGGTATGACTAATTTCAGGGAATGAAGCTGTTTTGTATGGCCACTTCATGAATGAAAATTTTTATACTCATGCTGATCATAAGAATGTACTTCATTAATTCTGCTTGCCTTTGGGGCAAAAAGAAATATTATATACCTTATTTTTTGGAGGATCCAAGTAAGACTGTGAAGATCTTGGACAATTTCTTGTGGGTGAAGTTTGAGCTGAAATAATTGAATTTTGAGTTGAGATGTTTACAGCTCCTAGAGAAAGAAGAGATTAATTTTACATATGAGAAGATCATATTTATGGAACAAGGGTGAATGCTGATGAATAGATTTGATCCAGTGTTCCCTCTGCTGAGCTGCAACAATCATTGAATTACCACAATCAGGGGTTTATTTGAAGTAAAGAAGTATCTCCAGGAATTACATGACCTGTTTTTAGTGTTCACTGGCTACAAATTTCAAATGGTTCATTATTGCCTTTAGAGACAAGTCTGAAACCCTTAACCTCTGATCCTAATTAATTTAATATTATGCTAGCTTAGTCCCTATAATTAAACACAGACCACTGCCAGAATTAACTGCTTTCTTTTCATTCAGTCTGCAATCAAAAACCACTCATCTACTTGGATAAGGGAATAACCAGAGCTGTGTTTTAGGAAGATTGCTTTCACAGCAATATTTATGGAGATTAAAAAGAGGAGGAGGAGAATGGGGGAAGGTACTGAAATAGCCAAGGATGAAAAAAACAAGGTAGAAGCTGTGGGAATGAAAAGAGAGGAAAGGGCAAAAGAAATTAAGGGGGTAGATTAGAAAGAAAGTAGCAACCTTGGGATGCAAAATACAATAAAGAAGAGTCAAAGAATAATTAACATTTTGTGCCTAGGTGAAACAGAAGAAGGATCAGGAAGATGATGAGTTTGATATTCTATAGAATTTGAAGTGATCATTGGCTACTGAATGGAGGTGCCTAATATTTTCTTTATGTATATGTAGGATATGCATATGAGTATTTTTAGTGCCTTCCAGAAATCTAACAAGGTATGGGGAAATTTAGCTATTGTATAGTCTACTGAAGGGGAAATGAGAAATACAATGTATTGTTTATGGATAATTGATGGCAGTGGAGTGTGGGGCCCTTCCAGAGACAGTTCTCTGTACTGTAACTTACTGAGTCGCATATGTGAATAATGTACTCCATCACTATAAACAGCCACAGCAGGGACCCTAACTTTTCCATACTTAGCAAAGTTCAAAAGCCATACTCATCAAGCAAGCACTGACATGTGAGCTAATTATATCTATATTCATAAACAATTTTTTTTACCATTTTTTATTATCCAAAATAACCATGATTGTTATAATCAGCAAAACAAATTGAAAAACTGTATATATATATATATATATATATATATATATATAGTGTGTATATATATATGTTATATATATAGTCATGATTATGAAACTGTATATATATATATATATATAGTCATGATTATGAAATTAACAATATAACAAGTATGACTGTTTTTCATTTTCTCACCTCTATCATCAGAAGTATTTGATTTTCTAGTTACTCCATCTTTCTACATGGTACATTAAAGAGAAAAACATTCATTAGTAACTGCACTTATAAAAGAAATTTTGTCACTATCAATCAACCAAATTAATCTAGTTTCTCTCTCTTTTATCCCCTAATCTCACATGAAAATTGTCTCAGGAAAATATATATTAACAACCTCCTGGAATACTTTCTATAGGGATCTCAAATTTAACTAGTTTAAAATTGAGTTCAATATGTAGCAGTGTACAAAATTGTTCCCTTTCTAGTATTCCATATTTTGCTTAAAGGCATAGTAACCCATTCAATGGTTGGTTTTACAAAGCTTAGAGTCATTCAGTCTATTTCAGGGAAATACAATGTAACCTATTCCAATCCAGCCTACAGCTTAATTAAACACAGTTCTCTTCGATTTTGAGAACATCATTTTCTTGTGATAACATTTTTGAGTCTGTCTGTCCTATTAGGCAATGAGTCCTCAAGAGAATTGATTATGTTTTATTCATCTTTATATCTTATGTGTCCCAAATTTCCTCATTTTCGCTTCCTTCTGGTTTAGCACAGGGCTTGGCCAACAGTGAATACGTTTTAGCTATTATTATGATTGTAATTGCTAAATGTTTGGATTAGTTACTACTGTTAAATTACATAGTGACTCAATACGCCCAAGGAAAGAAATCTGGCCTCATGAATAGACCCTAATATCCCTAACCAATTGGTATCATGCTAGTGAAAGAGATCATAGAAGTGAAAAATTAACTAGATAAGTAATCATCATACAAAAGTTTGAGACATAATTTTATACCTTTTGTTCAGTACTATTAACTTGTACATCTGACTGGCCAACTAAAGTTGCTGATTTTTTTATGACATTCTTTGTATTACTTAGAGATTGATAAATGGCATTTGCTGCAGGCCCTAAAAGTAAATAAATGAGAGAGAAAAACCATAGTTGTTTTATTTTAAGAATCTATTGAAGTGTAATTGAAGTATAATAAACTATAGTCATTTAAATTGAAAATATTTCAACTTTAAAATATGTCTACAACTATCACTGCAATCAAATAACTTTTCTAATACTGTTTTAAAAGTTTTTTCATCCACCTTTGTAATCCATCTATCTTTCTCCTCCCATCCTGACAACACCACTCTATACTTCTCACACAAGATTAGCTTGAATTTTCTAGACTTTTATATGGATGGAATCATATAAAATGTACTCTTTTTTTGCCTAGCTTCTTTTACTCAGTATAATGGTTTCACATATTTTAATAATTTGTTCCTTTTTATTTCTGAGAAGTGCTTCATTATATGGATACGCCACAGTTTTCATTCATTTACCTGTTATTTGGGTTGTTTCCATTTTGGCCTCTCACAAATGAACTTTTATGAGAATTTGTGTACAAGTCACTTTGTTTTCATTTCTATGGGGTAAATATCTATTAGTGGAACGACTGGATCATACAGTGGGTATATGTTTAACTTTTACAAAACAACACACTGTTTTCCAAAGTTGCCATACCATTTTACAAGCCATTCAGCAGTGTATCAGAGTTTCAATTCTTCCAGCTCCTTGTCAATATTTAGTAAGCAGAAGAAAGAAAATAGTAAAGATTGAAGTGAATATCAAAGAAATAAAAAAAAAGGAAGAAAATAATGAAACAGCTAATTCTTTGAAAAGTTCAATAAAAGTGATAAGCCAGATTACCAAGAAAAAGCACAAATTTGTAGCATCAGGAAAATTAGAGATAATAGCACAACAAAAGTCTATATAGATAATACTAAAAAATAATAATAAAGGAATATTATGATAAGTGTATGGTAGTAGGTTTAAAAATTTATATACAAAGGACAAATTTCTTGAAAAACACAAACTAATCTCATTCATGAATAGATGATATGAAGAACTACATATCTATTAAAGAAATCGAATATGTAGTTAAAAACATGTACACAAAGAAAACTCCAGGCTCAATTGACTTCATTTCTGAACTATACCAAATATCTAAAGAAGAAATTACACTAATTATACACAAACTCTTCCAGAAAATTAAAGAGGAATACTTCTACTCTCACAACTCATATTTTGAGACCAAAATCACTCTAATACCAAATTCATTAAAAGACATTACAAGAAAAGAAAACCTCAGTCACCATCCCACATGAACAAAGTTGCAAAAATTATAAATGAAATATATTGAATCTAACAATATATGATAAAGATAATGCATGATGAATGAGTAACGTTAATCCCAAGAATGTGGGACTGGTTTAACATATAACATTAAAAATAAGTCAAAGTTATTCACAACTTTAAAAGAAATAAGGAGAAAATTTAGATGATTATCTCAAAGATGCAGGGAAAAAATGATAAAGTTTAATAGCCATTCATGATCAAACCTCATGATCAAACTAGCAATATGAGGATATGTCCTTCCTGTGATAAAAGCTATCTTCAAATCTCTAGAGCTGACACTCTATATTGATCATGTTCCCTTAAATTTTGGAACAAGATTAATATGTACACAATCACCATTTTTTTCAATACTATCCTGGAGGTGCTAGCCAGGAAGAAAAAGAAATGAAAGGTGAGCCCAAATAAAATCCCAACAGACTATGTTGTAGAAACTGGAAAGCTGTTTCTGAAATTTATATGGAGAAGTAAAGGCCCTACCACAAGACAGTCAATCTAGAAGAACCACAAATATTAGAGAACTCAAACTACCAAATTTGAAGACTTATTATAAAGCTATAGTAATTAAGAGAACACTGTATTCATGAAAGAACAAATAGATAAATAAAACAGGACTGTCCAGAAATAGGTCTATCTATCTATCTATCTATCATCTATCTATCATCTATATATGTTCACTTTATCATTTAAAAGATGCCAGTGAAACTCAATGATGTTGAAGCAATTAAATGTGTACAAAATAAGCTTGAATAATCCTGTCTTCCCAGATAGCAAGGAAGCTATAAAAAATCATTAGGGTTATGTCACAAAGGACTCAAGAGTTATACTAACGGGAGATCCCACTGGCAGGAACTATCACCCTTTTAGCATTAATAAACACATTAACATAATTTTATTGAAGTACATTAAATTTATTTAAATCTGTAAATTCACAATGAAAAAAACAAATTGCTCACTGTTGAAGGATGCTACTGAAACAATTTACTACTTTGAAAACTGATAAATGATTGTAAAATGTTAAGCTTCAATCTGCTTTTCCGAAGTATCCTATACCACACTGTAACCAATAGTAGTTAAGAGGAAATTTCTTTTTTAAATTTTTTTTTAACGTTTATTTATTTTTGAGACAGAGAGAGACAGAGCATGAATGGGGGAGGCTCAGAGAGAGGGAGGCACAGAATCCGAAACAGGCTCCAGGCTCTGAGCTGTCAGCACAGAGCCCAATGCGGGGCTCGAACTCATGGACCGTGAGATCATGACCTGAGCCGAAGTCAGCCGCTCAACTGACTGAGCCACCCAGGCGCCCCAAGAGGAAATTTCTTTTAATACAACTTTTCCAACTAACCTAAGAAGAAGGAATGATAGAATTAAGTTATCCCAACTTGAAACCCTTAATTAATTCATAGATCTAGGCCTTGAACATAAATGGCTGCTAACAGTACAAAGAGAAAGGAAATGAGATATTATATGCCTCTTGATGGAAAGGCATGCCACCATCTATGAATCAGTCTTGCTAGAGAAATTGAACCTGCAAGATGGCAGCATAAGAAGACCCTGACCTCACCTCCTTCCGTAGACCCACCAATCTCCAGCTACATAAACAACAACTTTCTCTGAAAAGGCCCTGAATGCTAGCTGAGCAGTTCCTCCACAACAAAAAGATAAAAAGGCCACATCTGCGTGGGAATGAGATACACCATGCAGAGGTGTGGTCTAGCCAAAAACCCCACCTGCGGTATGACAACCGACCTGTGAGAGGGATTCACAAATATGGAGCATATCCCTGAGAAGCAAGCAGTTTGAGCTCCCTAGCCCTTGGGACCTGCACTGGAGAGATGAGCCTCCAAACATCTAGCTTTAAAAATCAATATGGGGGAGCATGCGTGGCTCAGTCAGTTAAATGTCTGATTCTTGATCTCAGCTTGTGTCTTAATCTCAAGGTTGTGATTTCAAGCCCCATGTTGGGTCCTGCACTGGTCATGGAGCTTACTTAAAAAAACACAAAACAAAACAAAACATCAACATAGCTTACATCCAGGAGACTCAAAGGGCATTAGGAAATAAGATTCTGTTCCTAAAAGGTTCGTACACAGACTACTTACCCTAAGACCCAGCACAAGTACAGCAGGCTGAAAAGCATGTAGACCATACAGGAAGAAGATCCACTGGCTATTCTTAAAGCATCTTCTGGAAGGGTAGAAGTTTGTTCCAACTCTCTCCAGGGAAGGAGGTGCTGATCGTTCCAATTTTTATAGTCTCCTATCTTGGCAAGTGTTGGCACTGCCAGGTGCCATTTTTGCACTCTCTCTACCCTGCTGATTCTGCTTGCCTTACCCCTGCAAACTCCTGTGGCCCTGCCCCACTGAAGCCAGTGGGTGGGCTTGCCTGCCCTAACCCTCCCCCCCCACCCCGTGGCCCTATCAAAGCCAGCAGGTACACACAGTTCACAAAAGGATACCCTTTGATTGTCTGGCTCTAGTGGCCAGGGGTCCTTGTGTTTTGGACCCCATGGGACTGAAACAATCGGAGAGCCAATTCTTGGCAGGATGCTGCACAGACAAGTGAAACACACACCCGGTCTTCTTTTGATCACTCCCTTAAGACTGGGAGAGATAGCTGTTTTGCCTAATACATAAAAAACAAAAAACAAAAAACAAAAAAAAACAAGGAAAATGAGGAAACAGGGGAATGTGTTCCAAATGAAAGAACAAGAAAAACTCCCAAAGAAAACTTTAATGAAAAAGTGATAAGTAATTTGCCTGATAAAGAGTTCAAAGTAATCATCATAAAGATGCTCACAGATCTTGAGAGATGAATGGATGAACACAGAAAGATCAACAAAGAGAAAATATAAGACAGTGTGAAACACAAGTCATAGAGCTAAAGAATACAATAACTGAACTGAAAAAGATACTATAGGGGTTCAACAGCAGAATGGGTGGAACCAAAGAAAGGGCTAGTGATCTGGAATTGAGTGCAGTGGAACTCACCCAAAAAGAGATAAAGAATTTATATATATATATATAATGTTTATTTATTTTTGAGAGGGAGAGAGACAGAGCATGAGCAGGAGAGGGACAGAGAGAGAGGGAGACAGAGAATCTGAAGCAGGTTCCAGGCTCTGAGCTATCAGCACAGAGCCTGATGCAGGGCTCAAACCCGCGAACCATGAGATCATGACCTGAGCCAAAGATGGATGCTTAACCGACTGAGCCACCCAGGCACCTGGAAAAGAATTTTAAAATATAGATTAAGAGACTGATGGGTAGCTTAAGGGACCTTCTGGGACTCCAATTAAGCCAAAAAAAAAAAAAAAAGAAAAAAAAAAGAAACAAAAGTCATCCAAATTGGAAAAGTAGAGTAAAATTGTCACTATTTGTGAATGACATGATTTTATAGATAGAAAAGGTATTATGCTAAGTGAAACAAGTCAGATGGAGGCACCATATGGGTTCTGCTGGTTTTTATTTATGTTTGAAATGTTTAATAAGAAAAACTGTTGTGCGTGGGTGGCTCAGTCAATTGAATGTGTGACTCTTGACTTTGGCCTCAGGTCATGATCTCATGCTTCCTGAGATCAAACCCTGCATCAGGCTCCATGCTGACAGCACAGAAACTGCTTGGGATTCTTTCTCTTCTTCTCTCTGCTCCCCACTCTCCAAATAAATAAATAAACTTAAAAAAAAAAAGAACAGCTAAAAAAGCCATTAACAAACTGGAAATATTTGCTACAAATAAGACAAAAGATTAACATCAGCCATATTGAATTAAGAACTGTACATCAAAAGATAAAAAGAAAGGATAGAAACAAATCACAATTGGAAGAGGATATTTATTATAATGTGTGTATATATATATATATATACATATATATATGTATATATATATATTAACACAATTATCTAGTATGGCTTAAAAATCTTTCACATCCACAGGAGAAAGAAAACCCCTTAGGAAAATGGACAAGAGATTTGAAAATATGATTTCTCAGAAAAGGAAACATGATGCAGAAATCCCATATCTAGGCATATAACCCCTAGAGAATCTCTTCAATGAGTACCATGAGATTTTATATTTATATAAACATTTATATAAATATAATATATAATATATAAATATAGTATCAGTAACATATAATACAAATATATATAACATATAAAAATACAATATAAATATTATGTATATAATTTCCATCAAGAGAAATATATGTGTATTGTGGTATATTCACACAATGGGATATATCAGTAATGAAATAAAATGTCAGGCAGCACAGAGATAAAACTTCTGAAACATAATGCTGAGTGTAAAAAGCACATCACATACAACTGGATACAACAGCATATCAGTTACATTAAAATATTTTTAATGGTATTTATTTCTATCTATATGTATATATGTAGTTTAAGGTTATACACCCATGTAGTAAATATATTTTAAAAATATATTTAAAAAATAATGGTTATGATAATTACTAGATTTGGATAGTAGTTCTTTCTGTGAGATAAGGAAGTCTGCTTAAATGAAATTTGGCAAAAGATATAAACTTAAGTTTAAGGAAATTCAGTGAAGATTAAAGCAGGCAAAAAAATAAAAATCCACACCAAGATATATCATAATTAAGTTGCTAAAAGCTATTTCCCACCCCCCAGAATTTTAACAACCAGAGAAAAATGTCATAGAGGATCACTATTCAAATATAGACAATATCTCATCAGAACTACAGAAACACAATGAAACGGAAAAACAGTTTTCAAGTTCCGGAAAAAATGTCAACTTACAATTCTATATCGAATGAAAGCACTGTCATTCAGGAATGAAGGTAAAATAAAGACATTTTTAGAAGAAGGGAAATAAGATGATTCAGTGCCAGAAAATCTGTTCTGAAAGAAATACTAAGAGAAGTTCTATAGACTGAAAAAAATGATACTGGAAAAGAAACCTGGAATATCAGAAAGTAAAGAGCATTCAAAATGGTAGCTATCTGGGTAAATATAAAATGTTAGTCTTCTTCTATTTAGTTATTTAAAATAAAACATGTTACGTTGTCTGAATGGATGTTTGATGTATGTAGATGTAATACATAGGGCAACTATAACAAAGGGTTGGGGGATAAGAAGTCATAGATAGTGGAAAGATGTACATTCCACTTAAAGGGTGAAGTGGAATTGTGAAAAGATAAGTACAGTGTTGTCTAGAACAACCACTAAAAAATATGTAAAAAGAGGTATAGTAAAAAGTATAGTCGGGGCGCCTGGGTGGCACAGTCAGTTAAGCGTCCGACTTCAGCCAGGTCACGATCTCGCGGTCCGTGAGTTCGAGCCCCGCGTTCGAGCCCCATTCATGCTCTGTCTCTCTCTGTCCCAAAAATAAACGTTGAAAAAAAAAAAGTATAGTCATGGACAACAGGAAAACAAAATTTAAAAACATCATGTATAATAGTACCAAAACAATGAAGTACTTATGTATGAATATGACACAACATACATAAGATCTCTATGCTGAAAACTATAAAAACACTTATGACAGAAATCAAGTATAACCTAAACAGAAAAGATACTATGTTTATGGATTGGGAGACCAAGATTTGTAGAAGGTTTCTTTTCTCCTTAAAGTGATCTGTAGATTGATTTAATGTACTTCACTAAAATATCTCAGCCTAATTTTTGCAGACAAGCTGATCAAAAAATTTATGTGCAAAAGGTAAGCAAATTAAAATAGTCCTAAAATTTTGAGGGAAAAAATTAAGTTGGTAGAATTATACTACCTGATTTCAAGACTGTAAAAAGCTATGCTAATTAACAGTGCAGTACTGGCAAAGAGATAGACACATACATTGATCAATGGAACAGAAATTAAAAGGCAAGTCACAGACTGAGAGAAAATATTTGCAAATCACATATCTGAAAAAGATTTGTATTCAGAGTATATAAATAACTTCTGAAACTTAACAGTAAGAAAATTACCCAATTAAAAATGAGCAAAAAGCTTCAACAGATACTTTACTAAGCAGGATTTACAAGCGGCAGATAGCATATGAAAAGATATTCATCATCATTAACCATCAGGGAAATGCAAATGAAAATCACAATGAGCTAACACTATATCTATTAGAATGACTAAAATAAAAAATTGCTGATAATACAATGGTTGCAAGAATGCATAGCAAATGGATCTCTCGTGCATTAGTGATGGGAATGAAAAATATTACAGGCACTCTGGAAGCAGTTGGGACAGTACTTTGTTCACTTAAACATACATTTACTATGACTCAACAATCTCTTGTTTACATAAAAAGCTGACTACAAATACTTCTGATTTTTCTATTCATAATCACCCAAACCTGGAAACAACCCAAATCTCCTTCAACTGATGAATGTACACATTTTGTAGAGGTGGGGCTGGTATTGTCATAATTGTGTGCCTTGTAATAACTATTGGTGTCTTTAAAAAAGTCTTTGAGCTTTAAAAATAGGACCCATGAAGCTTAAGAGTTAAATCTACCTCAGTGGTCCTGAAAGTGGAAGACATCCTCTGCTAAGACAACTCTGTCGCTCCCCAGGTTTCAGAGTCTTGATGAGACTAATCAAATTACATACTCAGGGAGGAAAGATTGTGGACTTTTCTTCTTTAAATTTGAATTAATAATGCCAAAGTAATTTAACTTTTTTGCTTTAATTTTTTCCTGGAAATTTGGTAGCGGGAGGAGATTCATATTGTTCAATTTTTAACAGCCTCACACTTTGACAGTGTATTATTTGGAGAAGTTTTATGCTGCCGTTTGTGTTCCTGGTCTAATCCAGTGAGCCCTAATAGACAACATGAAGTAACAGTATGGGATACATAATAAAGTAAAATTCAATAGGGTTCAGAGTAGTTTTGGAGTTAATTTCTGACTGACTTCAGAGTTTTCTAAAATCATGATGAACAGGGGCGCCTGGGTGGCGCAGTCGGTTAAGCGTCTGACTTCAGCCAGGTCACAATCTCGCGGTCTGTGAGTTCGAGCCCCGCGTCGGGCTCTGGGCTGATGACTCAGAGCCTGGAGCCTGTTTCCTATTCTGTGTCTCCCTCTCTCTCTGCCCCTCCCCCGTTCATGCTCTGTCTCTCTCTGTCCCCAAAATAAATAAACGTTGAAAAAAAAAAAATTAAAAAAAAAAAAAAATAAAAAAAAAAAATAAAATCATGATGAACATTATAAAAATTAGTTTGGTTTTTTTTTAGGTATCATATACTGTTTAACAGCAATAGATTTTTCATTTTATTTTTCTAAAATTATGACATAATATTAAGTTTACAACACTAAATCAGTAACTAGAGATCAAATTCTGAAAGCAATAGAGGTTGTGTCATTATTGGTAAGCATCATTCTAAATCAGTCATTTGACAACACAAAACAGAAGATTTAAGCATTTAAAGCATTTAAGCAAAAGATTCTATCCAAACTCAGTCTTTCCTCAAATTACTACAGTATTTCTTATCAAAATATTAAATTACCATATACTCCTTTATTTGGTCTCTGGTCACCAACTTGGTAAACTAAGTTCATATTATCAAAAGACTTCTTTTTCTTCTTTGGAGAATAAGCTTAAAAAATGTAATAAAACATTTATTTTTAGTAAGAGTGATGACAGAATTACCCAAGATAGACTATTTTATCAAGCCCAAGGGAGGTGAGCCTTATGCTAATTTGTATGTGGGATTATAGGGAGGTATTGGAGAACATGGAAAGATGTGAAATGGGAAGGTAATAATTCTTGAAATATTATCACTTCAAGTTAAAAGATATACTTGAAGGGACAGAATTTTCTTCTGGTAGAGAGAAAAGCTACACCCAGACAAACTGTAACATGTCATTTCCTATCTGCTGGGATGCATACCAATGTAGCTACTGGCTAGAAACCCACTGGGCCACAGTTACTATTGCATTCTTGGATGTGCCTCCCAGCCTGGCACAGGCAACTGTATATATATTACTCCTTTGTGATAGAGGTAATTATAGTTCTTCTTTTTAACCACGTAAGGAGGGCAAAGTCTCCTCACATAATGGGTACTCAATGGGTTTTCATTAGAGATGTAAATGTGAGAGTGATCTGTCTGCCCACTGGAGCAAATTTCACCTAATATTCCCTTCCTCTTTCATTCTCTCTCTGTCCCTCTGGAAGTTGTCTACTTGGTGGAAGATGACAATATTATTTGGAAGTATAATTGTTTTGTAAGATAGATATTTGTGTCACCTTGATAATATAAATTGGATTCATTTATACCTTCTTAATGTATTTTATCTTTATTTTTTTTTGAGAGAGAGAGAGAGACAGAGAGAAAGAGAGAGAGAGAGAATGCACATGAGGGTGAGGAGGGGCACATGGAGAGGGAGATGGAGAGAGAGACTCTTAAGCAGTCTCCCTGCTCAGCACAGAGTCCAATCTAGGGCTTGAGCTCACAATAGTCAGATAATGACCTGAGCCCAAATCAAGAGCCAGATGCTTAACCAACTGAGCCACTCAAGCACCCCCTTTACATCTTCTTCAAAAGGGAATTTGAGGTAACAAATGTTTAAAATGTCTACTTGGAACTCTCTTCCTATTTAGAAAGTTAACAGTTGAGTTTGTAGGAATGTATATAGTTACTAAAGTGATTTCTTTTCTGAAGCATGAGATTGTTTTCATTGTTTTGATGAGCTGAATAAATTGAATTAGTCCATTTAGCAAATATATATTTTATAAACAAACACACACACATGCATACATACATAAACACAGTACTATCTGCTCTGTGAAAACAAAAGTGGGAGATATGATATTATGGGTGATTAAGACAGTGGGAAGTATGTAATAAGTGTATTGAAAATAATACAAAGTACTATAAGGGATTCAAAGAAGAAGGATCTTCCAATTAGGGCTGTTACGAAAGACTTTGTGGGGGGCGCCTGGGTGGCTCAGTCTGTTAAGCATCCGACTTCGACTCAGGTCATGATCTCGCGGTCCGTGAGTTCGAGCCCCGCGTCGGGCTCTGTGCTGACAGCTCAGAGCCTGGAGCCTGTTTCACATTCTGTGTCTCCCTCTCTCTCTGGCCCTCCCCTGTTCATGCTCTGTCTCTCTCTGTCTCAAAAATAAATAAACGTTTTAAAAAAAAAAGAAAGACTTTGTGGAATGTCACTTACAGTGGGGCTTAAAGAATTGTGGATGGGGATAGATGGACACTGAGCACATCACTCCAGGCTAAGAAAATTGGACAGAGAGGTACAGAAGTAAGAAAAGGACCTTGTGTGTTAGGAATGGTCAGTAGTCTCATTTGATTGGACAATGAAATAAATTGAGTAGTTACTATAGACTTTTGAGATCTTTGTGAGAATTTAGGAGTACTATTTTTGTTTTTAGATCATGAACTGTAGCTCAAAGAGGTTAAGTAATTTGTCCAAGCTATTTGAATGGATAGATTATTATGGTAAAGCAGTTTGGTAAAGATTATGGACTTTAGCAGTTTAGCTCTAGAGCCTAAGTACATCACCCCTAGATCATAGCTGCCTTCTTCAAGGAGGTGGTATGAAATAAAGCTTAAAATTTAGGTTTGAGTTGGGCTCTAGGTAGTGATGAATGGTTGCCTCAAAAGTCTGAGCTTCATTTAAGAGGTGATGGAGATCTTTATGTTTTGGGAGAAGAAAGCCTCAGAACAGATTTAAAGTGTAATTAGTAGCAGTTTGAAAAATAGATTTGAAGTAGGTTTGAAAAAAGAGGCAATAAAAACTAGTTAGTAATCTACTGGAGTGACACAAGGAGGCTTTCATCTAGAAAGAGGATTGATAGGACAGAGGATGATCTTGTTCTTTCCTGATACCACATAGGATAATTAAAGCAAATCCATATTTTTGCATTCTGGCTATGAAATTGTAGTTAACATCATTAATTTAATTTAACAAACTTAATGTATTTTATGAGCTTAAAGAAAGCTGGTAGAGATTGGGCATAGCAAAGTCATGACTGGATATCCCTCCTTTAAACTCTTCATTTCCTTCTTTTGTCTTTTCTTCCTTACGCTCCCTTCTCCACTTCCTCCCTTCTTTATTCCCCGACCTCCTGCCTGCCCCCCCACCCCCCACCTTCTTCTGGTACTGTCTATTCATTATGGCTGGGAAAATAGTAGAATACCATGTTGGTTATAAAATAGCAATTATCTTACATGCAAGTTTTTAAAGTTTCAGTAGCAAAAAATACATTATTTTTAGTATAGGGAAGTCAGAACTACAGTATAGGCAAGCTTGCTTACTAGACCACTTGATAAGATTATTTTACTTTGTTTTAATTTTTACATATATGTCTATTTTTCCACTTGAACCGTAATAGAAAAACGCCTAGAACTGTGCCTAACACAAAGCAGATAGCAATTGTAAGCAATCAGAGTTTTATGAAAGGATTTTTACGTAAATACATAGATAAGCATTTTCTACATAGCTCCATCAGCTTTTTAATATTCTCACATTCACTATATGTTCCATCTTGTCCTCTGTAATGAAATGTGTTGTTTCTCATCTCTTCTCTTTTAAAGCCATTTTCTTGCATTTTTTGTAAATGATAAGCCATTTTTTTCTCTAGAAGGGCTTGTTTCTAAAATATTAAGATATATAAAATTAATGTCAGCTTTCTGTTTAAAAATGCAAAACAAACATTTAAAATGTGAGAGTATATGTTGGAAATCAACAGTCACTCCTGTCTTAAGCTTCTGGGCTAATATTGACCCTCGACGTACCAGAAAGAAAATAACTGCACAGAGAAAGAACCCTAGAGATCCTCCACGGGTTCCCTAGAGTATTTAGCAAGAGAATGGATCAGTACAGGTATGCGAGGAAACAAACAAAGGCCATCCTAAAGGATTAGAGAGAAAAGTGCTTGGTACCTGTCTATCATGCCTATTTTCACCATGCACTCCAGAAAAACGAATTAAGTCACAGGGCATTGGGTAGAGTACTAAAATGGGTCTTGGTTCAGTAGTGAGGAATAACTAGTGTGAGATTAAACATGGCTCTGGTCCCATCTAACAAATCTTAAAAAGCAAGACTTAAAGCAAACTGTTTCCAAAGAAATTATCTACATTCAAGAAAAAAGTTAAAGGATATGAAAATATTCAGCATCCAAAAAGTAAAATTCATATCTAACATCTAATCAAAAAGCACCAAGCATATAAAGAAGCAGGGAAATATGATCCATAAAATAAGTCAATCAATCAATTAAAATTGACCCGTAAATGATACAAATGCTAGAATTAAAGGTAATAATATTAAAGCATAACTGTATTCCATATATTTACAAGGTAAGGAAAAGACATGGAAGATATAAAAAGGACCCAAATCATTTTTTAAAATGTATGAGATGAGTAATATAAGATATGCATTAATAGCAGAATAGACATTGCAGAAGAGATTAATTAAAGTGCATTAAGGAAAAGAAACCATCCAAAAGGAAAGATTGAGAGAAAAAAAGTTACAAAATGAAAAGAGTATATGTGAGGTGTGGAACATCAAGCAACCTAATTAATATGCCTGTACAGAGGACAGAAGGGACAAAAGAAATATTTGATAATAATGTCCATTATCACTTTTTCTAGTCTAGGTTATAACAGGGGTTATAAGTCAGTGCAATCAGGCAAGAAAATTAAAAAGCACCCAAAGACAAGAAATAAAACTACCTTTATTCATAGGCAACGTAATCATTTATGTAGAATGTCAATTGGCATCTAGAAATAAATTACTAGAATGATTTTGTCAATGCAGACTAAAAAATTTGCTTTTCTAGATACTAACACCAAATCATCATAATTTAAAATTAAAAATACCAAGTATAATTGCATAAAAATTATGAAATACCTAGGGATGAATCTATCAAAAGATGTGTAAGACCTGAAAACTGCAAAAATTAAGGAAACCTAAATAATTGGAGAGAAATATTTGGTTCGCAAGTTGGAAGACTCAATATTATCAAGAGATCAACTGTGCTCAAACTGACCAATAGAATCAACATAATGCTAATCTAAATCTCAGTAAGATTTCTTGGTAGAAACTTAAAAGCGGATTCCAAAATTTATACAGAAATGTGAAGGATTTAGATTAGCCAAAACAACTTTAAAATGGTAGAACAAACTTAAAAGGTTAGCACTACTGATTTAAAAAACTATAAAAGGTACAGTAATCAAAGCAGTGTAATAGACAGTATTAGAGTAGAAAAGAATAGAAGAAGAGTAGAGAAGAATACAAAAATACACTATACAACTGATTTTTGACAAAGATACAAAGGCAAATGTTTTAAAGATTTCCATAATTGTAATTTAAGCACATACATTGGAGTAAAATGTATGTCAATGTAAAATAGTGTCAATCTGAAAAAAATATTAAAATATTAAGAAGGATACACCAATGAATTGAAAACTTCTATGAAAACACAATTCAAGAGAAGCAATTTAGAATAACTCATTGGAAATATCAATAATTGGGATATCTCTCTGCCATGAACATGGCTCAAGCTTCCTGTGTTGTCACCATGTCTACCATCAGCGGTAGTGTCTAAAAGCACTTCCAGTGCCAGAACTTGTCCCATTGCACTGGTTGCCACGAAAATTGGTCAGGACTCCTTGAATAGTAATTGGCATGAGGCAAAGAGGGGAGACCTGGGACATTCTGTTGCTCTACAAACCAGATACTTTCAGAAATGTCTGGAAGCAAACAAAAAGGTCAGTTTGGAGAGAATTCCCATTACAAAAAAGTGATTATTAGAAAATAATAATTACAACAAAGTGGGATAAGCTGAGCTCACCATATGAACCTTGAAAATACTAAAAGGTATATGTACCAAAGTAGAATAAAAGATTATCATACATATTTAAATTTACATTAATAAAAAATATTACATAGCAGTATATATCAATATAACCAAATTATGTATATCTTATACTACATCTAGTTTGTCAACCATAAGCTACTGAGGGGCGCCTGGGTGGCTCAGTTGATTAAGTGTCCAACTCTTGATTTTGGCTCAGGTCATAATCCCAGGGTTGTGGGATCAAGCCCTGTGCTGGGCTGTGCCCTGAGTGTGGAGCCTGCTGAAGATTCTATCTCTCTCTCTTTCTCTCTCTCTTTCTCTCTCTCTCTCTCTCAAGATTCTCTCTCTCTCTTTCTCTCCCTCTGCCCTTCCCCTGCTTTCTCTCTCTCTCTTAAAAATAAATAAATAAAAATAAAAACCAATAAGCTTTAGGGGCGCCTGGGTGGCGCAGTCGGTTAAGCGTCCGACTTCAGCCAGGTCACGATCTCACGGTCTGTGAGTTCGAGCCCCGCGTCAGGCTCTGGGCTGATGGCTCAGAGCCTGGAGCCTGTTTCCGATTCTGTGTCTCCCTCTCTCTCTGACCCTCCCCGTTCATGCTCTGTCTCTCTCTGTCCCAAAAATAAATAAACGTTGAAAAAAAATTAAAAAAAAAACAATAAGCTTTGAAATTACTTGTAATTTTAGACAAGCATTAATCCACATGGAGAGTTGTCAATGTTCTTTTATTAAATGAGAAAGCAATCTACAAAACACCCTGTAAGGTGTAATAACATGAATTTATTTATTGTAGTAAATTTTCATAGAAATATCACACAATGTGTGCATGTACCATACAATAGGTGGTGCTAGGATTACAAATAATTTCTTTCTCTTTACACTGGTTTACATTCTAAATCATAAAATATTATGTATCATTTAAAATAAAAAATAGTTACTCTAAAAAAATTAGCTGGTAGGGAAATATTGAGAACTTTTTCCAAGAAATTCTGAGAGTAAGAAAAATCAGTTTATCATTTTTTTCCTAGAACAATTACTAGTTTACGTCGTGAGATAAAGTCAAAAGCGGTTGTATCAAATAATAAGGCAGCACTTTTTTGATTATAGTCAGAATATAATATAGCCAAAATACATCCATAGCTTTCAGTTTTGTATAATGCATATCATTTGGGGTAACTGGTCCATTGTTATCTCGCAAAGTGTACTTTCAAATACCAAAACTAGCAAAAGCTTCTCCTCAAACAGTCCCAGTTAGAGGTTTTAAAGCTCACCCCACCTTCCTGTCACTCTCTTCTCTGCTGCGACGCCGTTGTTCCTCTATCCTAGCTTCTCTTTTAACATCTTCTCCAATCCTCATCAGAAGTAGCATCTCTTTTGTCTTCCATTCCTAGGGAGCACAGAGTTACATACTCAGTACATGCTCACAATAAACCTTTGTATTTTGCCCACCACTGCCAAGCAAATTAGAACACGTCAGGGGCCCGACAGACATCAGGTCAAGCATAATGAAAGTCATACATTGGGTTTAGGATGGGCTTTCCTTACTGCAGTCCTATTAACAATGCAAGATGGTTATTTTTTACTAAAGCTGAATTAAAAATCCCCCCCCCCCCGCCAACAATGAAGACTGTAGGGGAATTAAATAGTGTCTAGTAACTTTCACAATCATCTCTTTAAGAGCAGGTATTGGTTCATATACATAGTTTGCGCTATCAGCCTCATTATTTTATGTAACAACTTGTATATTATAGCTGTGAAGAAAGATTAATGGGGATATATGATTCAGACCTGAAATGACTTCAGGAACTATGATGGACAACTAGTTACAAATGAAACAGTTGTATACAGTTTTTCTCTCAATATTTTAAATTTGTTATCTCACCTCTTCAATTTTTCTACGAAGACTAAGTTTTCTTCTTGTGTGTTCTCGCTGTCGTCTTTCTTCTCTATCCATTCGGAGCAGGTGTTGCTCTTCTGCTGTACGCTCAAGTTCTAATTCCCTACTTATCATATCCAAATATCTAAGTAAAAGTGCAAATACAAGTAAAGGTGTATTGGCTGTTTCCCTTATGATGGCTTCATCTGCTTTGATATTCCCAAACCACCCTCTGGCTTGGTTTTTGTTTCTTAAACTACAAGAATTTTATTGACTTCCTATCAGCTCTGTTCATAGACCTTCAAGCCAGCATGATCTCATGGTTCCTGAGATCGAGCCCCACTTGGGCTCTACGCTGACAGCAGAGCGACGGAGTCTCTCCCTCTCTCTCCCCCTCTCTCTTTGCCCCTACTCTGCTCACGCTCTCTCAAAATAAGTAAACAAACATTGAAAAAAAGGAAGCATGTGCTAAAGATACTTTCCCTCATCTCCTACAATAGGAAAGATTTTGGATCTGATTTGTTCTTCAGTTATCAGCTTGGATTACCTTTTGGATTCCCAGAAACCCTGTCTTCTCTGGTAGAAATTCCTCTTCATACCTTTGCCACCATAATTTCCCAATTCCTGTACCTCTTGGTCTCCTTTCCTCTCCATAGTGGGGACAGTAGTGGAGTTAAATAGTGTCTTGTTATCTAAAAAAATTCCTACTTTCAATTCTTTCTAGTATCTTCTTCCATATTTGGGTCTACAATATATACATAAAATATGCATTAACTTCAATCTTACCTGTTCCTTATTAATTGTTCCTGGTCCTTAATAGATTGGGTGTCTTCCTGTAACAACCAATTTTGGAACCGTGCAACATCAGAACGTCTAGGTATTTGATTGTTTTCCTGTAGTTTATTTACTTGCTTTGCAAGCATTTCCTATTGAAAAAAATATGTAATATATACACACATAGACATATATGTACATAAATGTGAATATAGATATACATATATATGTATATAAAATCTTTTTGCATTCTCCAGAAATAAAACTGTCCTACGATATGCCTTTTTATTTAGTGCTTAGTACTTTGTGAATAGCTACTTCTGTTTAATTGCATTTGAACCTATTATAGACATGGACAACTGACCCAAAATAAAGATGTCTTCCTCTGAAAATAAATGATAAATATTTCATCATATTTTTCTACCTATTCTGAAAAAGTTAAGTGAAAATAAGAAAGAAGGGGAAGAGAAGCTCTAGGCATAGGAGAGAAATTGGGGAAAATATAGAACATTTAATAGTATAGGGAAGTCATTATCATTCTTTTACAACTCTTAACCTTTGAACATAAATTTGGGAAAGTACACATACACATACATTTCTCAGTTTTATCCAACTCACTCGAGCCTAAAACCCGAGTTCACTCATGCACATGTGCATGTGCGCACACACTCTCACACAAACTTTGAGTCAAAAATTGAAAGGAAGTCACTATCTATACCCACTTATTCTACATCAAGGCATTCCACTTCACCTTTAATAATATTTTTTATTGAATGAACACAGCTGCATGTGTGTGGGTACACATACACAATGTACGTGTTTTTTGAGTCATCTGTAGGACATTATGACTATCATATACTTCCTCTCCTGTTATTCCCACTGTTTTGGGGGTTACGGATGAAGAATCTTGCTAGCCCAATAGACTCTTCCTATTGGTCCTTGCTCAGGTAGAAGTGACATGTCTGAGTTGCTAAATTATTGCTAAATTATGTAAGCTACCACAGGCATATTAATAGATGACTTGGTCCCTTTTTTTTTTTTAGCTCAATACAGCAACTGTGTTGGTAACAAAATATTATTTATTCCTCTTCTAAATTTTATTTGGAAAAAGTAGTTTGTCAAAATTAAAGGTAAAAATATTAAAAGAAAATATTTTGCATACAAAGAAAGCTTTCTTCCAAACCCTAGCTAGGTAAAGAAACCATATTAAGTATTTAACTTACTTGATCTCTCATATAGTTTCTTTCAAAGTCTAATTTTAAACTGGTAAGATATTGCCTGTACTTATTCAATTCCCTCAAGGTACATACAATCTAAAAAACAAAACAAAATAATAACAACAAAAATATATGAATACAAATATTTAAAAATCATTAACAATTACTTTCTAGAGGAAAAAACAGTAATGGAATACCATTTGATAATATTTTGCTATTAAGAGTAATAAAATGCTAACAATTTTGCAAGCAGGATCTCTCTATAATTTTTAACCCAGAGGAAATATCTTTTCCAAATCATTACTTTATTAATATGCATTATGCCATGATAGAGGATTTAGTACCCACAACTGGAGTTATTAAAAGACCAATGTAATAAAAATGTTCAGCCCCAGTAAGAATATAGTCCATCAATATTCCATCAGACTGATTTTGCTAGGTTCCTATTTTGTCTCAAGTTTTTAAAAAGTGTATGGGACATAATCCTTGACAAGCATATAGTGACATTAGAGGCAGAGAAAGAGGACTATGATACAATTGGGAAAATTACCTGTACCTCCCCAAATTATTTGGTAATCATCTTTTGATGTTATAAAGAAAAAACGTGAGGGAAGAAGTAGTTTCATTTAGAAAAAAGCGATTGTCTGATTTCCTTTGACCCAAATACTGAGTAATTTATGAAATTTCCCATTAAGTATTTCTTCTGACCAAATTAAAGGTGATACAGATCTCCCCCGCCCCCACCGTAAGGTACAGAAGCAAGCCTTATCAAGTCTTAGAAATTTGCAATGATTAAAAAGAATTAATCTTCAACCCACTTTATTATTGCTGGTGATATAGCCACCCTTCTTTAATCTTCTCAGGATATCTTTGCGCTTATAGTATGCTCTTAAATGTGGATCATGGAGACTTTGATATTGGTTTTCCAAAAGTCGACAGTAAGGATCAGTCAGGTTAAAACCGTAAGAAGGTCGAAAAAGCTGCAAACACAGATTTAAAAATATTATAAAGGTAAAACTAATGAAATTCACTTTTAAATGTTAACCTATCGAAATTACTACACTGTTCATTGAAAATAAAGCATGCATGAAGAATCTGGTGTGGAGTAAAATCATCAACAGAAAAGACTTGGATTAGGCAACATAAATTTATTATCTCTCCCTCTTTTCTCCACATGATCCTATTCTAAAAACCTACTCTCATTCAATTAATTCCTTCTCTGATCTCCATCAGTCCTTGGCCCTGAGCCAGAGAAGAAAGAAGAGAAATGAAAGAAAGGGAATAGGATAAAATTTGTTTTAATGTATACAGAAAGCTAAAACTTTCTTTTCCTCCTCCCTCTTCCAGGTCAATGTACTCTTTTCATTTAAAGTATAAAGGGATAATATTATGATTATATATCAATAAAATGAAAATGAAGAAAATAGAAGTCTTTTATGAAGATTCATGGAAACAGCTTTTTTGCTTTTAATTTTTATTTTTTATTATGAAATTTATTGTCAAATTGGTTTCCATACAACACCTAGTGCTCATCCCAACAGGTGCCCTCCTCAATACCCATCACCCACCCACCCTTCCCCCCAACCCCCCATAAACCCTCAGTTTGTCCTCAGTTTTTAGGAGTCTCTTATGTTTTGGCTCCCTCCCTCTCTAACCATTTTTTTTCTTCCCCTCCCCAATGGTCTTCTGTTAAGTTTCTCAGGATCCACATAGGAGTGAAAACATATGGAATCTGTCCTTCTCTGTATGACTTATTTCACTTAGCATAATGCTCTCCAGAAACAGCTTTAACAAAAATAGTAGAAGTAAAAATCAGATTTTAAAGATAATAGATTAAAGAGTTATTTTGTATTGGGGGGTCTTATCTAAGGCAAGAAACCCAACAATACCTGAATGCTACAGTTAGGAAAAAAATCAAGGTCTTACAAATTTCAACATATTGAAAAACCAATTATAAAAGATATTGATAATGTGGTACCTGGGTGGCTCAGTCGTTAAGTGTCCGACTTAGGCTCAGGTCATGATCTCATGGTCTATGAGTTCAAGCCCCGCATTGGGCTCTGTGCTAACAGTGCACAGCCTGCTTCAGATTCTCTATCTCCCTCCTCTCTCTCTGCCCCCCCGCCCCCCCCCCCCCGCCAATGACTCATACTTGCTACCTTTCTCTATTTCTTTCTCAAAAATAAATAAATAAACGTCAAAAAATAGATCTTGATAAGACTGAAGTTTCTTCATATGTGTAAAGACCAAATACCACCTTATACAATAATCATTATCATATAAAAGAAGGAAAATATCAGCTAACAGTCATGTTTCTCTGTTACTTTACAGAAAACAGATGAATTATCTACTTTTCATTTATAAATTACATTACCAAAGTGAGGTGGATTGTTTTGTGTGTGTGAGTTCTTAGTCCATTTTTCAATGGCAGGGTGGGATAATGGGGGAATTTCTCAAAGGGAAAAAGTGGAGGATATAAGTGGGTGTGGAAGTAGTCCTAATATTGCCTTTGCATTCTTTCTTTCTGCTTTCCTTTAAGTTTTCTTGCCCAGAAAAATGGAAGTTCTAGTCTAAAGTACAGTCAAAGCAGGAGCTGTCTCAAGTGAAAGGCAACTGGAATGTGCGTAAGATGTGGGACCCTGAGAGCGCCTGTGCTGCTTGGGGGCCTTCAGTTCAACTGATAAGACCCCACACACTGTGCACCAACCCAGATCTGCCTGCAGGTATCAATTTGTGACCTCTGTGTTCAGTCTGGCAGTAGCCACCTCAGTCAGATTCCAAACACTACCGAGCCTGGCCGGGTGGGACCCTATAAAGAACTCCCTTAAGGTAGGCGGGAGGATGTTTCATATGTGGGCAAAGGGGCAGGCTGCGGGAACCTGATAGGATGCTAGCTTTCCTTTTCCATTTAAAAGCCTCCTTGATAAGTTTTTGACCTCTTGTTTGACACCAGGCTTCAATTTCTTCCAAGGCCCTAAATTATAAAGCACAATTCCCCAGTTGCCAATGCTTCTCTGAGGAGGCAAAGAAAAGAATCCCATTGGACAATGTTTTGAATTCAGTGAGACCAGATATAAAGACCATATCTTTCCTGTAAGGGGAACAATCAACAATCATGAGTCAAGGAGTGGACCGATTATATTTTTCTAAGATACTGACATCTTTTTTTAAAGATGTTAACATCTAAGAGATGTTGAACATTAACGGTGATGACAGTATATTTCTCAAGACCAAACTTGGGCTACTGACCTGTAAACAAAGAACATCTTTTAGACATATCCATTCATTGGAGCCAACGTAACCATTCTGTTGTCCATTAAAGTGATTAGTTTCCCTTAAACACACACACACACACACACACACACACACACACACAAACAAACTAAAAGTATAAACATAAAGCACCACTTTATGGAGGAGATTGTACTGAAAGAAAAGGAAGGATCTCACAAAGTCATTCTCCAGGGAAACAGTCTGGTGCCTAATTATGATTAAATGAAGATAGTTTGGAGGAAATGAATATAATAAAGAATAGAGAGGACACATTTAAAAAAAGTAATGACAAGTGAATTACTATTTGACAGAAATGGTAATTTGGCAAACAATATATTTGAATAAGCAAACAATAGACAGGGCTAAGTTTACACTTAGCCTTCAGAAGGGATATTAGAGGTTTCAAGCATGTTTTAGGAAAGCTAGTTTGTTTGGATGTGACTAAGTCTAACAGTGCGAGGTGGCATAGTTAGTTCTAATAGAACAAATTTGTTTTTAAAAAGAAAAATTAGATATTTTCCAGAAAAAAACATACTTTTTTTTAAGTTCATTTATTTTGAGAGAGGGAGAGAGAAAGCATGAGCAAGGAGGGCCAGAGAGAGAGGGAGAGAAAGAATCCCAAGCAGGGTCCACATTGTCAGCACAGAACCTAATGTGGGGGTCAAATCCATGAACCTGTGAGATCATGACCTGAGCCAAAGCTGGACGTTTAACAATTGAACCAGCCAGATACCCCCAAACAAAACTTACTTTAAGAAATCATGTTTATTAGGATCAGCAAGGTTAAAGCTGTTTATCAGGCAAGTATCAAATACCAAGGGACCTTATTCATTTTTTAAAAATTATTTTGAAAGAGAGAGAGAGAGAGAAAGAGTGAGAGAGAGAGAGAGAGAGAGAGAGAGAGAGAGAATCATGAAGTGGGAGGGGCAGAAAGAGAAGGAGAGAGAGAATCCCAAACAAGCTCTTGCTGTCAGCACAGAGCCAGATGCAGGGCTTGAACTCACCACTTGCGAGATCATGACCTGAGCTGAAACCAAGAGTTGGACACTTAACCAACTGAGCCACCCAGGTCCCCCCCCCCTTTTTTTTGGGGGGGAGGCTTATTTCTCATGACATCATAGATAGAAGAAGGGCACGGGGTCACTCAGAATTCTTTCTCATAATTTTTTTTTTTCAATATTGATCAAAGAACCACTGAAAAAGAATGCACTGAACTTTCTTCAGCATTAGTTACTGGGTCAAAGGCTGGGGAGGTTTGAGGGTAGAAGTATGGAGGACTAAAAATATGAAAGACTTTGAGAGAAGCATACTATACCCCAGCATGATTTAAATTATAAACATAAAATCATACTGTTGAGTGAAACTATATAAACCAAGAGCAATGCAAATTTTAAGGAAATATAAGCTAATTGGGGGCTATCATACTTCAGAAAGAATCTTGAAAGATGGTTCAAATTCATAGATTGGGCAGAAGAAGAAAGAATATGCCAGGTTTGGCAGACAAGGCACAGAACAAAGGAACAAAGGCACAGAACTACTAATGTAGTATGTGTGAGTAGGTATAAAAGACCCCAACTGTAAAAAGCTGAGGCTTTGGATTGGAGGAAAAAACTGGATGAGGAAGTTGGGGCAAATCATGCAGTCATTAGTTAAATACTGAACATGTTAACTCATTTCAACTTCATTTCTTTCTCACTTAGTATATGAAATAGAATGCAACTCAAAATAAAATAGTAGAAAAGTGTTCTGTAATTAGAGTTTTGTCCAAGTTATTATTGGTTAAAACCATAACACAATCAAATATCCAGCTATCCCTGATAACCTTCCCCCTCTCAACCAAATATGTTTGCAATAAAACCTCACTAAATAAGTAGATGTAAAGTGATAGTATAAAGACATGTTAATATGGTTCCATAAATTATAAATTAAGACAGAGCTAAGAATCTTTCTAGCCCACGATTCTGTTCAAACTATACAGATGAAGTTGCCTGATAGGCATCCTAAGCAGTATCTTAGGTTAGATATGGGGTTGGTTATCTTTTTCGTGTGTATATCAATGCAGATTCCCTTAATGGACTTTGTATGATGTGGTTCCTGTATCTAACAGCAAGTAGAAAAGGGCAAAGAAAACCAATGTAAGACAATTAAAAATTACTTTACCTTTTCACCTAACTTCGTAGTATAGTATAAAGTATTGCTTCCTGGGATCATAGGCAACTTGACCCCAAGAGGCAGATCCAGTAGTTGACCCGCTCCGACCCCTGGAAAGTGGGTTTTGTGCACGCCCTGTCAGATGCAATTGGGAGAGTTTGGTCTTTCTTTTTAGGTAATAGGCCAATGTACTCCTACTCCAACCAAATGAACTCCTACGGTCAAGGTCGAAGGGTCCCGCCCTACCAGACAGCCCTGAAGACCTCCCGCTCCCCCGGACACCGCCCGCTCTTCGCCCCCATTGCCACAGCCAGGTGTGGCCACCACAACCCGAGCCACCACCACCGGCTGCGCCGCACGAGGGCGCCAGAAGCGGGCGGTTAGGAATCGCGAGACGGGTCGGTGGCTATCCCTGCCCCCGCCCCACAGGGCCGGAAGCCCGGGCGAAGGACCACGACGCCGGGCGGGCTGCTACTCACGTCTCCGCATTGCTGGCTCTCCGAGGCTAGGCCACTGGTGGCCGTCTTGGTGGCAGCGACGTTGGCAGCCTTAGAACAGGCGCTGAGGTACAGCTCCATCGCCAGCCCCGGGCCCTTCTACCCTCAGCCGCCCTCTCCTGTGTCCTTCCTTCGCACCCCTTTCCCCGTCGTCGTCCCTCCGTCGCCACTGGATCCAGAATGGTCAGTACCCCGCGTCCGCGAGGCCCCACCCTCGTGGCGTTCGAGGCTCCCAACTTGGAAGCGCCGGAAGGGTGGAGCCCTCCCCGAGGTGCTTGCGGCGTGAGCGTCCCAGGCTCCGGGAAGTCGGTCCCAGGGGCCTGGTCTGAGAGTCGCAGTCAGTGTACCATTTCTCTCTCAAACCAGTACCCCTCAGTCATACCAAACAAAAATCCAAACTTTGAAAGCTGTCTAATTTCTCCTGGCCTCCAAGAAGCTATGGTTTGGCCCGGGTTGGGGGAGGGGGGAGTTAGTGGGGGTGGGGGTGGGGGAGGGGAAGTGGAGTAACAGGGCAAAACACAAAATCCAGGAGTGATTGTACAGCCCACTGTAGGGACAGAGGCCTGGTTTTCTATATGTGCCTCCTTACAGACACTGTGATCGCACTCCATCCCCAGGTTCCCACTCCAGGTTCACATGAGATCCTTTGACTTCCTTTGAGGCTCACTGCCTTTCTCCTGTCCTCCCTCTAGTCTCCTTTCTTTCTAGCTCTCTTCCCTCACTCTCCTACTCCCTCCTTCTTTCTGACTCCCTTGCTTTCTCCATGATCCCTCTTTCTCCTCCCGTCAACCATCCAGCCAGAATTTATAAAATACCTGACTCCTTGGGCCCATCATTGAGTGGAGCACTGGGGATATGGCGGTGAGTGAAATTTGGCCCCTTCCTTCAAGGAGCTAACTAGAGTAGAAGTACTTTGAAGGCCCAGACTGTATCTGATTTGTCAGCAATGTGGATTTAGACCTTTAATATTCTTTAACGCACTGTTGTTCTTTCTTATTTCTGGGCTATTTAGTAATAATACCTACTATTTACTAACGTACTAACTCTAGGTACTGTGCTAAACACTCGCCACATTTAATCTTTCTAACAGCCTTCCCAATAGTTGCCTCTTTTTTCCGCAAAGGTTAAAGAAGAATTATAATTACTATTTAATAATGGCCCCAGAGGCAGTTTCTTAATCAATACACTAGTTTTACATCTGTTCTATTTGTTTTATGGGCACTCATATGCAAAGTACTCCTAAACTTGAACTCTGATTTTAAGATACAGTCCACTGCCCCTCTCCACAAAGATGTCTCGCAATCGTCTCAAATTCCACGTACTCAAATCTCAACCCCTCCCTTTACCAAAACAGGACAAAGCCAATGCCCTATTTTTCCTGCATTTCCCATCTCAGTGACAATATCAGTATCTACCCAGGCCAGAAACTGAGAAATGGTACTAGATACTTAACTTTCCCCATATTCCCCACATTCAGTTGTTCCCGTAGTCCTAATGATTTTATCACTGAAATTAATTGGACCTGTCCTATCCACCTGTACACTACTCCCTCAGTTAAGCCACTCATCATTCTTTTGTCTGTGTGATCGCCACAGCCTTATCTCTCTGCCACCGTTACCCCAGCAATCCATCTTTTATCAAAGTGCTATCTGATGCCATCTCTCTCCCCTGTAGTAAATCTCCAATTGCCCTAAGACTTAACAAAGCATATAACAGCCTCTGTGACTTGGCCCTGTGGTAGTTTTCTCTTGCTGCTGTAACAAATTACCACAATCTTTGTGGCTTAAAACAATACAAAGGTATTATCTTACAATAATTGAGGTCAGCAGCGTGAAATGAATCTCATTCTGCTGAAAACAAGGTGTTGGCAAGGCTGCATTCTTCTGGAGGCTGTTGGACACAATCTACGGCCTACCTCTTTATGGTTTCTAGAAGCTTTCCCTTTCTCCCACTTCAAATCCAGCACCTAGCATCTTCAATTGTCTCTCTGATTCAGACCTCTGCCTCCCTCTCTATAATTAAAAATCTGTTAATTATATTAGGCTCATCTAGATGACCTACAATAATTTCTTTATTTTAAGGTCAGCTGATTAGCAGCCCTATTTCCATTAGCAATCTTAATTCCTCATTGCCATGAAACACATATTCACAGGTCTTGGAATTCACAGTCACAGGACTGCTTAAGTGTCATCATCTCTACGAAGTTTTTCTGACATTCTAAGCTTTGGCCAAATTTGCTTTCTCTGTGCTTTCCTCCATTTTAGCATTTTTCATATTACATCAAAAATATCTCTTTACCTGTCAGTCTCCCTTTAAGGGAATGGAAACTCCTTGAAAGCAGCTATTGGTTTATTCACACACTTATTTATGCACAACACTTAGTATAGTGCCTAGCAAGCATTTAGTGAGCCCCCAGTATATTTTTGTTGTCTTGACTTAGGCATACATGAATGAGAACCCATCAAAGCGGTTTTTTTTTTAATGTTTATTTGTTTTTGAGACAGAGAGAGACAGAGCATGAACGGGGGAGGAGCAGAGAGAGAGGGAGACACAGAATCCGAAGCAGGCTCCAGGCTCTGAGCTGTCAGCACAGAACCCGACGCGGGGCTCGAACTCACGTACCATGAGATCGTGACTTGAGCCGAAGTCAGATGCTTAACCGACTGAGCCACCCAGGCGCCCCCCCCCCCCCATCAAAGCGTTTTAAGCAAATTCTCAATTTAGAAGATTATTCTGGCGACAAATGGGGGATGGATTTCTGGGGTTAGAAGGCCTGAGAGATTTCACTATGCGTAGTTACATAGGCAAGAAACACTGAAGTCCTGAAATAAGGAATCTACAAGAATAAAGGGGAAAGAATGGATTTGAGGCAACATTGTAATAACTTTGGTTTCTTCCTCATCTCACCTACTTTAAAAACAACAGAGGGGCGCCTGGGTGGCGCAGTCGGTTAAGCGTCCGACTTCAGCCAGGTCACGATCTCGCGGTCCGTGAGTTCGAGCCCCGCGTCGGGCTCTGGGCTGATGTCTTGGAGCCTGGAGCCTGTTTCAGATTCTGTGTCTCCCTCTCTCTCTGCCCCTCCCCCGTTCATGCTCTGTCTCTCTCTGTCCCAAAAAGAAATAAAAAACGTTGAAAAAAAAAATTAAAAAAAAAAAAACAAAAAAAACAACAGAGTTGGAGGGATGATTGTTATGGTGAAGCTGACAAGAGTAGATAATCTTGAATTTTAGAGAAGAACCGTTAAATCAGAAAAGTAAATTAATTCCCCAAAAAAACCCATCCAACAGGTTAAGTTCTTTTTATATGGAAAGCAGTTAGAAAGTAAGAATAGAGAAGAGAAAGCCCATGATAATTATGTTTGAAGAAGAATTTGTTGTCTTCTTAGAGATGACAGAGGAGCATGTGTTTGAAGTTTCATGAACTTCGGGGTCTTCTGTGTTGGCCCACACAGAGCTGAATAATCTAGTTGGCTTCACTCACATGTCCAGGGCCTCAGCTAGGATGGCTGGAGTGGTTGGGAATGTTGGACCACTCTGTACAGATGTTTTTTTCATATTCCAGGTGGTTAATCAAGCTTTTTACATGGAAGTCTTGGGGTTTCAGCATCAAGAAGGGGTAAACATTAGTGTGCTTTTCAAATCTTCACTAGTATAATACTTTCTAAGGATACTAATCCTTGGATCAGAGCCCACATTAATGCAGTATGCCCTCATCTTAACCAGACTGCATCAGCAAATTCTCTATTTCTAAATAATTTCATAGTCTGAGGTTCTGAGTGGACTAAATTTTAGGGTGTTGCCATTCAACCAAGTACAGAAAGTTTCTCCTGCTAATGGAGAAAATATGATATATTGACATGTCAAAAAAGGCTTTATTGGGATAATTGATTTGACAGAGGACTCAAAATAAGAATTTGTCTAGAAATTACAAAATTATAGATATCAGAATCATCCTGATGTATATAACTTTCTAAATGATTCCAAAACCTATAGAGATAGAATGGTATTATCTAACCTCCCATAACTGATTTGGTAAATGTAGGCAAAAAGAATAAATGAGTATCACCCTCATATACTTTCTAAAGTGGTCTGTTTTTGGTAGGTAAAAGCTTACTTAACTTTTGATTAGTTACTGCCTCTGATTAAACATGCCTCCTATTTCCAACAGAACTGACTCAAATATTGAAGTAAACCATCTTCTGAATATATATAATCTATAAAATGTTAACTGCTTTTCTATATTTCTGTAAAATAACTTATTTGCTGGTGCTTTAGATTTTTTTTTCAAATAATTATCATCTTTACAAAAGAGAAAATGGAAATTATATTAAAAAATGTGGTAAGAGAAATTTTGTCCCTATCACTAGTATAATACTACCTCTACAGCAGAACAAATTAGCACCTGATTTTTTATTGCCTAGCCCTTATCTCTCATTACTTGATGACTCTCTGTGGGTCTTAGGCCCTTAATAAGATTCTAGGTGCTTTTGATGAGAGTTACATTGCTTGGATCCCCTGGGTCAGCAGTGCCCAGCACTGTGCTAGGCATTCAGGCTGCTCATTTCTTGATTACGTTTTAGTAATTGCTAAATAGTGCACACACACACACACACACACACACACACACCAGAGTCTGGTAAGGACTACACAGTATCTTTTCATATTATAAAATATATCTCTTTGCCAGTATCCTACCCATTTAAATACTTTACACTTGAATTATTATTTTTTAATATTATGTTTATCTTGATGATTAAAAGCTGATATTAAATACATATTCCTGATTTGTTAAGTGGTGCAGACCATGCAGAAAGAAGGGTACCAAATTAAATATCAATTGGGAAAATTGTTCTTATATTATCAATATATATATTTTAGATGATAACACAAATGAATCATAGTGAAATATTAAATAAAAAGTAATGTTCAAACATTATGTCCAGTTTAAGCTTTCAATTGAGAATAACATAAAATTTAAGGTAGCCAGTCACAGGTAGGTAGTCCATGATAGTAAATGGCAACAGGGATACGTAGTACAGTATTAATAGTGTAGACTTGGAATTTAAATCCTATTTATTTCAACTCTTGGCTTTAGTTTCCTCAGCTCCAAAATTTGTATAGTGCTAACTCTTATTTTATAGGGCCATTATATGAGTTAAATTGATAAAAACAGCAAAATGCATGGTCTATAGAGATGCTCAATAGGTGATAATTTTATTATAAGCATCACTTTGGGTAGCATTAATAGGGAAATAATTAATTAATTAATTAATTAAAAGTTTCCCCCAGTTTCATTGAGAGATAATTGACATAGTACTGTATAAGCTTAAGACATACTGCATGATGGTTTGATTCACATATATTATGAAGTGATTACCACAGTAGGCTCAGCTAGCATCCATCTTCTCATGTAAATACAATAAAAAGGAAACAAAGAATGAAAGAATAAAGGGGAAAAATTTTTCTCCTTGTGATGAGAACTCTTAGGATTTATTCTCTTAATAATTTTTCTATATCATTTTAGCTATGTGTTATATGGCAATGTTAGCTATAGTCATCATGCTGTATGTTACATCCTTACTATTTATTTATCTTAAAACTGGAAATATACCTTGATACCTCCCTATAATTCCGCCTCCCCTTACCCCCACCTCTGGTCACCATAAGGCTGATCTCTTTCTACGAGTTTGGGGGGAGGTGGTATTATTTTTCATTTCTTTTTTTTTGTTTGTTTGTTTGTTTTAGATTCCACCTCATGCAGTATTTGTCTTTCTCTGTCTGACTTATTTCACTAAGCATAATGCCTTCAAGGTCCATTTATGTTGTCACAAATGGTAGGGTTTCCTTTTTTCTGGCTAAATAATGTTCCATTGTGTGTGTGTGTGAAATAGCCATTCATCCATTGGCCCATTGATGGATATTTAGGTTGTTTCCACATCTTGGCTATTGTAAATAATACTGCAGTACATATGAGGGTGGAACCATGATTTTGAGTTAGTGTTTTTTGTTACCTTTGCATGTATTTTCAGAAGAATTGCTGGATCATATGGTAGTTCTATTTTTGGTTATTTGAGGATCTCCTATACTATTTTTCCATAGTGGCTGTGCTAATTTAAAATTCCACTATCAGTGCACAGAGTTCCCTTTTCTCCATATCCACACTAGTATTTGTTATTCCTGGTCTTTTTGTTAATGGCCATTTTAGCAGGTGTGATTTAATATCTCACTGTGGTTTTAATTTGTATTTCCCTAATGACTAGTGATATTGAGCATCTTTTCATGTACATTTTGGCCTTTTATATATCTTCTTTGGAGAAATGTCTATTCAGGTTCTTTTCCCATTTTTGAATTGGAATTTTTGTTTTTTGTTTTTTGGTTTTTTTGGTTATTGAGTTGTAGGAGTTCTTTGTTTTGGATATTAACCCCTTAACAGATATATTGTTTGCAAATGTTTTTCCCATTTTCTAAGTTGTTAATAGTTACTTATACTATGTAGAAGCTTTTTAGTTTGTTGTAGTCCTGTTTTATTTTTTATTTTGTTGCTTATTATTCAGGTGTCATATCCAAAAAATCATTACTATGATCCATGTCAAGGAACTTGGTTCCTATGTCTTCTTCCTAGGAGTTTCATGGTTTCAGGTCTTGCATTTACATCTTTAATCCATTTGAGTTAATTTTTGTGAGTGGGTTGAGTTTTATTCATTTACATGTGAGTATCCAATTATTCCAGCACCATTTATTGAAGAGACTTGTCTTTTCTCCATTGAGTATTCTTGTCTTCCCTGTCAAATATTAGTTAACCTTATATACTTGGGTTTATTTCTGGGCTATCAGTTCTGTTCTGTTGGTCTATTTATCTGTTTTATACCAGTACCATACTATTATGATGACTTTAGTTTTGTAGTATAGCTTGAAACTAGGAAGTGTGATACCTCCTGCTTCATTCTTCTTTCTTAGGATTTCTTTGGATATTTGGAGTCTTTTGTGGTTTCTTATAAATTTTAAAAGTGTTTTTTCCCCTGATTCTTTAAAAAAAATGCCATTTGAATCTTGATAAGGCTTGCATTGAACCTACAGATGGCTTTTAGTAGTATTGACATTTTAATAACTAATTCTTCCAATCAACAAACATGGGATACCTTTTTACTTATTTATGTCTTCTATTATTTTATCAATGTTATAGTTTTCAGTGTAGAGATCTTTTATTCTTTAGTTGAATTTACTCCAAGTTATTTCACTGTTTTTGATGCTACCATAAATGGGATTATTTATTTCTTTTTCAGAAAATTAATTGTTGGTATATAGAAATGCTACTAATTTTTGTGTATTAATTTTGTATACTGCAACTTTATTGAACTCATTGATTAGACATAACTGTTTTTTGGTCTTTGGGATTTTCTATGTATAAAATTATGTCATCTGCAAATAGAGACATTTTTGCTCCTTTCTTTATTCTGATACCTTTTCTTGCCTGATTGCTTTAGCTAGGACTTCCAGTACCATGTAGAATAGGAGTGGTGAAAGGGGGCACTCTTGTCTTTTTCCTGATCTTAGAAGAAAAGCCTTCATCCTTTCACCATTCAGCATAATGTTAGCTGTGGTCTTGTCATAGAAGACCTTTATTATATCAGATATATTCCTTTCATGCCTAATTTGTTGAGTTTTTATCATGAATGAGTATTGAATTTTGTTGAATACTTTTTATGCATCCATTGAGGTAATCATTTGTTTTTTTTTTTCTTTCATTTTATTGATGTGATGTGTCACACAGATTGATTTGCATATGTTGAATCATCCATGCATCCCAGGGATAAATCTCATTTGATCATGGTGAATGAAAGACATGATAAATTTAAATGGTGGGCAATCTGCCCAGCTAGGTATAGTACTAGACACTGTACTATGTATTCTAGCTTAAAATCATAGAGATATTTGAGGGAATGGACTTTCTGGTTATTAAGATTTTTTCTTTTCATTTTAATTGTTGGAATATGTTGCCCTCACAGTCCTAATCATTGTTATTAATGAGATTGATTATGTTGTCTACATTTGATGCTTGGGGAGAAAATATTTTTGAAATTATTGGAAAATTTTACCCAGTAAAATGAGTAATTTTGCCGTATTTGTCAAGTAGCTACAGTTTTTGTTTGTTTGTTTGTTTTTTTAAATATCAGCTCTGGCCAACAGCTTGATTGTAGCCTTGTGAGAGACCTTGAACTAGATGCACACAGCTAAGCTGTGCCCAGATTCCTGTGGTATAAGAACTGAGAGATACTAAATGTCTGTTGTTTTAAGCCATTAAATTTTGGGGCAGTTTTTTACATAACAACAGATAACTAATGTTTATGATGTACCATTCACTGTGTTAGGTAGTTAGCAAGGTGTGTATTATGAAACCCTTTCATTAACATTGTAAGACAGTTATTACTCCATTTTGCAAACAGGAAATTTGGGCTTGGAAAAATGAATTTGCGTGTCATCTTAAAGCTCTGAAATTGGCTCTATTCCAAGGGATTCATAATCAGCAAACAATTATTCTTTATCCTCATCATTTTTTAAATAAAATTATATCTTACATCAAAAATATTTTTCCTCAGGTTTGTTGAGATATAATTGATATACATCACAATAAAAGTTTAAGGCATGCAGCATGATGGTTTGATTTACATATATTGTGAAATTTTTACCACAGTGACTTTAGTTAGCATCTACTGTCTCATATAGATATAATTAAAAAAAAAAAAGAAAACAAAGAACAAAAATTCCTTGTGATGAGAACTATTAGGATTTACTTACATAACAACTTTCTTATATATTATACACAGTGTTAACTATAAACATCATGTTGTACATTATATCCCTGGCACTTGTTTATCTTATAACTGGAACTTGTCACATTTTGACCACCTTTCTCCAGATCCCCCTACCCTTAAATCTTGATGAACTATGCATTATGTACTTCTCACATTAGACTTCATCAGTATAAAATTAGGGGGAATAATAGAAAACCAACAATAAAACTACCACATGATATAGTTTATTATCTGTACTGTGTACCATTATGATCTGGACCAAGCCTAAATAAGACATGAGGGGCAGGATTGATGTACTGATTTCTCTCCTCAATTCTGTCTCAGATATTAAAGATATAATCTCAAAACTACTTTACATACTTCAATAATTCACTGATACTATTCATCTATTTATCAAAGTCTATTTTTATTTTTATCCATTTTAGTCATTTTTTGTTCTTAAGAAGAATATAAACTCACTACATTTTGAATTACATTCTAATTTCTTTCTTGGCTTTTAAGAATTAACCACCTGTCTTCTCGTTATAATGTGAATATATTTGATCAATATGTTCAAAGTATCTTGTCATCCGGAAAGAAAGAAGTTAAGTTGCAGGTCTGCAATACAGTCTCTTCTTGTATTGGGGGTGCTCCAGGGAAAAAAAAAAGGCAAGGAAGCTGAATTAATCCCCTTCTAAACATACTGATGACAATCCTATTGGCACAGCAGCAACAACAAAGGTTTTTGCTAGTAAAATAGACTTTTTTATTATGGAATGCTTTTAGCAAGATGTGCCTAATTGTCTAGATTTGTTTATGATAAACAAACTGGAATATATGGAGTTATGGATAATGGCTGGTTGGGAAATGTTACATAATCAATGTAACCCTCTCAGTGTAAAATATAAATGTCTTATAACCTGAATGGATTATTATATGAAAGTGAAGTAAGTAAATGCAAACCTCATAGAAATCTCATCTATTAACATGTGTATCCAATGTGGTATAATAGGACTTGGGGAACTAGACTAGGGGTCATATACTTCTTTGTTTTACCTGTGACTCATGATGACATATATCCTTGTAATTATTAGTATCTAATTGACACTTAAAACTTGATACAGAGTCAAATCTTTGAGTGATGTTAGTCTGAATTATCAATATGACCCTTTATGTTATCTTAAGTTCCAAGAGATATTGATTCCTATGATAGTCCTCAAATTTCAGCCTTCCAGTAATTTATTTAATCATTTTGGTGTCCCTCAGAGGCAGAGGAGGCAGAATTTTGTAGTGGTAAAGTAATAATATGTGTGGGTAAACATTGAAACAATATAAAGTAAAATAATTTACCCTTATTCCAAGATCTTAAGACTTTCAACCCAAAAGCAAACAATAGTAGTCTGTATGTCATTATACATATGTGTAGGGGCCAAGAGCATCCCCCCTGCCTCATGGGCCACTTTGGCATGAACATTATTTTGAGTTAAAAACAATCTAAGCACAGCAGATTCAGAAAAATCTCTTTCCCTCCCCTCATCTGAGGGAAAAATCTCTTTCCTTCCCCTGGTCTGTTTGTACCAGGAAGAGAGCTATTAGCAGAGATTCCTCTTTACCTAAGAAACTGATCTGAATAGTAGAGCAACCTGTAGTTTCCAAACATCTCCTTTTACCTTCCTGCTAATGATAGTTCACAAAAACATCATGTTGCCTCACTTTGGAATTTCCATGTCTGTGTGGATTTCTAGTACATATGCTATGAAATTTGATTTTCTCCTGTTAATCTGTCTCATGTCAATTTGATTTAGTCAAGCTAGAAGAACCTTGAAGGACAGAGGAAAGTCTTCCTCCTTAACATATGCAAATCTATATTATAAAGCATGTTTCACATGTTCCATTTTTTACTGACCAGTATGTCTTGAAGATTATTCAATATGAGTACACTGATTTAATTTAGTTTTTAACTACACTTAAGTGGTGTTTAATGCTGTCATTACTATTATTTACTTAACCAGTCTTCTATTTATGAATTTTTAGATTTTTTTGTTACAAAAATTCTATAATCATCCTTTTACATAGATTTCTGGATTAAAGAGTATGTTGATTTCATTTATTTTTCTTACAGATATTGCCATGTTTCCTTCAAAGAAATTATACTGCTTTGTGATTTATCTGTGGTTTATCCTCCCACAAATGGAGATTGGATAAGGTATGTGCCTGCTGTTAATATCTTCTTTCTATGTTGGATAAATCTTTCTCATAGGCTGTGGTTTCAAGTAATGGCTAAAATTAGTTTTTCTAATTTTGTTTGCTTGTTTTAAAGACAGTGGAGATTCTTTCCCCTCTTTATTTTTGATTTTGTATTTTGAAATCTTTGCTAACTTCAAGGAAAATCACTACTTTTCTGTTATTTTTAAAATTATATAAGTTTGGAGGATAAGTAAAATGAAAGTAGTGACCAAGTTGCTTAGTATGGACTAACTTGCAAAAGATAATTTTTCTATTTTTTTTAAATCAATGCAAAATTTAGTAATTGTAATAAACATATGTATACTTTTGGCCTAAAATGTATCACAAATTTAAAACAAAAAACCTGAATTTGTCAGCCTGACTATGCACAAAAGAGTTAATGCAGTTGGCCTGAGACTGGTATTTTTTAGAAAAGCCTACTTGAAAAGTTCTCTCTTGATTGGAGTTGGCGAACTTGGAAGTTGAGCCATTCATGAAGTGATAACTGGTTCACTGTGCCTAAACTGCTTATAAAATCAATATGGTTTATGCTGGACATATGCCTTCTGTCTGGGGGTCTGCAAATTTGATATGTACTAGGCAGCAGGTGCTTACATGATAAACTAGCATTAAAAACCTTGGGCTTTGTTATGGGTTGAATTGTGTCCATCTAAAATTCATATGTGGAAATCCTAACTGTCAGTACCTGTATTTGGAGAGAAGGTCTTTATACATGTAATTAAGTTAAAATGAGGTCACTAAGATGCATCTTAATCTAATATGACTGGTATTTTTATGGGAAGAAGAGATTAGGACACAGATAGGCATAGAGGGAAGACCATGTGAAGACATGGGTATGTCTAATCACAATAAAATGAAAATTCTTTAAGGAAAAATTTTGCCTGTCTTCTTCAATGTACTCTTCAATAACTAGAGCAGTACCCAATAACTATTATTAAGTAGAAAAAACTCAATAGTAGATATTCAGTAAATAACACTTCAGAAAATAAGTGAATCAATTCTCCCCCCCACCCCCAGTCACTGCTTAAATAGTGCCAATGTGTGCTTCAGAATAGCTTTTCTTTTCTTTTCTTTTCTTTTCTTTTCTTTTCTTTTCTTTTCTTTTCTTTTCTTTTCTTTTCTTTTCTTCTCTTTTCTCTTTTCTTTTCTCTTCTTTTCTTTTCTTCTTTTATTCATCTCTGAGAACCGATCCTTCTAACTGACACGGTCTCCTTTTAGATAGAATCCCACATTTTTAACTCCTAAATTACTGTTTTCCTACATAATGTTAAGAACATGATGTATAGAATAGTAAAAGCACCATGTAATGGCTTACCATTCTTTATCTCATCCATTTATTAAAGACTAGGTACATTATTAAACTGTAGTAATAACTGTTGCATACTTTCCTTGACTGAATTGGAATATTTTAATCATGTTTGTTCAGCATTCATATATTAATCCTTACAAAAGCTATCAGTATATGCAGATTAAATAAATTACAGGGTTTATTGATGTGCATAAATGTAGCTATTTTGTTAAATGGAAGAACAAAAACTATTAGTATCTTGTGAAATTAACTCAGTAGATCAAGGCAATATTTTTAAAGTTACAACAAAAGAGAAAAGAATAGAAAATAGTGGGTTTCAGGTTTAACAAGAGTATCACTTTATGAAAATTTGTTTTAATTATAGATATATAACTTACATATTTTGCTTATATAAATATGTACGGTATATAATGTATATCTTGTGAATTTAAGGAAGGAGTGTTTTGAAGTAACACAAGATAATGGATTATCAGCATCTATATTTCAAAAAAAAGATTCTTTTTTTTAAATTTATTTATTTACTTTGAGAGAGAGAGAGAGACAGGGAATGAGCAGGGGTGGGGCAGAGAGAGGGAACGAGAGAATCTCAAGCAGACTCTGCACTGTAAGCACGGAGCTGGATGCAGAGCTCCATCCAGTGAACTGTGAGATCTGCTTAACTGATTGAGCCACTCAGGAACCCCTCAATAAAAGATTCTAAAAAGTGAAAACCCTTCAGAATATTAGAACAGAAAAGGTTATTAGTTATCTTTTAAGTGGATACTTTTATTTTACAAGTAAGGATACAAGGGATCAGTAAAGTGAAGTCTTCCAAAATTACAAATTAGATTAGTGGAAGCTTTAAGTTATCACTCAAGTCTTCTGTCAATTGACCACCAAATCATACAGCTAAAGAGAATATTATGCTTCATGCTGTCCCAGCATGTAATTTGGGGTCTGTTCTACTCATTAGACTGAAACTGGCATCAAGTTAAGTTTATTTTTTTTCCCCAGTAAACACATTTGTTACAGTAAGTTCAATCACCATAGAAATGTGGTTGTTCTTTTCAAATTGTTTAAAGAATATTCATTTAAATAAAGTACCTCTAATTGTAGCTATGTAATTTCTTTACTTTTGAATCCTTCTGATACTGAATTAAGAGAAACTTGTTTTTTGTTAACATGGAATAATTTTCACCTTTTCGTGTAGTTGGTATTATAAGTATTCAGAATAAGTGCCAATTAAAAATATTACTACTTCCTTATCATCTTCTGCCAGCTGGCCCTTTATATCAACATTGAAGGGTTATTTCAGGAAGCAGCTTATCAGGTCTGGGGCTTTTTTTGGTTTGTTTGGATGGTTACTTTTTTCACCTAATTAGTGAACAGTCTGAGAAGGGTTTTATTTTTAGCAATTCCAAAACTAATGAAGGTGGGAATACAAATGACCTTAGAAGACATTCTTAGAAGACATTCTGTGGAAAAAAAAATTCTCCCAATTCTTTGCTCTTTTATTTGAGGCTTTCTGTCTGAATGCTACCTTGTCTGATGTTAGCAGCTTACTCCTGTTATATCATTAGTGTTTGCATGTTTGTTATAATATTGCCTACCTACTTTTGAATTACTTTGTTTTAGCTATATCTCTTACATACAGAAAACAGTTGGTGTTTTTTGTGGGATAATTTGAAACCTTTTTAATAGATTAACCCATTTTTACCTATTAACATAATTGTATATACATTCTAATCAATCAAACTAGTTTATGCTATTTACTAAGATTCTTTAGAGGATTTTGTCTCTTTTGGTTAACCTTGTTAAAGACCTTAGCTGCCTTGTAAATATTGCTTCTAATTTTTTTAGATATCTTTACACAAATAGAATGGTAAAATCATTTTGAATTACAGACTCATAAGCATATGTTTTAACATTTTCATTCTGGCCCAGGGAACGGAAATTAAAAGGTAATAATGTCCATTCAAAATTCTGTCCAAATTTAAGAGGCCATCAGAGCTATTGTTTCTTGCTAAGATCTTGAAAATACAGAAAATAAAATGTTTTCTTTAAGTGAGAAAGAGGAGGAAATTCAGAGAAAGTTTGTCATTTAAGGATTGAATATTCTGTGTGCCCTCATTTACATAGCTACTTCATTTCAAATATGATCTTATTAGTCTCTGATGGATCTGAATATTGGAAACACATTTTAGATTAGTTCTCATTTTAAATTTATTGTGTTTGCCTTGGGTAACCTTGGTAATCATTGAAACCATTATTTGTGTAGGTACTTAATTATGTGGAAACAATTATGTCTTGCAAAACAATCCTTACAATGGAAGATTTTAGGATGTTGGGTAATAGCTTATTAAACTTATTTCCCTAGATTTTTTTCTTTTTTTGTTTAGTAGTAGGAGAATAAAGCAATTGATTTACTTAAATTAGCTTTTAATGTTTAGATGATTTCACCATGTTTTATCAAGAGTGTGCAATTTAAAAACTTTCTTTAAATATAATTCCATCTCACAAATGGTTTAGTGTTGTAATAAAATATATTTGCTTTGCAACAAAATATAGACTTGTAAATATATCTTTATAGGATTATTGGTATTATAATTATAACAATAGTGAAAATAATTTTTATAATTTCTCTAAGTTGGTAATATTAAACAATATAATTGAAATATGAAGGAAGTATGTTTTATATTATTTATTTTATTAAATAAAAGTGAACTATTAGTGATGTACCTTTGAATTAATCATTTAGAAGAAAGTGTCAAATTACTGACAAAATTTTGTGTGTTACCATAGCATAACATGTTACCACAAATTGAATTATCTAAACCTTTCGTATTACTGATTTTTTTCATTCTTTCATTCTCTCTCCTTCCTGTCTCTTACCTTTCCCACTCATTCTTTTTCCTTATTTCTTCCTTTTATTGATTCATTGTTGTGGAATACCTAGATGGTAATTTGTGGTTTGTAGCTTTTTTGTTAAAATATGCTTGCTAAAAAGATATTTTCCACTAAGTCATTAGACCAAAATGAGTGCAAGAGGATACCAACAGTTTTGCATTTCACAAAACTAAGTACATCTTAGCTCTTATTAAATTATTTTAAACCATTTGTAAACTCCGTGTAATATAGTGTAGCCAATAATGATAATAATTGCTGTTGGCATTATTAGTATTTTACCAGCATGGATTTACATGAATTAACTCATTGGATCCTTACAAAAGCAGCAAACCTGCTATTTATTTCTTTCCCATAGCAGGGTAGAGGTGGAGGGTGCTTCTGGGAGAGAATAGGACAGGTGATTTCATAAAAGCTTATTTGAAGCATGCTAACAACTGGCTTCCTGAAGATTAAATTGATAGTATTCACTTAGAAAAGAGTTCCTATGTATGGAATGCTCTAAGCAGGATGTCCCTGGTTTAGATTGTATATGGTAAACATATGTAGTATCTATGGATTTATGTGTTATGGATCCTTGAAAAATGTCACAAAGTATGTAACTTTCTAGGAGTAAAATGAAGATTACCAGACCCTAAATGCTAACTGATGTAGGATGACCTGCACATCTTATTTAATTATGTCATCTATTACTCTGATAAATATATATATACACCTACATATATATTTAATATGTATTCTATTTGGTGTAGATATATACCATATATCAGTATGATATTTATAAATTAGATACAGAATCATATATATGATGTATATAGGCCTAGTATATTATATATATTTTATATACTTATATATAATACATAAAAATACATAACATAGGGGCACCAGGGTGGCTCAGTTGGATAAGCATCCAAGTTCAGCTCAGGTCATGAAATCCCGGTGCTTGAGTTCAAGCCCTGCTTCCCGCTGTGTACTAGCAACTCAGAGCCTGGAGCCTTCTTCAGATTCTGTCTCCCTCTTGCTCTCTGCCCTTCCCCCACTCGTGCTATGTTTTTATCTAAAAAATAGATAAACATTAAAAAAATTGAAAAAAATACATTATATAATGTATATAGTTTACAAATAAAGGACCAGAGGGTGAATACAAACAGGATTCAAGACCCCTCCCTTGATTTTCTGTGCTTCTTAATTGATTGTATTCTTGAAATTATTAGGAAAGCTTTATCCTGGATGAGATCTCTGAATCATGTAAGTCTGATTTTAAAATGGAATCCTTTGTATCATCTCAGGGTTAGTAACTTACTCAAGTTTACAGAATTAGAGAATAATTCCTACCCCACCTCAGGGCTCTTTTTTTTTTTTTTAAGTTTATTTATTTATTTTGAGAAGGTGCATGAGCAAGTAGGTGAGGAACAGAGACAGGAGAGAGAGAATCCCAAGCTGCTGACTCCAGTCTTGATCCCACCAACCATGAGATCATGACCTGAGCCTAAATCAAGAGTCACATGCCTAACTGACTGAGCCACCTAGGTGCCCCTCACTCCAGTGTTCTGCTGTATTAGTGTGCACATAAAAATAATTTACTATGTCACACTAATAAAAAAAATCCTAACAGACTTATACAAGGCAGTCCTAAATTCATCTTTACTCTACCCACCCTTAATGAACTATGAATCTCAGTTCTTTAATTTATAAAATGGAAATAATAATAATACTAGTGTCTATTTTAAATAATTGTGATATTAAGAAGATGAAATAGCATATGAAAAGGAGCTCTGCAAAGGTTTATAGATAGCCCTCAATAAATGTTATTTTCCTCCTCTTCTCCTCTATATAGTTTTTTTTCCCTCTTCCTTCTATGGAAACAATAATATTGTGAGAATTTGAATATATAATGCCTACCTGTGGCCCTAAGATTCAAATGCTATTCAGTTTTTTTTTTTGAGCAACTTGCACTTTATTCATTATTTTTTAACTCAAATAATGCAGTTTTCTATGAGTTTTATCAAATTTTATCAGAAATTACTTGAAAGACAGTAATTTTCATCATTTATTTGGAGACTGTATTATTACTAAGGAGGATACTCTTTACCTCTGAATACCTGGTTGTCAAAAGATACTTAGATAGTACACTTAAATTCCTACTGTATTTGAAGCTAATCATAAATAAGGATACTTTTTGACCTTTGTTAACTGACATTGTTCTAACATGACAAATGCTAACATTGTAGTATCTTAATATCTATAGCTATTATGCTTCGTGGAATATATTTCAAAACCCAAACTATTGAAAATATTCCTATAGCCTTGATAAAGTGCAAGAATTAAAAAAATAATCGTTCTTGTGGCAAATAATTCAAGTTTGTTAACTACCTGGTGAAGTTTGCAAAGACATTTAGATCAATAAAGGAAGCCACTCACTTTTAGAAGTAGGAAGATTGTTACATTATTAGTGTGGATACTAATGAAATCTAAAGTTGGCATATACAGTATAGAAAATATTCTTTCCCTGCTAACATTCATACATTGTACTTATTTTTGTGAGTTTTATCTTTTTAAGTTATTTTGAAGCACTTAAATAATCTGTCAATAAGTTATCTTGTTCTTTTTTTTTAATTAAAAAATACATGAATGTGGCAGTAGAGTTGGAAAACTTCAATATGTGAAATATCAAAGTGACTTCTCAGTAGGCAAAACTGAGTCATTAAAATTTTATGGGAGTGAGGGGTTTAATAAAAAGAATTAGAGCTGACACAAAAGCAGGAAGAGCTAGTATGAATATCTGGAATGCTCCAGATCAGTGGAACAATAACTAACAACTTCAGCCTAACACACTGGAGCAGGAAGAAAAACTAGTATTCAAAGGGAAGTCCAATAATGAGATATATTTAGCCAAAAGATGGGGACATGAAGAGGGAGTTCATGGAGAGTTCTGCAAAATCTGCCACAGTGGACAGTGTGAGCCTGTAAAGTCATCTGCAGAGTTGCTCTGATTAAAGCACCATGACTGATCTCTGAAAATAATGGCTTTTGCTTCACTTCTGCCTTCAATATCTCACACAGATTACTTTCATTAGCAAATTTTAACCTAGAGCCACACAGGGAAGATTCCAGAAGTAGTAATTCTTATCCTTACTGAAATGTATGATAGAGACAAGTACCCAAGAGGTAATCTAGCACAGTAATGTTTTCTTTATATTTGATCAAATAAGCATTTTGCTTTCTTATTTCTACAACAGAGGATGCTGTATGTGCTTAAAATAAAGTGAAATATAAATAGTCAAATAATAAGTGATCAGAACTTTAATATGACACTATGTTAATAATTCCTTCCCAGCGTTTTTTTCTATATTTGTGTTTCTATCTTGGGTAGAAAAGTCAGTCCAAGTTGCAATCTTTCTTTGAAGGTAATCTTTGAAGGTATGAAGAATGCAATCTTAAAACTATTAGGTATAAAATTAGAAAAAAACGTTTTTTTAGTTAAATGTTGAGCATCACATAGTGCCATCAATTTGTATTTGATACTTGTTTTCAAAAGTATTATAACAGCTTCTTTAACCTAATAAAATAAATAGAATATTTATGGTGGTTTAGTGCTATTAATCTTTGCTGAGCTACCAATTGCAGTGAGGCTGACCAAACTGTGTATGAGCTAGGGCTTGATTTCTTATCGTTCATTTAGTGTTTTCTATTGAAGCATACTCTATAAATGCACAAATGCATACTCAGTAAAATACACAAATATTAGGCATATGTCTTTGAGTTTTACAAAATGAACTCACCTGTGTAACTGTCACCTGGATCAAGATGTGGAACGTTATCAGTACACCAGAAGACTATCAATGATGTCTCCAAGCAAAATATTCTGATATCAGTCACTATTGATGAAATTTAAACGTTTTGCATATTACATAAATGGAGTGTAACAGTATGAATCATTTGTGCTTGGCTGATTTTATTCCTTATTATGTCTGTGCGAATCATCCCTGTTGTTGCATATAGGAGCCATTCATTGAATGATATTTCACTGTATGTATATAGCAAACTATGTTTTTCCATTTCATTATTGATGGGCATTTGAATTCTTTCCAGTTTAGAGATATTACAAATAATGATGCCATAAAAATTCTTGTGCATGCTCTTTGATACACATATTTCTGGTATGGAATAGATGAGCAATAGTGTGAATATTTTCAGCTTTAGTAAATACTGCAAACTATTTTCCAAGGTGGATTTCTAACTTGCACTCCTACCAGTAGCATAAAAAGTTCTACTTCCCCACATCCTCACCCAAAATTGGCCTAATCTGTTGTTGTTATTTTACTTTCGCCCTCTGGTAGATGGTGAAGGGGTATCTAATTTTCATTTCTCTGATGATTAATGATGTTGTACCTTTCCTCATATGCTATTGGCCATTTGTGTATCCTCTTTTGTGAAGTGTTCAGGTTTTTTGACTTCTTGCTGAGATAACTGCCTTTTTAATTATTATTATTATTATTATTATTGTTTTGTTTTTGAGAGAGAGAGCGAGAGAGCGAGTGAGCATGGGAGGGACAAAGGGAGAAGGAGAGAGAATACTAGGCAGGCTCCAGACCCAGTGCAGAGCCCAACACGGGGTTTGATACCATGAACCATGAGATTATGACCTGAGCTGAAATCAAAAGTCGGACGCTTAACTGACTGAGCCACTCAAGCACCTCTTTAATTATTGATTTGTAGCAGTTCTCCATGTAACCGAATATGTTATTTCTTGTTTCCATGTATTGCAAATATCTTCTGTCACCTGTAGCCTGATTTTAACTTTCTGATGGTGTCTTTTGATAAAGTCTCTTAGTTTTTGACATCTAATTTAGCCTTCTTTCCTTTAATATTTTGCTTCTTATATATTTATTCAGAGATTATTGCCTATCCTAGAGTCTTGAAGATATTTTCCTATGTTAGCTTCTAAAAGCTTTATTTTAACTTTCAAATTTATGTCTATAATCTACCTAGAATTTATATTTGTGTATGGTGGGGGTAAACACTCATTTTTTATATAGATTCCAACTGACCCAATGCCATTTATTGAAAAAACCACCTTTTCTCTTTTTTGTGCGGAGGCACTTTGGCATAAATCAGGTGATGAAATATGCATCAATGTGTTGCTTATCTGTTTCATTGAGCTATTTGCCTATCCTTGCACCTTTACCACACTCTCTCAATTACTGTAGATTTATGTGGTATGGTATAACCTCTAGATATGTTTTTCTTCTTCAAAACAATCTTAGATATATTAGCCCTTTGCATTTACATATAAATTTTATAATTAGCTTGTAAATATCTACAAAAATAAAATGTACTATAATTTTTATTGGAATTGCATTGAAACTATAGATCAAGTTCAAGAAAATAGATACATTATTGCATTGAGTCTTCCACTCCAGGAACAGCTTTCCATTTAAGGATATTAATGGACTATAGCTCTCCACTTGTTAAGTTCTTTTTTCATTTCTCTGATGTTATTTATACTTTTTTAAATTTTGAAATAATATTAATCCTACAAGAAATTCCAGATTCCCCAATTTTTTTATGTTGATTTATTTTTAAGAATGAGAGAGACAGAGTGTGAGCAGAGGAGGGGCAGAGAGAGAAGGAGACACAGAATCCAAGAGAGGCTCCAAGCTCTGAGCTGTCAGCACAGAGCCCTATGCGGGGCTTGAACTCATGGAACTTGAGATCATGACCTGAGCCAAAGTCATCCACTTAACCGACTGAGCCATCCAGATGCCCCTCCAGATTCCTCAGTTATTTCTAGTATTACTCATTTACTACATTTGTTCTCTCTTTCTCTCTTTCTGCACAGACCTACAAGTTCCCAGACATACACTCCCATTAGATTTTTCTCAATCAATTGATAGCAATTTGAAAGCATGATGTTCTATTATTTGTAAACATTTCAGCATATAATTACTGAAAGGGAAGGGCATTCTCTGTATAAATGTAGTACATTGATCAAAATCAGAAATTTAACACTAACACTGCCTTCTAATCCAAATATCTCATTCAAATTTCATCAACTGTCCAATGATACCAATTATTGTAAAATAAACAAACAAATAAGTTCTAATCCAGGATCCCAGGATCTGGGATCATGTGTTAAAGAAGTCATGTCTACTTCAACTCCCTCAATATGGAAGAGTTCCTTAGTCTTTACTTCTCTTTTGAGTTCTTGATACAATTTTCGGCTGATACCTGTTATTTTGAAGAATTTTCCTCATTTTGTTTTTGTATAATATTTTCTTGGGATTAGATTCAGATTAAGCATATTTGACTGGACTACCACAGATACTGCACTGCATTCTTCCCAATATATCTTATCAGGAGATGATGAAGTTAGTTTATCCTACTACTTGTGCTCTTAACTTAGGTAACTGGGCAAAGGTGGTATTTTCAGGTTTCTCTGCTATAAAGCCACTATTGATAAGAGTGTTGAAGTGTGAGCTCTCATAACATGTTACCACAATATATATGACTTCTTAGGTCATACCCAAATAGTGAGGATTCTGCCAGTCACAAGAATTTTTCTTTACTTTTCTTGTGAGGTTTGTATACCGCTTGGTTTATTATCCTTCCTGAGTGGTCCAGACTCTAGGGGGGAAAAAAAAGAGAGAGAGAGACTGGAAATTTGCCTAATAAGCATTTCAGTATATACTTTTAATATTGTATTTAAGATTAAAATGTTTGACATAATTGGTGGAAAAGTAAACTTATCATATGAGCAGGACTTTGTTTAGTCAGTAATTACTTATTGAGATTCTGATCTTGCTGAATAGTCTACATATAATGAATACTAAGGCACATTCTCTATTATCAAGGAGCGTATTTTTTAAGAGATGAGACATTTTAGTGAGGCACTTACTAAATGATGAGTGCTCTTCATGAATACTACATGGGGCTATATAAGAGTCTTAACAAAGCACTGGGGGAAAGGAAGATCTTAGCCAGAGAAGACATCTAAGCATTTGCAATAGACCAGTATTTACAGAAAGCAAAGAAATGAGGATATACAAGGAATTCACAATAATTAGATTTCATAGAAGTAAGTGAATTCATTGAAGAGTTTTAAGGAAGATAATATGATTAATTCTGAGTTTTAGAAAGGTTAGTCACACATAGAACAATGCATTGTTCCATAGTAGGTGGTTAAATAAATATTAGTTCAATGAATGAGTGAAGGAATGCAGTACAGAGAGTGAATTATAAGAGTTCATTTACAAGAGATAGGTAACTAAGTTCATAAGCTGTTGAAGTAAACCAAGCTAGAGATCCTGGGCTTAGTTGACTATTGTGTTCATAATGGAGAAAAAGTATAGATTCTAGAAATATTAAGAAAGTAGAATAAAGAATGTTAGTGATTTATTTGATTAGTATAAGGGTAGACAAGGAAAGAAAGTCAAGACGACATCAAAATTTGTGGCTTAAACAAATTATTGAGAATGGAAATATGGGAGGAAGAGAAGATATGAGCTTCAGTGAAGAGTAATTCCAATAATCTTTTCATTAAAACTTAATGTCTGTGAAAGTTTTTATAGTATAAAAACATTTCTATTTTATAATATTTAAGTTTTAATGAACATCTATCAACTTAACATAAGCAAGTAATATATATTTAGTACTATATAATTCAGAATTTAATGTGCTATTTTTTATGTACTAGCAACAAGATTCTTCCATGGGCTTAAGAGTACAGCTCTCCATATATGTTATGCAATTATGTTTGATTCTACATATGGCATAGTTATAAATGTGCTAAATATGAGGGCAAATCTTGTCTTACATAATATATATGTATATATATATATGAGAAAAGAAAAAATATATATATAAAGAAAATATATATATAGATATATAGTAGATATTTTCATAAAAAATTGATTATTTGAAGTACATTTTACACTTCTAAGAAGTTTGATCAAAGTTAGATCAAAGAAATTTCATGTTCTCTAAGAAAAACTGCTGCTTTAACCTGTACAATATATAAATACTTGCAAATACTTAGTGACTATGGCCATGCAAAATCCTATTTAGAACACTCCATTTATATTTATCAATGACACTTTCTTAAAGAACCCATGTAGGAACCTGATTTAAGCAGGGTAATTGTTATATGATTAAAAAAGGTTTTCATTGGGGCGCCTGGGTGGCGCAGTCGGTTAAGCGTCCGACTTAAGCCAGGTCACGATCTCGTGGTCCGTGAGTTCGAGCCCCGCGTCAGGCTCTGGGCTGATGGCTCAGAGCCTGGAGCCTGTTTCTGATTCTGTGTCTCCCTCTCTATCTGCCCCTCCCCCGTTCATGCTCTGTCTCTCTCTCTGTCCCCAAAATAATAAACGTTGAAAAAAAAATTAAAAAAAAAAGGTTTTCATTTAATATCAAAAGAATAAGCCATTTTTCTTAGAATGGTTCCTGATACTTTTAGAGAACAAATGTTTTTGCAATACTCAGGCTGGTAGCAGATAGAACTTTATATCTAAATCATTATGTTTTGATTTACTTTGTTTTTTAAAGAGAAATTTTCTGAGATGCCCAGCCATGAGATCTCTAAATTTCTTTTTCTTTTTTAAAAAAAAATTTTTTTTTTCAACGTTTATTTATTTCTGGGACAGAGAGAGACAGAGCATGAACGGGGGAGGGGCAGAGAGAGAGGGAGACACAGAATCGGAAACAGGCTCCAGGCTCTGAGCCATCAGGCCAGAGCCCGACGCGGGGCTCGAACTCCCGGACCGCGAGATCGTGACCTGGCTGACGTCGGACGCTTAACCGACTGCGCCACCCAGGCGCCCCTCTAAATTTCTTTTTCAATGTTAAATTTATGCAGGTAACTAAATAACAAAAGAAATAATCAAAGTCACTTAAAAATTAGTTTCCACATATTTTGAACATGAGTCCTTTAAATACAAAAATGTTTCAATGATTTATTATACTAGTCTTGAAATTTTGATACTTGATTGAGGAGACAAATTATGAATAATAGGTATGTAGATTTAGTTGTTCTTTAAACATATTATGTATATATATATATATATATATATTTTTTTTTTTTTTAAACCATTATTAGAATAGATATTTTGGCAGGGACATCAGCATCATGGCTGCATAGGTCATTCCCTTTGTCTCTCCCCTTCAGATTTACAACCAGTAGGATACCCATAATCTAACAAAGGTTTCTAATAAAGGTGTGCATAGCACACCAAGATTCCAGAAAGATCCATATATCTGTATATCTGAAGGTGAGTGGATTAGACATCATGGATCTAGTGGAGCTAGGGAAGCAGTAGAAGCGCTGGTGCCTGTGAGCCCAGTAGTTCCAGGAGCAACAGTAGAGACTATAACCCTGGCAGGAGAAGCAATGCCCGCAACTCTGGCTACCCTAACGTTGACAAGCACTGACGACCTCAGGAGCACAATCAGTGACCTTGGTGCCAGTGGCCCTTCTTGCAGAGGAAGTGGAGAATGGAAAGTGCACACTCCCAAATATAGCCACAATATCAACTCAGGTAAGAGAAGCCAAAAACTTGTGCTAGAGTGTCACCTGCTGGAATATAAAAGCAAGGCCTCTAATTCTGAACCTGTAGAACTATTAAAATCAAAGTAAACAAAACTTTACTTAAATAAGAAATCATTGACAGAGGCACATCTCATCAAGTACCATGAAAAATCCAATAATGCATTATTACAAAAAGAAAATGACAATTCTCCAGCAACCAGATTCAAAGTCACAGAAGATTGGGATCTGACAGAATTCAAATAGATGTTATGAAGAAATTCAGTGAGCTACAGGAAAACTCAGGAAGACAATTCAATGAACTCAAGAACAAAATTAACCAAGTGAAAGAGTACTTTACCAAAGAGATGAAAATTTTTAAAAAAGAATCAAACAAATTTTGGAGCTGAAGAACTCAAGAGATGAAATGAAGAATGCAGTAGAAAGCATTGGAACTAGAGCAGATCAGATGCGGAAAAAATAAGTGATTTGGAAGATAAGAGTCTGGAAATGTCTCAGGTAGAAGAGGAGAGCAAACTAAGATTTAAAATAAGTGAAACGACCTTACAAGAAGTATCAGATTCCATTAGGAATGCCACCATAGAAATAATGGGTATACCAGAAGAAGGAGAAGGAGGCAGAAAGATTATTCAAAGAACTAATAGCTGAGAACTTCCCAAACCTGGGGAAAGAATTAACCATGCAAGTCCATGAAGCTGATAGGTCACTTTACTATCTTAGTACAAAAAGACCCTCTTCAAGACACATTATAATTAAGCTGTTAAAAGTCAATGATTAAAAAAAAAAAGAATTTGAAAGACAGCCAGGGAAAAATAGAAAGTAACCTACAAAGGAACCCCCATTAAACCAGCAGATTTCTCAGCAGAAACTCTATAGGCTAAGAGAGAGTGGAATGACATATTCAAAGTATTGAAAGATAAAAATTCCAGCCAAGAATATTCTATCCAACAAAATTATCTGTTAGGTATGAAATAAAGTCTTTCCCAGACAAACAAAAGCTGAGGGAGTTTACCACCAGTAGATCTGCCTGACAAAAAATGTTGAAAGGAGCTCTTCTACCTGAAACAAAATGACAAAAGTACACACAACTTTGAGTAAGTTGATAATTAAACAGAAATAGAAAAGTGTAGCTCTAATTTGGAATAGGGTGTTAAACATTTAATTATAGCATAAATGTTAAAAGGAGAAAAGCATTAAAAACAAGCATAGCTCCTACAATTGGTAACAAACTCACAGAATTAAAAGGATACATTTGTGACAACAAAAATATAAAAGGATAGAAGGAAAATGATGGAACCTGTAGAGGCAAATAAAGACAAATTGTGATCATCAGAAAAAATACTATTTTATCCATGAGGCATTTTATACAAAATTCATGGTAACCACAAAACAAAAATCTAGAAAAAAAACCCAAAATATACAAAAAGGGAAAACTGAGAAAATCATCACAGAAAATCACCATATGACATATATATATATATATGTCAGACAAAATAGACTTCAAGCCAAAAATGTTAACAAGAGACAAAAAGGTCATTATATAATGATAAAAGGGTCAAAACATCAAGATATAACAGTCATAAATACAGCTGACCCTTAAACAGTGTGGGGGTAAGGGGAACCAACCCCCCCCTCCCCCCATGTAGTAGGAAATCTGTGTACATCTTTTGACTTCCCTAAAACTTAACTATAAATAGCCTATTGTTGACCAGAAGCCTTAAAAATAACATAAAATATTGATTAACATGTTTTGTGTGTTATATATTTTACATACTATATTCCTACAATAAACTACAAAAAATAAAACGTTATTAAGAAAATCACAAGGAAGAGAAAATTCATTGACATTACTGTATTATATTTATTTTAAAAAATCCATATATAAGTGGACCCACATAGTTCGAACCTATGTTGTTCAAGGGCCAACTGTATATACACTTCCCACCATCCAAGCACTGATATATACTAAGCAAATACTAACAGATCTTAACTGATAAATATACAATATATTAATAATAGGGAATCCCAGTACCACTATCAGCAGTGAATAGATTGTCCAGACAGAAAATTAACAAGTAAATCTTGGAACTGAACAACATTTGAGAACAAATGGACTTAGAAGACATATATAGAACATTTTGTACAACAACAAAATACACATTCTTCTCCAGTGCACATGGAATGTACTCCAGGATAGATCTTCATATATATTAGGCTAAAAAACTAATTTTGGCAAATTTAAGAAAATTGAAATCATACTAGCTATTTTCTCTGACCAAAGTGGCATGAAATTAGAAATCAATAAGAGGAAAGTGAATATATCTTCAAATCTGTGGAAACTCAACAGCATACTTCTAAACAATTAATGGATCAGAGAAGAAATCAAAGTGGAAATAAAAAATTATCTTGAAAAATGAAAATGAAAATACAACTGATTATCAAATTTTCTGGCATGCAGCAAAAACAGTCCTGAGAAGTAATTTTATAGTAATTTTTGCACATATTGAGAAATTAGAAAGATATCAAACAAAATAACCTAACTTTATACTTCAAAGAGCTAGAAAAAGAGGAACAAATTAAGCTTAACCTAAATGTTCATTGATGGATACATGGATCAAGAAGGTGTGCTATACATACACACATGCACATATACAATGGAATATTATTCAACCATAGATAAACAAGGAAATCCTATAATCTGTGGTGATATGGATAGATGTTGAGCACATTATGCTAAGTAAAATAAGTGAGGCATATAAAGACAAGTACTGTATGGTATCATTTATATGTGGAATCTAAAAAAGTCAAACTTGAAAAAAAAATACAGAGTAGGATGGTGGTTACTAAGGGATGGAGTGTGAGGGAATAGAATTGATATTGTTTAAGGGTACAAACCATAGAGATCTAATGCACAGTATGGGTATAGACAATAACATTGTACTATAATGATGTAATGTGATAAATACTGCTTCAATGGCAATCATATAATGTATAAATGTGTTAAAGTAACATGCTGTATACCTTAAATTTACAAAATGTAACATGTCAAGTTTATTTAAAAAAAACAAAACCCTAACAACCTAAACTGTATACACAATAAAATTTTAGAATGACAGAATAAAATATATATATATTTAGTTAAATTCAGTTGCAGGAATTATAGAATGATCTTGCTAGCTGTATCTTCAGAAATGTAAGATTCCTGTTAAATCTTCTATCAAGCTCAAAAAAGAGTAGACATTTCATGTTTTCATGATAGATTTCAATTTTTCTTCCAATATCTTTCATTTTTATATATAATCAATAGATTATGCATGTAATTTTGTGTGTCTTTATATAGAAATGGTTTGAAGTACAATGTAATCTCCCTGAGATTAAGTTCATTTAGGGAAATAGGACATAACTGTGAAAAATAGAAATAATGCCACAAATGAAAGTGAGGTCACAAGATGACACATGATTAATTCCAAGTGAATGATGTGTCATGATGTCATCAGAAGTGAGGATATGGGAAAGACTTTATGAAAATAGACTGAAGCACAAAGAATAATTGGATTTCACTAAACAGAAAGACTTTTTTTTCAGTCTGTTATTAACTATGGTGTGATTTTTAATGTATTAAAATACTAATGGGGTAACTCAAAAGACTAATTGCATTTTTAAGTTCAGTTTATTGCAAAATATACAACAAAAGTGGTACACTTATAAAATAATCACAGGGAGTCTAAGATTCATTTATTATTTAAGTTAAATAATATTTCAGTACATTATTTCTAAAATCTGGAGTAGATGTCCTTTTACTAATTCATAAGATATAAAATCCATTTGATATGAAAATGAAAAGAAAGAGAAATTGACACTTGAAATTGATTTTAATCAGCATGTTAGACAAAGATTCATCAAATATTAACCTGAGTAAAATTTAAGGCATATTTATTCTTGGTGCCATATTATGCACAAATGAAGAAAATTCTGTCTTTCTAATTTTTTTATTTTACATGTGGACATTATTCTATATCTTTACTTATTTTATCAACCCATTTTTTCTTCCATTCTGTCTCCAGAATTATAACATAAAGTTCGAACTTACTTCTATTAAAACATACTAAATTACAATGACAACTTTTAAACTTGACAATTATATAGTAAAGAGATTCCATTTTTTTAATTTTTTTGAGAGAGCGAGAGAGAGAGAATGCACAAGATGGGGAGAGGCAGAGAGATAGGGAGAGAGAGAATCCCAAGCAGGATCTGCGCTGTCAGCATGGAGCCCAAAACGGGGCTCCATCCAATGAACTGTTAGATCATGACCTGACCTGGATGCTCAAGGGGATGCCTGGGTGGCTGAATTGGTTAAGTATCTGATTTCTGCTCAGGTGATGATCTCATGGTTCATGAATTCGAGCCCCACATCGGGCTCTGTGTTGACAGCTCAGAGCCTGGAGCCTGCTTCAGGTTCTGTGTCTCCCTCTCTCTCTGCCCCTATCCCACTCATGCTCTGTCTCTGAAAAATAAATAAATGTTAAAAAAAAATTTTTAATGAGTTGGACACTTAACTGACTGAGCCACCCAGGTGTTCCTCATTTTTTTGTACTTGCACTGCTTAAGTCAAATTTGCATAGTTAAAATCTGAAGTTTTGCTATCAGAGCCATGTGGAAAAATTTAGTAGCTGGGTTAAGCTTAGACAAGACCAGAAATTTAGGGTTCCTTTCTCTAACAAAGTACTTAGTAGAATATAGACATACATTAATATTCATTTTTTCCAGTTCCTTTACCTGCATCATATATCCTTTTTTTTTATGTCATACTTGTCTAAATATTTATAACCATCATAGAAATGAAAGGTACTACTGAAGTAATTGAATGGATAGAATGGCTGCTTATTTCAAACACATGATTTCATTTGATTCTGGTTCAGTAATATAGTTTAAATGAAAGAAAAAGGTCCATGGAATGCCTGGGTGGCTCAGTTGGTTAAGCAGTTGACTCAGCCCAGATCATGACCTCGCTGTGGGTGAATTTGAGCCTGGAATCAGTCTCTGTGCTGACAGCTCAGAGTCTGGATTCTGCTTTGGATTCTATCTCCCTCTCTCTCTTTCCCTCACCTACCTGTGCTCCATCTCTCTCTCTCTCTCTCTCTCTCTCTCTCTCTCTCTCTCTCTCTCTCAAAAACCAATAAAAAATTAAGAAAAATAAAAAGGTCCACAAAAATACTTTTAGATAGCTTAGTCCCTTTAGTAATTAGCTGATATTTGTGATGTGACACTTTAAATGTCAGGGTGTTCTTCTGATACTAAAAGTAATTTCTACATAGTAAGCCAGGATTTGTTTGGCTTGGAGGAATGAGCACTAGTCCTCCCACAGATAAATTATTAGTAACTTTGGGGGAAAACAAAATACTACCTTAGAACTCTATAGCTTAAAAAATTGATACTTTTTTTTTAGTGGGGTCTAGGGAGTGGGGGACAGAACTTAGAAGAATTAAAGAAACTGGAATAATTTCCACTATAGTTACAGAAGCGGAAGCACCAGATTCCAAAATTTAATAGAGAAATGTGAAATCTTTCAAGCTGGAGGAACCAAATGAAGGAGCCCCGGGAAACCAGAGCTGCTGGAAAGTGGGAAAGGAGTCTCCAGAAAGAAGAAAGCCAGGAGAAAACTCCTGATCATTTTCAGTCCATGTCACTGAATGATCCCTGAACAAGGTACATGAAGGTCAAACTGAAAGCAGCTTGCAATCAAAGATTAACAAACTGAACAGAAATCTAAGTTGCCATTCACTGCAGGCATGAGTCAGCAATTTAAATCAAACAAGCTTTGAAGCAACATAACAGAATCTAGAATGTACCCAATGTACTATTCATAATGCTTAGGACAAACTCAAATTCTTCAATAGTCAGGAAAATATGATCTAGTATCAAAGAAAAAAACTATCAACAAATGGTAAATGCTAATTAACTCGGATGCTGCCATTGTCAGACCAAGATTTTAAAATAATTATTTTGACTATGTTCATTGAAGTAAAGGAAAATATACTTATAATGAGAGAAAATATAGGAAGTATTAGCAGAAAATAGAAAAATGAAAGAAAATCCAGTGGAAATATTAGATGCAAAAATACAGAGATGGGAGCTCCATATTTGTATAAATTCCGATAAAATCTCTGGCTGACTCTGAAATCATGCATACCTATCTGTAGCAGACTCAAACAGCACAAGTCAACATGATTAGTCATAAATGTAATTTCCAGTGAGATCTACCACACATCCACCAGAATGTCTACAGTTAAAATGACTGCCAACATCAGATGTCAGCAAAAATGTGAAATAACCAAACCTATCTGATCATTGATTGGAATAACCAACCAATATATAGTTGGTTGAATGTAAAATGATAACAACTTTGGAAGACAATGTGGAAGCTTTTCTTTTCTTTCTTTCTTTTCTTCCTTTTTTTTTTTAAGTAAAAACAAACTACTCTTCGACCTAGCAGTCCTCACCTGAATATTTATTCAAAAGAAATGGAACTTATTTTCACAATTTAGATGTGCATCATTGTCATTGTTAATGACAGCTCTATTTCATAATAGTCAAAACCATGGAAACATCCCAGATGTCTACAATAGGAGAATTGCTAAACAAATATGGGTTATTCACACAATGGAATGCTAGTCAGCAATGAGAAGGAACTAACTAATGATGTATACAACAGCAGGGCAAATCTCAAGAATGTTCTGTTCAGTGAAATAAGCTTTCTCTAAAAAATGTCTATTGAATGATTCCATTTATATGAGTTTGTAGAACAAGTAAAACTAATGCTTATGGGGGAAAATCAGAGCAATTCTAACATTTGAAAGAGTATGGGTAAGACCCGAGTGGGAAGGGAAATAAAGGAAATTTCTGAGGTCATGATAATGTTCTCTACCTTGATAAGGATTTGGGTTACATGGAAATATTCGGTTATCAAAACTCAGCCAATGTACTTAAGTTTCATGCATTTTATGGTTTTGGGTGCAATTGTAAATGTGATCGATTCCTTGATTTCTGTTGCTTCATTATTGGTGTATAGGAATGCAACCAATTTCTGTGCATTGATTTTACATCCTGCCACTTTGCTGAATTCATGGATCAGTTCTAGCAGTTTCTTGGTGCAATCTTTTGGGTTTTCCATATAGAGTGTCATGTCATCTGCAAAGCCTGAAAGTTTGACCACCTCCTGGCCAATTTGGATTCCTTTTATTACTTTGTGTTGTCTGATTGCTGAGGCTAAGACTTCTGATACTATGTTGAATAACAGTGGTGAGAATGGACATCCTTGTCTTGTTCCTGACCTTAGGGAGAAAGCTCTCAGTTTTTCCCCACTGAGGATGATGTTAGCATTAGGTCTTTCATATATGGCTTTTATGATCTCAAGGTATGATCCTTCTAATAAATCTAACCAAAGAGTTGAAAAATCTATACACTTAAAACTATAGACAGCTTATGAAAGACATTGAAGAAGACACAAAAAGTATTCCATGCTCCTGGATAGGAAGAAAAAATATTGTTAAAATGTCAATACTATCCAAAGCAGTCTACATATTCAATGCAATACCTATCAAAATAACACCAGCATTCTTCACAGAGCTAGAACAAATAATACTAAAATTTGTATGGAACAAGAAAAGACCGCAAATAACCAAAGCAATCTTGAAAACCAAAGCAGAAGACATCACAATCCTGGATTTCAAGCTGTACTACAAAGCTGTAATCATTAAGACAGTATGGTACTGAAACAAAAACAGACACTCAGACCAACGGAATAGAATAGAGAACCCAGAAATGGACCCACAAACGTATGGCCAGCTAGTCTTTGACAAAGCAGGAAAGAACATCCCATGGAATAAAAACAGTCTCTTCAGCAAGTGGTGCTGGGAAAACTGGATAGCAACATGCAGAAAAATGAACCTGGACCACTTTCTTATACCATACACAAAAATAAACCCAAAATGGATGAAAGAACTAAAGGTAAGACAGGAAGCCATCAAAATTCTCGAGGAGAAAGTAGGCAAAAACCTCTTTGACCTCAGCTGCAGCAACTTCTTACTCAACACGTCTCTGGAGGTAAGGGAAACAAAAGCAAAATGAACTATTGGGACCTCATCAAAAAAAAAAAAAAAACAAAACTTCTACACAGCAAAGCAAACAATCAGCAAAACTAAAAGGCAACTGATGGAATGGGAGAAGATATTTGCAAATGACATATCAGTTAAAGGGTCAGTATCCAAAATCTATAAAGACCTTATCCAACTCAACACCCAAAAAACAAATAATCCAGTAAGGAAATGGGCAAAATACATGAATAGACACTTTTCCAAAGAAGACATCCAGATTTCGAACAGACACATGAAAAAATGCTCACATCACTCATCATGAGGGAAGTAGAAATTAAAACCACAACTTAGGCAACTTAGGCAAAAACAGATATTGGCAAGGATGTGGAGAGAGAGGATCTCTTTTGCACTGTTGGTGGGAATGCATATATATATGTATATGTATACACACATACACAATGGAGTATTACTCAGCAATCAAAAATGATGAAATCTTGCCATTTTCAACTATGTGGATGGAGCTAGAGGGTACTATGCTAAGCGAAATTAGTCAGAAAAAGACAAATATCATGACTTCACTCATATGAGGACTTTAACACACAGAACAGATGAACACGAAGGAAGGGAAGCAAAAATAATATAAAAATAGGGAGGGGGACAAAACATAAGAGACTCTTAAATCTGGAGAACAGAGGGTTACTGGAGGGGTTGTGGGAGGAGGGATGGGCTAAATGAGTAAGGGGCATTAAGGAATCCTGAAATCATTGTTGCACTATATGATAACTAACTTGAATGTAAATTAAAAAAAAACAAATTAAATAAAAAAATAAAAAAATTAAAAAACAAACTCACAAAAAAGATATATGCATTTTATTTTATGTGAATATTATATAAAAAAAACAAAAAAAAACTGAAGCAAATATTGAACTCTGTCCATACTCCAGTATTCAAGAGGAATATAGAAATGCATGAAGGAAATGCATGAAGGAAAAGATAAAATGAGTTGTGGGTAAGCTAGTTAAAATAAAGAGTCAGAAATAGCCAATTGATAATAAAATTGTAAGAAGAAAACCTGTGAATATTTTATTCAAAAGTTTATTTTAGGTCAGGTCCCAAAAGAAAAATGAAAGGTTAGTGTCAGACTGATGGAGAATGATAAATGACAAATTAAATAATAGTCAAATATTACACATTTTGAATAGTTTGTTGACATATATCAAATTTTTCTCAGCAGGACTTTAAAATATTAGCAATATCTATGCAAAAGGCAAGAGGGCATTTTTAAAATTCTCTTGGTACAGTATACTGAAAGATCAAATAAATTCTTGATATAGATCAAGGATTTTATAGTTCAGATCTGTGAGAAAGGATTATGAAATGGACAAAATGTGATCGTCTGGAGGAAAAATAATCAGGGAAATTGAATTTTCTGGATTCTGATTTCACATCAACGTGAGGTTTCATGAGAGTGCAATAGGACTATTGAGTATGTACATGTCCTGAAATGGAAGGCAGGTGCATTTAGTGGACCATCAGAGATTTTGACAGAATAAGATCTGTGTGGGAGTCATTGTTGTGTTTGCCTGGGAAAGCATAAGCCATTGATATAGATAAAAAGAGATTTTATTACTATGATTGTACTGAGGAACCCAGAAGGAAGTTATTAACATAACCTTTAGAGTATACTGGTTGCTTCCCTGATTTCCAGTGTTCCTCTTCTTTAGCACCCATACTTTTGTCCAAAGAGGCAATATATCCATTTAAATATGCTTACCTTCTCAGACTATCTTGTAGCTACTGTGGTATAGTTCTTGGGCAAAAAGAAGTAAAATCGGTAGATGTGAGTTTGTAGGAAAAGTTTCGGCTTCATCCTGTTCTTTTCTTTCTGTCTGAAACATAAACAGAAGTCAGAGTAGCCTTCTTGGACCATGAGGAAAAAAGTCACAGAGATTCAATACCGAAAGTAGAAGGAAGCTTTATTTATTTATTTATTTATTTATTTATTTATTTATTTGGCAGCTAGATGAACTCGGGATTGCCTACTCCAGACTTCAGTTGCATGAGAAAAACAGTATTATTTGCCAAAGCTTCTGTAGGCGGGTCTCTCTTTTATGTAGCTAAATCCAGTTGTTAAATTGATACAGAAAGGATGATCAAATATCCAGGAATAAATTCTCAAACAAAGAAGAGAAATATAAAGTCTGGATTCCAGAAATTCAGGAAAGCAGTGATAGGATTCAAAGATATCAACACAAAAACAAACAAAAACATGTGATATGTTTAAATGGAAAGTAGTTTTAACATAGCACCTCAGAAATAACCTTCAAATTTACCTCTTACATCTAGGGAATTATGGCAAAAATACTTACTAGATGGAAATGCAAACTAAAAAAGTTAATAAAGAGCATCTGAGCATTGGATGGGCATATGTAGAATTTAGGTAAGCTGTACATAAGAGTCAGATAGTTGAGAGTTAACATAAAGGCCTTTTGTTAACTTTAACTGTTCACATAAAGGCCTATTTCATCAAGAAGGAAATTCCCTTTACAGCTACCTGAGCTGAATCCTGACTTTTTGAGAAGTGGGGTGGAGTGGAGATGTTAGCTAATATAGACCAAAAACATTTGTCAACAGTTTTGGAAACTGAGACGACTCAGTGTATCTTGAAAGAAGTGATACTAAAACTCAAGGAAGAAACTGTCCTGGGACATATAATATCTGGGATTCACTGTCTTACTCCAATTTTCTATTTTCTCTATCTATCTATCTATCTATCTATCTATATTTTAATATTTTAGTGTTCCGTGCTATCTCCTCTATGGATTCCTATTTGGGTCTCTTTGATTTATTTTTAGTCACTGCACTAAAGAATACAATTTGCATCTTTATTCTTTCAGTCTACCCACAAATACTATTCAACTACTTTGTATAGCACATAGTATAAGAATCTTATAAGAGTAGATTTCTGTTTCCCTCTTCCTGCTCTTTTTTCTATTGTCATGTTTTTTCTACATGTGTTATAAAACCCACAATGATTGTTAATTTTCCTATAACTGTCAATTACCTTTTAATTAAATTATAAACCAAAAAATATCTTTTGCATTTATCCACAATACTTTGTGATAATTCCTTTGAGTAGATCCAAGTTTCAACACAATGGCATTTCTTTCTTCCTGGAGCACACGCTATTAAGGTGTGTTTACGTTTGGTGGCCATGAATTCTGTCAACTTTTTTTATGTGAAAGATTATTTTGCCTTAACTTTCTGAAGGATATTTTCCCTCAATACAAAATTCCAGATTGAGAAATTTATTTAAAAACTGTTTTACTTTTGTGTCACCTGCGTGGCTCAGTCAGTTAAGCACCAGACTTGGGCTCAGGTCATGATCTCACTGTTCGTGGGTTTGAGCCCCGCGTCAGACTCTGTGCTGAGAGTTCAGAGCCTGGAGCCTGTTTCAGATTCTGTGTCTCCCTCTCTCTGCCCCTCCCCTGCTAGTGCTCTGTCCCTCTCTCTCCCTCTTGCTCTCTCAAAAATAAACAAACATGAAAAAAATACTACAAAAAATTTACTTTTGTATGATAAATATGTCATTCCATTTTCTCCTGGCTTTCTTTGTTTCAGAGTCTTTAGGCATTTTTATGTTTATTAATAAATATGATAGACTGATATTGTCCCACATATCACCAAAGAACTGTTTTTTTTTCAATCTTTTTTCTCTATGCTTTAGCTTGCTATTTCTTTAAGTCATTTTTAAAAAATTTAATGTTTACTTATTTTTGAGAGAGAGAGAGACAGAGCATGAGCAGGGGAGGGGCAGAGAGAGAGGGCGACACAGAATCTGAAGTAGGTTTCAGGCTCTGAGCTGTCAGCACAGAGCCCCATGCAGGGCTCAAACTCGTGAACCTTTGAGATCATGACCTGAGCCAAAGTCAGATGCTTAACCTACTGAGCCAGTCACTCAGGCACCCTAAGTCATTTCTTTAAGATCATTTATTTTGGAGTATATAATCTAGGTCTACAAAGTGAAAGTGTCATATATTGTAATTCATATATTTTTCAGCTACAGAATAATCATTTAATTTTCTCTTATCTTTTACTTTTCTATTTTAATATTTTCCTTTAATTCCTGAAATACATTTATAATAACTGTTTTAATGTCTTTACTTTTAACTCCATCTTGCCTCATTTTTTATTGACTAATTTCTCTCCTGTTTATTATTCTAACTATGCTAATTCTTTACATGTATGGTAATTTTCCTCATATTTTTAACAGCTTTATTGAGATAATTCACATAACATACAGTTTACCCATTCAAAGTGAACAATTCACTGATTTATAGTATACTCACAGATATGATGCTTATCAACTCAGTCCATCATAAAACTGTTTCATCACCTCAAAAAGGAATTTATTTATTTATTTATTTATTTATTTATTTATTTGTTTATTTATTAATTATTTATCTCTCATCTTTCCTAAATCTAAGGAACCACTAAGCCTCATGCTATCTTTACAGATTTGCCTATTCAGGATATTTATAAATAGCATCATACAATATTAGACCTTTGGTGTGTGTCTTCCTTCATTAGGATAATGTTTGCAAGGTTCCTCCACATGGTAGCATGTATCTGTACTTCATTCCTTTTTGTGGCTGTATAATAGTCCATTGTCTGGGTATACCTCATTTGTTTATCATTTGTCAGTTAATGGTCATGTTAGTTTTTCTCCCTTATTGTCTATGAAGAATAATGCTGCTATGAACATTGGTTTAAGCTATTATGCGAAAATGTGTTTTCTATTCTTTTTGATATATACTAAGGAGCATTATTGCTGGGTTGTGTGGGTATGCTGTTTAACTTGGTAAGGAATTGTTGAAGTGTTTTACACAGAGGCTATACCATATCTCCACCAGCATTGTATGAGACCTTCAGTTTCTCCATATTATTGCCAATATTTGTCTTTCGTTTCTGGATTTTCATAGTCACTATCTTAGTGGGTATGAAGTGGTATATCATTGTGGTTTTGAAGTTTCCCTAGTGACTAATGATAATGTGTATTTTTCATATGCTTATTGGCCTTTGGTTTATCTTCTTTGGAGAAATGTCTGTTCAATTCTCCTGCCCATGTTTTTTAGTTAAAAGTTTTTTTTTTTAAATCAATCACTTAATTAATCAATTTGGAAAAATTTAGGTATACAAAGCAGAAAAATTGAGCAGAAAGTACAGAGTTCCCAAGTACATTCTCCCTCCATTGCTCTTATTATTAACATCTTGCATTATTGTGGTACATTTGTTAAAATAGATGAGCCCATATTGATACCTTATTATTAACTGAAATATATACCTTACATTATGGTTCACTCTATATAATACTTTCTATCATTTTTAACATATAAATAACATGTATCCACAATTACAGCCTCATACAGAAAGAAATTTGATACCCTAAAAATCCCGATTCACCTTTTTATCCCTCCCTCCCTTCTTCCCTTCCTCTTTACTTCTCTTTTTTCCCTTCCTATAAATCCCTGAAAACCACTAGTATTTTTTATTATATTGATAGTTTTGCCTTTTTCAGATGTCATATGGTTGGGAATGTATGTAGCCTTTTCAGATTGGCTTACTTTTTTAGCATTATCCATTTAAGATTTCTCCATGTCTTTTCATGCTCAATAGCTCATTTCTTTTTTTTTTTTTTTTTTTTTTCTGAAATTTATTGACAAATTGGTTTCCATACAACACCCAGTGCTCATCCCAAAAGGTGCCCTCCTCAATACCCATCACCCACCCTCTCCTCCCTCCCACCCCCCATCAACCCTCAGTTTGTTCTCAGTTTTTAACAGTCTCTTATGCTTTGGCTCTCTCCCATTCTAACCTCTTTTTTTTTTTTTTTTTCCTTCCCCTCCCCCATGGGTTCCTGTTAAGTTTCTCAGGATCCACATAAGAGTGAGACCATATGGTATCTGTCTTTCTCTGTATGGCTTATTTCACTTAGCATCACACTCTCCAGTTCCATCCACGTTGCTACAAAAGGCCATATTTCATTTTTTCTCATTGCCATGTAATATTCCATTGTGTATATAAACCACAATTTCTTTATCCATTCATCAGTTGATGGACATTTAGGCTCTTTCCATAATTTGGCTATTGTTGAGAGTGCTGCTATGAACATTGGGGTACAAGTGGCCCTATGCATCAGTGCTCCTGTATCCCTTGGATAAATTCCTAGCAGTGCTATTGCTGGGTCATAGGGTAGGTCTATTTTTAATTTTCTGAGGAACCTCCACACTGCTTTCCAGAGCGGCTGCACCAATTTGCATTCCCACCAACAGTGCAAGAGGGTTCCCGTTTCTCCACATCCTCTCCAGCATCTATAGTCTCCTGATTTGTTCATTTTGGCCACTCTGACTGGCGTGAGGTGATACCTGAGTGTGGTTTTGATTTGTATTTCCCTGATAAGGAGCGACGCTGAACATCTTTTCATGTGTCTGTTGGCCATCCGGATGTCTTCTTTAGAGAAGTGTCTATTCATGTTTTCTGCCCATTTCTTCACTGGGTTATTTGTTTTTCGGGTGTGGAGTTTGGTGAGCTCTTTATAGATTTTGGATACTAGCCCTTTGTCCGATATGTCATTTGCAAATATCTTTTCCCATTCCGTTGGTTGCCTTTTAGTTTTGTTGGTTGTTTCCTTTGCTGTGCAGAAGCTTTTTATCTTCATAAGGTCCCAGTAATTCACTTTTGCTTTTAATTCCCTTGCCTTTGGGGATGTGTCGAGTAAGAGATTGCTACGGCTGAGGTCAGAGAGGTCTTTTCCTGCTTTCTCCTCTAAGGTTTTGATGGTTTCCTGTCTCACATTGAGGTCCTTTATCCATTTTGAGTTTATTTTTGTGAATGGTGTGAGAAAGTGGTCTAGTTTCAACCTTCTGCATGTTGCTGTCCAGTTCTCCCAGCACCATTTGTTAAAGAGGCTGTCTTTTTTCCATTGGATGTTCTTTCCTGCTTTGTCAAAGATGAGTTGGCCATACGTTTGTGGGTCTAGTTCTGGGGTTTCTATTCTATTCCATTGGTCTATGTGTCTGTTTTGGTGCCAATACCATGCTGTCTTGATGATGACAGCTTTGTAGTAGAGGCTAAAGTCTGGGATTGTGATGCCTCCTGCTTTGGTCTTCTTCTTCAAAATTCCTTTGGCTATTCGGGGCCTTTTGTGGTTCCATATGAATTTTAGGATTGCTTGTTCTAGTTTCGAGAAGAATGCTGGTGCAATTTTGATTGGGATTGCATTGAATGTGTAGATAGCTTTGGGTAGTGTTGACATTTTGACAATATTTATTTTTCCAATCCATGAGCAGGGAATGTCTTTCCATTTCTTTAAATCTTCTTCAATTTCCTTCAGAAGCTTTCTATAGTTTTCAGCATACAGATCCTTTACATCTTTGGTTAGATTTATTCCTAGGTATTTTATGCTTCTTGGTGCAATTGTGAATGGGATCAGTTTCTTTATTTGTCTTTCTGTTGCTTCATTGTTAGTGTATAAGAATGCAACTGATTTCTGTACATTGATTTTGTAGCCTGCAACTTTGCTGAATTCCTGTATCAGTTCTAGCAGACTTTTGGTGGAGTCTATCGGATTTTCCATGTATAATATCATGTCATCTGCAAAAAGCGAAAGCTTGACTTCATCTTTGCCAATTTTGATGCCTTTGATTTCCTTTTGTTGTCTGATTGCTGATGCTAGAACTTCCAGCACTATGTTAAACAGCAGCGGTGAGAGTGGGCATCCTTGTCGTGTTCCTGATCTCAGGGAAAAAGCTTTCAGTTTTTCCCCGTTGAGGATGATGTTAGCTGTGGGCTTTTCATAAATGGCTTTTATGATCTTTAAGTATGTTCCTTCTATCCCGACTTTCTCAAGGGTTTTTATTAAGAAAGGGTGCTGGATTTTGTCGAAGGCCTTTTCTGCATCGATTGACAGGATCATATGGTTCTTCTCTCTTTTTTTGTTAATGTGATGTATCACGTTGATTGATTTGCGAATGTTGAACCAGCCCTGCATCCCAGGAATGAATCCCACTTGATCATGGTGAATAATTCTTTTTATATGCCGTTGAATTCGATTTGCTAGTATCTTATTGAGAATTTTTGCATCCATATTCATCAGGGATATTGGCCTGTAGTTCTCTTTTTTTACTGGGTCTCTGTCTGGTTTAGGAATCAAAGTAATACTGGCTTCATAGAATGAGTCTGGAAGTTTTCCTTCCCTTTCTATTTCTTGGAATAGCTTGAGAAGGATAGGTATTATCTCTGCTTTAAACGTCTGGTAGAACTCCCCTGGGAAGCCATCTGGTCCTGGACTCTTATTTGTTGGGAGATTTTTGATAACCGATTCAATTTCTTCGCTGGTTATGGGTCTGTTCAAGCTTTCTATTTCCTCCTGATTGAGTTTTGGAAGCGTGTGGGTGTTCAGGAATTCGTCCATTTCTTCCAGGTTGTCCAATTTGTTGGCATATAAGTTTTCATAGTATTCCCTGATAATTGTTTGTATCTCTGAGGGATTGGTTGTAATAATTCCATTTTCATTCATGATTTTATCTATTTGGGTCATCTCCCTTTTCTTTTTGAGAAGCCTGGCTAGAGGTTTGTCAATTTTGTTTATTTTTTCAAAAAACCAACTCTTGGTTTCGTTGATCTGCTCTACAGTTTTTTTAGTTTCTATATTGTTTATTTCTGCTCTGATCTTTATTATTTCTCTTCTTCTGCTGGGCTTAGGCTGCCTTTGCTGTTCTGCTTCTAGTTCCTTTAGGTGTGCTGTTAGATTTTGTATTTGGGATTTTTCTTGTTTCTTGAGATAGGCCTGGATTGCAATGTATTTTCCTCTCAGGACTGCCTTCGCTGCGTCCCAAAGCGTTTGGATTGTTGTATTTTCATTTTCGTTTGTTTCCATATATTTTTTAATTTCTTCTCTAATTGCCTGGTTGACCCACTCATTCGTTAGTAGGGTGTTCTTTAACCTCCATGCTTTTGGAGGTTTTCCAGACTTTTTCCTGTGGTTGATTTCAAGCTTCATGGCATTGTGGTCTGAAAGTAAGCATGGTATAATTTCAATTCTTGTAAACTTATGAAGGGCTGTTTTGTGACCCAGTATATGATCTATCTTGGAGAATGTTCCATGTGCACTCGAGAAGAAAGTATATTCTGTTGCTTTGGGATGCAGAGTTCTAAATATATCTGTCAAGTCCATCTCATCCAATGTCTCATTCAGGGCCCTTGTTTCTTTATTGACCGTGTGTCTAGTTGATCTATCCATTTCTGTAAGTGGTGTATTAAAGTCCCCTGCAATTACCACATTCTTGTCAATAAGGTTGCTTATGTTTATGAGTAATTGTTTTATATATTTGGGGGCTCCGGTATTCGGTGCATAGACATTGATAATTGTTAGCTCTTCCTGATGGATAGACCCTGTAACTATTATATAATGTCCTTCTTCATCTCTTGTTACAGCCTTTAATTTAAAGTCTAGTTTGTCTGATATAAGTATGGCTACTCCAGCTTTCTTTTGGCTTCCAGTCGCATGATAAATAGTTCTCCATCCCCTCACTCTCAATCTAAAGGTGTCCTCAGGTCTAAAATGAGTCTCTTGTAGACAGCAAATAGATGGGTCTTGTTTTTTTATCCATTCTGATACCCTATGTCTTTTGGTTGGCGCATTTAATCCATTTACATTCAGTGTTATTATAGAAAGATACGGGTTTAGAGTCATTGTGATGTCTGTATGTTTTATGCTTATAGTGATGTCTCTGGGACTTTGTCTCACAGGGTCCCCCTTAGGATTTCTTGTAGGGCTGGTTTAGTGGTGACAAATTCCTTCAGTTTTTGTTTGTTTGGGAAGACCTTTATCTCTCCTTCTATTCTAAATGACAGACTTGCTGGATAAAGGATTCTTGGCTGCATATTTTTTCTGTCTAGCACCCTGAAAATCTCTTGCCAATTCTTTCTGGCCTGCCAAGTTTCAAAAGAGAGATCAGTCACGAGTCTTATAGGTCTCCCTTTATATGTGAGGGCACGTTTACCCCTTGCTGCTTTCAGAATTTTCTCTTTATCCTTGTATTTTGCCAGTTTCACTATGATATGTCGTGCAGAAGATCGATTCAAGTTACGTCTGAAGGGAGTTCTCTGTGCCTCTTGGATTTCAATGCCTTTTTCCTTCCCCAGTTCAGGGAAGTTCTCAGCTATGATTTCTTCAAGTACCCCTTCAGCACCTTTCCCTCTCTCTTCCTCCTCTGGGATACCAATTATGCGTATATTATTTCTTTTTAGTGTATCACTTAATTCTCTAATTTTCCCCTCATACTCCTGGATTTTTTTATCTCTCTTTTTCTCAGCTTCCTCTTTTTCCATAACTTTATCTTCTAGTTCACCTATTCTCTCCTCTGCCTCTTCAAGCCGAGCTGTGGTGGTTTCCATTTTGTTATGCATTTCGTTTAAAGCGTTTTTCAGCTCCTCGTGACTGTTCCTTAGTCCCTTGATCTCTGTAGCAAGAGATTCTCTGCTGTCCTGTATACTGTTTTCAAGCCCAGCGATTAATTTTATGACTATTATTCTAAATTCACTTTCTGTTATATTATTTAAATCCTTTTTGATCAGCTCATTAGCTGTTGTTATTTCCTGGAGATTCTTCTGAGGGGAGTTCTTCCGCTTGGTCATTTTGGATAGTCCCTGGCGTGGTGAGGACCTGCAGGGCACTTCCCCTGTGCTGTGGTGTATACCTGGAGTTGGTGGGCGGGGCCACAGTCAGACCTGATGTCTGCCCCCAGCCCACCGCTGGGGCCACAGTCAGACTGGTGTGTGCCTTCTCTTCCCCTCTCCTAGGGGCGGGATTCACTGTGGGGTGGTGTGGCTCGTCTGGGCTACTTGCACCCTGCCAGGCTTGTGATGCTGGGGATCTGGCGTATTAGCTGGGGTGGGTAGGCAAGGTGCTCGGGGGCAGGAGGGGCAGGCTTAGATCGCTTCTCCTTAGGTGATCCACTTCAGGAGGGGCCCTGTGGCAGCGGGAGGGAGTCAGATCCGCTGCTGGAGGTTTGGCTCCGCAGAAGCGCAGAGTTGGGTGTTTGCGCGGAGCGAGCAAGTTCCCTGGCAGGAACCGGTTCCCTTTGGGATTTCGGCTGGGGGATGGGCGGGGGAAATGGCGCTGGCGAGCGCCTTTGTTCCCCACCAAACTGAGCTCTGTTGTCAGGGGGCTCAGCAGCTCTCCCTCCCTTTGTCCTCCAGCCTTCCCGCTTTCCGAGCAGAGCTGTTAATTTCTGACCTCCCAGACGCTAAGTCGCGCTTGCTGTCGGAACACAGTCCGCCCGGCCCCTCCGCTTTTGCAAGCCCGACTCGGGGGCTCTGCTTGGCCGGCGAGCCGCCCCTCCGCCCCGGCTCCCTCCCGCCAGTCCGTGGAGCGCGCACCGCCTCGCCGCCCTTCCTACCCTCTTCCGTGGGCCTCTCGTCTGCGTTTGGCTCCGGCGACTCTGTTCTGCTAATCCTCTGGCGGTTTTCTGGGTTATTTAGGCAGGTGTAGATGGAATCTAAGTGATCAGCAGGACGTGCGGTGAGCCCAGCGTCCTCCTAAGCCGCCATCTTGCCGCAACTCTCCTCTCAATAGCTCATTTCTTTTTAGTGCTGAGTAATATTACACTTTCTGAATATACTACAGTTTGTTTATTCATTCACACATTGGAGATCATCTTGGTTGCTTCCATGTTTTGGCAGTCTTGAATAAAGTTACTATAAACATTTGTGTGCTGGATTTTGTGAAGACAAATTTTCCCTTTATTTGGGTAAATACCAAGCAACACAACTGCTGGATCATATGGTTAAGAGTGTGTTTGATTCTGTAAGGAAAAAAAAAAAAAACCTGCCAAAGTATCTTTCAAAGTGGCTATACAATCTTGCATTTTTAATAGCAATGCATGGAAGTTTCGGTTGTTATACATCCTCACCGAGATTTGATGTTGTCATTGTTTTGGAATTTAGTCATTTTAATATGTGTGCAGTGGGATTTAACTTTTTAAATTTGCAATTCCTAATGATACATGATGTTGAACATCTATTCATATGTATATTTACCATCTACTTATCTTTTTGGGTGACATGTCTGTTCAAATCTTTTGTTCATTTAAAAAAATTTTTTTAAAGTTTATTTTTATTTATTTTGAGAGAGAGATAAAAAGCAAGGGGGGGGTGCAGGGAGAGAGGGAGACAGAATCCCAAGGAGTCTCTGCACTGACAGAGCCCAATGCCAGGCTTGAACTCATGAACCATGAGATCATGACCTGAGCTGAATTCAAGACTCAGATGCTTAACTAACTGAGCCACCCAGGTGCCCCTCTATTGTTCATTTTTTTTCTTTTGTTCATTTTTAATTGAGTTATTTTTATTCTTATTGATGAGGTTTTTTTTTTTTTCCTGTTTCTATGTGATTGAGTTCTTTGTATATTTTGGATACCACTCTTTTATCAGGTATATGTTTTATGAATATTTTCCTCCAGTCTGTGGCCGGGTTTTTCATTCTCTTAACAGTCTTTCACAGTGGAGAATTGTTTAATTTTATTACATTTCAACAGATCATTTTTTGTCTTTCATGGTTCATAGTTCGTGTTGTACCTAAGAAGTCACCACCAAACCCACTGTTAGCTCTATGTTCTCTTATCTTCTAGGGGTTTTGTAGCTTTGCATTTTAAATTTATATCTATGATCCATTTGAGTTAATTTTACAGTTTAGATTCATGTTTTTCTTTTTAGTTTTTGTTTGTTTATTTTATTGTTTTTTGCATATGAATGTTCAGGGATTCAAGCTCCATTTGTTGTAAAGACTGTTTTTTCTCAATTAAATTGCTTTTCTTCCTTCTCAAAAAGCAGTTGACCTCTGGAATTTTCCTTCTAATTTCCTTCTCTGTGGTACTTCATTCTGGGTAAATTTTTGTTGTGGTTGAACTAGATTCTTGTAGAGATTCACTTAGGAAAAAAAAAACTGATTTTTGTGTATTTTTTTTTATTAATAAGCTAAGTTCTCAAATCTGTTTCACTAGTTACATTACTTGAGGTAAAGGACACTGAACTTATAGGACTAAAATAGCATTCCAGAAGTTAAAAAATGTGCTTTTTCCTTATTGATCCTTGTATTGTAGGTGTACCTTCAAAATAGATTTTCAAGTTCAGTTTATTAAAGCATTATAAGATTATTAGTCTTGCTAAAATGTACAAATACTGTAAAAATTTGCAATATCAATGTTCATTTCTAGTATTATAATTTGACAAGTTATGTGACGAAACAATTGGAAATTAATACAACTCATTATTAAATAGGGAATGGCTATATGTTAGAACATTTTTTATTCCTGCAATTTTTTTTTAATTTTTAATGTTTATTTACTTTTGAGAGAGGAAGAGAGAGACAGAGTGTGAGCACGGACGGAGCAGAGAGAGGGAGACACAGAATCCAAAGTAGGCTCCAGGCTCTGAGCTGTCAGCACAGAGCCTGACATGGGGCTCGAACTCATGAACCGCGAGATCATGACCTGAGCCGAAGTGGGAAGCTTAACCAACTGAGCCACCCAAGTGCCCCTATTCCTGCAAATTTAAATGTAGAATTGTACCCTGATGCCAACATATCGTAAGAATTCATCATAATATATAACATCTGTAATAATCTATAGTAATCTTTTAAAGCTAGAGAGATATGCATAGTTAATAATTTTCTTTTATTTTTACTTCCCATCTTATCATTATTCTGGATAGTTTAGTTCCTAGAATGTTATCTTGTTGTAAATTATGAGAAAGGTTATTATGCAAAATTGTCTAAAAATTTATCATATTTATCTTTATGTCTAAATTATCCCTGAATGTAATATTACCATGGAACTGATTCTGAAATATCACAAAATTTTAATGACAGTTTCAATGTATCATGATATATTAAAAAATAAATATTCACAAATTTTTAAGGAATGAAATGAATTCTACCTGACAGTTTTGAAAATATGTGTAGTAAATGCATAGTTGAGCACATATCTCACATATTAATGCTTGATTCTATTGTACATGATCCCTCAACTTTAATAAAAATAATTACTAGCAAAATGTACTCATATTTAAATGTTACAATTGTGTAGGACTAAAAAGACATATAATAAAACTCATAAATACAAACATGATAAACCCACTTTATGGTTAAGTCTGTAATGTTATTTACTTAGGAAAATACTTTCTCTTATGGCTAATCGATTTTAATTATGGGTTAAGATAATCCAGAAAGGAAAAAAAATGTCTATAGCTGCAGTGTGTGAAATTACATAAGCAGGAGTAATGCAAAAAATAACCCTCAGAAGCTCAGAAAATAAGAAAACATGGTGGTATGAACTTAAACTCTGGCAAAGTAAAGAAGAGAAATAGATAGATTTGCAGATACAGAGGGCTCACTGATTTATTAGTTAATGTTGAAGTTAGGAAGAGGAAGGCATCAAAAATAACTTCCATATTTCTGGCTTGCACAACTAATTAGTAGGTGGATTTATGAATAAGATAACTGAGGAAGAAAAGTACTTCAGGCAAAGTGTATGTTAGGAGTAGATGAGGGAAGGGAAAATAAAAGAATTATAAATGAATGATGATGTACTTTGACAACATTTAAAGAGAATATGCAGTTCTAAATGTCTGTAATTATTGAATTGTTGACTATAAATAGCAAACAAAAGAAGCTATTATATTTGATAAAGAAAATGCATAATTTAAACTAAGATATTTTACTACTATTCATCAGCAATGAACTTTCTAGTGTATATCATCAAAGTCTAGGAAGCAGCTGGAGATTATTTGTGGGATTGGCAATAGATTTTGTTTCATTTATGATATTGCTGATAGCAGAATTTAGTTTCAAATAGGCTTCAATAATAGAAAAGGTTTTCTTTTTAAATTTAGTAAAGCTTAAAAACAATCTACATTTTGAAAAAATGAAACACATTAAAACAAAAAGTAAAAGAACCTAAAATCAGAAAGACTGAAGCAAGATTTCAAAAGCAAGTCTAATTATACCACTTACTATGCATGTAATTGAGTGAGGTCTCCTAAAAGTGGATAGGGTGGTGGAGAGGGAGACACAGAAATTCTTAGTCTAAAAAACGACATGTGGGGGCAAGAGGTATATGGGACATCTCTCTACATTCCCCTCAGTTTTGTTGTGAACTGTAAACTGCTTTAAATAATAGTTGTAATTGAAAAAAAAAACTATAACATGCAATTTTTAATGTGTCACGCATAAATTAAATTAAACTGAACATTTGCTTTTAAAAGAAGACTATCCAAAAGGAAATTTAGAAAGATTTCACAGTGTTGGACAAAGAGAGAATCATCTCATAAATATTTCAAATTGAACATATTCATTATATTTTCACAGAGAGTTTAACAGAATTCAAAATTTCAGGCAAAAATCCTGTATGGTCAATATAGTGACTTTTCTTTGGATTTATTTGATCTATTTTTGTAAAAACTTGGAAAAAGAAGATCAAACAAATCAGCAAGATGGTAATAGCCCAAGCCAGGTGACAGGTAAAGCCAGGGAATGGGCACCTTCATTTCCTAACTTTGAAGTTTCTGCCTGGAAGCAATACCTAGATGGAGGTTGTAAATATGTAGATTCTTAATATTTAGTTTATTCACATTAATTATAACTCTGCCAATTGGGAAACTTATAGGGCTGCAATGTTCCTATAAATGCTTTAATTGCATTTTCATTACAGTATAATCTACTTAAAACCCAAGTCCATATCATCTTGGTCATATTCTTTCTTCACTATACACTACCCTTCAGAAGGCTCCCTAATTCTTCCTACAAATGGAGCCAGGTAAATTGTATGTTGGTGCCAATAATTATTGTTTATTTTATTTTTTTTGCTCATTGCATTTCTCATCATCTTATAGAAGAGAAAAAATAATACCTTGAGATAATTATAATTAATAATAAAATACGATGTATTCTTAGAGGGGGCAAAATTTTTTTAATAAAAGTTACAAAGACAGAAACTAAAAAAAATTGATACAGATTTTATGAATTAAAAAATGGATGACCAAAACAAACAATGAAAAATTGACATAAAAAACAAATGAGCATCTGATTCAAGATGGCAGAGTACATGATTTACCCTTTCTCCTTCATAGAATCTAACTGAAGTGAGAGTTGATAAATACAAAGTACTAATAACAATATAATAAATCCATTTCAAATTAAGAAATAGTGCCATCAACGGAAGAGAAACATTGACAGATTTCTGGAGGAAACAGAGTGAATGATTATTGATTGAGGCCTCTGGAAAGAATGTGTAACTTTGATTTTGCATAGAAGAAAATGCAGTAGACAATCTGAATGCAGTGATGAGCTGTTGGAGAAGAAATCATTGTAATGAATAAAGAACTATCTTTGAAAATGTATATGTTCTGTGTACAAGGAGCAAATGGCTGTAACATTTGCCCTTAGTTAAAACCAAGAAATACTTCCTAAATAGTCATTCCACAGAAGGGAACTAGTATGAGAATTAGAGAGCAGATAGAGGGTAAGACAATTTTCAATCTCCAAATTAGTCAAAGGGGAGAAAAAAGAAAAGGATTTCATGCCACTTGTTTTTGAAATAAATATTAAGTAAGCAAACCCTAGAAGACTATTTTTATTCTTATTATAGTGATTTGAAGGGTCTTACACATCTTCCTAATAACATACATTAAGTAGAAGGCTACATCTACTTAGAACTTGTCCATTTTTCAGAACTTGGATTTATTCCTCACATAATGCAAAGAAAGTTGCAACTTTCTATCACTGTAATTTGTCTGCAATCTTCTACTACTGCAAAAGAATAAAATGCCAATAGCATTACTAACCAACATAGTCCTTCATTGTAAATATTAAAAACCAATTGAGGATTAACAGATATTTGAAGATAGCCAGCAGGAGGAAGAGAAAGATCAGAATATAAAAACTGAGTCACAGATTCCAAAATAGATAGAGGCAATGAAAAGAATGTAAGAGAATTTTAAAAATGTAACTAAAATTTTCTAAAAGGATAAAGAGTACTGCATATCTAGTTTTTAAGAAACTGAAATAGAACCAAATCAACAAAAGGGTTAAATAATAGAAGGAATATTGTCATAGAAAAGATGATAACATATGGTACTTAAAATATTTTATAACTACTATTATAATTTGTTTAATGAAATGAGAAATTTAACAAAAGTTGTACATGTTCATTTCACATAATATTGGAACATCAAGTAATAGTTTGAATTTATTAAGCAGTAATATTTGAGAAAATAATCAAATAGCTTGTTGAACAGCATTATAATGCTAATGATATTGGTGATACAGAGAACATGTTATGATGATGGGACATAGGCAGCAGGCTTCAGGGGAAAGAGGATTACACTAGAAATTATGAGTCTCGGGTTGTAATTTTAGTCTTGCTTCAAATTTATGGTGTAACTTAGAAAACCATTTTGCATCACAGGTGGCAGTTTTTCTCCTCTATAGATTCTGTTTCCTCATGTTTCAGTTTCTATATTTTTATCATACAGTTCGCAGCAATATTTGTATTACCTGTAATGTATTCAAATATGTAAATTTTATTTATCTAGATATCTAAGAGAGTGAGTTCTAATATTTGGCTTCTATGAATATGTTATGCCTGTTTTGTTTTGCTTTGTTTTTGTTTTAGTCTTCTCCATCTCTGTGTATTCTTCCAGCATGGCATCTGTAGTTTACATTTTTGTAGTTCATAATTCTTTCTGGTTACTGTGCCATATTTACCTTGGTCCAGCAGCCAGCTCTCTGCATCTGCAGCTCTCACAGGGGTGGTGGGCTGGAAAGAATGGGTGAAGTGCTTGATTGCAGCCTTGGCACATTCAGACAAGCAAGCTTCCCATATTCTTTTGTTTGCTTAACAAATCATGTAGGACAAATTAAAGCAGCAGGCCAAACATGCCTCGCACTTCCCCACGGGTGCAATCCTCATATTCACGCATGGGCACATGCTCCATTGTGACCCTTTGCAGTTTGTCTAATGACTTATCATTTTCCTTATCCTATATGCCAGATGTGCTCTAAGCATTTATGACCAAAATTCAAATTCCCTTCAGAAGATAAACAAACTCGTGTACTCCCAAACAATCCAATTTTCAATATTCATTTTCTCCCTTAATACAGGGGAGGATAAAACAGTGAATTTTCAGCCCCAAATTGACTTCAACCTATTATGATTATCTCATAGTGGAAGGTAAATTCAATGAAGCAGAGTATTTGAATTATTCAATTACTTGTGCATAGAAGGCATTTAATAAGTATTTGTTATAAATTAACAAGCCAGCAGATTCAGAATCTCTCAGATTCAGAATCCACATAATCATCTTGAATTGATTTATTGTTTAAGCATTGATAATCAAAACTTTTCCGTAAATAATGATGTCTTTGCCTCATTAACTAAGTAGTTTTAGGAGAAAGGAAAGAATCCACGAATACAATGAAATCATTTTTTCCATTGTCTGCAGAAATAACAGCACAAAAGAAATCTGGCTTTGATTATGAAGAATATTTTAGTTCAATAACTTCTAGAAACTGTCATGTTTTTAAAATGACACTGATTGAGCTACTTGTTGTCATTAAAATATTAATTTAAAACTTACGAAATAAAATTGGCTTATTGGAATAATTTCTTTTTAGGTATTTGCATAAAAGAAAACTGTTCTTCTGCCTCTATTTAGACAATGGGTATTCTATGTAATCTTATATTAGCATTACATATAAAATAATGTGAGAGCTGATTGTGAATCAAATGCAATAAATTCTCTTTCCTTTAAAATCAGTTTGAGCTAACCTATCTGGAATATAATACTTTTATCGTTATTGGACCTTAGCCCAAAGTTAGTGGTACTTAAATTCTAGAGTGCCTAAGAATCAGCTTGGAATCTTGATAAATATGTAAATTCCTATAGACTAAGATAGGTCTCTGATGTCATCACTGAGGCCTTGAGCTATTATCCCATCAAAAGGAATTGATTGTATCTCTTTAGAAATGTTTTTATCCTTTTCTCATCAACACCACTTATTCACAGATATAAAAAGTTATTTATATGGAAGAAAATGTATCCCAGAACAATGGCTTTAAAATATATTTTGAAATCTGGCATGGCAATTCAGTTTCTGCCTCATGGAGACAGAAAGGTTAACTACACAGGTATTAAGAATCCACCCTTTCCAGGATCTTTCAAGATCCTACCCTTTCCAGAATCTAAATCTGATTCGGTACTAGATCATCTTCTTGCATCTATTTGTCTGAGTTTATATGTTCTTTTTATTTCTGGCACTTGTTTTTTCTGTTTATTTTTTTCTCAGATACAAATTGAGTATTTTCTGCTTTATTTGACGTCTTTTTGCTTTTAGGCAAAATGTAATTTGCCCTTATGAACCTTATGTAACATGATGCTTTTTTCCATTAATTATTATTGTTATTATTACTAGATGTGTATCTTTTTTCCAAAAAAATGAAGTAATTATGCTAAAATATTTTCCCTTTCCTTGGTATTACCTTTCAATTAAATAGATCTAGGTACTAGTATACTTTATTTCTTAAAATGTAGGTACTATACTCATATTGTCTTCTTCTAAGGCCTTCAACTGTTCAGTCTGCACTATGAGAATTCAAACATGTATTCTTTATAGAGCTGCTTGTCACATAGGAATTGTACAGGTATCCTGGTGCTTCTCTATTTATTCTTTTCAACTTATCTTTATTATATATACATCCTCAGTTAAAGCAATCTCCATGTGGCTTTATATTTGGGAAACTATTAGTTTATTTTTACTTTTTCCCCTTTAGATCTATTTCTTTTTCATTTAATATAGTTTTATATTTTGAGGATGTATCACATATTATGTATTTAAAATATAATGTTTTCAAATAAGAGCACAAAAGACCTGGAGTGTTCAAATAAACCTGAGAAATCCCATCTGACCACATTTTCAGCATTTGGTTTGTTGTATGTGCCAGATGGAGATACAATAAAAAACAAAAGCAAAAAACAAACAAAAAAATTGTGCAATTGTTGAATGATGGTGGGCCTTTGAAACGACAACAAAAGAATGCACAAGGGTATAGTGTAAAGGTTAAGATACCTGAGGTTATTTTACTGAAAATAAGGCAACTAGTCCCATGATTGGATGAAAGCAGTAATTATGGCTATGTGTTTACTGTTGGTCTGACAAGTATTGTACAGAATATAAAAAGAAGTCATGGGTGTCTAAATGTAGTATTAATTCACAGTCATACTCAGCATTTGAAATTGCTTCTCACAAGATTAACATTAGTTTGGACATAAGCACAAGCAACAGAAAAAATCAAGTTGTAATTGAATCCATGGTTACCAGTGCAGATATTCTTAGAGTCAGAAAATATTCCCTTTGTCTTTGTTTTCAATTGTTTTTAATACACTAGAAATACAGTTACCTTTGTATCTATCCATCATTCTTAAAACATTTGATGTTTGTCATGAAGCGCAGTTTTTTTTTTAAATTCAGAATGGAGTCTTAATAGGATTTAATGTGTTACTATTTTTTAACTACATTTTTCTCATACTGATTTTCCCTTTTCTTTCTCAAATGTAATATGAACATAGTTGAACAAAATAAATCATAAAGACAATTTCCTAATTCTTGCATGATATATGTTTAATGAACTGTTTTGTAATTCTAAGTTCAATATAATTGCATTGTTTGTTTATAGTCATTTTTCATAGTAATAGACGTTACCTATGAATGTAAACTATGAATGTAAAGACTAGTATATTGTATACCATTTGATATGAATGAAATTCTTTTATTTGAGGCTTAAAGCTATGTACACTATCCTGTCTTTCAGAGTTGATCTCTCTTGCTCTTTCCTCACTAAATATTTTTGTCTTATAAAAGGGTGGTGAATCATTTTATAAGACATAATTTTATATGTATGTATTTTCTCTTTTTCTGGAAAGGATTACAGCAGTTTATCATTTGTCAAATCATAGTATCTAGTAAACATGAGCATATACTCTCAAATATATTTTAATTGATCTGAATATCCTAGAATCTCATTAGTTATTGGCTTAGAAGAAACCAACAATTATCGTATTTCTTTAGTAAGTAGGAAGGGATACTGGCGATCTTAAATAATTTCCTCCATTTATAGCATAAAATAATTTTTTTTTCTATTTTGGTTGGTCTATACTTTTTGTATGGCAAAATAAACTAGATTGAAAAGAAAAATAAATGTGGAAGATTTACCGAATGACTATATGTAGAGTTGTCATACTTAAACATAATTGCTTGCTAACCATAGACTTGGAGTGATAGAAAAAGGTGACCCTGATTTTCTTGACATCATCATATTTTGGGACAGTTTAAAGTTATTTCAAATGCATATGCTGAGGTTTGGGTGCTTACATATATAGTTCATGAGTTAACTATATTTAGAAAATAATTTTTAATTTAAGGTACAACATTGTTTTGTTTAAGAAAGCTAGTTTGCTTCCTTTCAGTCTACTGAAGTATCTGCCGGGCAAAGTGATATGACAACTATATTATACAGCGTAATTTCAGACTATTCCTAAAATAACATAAAGAGGAGCATAAGGATAACAAGATTTTTTTCCCCCAAAAGTGGCCCATCATCATTCTTTGAACAGGCCATTTGTTGGCACAGTTATAAATTAGCCATGCTGTGTTAATTTAATATTCATTGAGTAAATATGTGTAAACGAGTGCAGAAAAGGGATACTTCCTTCTCAGGTATGACTATGTATTGATTAGAAAAAATATATAATTTTTGAAATGATGCTGAGTGTGTTATGTATCCAGGGACAAGCTGTAGAATGTAAAACTTTTTAATTCTGACTCCACAATTATATTTTTTTCTAGCATTCCTACAAAATTCCTTCAGTAGCTTTTACAAATTATTTCTAAAATATATGGTAAGTTAAAATTCATAATGTAGATCAAAATAAATCAAATTTAATAATTGTTGAAAAGATAACTCTGTTTGTAAAACATACACACACAAGGGTTTATTTTCCTTTACTTTTGTAATGGGCGACATGAATATATCTTTTCAATGGAACAAAGCCATGTTGATGGAAGGAGTTGCATCCTTTGGTATTGGTAGATATTATAAGATATAATGCATGTCTGTGAGTTTGGCAGCATGAGTTAAATTTTTAAAACTTAATTAAATACGGGGAGCCTGAGTGGCTCAGCTGGTTAAGGGTCCAACTCTCGGTTTCAACTCAGGTCATGATCTCATGGCTGATGAGTTTGAGCCCTGCATCGGGCTCTGCACTGACAGCATGGAGCCTGCTTGGGATTCTCTCTCCCTTGCTCTCTGTCCCTCCCCTGCTCACTTGTTCTCTCTCTCTCTCAAAAATAAACATTTAAAAAAATTAATTAAATTCTGTAGGGGAGAAAGAGTAAGTGTAAGAGCAATATTTCTTCGTGGACGTATGTTAAATGTAAGGTAATGTCATGAGCTGTGAGAGGTTTGAGGTTTTACGCTAGTTGTAAATTAACACCTTGGGTTAATGGGTGCTAGAAGATAGCTTAAGACTCCTGATCAGAGACAAGGATTTATCACTCACAACAGGTAATATGAATTTCATATTAGATTTTGTATTTTTGTATTTGATTGCTTTGGTCCCCAATCTCCCAAGTGAAGTGGAAAAAGACACAAGTGAATGCACAGTGGGTTTACATTACAACCGAGTAACCTTGAATTTAGGAAAACAAAATTCATTATGAGGTTCTGCAAGAACCTGCCCAACCTTTTTCCTGGAGGAATACATTATCTTCATTAGAGTGGACAATAAAGCAAATCTGTTCTTTATTCCAATGGGAGATACTATTGCCATCTTTCAAAGTTGTTTGCTATACAAACATCCTTGAAAAGGCAGTTTGAACAAAATCATCAGTGTCTCTGCTCACAAGATAGGCAGAAATGCAAGAGACCCCTAGAAAAATGTCTGTCAACAATACCCACTTCTCATTACTACATTGTCTTGGTCTCTGGTGAATCCTCCATGTTATGTGACTCTCTCATCCACTCTGATTAATCTGACTAACAAGGACTGGGGCCACATCTGTTCCATTTGTTTCACATAGTATATAATCAAGGCCACTTCAACAGAACTTGAATCAGCAGGATGAGTCAACCTGGAATATTGATTTCAACCTCACCACCAGGAGTCAGCCTCAACTTCTTTAACAAATCATATAAACTGGAAGGATCTAACTTAGAGAGTTGGATGATTATCATTTTAAGCTTCTGTATTGGCCTTTTCACTTGGCGTAATGCATTAACCCAGTTAGAGCAATATGTATTATTCATTGTATAAGCTCCATCTTGGTCCACAAAAAGGAAGTCTAGACAGTACTATAATCTCTCACTACCCTGTATAAGGAGTTGAAACTAACCTCAAGATGGAGTCATTGATCACTTCAGCTAAAGTCAGGGACAAATTTTGTGCCTCGTTTCCTAATTGAATGACTCTTATTGCAGGGAAAATGGCCTGCAGCATGCATGTAAATGACAGCTGTATTTTGGAGAAATCTGTCACCTGAGAGCTACATAATCTACTTGTAAATTGCTTATGAACAACCGTGAGGTGAAAGTCACTGTTTTCAGAAGATGAGCCAGTTTATGTGTGGCTTCCACTTAAGATGTCCAGTTCTGGAAGTGCATATGTACTTCATGAAAGAAAATGGTGTTTACATTTATTGCCTTCCTCCAACCAATGGGGCCTATATCAGACAGGGAGCCCAATTGTAAAGTGCCTCTAATATGGCCTTGGTAGAGAGGACTGGTAAGCTTAGGGTCCCTAGTTTAGTTTAAATAATTGAGTCTAATTATTGTTTTTGGTTTGCTGAGGACAGTTAATCTAATATCCTGTTTGTCCATGCCACCAGCTAGGTTGCTTCCTTCCCACACCAGTGGGATAACTGAGAATGGAGGTGTGAAAGATATGGTCTCTCTGAAAATGGTCTACCCAAGAGATGCAGAAACTGGAGATATCCCTTGCATTTTTTGATAGTTTTCTTAGCAAGATTAAAGAAATTGCAAGCGAGTCATAGAATTATCTAAAGGCGGATTGCAGACCTAGCAGTTAGTTAAATTTATGTGTACAACAGTTTGGGAGTGCAGTTTGGGAGAGCTATACCACAGTATTTCCCTTCATGAAGAAGGCTTCAGGGGCAGTGTTAAAATACAAATGATCATTAATGCTTCCTCCACCACCATTCCTCCCAGGGACTCAATTATCCACTCCCCATTGCCAAGTTGTTACTTCTCTATACAGCCACAGAACCTTTATGCCCCATTATGATAATTATAACTGTACCTTTTGTCCAATTATACCCTATAGACACACAGACATTTCATTCAGAAAGCCAGGTGCAGGAGGACAAGAGCATTTATACAGAAGGTAACCAAGTATTCTGGGATGTGGAAATATTGAAACTGATGCTTCATCTGTGGGAATGTAGAATGATACGGTCATTCTGGAGAACAGTCTGGCATCACTCAGTCTAATTAGTTATAATGATAATTATGGTCCTAGGTATATTGTATACCTTCTCCCCTCCACTCCACCAAACTTCTCACACAGTTTAAAAAGGGGACGTAATTACAATGTTTATTAACATGTTATCTGTGGTGCCAGGGTGATGGGAGATATTGTCAGTGTCTGTTACTAGGTGGGAGGATAGGTAAAAGATATATAAGTACAAGATGGAATTCTATGCCCCAAATAGAAACTGTAGATTAGATGATTAGATGGACATAATTATAGATTAGAGGACCATAGATGAATCTTTTTTAAAAAAAGTTTATATATATATATATATATAATTTATATATATAAAATATTTATGTAATTCTGTTTATATAAATTGATATGTACATCCCAAACAGAGAAAATTGGAAACAGTATTAGCAGTACTAAATCCACATTAGGTGCAAAATATAGAGGGGTGGAAGAGAGAGTTTAAGTTAGCACTGAAATTGGGTTTTATTTTTTTTTATTTTTTTTATTTTTTTTAAATTTTTTTTCAACGTTTATTTACTTTTGGGACAGAGAGAGACAGAGCATGAACGGGGCAGGGGCAGAGAGAGAGGGAGACACAGAATCGGAAACAGGCTCCAGGCTCTGAGCCATCAGCCCAGAGCCTGACGCGGGGCTCGAACTCAGGGACCGCGAGATCGTGACCTGGCTGAAGTCGGACGCTTAACCGACTGCGCCACCCAGGCGCCCCTGAAATTGGGTTTTAAAGAAGTCATGTAAGTTTTGTTTACTCATTACTTCATATTCCTCCTAATTCTTAATAAGAATGAGAATGGGGGGCACCTGGGTGGCTCAATTGGTTGAGCATCCGACTTTTGATTTTGGCTTAGGTCATGATCCCAGGGTGGTGGGATCATGCCTCAAGTAGGGCTCCGCACTGAGTGTGGAGCCTGCTTAAGATTTTCTCTCTCATTCTCTCCTTCCGTCCCTCTTCCCCAGTCATGCTCTCTTGCTTGCTAAAAAAAATAATAATAATAATAAAACAAATCTTGAAAAAGAAAGAAAAAGAGTGAAAATGATATAAATTATTAAGTTTCAAATGCAGTGTAAAGTCCTGGGACAGTTTGGTTGTTTCCTATCCCCTCCTTTGTGGATCCTAAACTGACATTCTAAGATTTGCTATTTAATCCATACTGTATGTTATATTTGTGGACAAGACAAGTAATGCAAATGATGACAGTGGGCATTGAGGGGACAAAATTTGTCATGAATTGTGTTTCATGTCCACTTAAGGTATTCAAGCATAATTTTTAAACCTCCCATAGCGGGTAAATAAAACCCATCTATTGCTTAAATTGTTTGAATTCAGCCCTTGCCAACAACTTGCAACCGTTGCCAATCAAAACAAGGAAAATATTTTATTAAAAGAGGATACAGAGTTGATCATTTGAGCCAACAAGGGAAATTGAAGCACTTAAGATAATCTTAGACTATTACAGAAACAGATTTTAAGCAGATTAGAAAAAAAAAAGAGAATTTACCTGCACTTTTTAATTTTTTATTCCAACCAGCCAAACATTCCAACCCTATAGGGAAGCCTTGGTAATTAGAATCTGAAGTAACCAAGAGTTAATTAGGGATTTTAATTTTGAATGAGGAAATACACTGTGTAAATTAATCCATGAAATTAAGTACGGGACTTTTGGTTCCTGACAAGATAACACACTTATCAGAGTTGGCCTCCTCTCAAATAATCAACATTGAATATTCTGTCAAAAAAATGGTTATGGAGGGGCACGCAGGAAATTCTAAAGCTAACATTAATGTTCTAAGTCCTAAACTGGGTGTGAGAAACATGGGTGCTTTACTATTAATATCATCATAATATAATTGTATACATACATATACACATATAACACACATATATAATATATATATATTTAAAAATACAAATTCATGACATCAAATATATGATATTGAAGGGATAGAAGTAAAATGAAAGTTAAAAAAATGAAAGTGATCTAGACTATTTTACATAAATAATGAGCAAGAATTGTCAAGAACTAAAGCAAGCTATAGTTCTTTACTTGGAAACTGTCATTGTCGAACATGACTGAGGTAAAAATTAAAGAAATATTTGAAATTAAAAATATCAAAAAATATGTTCTTAAAAATCTCAGAAGAATAATGAAAGAAGAATTAAACTGACATCAGATTGCTTCAGAAAGTCTGGTGTATTTGTTTTTATTGCTGTGTAACAGATGACCACAAACTTAACGGTATTAATTTCCTAGCACTACCATAACAGTACCACAAACTGAGTAAGCTTGAAACGACACACGTGTATTGTGTCATAGTTCTGAAGGCTAGAAGTCTGAACTTGAAGTGTTAGCAGGCCCATGCTCTCCGAAACCTATAGGGAAGAATACTTCCATGCCTCTTCCTAGCTGCTAGGTGTTTATTGATGGTCCTTGGTGTTCCCTGGCTTGCAGGTGTAGGTAGCCCTTCAATCTCTGCCTCCAGGGAACATGATGTTCTCTCTGTTTCTTCACTGGTGTTCCTCTCCTGTGTGTGTGTTTATATTCAAATTTCTCTTTTATGAGTACACAAGTCACACTGAATTAAGGACTCACCCTAATGACTTTATGTTAATTTGATCACGACTATAATGACCCTATTTCCAAATAACGTCGCATCCATAAGTATCAGATACTGGGAGTTAGGACTTCAATACATCTGTTGAAATAAAAAACAAATGAGACCTGCCTTGAAAATTCCCTGAGCAGACAAAGCCAGTTTAGTCATACAAACAAAGCTTCATTTGGCTTATTTTGCAAGGCTAACTTGACCTAGGTCACTTCTTTCTTGTGTCTGCAGAAATCACAAGCAAAACTTAAACCGTTTCTCAAGATTGATATGAGGTAACCATTGAGCAATTCCCTATCGTTTTAGAAAATTCATATTTTGAAAGTTTGCATTTAAATTCCAATTAGTTAACATACACTGTAGTATTAGTTTCAGGTGTAGAATTCCGTGATTCATCATTTATATACAACATCCAGAGCTCATCACAAGTGCTTTCCTTAACCCATCACCTATTTAACCGATATCCTCTCCCCTGCTACCTCCTCTCTGGAAACCATCGGCTTTTTCACTGTAGTTAAGAGTGTTTCTTGGTTTGCTTCTCTCTTTCTTTTTTCTTTTCTTTTCCCCCTTTTCTCATTTGTTTTGTCACTCTCTTTTGGCCTGCCAAGTTTCTGTGGAGAGATTTGCTACCAACCTTATTGGTCGTCCCTTGTAAGTTAGGGGCTTCTTTTGTCTTGCTGCTTTTAGGATTTTTTTCTTATCTCTATATTTTGCAAATTTAACTGCAGGTCTTTGTGTTGGCCTGCTTTTGTTGATTTCAATGGGAGTTCTCTGTGCCTTCTGGATTTGGATGTCTGTTTCCTTCCCCAGATTAGGGAAGTTTTCATCCATAATTTGCTCAAATAAACCTTCTGCTCCCTTTTCCCTCTCTTCTTCTGGGACTCCTATGATACAAATGTTATTATGCTTTATGAAGTTGCTGAGTTCCTTAAGTCTACATTTGTGATCCAATATTTTTCTTTCCCCCTTTTTTTCAGCTCCGTTATGTTCCATAATTATATCTTCTATATCACTTACTCATTCCACTGCTTCCTTCCATTCTTGGAAGGAATGGTCATTACACCATTTGCTTTTCCATCTCTATTATTGTATTTTTCATTTTGGCCTGACTGGTTTATAGGTCTTTTATTTCTATGGTAAGGCTATCCCTGGTGTCTCCTTTGCTTTTCTCAAGTTGAGCTAGTGTCCTTATGATTGTTGCTTTACATTCTGGATCAGGCCTATTACTTATACCTGTTTCAGGTAGATCCCTGAGTGCGATCTTTTCTTGTTCTTTCTTTTGGGATGAATTCCTCTATGTTTCTTTGTGTTGGTCTCTGTCTTCTTTTGTGTTTTAGGAAACCTGTTATATTTCCTGCCCCTGAGGGTAATGGCTTTATAAAGAAGAGGTCACATACTGTCCAAGGCTTGGTGCTTCAGGAAGTGTTCCTGGTGTATGCTGTGTGAATGCTTGTGGGTGTGTTTTGGGCAGTCTTTTACTCAAGTCAGTCCTCTGCAGAGTTTCTTCTTGCCTGCAGTGGGGAGTGTTTGGACCTTGGCCAGAGAGTGGCAGGTTTTAACTAGGTGTGCTCTGGTCTGCTTGTTAAAAGAGAGGTGATGCTATTTCCACTAGAGATAAAGCTTTGCAGATCTCTATGGTCAATTGATGTGGTGCCTCTGGGGGTGGTGTGTGCTGGTCTTGTGGGGAAGGGGCTTGGTGCACTGGTTCGTAGGCACACTTGCCCAAGAAAAGCAGCACCTGCAGAGTGCAATGTGGTGAGGCTTGGTATAAACGTTTTAGGTGGCCAGTGTTGGTGCTGTGGTATTTACTGAAGTTAGTTTATGCTGAGAAGTAGGGGAGGGAAGTGGTGCCAGCCAGCTCCCTCGTCTTGGGAGAGGGGATTTAGTTTCCTCCACTGTCCAGGAAGCCCTCCAGAAGAGCAAACAATTTCCCCTCATAGGACCTAGGGGTCCCTCATATTATTGCCTTCACCATGTCTGTGTCAGGGCCCACCCAGCAGCACAGTGAACCTTGGGATCTACCCTAGGCAGGCCAGCTGAGTTTCAAAACTCCAAACTTTAGGGAACTGGCATAGCACGGACCCACACTGGTCCTCTGGGGGAAGGTCTCACCACATTGGGACCGGTGTAGGTTTGTCCCAGAAGGGCAGTTGCACCAAAGTGCAGGGGCATGGAGTTTGGGATAAAGCATAACAAAGAGCCAGTGTCCAGTTTAGCCACCCTAACAAGTGTCTCTGTGCCCATGCTGAGGGGTGGGGAAGGGAAATGTCACCTGCTTTCTCTTTTGTCCTTGGAGAGGCAATGCCCCGTTTTCCAGATGCACTCCAAGTAGGGGCAGCCATCTCTCTCAGTGCATCCCAGGGGATCCTCAGATTCACTGTATGTCCTGGGCTATCTGCCCTCCTCCACAGGAGCACTGCAGAAACCTCAGGGCTCCACACTGGTCATGCCCGCAGACCTATAAAACTCTAGTCTTTGAACCCACTGTTTGTAAAAACTCAACAAAATCAGATGCTCTCCTTTTTTTCCAGTCAATGGCTTTGGGGGAGTGTTTTCCTTGTGCAATCCCCTCTGGGCTCTTCTCTCTCTCTGTGTCTCTCTCTCTCTCTCTCCAGGACCAGGGCTCTCTCCCATCCATAACACCCATGATTCTTTTCTCCCCCAAACCATATCTCTGCACCTCCTACCTTCTTTGATGTGGTCTCTTCTGTCCCTCTGGTTATGCAGTTCTGTCATTCCTCATATTGATTTCTTGGGTATTCACAATTATTTGATTTTTATCTAGCTATGCGGAAGAGATGAGGGTCCTAGAGTCCTACTGTATCATCTTAGCTCCTCCCTGTAATAAATGAATTTCAAAGAAATGGTGTCATATAGTGAAAAGAGTTCATTACAGAAGTAGAGGGGGGAGCTACATTTAGCTTTTGTGTCATTATTCTCAAGTAAATAAAAAATTACATTAAATACTAGCTTCCAAACAATTATCTGGAAAAGAAGGGGAAAAATTCATATTCTGAGGTGATATTCACTCACTCCCCAAATTCTGATGTTGTAAGTTTCAGGTAGGGCCAAAGGAACTTGCATTTAATAAGCATTTGAGTTGATAATTACGTAGTTTGTCCACTGAACACAATTTTGAGCCACCACTATGAGAAATTATGTGAAGTATTTATGGAAATCAGTAATTTTATTGTAACTCTGTTAGTCACACTATTTTACTTAATGATTTTCTTGTTTGATAATTTTTTGCTAACATTACTAAACTATAGATATAGTCTATTTGTGGGTAGTCTACTGTATTCATTATACCACCGATACTAAAGACTATTTACTACCTTAGGTTTTTGTTTTTTGTTTGTTTGTTTGTTTGTTTGTTTGTTTGTTTTAACGAGGTAGGAAAGATAGGAGAGCAATTATTCAAACCGAATATTTTTTATCTGCACATGGACAAATGTCTTTACCTGTATGTGGACAGCTTTGTATTATTTAACCAGGTCTCCAACTACTATAATATTATTCAATTCCAAAAGGCAAATTGTATCTATAATAAAAATTTGGTCGGACCTATTGAATAAGTTTCACATTACAAAAGGTTAGAAGCCTAAAATGAATAAAGGAATCACCAAAGCTTTCACCTAGTTATTTCTTGGATGGGATTGAGAGATTCCTGTAGATTGGAACAGTGTGTAAAGACACATACCCAGAACTAGAAGTAAGTGTGAACATAGCAAATTTTGGTTTCACATAAATCTATGCTTTGCAGTCCATCGTTACGTAACTTTTTTGCAAAATGTCAACAGAAGATCTTAGAAGTGAGTTGGCATTTTATGTTTTCTTTTATGTAGAAACAGACTCCAAAAAATGTTTTTGATTTCTGGTTTTGTGTGGAGATATTCTTAAATTTAATATTCCCATGACCAAAAAACTTGTCTTATAAAAAACTTTTAAAATTACAAGTTATTTTTTTAAATGTTTATTTATTTATTTTGAGGGGGGAGGGGCAGAGAGAGAGGGAGAGAGAGAATCCCAGGCAGGCTCTGCACTGTCAGCACAGAGCCCAACATGGGCCTCCATCTCATCAATGGTGAGCTGAAATCAAGAGTTGGACACTCAACCAACTGAGCCACTCAGACGCCCCTACAAGTTACTTTTACAAGAGTGCTATCCTGACAAGTGTAAAGTGGTAACTCATTGTGCTTTTAATTTGCATATCTCTGATGATTAGTGATGTTAAACATCTTTTCATGTGTCTGTTGGCCATATGTATTTCTTTGGAAAAATGTCTATTTAGGTTATCTACTTATTTTCAATCAGATTATTTGGTGTGAGTTATATAAATTATAAGTTTTGACTATTAAACCCTTATCATTTGCAAATATCTTCTCCTATCCAGTAAGTTGTCTTGTTGTTTTGTTGATGGCTTCCTTTGCTTTGCAAAGTTTTTCATTTTGGTGGTGTAGTCCCAGTAGTTTAATTTTTTGTTTCCTTTTCCTGAGGAAATATTTCTAGAAGAATGTTTCTATGGCCAATGTCAAAGAAGCTACAGACTGTGTTCTCTTCTAGGAATTTTATGGTTTCAGGTCTCACATTTAATCCATTTTGGGTTTATTTTCTGTATGGTCTAAGAAAGTGGTCCAGTTTCATTCTTTTGCATGTACCTGTCTAGTTTTCTCAACACCATTTGTTGAAGACACTGTCTTTTCCCCATTGTATATGCTTGCCTCCTTTGTCATAGATTAATTGACCATATAAGCATGGATTTATTTCTGGGCTCTCTATTCTGCCAAACCATACTGTTTTGGTTACTACAATTTTGTAGTATATATTAAAATCTGGGGTTGTGATGCCTTAGGCTTTGGTTTTCTTCTTCAAGATTACTTTGGCTATTCAGAGGCTTACTGCTTCCATACAAATTTTAGGATTATTTGTCCTAGTTCTGTGAAATATGTTCTTGGTATTTTGATAGGGATTACATTAAATCTGTAGATTACTTTGGGTAATAAGGACACTTTAACAATATTTGTTCTCCCAATTCATGAATGGAACATCTTTCCATTTCTTTGTGTCATTTTCAATTTATTTCATTAGTGTTTTATAGTTTTCAGAGTACAGGTCTTTCACCTCCTTGGTTAAATTTATTCCTAGGTATTTTATGGTGGTGAGAATGAACATCCTGACCTTAGGGAAAAAGTTTTCAGTTTTTCACCATTGAGTGTGATGTTACCTGTGGGTTTTCATATATGGCCTTTGTTATGTTAAGGTATGTTCCCTCTAAACCTACTTTTTTAAGGCTTACCATGAATGGATGTTATGCTTTGTCAAATGATTTTTCTGCATCTATTGAGATGATCATATGTTTTTTATCTTTTCTCTTGTGAATGTGATGTACCACACTGATTAATTTGTGAATATTGAGCCACCCTTGCATCTCTGGAATGAATGCTGCTTGGTTGTGGTGAATAATTTTTTTTTTAATTTTTTTTTTTCAACATTTATTTATTTTTGGGACAGAGAGAGACAGAGCATGAACGGGGGAGGGGCAGAGAGAGAGGGAGACACAGAATCGGAAACAGGCTCCAGGCTCTGAGCCATCAGCCGAGAGCCTGACGCGGGGCTTGAACTCCCGGACCGCGAGATCGTGACCTGGCTGAAGTCGGACGCTTAACCGACTGCGCCACCCAGGCGCCCCTGTGGTGAATAATTTTTTAAATATAGTTTTGGATTTTTTTTTTTTGCTAATATTTTGTTAAGGACTTTTGCATGTATGTTCATCAGAGATATTTGACCTGTTCTTTTCTTTTCTTTCTTTCTTTGTTTTGTAGTATCTTTATCTGGTTTTGGTATCAGGGTAATGCTGAGTTTAATCCTTACTATCTAAGCATGTGTTGTTATAATTATAAACCATATATTTCTGAACTTTTTAAAGCAAATTTTTTTGAGTACACAATGTACCAGACAGTCTTTTAGTCTCTTGGGACCCATTAATAATCAAATCAAATAAAAATTCTTGCCTTTCTGAAGCTTATACTTCAATAAGGAGAGGCAGGTAACAATAAAGATAATAAACAATCTAGGACATTGTAAGGTGATAAGTGCTGTGAAAGAAAATAAAAAGGAGCAGGGAAGAAGGTTAATGATTGTGTGCCATATTTCAGAATATAGCGTTAAATATGATAGAATAGAACTTATTGAGAAGGTGACAGCTAAGAAACTACTTGAAAAAGTAAGGGATATTATTTTTACTATCTTTGCATATATCTGGGACTGGAGTATTGCAGGCAGAGGAAGAAGCTAAAGTAAAGCTGCAAATGCAGCAGTCTACCTGATATACTCAGAGGCAGTGTGGATGACATAGAGAATGTGAGAGTGTGATGTATTATGGAACTGAGGAGGGAATGATATCATAGAAAACATCACAAAGTTCTTGGCTTCTTTTAAAGGTGAAAACATGAACTAATGTGGCATATTTTAAAAATGATTCTCTTAAACACAGAATGTGGTAGGGGAAAGCAAAGTACCAGGAAGAACATTAAGATACTATTTTTGTATTTCTAGTGAGAAGTGTGGGTGGCTGAGCAAGATGATAGTTGTGAAGGTGGGAAGAAGAAGCAAGATTTTGAGTGTATGTTCATTTAAAGTCCGTGGATGGATTTCCTGATTAATCTGATATAAGGTATAAGAGAAGAAGTGTAAGGATGTCATCAAAGTATCCGGCCAGAGCTGTTGAAAAAAAAAATGGAATTGCCAATAATTTTTATCACAAAAATGGAGAGAGGAGTTTGTTTGGATCTATTGAATTTGATATGTCTATTAGGCATCCAGATGAGGAGGTAGACTAGTCGGCCATAAGAAATTAGAATTTGGGTAAGAGGTCTGAAACGAAGCATTATAGATGGCATTTCAAAGTCATGAGGTCAGATGATTGTTTTTGCAATAGGAATATTACAAATCTGTCAGTATCAGCACTGTCCCCATTATAGTTTGGGTACTATTAACACATTTTACTTTGTGCCGTCCTAGATTTTGCATATTCAGCCTTTTCATTTGTGCATTGCAAAGAGCTGGCAATAACTTATTAATATAGTTTTTCCCTATAATTATTACCATTTTGCCCCTCTATTCAAACATTACAGTTTTGTTAGTGCTTATCCACTTTAGCATCTTGTTCAAAATTGTCCTGTATGATTTTAAAACTCCTCTTTGCCCTAATGCCTTCTGTTTCCTTACCCAAAGTTCCTATTATTTTTCCATTTTTACACCTAAGTTATTCATGTTTAAAATATCATGCCAGAGAAAAGAAGGTTAGAAATACATTTCAGGTTCAGAGTAAATTCTAATGGCCCAGATGGAAAAACACGTTATATAAACATTCCAGTTGCATATTTGAGTTTTATATCAGAAAACAAAAATAACTATGTGAATAATACTCTTATGATTTTTAAGAGGAAATAATCCAAAATAAAAAGGAATGAAAACACATTTTAATTTTCTATCATTTCAGTTTTTAGAAAGAATGCAATAAAAATATTGTTTCTGCTGAACAATTTCCCTTAATCAGGTAATTTAAAAATTCAATTAATATAAGTCAATGTTAAGAAGTTGCAATAAAATATGTCCTATCTGTTCACACTTAGAAAAAATAAATCATGTACAAGTAAATCATGTTAGTAGAACTGAAAAACTCTACAGAGAAATAAGGAATAGTTGAATAGACATTCAATATTACTAAAAGGAAAATATGACACAGGGCACCTGGGTGACTGACTGTCTGTGTCTGACTTCAGCTTAGGTCATGATCTCATCGCTTGTGAGTTTGAGCTCGTGTGGGGCTCTGGGCTGACAGCTCAGACAGAGCCTGGTGGCTGCTTAAGCTTCTGTGGCTCCCTTTCTCTCTGCACCTCCTTCATTCATGCTCTCTCTCTTTTTCTCAAAAATAAATAAACATTAAAAAAAAGGAAAATATGACATCAAAAGCTACTAAAGGAAGAATATCTTTGCTTTTATATCCTTTATGGGGGAAGGAGAGAGATGTAAGATGAACACTAATAAAATTTGGTTTTATTATAACGATCCAATGGATTCACATTTCTAGAGCTTATTTAATAAACTTTATATATGTATATATAGAATATATATATATACATATGTAATATGTATGTATTGTGTGTGTGTGTTCATAAACAAAAGTAAAACCAATGGATCACTGAAGTAATAATCAGTAAAAGTTTATTGAGCACACACCAAAAAGACAGTTTGCAATTAAACCACAACATGGAACAAGGCTCAGGGGTATATTGTTATAAAGTAGCATATATAGTGAGAAAGCAGTGATGTTTTGTTCTCTATAGTGACTGGTTACATATTAGAATGTTCTTAAATGATAAGGAACTGGTCAGTGGTTACCTCATTCCAACCTTGAGAAACAGTTTAAGTTTTGCTTCTAATTTTTAGAGACATAAGCAATAAATGACTGAGGTGAAATTGGCCTAGCAAAATAAGCCAACTGGAACTTTGTTTGTATGACTAAATTGGTTTTGCTTAGTCAGGATATTTTCAGGGCTGATCTCCCATTTGCTCTTGATTTTAACAATTTTCCCTTTTGGTAATTCTTTCAGTAGGCTGAAAGTATGACTAATCAGTATAGTGTTATTCTCAGTTACCTGTGTTGATGTAGTCAGGCTGGAGAATCACACATTCAGTATTTTCATCCAGTTGAGACATCAGGCTAGCAGGCCATGTAGTCACTACCTTCATCATGTATGTGGTTATTGTTTATTTTACCCATTTGGCTGATTGTGATGGAGACCATTTAGCATGTGAGTGGCTACCAATAGGCATTTAAAACCCTTGATAGTAGGGGCACTGGGGTGGCTCAGTTGGTTAAGCATCCGACTTCTACTCAGGTCATGATTTCACATTTTGTGAGTTCGAGCCCCATGTCTGGCTCTGTGCTGACAGCTCAGAGCAAGGAGACTGCCTTGGATTCTGTGTCTCCCTCTCTCTGCCCCCTCCCCTGCTCACTCTCTCTCTCTCTCTCTCTCTCTCAAAAATACATAAACATTAAAAAAGATTAAAATCCTTGATAGTCTACAACACACTAGAGAGGTTAATATGGTAACTAAAAGGAGAATAATAGCCAAGGATTGAAAAATTCCCCAGAGCAGAAATTCCCAGGAGCCAAGATTTAACCCATTAAACAACTCAAATGGGTTATAATTTTTTAAGTTATTTACATAGGCACAACATGATATTTTAGCAAACACATTCTCATGATTACTTAGAACAGGAGGAATATGAGGATGTTTTATTCTAGGGAGCAATGTTTCCGGTGAACTTCCACCTAAATTGAGCCTCTATGTGATGTGAACAATGAAATGATTTAACAAGAGGTGTTTCTATGGAAATAAAATAATAACAATTAATATTTTAAGCAAATTATAAATTCAGTTTCTTAGTTTGGGGAACAGCCAGTTGAGAAGTTTTCTGGATGTTGAATTCTGAGCATCTTCAGATGAAGTGAGGGCAAGCAATGAAATCTGACAGATTTTCCTGGTTTACAGTTTAAATGTCTCTGGTGATCTTTCTGAATGACCATATAGCAATAGGCATGAAGATTGTTCACGTACGAGCTACTGTGGTGATTTCTCTGATGTTTATAGTAAGTTGTTGAACTTTAGCTTGCATGACTTTGGGAAAAGGGCTGTTTTAATTTCATGGTGATTTGAAATTAAAAGCATGGGAACAAATTGGAAATGTTAGTTTGGAGAGTTCTAGCCAAATATTGGAAAAAAACCAAAAGTATTCAGGATCCAGTCCAGTTTATAGGTAAAGAACAAAACCTAAAATACATTAATGGCACTATAATCTGGTGTCAACAAAGGTCTATTACTGAAACAGAAATTTTCTCTATATAATAATCTCCATTTCTATAAAAGATAATCATAGTAAGACTAATTTGTTTGCAAATAAATCTAGTTTCAATAAATATGGCTTGATTATTTACATAAATAGAGCAAGAATGGTGATTGATTATATAGGTTCTTTTAACACTGCTTTACTAGAACTTTTCATAAGGAATCCCAGTATGGACTTTCAAAAGCCTCTCCAGACTAGGAAGCCCAGCCAAGAACTTGTTCAATTGTCTTCTGTTACAAGAAGATTAGGTTTTTATTGAATTTATAAAAATATATGTATATATATAGCCATAATATATATATAATATATTTAACATATATTATATATATAGTCATAAAAAATAAGAATAGTTTCAGAGCTTTGGAGGGATCAGGTGGGGGTAAAAGATAAATCCTCTAAACTTTGTTAAAAAGATACATTTTCCCAAGTTGCTTAAATTGTAGATAGCTTAAAAGAGAGAAGAAAAGTGTTTCCTTTAAATTTGGAAAATGAAATATTACAAAGTTAGCAATGCCTGAAATGAAGTCATAAAAATTAAAATCATCTTTGTCAGTTCATTCAGTCTATGCATTAAATTTTTGTTTGCTTGACTTTGGATTAGCAGCTTTATGAATCAGTTTTTTATTAAAGATTTAGAAATTCTTTTTTTTTTAATTTTTTTTCAACGTTTATTTATTTCTGGGACAGAGAGAGACAGAGCATGAACGGGGGAGGGGCAGAGAGAGAGGGAGACACAGAATCGGAAATAGGCTCCAGGCCCTGAGCCATCAGCCCAGAGCCTGACGCGGGGCTCGAACTCACGGACCGCGAGATCGTGACCTGGCTGAAGTCGGACGCTTAACCGACTGCGCCACCCAGGCGCCCCAAAGATTCAGAAATTCTTACCCAGTTAAGTGTTAAGATCTCAAAGTTATTCCAAAACTTCATTTTAGAATATTTGTCAGGGTCTTTTCGATGAATATCTTTGAAGGTAAAACACTTTTGCAGGCAAGCATCAGGGTAAAACAGTAACTCTATAAATGAGAAAAGACTTAAAAATTTCCAAATTTAAAGATCTGGTGAGAGTTCACATACACACCAAAAAATTATGCAATTGACAAGTAAATTTGGTTATTTTTGTGATATTCAAATATTTTAAGATAATAACTGGAATTATGACTGATAGCATTATACCATGGCAGATCAGATTTTTAGGAATTTCATATAATTTCTGAATTACTTATTTTAATGATATATATTCCTTATAGAGGAAAGTTAAACACTCCTTTTTATTTGACCTTTCCCATGCAATTTGGCCTATATAAAATGTTATGTAGTTGTAAAAAACTAGGTCTTTAATAGAGAGGACTCATTTTTCTTTTCTTTTTTTTTTCGTTTTTTTTTAATGTTTTTTTTTATATATTTTTTTTCAACGTTTATTTATTTTTGGGACAGAGAGAGACAGAGCATGAATGGGGGAGGGGCAGAGAGAGAGGGAGACACAGAATCGGAAACAGGCTCCAGGCTCTGAGCCATCAGCCCAGAGCCTGACGCGGGGCTCAAATTCACCGACCTCGAGATCGTGACCTGGCTGAAGTCGGATGCTTAACCGACTGCGCCACCCAGGCGCCCCTCTTTTTTTTTTTTAATGTTTATTTATTTGTGAGAGAAAAAGGGGAAGTGGAAAAGCGGCAGAGAGACGGGAGCAGAAGATTCAAAGCAGACCTCTCACTGACAGCCTGAGAGCTAGAGCAGGGAAGGGGCACAGAGAGAAGGGGACAGATGATCTCAAGTGGACTCTGTGCTGACAGCAGAGAGCCTGATGTAGGGCTAGAACTCACAAACTGTGAGATCATGACCTGAGCTGAAGTTGGAAGCTCAACTGACGGAGCCACCCAGGTTTCCCAAGGACTCAGTTTTCTTAAATAATCAAAGACCTAATAAAGACAAAACAGAATTTTTGCCTTCACAAAAGTGAGGAAACTTTGTTTATAATTTCTTATTAAGAACAAAAGAAATCCAAATTCTAACTTTGCATCAGTATATACTTTTGATGCTAAGATTAATTTTTAATACTTTAAATCCATTCCAATTTTAGTCAGCTCGACCGTACGTAAAAATCCCTTCTCAAGATTCCTTTTTCATAATCCTTCTGCAGCTTCCTATGTCCATTTGAGTTTTGTCCTATCTTACTCCTTTCTTGTTCTGAAACAGTCATTTTATTTTAGGACAAAATTACTTTTTTTCTCTTAACAGAAACAAACAAAACAAAACCCATGTCCTTTACACTTTTTTTTTTTATCCAAAAAACTCATTCTATTTTCCTTACCTACTTTTCACAAGTCATTTTTTTACCTTTATTATTTTTAGTAGTTTATTTTTAAATATTGATTATAAATGTTAACTTAGTAATTCTTGCTTTCCAGTGAAAACTAGGAAGCAAGTAATTTTGAACTATCAAATATTAGCATCAGGAGTAGATTAGCAAATTTACGCAAGTTTATGAATGTAGTTCAATATACTTTTATCTCAGGTACGGGACTGCAAGATGGCTCTAATATGCTTGTAAATTGAACAACTAACTAGGTTGATGATAAATTCAGTTAGGTGAAAGTTTGGTACATTCCAATTGTCAGTAATTATTTGTTATTAATCACCATCACAACATAACAAATTTTAAAGTATCAGTTTCACTTAAGAATGTTCTTGAGAAAGCAGTAAAAGAATTAATAAAATTGTGACCCTAGAATAAGATTCTTCTCCTTAGAATATATGATAAAATGGGAAATGTGAATGAAGCATAATGCTTCATGTAGTAATGTGGTAGTTGTCTCCAAGAAAAGAATTTGAACTGTGAGCTGAACTAATCGGTTTCATGGAACAGCATTTTGACTAGGCAAACTATGGTTATTTAGATGTCAAAAGTGAATGGAGTGAACCTAGCACTTTGAGGAAAGCAGTGAAGATATTTTGCTAGTGGTAAAATATAAGATTTAGCTACAATTAGAACTTTGGAAAACTTATCTTCACCATCATGACTTCAATAATTTCCTAATACACAAGGGAACTTTTCTGATAAGAACAGTAGTGACATTAATGAATGCAATTTTTTGATATTTTATAATGCAATTATATTAACAATTAGAAGATCTTCATTATTTATTGAACCCATATTTTCCAAATGACCAATGCATGATGCTACAAAATCATGGGTAAAAAAATCCATTCAAATTACAAGATAGACCAATACATTTTAACGTAGCATTGATATGGTTTCAGATTTTGCATTGTGAAGATCTTTCAAGAAATCATCACTTGAGTTTTGGAGCAGTATCAAAGAAAAATATCTACATAATTTGAAAAGACTATTGAAATACTCCTTTTTGATCCTAGTACATATCTGCTTGATTCTGGATTTTCTTCATCTATTTTAATGTTGTTTTGTTTTGTTTTTTGAGAGAGAGAGAAAGAGAGAGAGAGAGAGAGAGAGAGAGAGAGAGAGAGAGGGAGAGAGAACGGGAGTGGGGAGGGGCAGAGAGAGAAGGAGACATAGACTCCAAAGCAGGCTCCAGGCTCCAGGTTGTCAGCACAGAGCCCAACGTGAGGCTTGAACACATGAACACGAGATCATGATCTGAACCAAAGTCAGATGCTTAACTGACTGAACCCCCTATGCATCCCCATCTATTTTATTTTTTTATTAAATTTTTTTTTCAACGTTTATTTATTTCTGGGACAGAGAGAGACAGAGCATGAACGGGGGAGGGGCAGATAGCGAGGGAGACACAGAATCGGAAACAGGCTCCAGGCTCCGAGCCATCAGCCCAGAGCCTGACGCGGGGCTCGAACTCACGGACTGCGAGATCGTGACCTGGCTGAAGTCGGACGCTTAACTGACTGTGCCACCCAGGCGCCCCTTTTTTTTTTTTAATTTTTTTTTATCCCCATCTATTTTAAATGAAACCACATATTTGCAAAAGGTTGAATGTAGAGCAGATAAAGAATCCAGCTGTCTTTTACTAATTTAGATATTAAAGACACTTTTTAAACGTAAAAAATTATTTTCACATTTTTTATTTTTCACAATGTAATTTTTCATCAAAATATGTTATTTGTTTTGGCCAATGAGTGTGTGCAGAACTGACATGTGCCACCTTGTGGTTTATGATTTGAAGAGCAGATGGTGAATTTCTGGACTTTTCTCTTTCTGTGGACTTCCACCTTTTTGTTTCTCTGGACTTTTCCCACAGTGCTATTACACTTCCAGGGAAACTCCAGAATTATTAATCCAGGTGCATCTAGGGTCATCTGTTCTCATAATTTTTTTCCCAAGCTGTGTCTGACTTCTCAACTTTTCAGTATTAATTTTGGGCCAATTAATTTTTTCAATATTTTGCTGTCCTCAGATGAATGAGCCCTTAGGGAACAGTGCTTCTAAGCACACTTTTTACTTCCAGATTCTCTATTGGTTTTGATCAGCTATTGTTAGACCAACAGGCTAGCTTATCCTGGCACCAAATCTTTTTTTTTTTTTTTTTTTTTTTTTTGGTAGAAAAGGAAATGTTTATCCTTTTTGTTTTCTTCTGTTAATACTTGTGGTAATATCAAGCTGAATCTCACTCACATTAAACAATTTACTTGAAATACATAGGGAGGTTGTAATTTTTTTTTATTTTTATGAGGCTAGTTAATTAATACTTTCCTACTTATGTAAATTACAGATCCAGAATTCATGCAACGCCCTCCCCCCCAATACAGACACCATGGGAGCTCAGTAAAGATGCATTGAATTGAACCTTTTTTTTTCCTACTTTTCTTTTTCTGTCCACTGTGACAAGGGAAGCCTCGTTTGGAAATGGCAGGACCACTAGAATAAGGCAGCCCAAATCACTAAGTCATTGCTGTTTTGGTGACCCATAGTAGGAAGGACATGAAAGAAGTAAACATGTATATAAAGCCACTGAGGTTTTTTTAATATTGTTATTATCATTACAACCTAACTAAACCAATTATTACTTATAGAGGGCATACTCTATTAAAAGATAGAAATAATCTCAGAAAGGAAAAGGGCTGATAAAAAAATGAGAAACCCAACACAGAGGAGAAGAGCAAGGAACTCAGTGGTGATGCCTAGTTCCAAGATGAAACCTTTGCTGCTGGTCTAGTTGACAATTAATATTGGTTGGAGTAGAGTTTTAGAATGTTCTACAGAAGATATCTCTAAGGAAAAGTGAATGTTTGGCTAATATTATTGGAATATATTGATAGGCATTTAGGGAATCTGTTGGAGAATTTAAGGAGAAATTAATGATAAGTGGGGAATAAAACAAGAAAATCTTTTAAGAATTGAAGAAAACAGGGGCGCCTGGGTGGCGCAGTCGGTTAGGCGTCCGACTTCAGCCAGGTCACGATCTCGCGGTCCGTGAGTTCGAGCCCCGTGTCGGGCTCTGGGCTGATGGCTCAGAGCCTGGAGCCTGTTTCCGATTCTGTGTCTCCCTCTCTCTCTGCCCCTCCCCTGTTCATGCTCTGTCTCTCTCTGTCCCAAAAATAAATAAACGTTGAAAAAAATTTTAAAAAAAGAAGAAAACAAATTCCAGAGAAAAAATAAAAATATATGTCACTGCAAATGACCCTGATATTTATCTATAAATAATACTTATATTATTATACTCATGTAAAAATTAGATACTTATTTTCTCAAATATTTTGGTATAACTGTATTGACAGGAAGGAGGTCAGTGAAACATATTTATACACATGTGAAGGAAAAGTTGGTATTTCATATAAGCTAAATATTTTCTGTAATAGGGAACCAGTAGATATATTTTAAAAACAACAATCAAGAAATAGCAGTAAAGTATTATTATTTAGAAATAATAACCAGATAGATAAAAATGTTGAGAGCCTTTTCTTCCAGGGAGATGGCATTAGTGAATTAGGAAAATGCTATTTCCAGTATAAGCCTTGAAGCAATATTTTATTCTTTTAAACTAAGTACATGTATTGATATTCTAATAAAAAATTGAAATTAAATTTAAAAATTGTCCAAAAATTATTTTTAATAGGGCTGTATTTTTAGTGGTCAGCAGTTTATAAGATTTTTCCTGTTTAACACACTGCTTAAGGATGCCAGACTGTAGAATAAGACATAGGTTTTGTGGCAATGCCTGGTCTTTAACAGGTGAAAGTCTACAGTTGATATTAAAATGATTTTGTCATCACATTTTCATGTTTCCTTGAGGTATACTGTAGTATCAAGGAAAAAATTACAGTTTCTTGAGTCCAGAAAGATTAGGAGTTAAATTGATGATCATTAGAATGTAGGGGGATAGTTTTTATGTGTGTATGTGTCTTATCCACCCTTCCCTATGCTACAATTGTGAGATAAGGGTGTGTGCTTATTCATCTTACAACATTTAAAAATGCCTGCACAGACATTTAGTAAAAAGTTAATAATACCATTTAGAAAAAAAAAAACTTATGTTTCACAACCAGTTTTCTTGGTAGTACTAAAGGGCAATTGTATTTGCCTCATTTGTCACTATATTTGAGGCTGTTGGGAAGGACATGAAAGGCAAATGTGTGCTGTTAGGTCATTACAAAGTATCTGGGAATCTGTGAACAGTTAAAATGCATACTAGGGTTTTTAAAAAAGCATTTAATGTTACTTTAAAAAATAGTTTTATTAGTGAGCTCATGAGAGTCAGAATTATTTTATCATATTTTTGTATGGGAAAGTTTTGATTATCAAATCTTGCATTTTTTCTGAATTTTCTAGATCTGCTTTTCTTGCTTTTGTTTTTCTTTTCTTTTTCTTTTTTTTTAAGTCTTTTTTACATTTTGGTTCTAGTTTCTGAAAGATTTTTTTAGCTTTATCTCTCTTCTGTTTTCTTTATGCTATATCTTTTTCTAACAGCTTCACTAAATATATATTTTACTATATCCTTTTATATTGCAAAGATTCCATATTTTTTCATAACTCTGAGGTTATTAAAAGTTTATTTAAATTTTCTTGTTTTATGCTTAGTGTTTTTCATCTGACTTTCACTATTTTTCTTTTTTATTTGATTGATTTAAGAGTTTTTCTTTTCTTTCTTTCTCTCTTTTTTTCCCAAGTTGAGGCTTTGTTCAAATGTTTGGTTTTTGACTGTCCATTTATATTTTAGAATGAGGGACTTAAGGTCAGTTCTAATCAATTGGTAGTTTTTATTGCAGAGTCATTAAGTCGGGGATAAAGCTATTTGATAGAGAAGCCCAATGGCAACAAATATAATCCCTTTCTCTTAGGCCAATTGGTAATTTCTTTAGAGGGAAATCCTGCAAGCTCCTAATGGGGGTAGTTAAGTGTATCTCCAGCATTTGGATTAAAAAGGAAAAGGGAGGGGCACCTGGGTGGCTCAATCAGTTGAGCATCTAAGTCTTGATTTTGGCTCAGGTTAAGATCCCAGGGTCATGGGATCGAGTCCCACATAGAGCTCTGTGCTGAGCATGGAGTCTGCTTGTGATTCTCTCTCTCTCTCTCTCTCTCTCTCTCTCTCTCTCTCTCTCCCTCTCCCACTACTTGCACACTCTCCCTCTCTCTCTAAACAAAGAAAATGGAAACAATGATGATAGGTCTTTATCTTGTAGTCACCATGTTTTCAGTTCAGCACTTTACCCCTGACCACTACTGCGTTCAAAGTCTGTTAAATCCAGAATGTCTTTGATTCATAAACTCTAAAGGAAACAGTTACCCCATCACAGAATCAAGGAATAGTAGGTATTTGTCTCCCAGGGTTTCAGGAAATATAATCAGGGATATAATTGTTCCATGTACAGACGTTCAACCCAGACAGCACTCTTTCTGTAGTATTCATTTATTAACATCTAAGGTATGATTATTTCAATATAAAAAATAAACCCTAGGACTTCAAGTATAGTGGTAAACCACCATGCTCCAGACTTTATCAGAGCCATGTCAAACACAGCTAATGAGTGGCAGATACTTAGAAAATGGTGCTTTCCTGTTTGAGATGCTATGTAAAAATCTGTAGGAAAAAGGCCTACATCAAATTGACATGTTTATAGACAAAGATATAGGTCAGAAAACTAAAATTGTAGTTCAATTTATTCCTTCAAACAAAACTTCCAGGAAAATTTGTCAGAATCTCAATCTATAAAACATGACTACTCTGTAATAATACTTTTCATTTAATAAATATTTGAAAGCATTATTTTAATTGTCTCACAATAATATGAGTTTGTCAAAAAGCAAAACAATGTTGCAATTTCAGAAAAAACTGGCATTTAGGAAGATGAAAAGAACTAAGATAGAACCATCTCGTTAAAGTATTTAATCAAGTGCTAGTTCCTGTCATCACTGTAGAATAATCCACACAGTTACTAACGTTATTTGAATTTGCTTCAGGAATAAACTTACTTAATAAGGACAGGATAATGATGATTATGACAACAACTAAAGGCTTTTTCTCCAATTTCTCCTCATTTATTTGCATAGAAAATTGATGTTATAATAAGAGGTAAAGAATAAAGGCCAAAACATTTGATATAGGTAAACATCTCCTATGCACTTAATTTTAAAGTTCATGTGTATGATGCTAAAGTGATTTTTGGCATTTGAGTTGGTATTTTTCTTCTGAATATATAACTTAATTAGAAGATACATGATATGAAAGTGACTAATTATGCCTATAAAAGACTGATTTTATCTGTAATTATATAAACATTAAATTAGTGCAGGAAAAGTAGGCCAAGTTTTAAGAAAAGAAAAAGAGAGAAAGAAAGAAAGAAAAAGAGTGGGGATGGGGAAGAGGCAAGGATTCTTACTATGAAGGCAGAATTTTAACTGAGTTTTCAAGGGGATGAAAATAAAATATGTCCTGGACATATGAGGACCTTCTTTTGAAATATTATACAACAATATAAGTATATCACGTCTTCTTTTTTTAAAATTTTTTTTCAATGAATATTTATTTTTGGGAGACAGAGAGACAGTATGAGCAGGGAAGGGTTAGAGAGAGAGGGAGACACAGAATCCAAAGCAGGCTCCAGGCTCCGAGCTATCAGCACAGAGCCCTATGCGGGGCTGGAACTCACAAACCGGGAGAACATGACCTGAGCCAAAATCAGAAGTCGGACACTGACAAACTGAGGCACCCAGGCGCCCCTCACATGTCTTTTTTTTAACACAGTGTTTTGTTTATAAATTTTTCTTATTGCTTCTCCGCCTTTTTGGCTAAGAGCAAGTGTAAATTTTTCCTGACATATAATAAATATTCAAAAAAGTGTACATATCAAAAGTTAGCAACCTCATGAATTTCCTCTAAGTAACTCAGCACAGAACACTAATTGAAATCAACCAAACCCCTCCATACCAGAGCTTCCCAAAAGTCCTCCTCTAAAAGTTCAATGTTTAACCCCACCCCAAATAATCTCATCTGATATCTAAGGCAAAGACCATTATGCCTATTTATATAATTGGAATCATATTGCTTTTGTATTATCTGTATTATTTTGCTTAATATTTTAATTTATACTATTGTACAATTATACAGTTTTTCTGTTTTACTCCTAATATATGGATTCTTCTTAGTTATCCACTATTAAGAATATTGTGAACATCTTACATACATGTCTTTTAGTGCACATATATGTGAGTGTTTCCCTTAGTTAATTGATGAGGAGTGAAATTTTTGAATGGAGAGCTAAACATATGATCAATTTTATTTTTATCCAAAATAGTTCTACCAAATTATAATTCTATTCATTATGCATAATGTAATACACAGTGTACCTCTGTATTTGTGCTAATATGTTTATTATCAGCTTATTTTCCTTTTTAAACTTTAGCTCTCTGGTTATTGTGTCAGAATATTTCACTGCAGTTTGAATTGAATTTTCTTTGTAAGTAATGATATTGACATATTTCTTATGTTTATTATTCATTAGATTTTTTAATGTGAATTGCTTGTTCGAGTCTTCTAATCTACTTTTCCATTTTTATGTTTCATATTGATTTGAGGGAATTCTTAAGAAATTGTAAATGTATTTATAATTTTATAATTTTAAAGAATACACGAACTTTAATATGTGTATTACTTTTATGCATGCTGCATTTTCTTTTTTTTTTTTTTCAAGTTTTTATTTAAATTCCAGTTAGTTAACATACAGTGTGGTATTAGTTTCAGGTGTAGAATTTAGTGATTTATCACTTACATACAACACTGAACACTTATCACAACAAGTGCACTCTTTAATCCCCATCACCCATTAAACCCATCTCCCCGTCCACCTCCCCTCCAATAATCCTCAGTGTGTTCTCTGTACTTAAGAGTCTGTTTTGCCTTTGTTTTTTGTTTTTCCTATGTTGATCTGTTTTGTTTCTTAAATTTCACATATGAGTATAATTATATAGTATTTGTCTTTGATTTATTTCATTTAACATAATACATTCTAACTCTAGCTCAATCCACATCATTGCAAATGGCAAGATTTCATTTTTTTGGGGGGGGGCTGCGTAATATTCCATTGCGCATATATATATATATATATATATATATATATATATATATACACACACACACACACACACACACACACACACACACACAATCTCATAGTTCCTTATCCATTCATCAATCGAGGGACATTTGAACTCTTTCCATAATTTTGCTATTGTTGATAGTGCTGGTATAAACACAGATGTGCATGTATCTTTTTGAATCAGTATTTTTATGTCCTTTGGGTAAATATCTAGTAGTGTAATTGCTGGGTCTTAGGGTAGTTCTATTTTTAACTTTTTGAGGAACCTCCATACTGTTCTCCAGAGTGACCACACCAGCTTACATTCCCACCAACAGTGTAAAAAGTTCCCCTTTCTCCACATCCTTGCTAACAATTGTTTCCTGTGTTGTTAATTTTCGCCATTCTGGCAAGAGTGAGGTGATACCTCATTGTAGTTTTGAGTTTAATTTCCCTGATGATGAGTGATTTTGAGCATCTTTTCATGTATCTGTTAGCCATCTGGATGTCTTCTTTGGAAAAATGTTTATTCATGTCTTTTGCCCATTTCTTAACTAGATTGTTTTTTGGGTGTTGAGTTTGATAAGTTCTTAGAGATTTTGGATACTAACCTTTATCAGCTATGTCATTTGCAAATATCTTATTCCATTCTGTTGGTTGCCTTTTAGTTTTGTTGATTGTTTCTTTTGCTGTGCAGAAGCTTTTTATTTTGTTGAAATACCAATAGTTCAGTTTTGCTTTTGTTTCCCTTGCCTCAAGAGACATATGTAGTAAGAAGTTGCTCTGGTCTGTGTCAAAGACGTTACTGCTTGTGTTCTCCTCTAGGATTTCGATGGTTTCCTGTCTCACATTTAGGTCTGTCATCCATTTTGAATTTATTTGTGTATATGATATAATAAAGTGGTCCCATTTCATTCTTTTGCATGTCAGTGTCCAGTTTTCCCACCGCCATTTGCTGAAGAGACTCTGTTTCTTCCATTGGATATTCTTCCCTTCTTTGTCAAAGTTTAGTTGACTACATAGTTGTGGGTCCATTTTCTGTTCTGTGGATTTTCTATTCTGTTTCATGGCTCTGTGTGTCTGTTTTTGTTTCAGTACCATACTTTCTTAATGACTGCAGCTTTGTAACATAACCTGAAGTTTGGAATTGTGATACCTCCAGCTTTGCTTTTTTTCCCCAAGATTGCATTGGTTATTTGAGGTCTTTTGTGGTTCTGTACAAATTTTAGGATTGTTAGTTCTAGCTCTGTGAAGAAGTTTGTTCTAGCTCTGTTAGTATTTTGATAAGAATCCCATTAGTTGTATAGATTGCTTTAGGTACTGTAGACATTTAAACAATATTTGTTCTTGCAATCCATGAGCATGGAATGTCTTTCCATTTCTTTGTATCATCTTCAATTTCTTTCATCAATGTTCTGTAGTTTTCAGGTACAGATCTTTTACCTCTTTGGTTAGGTTTATTTCTAGATAACTAATGATTTTTTGTGTAGTTGTAAATGGGATAGATTCCTTGATTTCTCTTTCTGCTGCTTCATTATTTTATAGAAATGCAACAGATTTATGTACAGTGATTTTGTATCCTGCAACGTTACTGAAAGGTTGTTCATGTATCATTTCTAGCATCTAGTTCATGTATCAGTCATGTATCAGTTCTAGCAATTTTTTGGTGGAGTCTTTTGAGTTTTCTACAAATAGTATCATGTCATCTGCAAATAGTGAAAGTTTTACTTCTTCCTTGCTTTTTTGGATGTCTTTTATTTCTTTTTGTTGTTTTATTTCTGAAGCTAGGATTTCCAGTGCTATGTTAAATAACAGTAGTGCAAGTGGAAATCTCGGTCTTGTTCCTGACCATAGATGAACAGCTCTCAGTTATTGCCCATTGAGGATTGTATTAACTGTGGGTTTTTCATATATGGCCTTTACGATGTTGAGGTATATACCCTCTATACCTACTTTGTTGAAGGTTTTTATCATGAATGGACGTTGTACTTTGTCAAATGTCTTTTTTGCATCTATTGAGAGAATCATATGGTTCTCATCCTTTCTCTTTTTTAATGTGGTATATCATGTTGATTAATTTGCAAGTATTGAAACACCTTGCAACCCAGGAATAAATCCCACTTGATTGTGGAGAATGATTCTTTTAATATACTGTTGGATTTGATTTGCTAGTATCTTGTTGAAAATTTTTGCAGCCGTGTTCATCAAGTGTATTGGCCTGTACTTTTCGTTTTTAGTGGAGTCTTTGTCTGGTTTTGGAATCAGGGTAGTGCTAGCCTCATAAAATGAATTTGGAAGTTTTCCTTACTTTTTTATTTTTTGGAATAGTTTGAGGAGGATAGGTATTTAACTCTTCTTTAAATATTTGGTGGAATTCCCTGGGTAAGCCATCTGGCTCTGGACTTTTGTTCGTTGGGAGAGTTTTGATTACTGATTCAATTTATTTGCTGGGTATAGGTTTGTTCAAATTTTCTATTTCTTCCTGTTTCAGTTTTGGTAGGTTATATATTTCTAGGAATTTATCCATTTCTTCCAGATTACACAATTTTTTACCATATCATTTTCAAAATATTCTCTTTTAATTGTTTGCATTTCCCTGGTGTTGTTTATCATCTGTCCTCTCTCATTTATGATTTTATTTATTTGAGTCCTTTCTGTTTTTTCTTAGAAAAGTTAGGCTAGGGGTTTATCAATTTTATTATTTTTTTCAAAGAACCTGGTCCTGGTTTCATTGATCTGTTCTACTGTCTGTTTCTTGTTTGTCTGTTTGTTTGTTTTCTTCATCATTTATGTCCGCTCTAATCTTTCTTATTTCCCTTCTTTTGCGGGCTTTAGGTTTTATTTGTTATTCATTTTCTAGCTTCTTTAGGGTTAGGTTGTACACTTGAGATTTTTCATGCTTCTTGATGTAGGCTAGTATTGCTATATAATTCCCTCTTATGACCACTTTTGCTATATGCCAAAGTTTATGGACTGTAGTATTTTCATTTTCATTTTTTTCCATGTATTTTAATTTCCTGTTTGACCCATTCATTGTTTAATAGCATGTTCTTTAACCTCTGTATATTTAGTCTTTCCATACTTTTTCTTGTGGCTGACTTCAAGTTTTATAACATTGTGTTTAACAAAGGTGCATGGTATGGAGTCAATCTTTTTGTATTTGCCCTGATTTGTGACTTAGTATGTGATCTGTTCTGGAGAATGTCCCATGTGTAATTGAAAAGAATGTGTATTCAGCTGCTTTAGGATGAAGTATTCTGAATATATCTATTAAGCCCATAGGGTCCAGTGTGTCATTCAAAGCCATTGTTTCCCTGTTGATTTTCTGCTTAGATGATCTGTGTATTGATGTAAATGGGTGTCAAAATTTCTGTACTATTATTGTATTATTATCAACCAGTCCCATTATATTTGTTATTGTTTTATATATTTGGGTGTTTCATATTGGGGGCATAAATATTTACAATTGTTAGATCTTGTTGGTTAGTCCCCTTTATTATGACATAGAGCCTTTCTTCATTTCTTGTTACTGGCTGGTTTAAAATCTAGTTTTTCTGATATAAATATTGCTACTCCAGCTTTCTTTTGAGTCTATTTTCATGAAAACGTTTCTCTGTCCCCTCAATTTCAATCTACAGCTGTCTTTAGGTCTAAAATGAGTCTCTTAGAAGCAGCATATAGATGGGTCTTGCTTTTTTATCCTTTCTTACCTTTCAAACCCTATGCATTTTGATTGGAGTAATTATTAACAGATATATATTTAGTGTTATTTTAATGACAAAACAATAGTGTTATTGTTTTGTCATTGTTTCTGGAGACTTTCTCTTCCTTTCTAGTCTTTGTCACTTTTAGTCTCTGTACTCAAATAATCCCCTTTATATTTCTTGCAGGGCTCATTTAGTGGTCATGAAACTGTTACTTTTTATCTGGGAAACTCTTGATCACTCCTTCTATTATGGATAATATCTTTGCTGGATAGAATATTCTTGACTGCATATGTTTTCCTTTCAGCACGTTGAATATATCATTCCACTGTCTTCTTGCCTGCCAAGTTTTTATGGAGAGATCTGCTGATAAATCTTACTGGTCTTCCCTTTTAAGTTAGGGACTTCTTTTGTATTGCAGCTTTTAGGATTACTTTTCTTTATCACTATATCTTGCAAGTTTACTTACAATATGTCTTTGTATTGGCCTGCTTTTGTTGATATCGATGGGAGTTCTCTGTGCCTCCTGGATTTAGATGTCTGTTTCCTTCCTCAGATTTGGGAAGTTTCCAGCTATAATTTGCTGAAATAAACCTTCTTCCCTTTTCCCTCTCTTCTTGTTCTGGAACTCGTATGAAACCAATGTTATTAAAGTTTATGGACTTACTTAGTTCCCTAAGTCTACTATTGTGAATAAAGACTTTGCTTTCCCTCTTTTGTTCAGCTGTATTTTTTCCATAATTCTATCTTCCGTATTACTTACTCATTCCTCTGCTTCCTCCATCCTTTTGGTCATTACAGCCAGTTGCTTTCTAATCTCTGTTATTGCATTTTTCATTTTGGCCTGACTAATTTTTAGGTCTTTTGTCTCCCTGATGTCTTCTATACTTTTCTCAAGCCCAGCTAGTATCCTTATGAGTGTTGCCTTAAATTATGGATCAGACGTGGTACTTATATCTATTTCAACTAGATCCCTGGCTGTGATCTTTACTTTTTCTTCTTTTGTGGATGAATGCCTCCATTTTGACATTTTATTGAGGTCTCTATCTTCTCTGTGCTAGGAAAGCCTGTTTATGTTTCCCACTTCTGAGAGTAATAATTTTGTGAAGAAGAGGTCATATACTGTCTAAGGCCTGCTGTGTGCATTCTGCTGCTATGTTTTGGCTGCTCTATCCTTCAGTCAATCTTCTGCAGAGTTTCTCCTTGCCTGCCTGGGGAATATTTGGACCTTCACCAGAGTGTGGCGAGTTTTAACTAGATGTTCTGTGGTCTGCTTGTTAAAAGAGAGCTGATGCTGTTTTCAGTATAGCTGAAGCTTTGCAGAACTCTATGGTTAGTAGACGTGTGTGCAGGGTGTTTGTGCTTGTCTTCAGGAGGAGGGGCCTGCTGTGCTGGTCCTTAGGCACACTTGCCTGAGAAAAGCAGTACCAGCAGAATGCAGAGGGATAGGAGTTGGTATAAGTAAGTTAGGCAGCAGTATTGGTGTGGTGCTGTTTAATGAAGTTGGTATATGCTGAGGGGTGGGGAAGGGAAATGGTGCCAGCTCCTTTGTCTCTGAAGAGGGGAGTATATGCTTGCTGCTCTCAGGCAAGCACTTTCAGAGGAGCAAATGATTTTCCTTCATGCATCAAAGGCATTTTTCAGATTGCTGATTTCATACTGTCTGTCTCTGGGTCACTTGCCTGCCTGGAACAATGCAACACACCTTAGGCTCTACCATAGCCAGGCCTGCTGACTTTTAAAATTCCAAACTTCAGGGACATGGTGTGACCAGGATCTGCACTAGTCCTCTGGCAAAGTCTCACCATGCTGGGACTGATGCAGTTTTGACCCAGAAACATAGCTGCACCAGAGCACAGGGGCTTGAGAATTGGAGCAAGCAGGCTAAATAGCCAGTGTCCTGGTTAGGTGCCTTTAGCAGATGTCTCTGAGCTTATGTTGAGGGGCAGGGGAAGAAAATGGAATCCATAGGTTCTTTTGTGCCCACGGAGGCAATGCCACCCCTCAGAGATGTGCTCCAAAAAGAACAAACATTATCTCCCCATACCACTTATGCAATCCTCAGATCATGCAGTCTGTGCTTGGTTTGTTTGCCTGCCATTCATAGATGAGTTCTCTTTTATTCCTAGTTTGCTGAAAGTTTCAACATAAATGAATTGCTGAATTTTATTGACTATTTTTTGCATGTATTGACATGATAAAATTTTTCCCTTTATTGTTTTTCTTATTAATTTCCCAATTGAATTATTTTATAATCCTCAAATAAATTAACTTTGTTTTCATGTATTATTCTTTTTAAAGATGACTGGATTTTGTTTGATAAAATTATATTAGAGAGTTTTACATTTATGATCATGAATAAGATTAGGTAGTACTTTTCTTTTCCTGGGATATTCTTGTCAATATTTGGAATAAAACTTGTTATATGTATAAAACTAAATGATAAATGTTCAATGATTTTTTTGTTTTCTGGGCAAGTTTTTGGAGTATTGGTGCTCTTTTATTTTTAATTAAATATTTTGGAAGCTTTGCCTTTAACCATCTAGAAATGATACTTCCTTTGTGGTAAGGCTTTAATTTATAGGTTCATGATGAAAATAAACTTTAGATTTCATATTTCTTCTGTGTTCATTTTTTCATTTATGTTTTTCTAGGATTTTGTTCATTCAAGTAATTTTTGTGTTCCCATAAAATTGTCCATAGTATCCTTTTGTTGATGTAATAAGTGATAATATTTAAAAACATTTTTTGATGTTGTCTGTGTCAAATAATAGAGGTCACAGCTTACTTGATTTTCTTTCAGAGAGCATTTACCCTACCTTACCTTAAAGAGCTAGAATGCAGAAGATGATCATAAATTCTAGACTAATCAGAGACCTGGTGGGATTACACTTTTGGAAAGCTCAGTTTGTCTTTTGCTAACAATAATTCCTATGGCATGGGCCTCCAAGCTTATCAGCTGCAAGCAGTGCCCTTCTTTCTTGGTGAACCCTAAACTACAGTTTTTCTCCCCAGTATTATAAGAATGCCAAAAACTGTTCTGCATTTCAGTGGCTTTTTCTTGACTTGATAGCTTCTTGCCCTGCTTAAGAATTCAGCAAAAGCTGCAAGAGGAAAGCTGCTGTATGCCTTACTTAGTGTTTTCTGTTCACCTCCATTCTCTCTGAGATCAGACCTCCTTTCTTTTTGAGGTTTTGATCTCCTATGTCCTGATTACCTTACCATTCACCTGTCTTCTCAGCCTATTCTTCTACCCAGGGAACGTTACATATATGTATACTTGGCGCAGTTGCTGGCAAAAAATTTCAGAAGAGAAAAGTAGTACACAGAAAATTGGGCTTATCCTGGAAAATTCCCTTTTTAAAATCTTGGCCCTTCAAGACCTGGATGCCTTTGTAGTTCTCTAGTTCCTTTAAACTTAAAACTTTAAATAATAAAAATGAAAACATATTAATACTCTTCCTGATCTGAGCATTATCCCGCTTACATGATATTTCATTATGGATAGAAGTTAGGGTGAATGGTTGGCTAAAGAAAGAAAATATTTCTGAGAAAAAAGGGGTTTGGAAGAGGGGTGTGTCTTTGATTTACAGTGGAAAGATCTTAAGCAGGGGCAGAAGGAAATATAACAGAATCTTCAGGAGTAAAGAAAATCAGTTCATATCAAAGAAGGCACAACTCATCACATCTGGGTGTTCCTTAGACTATTTTCTGTCACATGCTGGATACAAATTTGGGAAGACAAAAGTCAGGGGCCAAAGTGTTATCTATACTTGTTTTCTTACCTAGAGGTAAAAGTAACATGGCTTGGGGTTATTCTGATATAGGTAGGATATTTACCACTGGAAGTAATGTATAAACACTTATGTATAGGCCTCTTGATTTATTCCCTCAGAAATTTTTGGTTTTAATGATTATATCAAGTGCTTTTTCCTTAGCTTTTCTATTACTTCTCAATTAGTCCATTTGAGGTGAATATCTGAAAAAAGTATAAAGATTGTTGTTTTTGCTTCTTTATCGCTTTCATGACTAGAATTCTCTTGACATGTTGGGGTTGCTATGGTCCTAACATTTAACTGAGACATTGCTTTCTGTGAGTATGTATATTAAAAAATATTTTGAATGTTTTGTATGAGTTAAAATATTACAAATGGTTTGGCTCAATTGGGGCAAATATCATATATGATTGTTTTATTCTCCTTTTTTAAAAAAAATATATCTTCATCTTGATACATTGTATACTCATTTTGGAATTTCTTGCCCAGTGAGCTTAAAAGAAAGAAATATTGGAAGTGTGTCTAATTGGGGCTGGTAATTTGGCCTTGTTTTTGTTCATCATTAAATATAACACCTCTGTATTGGTAAAAGTATAGGCTAAGTTGCTATACCAAAATGCCAAACTAATAAGCTAGTACTAAACAAGTTAGTCCCTTATTTTTCTCTTGCTTAATAGTTTGGGGATATTGAGAAACTATGTGCAGACATACTGATGGGCTATACTGTTCTACATAGTCACCCAAATACCCAGGTTACATCTACTTTATTTGTCCACCTTATTGGAGCACTGTCTTATATTGCAGTTTTGTAAAGGTGAACAAAAAGGAACACCCATGTAATCACTTTATGGGAAATACTCAGACATTGTATACATTGTTTTTGTTCATATTCCATTGTTAATAACTAAATCGCATAACGGAATGAATTTGTGAGAAGGAGTCCTGTGAAATATAATCCTAGGTGGGTGTCATGGACTTAGCTAAAGCTTAGGAAGTTTTATTCCTAAAGGTTAGATGGAAAGATTCTCGGAAATATCATTTACGTGCCAAGATATGACTTTCTGTGTTTTTCCAGATTGTATGAAAATAATCATTTATTACTTTAGATATAATAACATACATAATAGTGTAAACAAAAATAACAAAATACATAGGGGCATATGTACACATTCATTACTGTTATGATTATAAAGTAAAGGGATATTCTGACTCATTTCTATCTTTTGGAATATTTTCATTCATCTCTTGCTCAGGGTTGTCAAGAATCAGGCTTTGTTTTCTTGGTTCTTGCCATTTGTATTTCTGCTTTTCTGATAGCAAACAGATTTCAATTGTGAAATTTTCAAATTCTCCTTTTTACTTGGTAAAATATGGCCTGCTTTTGTATTTATAGCTATATATTTGTCACAGTCAAGTCTTTGAAATTGTAAACAAAACAAAGACAAAATCCATGCCTAACTCATTTCATGGAACATCCTTGATTATAGATCTCATGAACTTTTAGCACCTGTTCATTTTTTTTCCTCTGATGATATTCTGAACATCATTATAATTCAAAGCAAAGCCTACTTTGCCAACTTAAACAGCCATTATTTTTTCCATTGTTTTAATATTTGCCAACTTGCCCTATTATTCATTAATTAGTGCAAGGATATTTCCACCTCAGAACTCTTACACTTTCTATTTCCTCTCTCTGGAATACTTTTCATCCATCTGTCTCACTTCAAGTCTGTGTACAAATATCTTTGCATTGAAGCTTTCCATAATTACCCTAGCTAAAGTATTTTCTATCCCTTCACTGCCCCTTGAACTCTCTATTTCTGTTTCCTGTTCATTTTATCAACATAGTATATATTACAACTTTATAGTATACTACATGCTTTTTATTAATTTCTTATCTTTTTCCCATAATAGAATGTAAACATAAAGAGACTAGGCACTGTGTCTTTTTTCTCCACTATTGAATTGCTTTTGAATAGAACAGTTCATATTACATAGTAAATGTTTAATGCATATTTCTTGAATGAATGAATGAATGAATGGGTTTTGGTTGTTCCTTGACATAAAGAATTGCCAAGGAGTTGGAAGGATACTTTCCTAACATGATTCAGAGCAAACACTAGTGTTGAAATAGAATAATAATAACAATAATAATAACAATAACAATAACAACAACAACAATAAAGAATAATAACAACAATAATAATAGAATAATAATAACAATAACAACAATAATAACAATAACAACAACAATAATAATAATAACAATAATAAACACTAGTGTTGAAATAGAATAATAATAACAATAAGAACAATAATAACAATAATAACATGATTAAGAATAATGTAATAGTAAGTAGGTGGAAATATAAAAACAACGGGGTCTTCTTAAGCGAAGCACAGTCTGTAAGAGGGAATAGTTATCCTACTTAAAGTTATCACAGAATCACTTTATTATAATGGTCAGGTAATGGAAATACTTGGGCCTTGGCATGTGAAACTTTCCAAATCATATTTCCCCCAAATAAAACTTCTATAAGTAAAAACAAATTCTAAATAGAATGTGCATGTAACTGGGGTGCCTGAGTGGCACAGTCAGTTAAGCATCCAGCTTCAGCTCAGGTCATGATTTCACAGTTCATGGGTTCAGGCCCCGCATCAGGCTCTGTACTGACAGCTACAACTCTGCTTTGGATTCTGTGTCTCCCTCTCTCTGCCCTGTCCCCACTCGTACTCTCTCTGTCTCAAAAGTAAATAAATAAACATTGTTTTTATTTATTTATTTTTTCAACGTTTATTTATTTTTGGGACAGAAAGAGACAGAGCATGAACGGGGGAGGGGCAGAGAGAGAGGGAGACACAGAATCAGAAACAGGCTCCAGGCTCTGAGCCATCAGCCCAGAGCCTGACGCGGGGCTCGAACTCACGGACCGTGAGATCGTGACCTGGCTGAAGTCGGACGCTTAACCGACTGCGCCACCCAGACGCCCCTAAACATTGTTTTTAAAAAAGAATGTGCATAGAACTAAAATAGTGGAAGGAAGGAAGGGAGGGAGGGAAGGAAGAAAGGAAGAAGGAAGGAAAGAAGGAAAGAGGGAGGGAAAGAAGAAAGGAAGGAAGGAAAGAAGGAAAGAGGGAGGGAAGGAGGGGGGAGGGAGGGAGGGGAGGAAGGAAAGAAAGAAGGAAGGAAGGAAGGAAGGAAGGAAGGAAGGAAGGAAGGAAGGAAAGATTCCTTCAGAACTTTCCACTTGTCAAGTGGTCTTCTTGAACTAGGATATCTTTTTTTTTATCTGAACTGGACTTGCAACTGCACCAGATTCAGAGTCCAAAACCTGTATTGTAGATGGGTTTATTAACTTCTAGTCCACTCAGGCTGGAGAAATTGCTTCAATGGGCTATAGCATCCATGGCCTTGAAATATAAGAATACCTATTTAGAGTCTTATTAAAATAAATGATGACTCTCTCCTTTTGCTTTACCCAAATAATTTATTGCTTCTTTTATCAAATAGAGAAAAAAATCTTAATACCAAGAGACAATTATAACACAAAAAGGCTTTCTTAAATCCTTCATTTCTACCCCAAATAATTTTGAGTAATAAAATATAACCTTCACTGATTTTCAAATCATTTGAAATATTTTCATAGGCTTCTTCAAATAGTGACAGTATATAAAACCCAATTCTTCACAAGTAAGGGAAGAATAATTACATGGCAAACATCCAAAATACCACACACGTTTAAAATAGGATTTTCAATGCTCTTGAATACCACCAAAAAATGGAAAAGCTGCAAAATATCCCTAAGTAACTTCAATCTTTTATATGAACATGAAAAGACTTCCTTCATTGTCCTTACTGTTTTTGTTTGCTTGTTTGCTTGTTTAATAACTAAATTCTTAAAGTCTGTAGACCCCAAGATGACTTTGAAAGTGTTCAACTTTCAATATTATGCAAAGAAGCTTTTTTTCCCTTTTATAAGTAAATAGTGTACACATTTTGTTGCAGCTGTTGTGAGTCAACAACATTTGGTTTGGCGTCATGAGACTTGCATTCAAATGGCAGTTGTTCATATTGCTGCTAGTTGTGACCTTGGTCAAACAAATCATTCCTATATCCATGAGCCTCATTTCTTCTTTCAGAAAACAAGTTAAACCTGCATTGAGTTAATAGGAAATGTGAAGGTGATAAAGTATTTGAAAGTATACATTTTCTGTTTCATTGCAGATACTCAGCTAAGTTAGTTTACACTCTGAAATTCCTCATCTCTTTTAATTAAAGATTTCAGGGTAGTAATGAAAGCTTTCTTCAACACAACCACTTGTTATGTTCTGAACAATGTTTCTCCTAACTTTATTCAAAGTCAATCTGATATGGAAACTATTCTAACATAATAAAAACAAGCCCAGATTTAAATAAGGAAAGATTTTATTAAAAAAGACTATGGTAAAGGGATCATGCTCTGACCATAAGATCTGTGTCTCAGAGTGAAGAAAGAGAGGGATTCCTTCCCTCATAAAGAGAAGCAAAACAAGATTCAAAAGAACTAGGTGTGGATTTGTGGGGTGAACAGAAGGCTTGATCCAATAAATGAATAGAAAATGTTTTCTTTATGGTTAGGTGATTTTCAGAAGATGACTTTAATAGGGCATAGTTCCTCTCAGTGCTTATGCTGAAGGATGGAACAAAGTTCAGGGGTCTGGGAAAAGGAGAGAAGCCTGACTAAAGTTAGTCAAGTTAAGTTAGCAGCCACTTGATGTGTATTTGTTCAAACACAAGAATAACAAGTAAAACATTGAACAGTAGTGTTTTTTGTTTTTGTTTTTCATAATACTGAATATCTTAGTTAGGTATACTGTGATAGAATACCCCATACTGGTGGCTTAAGCAACAAACATTGATTTCTCACAGTTCTGGAGGCTGGAAGTTGACCAGACTGACAGTATGTTTGGATTCTTGATGAAGTCTCCTTTTCTGGTTTACAGACAGCCATCTTTTCATATTCTCACATGATGGAGAGAGAAATTATCTCGTGTCTCTTCTTGTAAGGCCTCTAAACTCATGATCTAATTACCTCTCAAAGTCACCCTCCCCCCCAAAATTATCACATTGTGGGTTAGAATTTCAACATATGATGTTGAGAGGATGTCAACACATTATTTGACATACAGTTTTTCCTTTTGTTTAATGTCTATTTTTGAGAGAGAAACAGAGACAGAGTGCAAGCTGGGGAGGGGCATAGAGAGAGGGAGACACAGAATCTGAAGCAGGCTCCAGGCTCTGAGCTGTCAGCACAGAGCCTGAACTGCGAGATCATGACCTGAGCCAAAGTTGGATGCTTAACTGCCTGAGCCACCCAGGTGCCCCTTAAAAAGGTATGGATATTCAAGAGACTGGCAACATAAATGTGCCTTTCCTCCGATTGCTGCCATCCCTATTTCAGTAATTCTCTTCTCTTGGTCCAAGCAGATCTTTGTGCCAATCAATATATAGGTCAAGTCTGGAGGATGTGCTTTCTGGAGAATCCCTGTAGGCTGCTTTTTCCTCTGGTCCTGTGCGAGACCAGACAACAGGGTAGGAGATCCTAGTCCTACAGGACTAGGATGAGAAAGGAGTAAGTCCTCCTGGGGAGAAGCAAAGAGGTCTCAGACACTTTGGGGAAGGGCTAAAGTCTCTCCTCTGGATGTACTCATTCTCCCTGACCTTCAAAGGTATACAAACATACACACACACACACACACACACACACACACATATACACTTGCATACATAACTAGTTGTTTTATCAAAGCCTCTCATACTTGCATGCCTTGGTCATTTATAATTATGCTTAAGAAATATGCTTGAGTATAGTAAGGACACCTCAGTGGCTCAGTAGGTTATGCATCTGGTTCTTGACTTCTGCTCAGGTCATGATCTCTTGGTTTGTGGGTTTGAGCCCTGCATGGGACTCTGTGCTGGCAGTGTGGAGCCTGCTTGGGAGTCTCTCTCTCTCCCTGTCTCTCTGTCCCTCCCCTACTTGTGTGCTCTGTCTCTGTCTCTTTCTCTCAAAATTAATAAATAAAACTTAAAAAGAATATGAAGTATGATAAACAAGAATGTCATGTTTATATTGTGAAGAATATTACTAACTTACCTCTTAACACATATAAATGCTCCCTATTTTCATTTATATTTATGATTAGGATTTTTCTATGTTTTTTCCTGCTTTAATTATAGGTAAGATTTTTATCATAAAATATAGCAATTGTAATTGTATACTGGAATAAAAATTATTTCTTTCATTTCAGATGAAGGGAGTTATTGTATGTGCACTTATCTGGTATGTAACTTGAGAAAACTATAGATCTACCTGGATCTCTTTTAAAAATAGTGACATTGTTGGGGTGCCTGGTGGCTCAGTTGGTTAAGTGTCTGATTATGGCTTGGATTTTTTTTTAAGCTTATTTATTTTTGACAGAGACAGAGTGCAAGCATGAGCTGGGGAGGTGCAGAGAGAGAGAGAGGGAGACACAGAATCCGAATTAGGGTCTAGGCTCCAGGCTCTCAGCATAGTTCCTGATGCAGGGCTCGAACTCAGGAACCATGAGATCATGACCTGAGCCAAAGTCGGTCACTTAACTGACTGAGCCACCAGGCAGTTGTGAGTTCAAGCCCTGTGTTGGCTCTTTGTTGACAGCTCAGAACCTGGAGCCTCCTTCAGATTCTGTGTCTCCTCTCTCTGTCCCTTCTCAGTTTGTACTCTGTCTCTGTCTCTCTCTCAAAAATAAACATTTAAAAAAATAAAAAAAAAATAATATGCTAAGTTAAGATACTTTTAAGTTAAAACATTTAATTTTTTTTTTTTTTTTTTTTTTTTTTAATGAACTCCAAGCAGGCTCCAGGCTCGGAGCTGTCAGCACAGAGCCTTACATGGAGCTCAAACTCACAGACCATGAGATCATGACCTGAGCCAAAGTCTGATGCAGTAGCCACCCAGGTGCTCCCTTTCATGTTAAAACATTTATCCAAGCTTTTTTTTTTCTTATTTATTTATTTATTTATTTATTTTTAATGAAAAACTTCAGATAATGTTGAAACTCTTCTTGAAGTCAGCAAAAATTGCCACATTGCCAGAGGCAGTGGCCTGTTTTCTCTCTTGTCCTTCGTCTCTGGCATTTAACAGTGTTTACTCATTCTGGCATTTAACAGTATTTACTTATGCTTTTCTCTCCTGTGGTTCTAAGAAACCTACCCCACCGGAAATTCCTTCTCATTATTTATAAGCTTATTTCTATCTTATTCTGCTTACATGAATAACTTCTATAAATTTGCTCTTGGTCCTCTGTTTTTCATACTCTCCTTTGTGAGACTTTACCTACTACATAACTTCAGGAACTATCATCAAAGCTTCTGTTAGGTAGAAAGAACTTGTGTGGAGGAAAATACACTTGATACTCACTAGATATAAAAGCTGAGTGCATTGGGGTGCCTGGGTGGCTCAGTCTGTTCAGCGTCTGACTTCGGCTCAGGTCATGATCTTGCAGTTCGTGAGTTCAAGCCCCACGTTGGGCTCTGTGCTGACAGCTCAGAGCCTGGAGCCTGCTTCAGATTCTGTGTCTCCCTCTCTCTCTGCCCCTCCCCCCCCTCAAAAATAAAGATTAAAAAAATAAAAAAAAAATCTGAGTGCATAATATAGACACGCACACATAAGATTGTTAGCTTTCTAACTGACAGAACTAACAAGGAATTCTAGGGATGGTGGGAAAAAGAAGAAAGAAGAGATTGAGAGAAGAGAGTGGGATATACTAAGGACAACATAGAAGAATGGTTGAAGAACCCTTATGCACAAAGCTGTGTAATATTTGAATAATATTCATTTTACTCTTCTCTTTCTCCTCTCTTTACCCAGTTACAATGTTTCACATACGGAATTAGATTGGCAATTTTGTTTTTTTTTAATTTAGTTTAGTTTAATTTGGTGTATAGTAATATAAAGAAAAGAGCTGAGTTCCACATTTTTGTCACTGAATAAAAATAACACTTGTGAGGTGCTGAACAAAGAGATGGAGTTACTCACAGCATTGGAATGAGAGATCACCGTGCAAATGTTTTTCCCTTAGAAATTTGCAGAAACTTGTGGGAAAGCACATTAGATTCTTTTTCACAGCCCTCCCTGCATACCTTTGCCTTAGCGCTAATCACACTGTCCAGAAATGCATCATCTATCTGCAAACTATTTTAGACAGAAGCCATGCCCTTTGATACTAAAATAATAACCCACTTCTACCATGTAGAAGTGTACTTAAAAATGAGCAACTACAGCAATGAAGGGCTTAATGTTGGCTGTCATAGGCATGCTGGGCTTAAAGGAGAAAACAAGAAGTAGACCCAATAGTATTGACCTAATTAAAGAATGGGACCCCATGAGGTGAGCCTTCAGTCCAAATTACCATGTTCAAGAAATCGTTAAAAACCTAGTTTTCTGGCAAACAACGTGAGTAAAAACGGAAGAGCACTAATTTCGGAGCTATTCAGACTTGTGTTTAAGCACTGTCCCCGTCATTTGTTGCCACTTTCTTAGCTTCTCTGAATTAAAATTTATCTCATTTTAATTCACAGGGTTATGGGAAGATTAAATTATTTAGCATGCATAAAATGAGTTAATGTTCAACTAAGATAAATTTAATGCCTGGCATGTTTTTGCAGAAGTGGAACAATATTACAGCAACTGTAGACACATTTTGCTTACTCTACAGTTTTACCTGGAGCCAGTTGTGCCATGAGACAGTCACTTTTTATTTATGTCTGGAAAGAGTATTGCTGAAGAACTGGAATCAAATTTTATTTTTGTTTAAACAACCCAACTTCTGCTGCCGAGGGCATAAAGCCAAATCAAGTGGGCAAGTGGGAACGGTGCCGTTACGCTCACTGCCTGTGCCTGGTGACAGTAGTGGATTCTAGGAAGAGTGAAACCTTGGGTTCAGCAGAAATGCTCTAACGTGCCTCTCCCCCAAGACTTCACGAAATCAGCTGTTGATGAGGAAAAATAGAATGGGGAATACAACTTAATTTATTTTCTTAAAAACATTTACTTTGTATCACCCTAACCCTCTGATAGGAGATGGTGAAAAGAAGTCAAAAATTTGCCTCCATTGTAGTGTCTGATTGTTGCTGGTAGAAGAGGAAATATATCTGTAATTCATTTTGTAAAGCCCATTTCCTGTTACTTGCTACAGAGATAGCTGCCACGTCTAATTGTGTTTGTGTAGTTCCTTAATTTGCATGAAAGAAGATAACATAAATGAAAAACTCAGGAGGAAGACTAATTCAGATTACTAGCCCAGGCAAGCTAATTTGTTATTCATTAAATGCTAATGAACCCAGCACCAATGTTTTATTTGTTTCACTCTATTTGAGATTTGAAAGGTCTTGTAACACAGTTAAAGTCTACAATAAACAGATATGTGAAATTAAAGCATTGCTTTCCTCTTGTTTCTGTTATACAATTATTCCTGGACTAGGAAAATCAAGTAAAACAGCATGGAAAAGTATGTTTTATTTCTGTTTGAAAGAAAAAAAAAAACAAATTTAATCAAATTAAGTTCTTCTCACGTGCATATTGTCTTCAATTTCCATAAGATCTAGACATTCTGAATATCAGTCTGGAGTCAAGCCTATTTTTAAAAATCCACAAATGGAGTGTGAGTGAAGTGAAATCTATTATATCTTTCTTTTAACCATTTAACCATTTTTTTTCTGATTATATTTTCTAAGTCTGCGTTCTATAAAATGAAGGAGGTAAAAAGTGATAGCACTTGTAATCAGGGTAGGTTGGTTGTTTATGTTTTGACCTACTTGTTTATATTGATTAGTTGGATTATTCATTGGTGAACTTAGCCTTTATGTAGCCCTTACATCAACATCCCTTACAACTCTGGGCTGGGGTAGAGTAGTTTTAGTTTTTACCAGGGATCACTCTGGTGGTGATTCACCTCTGGTCTACAGTGTGATGCATTTTGGTCACAGAGGATTACCTGCATGACTTCTGTGTTGGCACAAATAACGGTCTGTTGGAACACCTTTTTTTTTTTTTTTAAGCCCATTCTTTTTCTGCCATCCAGGTATGAACAATCTTTAGCAGTAGCAAAAGACCATAGTGAGAAAGATGTTTCATTTCTGGAGATTTAGGGAATTTTTCAAGAAAACATCTCTTACCCTTCATCTCCTCAGCTACTGAAAAATGCTAACTACTTTTTTATTGTTTTTTAGAAGTCACTGTCAAAGGCCTCAACCTGAAAACAACTCTAGAAATAACTACTTCATCTACTCGGCAACTAATCTTTATTAAGAAAATTGCTAATTTTGGAGAGTAGAGGCGTGAGAAACACTGAAAGAGCACACATAGGCTTTAGAGAATCAAGAGAAGGGTTTTTTTAAATTTTTTTTTAATGTTTATTTATTTTTGAGAGAGAGAGAAACAGACAGACTGTGAGTAAGGGAGCAGTAGAGAGAGGCACAGAATTTGAAGCAGGATCCAGGCTCTGAGATGTCAGCACAAAGCCTGACATGGGGCTCAAATCCACAAACCGTGAGATCATGACCTGAGCTGAAGTCAGAAGACCAATCGATTAAGCCACCCGGATGCCCCGAAACAAGAGAAGGTTTTAAACCTGACTCAGCCACTGACTAGCATCGTGACTATACCTTGTTTTCTTCATCTGTCCATCTGAAATAATCAGACTCTGCATTATTATTGTACATATAGTTAAAAGCCCCTATGACATCAACCTGAACATTGTAGGCACTTGATTCGTATTAGCTATAAATTGAAAGTTTAAAATATCATTCTCTGATGATTTTATTTTTTTTATCTATAGATGTGTTTATTGTTGTGGTAGGGTCCCCTCCCTAAGGAAAGAAACAAAACAAAACAAAACAAAAAGCCTCAAGGTAACCTGGCTGTGCACATAGGTGACAACATCCCTCATGACCTTGTAACATGAGACCACTTAATCAGACTGCATGTTTGTGTGTGCTACCATATATGGGAGACAAAGAAGTAAAAAATATATGAAAAACTATGTGGCAATCAGGGCTCTGTTCTCACCCAACTGAGCAGTGCCGGCAGGAATAAAGTTGCTTCTTGGGAAGAAAAGCTTCCATGTCTGGACTCGCCGTGTGTGAGAATCCTGCTACATTGTTTGCTATAAACAAATGAAGTCATAGCTCCATCTGTTGTGTTTGCATTGTCTTTTAGCACCGAGAACAGAGCCTATTGCACAATATCATTCAATAAATACTTGTTAAATCAACAAATGGCTTGCTCCCTCACTAATTCTTAGTTTTTATATTGTTGATTTTGAGAAATTATAAACTACTGTTTCTAAAGTTTTCCCTAATGTTATTTCTGTCTTAGCATGTAACATAAAGGACATTTTTAAAGTGTAATTTACAAAAAATTATTATTCTCATTCCACTTCCATTTATTTTTTAAGAACTTGATTATAAAATCAAGTTTGAACATACTATTAAGGCAGGAGATAATTTTGAAATTTGGTGGCCTTTGAAATATTTTCTCAAGACTATAAGTTTACTTCACTGACAAAATAAACCTACTCTTCCTAACTGCACTTTGATTTACTGCAATTTATTATTATTATTATTATTATTATTATTGGAAAAGTATTATTATTTCATGGAAAAGTATATTGCAAGATGAGTTCTATTTTAAAACATACAAATGTCAGTGAACTCTCTGCAACTCAGAAAACAAAAACAAAAAAATCTCTTGATCCTTTTGACCTCACGGTTAAAATCTAAATTACTTCTTGACATCCTCAAAAAAAAACACTATTAGGAAGTAAAATTGAGAAATAAAAGAATAGGTTCTATTATAAATATATTCTGGACCCTGTGACCTACTGAAATATCTGTGACAAGTTTAATCCTCAAATGATGGAGACATTTGTGATAGATCCTGATTTTGTTGGATTATACAGTTGAACATTATCTTTGTGTATCACATTAGAGTGAATGCTTTCATTTTTCACTGTAGGTTTATGGAAGGGCTGAAAGGTCATCTGTTGTTTGCTCATGGTTGCTGCAGTGACACAACTGCCACAGGTCACAGGCTTTTATGAAGTTGAAATTGTAATACAACTTGATTAAGACATTGTAAGTCCCTGTAAGTGGGCACCATATGATTTTTTTGTTTTTTGGTTTTTTTTTTGTTTGTTTTTAAGTCTGCCCGTTGACAATTGCTTCTCTGTATATCCCTGACAGAATGAAAGTTTCCCTCAGCTAACACCACCCTTCTCCCTCTCTGGCCAAAAACTTGGAAGTCCATAAAAGGCTCCAGATAGTTTCTTTACATCTAAGAAGATGGAGAGAGCCTTTTCCGGCTTACTGTCTTCAACTGTGTGGCACATCATTGACTTTTTGGGAAGAAAGAACATAGTCCTTCAAATTTCTTTTGGCCATAGGGCACAAAGAAAGGAGTGATGTAAGTAGCTGTGTGTGGGCTGACAGACTTGGAGACAGCAGAATGCAGAAAGCATTGCCAAAATAACCTAAATTTACAAGCAGCTATGTCAGTGTTTAATCTGTGAATGCAGAGGTACTATAGGTGATGCCAAATCACCAAGTATCATGAGTTATACCATAGTTGGGGCCATCCGGGACAAATTATGGAGTCCAAAGCCTGGCAAGATGACTCAAAAAAAGTCTTTCCTTAGCCTGAAATCACCTCCAGAATATTACCCTAACCTCTTAACAGCCTTCTACCTCACATCTCCATTTCTCAAATTCTTCCTCTAAAACAATGTGACTCAAACCTTTACCGTGTTAGTAAATTTACCGTGTTAGTAAAAATATATTAAGTTCTCTGGTACTTACATTTATATTTTTATAAATTATATACATATTTTACTATACTATTATATATCAGTATAGCAATACCAACTATGAAAAGAATGAGACTAAGAAAAGGTAATCTTGCTCTCTTTTAATTAACATAATTTGCATACTTTTATCTCCTACAGAATAAATGGCAAGATTTTAGCAGATCCTGAGCATGTCCTTCTCTGGTCTAATTCTTCAGCCTCATCTTACACTAATCCATTGCCCTCTCCTACTTATTTATTTCCTTATTTAAGAAATACACAGCTTTATGAGGTTCCTTCAAGTACTACTGTTGAGTATGAATACTGGTTGACATACTTTTTACCTGTATTACAATAATTGCTATGCTTGCTTCTCTGACTAGACTATAAGTTTTTGTTGTAATAGATCCTGGTCATCTCTCTCTCTCTTTCTTTCTCATACCTTAGTTCATCATAGTGAGTACCTCATGTACATTTTCATTTTCTCCATTTGGCAAGAGAATTTCCCAGCACATGTGTATTAACAATTCCGACATGAGCATATTTTTTTATTATTTTTTAAAAGTTTTATTTTAATTCCAGTGTGGTTAACATACAGTATTACTATTAGTTTCAGGTTATAATATAGTGATTCAGTAATTCCATACATTAACCACTATTTATCAAGTGCCCTCCTTAATTCCTATTGCCTATTTTATCCATCCATCTACCCACCTACCCTCTGGTAACCATCAGTTTGTTCTCTATAGCTAGGAATCTGTTTCTTGGTTTGTGTTTCTCTCTCTCTCTCTTTTTTTCTTTGCTTTTTAAAAATTTTTCTTAAATCCTACATATGACTGAAATCATATGGCATTTGTCTGTTCACACAGGAGCATAATTTAATGAGAATGCTTCAGTAACCATTGTATCGATACTTAATTATGCCATCTTTTATTATCAAAATAAATGGGGCTCCTCTTGTATCTAAACAGAAAGAAAGTATCTATACAGAATCACTGAAGTAATATATATGTGTATTTTGGTAAAAAGAAAACAAACAATGAACAACTAATTGTTAAAATAATCATTCAGATTATGCAACAATATGAAAAAATTTTAATTTTTTTTAATGTTTATTTTTGAGAGAGACAGAGCGTAAGCAGGGTAGGGGCAGAGAGAGAGGGAGACACAGGAGCTGAAGCAGGCTCTGGTCTTTGAGCTCTTAGCACAGAGCCCGATGCGGGGCTCGAACACATGAACCGTGAGATCATGACCTGAGCCAAAGTTGGTCGCTTAAGCAAATGAGCCACACCGTTGCCCCACAATATAAAAAAATTTTAGAAGAAAGCTAAGTGAGAAAATAGGATACATAATTGTACATCCTCTATGATTATATATCTATTAAAGATATAAGCAAAAATAAAGGGCATAACATTGAATAATGCAACATTTAAGTTAATATTTGGTCTTCTTGGCTTTTTGCTGATCTCAGATTTGCTTGCTGAGATTATCACAAAGCTTAGTGCTATTCCTCTTATGGGTTTTTTGTTGTTGTTGCTCTCCAGGTTCTGTTCCTAAAACTGTGTGCTATTGGTTAGTATACTAAACACTTGATGGTCCTGCACCTGTCTTGAGGTGGTAGCAGCACATTAGCTACTCCCAATGTATTCTGGAGCTTGCCAACAAGTTTTAATGATGATGCTGTTGATAAGTGTTATTTTTGCTCTCCTTATGGACTTTGACACCCTCCCCCCACCTCTTTTGGGGAATTTGAGGAATACATATATCATGGTTTTGCTATCAGAAATGCTCCAGAATGCTTTTTATTTACTTTTTTAATTCTAATTTTTGTTTTCTTTTGGATAGATCTTTTTTTCTCTTCTAATGATCTGAAATTATAAATTTTTGTTTTACTTCTTTTAGAGCCTGTTCTAAAAATTTTCTTGTATATATTTAATTTTAACTTATAAAAATAATCAGGAGATATACCCTCTTTCTAAATGATGTCAGAATTTGAAAACACTAGTAATCATCCTCACTTCTTATATGTTATTACTGCTCAATATTTTCATTCTGCTTTACTTTTACATTTTTTAATTTTTAATTATTTTTGTGTTATATATCCCATGCTTTAGACATTTCTTTAGCCACTTCTTTTTTTCTTTTATATGATTCTTGTCTTCCACTTTGTTCTATACCTAATTCTCTATTTCTTTAATTACAGGTATTTTTTATTGTAAAGTTGTTGGTGATAGACACATTTTGATAGAAAACATCTTTATTTTTGTCTTACATTATTTTGTCTTACACAGAGGTATTCAGTTGGCTTCATGTTGGCCATGTTTGCTATAGACCTAATTCTATTTTCCGCCTATGATTTTTTTAAGATCTCTTAATTTTAGTATTACAAAATTTCACTAAGATATGTTCAGTTGTACATGTTTATTCCTTTTCCCTCTTGAAGCCTGTTATGCTTCTTTGTATTGAAAATCTTGTGTTAATTTCTAGTATATTTTATCTCTGTCAATTTGTGTTTCCTTCATTATAACTGTATTTTTTAGGAAATCCTATCGTGTGTGTGTGTGTGTGTGTGTGTGTGTGTGTGTGTGTGTGTGTTGTGTGGGTATCCATTCCTCTGTTTCTTTTAACTTCTCTTTCACATATTCTATCTTTTTATGTCTTTTTATTCTGGAAAGTAATCTGAGATGTCTTCTAATTCAGTAATTACTTTTATATCTTCTGTTTAATATATTTATGTGTTTTCATTTAAAATTTTTACATTTTTATTCTCTGTTCACTTTCACAGATGTCTTTTTCTTATTTGTCATTTATTTCAAGCCTTTTACTTCATGTGTCTTTATTTGAAATATTTATTTTATTGTTCCTAGAAAATTGTTCACCAATGAATATAATAATAATACTCAAGAGTAAAATTACACTGTTAATTGTTTCTGATGCCTCTTGCTTATATGGTCTTGTTATTGTACGTGTTTGTAATTTTTGCCTGTGAGGTGACTTTATTTGGGAGAAGCCTGTGGTGGTCTGAATTGAGACTTGGAGTGTATCTTCACAGTGGGTTTTGGTTTACTTTCATCAGACATATTACTAGTTAAAAAACCAATGACCTTTCTTTGCAATGACCAATTTTTATGTTAATTTCATGACTTAGGGATGATCACAGCATGTCTGGGGTGAACCCAGAAACTTCTGTTTTGTTTGTTTTTTTTTCCCACAGGTTATGTAGATAGAGAGAAGCTTTTAATAGTCTCTGCATTTCTCTTTCCAGTTTTATTTTTTCAGGTTTACAGACTAGTTGAGATTTCCTGGTTTATCAGTAGCTATCTTATTTCCTAACACGGGCATAAGTCTAGTCTCCTGGGCTTATGGAGATGTAACCCTCTTGAATATGTGCTCCCATGGCCTGAGACCTCACACGGAGCAGCCTCAACTCATCTACTTTCCTCAGTAGGGTTCAGTTTTGACATTATATCTAGAAACTGGAAATCTCCTTTTCTTTACGGCAGGATCAGATTTTAACTTAGAATACATTTGCTAGGCTTTATCTAGCATTTCTTATGTTTATGGCAAAGGAATATTTAGATTTTTTCAATCCACTCCTTTACGATAACCACAATTATGTTTTATATATCAGTCTCTAAACAGTTCAGAAAAGTTTTTTACTCAGTTGAAACAAAAGACATTTGACAGTTTAAATTCACGGAAGAAAAGGAAACAAAGCAATAATTACATCATATCATCATTTAAAACTTTACCTACAGAGTGCCTGGGTGGCTTAGTCAGTTAAGCAACTGACTCGTGATTTTGGCTCAGGTCATGATCTCATAGTTCTTGAGTTTAAGTGCCACATGGGGCTCTGGGCTGACCACGTGGAGCCTGCTTGGGTTTCTCTCTCTCCCTTTCTCTCTGCCCCTCCCCCACTCGATCTGTCTCTCAAAAATAAATAAATAAACATTTAAAAAATAAAAATAAAATACTCACAGACTTTGAAAATTTTTTCAATTTTTTAAATCACCTCAGATAAATATCACTCCAGATAAATACCTTGATAATTGTAGATAGTAAACATTTATTTATGTATATATATTTTTAATGTTTATTTATTTTTGAGAAAGAGAGAGACAGAGCATGAACGGGGGAGGGTCAGAGAGAGAGGGAGACACAGAATCCAAAGCAGGCTCCAGGCTCCGAGCTGTCAGCACAGAGCCTGATGCGGGGCTTGAACCCACGAGTAGTGTGATCATGACCTGAGCAGAAGTCAGCTGCTCAACTAACTGAGCCACCTGGGTGCCTTTAGATGTGTTTTTTAAAGGTGTACAATATGATGATTTAATATACATATACATTGTGAAATAATTATCACGGTCAAGTTAATGAACACACCCATCACCTCACCAAAATTTTCTAAGACTGTAGCATGTATTGAATAAAGGAAGAAAAAACATCATACCCTATAACCCTAAATAATTAGAAATAACTTTGCTTATTGTATAGCTGTTATAGTTATATATGTTTGTATATGTCATGATGACAATATTCAGTGTTACCTAACTTTTATTAATCAATTCTTCCCTTTTCTTATCCTGTAGACACATGAGGGTAATGTATTGTAAGTTTTGGAATTTCTATATCCAAGCAGCTGCCAATACACTTCCAGGAAGAAGCATCCATGAAGAGCTTCCTATTAGCTAAAGTCCATAAAGCAAACTTCTATCCTCTAAGGTATTTCCTTCAAATATGAATCAATGCCTGTGAATGCATGATTCTGTCAAGTTGCAGATAATTATAGGAAAATACAGAAAGACCTCATATGAAATAGGAAGCACTATGGGAATAGAAAACTGTTGTATTAGTATAAACTTAATACTTACTTAAATGGAGTGGATAATTGAGGTGAATATAAATATAACATCACTTCCTATCTTAAACTATTTCCTATTTCCAAAATGTGATATTTTGATTTTTTCTTAAACATAAACTTTGCCTGACTTACATCAGATGATATGTTTATAGATGTTGCTTTATCAATATGTTAACATCTATTACAAAAGAAATAAAATTAGAAAAGCAATCCTTCATATCTCAAAAAGTTGAACATCACTTTTGATGTGACTGAAACATATTTTTTCTTTAAAAAACTTAGAAAAACTACTTAAGGAATGTTAAAAAGGTAATGGAACACATTAACTCATATCGTTAACTCTACAATTTGAGGGATTCAAAATGGGTCATTAACTATAATTTGACAATGCTGTTGAGTAGGATAAAAACAGAAATGTTGCTACAAAGCTTCATATTCTATTCCTTTTAAAAATGTATGGTTACTACACTAATAAAAGCATTTTAAAGGCTTTTCTTTTTACTGTGAAATTTAATTATATATGGGATCCTTTATAAAAAACTTTCAGTGAGAGCTTTTAGGCAATTGCTACTTTTAGTTCAGTACAATCTATCTATAACATCAATTTTCTCTTATTGAAATTATATTACTAATTGAAAGCTACAGATATTCAGTTGCAATTGCTTTAGGAAGGAAAATATTCATGATGTTAGAGTATACTTCTACCAGGTGTTGAACCCAAAATAAAGTTCTCGTTTTTAGCTACAGCAAAGTCTGTCATCAGTATCCATCCAAATCATACAGCTTGAAGTCCGGAATTGTGATACCTCCAGCTTTGGCTCTTTGGGGTCTTTTGTGGTTCCACAAAAAAAACTTGGAATTGTTTGTTCTAGCTCTGTGAAGAATGCTGATGTTATTTTGACAGCCATGGCATTAAATGTGTAGATTTCTCTGGTTAGTATAGGCATTTTAATATTTGTTCTTACAATCCATAAGTATGAAATGTTTTTCCATTTCTTTGTTTCTTCAATTTCTTTCATAAGCTTTCTATAGTTTTCAGCGTAAAGATCTTTTACCTCTTTGGTTAGATTTATTCCTAGTTATTTTATGGTTTTTGGTGCAGTTGTAAATGGGATTGATTCCTTGATTTCTGTTTCTGCTGCTTTGATATGGGTGTATAGAAATGCAATCAATTTCTGTACATTGATTTTATGTCCTGCTACTTTGCTGAATTCATGTATCAGGTCTAACAATTTTTTAGTGGTGTCTTGTGGCTTTTCCAAGTGAAATGTCATGTCATCTGTGAAGAGTAGAAGTTTGACTTCTTCTTTGCTGATTTGGATGCCTTTTATTGTCTTATTGTTGTCTGATTGCTGAGGCTAGAGCTTACAGTACTATGTTGAACAACAGTGGTGAGAGTGGACATCCCTGTTTTGTTCCTGACCTTAGGGGGAAAGCTCTGTTTTTCCCCTTTGAGGATGATATTAACTGTGGGTCTTTTGTATACAGCCTTCATGATGTTGAAGTATGTTCCTTCTATCCCTACTTTCTTGAGCTTTTTTTTTTTTTCAAAAACAATGATATATTTTGTCAAGTGCTTTTTCTGCATCTATTGAGAGTATCATGTGGTTCTTATCCTTTGTTTTATTAATGTGATGGATCACATTGATTGATTTGTAGATCTTGAACCACCCCTGTATCCCAGGAATAAATCCTACTTGATTGTGGTGAATAATTCTTTTAATGTATTGTTGGATTCAATTTGCTAGTATCTTGTTGAGAATATTTACATCCATATTCATCAGGAGATTTTGTCTTTTTAGTGGGTTTTTTGTCTGGTTTTGGAATCAAGGTAATGGTGGCTTCATAGAATAAGTTTGGAAGTTTTCCTTCCATTTCATTTTATTGGAACAGGTTCAAAACAATAGGTCTTAACTCCTCTTTAAGTGTTTGGTAGAATTCCCCTAGGAAGCCCCCTGGACTCTTGTTTGTTGAAAGATTTTTGATTACTGACTCAATTTATTTACTGGTTATGCAATTTCTTTTGAAAATAGTAATGTGATATATATTCCAGGTACAAGTCATATATACTTTGTATGATCTATAAACATCTTGTCAAAATTTGTAGTTTTCTGTATCACCCCAGTACTATTTTTTGGTGATCAGAAATATTATTTTTCCTTTATGACTAATCCTCTTTGTGTTCCATTTGAAAAACAATCTTTGTAGGTTTTCTCCTGTATTATCATCTAGAAGTGTTAATGTTATGTTGTGGGTGCTGTAATTTTTTATCAGGATACATGGGAGACAATAAGGAAACCCAAAGAACTCACCATTGTGTTATTCATCATGTCCTGAAGTCTGTAGGTTGACTTCCTTCTTTCTACCTATCATAGTATTCCTATGCTTATTTGTGACCAGGATGTTTTAGTTGTACAGTGGAGGGTTTAGAAGAAATAATCTATTTTGATGGAATCATAATTCTCCAGTAATTTCAATTTTTTTCTGTTTTATTTGTACCTATGCCTCTGTGATATGGAGAGTTATATCTTGAACTGTCTTATAAGTGTTTTGCCAATATTCCTTGCTTAATCATTTATCTCAATTTGTGCTTGTTTTCTTACATTAAACTTGATTTTTAAGTGGTAGAATCAGTATAATTCTGCTTCCTGTGGCTTTGTTGTAGTACATATGTGTATCATTTTTAGAATTAATTTGCTTACAATGAATATAATATGTTATACTTTAGCATTAACATTCCATAGACAATTAAAAGATCAATGGTCATTTTGTATAAAGAAGTGTATTTCAAAGACCATCTAGAGTTTGATATGAAAATTTTGTAAAATGAATCTATACATTTTTAATATGTGTGCAACTACCTCTTTTTGCTTATTCCTACAAAATGTAACCTTATCTTGACTATGAGAGATACCTCATAGATAAGAGAGCTTTTCTCTATTTACTAACAAGCTAAATAGTTGAAAGCAGAACAATACTGAGAACAGATGTTTCAGTGCTTATCCAAATAATCTGACCATTTAATTGCCATATGGCAGAAAAAAACAAAAACAAAAATAAACACAAACAAAACAAAAGCCACTGAAAACTTGACTATTCCTTATCTTCAGGGAATGTGACACTTAGGATAAAAAATGGTTTACAAATATAATGCCTTATCAGTCAACAAAAGAGAATCAAGCTAATTTTAATAAAAGATGACAACTACCTCATTATGTAATAGCACAGTGGTAAATATAATACAAGATTTACTTTATGGGTGGCACTCTACATTGATGAAATTCCTGAATGTTAACACCCAGTGCTGGAGAATTCTGCGTGACTGCAATGCCATCTGTTTTCAAATCAATGTATTGTAATTGACTGATGGGAAATTTAAAACAGAAAATCCAGCTGTTCTAAATTTGTCCTCTTTGACCAAAAGTTAAATTATCATATTATACATCTACATAATTACATTCATTTCCACTATAATGTGACCTTGTAAATGGTAGAGTATTTATTAATCAGATGACACATGAGCTTCTGTTTGTAGAAATTTTATATTAATACTAGTATATTACCCCACAAGCAAAGAGTGGCACAGATTTAAAAAGCCATCCAATTTTAGATCAGTGAGGACTACTGGAGACACTAACAACTTTTAATACCTGGAACGAATTTGACAGTAAAGGGAACTTTCACTTGCCATGATGGTAATATATGTAGACAACCAGATATACCTGTGTGGCATGTTTTACATTTGGTTTTATCTGTATTTGTGTTTAGCATATAATGTGTATAACAGTACCAGGGGAGGTATTCTCACTGTCCCCTTGTGTATGCATAGTACTGACTCTTTCTTTGAAAGAATTTTCTATGTAATACAGGTAATTATGGATACAATTTATTTGATTCATTTATTTATCTGTTTACTTATAAAAATGTCATGTTTGAATTTTAGAGATCTCCCAAGATGTGATAGATTGTCTAATTTAAAATTTAAGCTACTGGTTTCTTTTGTGTGTGTTTATTAATTAAGATGACCAATTCAGGATAATGCCATGGAAATATTTCTCTAACAGAACATAAATATTAGTATCGGCCACAAATAGCGTATATATACATATGCATATATGTACATATATATATGTATACACATATACATATATATACACACACACATTGAAAATAGCCAGTTCATACCCAAGGCTACATAAAATCACTCAGGAGCATAGGACTCCCTAATTGCTCAGAATAACTGAACCAAAAGCAGGAAATAAGGAAGCAGCCAAAGATAAAGCAGAGATTAGTGGGGAACAAATGAAAAAGTCTCATGAAGCAGTAATAAGACTGGATTTTATTCAAAGAGTAGTAGAATGCCTTTGGACTATTACAAAGGGAGATTAACATGATGTGCCAGACATTTAGATATATTGCTGCTATAAAGGTAATGTTTATTGGAGGTGCAGGTGGAGTAATCAACCCTGGAGGTAGTGTCAGTGAGTCAAGCGGCAAGCTATTCTTCACACCTATTTGGCATCAATGAAGCAGAACAAAGTTCTTCGAGGTGAGATGGTCAATGCTCTAGTCCTCTTGGTATCACTGGGATCCAGTGGGTAACTGAGTTTCCACAACCAACCAGAATCAATGAAACAGAAAGATGTGGAGGGAGTAAGGTCTAGTTGGCATTCTATTTCTCCCAAATTCTCTCCTGGTGTTAGCTGGGACACAAGAGTTTCTGCCTCCAACCTGCAGCAACAAAGTAATGTGAGTGAGCCTTCCACTTCCACCTTCCTTGTTAATGGTGATATTTTACCCCTCCTAAGAGGCAATGAAATGGTATGAGTCAGTGTCCCCTTTCACCAGGAAGATATCAGCCTGGCCCAAGGAGAGCTGAACCTCATCTTACCCATCTGCTATGAAGCAGTGTGGATCAGTTGCCCACTTTTGTTGAGGTAAAGTTGGTAAGGCCTGAAGGGAAGTTGAATATATACACCCAGCAGGCACCTGTGTTACAACTCACCACAAGGATGTCCCACTAAAAAAGATTAAGTGAGAATCAGAGTCTCATAATATAATGTGTAAAATATTCAGCATATAATTGAAGATCACTCATTACACCAAGAACCAGGAAAATGACAGCATGAATGACAGAAGACAATCGATAGATGCCAACACTTATATGAGTCAGATGTTGGAATTCTTACAAGTATTTTAAAGCAACTATTTTAAAAATGCTTCAATAAGCAATTATGGATTTTCTTGAAGTAAATTAAAACATAGAAATATCTTGGGGAACCTGGGTGGTTCAGTTGGTTAAATGTCCAACTTCAGCTCAGGTGATGATTCCCTGGTTTGTGGGTTTGAGTCGCATGTCAGGCTGTGTACTGACAGCTCAGAGCCTGGAGCCTGCATCAGATTCTGTGTCTCTCTTCCCCTTCCCCACTTGCATTCTGTCTCTCTTTCTGTCAAAAATAAATAAATAAATGTTAAATAATTAAAAAAAACAAAGAAATTTCTCACAAAAGAAATAGAAATTATATAGTAAAAAAGAAATGGAAATAACAGAACTGAAAAATACAATAGCTGAAATAACAATTCACTGTGTGGTCTCAGTCATAGAATGTAGATTATAGAGAGAGAATGAAATTAGTTTTGAAGAGTCAGTAAACAACAGCTAGAGAAATGAATGAATTCTCTGAGGAAGAGGAAGAATCTGATTTTCAGAGTTACTACATAACAATATTCAAAAAATCTACTTCTTTTTAACAAAATATTACAAAGCGTGTTTAAAAAAACCAAGAACGTATAGCCTATTTACAAAAAATATATTAAGAAAAATTGTCCTTGAGGAAACACAAACATTGAATTTATTAAATAAAGAATTTAGGGGCACCCTAGTGGCTCAGTCGGTTAATTGGCCAATTCTTGATTTTGTCTCAGGTCATGATCTTCTGATTGGTGAGTTCAAGCCCTGCATCGGGCTCTGTACTCATAGCACAGAACTTGCTTCATATCCCCTGTCTCCTTCTCTCTGCCCCTCCCTCACTTGTGCTCATTCTCTATCTCTCTCAAAAATAAATAAACATTGAAAAATTCAAAAAAATAATAATTCATATTGACTGTATTAAATGTATTCAAAGTGCTAAAGGAAACCATGGATAAGAACAAAAGGAAATAAGGAGAGTGATGTATCAACAAAATGAGAATGTCAACAAAGAGGTGGAAATTATAAAAAAAGAACAAACTAATTCAAGACTTAAGATGACAATAATTGAAATGAAAGATTCACTAAAGCATCTCAGTATCAGATGTAAGCATGCAGAAGATAGGATCAATGAAATTTAGGATAGGTCAATTGAAGTTATTCTTTCTGAGGAGCAAAAAAAATTTAAAAAATGGAGAAAACTAAACAGAGCCTAAGAGACCTGTAGATTATCATTAAGCATGCCAACATATACATAAAGGGAATCCCAGATGTAAAACAAAATTAGAATGGTACAGAAAGAATATTTGAAGATATAATGGCTGAAACTTTTCAAATTTTATAAAAGACATGTGCACAATCAAGAAACTCAACAAATCAGAGAAAAATAAACACAAAGAAATACACACAAAGACACATTACAATCAAATTTTTGAAAGACTAAATCTTGGAAAGCAGCAAGAGAAAAGTGACTCCTTACGTATAGGGTATAGGAGTAATAGCAGAAAACTTGTTATAAACCATGGCAACCAGAAGGGAGTGAATGACTTTTTTTTTTAGGTTTATTTATTTTGAGAGAGAGAAAGAGAGTGCAAGAGAGTAGGGTAGGGTCAGAGAGAGAGGGAAAGAGAGAATCTCAAGCAGTTCTTGCACTCTCAGCACAGAGCCTGATGTGAGGCTCGATCTCATGAACTATGAGATCATGACCTGAGCTGAAATCAAGATACAGTTGCCCCACCCAGGCACCCCATGAATGATGTTTTTTAAGTAGTAGTAGAAGAAAATATTGTTGACCTAGAATTCTACATTTTACAAAACTGTCCTTTAGAAATGAAAAAGAAATTAAGGCATTCCCTCGATAAACAAAAGCTGAGAGAATTCAGTACTAATAGACCTGCTCTGCAAGAAACGCTAATCAGTCTTACAGGCTGAAATGGAAGGACACTAGCTAGTAACTCAAAACAATACAAAGAAGTGAAGAAACCAAATGAAAGTAAGTATATAGGTAAATATAAAAGCTACTGTTGTGTTTTTTATTTGTAACCCCTATTTTTATTTCCTACATTATTTAAAAGGCAAATGAATAAAACAATAATTATAAATCTATGTCAATGTCACCTAAGACATTAGGATGGATTTTGTGACTCTAACAAAGTAAGGGGGAAATTGAACTGCATAGGAGAATTTTGTATGCTGTTGAAGCTAAGTAGCTATAAATTAATACTAGGTTGTAATAAATTTAGGATGTTAATTCTAATCTCTGTATTATTTACTAAGAAAATGCCTGAAAATGACACCAAGTGAAACTAGAGGGAAACTAAATAGTGTATCACAAAAACTTTTTATATAGAAGACAGTAATGGAGAAAAGGAAGGAAAAAAGCTGAAAGACATGTAGAAAACAAATATCAAAATGACAGAAATTCTTTCTTTATAGCAAATAAATGTAAAAATATTTAGATCAATTACATGTAAATAGATTAAGTTGTCAGACCAAAAGATAGAGATTGACAGAATGGATTTAAAAAAACTATCCAACTACATCCTATCTCCAAGAGGCTAACTTCATATTCAAGGCACAAATAAGTTAAAAAGAAAAGATGGAAGAGATTTTCCATGAAAATCGTGACAAAAAGATCAGGAGTGGATATACTGTGAGACTATGGATTTTAAGTAAAAACAGTTCCAAGAGTCCAAGCCTAACATTGCATATTGATAGAAGGGTAAATTCATCAAGAAGATAGAATTATAAACATATATCCACCAAATAACAGAGTCCCAAAATATATGAAGCAATTATGCACAGAACTGCAAAGAAGAACACATAGTTCTACAATAATAGTTGAAGTTTTCAGTATCACAATATCAATAAAATATAGAATATCTAGACAGAAGATCAGTAGGTAAACATAAAAATTGCACAACTGTAAAAGTTCACTAGACATGTATACAGCATTTCATCCACAAAGTAGAATATATGTTCTTTACAAATGCACGTGGAACACTCTCCAGGATAGACCGTACATAGACCACAAAACAAATTTCAATAAATTTAGAAAAAAAATCATGCAAAATATCATTGATCGTAGTTAAATTATTTGAATTAACAAATTTCTTTAGAAAAGCAATACAAATGATCAATAAGCACATGAAAATATAGTATCATTAGTCATTAGTTTTGCAAATCAAAACTACAATTAGAGACCACTTTGTATCCACAATGAAGTGCTATAACCAAAACCACAAAAATTAATGAGTATTGATGAGAATATGGAGAATTTGAAACCCTCATCTATTGCTGGTGGGGATTTAAAATGTTACAGCTGCTTTCAAAAATAATTTGGCATTTCCCTAAAATGTTAAATGTAAGATTACCACATGAACCAGAAATATTATTGTTACATGTATACAAATGAAAACCTATGCCCACCCAGAAGCTTTTAAGTGAAGTTTATAACAGCATTATTTGTAATAGCAAAAAAAAAAAAAAAAAAAGATGGAAACATTCCAAATGTTCATCGAACTTTGAATGGGTAAGTAACATGTGATACATCCATACAGTGGAATAATACTTGACTGTAAAAAGAGATGAGGTAGTAATTCGTGCCACAAGGGTGAACCATGAAAACATTATGCTAAGTGAAAGAAGCCAGTCACAAAAATCTATGTATTGTGTGATGCCATTTATACAAAATATCCAGAATGAGCAAATCTATAGAAATGGGAAGTAATTACTGGTTTCCTAAGGCCTGTGGTGTAGGGAGGGAGGGAATGAAGAATGATTACTACTCAATCTGCTGTTTCTTTGGAGATGATGAAAATGTTCTAAAGTTAGATTGCAATGATGTGTGCCTAACTCAGCAAAAATACTGAAACCCTAAAGTTTACGCTTTAAGTAGATGGATTTTATGGTATGTGAATTATATCTCACTACAGCTATTAAAAAAATGAAACACCAACATTAAGAACTAAATCATGAGAATGAATTGGACTATCAGTTAAAGTTTTGTTGTTTTGTTGGGAAATATGAAAGGAAGTCTATCTTATAACTGCTGATTAGATGAAAGGGTTTGCAAAAAGAGCTGTTAGAGGGGTGCCTTTAGTCCAGGTCATATCTTATGGTTCTTGAGATAAAGCCCTGCATCAGGTTCAGCACTGACAGTGGTGAGCTTGCTTGGGATTCTCTCTCTTCCTCTCTCTCTGCCCTTCCCCAACTCATGCTAGCATGTACTCTGTCTGCTTATCTGTCTCAGTATAAATAAATAAACTTAAAAAAATAGTTGTTAGGTCTGGGCTCCAAAATTTCTGGTGATTACTTAAAATTTTCAAACTCTGAATATTGTTCATATATTTCAAGTTACATGATTTGCTCATTTTGACTGGCTTGGCCTGACCTCATCAGTATTATTTGCTTTACTGAACTATCACTTGTTGGGTGATAAATATATATACTTCACTAGGTCATTCGTCACAGAGCCAATTAACATACCTTCTCCATACTATGTAAACTGCTTTGCCTAATTCTGGGTTTGTGGAAATCCTCTTTTTACTATTCCATCTACAAATATCTGAAATTTGTCTAGCTGAATCTTGAAATATGAAGGTATGAGAATAAATACAATTGTTTGCTAAAAACAACTTACCACCTCTGAATCTACCTTTGCACATAGTCCTTAAAAATAAGAACCTGATGTAATTGTTTAATATAAAAATATATCAAAGATTCAGATTTTTAAAATTAAGATACAAGATGTTGAGAACTATAAGTATTAAATGAATAATGAAAACATACAGAACTACACATGCTTAGCATCTTTTTAACTCAAATACAACATTTTGGGTTTTTTTTTTATTAGAAAATAATGTTTACATCTTATTTAGTGTCAAATACGTGGCTCAAGAGTACTCTATAAATAAAGTAAAACAGGACAATTGTCTAAAAGCAAAAAGCAGATTTTTAAATTTGACAACTGAACTTGTAAAACAATTAATCAACCTTCTTTTCTTATGAAGATTTAGCCATAAGATGGCAGTATCATATTATCACTTTCATAATTATTTCCTTTAGTTTTTGTATTAGTATAAACTAATAAAATTTTGCTCCAAGGTTGCAAGCACGTACACAGATTGAATTATATGTGCATATTAAGCTTTTTATTTATCAGTATATAATATTTATAAATGGCCATTTCCTGCTGATTATGGGGTCACAAATACATAAAGAAGATTTATCATTGCCATTGCTGAAATAAATGCATGATATATTATTTTTAAAGATATCTGCCTGGAAATACTACATTTATGAAGTAATTATAAAATATATCTGAGGTTCTTACATATAATTACTAAATATTATTTTGGTTTACTTTTGGAATATATTACTCTCGACTTTTGAAAAATTTAAGAGGCAGGTATCAAGAATTTCACTCCACCAAAAATATTCCTTCTCTCTCCTCTTTCTGCTTCCAAAAATATAAAACCTAGAAAAGTTATAATTCTAGCTTTAAATTATATATTTTTATAAGAGAAATATTACTGACATGGATAGTGTTTTCATCAATTTCACAAATGCATGTGTGATTATAATGTCTAATTTAATTGGTTTTTCAGATATTTAGGAGAGTTGGACAGGAAAATATAACAGAACTTTTGTGGAAACTTTTTGAAACTATGTTTAACACCCTTTCATTTTGGTGTATTAGATGAGCTTGGGATATAATTTGAAAACTCTTACACATTTTGAACACATATTTCTGCTTGAGGTCCAGTGACATAGATGGACAGTAATAAAGTAAAGATCTTTTGGTATCTGCTGCATACTTGTTTTTCTATAGCAAAACACTCTTACAATGTGAGATGTTATTATAGTATTCTTATTGTTTGTAAAACAAGATGGCAAAATAAGGATTATGATCCTTTTTTTTAATATACATGGAAACTGGGACCAGGAAGTTGAATAGTTAGCTTTCTTTATATCTCTCTTTCTTTCTCTTTTCCTTTGTCTATTTCTCTTTCCTTTTTTTCTTCCTCTTTTTGTTTTCTTTATTTTTCTTCATCTCTCGTTTCTTTTCTTTCCTTCTTTCCATCCTATTGAACTTTTATAATTTTCCATGTACTAGACTGATGCTTTTTCAAACTTTCTTCCTTGCAATGTTTCAAACTTACTTTTGAAGAATACTGTTAAGTCCACTGATAGACAAATACGGTGATTTAAAGAAAGTTTAGGGGAGCATAGATTTAATGTATGGCAAGTAGAGATGATGTTCAAACTCACTTTGGTCAGATTTTATAGTATAAGGCTTTTATTACTATACCAAGTAGTTGATTTTCTAATGATCATGCTGCTTTATTAACTAATTAAAACACAATATTTTTGGTGCATATAGATGCAAAAATTCTCAACAAAATACCAACAAACAAATCCAGTATTACATTAAGAGGATCATATCTACTGGATTTTATCCATGGGATGAAAAGATGGTTCAACATATGCAAATCAATCAGTGTGTTATGCCATATTAAGAGAACTAAGGTTAAAAATTACAATGTCATTTGGGCCCCTGGTGGCTCAGTCGGTTAAGCGTCTGACTTTGGCTCAGGTCATGATCTCACGGTTTGTGGCTCCTAGCCCCATGTCAGGCTCTGCACTGACAGCCCAGAGCCTGGAGCCTGCTTCAGATTCTGTATCTCCCTCTCTCTCTGCCCCTCCCCTGCTCACACTCTGTCTCTCTGTCTCTCTGTCTCTCAAAACGAAATAAACATTGAAAGAATACAGTATCATCTTAATAGATGCAGAAAAAACATTTAAGATTAATTATCCTTTCATGATAAAAATACTTAACAAAGTAGGAATAGAATTACCTCAATGTAATAAAGGCTATATATGAAAACCCACATCTAATCTCACACTCAACAGTAAAAATCTAGATTTTCCTCTAAGATTAGAAACAAGGCTAAAGTATGCATTTTGCCACTTCTATTCAACATTCCAGTCAGAGCAATGAAGCAAGGCAAAGAAATACAAAGCATCCAAATTGGAAAATAAGTAAAGTTTTTATTGTTTGAAGATGATGTGATCTTCTGTAAAGAAAACCCTAAAGAATGCACCCAAAAAACCTTGTTAGAATTAAGAAATGAATTCAATAAAGTGACAGGATATGATACCAACATACAAAATTCAGTTTTGTTTTTATGTACTAACAATGAAGAATACAAAAAGAGAATTAGAAAAAAAATCAATTCACAGTAACATCAAACAGAATAAAATACTTAGGAAGTAATTTAACCAAAGAGGTGAAAGATTTATACACTGTAAACTAAAAAACATTGCTAAAATACAAATATGTTGAAACACCTATGTTCATGGACTAGAAGACCTAATATTCTTAAAATGTCCAAACAGATCTACAGATTCAATGCAATACCCATCAAAATCACAATGGAATTTTTTACAAAAATATAAAAGATACTTCTACAATTCATATGTAGCCACAAAAGACCCCAAGAGCCAAAACAATCTTGAGAAAGAGAACAAACTGGAGGTCTCATGCTTCCTGATTTCAAAACGTATTACAAGCCCACAACAACTAAAACAGTATGGCCTACCATAAAGACAGATAGATAGACCAATAGAAAAGAATAGAGATCCCAGAGATAAATCCACACATATATGGTCAACTGATTTTCAACAAAATTGCCAAGAATATCCCATGAGGAATGGATAGTCTCTTCAACAAATGACATTAGGAAAACTGGAGATCCACATTCAAAAGAATGACATCGGGCCCTCATTTTACACCACATACACACACACACACACACACACACACACACACACAATCCTTGAAATGCATTAAAGACTTAAACATAAGATCTGAATCTGTAAAATTCCTAGGAGAAAACATAGGAACAAAACTAATGTCATTGGTCTTGGCATTGATTTCTTGGATATAAAATCAAAAGCACAGGAACAGAATAAAAGATGGGCTGGTGGGATTACATCATACTAATCTTCTGTATAACAAAGGAAATAACCAGAGTGCAAATGCGACCTCAGAATGGGAAAAAAAAAATTTACAAACCACATATTTTATATAAGATTAATATCCAAAATATATAAGGCACTGCAACTCAATAACAAAAAAAAACAAACAAAAAACAAAAAAACAAAACAACAAAAAAAAGCAAATGGGTTGATTAAATCAACAAAGGACTGGAATAGACACTTGTCCAAAGATGACACATGAAAGGCTAATAGGTATATGAAAAGATATTCAACATCACTAATCATCAAGGAAATGCAAATCAAATCCCTAATGTAATATCACCTCATACCTGTTAGTATAGCCTATATCAAAAACAAAATAAATGACAGAGAATTTGGAGAAATTGGAACACTTGTATACAATTTATGGGAATGTAAAATGATATAGCCACTATGAAAAACCATATAGGGTTCCCCCCAAATTAAAATTTGAGCTGTCATATGATTCAGCAATCTCGTTTCTGAGTAATTTTTCCAAATAAATTGAAATTAGGATTTTCAGCAGATATGTGCACTCCTATGTTAACTGCAGTGTTATTCACGGTACTCGAGTTGGCAACACACCCAATGTCTACTGGCAGATGATATGGATAAAAGCATATGTGGTGTGTGTATACATACAATGAAATACTATTTAGTCTTTAAAAAGAAGAAAAATTTTTTATGTTTATTTATTTTGAGAGAAGGAGATAGAGGGCCAAAGGGGGAGGGGCAGAGTGAGAGGGAGAGAGAAAAATCTCATGCAGGCTCCTTGTTGCCAACTGTGGAACCTGTCACGGGGCTTGAATCCACAAACCATGAGATCATGACCTGAGCCAAAACCAAGAGTTGGATGCCTAACTGACTAAGCCACCCAGGAGCCCCTGAGAAGACAAAATCATGGATGATCTAGAGGACACTATGCTAAATGAAATTAGCCAACCACAGAAGGACAAATACTGCATGATTCCCTTATAGGAGACACCTAAATTAGTCAAACTCATCAAACCAGAAAGTAGAATGGTGGGGAAAATGGGGAGTTACCATTCAATGGGTATAATGTTTAAGTCATGCCAGATTGAAAAAATTCTAGAGATTTGCTGTACAACATTGTGCTTTAACATAGTTAACAATACTGAATTAGTCACGTGGAAATTTTTTAGAAGATAGGTTTCATGTCACATATTTTTGGCCACAATAAAAAAAGAAGCAAATGTCAATATTCACATATGCACAATTATTACTTTATCACTGTGCTTTAGTAATTTGATTAATATAGATTTTGTGTGAATTTATTTGTGTGCTCATTATTGATTGTGCTCCTTGGATCTGTGGCTTTATTATGCTTCACAAATTTGAAAAAAACTTTGGTTATTATTCCTTTAAATATTTTTCTCTTCTTCCCTTCCACAGTTTCTGATTCCAATTATATATATGATAAGTTACTTGTAATAGCATAGGTCAATGGGCTCTGGAATTTTTCTTTGTGTTTTTGTTTGCTAGGACTAAAATTCAGTGATATAGTTTCTAATTTGCAGTTAAGTAAAACAAGTTATTTTCCTTCACTTTATCTATCTTATTTTTTACATTGATAATTATTATTGACTTCATTTTTATTCAATTTTTCTCATTGAATTAATAATTTCCTTTAAATACACAGATATGTTTAAAATAAATGTATTAAAGTCCTTTTGTAATCTTTTCCCAACTTTTTTTTGTGATTGGAGGATTCATTTTATTGAATCTATTGATGATGTGCCATATTTCTCTGCTTATTTGCATGTATAATTATTTCTAATAAGATGATAGATATATATTTTATATTTTCAAGTGCCATGTTATATATATTCCCTTAACGATTGTTGGACTTTGTTTTGGAAGCTAATTAGCTAATAATTAATAAAATTGACCTTCTGAGGCTTTTTAAGCTTTTTGTTTTTCTGAGGATATTAAATGTTTCCTTTATTCTAGGGCTCATGTAATTTTATTAAGATTTGACCCTTCTGGAATCTCACTGAATGTTCTGGGTTTCAAACAGACCCTTGAATCTGGTTAGTTGGAACTTCAGTGTCTTTTAACCTTGTATAAACTCTGAGGATTACTCATCTTAACACTCCCAAATCATTTCTTGATATTGTGAAATTTCATTTTACATATGTATATTTATATTCTGCTAAAGATTCAAGTGATCCATGTAAAGTTGTATGCGTGCTCACACACACACACGCACACACACACAGGCATTCAAAAACTGTGATCCTCAGTATCCTCAATTGTTTCTGTACAGGGGTAAAGCATTTGTGTTTAGGAATGGGGCTTGTGCTAGGCAGCATGTGACATAGCTTCCAATGATTTCCACATGCAGATTCTCCAGTTCTTATGTAATTCCTTCCTCTTGAGTGTATGCTGGGTCTGATAACTTTCTTTTAACAAATAGGAAATTACAAAAGTTATGGGATTTACTTCCATAATTACTTTATAAAATAAAGTGATTTTCATGCTGTTAGCACTTTCTTGCTGGCATTCTTTCTTATTCCCTCATTTGGTCACTCTGATGAAGCTAGGTGTCATGTTGCATAAATCTATTAGAGAGGCAGGGAATCAAGGAAGGCCTCCAGCCAGTGGGTCATCAAGTACTGAGGCCTGAGTTCCACAGCCTATGAGAAATTGAATTCAGCCAACTATCTCTGTGTGAGCTTGGAAAATGATCTTGCCCTTGTTGACCTTGACATAGCCATATCCCTGGTAGCCTATATCTTTGCAGTCTTGTGAGAGATTCTAAAGAAGTGGACCCAGCTATTCTGTCTGGATTCCTGGCCATAGAAACTATGAGATAATCAATGTTTGTTGTTTTAAGCTGCTAAACTTTGGACTAATTGATTATGTAGTAAAAGATAATTAATATAGGACAATATCCTTTTTCTTTGGAATGTGGAATTAATTATTCTAATTTTAATGTTTTATGTGGTATTCATAATTTTTGGAGAGGGCAGTGAATATGAATATCATTTTTGTATCTACTTTAACCAGAAATCAAGTCTTTTTTAAAAATTTGAAAGAGGTAGAAAATTATTTTTTGCATGTCAACAAATGCAAATATTCTTTGACTAATGAGTAAAATGTTAAATATTATAGTAAAATGGAATCAATACTAAGAGCTTCTAAATTTTAATTTTATTTATAATGACTTCAAATATCAGTAGCTACTTTATCCATGCTTATGACACCTGATATGCAAATAAACTATCAAAAAACCAATGTTGTATAGAAGTATATTTACAGTATGTCATCTGAACAGACCATTTATTAAATGACCAAACTGTAGAAACAGGAAAGATTTCCTTTAAAGTATATTAAAATGATTGGAGTAATAAATTCTACAAAATAGTTTTTGTATGATAGCAGGTTAGACACTGTTGTGATCTTTGTTCTTTCCCTAGTAAAAACCCTAATATGTACCTTATGAGAAGGCTTTAATCACAAAGACTTTTTTTTATTCTTTATGGTGATTTATAATTGGTTGGTTGCCTTTATTACCAACAGCTCTATATTTATATTTAGGGCATACATAATTATCTTAGCATTATTAACAATTAAACACAGAAGATGTTTTTCAGAATTATTAATTTTATCCAAACATTTCTTTTTGATCTCCACAGAGTTTTCTTTATCAAATTGCCTTTGGCTACATGGGAAATAGGAAGAAATGACGTTTAAAGAATTAGAAGTATTCAAATATTTGATGAGATTAATATTTTATTAACTAGAAAGTTTTCAATTCTACCTGACATATTCAAATATATTTTTTTACTAAGTTTACAATGTAGATATTAAACCCATTTCCTTTTCAGAGAAGTGGCTAAAACCTGTAGTCAAAAAGGAAGTTATTAAGATTTATGTGTGGGTGTTAAGGAATTAAAAGGCTCTGTGGCTATAGTAAATGCTTTTGAAATTTGCTTCAAGCATAGAGTTTATCAAGAGTCTCTTTTTATTAAAAAATAGATTTCCTGTTGGATATGGAATCCCATAGTTCTCATCCAGACTCTTGGCAGCCTTTTAATAAAGAAAGAAAAAGAAAGATCTTCAATCAGGGATTTTTATTGCACTTGATTAAACTTCTTTAATAAAAGTTAAAAGACACTAAAACTGTGCATAAGTAATATTAAAACTCACTCAGGCACAAACATACATGAGAAAAGAAATGAAATAATCTTGTTGAAACAAATTACAGATACGCAATTTCAATGAGGATCTAGAGAATCTTTGAAAAGCTTATACATTTTAACATTTATTTGCTATTGATAAATTTATTCTTCTCATGAATTTAAACTGCAATTTTATATTGAATTTTTATTATTTAGAAATGATTGTATCCAAAGATTAGCAAGGTAACTGCTCTCAGGCTGTTACATAATGTGGATTAAAAGACTACCAGTTCACAATTAAGAGTATCTGCTTCTACAAGATGCAGTTATTTTGTGAAGTAAGTAAGTAAGTAAATAAATAAATCAATAAATCAATCAATAAATAAATAAATGTATGTTTTATGGAGCTTTATTTTAAAAGTTTAAAGATAGGTTTTGTTTTAAAGGTTAAATTGAAATTTCCCCTTGTACTTAACAAATGTACTTAACAAATGTACTTAAATAAAAACAACTCTTGGACTTTCAATATCAGAATATCAGTTTTATACTGTAGATATTTGAAAATTACAGTGTTACCATGTTGAAGTTGAAGGCTCCCAATGGCCAAATCTGGAACAGTTTGAATGAATGAATAGATAGATGATAGATAGATAGATGATAGATAGATATAAGAATGATAATATTGGGTTAGAACCCATATAATAATATAAATATCCATGTAATGATCTAAGTAAATAATGTAAATAATTGAATTAAAAATGAATGGGGGAGATAGGCAAATTTTAAAATTAGATTCCAATTAATAGTATAAAATAAAACAAATTCATATGAATGAAGGAAATAAAAAATCACCATGGCATATACCAAGAGTAATAATGGGTTCAGGAAAAAATCATTAATGAATAATAAAAGTAGTGGGTGAAAGTATTACAAGGAACAGGATACCTCTGTTTTCCAAAAATATCTCCCTAAAAATACTGAACAATTAAGGTGAAAATATTAACTTTTCATAGTGGAGAATCCTCTGTCCCCAGAGAATTTGGGTATCATTAGTGAGTTATATCAAGATATTCATGGTTAAAATAGAATTATCACAACAACAAGGCAGATTTTTGCTAGTGTTACCCAAGTCTATATATTTACTGATTTTTTTTAAAGTGAAGTATAGTTGACTTGCAATGTTACGTTAGTTTCAGGTGTACAACATTGTGATTCCGCAAGTTTATATGTTATGCTATGCTCACCACAAGTGTAACTACCGTCCATCACTATACAATACTATTACAATTCCATTGACTGTACTTCCTATGCCGTACCTTTTATTCTTGTGACTTATTTATTCATCCCATACTTGGATGCTTGTATCTCCCACTCCCCTTCAAATGTTTTGCCCATTCCTCACCCCTTCACCTCTGACAACCACCAGTTTGTTCTCTGTATTTAAGGGTCTGTTTCTGCTTTTGTTTGTTTGTTTTGTGTTTTAGATTCCACATGTAAGTAAAATTATGTTATTTGCTTTCTCTTTCTTATTTATTTCACTTAGTGTAATACCCTCTAGGTCTATCCATGTTGTCACAAATGGTAAGATCTCCTTTTTTATGACTAATATTCTATTGTGTGTATGTATGTGTGTTTATATATACATATATATACCACAACTTCTTTTTAATTTTTTTTAGTTGAGTATACATGACACACAATATTGCATTCATTTCAGGTGTATGCCATAGAGATTCAACATCTGTATTCATTACTTACTAATTTTCCTTATACTTGTTCTACCAATCATTGGGAGAAAGGCATTAAAGTCTATAATTATAAAATGGATTTGTCTCTTTCTCTTTGAGTACTATCAGATTATGCTTCATGTATTTCAAAGCTGTTATTACGTATAATTACTTATTGCATAATTACTTATGATTGTTATAATCTTTTGATCAATTGACCACTTTATCACTATGAAATGCCCTTCCTTAGTCTTATTTAAATATTTTTGATGTAGAACTTATTTTTTTCCTGTTATTAACATAGCCACTTCAGTTTGCTTTTGGTAAGAGTTTTATGGAATACATTTTGTTATCTCACTTTTAGCCTATTTGTGTCTTTATATGTAAAATACAGTTCTTTTAGACAGTATGTCATTGGAGCTTGCTGTTTTGTCCAATTTGACAATACCTATCCTTTTAATTGAGATATAGAGACTATTTAAATTTAATGTGATTATTTATATGGTTAAATTGAAGTCTATTATTTGGCTGTTTCCTACTTATCTTTCTTTTTCCTTTGTTCCCTTTGTCCTATTTCTCTGAATTCTCTTGGATTGATTGAAAGTTTCTTTTGTAATTCTATTTATATCTTTTATTTTCTTATAAACTCAGTGTTTTATTTCACTGATTTATTTACAATTAAAAGTATCTGTACAATTGATAGTATTCTTTATGATATGTAACAATGATATGTAAAGAACTGAAGAGTCTGGGATTATATCTTACTTGTAAGCACAACTTTGTCATGTCTTCATGGAAGAAAACAAGAGATGATTAGGCCAAGGAAAAATGACTTTATTGTTCATAGCACAGCAATCAGCACAAAATTCATGTTTCTGTTGTGTCTGTTTGCTACCGAAGTCCCACAAAGGTAGTGTGCAGATATCCAGGTGAATGCAGCACATCTAGTAGATAATGCATGATAGCTGAGAAACTGCAAACTTAGGAAACCCCAATGTCATGCTCCTTTATAGTCAAATCCTTGCATCAAACCAGATTCCCAGGAAACCACTAATATATTTTCTCCTACTATAGTTTACTTAGCCTTTTCTTAAATTGTGAAATGAAACTGTATAGTATATAACTTTCTGTGTCTGGCTTCTTACAGTCAGCATGGTGTTTTTTAGATTCATCCTTGTAGCTGTATGTTTCTGTAGTCCTTTCCATTGCTGAATAGTATTTTAATATATAGATATACCACAATTTATTTATCCATTTGCCAGTTGATGTACATTTCGATGGCTTATAGTTTGGGCTATTTGGACATTGCTTAAAAGCATCTGTGTGGACATTTGGTTTAATTTATTCTGGCTAAATATCTGATGTCAGCAACTCAGTTGAGCTGGGAGAGAGATAAACTGCGAGGTGTCTGAGTAGCTGATTATAGCAGAAACCAAAAATGAAAGAGTTAAAGCTTTCATCACTTACTGTAATGGTATAAACAAGGCTAAAACCAAAGAGGGTGAGGAGGGTAGCTTTTCCCTATAGGAAAATCCCTATAGTCACACCTGAAAAATTGCAGATAGATTTTTAACCAGAAGCCAGACTCCTCACCTAGGAACAAAATTACCTGGGTGTAGAGTAGGGAAGGCTATTGATATTTCACCATTACTTATACTATCAGATATAGATTTTTACAGATTATCAAACTGAGAAAGTTCTCTTATGTTTCTAGTTTGCTAAAAGCTTTTGTCATGAGTGGTGTATAATTTTGTCAATTAATTTTTCTTCATCAATTGGCAATGATAATATATATTTTCTCCTTTATACTAATAATATAGTTAATTTTTTATTTATATCTGAGTGTCAAAATACCTTGCATTCTTTGATGACATTTTTCTTTTTTTTTATAGACATTTTTCTTTCAAGTCATTTGCTCATTTTTATCTAACTTGTCAAGTATGTCAGAAGAAAGTTTATACACATATTTTTTCTTTTTAATTATTTGTATAATCTGTAATGATATAGCATTGCTTTTTTTTCCCTCACTTTCCTCACCTGTATAGTTTATAGTGAGGACAAATTTTCCACTTCTTATTTGGATAATATATGTTCTCTCTTTCTCTTTAGGATCAGTCTACATACAGAATTTTTTTTTTTAATTTTTCATTGTAGTAAGAACACTTAAAGTGAGATCTAGTCTTTTAGCAAATTTTTAAATGTACAATGCACTATTGAAATTATAGGTACAATTTGTATAGTAGATCTCTGGAATTCATTCATTTTCTATAATCCAAATCTTATGCCCATTGATTAGCAATTTCCCATTTCCTTCTACACTCTCAGCCCCTGGTAACTACCATTCTTCTCTCTAATTCTATGAATTTGACTATTTTAGATACCTCATGTAAGTGGAATCAGGCAGTATTTGTTCTTCTATGGCTTATTTCATTTAGAATAATGTCTTCCAGGTTCATTCATGTTTTTGAATATTGCCAAGATTCACTTCTTTTTTTAATGTGGAATAATAGTCCATTATTTGTATATGCCACATTTATTTTACTTGTGTGTTGATAAACATAAAGGTTGTTTCCACATCAACTATTGTTAATAGAGCTGCAATAAAGATGGGAGCAGTAATCCTTCTCCAAGTACTGATTTCAGTGCTTCTGGATAAATACCCAGAAGTAAGATTGCTGAATCATGATGTAGTTCTATTTTTATTTTTTTAAATGAACCTCCGTATTGTTTTTCAGAGTGGCTACATCATTTTACATTCCCACTAGCAGAACGTGAGAGTCCCAGTTTCTCCACCTCCAAACACTTGTTATTTTCTTTTTTCTTTGTTTTTATTTATATGGTTTTTAACATTTTGGTAATGGGCATACTAATAGGTGTGACATGATAACTCACTGTGGTTTTGATTTGCATCTCCCCATTGATACGTGGCAGCATCTTATTATATATTCATTAGATATTTTTATGTTTTCCTGGAGAAATGTGTATTTATATCATGCATACATTTCTCAGCTGGGTTATTAATTGTTTTGCTATTGAGTTGTAGGAGTTCCTTGCACATATTTTTGGGGGGAAGGGTATTAATCCCTTGTTAGACATGTGGTTTGCAAATAATTCCAGCCATTTCATAGATTTGGGGTATTAATCCTTAGGTATATGGTTTGAAAATATTTTGGGCTATTTCATAGGTTTCCTTTTCACTCTGTTGATTGTTTCCTTTTCTGTGCCAAAGTCTTTAGTTTGATGTAACCCTGCCTATTTTTATTTCTGTTGGTTGTGCTTTGGTGTCATATCCATGCAATCATCTAAGTCCAATGCTTGAAGATTTCCCCTATGTTTTCTTCTAGGACTTTACAGTCTAGGTCTTATGTTTAAGTCTTTAATGAATTTTCAGCTGATTTTTCTGTAGAGTGTAAAATATGGGTCCAAATTCATTCTTTTGCATATGGGCATCCAGTTTCCCAACATTTGTTGAAATGACTGTCTTTTCCCCATTGTGCATTCTTGGCATCCGTGTTGAAGATCATTTAACTTTATAGGTAAAGACTTATTTCTGGGTACTTTATTCTGTTTCATTGCTCTATGTCTGTATTTATACCAGTACCTTAATTTTTTAATACTACTGCTTTGTGAAATTACTTGTTTTTTGTACGTGTGTTTCCATATGAATTTTAGATTTTCTTTCTATTTCTGTAAAAATGAAGCCATCAGGTTTTGGTAGAAAATGCATTGAATCTGTAGGATCACTTTGAGTGGTGTAGACACTTTAAGAATAATAACTCTTGGGGTGCCTGGGTGGCTCAGTTGGTTAAGCATCTGACTTCAGCTTAGGTCATGATCTCGCCATCCATGAGTTTGAGTCCTGCGTGGGCTCTGTGCTGACAGATTGGTGCCTGGAGCCTGCTTCAGATTCTGTGTCTCCCTCTGTGCCCATCCCTTGCTCATGCTCTCTTTTTGTGTCTCTGTCTCTCTCTCAAAAGTAAATAAACATTAAAAATAAAAAGAATAGTAAGTCTTGTGATCTATAAACACAGATGTCTTTCCATTTGCATCCATTTGTGTCTCCTTTAATTTCTTTCATCGGTGGTTTGTAGTTTTCAGTGTGCAAGTCTTGTACCTCCTTAGTTAAGTTTATTACTATGTGTTTTATTTATTTAGTTAGTTATTTTTTGATGCTACCTTAAGGGATTTTTTTCTTATTTTTTTCCAGAGGGTACCCAGTTAGTGTATAGAAATGCAATTGATTTTTGTATGTTGATTTTGTATTCTGCCACTTCCCAGAATTTATTTATTAGTCTAACAATTTTTGAAAGTGGTTGTTTTCTTTTGGTGGGATCTTTAGGGTTTTCTACACATGACATGATATCAGCTACAAAAGGAGGTAATTTTACTAAAATCTATTTGATTTAGATGTTCTTTATTTCTATTTCTTGCCTAATGGCTCTGGCTAGGGCCTCTAGTACTATGATGAATAGAAGTTGCATGAGTGGACACCCTTACATTATTCTTGATCTTTAAATAAAAGCTTTCAGTTTTCATTGTTGAGTATGATGTTAGCTGTGGGATTTTCATATATGGTCATTATGTTGAGGTAATTTATTTCTGTATTTATCTTCTTGAGTATTTTTATCATGAAAGAGTGTTAAATTTTGTCAAATGTTTTTTCTACATATACTAAGATAATATTGCTATTTTAAACTTTTTTTCTGTCAATATCATGTACCTCATTGAGTGATTTATATGTCTTGAAACTTCCATTCATCCCAATTGGTCATGGTGTATGATCCTTTTAATGTGCTGTTGAATTTAGTTTGTTAGTATTTTATCAAGGATTTTTAGGTGTCTATTTTCAGGTGTCTATTTTTATATCCTATTAGAATGATGCTGGCTTTATAAAATGAATTTGGAGTTGTTCTCTGCTCTTTAGGTTTTTGGAAGAGTTTGATAAGGATTCGCATTATTTCTAATTTAAACGTTTGCTGTAATTCACCAGTGAAGACATCTGGTCCCAGCCTTTTCTTTGTTGGGAGGTTTTTTATTGTTGTTTCAGTCTCCTTACCTATAGGTCTGGTCAGACTTTGTCTTTCTTCATGATTCAGTGAAGATAAGTGGTAAATTTCTGGAAATTTATCCAGTTTATTGGTGAATAATTGTTCATAGTAACCTCATGATTGTTTATATTTCTGTGGCATCAGTTGTAATGTTTCCTGTTTTATTTATGGTTTTATTTATTTCAATCTTGCCACTTTTTTTCTTTGTTAATCTAGCTAAAGGTTTATCAATTTTATCCTTTCAAAAAACTATTGATTTTTCTATTGGCTTGCTATTCTATATTTTATATCTTTCTTCTGTAGTTTTTATTATTTCCTTTCCTCTGATAACTTTTGACTTAGTTTTTCCTTGTTTTAGTAGTTTCTTGAGGTATAAAACTAGACTATTTGGGACATTTCTTTTTTTTTTATGTATAGGTATTTATTACCATAAACAGATTTTGGTATGTTGTATTTTCATTTTATTTTTCTGGATATATTTTCTAATTTGTCTTTTGATTTATTCTTTGATATATCGATTGTTCAAAAGTTCATTTTAATCTCTGTATATTTGTGAATTTTCTTTTTCTTCTGCCGTTAGTCTCTAGTTTCATTTCATTGTGGTCAGAAAAGATAGTTGGTATGATTTCAGTCTTCTTAAGTTTGTTAAGGCTTGTTTTGTGTCTTAATCTGTGAACTAGCATGGGGAATGTTCCATGTACACTTGATTAGAATGTATATTCTTCTTCCATTAAATGGAATGTTCTATTATTAGATCCATTTTGTTTATAGTGTTGTTCAAATTCCTTGTTTCTTAGTTTGTTTTCTGTCTGGATGATCTAACCTCTTTTGAAAATGAGGTATTGAAGTTCCCTCCTATTAGTGCATTTATCTTTCTTTCTTCAGTTCTGTCCATGTTTACTTTACATATTTAAATGCTCTAATGTTGGATGCATATATATGTATGATTGTTTTATTTTTTTATGTTGAATAGATCCATTTAACATTATATAATGTTCTTTTTTCTCTAGTGACAGTTTTTGACTTAAAGTATATTTTGTCTCAGGTAAGCATAGCCACCATAGTCTCTTTTGCTTGTTTCTATAGCCCATGGTATCTTTTTCTACACCTTTACTTTCAGCTTATGTGTGCTTTTAAATCTAAAGTGAGTTTTTTGTTGGTGGTGAGAATAAATGTTATTTGATAAGTATGACAAGCCTACCATTAAGGAATACAGATTATACTTCATATGTGAACCAATTCTCACCGAGCCTGGCAAGCAAATTTCTGTAGTGTCTGTTCATTGGTTTAGATGGCCTAAATATTTTATGTAGTATGGATAATCACTTCCTGCCAAGACAGGAGTCTAAGAAATTTTGTGAGACTTCAAAGAGAGAAGAATTCAGCTTTATTTATAAATAGTGTAGAAGAAATTTGAAGATAAATTTCTTAGTTTTAATTTCTTTATTTCCAAAAAAATATAGCAAATAAGAATGATAGTAATAATAATAAAAAAAACCATCTCTGGCCTGAGACAGGTTATATAAAATAAAATTTTAATATATTTAATAAAAGCTCTGAAGCAAAGTTAATTCTTTGACATTAATTAGTAATTCAACTCCAGGATGAAAAGAAGGCATATACTGGCATACTTCAAAGATTTGTGGGTTTGGTTCTAGACCACCACAATAAAACAGTTATCATAGTAAAGCAAGGCAAGTGAATTTTTTTGGTTTCCTAGTGCATAAAACATTATGTCTGTATCATACTATAGTCTATTTAGTGTGAAATAGCATTATATCTAAAATAACCATGTATTTACCTTCATTAAAATATACTTTATTGCTAAAAAAGACATCTGAGCTTTCAGCAGGCTCTAATTTTTTTTTGTTGGTGGAGGGTCTTGCCTTGATTTTGATGGTTGCTGAAGGTTGGGGTGACTATACATTTAAGACAGTGATAAAGTTTACCTCATCAATTGACTCTTCACAAATAATTTCTCTATAGCATGAGATGCTGTATGATAGCCCTGTACCTACAGAAGAACTTTCAAATTGGAGTCAATTCTCTCCTAGCTTATCACTTTATTATCAACTAAGTTTATGTAATACTCTAAAACCTTTGTTGTCATTTCAACATCTGTTTCATCTTCATCCAGGAATAGAATCCATTTCAAGAACCTATTTTCTTTGCTCACCCATAAGAAGTAACACTTCATCTGTTAAAGTTTGATCTTAATATTACAGCAATTCAGTAACATCTTTGGACTCCACTTCTAATTCTAGCTTTCTTGCCATCCCCACTGTATCTGTAGTTACCTCCTTCACTGAAGTTTTGAATTCCTCAAAGTTATCCAAAGGGCTAGAATCAACTTCTCCCAATCTCTTGTAATATTAATATTTTGACTTCTTCTTATGAATCACAAATGTTCTTAGTGGCATCTAAAATGGTGAGTCCTTTCCAGCAGTTTTTAATTTACTTTTCTCAGATCCATCAGAGGAATCACTCTGTATGGTGGCTATAGCCTGATGAAATGTATTTCTTAAATAATAAGACTTGAGAGTTGAAATGACTCACTGATCTATGAGCTGTAGAATGGATGTTGTGTAAGTGTTCTAGTTTCATCCTTCTGCATGTTGCTTCCAGTTCTCCCAGCACCATTTGTTAAAGAGACTGTCTTTTGTCCATTGGATATTCTTTCCTGCTTTTTCAAAGATTAGTTGGCCATACGTTTGTGGATCCAGTTCTGGGGTTTCTATTCTATTCCATTGGTCTATGTGTCTGTTTTTGTGCCAATACCATGCTGTCTTGATGATTACAGCTTTGTAGTAGAGGCTAAAGTCTGGGATTGTGATACCTCCTGCTTTGGTCTTCTTCTTCAAAATTACTTTGGCTATTCGGGGTCTTTTGTAGTTCCATACAAATTTGAGGATTGATTGTTCTAGCTTTGAGAAGAATGCTGGTGCAATTTTGATTGGGATTGCATTGAATGTGTAGATAGCTTTGGGTTGTATTGACATTTTAACAATATTTATTCTTCCAATCCATGAGCATGGAATGATTTTCCATTTCTTTATATCTTCTTCAATTTCCTTCATAAGCTTTCTATGGTTTTCAACATACAGATCCTTTACATCTTTGGTTAGGTTTCTTCCTAGGTATTTTATGCTTCTTGGTGCAGTTGTGAATGGGATCAGTTTATTTATTTGTCTTTCTGTTGCTTCATTGTTAGTGGATAAGAATGCAACTGATTTCTGTATGTTGATTTTGTATCCTGCGACTTTGCTGAATTCATGTATCAGTTCTAGAAGACTTTTGGTGGAGTCTACCGGATTTTCCATGTATAATATCATGTCTTCTGCAAAAAGGGAAAGCTTAACTTCATCTTTCCCAATTTTGATGACCTTTGATTTCCTTTTGTTGTCTGATTGCTGATGCTAGAACTTCCAACACTATGTTAAACAGTGGTGAGAGTGGACATCCCTGTCGTGTTCCTGATCTCAGGGGAAAAGCTCTCAGTTTTTCCCCATTGAAGATGATGTTAGCTGTGGGCTTTTCATAAATGGCTTTATGATGTTTAAGTATGTTCCTTCCATCCTGACTTTCTCAAGGGTTTTTATTAAAAAAGGATGCCGAATTTTGTCAAATGCTTTTTCTGCATTGATTGACAGGATCATATGGTTCTTATATTTTCTTTTATTAATATGATGTATCACATTGATTGACTTGCGAATGTTGAACCATCCCTGCATCCCAGGAATGAATCCCACTTGATCATGGTGTATAATTCTTTTTATATGCTGTTGAATTCGATTTGCTAGTATCTTATTGAGAATTTTTGCATCCATATTCATCAGGGATATTGGCCTGTAGTTCTCTTTTTTTACTGGGTCTCTGTCTGGTTTAGGAATCAAAGTAATGCTGGCTTCATAGAATGAGTCTGGAAGTTTTCCTTCCCTTTCTATTTTTTGGAATAGCTTGAGAAAGATAGGTATTATCTCTGTTTTAAATGTCTGGTAGAATTTCCCTGGGAAGCCAATTTCTTATACCATTCACAAAAACAAACTCAAAATGGATAAAGGACCTGAATGTGAGACAGGAAACCATCAAAACCCTAGAGGATAAAGCAGGAAAAAAAAACCCCTGACCTTAGCCACAGCAGTCTCTTACTTGACACATCTCCAAAGGCAAGGGAATTAAAAGCAAAAATGAACTATTGGGACCTCATGAAGATAAAAAGCTTCTGCACTGCAAAGGAAACAATCAACAAAACTAAAAGGCAACCAATGGAATGGGAAAAGATATTTGCAAATGCACATCGGACAAAGGGCTAGTATCCAAAATCTGTAAAGATCTCACCAAACTCCACACCCGAAAAACAAATAATCCAGTGAAGAAATGGGCAGAAAACATGAATAGACACTTCTCTAAAGAAGACATCCAGATGGCCAACGGGCACATGAAAAGATGCTCAACGTCACTCCTCATCAGGGAAATACAAATCAAAACCACACTCATGCCAGTCAGAGTGTCTAAAATGAACAAATCAGGAGACTATAGATACTGGTAAGGATGTGGAGAAACGGGAACCGTCTTGCACTGTTGGTGGGAATGCAAACTGGTGCAGCCACTCTGGAAAACAGTGTGGAGGTTCCTCAAAAAATTAAAAATAGACCTACCCTATGACCCACCAGTAGCACTGCTAGGAATATCAAGGGATACAGGAGTACTGAAGCATAGGGGCACTTGTAACCCAATGTTTATAGCAGCACTTTCAACAATAGCCAAATTATGGAAAGAGACTAAATGTCCATCAACTGATGAATGGATAAAGAAATTGTGGTTTATATACACAATGGAATACTATATGGCAATGAGAAAGAATGAAATATGGCCCTTTGTGGCAACGTGGATGGAACGGGAGAGTGTTATGCTGAGTGAAATAAGTCATACAGAGAAAGACAGATACCATAGGTTTCACTCTTATGTGGATCCTGAGGAACTGAACAGAAACCCATGGGGGAGGGGAAGGAAAAGAAACAAAAGAAATTAGAGAGGGAGGGAGCCAAAACATAAGAGACTCTTAAAAACAGAACAAACTGAGGGTTGATGGGGGGTGGGAGGGAGGGAAGGGTGGGTGATGGGTATTGAAGAGGGCACCTTTTGGGATGAGCACTGGGTGTTGTATGGAAACCAACTTGACAATAAATTTCATATTAAAAAAAATGGATGTTGTGTTAGCAGGCATGAAAACAACGTTAATTTCTTTGAATATCTTCATCAGAGATTTTGAGTGACTAGGTATATTGACAATGAGCAATAGTATTTTGAAAGGACCTTTTTATCTTAGAAGATCTCAACAGTGGGGTTAAAATATTTGCTAAACTAGAAAACTGGATGGTTACCAAAGGGAAGGTGAGTGGGAGGATAGGTGAAATATGTGAAGAAGAGTAGGAGTACACTTGTCATGATGGGCACTGAATAATGTATAGAATTGTTGAATCACTATATTGTACATCTGAAACTAATACAACACTGTGTCTTAACTACCTGAAACTAAAATAAAAAATAGTAAACCATGCTGTAAACAGATGTGCCATTATCCATGCCTTGGTGTTCCATTTATACAGTACAGGCAGAGTAGATTTAGCATAATTCTAAAGAGCCCTAGGAATTTTGGAATGGTACACAAACATTGGCTTCAACTTAAAATCACCAGGTGCATCACCCTAACACAAGAAATTCAGCTTATCCTTTAAAACTTTGAAGCAAGGCATTGACTTCTCCTGTGTATTTATTTATTAAAGTATTAAGTGGCATCTTCTTCCAGTATAAGGCTGTTTTGTCTACATTGAAAATATGTTGTTTAATGTAGCTACCTTTATAATGATCATAGCTAAGTCTTCTGGAGAACTTGCTTCAGCTTCTACATCAACATTTGCTGCTTAATCTTGCTCTTTTATGTTATGGAGATAGCTTCTTAAACATCATGAACTAACTTCTACCAGCTTCAAATATTTCTTCTTCAGTTTCCTCACCTCTCTCCGCCTTTATTCAATTAAGAGAGTTCAAGTCTTGCTCTGGATTAGGCTTTGGTTTCAGGGATGTTGTGGGTGGTGTGATTTTCTATCCAGACCACTCAAATTTTCTCCATATCATCAATAAAGCTGCTTCTCTTTCTTATCATTCATGTGTTCATAGGGGTAGCACTTGTAATTTCTTTCAAGAATTTATCATTTGCATTCACAACTTGACTAACTATTTATTGCAAGAGGTCTAGCTTTTGTCCTGTCTTGGCTTTCAAAATGTCTTCCTCATGAAACTTAATCATTTCTAGTTGTGTGTGTGTGTGTGTGTGTGTGTGTGCGTGTTTGTTAAGTAGGCTCTGGATGTGGAGCCTAACATGACCTTGAGCTTGAACTCATGACCCTAAGATCAAGACCTGAGCTGAGATGGATGCTTAACTGACTGAACCACCCAGCTGCTCCTCATTTCTATTTTTTGATTTAAAGTTGGAGTCATCGGACTCTCCCTTTCACTGGAACACTTTGAGGCATTGTAGGGTTGGCCTAATTTCAGTATTGTCATGTCTTGGGAAATAGAGGGGCCTGAACATGGAGAAAGAGTGGGGAACAGCTGGTCATTGGAATAGTCAGAATATACACAACATTTATCAAAAAAGTTTGCCATCTTATTTGGGTGCAATTCTTGGTACCCCTGAACAATTACAGTAGTAATGTTTAGATCACTGATCACAGATCACCATAATAAATATAATAATAATGAAATAGTTTCAAGTATTGTAAGATTACCAAAATGCTACAGAGAGATATAGAGTGAGCAAATGCTGTTTGAAAAATGTCACCAACAGAATTGCTTAAGGCAGAGTTTGCCACAAACCTTCAATTTGTAAAAAAAACAACAGGGTATTTGTGAAACACAATAAAGAAAAGCCAATAAAACAAGATATGCCTATGTGTATTAACACCTCTTGCTGTACTTATTAAAATAAAATAAATTTAAAAAACAGGGTAATGACAATAGGACCAGTTTTGTGTGTGTGTGTGTGTGTGTGTGTGTGTGTGTGTGATTGGAAGTAAATTTTGGAGATTATTTGTGATCACAAGAATTACTGTTAGGAAAAAACTGCCCAAGAATTGGTATTAAACATGAAGAATTTTTCATGGGTATTCCATCAGGGTCTACTGGGTGTGTCTAGCAGGCTTATCTGGGACTATCTGATTTTCTACATATGTGAGTATCTTGACTTACATTCTACTACTGGTTAATGCAGTTTACAATGCTGTAAGGGTAGATATTATCTTGTATAGAACTGTTATTTATACAAGTGGTTTTTGTGTGAAAGCAAACTAATTTTGTCTACTAGAAATGTTAATAATTTCTGGCTTATGTCCAGTATAGAAAATTACAATCTCAAATCTGTGGTTTTATGGAATGCAAATTAGGAATATTACTCAACTCTTCTTTCCCTCAATCTTTATATTTTCCTCTCTAGAGTTCCCTTTGAAGTCACTTCACTCTTATATTGGTACCTTTATATATTAGTTAAGTATACTTTTTGATTATTCTAAACAAACAAAAAATGTGGTATTTGAAAAACAACAGATGAGGAATCCTAAAAGTATTTCAAAATAAAGGAATAGCAAAGAGTTTTTAGAGAAAAGGGAAAAAGTTTAATTTACTAGATAACAATTAAAATATCAGAATAAAGTATAATATCTTTAAAAATACATTTTCAAAGCAAGCTTCTTGAAAGAAAATATTTAATGTTCATAATTGCTATTTTGATGTATGATTTTTGATGCTTGTTATTTTTAATTTTTCTTTTCTGGAGTTTCTAAATTTTCTGTTATGAAAATGTATTCTATACATAATTAGAAAATATTGTTTTAAATAAAATAAATGTGGGGAAATGACCACAATGGAGTAGACCATAATGGAAAGTCTATTTATTGTTGAGATTTTTTTCTGCGATATCATAGTTTATTTAAATAACAATGTAGAAAAGTAAGGTAAGAGTATAGTGTATAGGATTTCGGGAGTAATCTCCTACTGTAGTTACAATTAATTAGGGGCTTTATTGAAATTTTATTGACATGATGGACAACTTTGAAACCTAAGAGAAGATTGAAAATGATTGATTAAAAGTTAGGAGAAGAAGCTAAGGAGACATTATAGTTTGTAGCTTGACATTGCAATGCTTTACATAAATACTGTCATGCCTTCAATGTCACAGCTGTTAATGCTATCCATGAACTTGTACTGTACCTATTTTACAGAAGAAGAAACTATAGCTTGCAGGAGTCTTGTGATAAAATCATATTGTAAATGAATTGCCAATTAGTTTTTGTTACTTTTATGAAGGATAAACTCATATTTATATAAGTTTTATACCCATTATGTCTTTGAATATAATAGAAATATGTTTATGGGTCTATATAACTTAAAATGAAAACTGTATGTTGCATGATTTCCAAACTAGTTTGCTGGCCATCATGTCTCTGATGAAATCTAGGTTATCTTCTGACATTCCAATAAGTACAGCAGCTTCTGCCCCCAACTGGCTCTGTCAGCATTAACTGTTGGACGAGGGTGGGGCAGGCTGTGAATCCATTTTTAGCTGTTTTGCTGTTGCTGCTGGAAGGGCGTCACTTGATGTGGAGTATTGTCAAATTCTTGATCTTAGTGTCAAGTGAAGAGGAGGACTACAGACTCCACTAGCCTGAGGCTGTGGTTCTATTTGGCTCATGCAACAGACCATTGGATGAATGGGAATTTAGAAGAAACTTCCAAGAGTGAGACAGCCATAGAAAAATTGATAAGTTATTCCCATATCCTGGGTTGACCAGAAGCTGTGCATACACACAAGAGAGATTAGAGCTGGCCCAGTCCATCCGCACATTCTTGGCCAAGAGAGTTTGTGTACACACAAAGATGTGAGAAAATCTCCACAGGAAATAAAAGCTCAGGCAGACTTGAGAATGACATGTCAATCTTTTCTAGAATTATATATAATGAAATGTCTTTACAATGTGTGTAGCTATTCTAATACTGGGTTGAGAATATTTTACCTTCCTAAAGGGTTACATTTGGAATGATTATGTATGAACAATTTGATCCTTACTAATAATACATCTGTTTTTGTTGGACTTGAAATGAAAGTGAGGGGTGTGATAATTATGTACAATAAAAAATATGCTGACAAGGTATTAAAATAAGCCAAATCTATATAAAAACATCAGTTTCATTTACTCTGCTTTAACTTTTTATGTTGAACTTTAAGTAGTTATGGTAGAGCGATATTACTTTTGGTAGACAGTTCAAAACTGCTGTTCACAATAATTTCATTAACTCTTGCAAGACAGAAAATGTCTGATGTAAATAGTTGTACCATGCATTCATTATATTATTGAATATCTATTCTAAAATCATCTATGATTCAAACTGGTCAGAAGTCACTGGTTTTAAAGAACAATTGGGAACTGGGAAAACCCAACAAGTGCCTAGAATGAGTAGTAAAGTTAATGCAATTATGGAGTCACTGGTTAGTTTGTGAGTAACTCAAAGATGAGAATAATGCACTTTTTATGTTTGTATTTACCTTTTAGTGGCTTGGCCAGTGTTTTCTTAGATGTTGTATGTCTGAGGTTTAAATGTAGACATCTTCACTGCCTCATCTTGTTTATTTTCGTGTAGAAAAATTTTTTTTCAACGTTTATTTATTTTGGGGACAGAGAGAGACAGAGCATGAACGGGGGAGGGTCAGAGAGAGAGGGAGACACAGAATCAGAAACAGGCTCCAGGCTCCGAGCCATCAGCCCGGAGCCCGACGCGGGGCTCGAACTCACGGACCGTGAGATCCTGACCTGGCTGAAGTCGGACGCCTAACCGACTGCGCCACCCAGGCGCCCCTGTGTAGAAAATTGATGGGATAGCACAGAGTTATTTAATTTTCATTCCTAATACCTAACCATCTCACCTGGGTTTTCTTTGGTAAGTTTCATTATTTTGGTATTTCAATATGAAATTACAGCAATAATATATTTAAAGTGATACAATAGGAGAATAAAATTAAATATAACAAAGACAGTAGAAACACTATGGCAAATAACCAAATACTTTTTGCAACATACACATATTACATGATAGAAAACAATGACACAGATTTTTCTTAATCTGGATCAAATCATAAATTGTCACCATTAGGAGCATCACTTCCAATATTTCTCTGAATCATCATACTGATTTCTCAATTAGCTGTAATGAATGTATGCCCCCCTGTGGTACATAGTTGAGAGATACCAGATGAATTTTAACTAAGATGTTGATTAAAAAATTGTAACAGCTGAAGCAGGGTCTGTCAGTTTGTCAGCCCACTAGTATAATAACCTTTCCTATGTCAAACCAGATCAAATAATGAAATTTAGGAAGAAGTGCTGTACAGCTTCCCAAACTGTCAGCCATTTGTGCTGTGAGTTAATGAAAAAACATGTGTGCTGCTCTTGGTATGCTTGGATGAAGAAATGCCAAGAAAAACTATTTTTGCAATTACTTTCCTGTTTATGGCAAATCAACTATTGGTATATAGATAACAAAACATAGACTGAAAAACTAAGGTAATGAGATAAATGGATTTAGGAATTATTCTATAGTTTGAATATAAATGTATGCTTATCTAGAGGTGAAAACTATGTTTTATTAATAGGATAAGTGTAAGAAATATTTGAAAAGATTTACAAGTATTTTAAACTTCAGCTACTATATTGCTGGAATGCTTCGTCAAGTAGATTTTGTTTGTTTCTTAATCAAAGGAAATATGTAGGTAGTGGGGTCTTTGATTATGAATGCCAGAAGCATTTTGCAACATAGCAGAATATGCCAAAGAGACATTATGTTGCTCTGTCAAGGGAGCCTTAACAGACATCTAGCACACATACATAATGCAAGCAGTAGTCATATTCTAAAGTTGTCATGGAATTTTCATAGTATTTTTTGTCATGCTAAAATTTAATGGGACAAGCTCATCTATGGTATCCATTTTGTATCATAAATATTAAGTATTCCATAATTTGCATATATTGTGACACAGTGTTGAAAACCAATATGTGACTTTTATGTAATTATTACCAAATATATTACATTACACAATGAATTTGTAAATGATAGCAGTTAATTATCTATGGGGAATTTATTTTCAAAATTCCATTTTGTTTTTATTCTATTATAAAGATTTTTTCAAAGTCTATATAGTCTTAACTTTTCTATTAAATCATCATATTTCTTAAAGATTTTAGTCCCTTAATTATGCTCTCACATATGGTTATACCTATCTCAGCATGCTGTTCTGTTGAACCTATGAAAGTAGGTCAGAATTTTTTCTGGGTTCAATTCCCTAATTCTAATTGCTGGTTTACTTTACTGTTTTCTATAGCATATTTCAAAATAATTTTCTAGTAAAGGCTATATGGGTGCTAACTTTCTGAATCTCAGAGACATTATCTCATCGTCACACTTGCTTGGTAATTTATCTGAGAATAGAATTCAAAGATGAAAATATATTTTTAAAAATGTACATGTTATTCAGAGAGTCCCCTATATGTGTTTATTTCTCCAGCTGTTAAAAAATTTTCCCATATTGTCCATTTAAAATTTTGCTTTACTCTCATTTATTTATTCTCTTTTCAAACAGATTTTCTACTTTTTAATTTTCTTTAATAGTATCTGTCTTTTTTGTTTACTCTAGGATATTATTTTTGGATTTTATATTCCTGACTTCAATTGATTTTTCATGTAATCAATCATTAGTAATATTTAAATTTATTTATTCTATTTATAGCTCATTTTCATAGAATTTTGGTTTTTTATTTTGCAATATCTTCTTTAAATGCCATATAATTAATTAATTTAAAATCTTTTTTCTATTACCAATACATCTCTTTCCTTAATGTCTTTTGCTTTTTTTTTCCTTTTACCACATCTTTTATCTTCTATGTTGTAGGTTTTCTCAAATTTCTAGTGATCTTTCTCTATATGAATCTATTCCTATACAGATAAAATGATACCATAAAATGTTTGTAGTTCTATGTATAAATGTGTGCTGTTGACAAAATAACTTGATTTCTTGATAGATTGCTGAGAATTGTGACATTTAAACTGTGGGATTCCTAGATGCTCATATACAGATTTTTTTTTCCCTTTAGCTTACCAATGGCATTACTTTCAGTCTTTGGGTTTCCCAGAGCAGGTCATTCAAATATTTTGAGAGTAACCCTCAAACCTTGAGTCTGGGGCAAGGGCCAGCACACTGTGGCATACAGACCAAATCTAGCCAAACATATGTTTTTCTCTGTAATTGCTTTCATGTTACAACAGAGTCAAGTAGTTGCAGACTGTATGTATTGTCAGAAGCCTTAACTATTTATTATTTCACCTTTTATTTCTTCCAAGGGGAAAAAGTGTTCCATTGCTAAGCTTTTGTTGCTTAGTATGTGAGGATAAAAATAATGGCAAACAACATTTCACTAAGTAGTGATTGAGCTAAAACTTTTCTTTATGATCTTGTATCTAGCTCTCCCTTTCTTGAGTATCCTTGTCATGAGCAAGTCAGGTTTTTAGATCAATTCCCTTATTACTTACAATTCATTCAGGTTAGTGTAGGATGAGTTTTCCTTGAATTCCCCAAGTTCATTGTTCATCAGCTGTGATGTTGCATGCTTAGCATGTGTTAAGTCCCCTCTGTATTGTCTTACTGGCTTGAAGGACTAGGAGAATTCATGGAAAAATGCTGCTGTTCATTCTTGTTGTTCCAAGAGTAATAAAAACTATCTGTCATGATCCTTAGTCTTATGTGTTCTGCAAGCAACAAGGCATAAGTCTTGTCTTTTGGAGGACCTAGCATGATAAGGTAGTAGGAACATCCTAAGCTTACCTCGTCCCTGAGCACTGCTAGATAACTTATCAAATCATTCTGAATACCCAAAACATTATTCTGAGGACTGACAGAACAAACTACACTAATAGAGGGAGAGAAAGGCCACATCATAGCATGTACAAGGTGCAGAGACATGGTTTGGAGGAGAAACATATCATGGATGATGAGGAGAAGAGGGAACCCAGGACACAGAGACAGGGGGAACCAACAGGGTGTCGCATAAGGAAAATACTTCCCTAAAGCTATTGACTGGGGAAAGAAGAGGGGCTGATTTTTGTGTTTTTACAACTAGTGCGGCTCACAGAGTGGAGTTTTAGAGGTCAATGGCCTGGCTGGTGTGGAGCCATGAGGAAATTGCAGTGCTGTTGTAGAGAAGGAGGGCAGATAGCCTGGAGACAGATTGTGTGATATGAGGATCCCCTGGTATGCACTAGGAGGAACAATTGCTTCCTCTTCTTTAAGCCCATCTGGGACAAGCAGCATTGCCTTTCTGGAGACAAAAGTACCAGTAGGGAACATTTCTCTACCCAGTCCCTCAGCATAGGCTCAGAGACACTTGCTGAGGGCAGTTAACCTGGACACCTCTCTTCCTTGTGCTTTACTCCAAACTCTACACCCTTGTGCTTTGGTGTGACTACACTTCTGGGACAAAACTGCATCAGTCCCAGTGTAGCAAGGCACGACCTCCCCCCCGCCCCCACAATGTGGATCCCCACAATGGTACTCCAGAGTGTGCCTAAAGTTTGGAATTTTAAAATTCAGCTTGCCCACTTGGAATAGAACCCAAGGTGCACTGTACTGTCAGGGACACAGACAGCCCAGGCGCAGACAGGGTGAAGGCAGAGTTCTGAGGGATGCCTGGGACACGTGAGGGTAAATTGTTCACTCTTCTGGAAGGGCTTCTCAGACAGTGGTGGCTGCTAACTCCCCTCTCTGAAAACATGGGAGGGAGCTGCAATCATTTCTCTCTCCTCCCTCTCAGCATAAACTAACTTCAGAAGTAGCACAGGACCAACAGTGGTGGCCTAAACTGCTTATACTAAGCGCCAGCCCCCGGGCTCTGTAGGTGCTGATTTTCTCAGGAAAGTATGCCTTAGATCCAGAATAGCAGGCTACTCCCTCAGAACACCAGCACAAACTCCTTGTATGTACTGAGTCTACTGAACATAGAGTTCTGCAAAACTTCAGCTCTAGTGGAAATAACATCAGATCTCTTTTAACAAGCAGACCAGAATACATCTAGTTAAAACTCACCACACTATGGCCAAAGTCCAAACACTTCTCACTGCAAGTAAGAAGAAACTTTGCAGAAGACTGACCTGAAGGAAAGAGAAACCAAAACACAGCAGCAGAATGCACACAGCACACACCAGGGACACTTCCTGAAGTGCCAGGCCCTGGACAGTATATGACCTCCATATTATGAAGCTATTAGTCTCAGGAGTATAAAACTTAATAGACTTTCCTAACAGAAGAAGATAGAGACCAAAGCAAAATACCAAGATGGAAGAATTCATCCCAAAGGAAAGAACAAGAAAAGGTCATGGCCAGGGATCTAATCTAAAGAGATGTAAGTAATATGCCTGATCCATAATGTAAGGCAACAGTCATAAGGATATTGGTGGGGCATGAGAAAAGCATAGAAGACATCAAGAATAACCTTACCCCGTAGATAAAATACCTAAAAACTCGTCAGACTGAAGTGAAAAATACAATAACTGATATATGAAACCAATTGGATATAATAGCCACAAGGATGGAAGAAGCAATGGAATGAATGAGATAAAATTATGGAAAATAATGAAGTGAAAAGAACAGGGAAAATTAGATCATGAGTGTAGACTTAGAGAACTCACCAACTCCATAAAGCATAATAACAGTTTGTATCATAGGATTCCCAGAAGAAAAAGAGAAGGAAGAGGGGGCAGAAGGTTTAATTGAGCAAGTTATGCTGAAAATGTCCCTAATCTGGGCAAGAGAACAGATATCCAAATCCAGGACTCATAAGTATCTCTCATCAACAGAAGCAGGCCAATACCAATCATAAATTTGCAAATTAGAGATTTAAAAAAAACCCTGAAAGCAGCAAGACAAAAGAAGTCCCTAACTGACAATAAAAGATAATAAGGTAAGCAGCAAATCTCTCCACAGAAACCTGGAAGGCCAGAAAGGAGTGGCACAATATCTTTAACATGCTGAATGGGAATAATATGCAGCCAAGAATACTATATGCAGCAAGGCTATCATTCAGAATAAAAGGAGACATAAAGAGTTTCCCAAAGTAAAACTAAAGGAGTCTGTTACCACTAAACCAGCCTTGCAAGAAATATTAATGGGGACTCTTTTAGTGGGATAGAAAGATCAAAAGTGACAAAGACTAGAAAGGAACAGAGAAAATCTCCTGAAACTATGGCAAAACAAGTAATGAAATAGCACTAAATTCATATCTATCAATAACTACTCTGAATGAAAAAGGATTAAATGTTCCAATCAAAAGACCTTGGTGTCAGTATAAAAAACAACAAACAAGACCCATCTATATGCTGCCTACAAGAGATTCATTTAGACCTAAAGACACCTGCAGATTGAAACTGAGAGGATAGGGAAATATTTACTATGTAAATGTATGTCAAAAGAAAGCTGGAGTAGCAATACTTATAAACTTCATTAAAGAACTGCTAGATACTTGAATTCAGCAAAGTCCCAGGATATAAAATCACGGTACAGAAATGGGTTGCATTTCTATACAACAATAATGAAGCAGTGGAAAGAGAAATCGAGGAATCAATCCGATTTACAATTGCACTGAAAAACAAAATATCTAGGAATAAACCTAACCAAAGAGGTAAAACATATTTATGCTGAAAATTATTGAAATCTTACAAAAAAATTGAAGAAGACACAAAGAAATGGAAAAAATATTCTATGATCATGGATTGGAAGAACAAATATGGTTAAAATGTCACTACTACCCAAAGCAATCTACGTGTTTAATGCAATAGCTATCAAAATAACACCAGCATTCTTCACAGAACTAGAACAACTCTAAAATTTGTATGGAACCAGAAAAGACCCTGAATAGCCAAAGCAATCCTGAAAAAATATCAGACAAACTATATTTTAAACCAAAGACTGTAACAAGAGATGAAGAATATCATTATAAAGGGGTCCAAGAAGAAGATCTAGCAATTATAAATATTTATGCCCCCAACTGGAAACATCCAAATATATATAAAAATATTAAAAACAGACATAAAGTACTTGAAAATATTACAAAAATAGAACGGACTTTAACACCCATGTTACATCAATGCAAAGATCATCTAAGCAGAAAATCAACAAAGAAACGATGGCTTTGAATGACACATGGGACCAGATGGACTTAACAGATATATTGAGAACACCCCATCCTAAAGCAGTGGGCTATACATTCTTTTCAAGTTCACGTGGGATATTCTCTAAAATAGATCACATACTAGGTCACAAAACAGGCCGCAACAGGTAAAAAAGACTGAGGTCGTATTTTCTGACTACAACCCTATGAAACTTGAAGTCAACCATAAGAAAAATTTGGAAAGACACAAATAAATGGAGGTTAAAGAACATCCTACTAGACAATGAATGGGCCAAACAGGAAATTGTAGAAAAATAACAAAATACACGGAAACAAATGAAAATGAAATCTCAATGGTCGAAAACCTTTGTCACGAAGCAAAAGTAGTTGTAACAGGTAAGTATATAGCAATACAGGCTTCCTTCAACAAACAAGAAAGATCTCAAATACACAGCCTAACTGTATACCTAATGAAACTATAAAAAGAACAATGAATGGACCCTAAAGACATCAGAAGAAGGGAAACAATAAAGACTGGAGCAGAAATAAATAATATAGAAACAAACAAACAAACAAAAAACAATGGAACAGATCAATGAAACTGGGAGCAGGTTCTTTGAAAGAATTAATAAAATTGATAAACTTTTAGCCAGACTCATTTAAAAAAAAGAGAAATGACCCAAATAAATGAAATCATGAGTGAGAGATGAGTTTTCACAACCAACACCACAGAAATACAAGCAATTATAAGAGAATATTATGAAAAAATATATGCCAACAAATTGGGCAATCTGGAAGAAGTGGATAAATTCCTAGAAACATATAAACTACACAAACTAAAACAGGGAGAACTAGAAAACTTGAATAGACTGATAACAGAAAAAGAAATTGAATCAGTAATCAAAACACTCCTAAGAAACAAAAGCCTAGGGCCAGATGGTTTCCCAGGGAATTCTAACAAACATTTAAAAAATAATTAATACCTATTTTTCTCAAATTGTTGCAGACATTAGAAATGGAAGGAAAACTTCAAACTCATTCTCTGAGGGCAGCATCGCCTTGATTTCAATACCAGATAAAAACTCCTTAAAAAAGAGAAATATAGGCAAATATTCCTGATGAACATGGATGCAGAAATTCTCAACAAGATAGTAGCCAATCGAATCCAACAGTAGATTAAAAGAATTACTTACCATGATCAAGTGGAATTTATTCCCAGGCTGCAAAGCTGGTCCAATATTCATAAGTTAATCAATGTCATACAGCACGTTAATAAAAATAAAAAAAGATGAGAACTGTATGATCCTCTCAATAGATGCAGAAAGAGCATTTGACAAAGTACACCATCCATTCTTAATAAAAAGCCTCAAGAAGGTAGGAACAGTGGAACATTCCTCAATATCATAAAGGCCAAATATGAAAGACCCACAGCTAATATCCTCAATGAGGAAAAACTGAGAATTTTACTTCTGCCGTCAGGAACAAGACAGGGATGTTCACTCTAACCATTGTTATTTAACATAGTATTTGAAGTCCTAGCCTCAACAAGCAGAAAACAAAAAGAAATGAAAGGCATCTAAATTGGCAAAGAGGAAGTCAAACTTTCAATATTTGCATATGGCATGATACTCCATGTAAAAACACCAAAAGACTCCACAAAAATATTGCTAGAACTGATAACTTGAATTCAGTAATGTTGCAGGATACAAAATCAATGTACAGAAATATGTTGCATTTCTATACACTGATAATAAAGCAGCAGAAAGAGAAATCAAGGAATCGATCCCATTTACAATTGCACCAAAACAATAATATTTCTAGGAATAAACCTAACCAGAGACATAAAAGGACTGTACTCTAAAAACTATAGAACACTAATGAAAGAAATTGAAAATGACACAAAAAAATGGAAAAACATTCCATGCTCATGAACTGGAAGAACAAATATTGTTAAAATGTCTATAATACCCAAAGAAATCTACACATTTAATGTAATCCCTATCAAAATACTAATATCATTTTTCACAGAACTAGAGCAAACAATTCTGAAATTTTTATAGAACCACAGAAACCCCAAATAGTCAAAGCAGTCTTGAAAAAGAAAAGCAAACATGGAGATATCACAATTACAGACTTCAAGCTACATTGCAAAGCTGTAATCATCAAGAAAGTATGGTACTGGCACAAAAACATACAATGGATCAATGGAACAGAAAAGAAAACCCAGAAATGGACCCATGACTATATACTCAAGTAACTTTGGCGAAGCAGGGAAGAATATCCAGTGGGAAAAAAGACAGTCTCTTCAACACATGTGTAGGGAAAAGTGGATAGTAACATTCAAAAGAATGAAACTGGACCACTTTCCTACAAGATACACAAAAATAAAATCCAAATGGATGAAAGACCTAAAAGTGATACAAGAGACCATCAAAATCCTACAAGAGAAACAGGCCACAACCTCTTTGACCTTGGCTGCAGCACCTTCTTACTAGGCAAATCACTGGAGGCAAGGGAAATAAAAAGCAAGATGAATATTGGGACATCATCAATATAAAAAGCTTCTGCACCATGAAGGAAACAATCAGCAAAACTAAAAAAGCAACCAACTGAATGGGAGAAGATATTTACAAATGACATATCTGATGAGGGGTTACTATCCAAAATCTATAAAGAATGTATCAAACTCAACATTGAAAAACCAAATAATCCAGTGAAGAAATGGGCAAAAGACATGAATAGACACTTTTCCAAAGAAGACATATGGATGGCTAACAGACAAATGAAAAGATGCTCAACATCACAAATCATTAGGGAAATATAAATCAAAACCACAATGAGATAACACCTCACACCTGTCAGAGTGGCTAAAATTAACAATTCAGGAACAACCGATTTTGGCGAGGATATGGAGAAAGAGGCACTATTTTGGATTGCTGGTGGGAATGCAAACTGGTGCAGCCAGTCTGGAAAATAGTATGGAGGTTCCTCAAAAAATTAAAAATAGAACTATCCTACAACCCAGCAGTTGACTACTAGGTATTTAACCAAAGAATACAGATGGGCTTTTTTGAAGGGCCACATGCACCCCCATGTTTATAGCAGTGCTATCGACAATAGCCAAAGTATGGAGAGAGCCCATGTTCATCAACTGATGAATGGATAAAGAAAATGTATATATAATGTGTATGTGTGTTTATATATATGTATAATGGAATATTACTCGGCAATCAAAAAGAATGAAATCTTGCCATTTACAACGACATGGATGGAGCTAGAGTGTATTATGCTAAACGAAATAAGTCAGAAAAAGACAGATACCATATAACTTCACTCATATGTGGAAATTAAGAAACAAAACAGATGAACATAAGCAAAGGAAAAGAAAAATAGTGTTAAAACATGGAGGAGAACAAAACATAAGAGACTCTTAAATACAGAGAACAAACTTAAGGTTGCTGGTGGGATGTTGGGTGGGGGGGGAAGGGCCAAAGGAGGGAGGGGCATTAAGAAGAACACTTGTTGGGATAAGCACTGGGTGTTATATGTAGGGAATGAATCACTGGATTCTACTCCCAAAAACATTATTGCTCAATATGCTAACTTGGAAGTAAATTTTAAAAATAAATAAACAAATAAATAAAACTCAGATTTGAGTTTTACACTTGAAAATAAACATTCAAATTGACATTTCACATTGATATTATTCAGCCATGATAGATAGGCCTGTCAATTTGAGAGAAACAATAAATTTCTGCAAGCTGAAGATTTCTCAGAAAATAATAAAAACCTATCTTGTCTAAGATTAAATAATTTTAAATAGAATACAAACTGCCATTTTTTTCTGCTTACTTTGTACAATTTCTAAAACATAGCATTTGAAATCTACTTCCTTCTTTGTGATTCAGCAAATGCCTTTTACATTACATTGTTATATCAATAGTATAAATAAAAATAGAATATATTCAAGTGCTATACCTTACATTTTGGTTAAACATCTCTGTTATGCTCTATACCTATACAAACAAGCTCACAAACTAAATTTTAAAAAGACATTGTTAAATTATAGAGTACATGTCATACTTTTTTTATTAGTAAAATTATATCCCAAAATGCCAGGAATAAGTACTTTTTCATGTACATGGTTGAATGAAACCAATAATGATGTTATCCTCTAACCAATTTATCATCCTATAATGAACAAAGCATGTGCCCCTAGATATGTTTCTAAGATTAAATGAATTCTTAGTTATACAAGCTTTATCAGTGTTAGTTATGGTATTTAAATACATTTCATTATCCATTTCTTATGTGAAGGTGTCAGTTTAATCAAAAATTGTTTGTATGTGTGGAGAGATGTAGTAAAACTTTTTTTCTTATATTATTTCTTAAGGTCATAAATTAAATTTCTAAAGCTACTGTCTTGAACCTTATTTTAATTCCCTGGTTATCACACTTTTTTGTAATGTTGATTATTCAAATTGCTAATGTTTCATTTGGCACTTTTGCACTTATTAGATTGCTTTATAATTTTATTTTTCCATAAAAACTTTTCATATTGTATGTCACAATATCTTTATGAGATGAATTTGTTATATTTTATTTAAAATTTGTTATTAACGCAGAATTTGGGTGGCTCAGTTGGTTAAGCATCTGACTCTTGATGTCAGCTCAAGTCTTGATCTCAGGGTTGTGAGTTCAAGCCCTGCATTGGGCTCCACATTGGGCTCCACACTAGGCATGAAGCCTACTTTAAAATAAAATAAAACAAATAAAATAAAATACTTATTAGTTATATATTCTTATGCAATTAGGAGGTTACAAATTCAGGATCATTATAAATTCTAACAGGGTAGCTATATTAACTATTAATATTCAGTGTGTAACATTACCTTTATAAAAGTTTTTACTCTATATTTAAATTTAGTTCGTAGATATACTAACATGTAAGCTACATTTTAGTTTCATTTTCCTGAATTTTCTTTTATCAAACTTTGTGTGTTATTTTGTGGTAAATGTGCCTCATGTAAACAGCATATATCTAGACTTCCTTTTGTTGGTTGCTGCCACTGCTCCTGTTCTTTTTTTTCTACAGTTTTATTTATACGACAGTTATAGCTGCTGTTCATTCAGCTTGTATCTATTATGATTACATATATTTCTGGACTCATTTATATAATTTTATTTTTTGTTTTGTTTTTCATAGATCATACATTTAAAAAAAAATTTAAATCTTCTTTCCTTCCTTCTCCAGGATCGATCTCTTTTCTTTAGTCTTTCGGTTCTCGGAGTTTTACCCCTTATTTTTATTGATTTAGTAATCATCTCTTAATTGTAATTTGTGGACTCAGATTACCAAAGCCCATAATCAATACACTAATACCCCTATCTTCTCCTCAGCTGATTTAACCCAATTGAAAACTTTAATTATTTTCTTCCTGCTCCCCCAAAATATTCTGTTAGTGTGATCTGCAATTTGGTTCCAATATTCTTATTTCAAACAACCCTTCATTATTTTTAATTATTACCGATAGTGTTTACAATCACTGTGTATTTAGATTTAATGACAGTTTGGCTAATATTTTAATCACTCCTTCTTGTCAGTGTTCACATTTTTTGTTTTCAAATTTAATATTTCAAACTTCTTTCAGGTTAAATTTCTAGGATTTATATATTTGAAAATATCTCTATTTCACCTTCAATTTTCAATTTGAGTTTATGTAGGTGCAGACATTAAGTGGACTGATTGCCTCTATCATGTATTATAACTGTCAGGAAGCTTACAATTACAATGTAATTGTATCTTACATTTTGAAGTAATATGTTTTTCCTTCTGTTTATATTTTCTATGTGCATTTATGTTCTACAGTTGTACTATAATGTGAATAAGTACAGAAATATTTCTATCTACACTGTTTCAGAATGTTGAAGTTCTCTCTACCTGAAGAGTCATGTCTCCCTAAATTTTGTCATCATTGTAAATATTAATTCTCTGAACACTGGGCTTTGCCTCACACTTCTTCCTAAATCTCCTATTTTCTCTTCTTATAGTTTCTATTAGATAAATGCTGGACTTATTTTATTCTTCATGGCTTTTGAGCTATCTTTCTTTCCTTTGTTTTCTTCTTGCCTTCCTGCATCCATTGTATTATTTCATGTCCTGCATTAAGGGCTACATGCTCCCACTTAAATTCCAATATATTAATTCTCCCTTTGGCAGTGTTGCTCAACCATCAACTAAACAATATATTTTATGCATCTTTTTTTCCCAAATTTTTATTTAAATTCAAATTAGTTAATATATAGTGTAATACTGGTTTCAGGAATAGAATTTAGTAATTCATCACTTACATATAACCATTGCTCAACACAAGAGCCCTTTTTAATACCCATCACCCATTTAACTCATTCCCCACCCCCTTCCCTCCATCAACCCTCAGTTTGTTCTCTATAGTTGAGTCTCTTATGATTTGCTTCCTTCTTTTTTTTTCCTTCTCCTATGTTCATCTATTTTGTTTCTTAACTTCCACATATGAGTGAAATCATATGGTATTTGTCTTTTTCTGACTTATTTCATTTAGCATAAGACACTCTAGCTTAGGCTGAGTGGCTTAGGCAACAGAAATTTATTTCTCACAGCTCTGGAGGCTGGAACATTCAACCAAGGTGTCAGCATGGTTAGTCTCTAGTGATAAGTAATGAATCAAACTCTAATGATTATACTTTAAAATTATATCCATAAATGCTTTACTTTTTTAGTGCATGTACATCATGCACTCAGTTACCCAAGTCAGGACAATTGTCATTACTTTCTCAATCCTTTCTCTTCTTCCACCCCTATATTGGCAATGAACCAAGTCATATTATTTCCACCTACTCCTTTCCATCCTTACTGCTACTACTTATTGGAAGAAGATCTTAATTATTTTTATTTTTTTGCTCTTAATGCCATCTTCTTCTTTTTGTCAAAGTACTACTTTCTAAATGTGTATCAGATCTTGTCATCATCCAGTTTGATACTTTAGTAACTTCCCCTACATAACAGTGTAAAATTCAAACTTCTTTAGAATGACAAATATGTTATCTCCACTATCAGCCTTTATTTTCTTCACTCTAAATTCTGTGTACTTATATGTAGTATGACTTTCTGCCCTTTTATATGCTTTTCCTCTCTCTATAATATAATGTCATTTACTCCTTTTTCTGGGAAAATTTTATTCATTCTTCTTGTTTTCTTAAGTATCTTTTTTTATTCCTATAATTTCACTAAGTAGTCTTTTTCATAATCCACTTTCTCTTTAGGTTCGGTAAATTATATATGTTCAGATTCATTTTTTTATTATGATCGATTTATTTTCTCTAACGAAATGCACTTGAATTCTCAAATACTCTACAAAAACCGAATGCTGTTATTCATTTAAATGCCAGGACACTTTAATAATTTTTTTATTTGACTTATCTGTCAAATTAAAAATAGTTATGCTAAAAATATCTATCAGATATTACTATTGGTGCTCAAAATAGCATAGAAAGTATATGCATTATAAAAATACTCATTCATTTTTCTTTTTTTATGATTACTTCATATATTATTATATTCTTAAAATATTTAGTGAATGGTATCCTAAGGTTATTTTTTCCTAAGGTAATTTTTTTAAACTATATTAAGCTATAAGAAATATTTTGAAATACATGACATAAACCTAATTTACAGGTTAAAATCCCTTGAAATATTGTGGATACTAAATTTATTTCCAATAGATTTTTAAACAGCATCACTCTTCTTTATGTCTTTTTGATTGGTTTTAACATAAGATCAAAACTACTAAATTATCTTGTAGATCGGATAAAGAAATTTGTCTCGAATATTGCAAGATTTTGATGATTGTAACAAATATGAATTTGCAGACGTATTATTTTATTTATTTACTCAAGACCATTTTTGATCATCTACCATATACTGGGAACTGAGTGAGTTGTTGAGGATACATGAGTTAATAAGACATGTTCTCTAAAATCAGTAGACAGATATATGAAAGAGAAAATATATGACATGGGCTGTTCCATGATGGTGGTAAAACATGACAAAATATAAGGAAAGTAAGACAGCAGTAAAAGCTGTCCATAGAGGTTACTGAGGGATTTACACATTACATAATATAGTAAGAGTACATCTTAAAACTCTGGTCATGTAAAGGAAAGATGAAAGTTTCCTAAGTATAAAAACACATACACACACACACACACACACACACACACATACACACTCACATCCCTTAAATATGACTTCCAGACTTGTTTATGATGAAGTAGCTTAATTAGGGTAACTCTCCTTCTGTAGGAATTATAAATGTTGTACAGAATTTTAACAAAATGTTGTTTAAAAGCATTGAAAGAGCATGAACGTAGGCAGGATTTAAGAGATTACAATACCCTAAAGCAGAAAAATATGAGGAGAGACCACATTCATTTTGCATTTTTTGCTGAGGGCAATTTTACATACTTCCAAGTTTACTGAAGGAGTTCAGCATTAGATGGCAGTATTTTTGGATTGAGGTTGTCCAGGTTAGAGTTTGGGCTGAAAAGTGGTAGGAATTCTGAAAACTCAGTCACACAGTTTCCATGATATTCCCCTCAACTTATTGTCTGACTCCTAAGCTGCCTAAGCACAGGAGAAACCCCAAGAAACACAGTAGAAAATAGTAGCTAAGAGGCTAACTACAATATCTGAAAAACCAATTGAAGACTATAATTTCAACTTTTGTAAGAATTCCTGAACATGCTAGATAATTGCCATAGAAAGCTCTAACTGTTCTTAAATGAGTAAATTATAACAAATAATTTTAAAAGAAAAATTATAATCATGTTTAAATTTACAGAAAGTATTTAATTTAATATGGGATCCATATGAATCTTCATGTTTGATATGAAGCAAGGTGGAATCTGTAAACAGTAGAATGCCTTGAAACTCAAGAGTTCTCAAGTGAGCCCTGACCTTTTTCTCCTGAGTTAAAAAGATGTATGAGAGAAAGTGCAGGCTTCACTCCTCAGGATTGTAATGATATTGGCCTCAAGGAGAATAATCTGTACTCAGTAAGGGAAAGGTTATGAAGAAAATATAGAAAAAAGTGATGGCCTAATTTTTTATACAAGAAAGAGTATTCCGATGGTAATAAAAGTAAAGAAAGGTATTACGATGAAAAAATGTTTATGATAATTAGGACAATGGAGATAACATTCTGTGATTATTGCCTGTATTTTGGGAAAAGATGAAAGGTACTAATGGAATGAATTGTCAATGTGTGCATACTTGTCCTGTGCTAGAACATCAAAAGGAAGCCAAGAAGTGCCAACTGTAGGTTTCCACAGTTTATAATTATCAATGACTTTATCAATGATTTGCTTCCTATTTTCTTATTCTCGTATTTTCCATTATATCTGATATAAGGTAATATTAATAAAACATTTCCAAATAACTATATATTTCCTTTACCTATAAATTAGCATATAAGCTTTTTTTTTTCATGATTTGATACAGCTTTGACTCCAGTGACATTGCTTGTTTTATTCTGGCTGCCATATAGCCCCAAATCATTAAAATAAATATGTATATCTGGGCTGTCAGAGAACAATGATTGGCATCAGCAATCAATGTTCATTAAGTTCAAATTTTGGCATGCCTTCTATTAGAAAAAGCCAAATTTAATAAATGCCATGTAGCCTGCCAGTGTTTTATTGTAAGATATGATAGATCTTCCCAGAATAATGTTTCATAAGCAAGGTCAGTTATATTCAATTACATTATTTTCATATACATTTAGCATTAATTTATGACAATGACAAATTGATAAATTGAAACTATAATTTTGTTCTTTTATATGGAATTTTCAACTTCTAATTAGTCAAAGGCATTTAGTAGTAAATGAAGGTTTAATCTAATCTAACTTAAAAATAAATGTAACTTAGTATTAGGGGATTTTTAAATTTATATTAGAATTTATATGGAATTTATTTTCTTCTCCCTCCACATTATATAATAAGGTTGTATATTCCCTGCTTCTACTTAAAATTTTTTTTTCTCTGCTCTAAATAGCTTTTGTTAATAGCTCTCGGACAAATTTAACTAGCATTTGTCTTTCTTTTTTCAAAATCTGGTTAACTGTATAAACAACCATTATCAAATTGTCTTAGTTACGTAAGAGTGCAGAAAATAGGCTAAATATGTATGCTATGTGTCATTAAATATAATACACACATATTCTACATAATATAAAATATTTCATAGAGTAATAGTCAATTAACTGTCACCTGAAAAAGTGAGTGTATAGGACAGGTGATTTTAACTCTATCAGTAATATATTTACAAGATATTTGGAAATAGAAAATAAAAATTACAAGAAATAATAAACAAATGTATTGCAAGAGAGTTAAAATTCTTAAGAAAGGGAAGGCATTTTCTTAAAAAAGTGAACAAGCTACAGTATATTGATTTCTGTAACCCAGATTGCAATTAAGATTCCCTGAAATTTAGGTTTTTTTCCACTCGATTTTTCATCATTTATTTTGTTGACAATAAATTTTATGAACTAGCCAACAATAAAATCAGGAAAAGAAATTAAAAATAACAATAGCAACAAGAAAAAAAAATTTAGTGCTTAAACTAACAGATTCTGGAGTCAGATAGTCTGACTTTCTTGGCTTCTCTGTGTATTACTTTCTTTATGATATTAAGCTAGTGACTTAATACCTCTTCCTTAGTTTACTTACCTGAAAGTGGTAATAATTATGCTATTGAGAAGCATGAATAATATGTCTAATGTTCTTAGAGCAACACTTGTCCATATGTTTAAGTTATTGTTTCAACATGATCAATTTTATCTAGAGTCTCTTGGTTTTTTCTTGGATTGGAATTAATTTCAAGAATCATCACCATTGTTTGGTGTTAGGAGGTTATGAAACAATAAGGTGTCAAGCATGTTAAATAGAAGTTGCCATTATGTAACCACCTCTTAATCACTTACTTTTTGACTTCATTCTTTGATCAGTTACCCCTGCCCTTCTAATTGCCAAAGCCCTGCTGCATTTTACTTTGCTTCAACATTTGACAGTGCAATCCACATTTGAATTGCTAATATCCACCCAGTGATACTTCAGTCTCCAGATTTTCCCCTTTTCTTTCTGATTTATTGATTTTTTTTTCTATCGTTAATTTTTTCCTCATGTTTGTTGAAGGGTCTTCCAAAGACTAAATTTTATCTCTACATATTTTTATTCTCAATATTCCTTCTTCCTACCTCTTCTGCTAGTATCACTTGCTGGTAATTTCTAATCTCTAAGATCCAGACGTAGATTGTCAGCTTTCTAATTGAAGTGATTCCCTGAATAAAGTGATTCCCTGGATATTCTGGAAGTATCAAAAACTTAATCTATATAAAACCCGAACTAGCCTTCATCTTTCCTACTATGTGTTAGAAACATTCATTCTCTTGGTCCAAATCACATTCCTAATCCTATCCTGGCTGCTATATTCAGGATAAATATTTTTCAAATTTCATGTCTTTTGGACTTGAAGCTTGTTCTGCTATTATGCTATTGTGCTATTAAATTCTAAGTCTTCTACCTTTCCTATCAATGCACTTTTTAAAGTATGTCTTATATAAATTTACACATATCAAACATTTAGTACATTGCACGGAACATAATGAGTATTATTGTTTTTTTTAATTTTAACATGATAAAATACAGATAAATAAATAATTAAGTGGAAGAAGATTTATCAACTCATCATTTGACATTAACAAAATAAACATATAAGTGTTATTGTGTGTAACAGGAAGTTCACTAATGAAATGTTTAAGCCCTTCTTGTATGTAAAGTAGCAAAGTAATAAGTCCATGAGGTAGTGTCCTGAATAAAGTCTGAGCCAAGGGAGTTGCCAGTTGTAGTAATCACATTTCCTTTCCAATAAGTTTAGTCTCTAAATGGCGAGACAATAATTAAACTAATAATATAGCTCATTAGTCAGTCGTGAAAGGCTTTGTTGTGGCTGTAATATGAGAGCTGTGCAGATAGATGAACCAATACAGTATTGAACAGTACAGGGAGTACTGTAGCACTGAAATTTAACTTCTAGATGTACACACTGTGCATTATGATGGCATCCCACACTTTCATGTTTTGCATATATTATTCCTTGGGTTCCCCTGAGCGACTTCAAAATTAGTCTCTAAACACCCACTCTGGCCTTAGACTAACTCTCTAAACTTAAATGACTATTATTAATAAAATACATAAATTTCCTTTTGTACATTATAAGTCTAGCCCATAAAGTAAAACAAAATAACCGGTAGGTTGTATCAGAGTTTTAAACTAAAAGCGCAAGAAAAATAGGTCACTAAAGGTTAATAGGATTTTTCTTACTCTGTAGGAACATAATTCTCTATGCTCTTGTCACCTTCATTCTAATCCTGAGATCCAGCAGTTGAATAAATAGATTTTAGATTATCACACAGTATACATTCATGTGTAAAATGGAATTCCTATTAAAGTTCATTGCTTCAATTGAAATATGCTTTGTAGCATTTCCTGTGAAGAATCCTGCTGTGGTCTGTCATAATACACTGAAAACACACTTTACTCTTTCAGCTTACTCTTTAGTGCCTGGGGAATGTATTATTTATTTTATTTTGTTTATTTATATATTTTTGGGCATGCTTTGCAACATTTTGACAGAAATGCCACCAATTGTAGCACTACTCAGTGATTATACTGAAGGATAATATATAATATTCTTACACTGGCAATACTATTTAAATGTGGAAAACTCTAGCACAGGCGAATCAGTGCATTTGTGCTGCTGCAAGAAATATTTATAAGAATAGTTTTCCATTCTATATTCTTATAGTAAGATCTGAAGAGACCAATCTAAAAAAATGCTGCTAAGACTGATGTCAAGAAGCTTATAAGAAACTTAACGGAAGACCATGGGGGAAGGGAAGGGGAAAAGAAATAGTTACAGAGAGGGAGGGAGGAAAACCACAAGAGACTCTTAAATACAGAGAAAAAACTGAGAGTGAATGGAGGGTGGGGAAGAGGGGAAAATGGGTGATGGGCATTGAGGGAGGGCACTTGTTGGGATGAGCACTGGGTGTTGTATAAAAGCGATGAACCACGGGAATCTACCCAAAAAACCAGGAGTACACTTTACACACGGTATGTTAGCCAATTTGTCAATAAATTATATTTAAAAAAGAAGCTTATTGCCTATGTTTCCTTCTAGGAGTTTTATGGTGTCGGATTTTACATTTAAGTCTTTAATCCATTTTGAGTCCTTTTTGTATATGGTGTAAGGACCCAGTTTTATTCTTTTGCATGTGGCTGTCAAATTTTCCCAACTTTCCCATTTATTGAAGAGACTATTTTTTCCCATTGTATATTCTTGGCTCCTTTGCCACAAATTAGTTGACCATATATATACATGAGCTTATTTTGGGGCTCTTTATTGTGTTCCATTGATCTGTGTTTCTGTACAACAATACCATATTGTTATGACTACCATGGTTGGCAATATCGTTTGAAATCAGGGACCATGATGACTTCAGCTTTGTTCTTTGTCTTTGTCTTTTTTTTTTTTTTCAAATTTTTAATTTATTTTTGTGAGACAGAGCACAAGCAGGGAGGGATGGAGAGAGAGGGAGACACAGAATCGAAAGCAAGCTCCAGGCTCTGAGCTGGGCTCAGATGCACGCCTTAAACCTGTGAGATCATGACCTGAGCTGATGTCGGACGCTTAACTGATTGAGCCACCCGGGCACCCCAGCTTTGTTCTTTTTCAAGATGCTTTGACTTTTCAGATTTTTTGTGGTTCCATAAAAATTTTAGGTTTTTTTTCTATTTCTGCAGAAAATGCCATCGGAATTTTGACAGAGATTGTATTGGATCTATAGATTGCTTTGGGTATTATGAGTATTTTAATAATATTAATTTTTTCAATCTATTAGCACAGAAATCCATTTATTAGTGTTTTCTTCAGTTTCTTTCAATAATGTCTTAAGAGTTGTTAATAGCAGTGTACAGGTCTTTCACCTTCTTGGTTACATTATCTTATTTTATTTTATTCTTTTTGATGCACTTGCAAATTGGGATTGCATTCTTATTTATCTTTCTGCTACTTTATTATTAATATGTAGAAACACAATGTATTTTTGTATATTGATTCTTTATTATGAAGCTTTACTGAATTTGTTCATTTGTTTAACAGTTTTTTTCATGGAGTCTTTAGGGTTTTCTATATATAATACTATGTCCTCTGCAAATAGTGATGATTTTATCTTTTCCTTTATGATTTGAATGGCTTTTAGTTTTTTCTTTCTTTCTTTCTTTCTTTCTTTCTTTCTTTCTTTCTTTCTTTCCTTCTTTGTCTAATTAGTTTGGCTATGATTTTTAAAACTATGTTGAATAAAACTGTTGAGAGTAGGGATCCTTATCTCATTCGTGATCCTAGAGGAAAAGATTTCTGTTGAGTATGATGTTAGCTATGGGTTTGTCATATGGCCCTTATTACATTGAGATACGTTCCTTCCATATTCCCTTTGTGGAGAGTGTTTTCTTTTTATCATAAATTGATGTTGAATTTTGTCATGTGTTTTTGCTGCATTCATTGAGATGGTCATAATTTTTGTCCTTCGTTTTGTTAATGCGATATATCACATTGATTGGTTTATGGGTGGTGAACAATCCTTGCATCTCTGGAATAAGTTCCACTTAATCATGGTATATGATGCTTGTAAGGTATTGTGAAAATTTTGTAATATTAGAAATATCTGTGGTGAGAAAATATGCTACATGAAGTTTATGGCAAATATCAGTAGAAGAATCATAATAGATGTTTTTAATTCCTGGAATAAAGTCATGCTATCTACAGGAGAGAATATAGACCACTCAGAAAACAGCTCCTAGGATGCTGTTGGATCATGGAATATCAAGTTAACAAATAGAAAGAGTTTCCTATTCTAAGATGGAATATATATATATATATATATATATATATAATATGATATATTATAGTATATAATAATATAATATAATATAATATAATATAATATAATATAATATACTCAGTTCTGATTGAGAGGTATGAGGGCCACAAAAATTCATCACTGTTTGAAGATGGTACATTTGTAATTAAGTATAAGCCCAAACAAAGAGCACAAGTAAGTTACTTGAGCAGTTTGCCTAGGCCTGTGTCATCTACCATTGTTAAAAATAGTTAAGATAGTAAAATTCATGTTATGAATATTTTTAGTATAAAAATGGGAAAAAAGTGTCTCTCACTCAACTCACACTTATGGACACATGGAAGGTCTATTATAATGAGCTGGAGATAGAGTAATGTAATTTAGCTTGGTTCATGGATTGATCCATCCATTATCTCAGTGATGGCTCAATATGGAATGCCATTACACTACAGACTCACTAAAGGTAATCCTAATAGATATCAGTGAAGGAAAATCCTCTCAATAGGCAGAAATTTTGACAGCTCACCAGATAAAAATAAATTAACAGTAGCAAATTACTTGTTTTGGTTGATCAGGGGCCTGGAAGGATAAAGATTGGAAGATTGGGGACAAGGTAGTCTGAGAAAGAGACATGTAGTTAGGTTTATTGGAATGATCAATGTATGAAAATCTTTGTATAGCATTACATGACAAAGAGCATCCATAATGAAAGAGATGTTAAGAAGCCATGTGGATAAGTTCTTGGCCAAGTAATATCAGCCAACCTCTGGCTTGGTAAGCCCCACTGCTGGCACTAGGGGTCATGAATATAGTGGGCCATAGTAGCAGATTTGAAGGCTATGCATGGACCCAGTAGCATAAGCAATATTCACCAAAGCCAATATAGTTACCGCCACTTCTACATGCTCTGTTAAGTCAATAATGAGCCCTTAGTATGGCATTGTCCTTTGAGGAGACAAAAGAGCCACTTGGTGGGAAGTTGATTCTAATGGAACTCCATTCTCCCCAGAAGGAGTAATGATTCTTTTTAACTTAAAATAACACATATTTAGGGTATAGGTCTGCCTTTCTTACTCATAGGACCTTAGGCAGCGTATCTAAGAGCTTGCAGAGCATTTAATTAACCAACATAGAATCCTACATAACATTGCATTAACTAAGGTAGTATAACAGTAGTCATATGACCATGAAATTGTCTGGTCCTGTTACATAGTACACCACCTTAGTCTTCCGGTATTATAAAGTGATAAGATAGCCTTTTACAGGTGGAGATGCAGTATCAGCTTGGAAAAAATATCCTGAGAGTATAGCTTCCATTCTCTAAGATGCAATATTTTTTTCCTAAATCAATATCTAGTGGTATTTCCCAGTTGGTAGAATCCATAAGCCCTAGAACTTAGGGTTGAAAGCAGGTGTGGCTCTCTTTAACCATACTCCTTGTCATCCAGAATAAATAGAACTGTAATAACACAGTAGGGAAAAGTAAGATTATGTTTGGCACCCAGGTGATTCACTGTGACATAGTGTATTCCCTCATAAACAGTTTTGATAGGAAATGGGCAAGTACAGCAGCCCCAAAGTCTGGGAAGGGATTGTGACCACCAAGTCAGATTTTTTTTTGAGGGGAAGATCTGGTTATTCCCCCAATCATAAGAGGAATTTCAGATGGTAGTGGAGGATGAAGATGGTGAGTAGCACCTGCAGCTCCAAGAGCCCAGGTCTCCCACTTGAGAAACAAAGTACACATTCTCCACAGAGATTTCTATGTAGCTGATTGCTCACAGTTCTGTTCCACTCTGGGAACAGCCTTCTGCCAATTGTGCTGCCTCACTCAAAACCATGCCTCCTTCTTGGGAGTAGCCTTCTTTTAAGGACTGGTAGATGTAGGAACACAAGGCCTACTCCAATTTGTGATACCTCTGAAGGGCCATCGCTGCTTTAGAGCCTTAGTGGGAGCTGAAGCTCTGTCACAACTATGTTAGAGTGCAATTTTCCCCTCTACATTCCCCTCTAACTCTGCATTACTCACTCCTCTATGAATCTGATTCTTGAGGGCTGTCTCAAATAAACTACCTTCATGAAAATCTAGACTGGACTTTCTCCCATAATTTTTTTGTATGCTACTTAATAAGTATGTCTTATGTGTATTTACAAGACAAATACATAGTGTGATGTTGAGTATATAGTGGGTGCACAAAATATTTGTCTATTGACTACACTGATTAAAAAAAAAAACTTTTGGAAAACAGTTCTATCCAGCATTTCTATAGACTTCTAAAGGAAGTCTTGATATTATGAAATCACTTTAAATCAGGACCTGCACCAAGGATTCATTTAAGATTGCTTAAATTCTCCTATGAAAAGAATTCCATTTTCATCCTTTGCAGTTTAGTGGTTTATATTCTTACTTGACAATAATGCCACTCTACAGAGCAGTGGAAAAAGAATTTTTCTTTCAAGAGGAACTGCTTAAGGGGCGCCTGGGTGACTCAGTTAATCGGCTGACTCATGTTTTCAGCTCAAGTCATGATATCACGATTCATGAGTTCGAGCCCCACATCAGGCTCTGCACTGTCGAGCCTGCTTGGGATTCTCTCTCTCTCTCCCTCTCTCTCTTCCTCTCCCCCATTCACACTGTCTCTGTCTCTCTCAAAATAAATAAATAAACTTAAAACAAAAAGAAACTGCTCAATTGCAATTTTTTTCTTGAAGGGACAAATATAATTTTTCCTGACTATAGACAACATAAGAGAAACATTAAAGACATTCTGTTTTATTTCATTGCATTTTTAAATGCCTGTTTATTTTTGAGAGACAGAGTGTGTGCACATGCATGTGAGTCTGATAGGAGAAGAGACAGAGGGAGACAGGGGATCCTGATGTGGAACTCAAACTCACGAACTGTGAGATCATGACCTGAGCCAAAGTTGGACGCTCAGCTGACTGAGCCACCCAGGCACCACAAAAGACATTTTAAAATGTGTAACAGCTTGGGTAATCTTTTATAAGATAGGTGACAATGAAAGTGATTATTTTATTACATGTTATGATAGTGTGCTTTGAAGTCTATAGATTTTCCTAACTTGCATAGATTTCCCTTGGGCAAAATGAAATAATCAGATTGTAACTATTATTAAATGTATAGAAAACATAGGAACTAACATTAGTGAGACTTTAAAATCTTTAACATTGTTTATATAAGTTTTTTAAGTTGTTGGTAGTTTAATTAATATTATGTCTCCTTACTTCTAGAAATGGAACAAAATACTTTTTACAGCTACTACTTAACAAAATAAAAATACCAAAGTTCTTATATTCTAGTAAGAACTGATACCTGAAACTAATATGTTCTGTGTCAATTATATCTCAGTTTTTAAAAACCGGTTTTATTTTTTCTGACCTAAATAAAATTTTTTATCTTCATAATAATTACTATTCTTTTTTTTAAGTTTATCTATTTATTTTTAGAGAGAGAGTGGGGAGGGGCAGAGATAAAGGGAGAGAGAGAGAATCCCAAGCAGGCTACACACTGACAGTGCAGAGCCTGATGTGGGACTCGAACTCATGAACTGCGATATCATGACCTGAACCAAAATCAAGAGTCTGATGTTTAACTGACTGAGCCACTTAGGTGCCCCTTTACTATTCTTTTTTTTAATTGTGAACTCAAATAAAGCTTAAATTTTGAAAAGAATTATTTTCATACTGTGAATTTAAGCACATGCTTCTTACACAATTGGTGTATCTTTAGTCAAACTTTGTTCCTAGACCTCAGACTCCTATAGTCAAGGATATACTCAACATCTCTTAAATTATTAAAAATATTTAAGTATGACATTTTTAAAAATCATATTTTGGAGTTTTTTCTTCTTATAGACTCTCCACCTCAAAAAATGGCAATGTGACTCTTTTCAGTTGATGGGAAAAATCTTGAAGACATTTTCTACTTTTCTCTATTTCTTACACTCCATACCTAATTATTTAGCTAATTCTGTTATCTCTCTCTTCAGAATATATCCAGAATGTCATTTTTCTCCATGTTCACTTTTAGCACTCTGTCCTAAACCATGATTACTTCTTAAGTGGATTATTGCAATAACGTCAGTACTGGTTTCTTTACCTTTTTATAGTTTATCCTTACAAACATAATTTAGAGTGTGTCATTTCTCTGCTCATTATCTTTAATGGCCTCCCAGTTTACTACTATAAATTCCCCAAGTCTTACTCAACTCTTGAACTTCATTGCCTATCGCTTTCTCCTTTCATTTACCCAAACTCAATGGCCTTTTTGTAATGCCTTAAACATGCCAGGCTTGCTCACTACTGGGGAATGTTTACTTGCCTAACTGGAGAGGTCTTCAGTGGTTCTGTCTGCATGGTTTATTCTTCCCCTTTCTTGAGAACACTGTTTAAATACTTTAAAAAAAAATTTTTTTAATGTTTTTATTTATTTTTGAAGGAGAGACAGACAGCATGAGCAGGGGAGGAGCAGAGAGAGAGGGAGACATAAAATTTGAAGCAGGCTCCAGGCTCTAAGCTGTCAGCACAGAGCCCGATGCGGGGCTCGAACTCACGAACTATGAGATCATGACCTGAGCTGAAGTCAGACGCTTAACCGACTGAGCCACCCAGGCGCCCCTTAAATAATTTTGTTGACTTCCCTTTATGAAATACAGCTCTGTTACTATCTTCTTTAAATGATATAATAATATTAATAATTTAATAATGCACTTAACTTTTTTTTATAGTTCTTACCATCTGATATATCATATGCTTGCTTTTCAAATTTGTTTGCAGCAACACGAAATTTTATGTGTAAAGTTTATACAAATTATTTCTGTCTCATACTCATCAAAAACAGAAAGTAGCACATTGAAATTATTTGACATATATTTTTCAATAAAATTAAATAAAAATTATACATGACTTTATACTTTTCCATTTACACATTATGCAAAATGAGTAAAATTGGCTTTCTGATAGATATTAAAACTTAAATACTCCATAGCTAAAGCTATATGTAAAGTAACATAACTTCAAGATGACTGTAAAAAATGGAAACAAGTAGCTGTTTTCTGTTGTCCAAACATTTGATATTTATACTATTCTATTATAGTAAACACAAATAAAAACCTTTCTTCTTTTTTTACCTTTTTAGTTTAATGTGGCTAACCTGTAAGTTTAAGTTACCCTATAATCTGTAAGCTATCATTTCAATAATATTTAGATTCCAGCACTTTAAGAAAATACTTCATTATGTGTCACCCCATATAATGGCTTTATCTATTGTTTCTGGAAATCTCATTGTGCTTTAGTCTCACTTAACAGTTCAGTGTACCTTTGGATATTACCAATAAAACTTCTAAGACATTCGTGTGGAAGTTTATGTGTTAACATAAATTTTCATTTTTCTGGATAAATGCTCAGGAGTGCAATTCATGGGTCATATGATGGTAACAAGTTTAATTTTACAAGAAACTACCAATGTCTTTTCCAGAGCAGCCATGTCGTTTTATATTCCCAACACCAATATATGAGTGATCCATTTTCTCCACATCTTTATCAGAATTTGATGTTGTCACTGATTTTTATTTCACCATTCTGATAGGCTTAGAGTGATATTGCAGTATCGTAATAACTAATGATGTTGAATGTCTCCTCATGTGATCATTTGCCATCTGTAGATCTTCAGAGAAATGTCTGTTTGTATCTTCTGCCATTTTCTAATTGAGTTGTTTTCTTTTTTTTATTCTAAGTCTTTGAGAATTCTTCATATATGCAAAACTAGTCCCTTGAGGAATATGTTGATTGCAAATATTTTCTCCCACTCTACAGCTTCTCTATTTATTCTCTAACAGACTGTCACAGAGAATGTTTTTAATTTTGATGAAGTTTAGTGTTCCTATTATAAATTGTGCTTTTGGTGTTAAATTTAGAAACACTTACTTGTCCCTAATTCCAAAAGATTTTTTTTGTAGTTTTACATTTTACAACTAAGTCTGTGTTACATTTTTAGTTCTTTTTTGCATAAAGCGTGAGATTTGGGTATGTTATTTTGCCTATGGGTATACAAATGCTCCAGCACGATTTATTGAAAAACCTATCTTTCCTCCATTGTATTGTCTTGCATCTTTGTAAAAAAATCCAATTGACTTATTTGTTCCCAATTATGTTAGTTTATCTATATGTCTATGCCTCCATCAATATCATAGTTTTGATTATTGTACCTAAATAATGAGTTAAAAATCAGGTAGCCATTCTTGTCACTTTATTTTATATATTTTTTAAAAAAATTACTATTCCAGAACCTCTGTCTTCTCATATAAATTTGAGAACAATCTTGTCATATCTACAAAAAATTCCTGTTGAAATTTTGATAAGAACTGAGTTATACCTATCAATCAATTTGGGGAGAATGGACACATTATTATGTTAGGTCTTCCAACCCATGAACACAGTGTGTCTATGTATGTGTTACTGGAGTTTTTTTCATTAGCATTGTGTTGTTTTAGCATAAAAGTTCTGTACATGGCTTGCTAGATTAGCACTCAAATATTTCATTCTTTTGAGTTATAAATGATATTGTATTGCTAATTTTTTACCCATATGTTCTTTGCTAATATACTGTTTTTTTTTTCTTGGGATTTGCTACATAGTCATGTTTTCTGAAAATAAGAGCAGTTTTATTTTCTGATCTGTATGCCTTTTATTTCTTTTTCTTACATTATTGCACTAAAATTTCCAGTACTCCAAGTAGGAGTGGTGAGAGTGGATATTTTTGAAAGCATTTAGTGTTTCATCATTAAGCATAATGTTAGCTATGAGTTTTATGTGTATATTCTTTAATAAGTTAAGCAAGTTCTCCTGTGTTCCTAGTTTCCTGAGAGTTTTTGTCTATAAATGGGTGCTCAAATTGTTCAAATTCTATTTCTGTACCACATGATATGATCATGTGATTTTTCTTCTTTGGCCTATGTGTGATGTCTTGCATTGATTTTTTTTTTTAATTGAACTTACCTTACATCTCTGAAATAAGTCCCAGCTGGTCATGAATATAATTCTTTTCACATATTGCAGAACTATTTGCTAACAATTTAAAGATTTCTTCTTTCTGTATTCATAAAGGATATTGCACTTTAGTGTACTTTTTTTGAATTGGTTTTGTCTGGTATTAGCATCAGTATGACACCAATTTCAAAAAATGAAATTGAGAATACACTCCCTCTATTTCTGTCTTCTTCTGGTTTTTTGAAATAAACTGTATAGAATCAATGTTAATTCTCCTTTAAATGTTTCATAAAATTCTCCAGTGAAATTATCAAGGCCTGGGATCTTTTTTGAAAGTTTTAAATTATGAATCCATTTCCTTAATAATTATGGGGCTACTAAAGTTGTTTATTTCATATTGGGTAGGTTGTGTTAGGTGTACATTTTGAAGCATTGGCATTTTCTCTAAATTGTCAAATTTATGGTTCTGGAATTAGTTGTAGTATTCATTTATTTTCCTTTGATGTTTGCAGGATCTGTAGTGATACTTCCTGCTTCATTCCTGATTTTGGTATTTGTTGTTTTGTCTTTTTTTTCTTGTCTGTTTGTTAGAGGTTTATCAATTTTATTGGTCTTTTCAAAGAACATTCAAACTCTTTGTTGCATTGATTTTCTGTATTATTTTTCTATTTTCAATTTTATCACTTCCTATATTTATTATCGCCTTCCCTTTGCTTGATTGGAATTTATTTTGCTCTACTTTTTTTAGGCTCTTGAATTGGGAAGTTAGATTATAGATTTAGAGTTTATCCTCATTCTAATGTGTGCATTTATTGCTGTGAGCTTCCCTCTTGGCCCTACTTTACCTGTGTCCCACAGACTTTAATATGTTGTATTTTTTCTTTCATTCAGCTCAATATATGTTTTGATTTCCTTGAGACTTTTTTAAACCATTGATTATTTGAAAGTGTAGTGATTAATTTCTGTGTTTTTGTAGAAATTTTTTGTTATATTTCTGTTATTGATTTCCAGTTTGATTTGACTGTGGTTGGGTAACATACTTTGTATTATTTCCATTTATTAACTTTTTTGAAATTTGTTGAGGTTTGTTTTATGGCTTAAAATGTCATCTACTTTTGGTATATTTTCTGTGGGCACTTGAAAAAAATGTCCGTTCTGCTTTTTTATTATAGTCTACTGTAATTTGAGCATAGAAAATTAACTTTCTGTGTTCCTTTATCCTGCCCTGTTTATAATACAATTGTATTAAATACTTCTTTTATATACATGTAGGGCCACATTAGACAATGTTACAATTTTTGTTTTAACCACTTGGCATAATTTAGGAAACTCAAGAGGAAAAGACAAGCCTATCGTATTTTCACTTATTTTTGCTTGCCATCTCTTCTATCATTTCCTTTATGCTTAGAGGATTTTATTTAGCTATGTTTTAGGGTGTATTTGCTATTAAAAATTTATTTTAATTGTCATTAATCTGATAATTTCTTGTTTTCCTTTCATTTCTTCTTTCCTAGTTTTATTGAGAAATAATTGACATACTTCACTATATAAGTTTAAGGCATAGAGCATGAGGGTTTGATTTATATATGCTGTGAAAATTACCACAATGGGTTCAGTTAACATCAATCTTCTCATAGACATACAACAAAAAAAGAAAGAACAAAGAATAATAGAAAAAATATTTCTTACTGTGATGAGAACTCTTAGGATTTACTCTCAACAATTTTCCTATATAATACATAAGCGTTTGCTATAATAATTGTGTTGTATATTAAATCCCTAATGCAATGCTTATTTATCTTATAACTGGAATTTTGTACTTTTTGACCACCTTCCTCCAAGTCCTCTTCCCCTTCTATCTGCCTCTGGTAGCACAAATGTGATCTCGCTTTGTATGAGTTTGCTTTTTTTCTTTTAAGATTCCATATGTAAGTGAGATAATAATCTATTTTTAGTTAATTTTTGTGAGTGGTGTAAGATATAGGTCCAGTTTCGTTCTTTTACCTGTAAATATCCAATTATCCTAGCACCATTTATTGAAGAGACTGTCTTCTCCACTAAGTATTGGCTCCCTTGTCAAATATTAGTTGGCGTTATTGCTTGGGTTTACTTCTTCTCTCTCAATTCTGTTCAGTTGGTCTGTTTGTCTTTTTTTTATGCCATTACCATAATATTTTGATGACTATAACTTTATACTATTGCTTGAAAGCAAGAAGTATGATACCTCCTGCTTTGTTTATCTTTCTTAGGATTTTTATCCTTTTGTGGTTCGTATCAATTTTAGGAGTGTTTTTTTTTCTACTTGTCTAAAACATGCCATTGCAATCTTAATAGGGATTGAGTTGACTCCATACATACATGGCTTTCAGTTGTATTGACATTTTAAAAATACAATTCTTCCGATCCATGTATACAAGATACCTTTCCATTTATTTGTGTCTTCTTCAATTTCTTTTACCAGTGTGTTGCAGTTTTCAACATAGACATCTTTTGTGTCCTTAGATTTACTCCTAAACATTTTATTGTTTTTGATGCTATTGAAAATAGGATCAATTTATTTCTTTTTCACAAATTTCATTGTTAGTATATAGAATGGCACTAATTTTTGAATGCTGATTTTGTATTCTTCAACTTGACTGAATTCATTGATTAGACATAACAGTTTTAAATTGAGTCTTTAGGATTTTCTCTCTATAAAATCCTGTCATCTGCAAATAGAGAAAATTTTACTTCTTTCTTTCCAATTCTGATACCTTTTGTTTCTTTTTCTTGCCTCATTTTTCTAGCTAGGACTTCCAGCATTATACTGAGTAGGAGTAGGTGAGAATGGAAACCCTTGTCTTGTTCCTCTTTTTAAAGAAAAATCTTTCATTCCTTCACCACTGACTATAAAGCTAACTGAAGGTTTGTCATATATGGCCTTATGTTGAAATATGTTCCTTCTATGTCTAATTTGTTAAGAGTTTTTATCATGGCTAATTGTTGAATTTTGTCAAATGCGTTTTTCTTTGTCTATGATTGTTTTCTTTCATTCCATTAATGTGATCTATCATATTGATTGATTCACATATGTTGAAGCATTTTTGCATTCTGAAGATTAATCATATTTGATGATGGCAAATGATCCTTTTAATATGCTGCCGACTTTGACTTGCTGTATTTTATTGAAAATTTTTGTATCTATATTTATCAAGGATATTAGCCTGCGCTTTTATTTTCTAGTAGCATTCTTTTCTGGTTTTGGTATCAGGGTAATGCTGGTTTTGTAAAATAAGTTTGGAAATGTTCCTTCACCTTCAATTTTTTACTCTTCAGTTTTTTGGAAGAGTTTTGAGGATTGGTGTTAATTTGTCTGAAATATTTGGTAAATTCACCAGTAAAGTATCTAGTCGTGGGCTTTTCTCTGGTTGGATTTTCGATTACTGATTCAATCTCTTTACTAGTAATTGTTCTGTTCAGATTTTCTATTTCTTCCTTATTCAGTCTGGTAAGTTGTAGGTTTCTAAGAATTTTTCAATTTCTTCTAGGCCTTCCAGTTTGTTGGCATATAGTTGTTGATAGTAGCCACATGGTCCTTTGAGTTTCTGTGGCAGCAGTTGTCATGTCTACTTTTTCACTGATAATTTTGCTGATCTAGGTCCTTTCTCTTTTTTTCCTTGTTTAATCTAGCTAAGGTTTGTCAATGTTGTTTATCTTCAGAACCAACTCTTAGTTTGGTTAATCTTTTCTGTTGGTTTTCTCTTCCCTATGTCATTTATTTTTATTTTAATTTTTATTTATTTCCTTTCTTCTGCTAACTCTGGGCTCAGTGTATTATTTGGTTGTTTATTTGGGATATTCCTTGCTTTTTAATGTAGATGTTTATTGCTATGAAGTTACCTCTTGTGTTTGTTGCATCCCATAGGTTCTGGTATGTTGTGTTTCCATTTTACTTGTCAAGGAACTTTTTAATTTTCACTTTAATTTCTTCTTTGATCCATTGATTGTTCAAGAGAGTACTGTTTAATTTCCACATGTGTGTGAATTTTCTGGTTTCTTCTTGTTATTGATTTCTACTTTTATGCCATTATGAACAGAGAAGATACTTATTATAATTTCAGTCTTTTTAAATTTACTAATAATTGTTTTGTGGCCTAACATATGGTCTACCCTAGAAAATGTTTCATGTGCACTTGAGAAGAAGGTGTATTCTGCCTTTGTTGTGTATGTGTCTGTTAGATTCATTTGGTCTATAGTGTTGTTCAAATCCACTATTTTCTGATTGATTCTCTATCTGGATGATCTATCCATTGCTGAGGGTAGGATATTAAAGTTTCCAACTATTATTGCATTACTGTCTATTTCTACTTACAAGCTCTTTTGGTTTTGCTTTGTATATTTAGGAGCTCCAATGCTGGTTGCATGAATATTCACAATTGTTATTATCTTCTTGATTTATTGATCCCTTTATAACCATATAATGACCTTCTTTTTTCTTTTTACCACTTTTAAAGCCTATTTTGTCTGTTATAACTTCCCCTGCTCTTTTTCTTCTTTGTTTTGACTACCCCATTTGCTTGAAATGTCTTTTTCCATTATTTCACTTTGTCTATGTATGTTTTTATTTAAGGCTAAGTGAGTGAATCTCTTATAGGCGTTATAGTGTGGTTTTGTTTATTTTTGTTTTGTTTTGTGTGTTCATTAAGTCATTTCATTTTTTTTTAGTTGGAAAGTTTAATCCATTTACATTTAAGGTAATTATTGATAAGGACTTACTGCCATGTGTTGTTTTTTCTTTGTTTTATAGATCTATTTTTCTTTGTTTATTCTGTTGTCTTTTTTTGTGTGTTTTAATGTCTTCTGGTGTAAGTATGCTTTGACTTTTTATCATGTTCCTTTGTGTAGCTATTATGGGATTTTCCCTTTGCTCACCATGAGTCTTAAATAAAATATCCTATTTTAAGTTGATAACTACTTAACTTCAATAGATGTTGTATATTCTACACTTTCACTTTTCTGCCCCTCTCTACTATTGAAACTCTATTTAATTATGAATAATTCACAATTTACATGTTTTTTATATTGTGTAACTAATAACAGATTCTATATTTATGGTTATTTTTGCTATGTTCTTTTTTTAAATTTATGAACTAGAGTTGTAAGTGAATTATGTACCACTATTACCATATTGCAAAATTGAACTGTGATTTTATACTTACCAGTACTATTGAGATTTAAACTATCTTTTGGTGTTCTTATTATGTCAATTAGCATATTTTAGTTCTACTCAAAGAACTCCCTTTAGATTTTCTTATAAGGCAGGACTGGCAGTAATGAACTCCATCAGCTTTTGTTTTTTTATGAAAAGTCTTTATTCCTTCTTTGTTTCTGAAGGAGTTTCACCAATTATAGAATATCTTTGTTGAGAATTATTTTCTTTCAATACTTTGAATCCCTTTCTCTCCTGACCTGAAAAGTTTCTGTTGAGAAATTTGTTAATAGTCTTATGAGGGTTCCTTTGTATGGAACTTCTCTCTTTTTTTGCTCTTAAAATTCTTTCTTTTTTTTTTGACTTTTGACAATTTAATTATTATGTGTCTCAGTGTAACCCAGTTTGGGTTGAGCCTGTTTGGAATCTTTGGGCTTCTTGTATCTGGATGTCTGTTTGTCTTCCCAGGTTTGGGAAGGTTTTAGCTGTTATTGCTTTCAACATACTTTCCATCCCTTTCCATCTCTTCATTTTCTGGAATTCCCATAATTTTGAATATTTTTTCTTTTTATTATGTCCTATAATTCCTGTAGGCTTTCTTTACCCCTTTTTATTTTTTACTTTTTGCTCCTCTGACTAGGTAATTTCCAATGTCTTATCCTCCAGGTTATTGACACTTCTGCAAGGTTGAGTCTACTTTTGAAACTCTAATTATGGATAACTCAGTACAGTTCAGTTATTGTATTTTTCAAATGCAAGATTTCTGTTTGTTTTTGTTTTGTTTTGTTTTGTTTTGATTATTGCTATTTCTTTGTTGAACTTCTCATTTTGTTCATACATCGGTTTCCTAATTGCATTTAGTTGTTTGTGTTTTCTTACAGTTCACTAAACTTCCTTAAGTGGATTTTTCTACATTCTTTGACTGTTTATAGTTCCCCATTTCTTTAAAAGTTAGTCATTAGCGGGTTTTTTTGTGATCTTTGATTCCTTACATTGATGTCTGGACATTTGATTAATAGGGCTCCTCTTTCAGACTTTACATGTTTGTTTCGTCAGAGACAGTTCTTCACCAGTCATCTTAATCTTTGGGTTTTTGGGTGTATGTGTGTGTAATGTTTTTCCATGGATGGGGCTTGCTTTTTAGCCTACTTTCAGGAGAAGTAACTGAGCTCTGAGGACTGGGATGGGGTAGTGTGCCACTGCTGAGAACAGTTGGATAGCCTGCTGGCTTGATTCCTTACCTGAGTGATCCTGTAGAATGGGCTCCATGGTTGCTTGAATTCTCTGGTCAGGCTTACTAGATTGTCAGTACTGTGTACTATATTCAGTAGTAAATTGGGCTGTGAATTTAGCTTCCCTGCCTTAGCAGGGCAACAGTCCAAGGCCTAAGGCCTGTACAGGTCATAGTTTGAGAACCCAAATCAAGTCTGAGTGTGAGGTTACATGAGGCCACTAGTTCTATAAAAAAGCTTTTTAAAACCTTGTATGGTTTTAATTTTCACATTAAGTATTTTCAAGTTATTCCAATTTGACTAATATTATTGCTCTTTTTCTAAAAATAAATGAGGATAAAAATATGTATGTCAATTATATTTCAATAAACCTGAGGTGAAATAATAAAAGAGTAAGTGAGAATCACATATTTATCTGCCTTTATGGACAATTGTTCTTAAACATTTTTTAGTTAAATAAATTTTTTAATGTTTGTTTATTTTTTGAGAGGGACAGAGACAAAGTGCAAGCAGGGGAAGGGAGAGGGAGAGAGAGAGGGAGACACAGAATCTGAAACAGGCTCCAGGCTGTGAGCTGTCAGCACAGAGCCTGATGCGGGGCTCAAACCCATGGACTGCGAGATTATGACCTGAGCCAAAGTCAGATGCTTTACTGACTGAGCTACCCAGGCACTCCTTGTAAGAGATTTTAATATAATTTAGGATTTATTCCTTTAATCAAGTGAAATATTTCCTAAATAAAAATTTATGAAATAAAATTTATATTAATTCTTCAAATATATGCCGGTTAATGGAGCCGGTTGAACTAGACTTGGAAATTTTGAGATGGGTTTCACACAGAACTCCAACTTCTCTAGCTATCCCCAAGCAACACAAATACAGTTATATCTCAATATCCATATATGATATATCAATGCAGTAGTTATACTTTCTTGGGTTCTGGAAAGTAGTCCTGACAGCAGATTTTTCGTGAAGGTCGGGAGAATTCCACCCTATAAACCCTTTCTTAATTTCAAGTTATATAAAGATACATAGAAAAATTACATCATAAGTAAATGTAGGTAATGGTAAAAGAAGGTAATGGTAATAAATTTGTTATTTTACTCATAACACTCATAACTCATAATGTTAATATCATGAGATATTTTATAGCTAATCTCTGGTTACTATCATCTATATAATAAATGGTTTTGTTAATTTACCTCTGGAAATAACTCTTGAACTTTCATTTCCATTTGTACCAATCATTGAATTCATGTGATCAGAGGGTTGAGAAGAGTTAAATAATGGAACTATTATTGTTAGTTGTATTTTATTTCTTCAACATCCAGTTCAGCACACCTGTTTTTAAAGGATAAAGATTTAAGAGATTATAGAACAAAATTTCAGAGTCTGAAATAAATACCCATTTCTGTGTCTGGAGGTTAAACACCACACAATTTACTAAGGAAACTTTGTTCCACATTTGATCATCCTTCCTTGTTCCGTTAATTTATAAAGTAGTCATATGCATGAACTAACTTACCTTTTTTTATTAGGTATTAGATAAAGAATATATATATATATATATATACATATATATATATATATATATATATATATATTTACAACACAGAATTTGAAATCCCAAACTTTTTGCCAGAGAATATAATTTATCAAAAGCTTTATTAGACAAAAATATTCTTGGTCTATTATGATATGGATTGCAGCAGAACAATGTTCCTGCTGAGAACATATAGAAAATTTGGATAAAATGTCAAACATTTGCTTTAATTCAGCATATAATTACTGAGGCAAATTATCTAAGGATGTAAACTATAGAGAGAAGGAAACTGCAGAGAAGTGAGTAGATATTCAATAGTAGTTTCTTCCCTGAAAGTATTTGCCAAGTCTTGCTAAATCCAAGGAGAGGGCTTCAGAATAGAGCTGTTGCTTAAGTCACAGAAAAGCCAGTGGAAATTCTGGCAATCTCATGGGATTCAAGAAACAAGTATAAAGTGGATAATTTTGGGGAGAGAAGCAAACAAGAATACTTGTAAAAAGTATTGCAGGATAATATAGAATGAAGGGTAATGCAGAAATATTATCCCAATTCACTACTTTTCTAATCTTAATGCATTGGCAAACCCTTGAACTATGTTGAACAGAATATAATCAACCTACAGAATGTTGAGAGGCATAACAACACTTCCTTACTGTGCTTTCAGTGATAGTGAGCGATTACAATTTATTTAATAAAATAGGAAACCATGAGTCCAAGGTGAAAGGAAAACAAATAAATACCTAAAGATATAAATTAAAAATTTGATGAAGGAGGAGTCAATGGCAGGGAAGTAGGGGGACCTGAGTTCCCTCGTCCCTCAAACACAGTAGCATTGAGGCCAGAAGACTTGGAATTCCCGGAATCCGGGCTACAGAGTGACAAAAACATCACCAGAGACCCATGGGGACAACTTCGCAGGCCAGAGGTGCGTGATTGCAAATTGGGAGAGATAAAACAGGAGGCAAAGGCACAGAAGGGAGGGATCCCCTTCTGTGGAGAGACAAAAGGAAGAGAAAGAGAGGCTGTGGAAGTATAGGATTGTATTTAGACAAGAGAAAAACCATGGACTTGGGAATGGAAAAAACAGAGGAAGAACCAATTTCAAACTGATCCACGGTTGAGAGACTTTCTCTGGACTGGGGCTGCCCTCTGTACGTGTTCTTCAGGTGGATGGGTAGTGAGCTCAGAAGCACAGTTGGAGAGAGAAGTCCCTTCCCTTGAGTTCAGTGGGAAAAAGGTATATAGCCACTCCAAGTTCAAAAAACCCTGCAGGCTCGCAGCATCCAGAGGCCCTTTGTCAGCTGGGTGGAGTGGCACTTCCCTAGATCCAGGGTTCAAGGAGTGGGATCTTTTAAGACATCAGGGTTTGAATCCCAGCCAAGTGCCAGAGAAGTGTGGGAGACTGTGGAGTGGGACAAACCGACCCACTTGCACTTGGGCCCACTTGGCACTGTGAAGATGGCCTGAACAGAGTGGTTTGGGACACCCGGTCCAGGGAGGAGAGACTGGAGTGTCACCATTTTTCTCCCCATTACCAACAAGGTGGGGCTTCAGGGAACAGGACAGGTGGAACTGCCTACACCAAACCACACCCCTCTGTGCCTGGGTAACTGGTAACAGAGGAATATTGACAGTGACTGAAACAGACAGCTCCTCCTTCAGACCAGCACAGCCCCTGGTTCCAAGGCACCATCATATATGTGTCCAGTGGTTTTGCACTTTCTGATTTGATTCTTGGTCAATTCTTATTATGTGTGTGGATGTGTGTGTATTTTTTTTTCCTGCTTCCTTTCTTCCTCTTATTTCTTCCCTTCTCTATTCTGGATATTCTGGTTATTGGTTTGTTTAAGCAGACTTTTTTAATCTATTCTTTTTGCACCTCTTCTGTATCCCCTTCTTTATTTTCCTCTCTCTCTCTCTGTGTCTGGATTAAGCCATATAGTTTCCCTGATTCTCTGCCTAGTCATTTTTTTTTCTTTTCTTTTTTCCAACCCCTGTCATTTCTCTTTTTGGATGGAATAAGGCTTCTTCCATCCTCCACCTTTAAAAAAAATTTCCAGGGTTATTTCAATGCACAAATCAAAGCACACCTGGTGGAAGGCCCAGAAAACCACCATGAGTAGGGAGATAAAGCAGCCAGAGTCACAACAATAGACAGCATGCAACACACTCCAAAAACACCTACTGAAGGGCCAGGCCTTAGACAGTGTATGACCCATTTTTAATATAGTAGTGATTGCAGGTGCAGGACACATAACAAGCTATTAAAACACATAAAGGACAGAAAACTAGCCAAAATAATGAGATGGAAGAATTCTCCTCAAAAAATATTCTGGGAATAAATGAAACCTAGAGAATTACTCAAAACAGACATAAATAATATATCTGAGAAAGAATTTAGAATAACAGCCATAAGATTAATAGCTGCGCTTGAAAAAAGCATAGTAAACAGCAGAGAATCTATTGCTACAGAGGTCAAGGAACTAAGAAATAGTCACAACGATTTAAGAAATGTTGTAAATGAGGTACAAAATAACCTAGATGCAGTGCCTGCAAGGGTGGAGGAAGCAGAGGGGAGAATAAATGAAATAGAAGCTAAAATTATGGAGAATGATGAAGCTGAGAAAAAGAGAGATAAGAAAATACTAGACCACAAGGAGAGAAATAGAGATCTAAGTGATTCAATAAAATGTAATAATATTTATATCATAGGAGTTCCAGAAGAAGAAGAAGGAGAAGGAGAAGGAAAAGAGAGAAAAGGGCAGAAGGTTTATTTGAACAAATAATAGCTGAGAACTTTCCTAATTTGGGGAAGGAAGCAGACATCCAAATCCAGGAGGGACAGAGAATTCCCTTGAGATTTAACAAAAGTAGGAATCTCCATAGCACCTCATAGTGAAAACGACAAAATACAAAGATAAAGAGAGAATTCTGAAAGCAACTAGGGACAAATGGGCCTTAACCAAAAGGGTAAACACATAAGGGTAATAGCATACCTGTCCACTGAAATTTGGCAGGCCAGAAGGGAGTGGCAGGAAGTAGTCAATGTGCTGAATAGGAAAAATACACCACCAAGAATCCTTTATCCAGGAAAGCTAATATTCAGAATGAAGGAGAGATAAAGGCTCCCAGACAAAACAAACAACAAACAAACAAGAACAAAAAAAAACAAAAAAAAACCCCCAAAACTGAAGGAGCTCATTACCACTAAACCAGCCCTGTAAGAGATCCTAAGCGAGACTCTGTAAGTGGAATGCTGAAAAGACTACCAAGGACCAGAGACATCACCACAAGCATGAAACCTACAGATAACACAATGACACTAAATCCATATCTTTCAATAATAACTCTGAAAGTAAATGAACTAAATGCTCCAATCAAAAGACATAGGGTATCAGAATGGATAAAAAACACAAGATCCCTCTTTATGCTGTCTATAAGAGACTCATTTTAGACCTGAGGACACCTTTCAGATTGAAAGTGAGGGGATAGAGAATAACCTATCATGATACTGGAAGTCAAAAGAAAGATGGAGTAGCCATACTTACATCAGACAAACTAGATTTTAAACTAAAACTATAACAAGAGATGAAGAAGGGCATTGTATCATAATTATGGGGTCTATCCATCAAGAAGAGCTAACAATTCTAAATGTTTATGCCCCCAACATAAAGAACCCAAATAGATAAGTCAATTAATCATGAACATAAGCAATCTTATTGATAAGAATACGTTAATTTCAGAGGACTTTAATACTTCTCTTACATCAGTGGACAGATCATCTAGGCAAAAAAATCAATAAACAATGGCCTTGAATGATACACTGGACCAGATGGACTTGACAGATATATTCAGAACTTTTCATCCCAGAGCAGCAGAATACATATTCTTCTCAAGTATACACAGGACATTCTACAAGATTCATCACATATTGGGTTATAAAACAGCCCTCAATAAATATAAAAGAATGGAGATCATACTATGAATATTTTTAGATCAAAATACTATGAAACTTGAAATCAACTACAACAAAAAATTTGGAAAGCCTCCAAATGCATGGATGTTAAAGAACATCCTACTAAAGAATGAATGGGTCAACCAGACAGTTAAAGAAGAAATTAAAAAAATATATGGAAGCAAATAAAAATAAATATATGACAGTCTAAATCCTTTGATATGTAGCAAAGGCAGTCCTAAGAGGAAAATATATTGTAATCCAGGTCTATCTCAAGAAACAAGAAAAATCTCAAATACAAAACCTAACCCCACACCTAAAGGAACTAGAAGCAGAACAGCAAAGAAATCCCAAAGCCTGCAGAACAAGAGAAATAACAAAGATTAGAGCAGAAATAAACAATATAGAATCCAAAACACAAAAAAGCAATAGAACAGATCAATGAATATAAGAGCTGGTTGTTTGAAAAAATAAACAAAATTGATAAACCTCTAGCCAGACTTCTCAAAAAGAAAAGAGAGGGGACCCAAAGATAAAATCATGAGTGAATAAGGAGAGATCACAACCAACACCACAAAAATACAAACAATTATTAAAGAATACTATGAAAAATTATATACCAACAAACTGGACAACCTGGAATAAATGGACAAGTTTCTAGACACCCACACACTACCAAAACTTAAAAGGGAAGAAATAGAAAATTTTAACAGACCAGTAACCAGCAAAGAAATGGAATCAGTTATAAAAATCTCCCAACAAATAAGAGTCCTGGGCCAGATGGCTTCCCAGAGAAATTCTACCAGACATTTAAAGCAGGGTAATACCTATCCTTACCAAGCTGTTTCAAACAACAGAAATGGAAGGAAAGCTTCTGGACACATTCTGTGAAGCCAGCATTACCTTGATCCCCAAACCAGATAGAGACCCACTAAAAAGGAGAATACAGACCAATATCCCTATATCCCTGATGAACATGGATGCAAACATTCTCAACCAGAGAATTCAACAATATATTAAAAGAATTATTCACCATGATCAAGTGGGATTCATTCCTGGGCTGCAGTGCTGGTTCGATATCTGCAAATCAATGTGATACATCACATTAATAGAAAAAAGGATAAGACCCATATGATCCTGAAAATAGATTCAGAAAAAGCATTTGAAAAAATCCAGCATCCTTTCTCAATAAAAACCCTAAAGAAAGTTGGGATGAAAGGAACATAACTTAACATCATAAAAGCCATATATGAAAAGCCCACCACTAATATCATTCCCAATGGGGAAAAACTGAGAGCTTTCCCCCTGAGGTCAGGAACATGACAGGGATGTCCAGTCTCACCACTGTTGTCTAACATAGTGTTGAAGTGCTAGCCTCAGCAATCAGACAACAAAATGAAATAAAGGCATCCGAATTGGCAAAGAAAAAGTCAAACTTTCACTTTTCACAGATGACATGAAACTCTACAAGGAAAACCTGAAAGACTCCACCAGAAAGCTGCTAAACTGATCCATGAATTCAGCAAAGTTGCAGGATACAAAATCAATGTACAGGAATAGGTTGCATTTCTACTCAACATGTCTCGGACCTCATCAAGATAAAAAGCTTCTGCAATGCAAAGAAAACAATCAACAAAACTAAAAGGCAACCAGCAGAATGGGAGAAGATATTTTCAAATGACATATTGGATAACAGACTAGTATCCAAAATCTATAAAGAACTTACCAAATTGAACACCCGAAAAAAAAATCCAGCAAAGAAATGGGAAGAAGACATGAATAGACACTTTGCCAAAGAAGAACTCCAGATGGTCAACAGACGCATGAAAGATGTTCAACATCACTCATCATCAGAGAAATACAAATCAAAACCACATTGAGATACCACCTCACACCAGTCAGTGTGGCTAAAATTAACAACTCAGGAAACAACAGATGTTGGTGAGAATGTGGAGAAATGGGAACCCTCTTTCACTGTTGGTGGAAATGCAAACTGGTGGTCACTCTGGAAAACAGTGCAGAGGTTCCTCCAGAAATAAAAAATGGAATTACTCTATGACCCAGCAATAACACTACCAGAAATGTATCCAAAGGATACGGAGTGCTGATTCATAGGGACACATGTAACCCAATGTTTGTAGCAGCCCTTTCAACTATAGCCAAATTATGAAAAGAGCCCAAATGTCCACCAGCTGATGAAAGGATAAAGAAGAATGTGGTTCATACATACAATGGGATACTACTTGGCAATGAGAAAGAATGAAATCTTGCCATTTGCAACAATGTGGATGGAACTGGAGGGTATTATCCTAAGTGAAGTAAGTCAATCAAAGACAGATATCATATGTTTTCACTCATATGTGGAAATTGAGAAACTGAACAAAAGACCACAGACGAAGGGAAGGGGAAAAATAGTTTCAAACAGAGAGGGAGGCAACTTACAAGAGACTCTTAAAAACAGACAACAAACTGAGGGTTGATGGGGGGGTGGGGCTGAGGGGAAAATTGGTGATGGGCATTGAGGTGGGCCTTGTTGGGATGAGCACTGGTTGTTGTATATAAGTGATGAATCATGGCAATCTACTCCTGAAGTCATGAGCATACTGTAAACACTGTCTGTTAGCTAACTTGACAATAAATTATATTTTTAAAAAATATGATGAGGGACAGGTTATTTATATACTTTCAGAGATCCTATTTCTAAAATTCTTATTAATTGTATATGGGAGGAAAGTAACTTTATATCAAGTAATCAATTGAAAATGAACTACATCTGAAGGGGACAAAATAAAATTATCTGCAACCTGATAAAGTGCAATGTAAAGAACATAGAATTCTTTATGCAATATTTTTTACCAATATGGATAACCTAACTTTACTATGAGGATACATCTGAAAAACTTATTTAGGAGATTACACAATAAATCATCTGAAATCAATATTATGAAAGTTGAGTTCTGGGTGTTTTAGCTTGATCTTACTTTATTAATTACATAAATGCTCATGAAAAACATCAAAAAATCACATAGTAATCTGAATATTTCAGAACAGGAGTGAAAAAATATGAGACTAAATTTTAAGATTATGAAAGATGGTATTATTTAACCTATTCTTGAGACTTTATTGAAAACACATGACAGAGAAATTAACTGATTTGCAGTTAATACACATCTGATTGAGAATAATTTCCTCCTAATAATGAATTAAGTGTAACAAAAATTGAGGCACCTGGTGGCTCAGTTAGTTAACCATCTGACTCCTAATTTCTACTCACATTATGATCCCATGGTTCATGAGATTGAGCCCCTCATTGGGCTCTGTGTTGACAGCACAGAGCCTGCTTGGGATTCTCTCTCTCCCTCTTTCTCTGCCCTTCTCTCACTCGTTTTTTTCCCCTCTCTCTCAATATAAATAAACCTAAAGAAAATAAATATATAAAAAATTGAAGCATTTAAGTTAACTAATTACAAATTGAAATACTGTTATTATATATATGAAGAAATATATCAAAATATACTGATATGATAAAATATATTTAGGGTAATTTTATGATTACATATTAATAAATTGCTTGTATTCTCCATATCCTGTATTAGTTTCATCTTTTTCATATTTTGTGATAATACAAAAGTAATATTATTTTTTCACTTTCTATTTGAAATGATTTAGACTGGTTTAACTGTTGCTACCATTCTGTATATCCTATTGTTATATAATAGTAGTACATTACCAAAATGAAGAAATTAACATTGGTGCAATTAACTAAATTTCAGATTTTATTTGAATTTCACTAGTTTTTCCACTAGTGTATTTTTTACATTTGAGAATCCAGTCCAGGAACTCACATATATTAGCTTTTGCTTCTCATTATTTTGCTCCCAAGCTATGACAGTTCCAGAGTCTTTCCTGGTCAAGTATCAGCCTTAGGCATTTTCTGTGTCCTCAGGTCTCAGGGGCTGCCCTTCTCAATCTTCCTGTGTTCTCTCACCTAGTTCCGAGCTCAGCAGGTAGTCCTGTTTCTTCTTTAGTGGTAGATAGAGTGTTGTCTTTTTTAACTGTACCCTCATTCCTAGGATTGTCTGAAAACCTATAGAAGGTCAGTTAAATTTGAATATTAGATAAATGGTGGTTAATTTGATTTAAATAACAAATATTACATGGTAGATACCTACCTAAATATTATTTTTTAATATGAAATCAAAATTTAACTGGGAATCTTATATTTGCTAAATTTGATAGCCTTACTTCTCCCAGCTACAAAAGGTGTTCTTAAGTGCCTCAAGAACAAGGTTGTTTATCACCTTTCCTCCTACAGATAAAAGCTTTTGCTCCATAGGGGAAATAGGGCATGTTATGGTGGAATTTTGTGTAATTCCCAAAGCAGTTGCTTTTTCCCTTCTTCAGTTCTGCACCACAGGTGAGACTTTATCAGAATGCTCATGATGTTTTTGTGAGTACCTAGTAGGACTTGTGGAGCAAAAGCCTGTAAAACAATGTAGAATCCTCTTACATGTTCAGTTTCTAGGAGTTTCATCTTTTCTCACTAGTGCACATTCAATTAACCCTCACCACTTCACCAAACTACCTGAAATATTTTTACCTGCAGTTGAGTACCTCTTACATCTTTCTGTAGACATCTCTCTCTCAGATTTTTGGTTGGTTGGTTGCCAATCAATTCAGAAAATTTTGTGAACTTGCTATTTTCTTCTGTCCCTTTCTTTCTTTCCCTTTCTTTCTTTCTTTCTCTTTCTTTCTTTCATTTGTTTTGTATTGTATTGTTTTAATTTTAAAGTTGGGAGGGATGCTCTTTTAAGTTCTCAATATCTCTGAGCAAAATACCAAAGTCAGTGATTCAGTTCTTAACATAGATAACAATATACCATTGCAAGAAGACCTCTTTTATCCTCAATATTTTTTTTCAATGAGAGTAACACTATTAGTTACACTGTAATATGTCCATATTATATACCGTCTTTTGTATTAAAAGTAGTCAAACACAGAATGTATGTGCAAATAGAATATCATGACTCATTACTTTCTTAGCATCATTAATAATCTGGGAGGACTTTACAAAAAACATATTTAAGGCTAAATACATTTAAAGAGTTGACCATACTTTGGGTATTTTTAATGATTAATTTCATATCATATAAACAAAAAATAGATTTTTCAACTCTTTACAAGTCATTGTATGCTTTAGACTTCATTTTATAGATATAAATATTTATATATGTAAAAGATATTGTCACAGTTTTTCTCTCTGATTCTATCTGAGATTTACATAGAAGATCTGTTATACCCCAAATGAACCGAAGATGGATTACGAGCTTTATGGGCTTAAATTTAAAATATATAACTTATAGCAAAAAAAAAACACATAGGAGATAATCTTCAGGTTCTAAAGCTAGACAAGGAGTTCTTAGACTTCACACAAAAGGCACAATCCATAAAAGAAAAAAAAAGATAGTTGAACTTCATCAATACCATACTGTTTTGATCACTATAGCTTTGAAATATACCTGGAAGTTAGGAATTGTGATTCCTTAAGCTTTGCTTTGCTTTTTCAGGTATCCTTTGGCTATTTGGAGTCTTTCGTGGTTCCATACAAAATTTTTGTTTTAGTTGTTATAGTTTATTTGTTCTAGTTCCAGTGAAAAAATGCTGTTGGTATTTTGATAAGGATTGCATTACATGGGTATATTGCTTTGGGTAGTATAGACATGCTAACAATATTTGTTCTTCCCATACATGAGCATGGAATTTCTTTCTGTTTCATTGTGTCATCTTCAGTTTCTTTCATCAGTGTTTTACAATTTTCAGTCTACAGGTCTTTTGTATCCGGTTGTTTTGGGTGCAGTTGTAAATGGGATTGTTTTCTTAATTTCTCCTTTTGCTGCTTCATTATTGGTGTATTGAAATGCAACAGATTTCTGTACATTGATTTTGTATCCTGTGACTTTACTGAATTCGTTTATCATTTCTACCAGTTTTGTGGTGGAGTCTTTCAGATTTTCTATATGGAGTATCATGTCAACTGCAAATAGTGAAAATTTTACTTCTTTGTGAATTCAGATGCCTTTTATTTCTTTTCCAGTACTATGTTGAATAAAAGAGGTGAGAATGGACATCTTTGTCTTGTTCCTAACCTAATGTAAAAACCTCTCAGTTTTTCCCCATTAAGGATATGAGTTGTGGGTTTTTCATAGTTGGACTTTATTATGTTGAAATATGTTCTCCATAAACCTAATTTGTTGAGGGTTTTTATCATGAATGGATGTCATAGTTTGTTGAATGCTTTTTCTGCATCTGTTGAAATGATCATATATTTCTTACCCTTTCTTTTACTGATGTGATGTATCACATTGACTGTTTTGAACCACCCTTGCATCCCAGAAATAACTCTCGCTTGACTGTGATGAATGATTCTTTTAATATATTGTTGGATTTGGCTTGCTTGTATTTTGTTGAGGATTTTTTCATGTATGTTTATTATGGATATTGATCTGTAGCTCTTTTTATTTGCTGTATCTTTGTGGTTTTGGTATCAGGGTAATACTAGCATCACAGAATGAATTTGGAAGTTTTCCTTCCTTTCCTTTCCTTTTTTTTTTTTTTTTTTTTTTGAGTAGCTTGAGAAGAATAGATATTAACTCTATTTTAAATGTTTGGTATAGTTTGCTTGTAAAGCCATCTGGTCCTGGACTTTTATTTATTGGGAGTGTTTTGACTACTGATTCAATTTCTTTGCTGATTATTGGTTTACTCAAGTTTTCTATTCCTTTAGGTTTAAGATTTTGTAGTTTATATGTTTCTGGGAATTTATCCATTTTTTCCAGGTTGTCCAATTTATTGGATAGTGTTTCATAATATTCTTTTATACTTTTTTGTATTTCTGTGGTGTTTGTTGTTATTTCTCCTCTCCCATTTGTGATTTATTTATTTGGGTCCTTTCTGTCTCTTTTGATAAGTGTGGCTAGAGGCTTATCAATTTTATTGATTTCTTTTCAAAGAACCAGCTCCTGGGTTTATTGATCTGTGTTATTGCTTCTCAAGATTCTATATCATATATTTCTGCTCTAATCTTTGTTATTTCCTTCCTTCTGTTGATTTTAGGTTTTGTTTGTTCCTTTTTTAGTTCCTGTAGATGTGAAGTTAGGTTGCTTATTTGAGATTTTTCTTGCTTCTTGAGGTAAGCCTGTATTGCTATATTGCTTCCCTCTTAGAACTGCTTTTGCTACAACCCAAGGAGCTTTTGGACCATTATGTTTTCATTTTCATTTGTTTCCATGTATCTTTTCATTTCTTCTTTTATTTCTGGTTTACCCATTCATTTTTTTAGTATCATGTTATATTAACTCCATGTATTTCTGGTCTTTCCAGATTTTTCTTGTGTTTGATTTCTAGTTTCATGGAAACTAGTGGTCAGAAAAGATGAATGGTATGACTTTGATCTTCCTAAATTTGTTGAGGCCTGTTTTTTGGCCTAATATGCAATGTATTCTGAAAAATGTCCCATGCACACCTGAAAAAGAATGTGTATTCTGCTGTTTTACTATGGAATGTTCTGTATAAAACTGTTAAGTCCATCTGGTCCAGTGTGTCATTTAAAGCCATTGTTTCCTTGGGGCGCCTGGGTGGCGCAGTCGGTTAAGCATCCGACTTCAGCCAGGTCACGATCTCGCGGTCCGTGAGTTTGAGCCCTGCATCAGGCTCTGGGCTGATGGCTCAGAGCCTGGAGCCTGTTTCCAAATCTGTGTCTCCCTCTCTCTCTGCCCCTCCCCCGTTCATGCTCTGTCTCTCTCTGTCCCAAAAATAAATAAATGTTGAAAAAAAAATTAAAAAAAAAAAGCCATTGTTTCCTTGTTTATTTTCTGTTTAGATGATTTATCCATTGATGTAACATGGGTGTTAAAGTCACTTACTATTATTGTGTTATTATTAGTTAGTCTTTTATGTTTGCTATTAACTGTTTTATGTGTTTGTGTTCCTTCATGTTGGATGCATAAATATTTACAATTGTTATATCTTCTTGTATTTTACACTTTATTATTATATATTATCCTTCTTTGTCACTTGTTAAAGTCCTTTTTAAAGTCTATTTTGTGTGACATAAGTATTGCTACCCAGACTTTCTTTCAACATCCAGTTACATGATAAATATTTCTCCATCCTCTCACTCTCCATCTGCAGTTGTATTTAAGTCTCAAATGAGTCTCTTGTAGGCAGCATATAGATGGGTCTAGTTTTTTTATCCATTCTGACACCCTATGCCTTTTTATTAGAGCATTTAGTCCATTTACACTCAAATAGTTATTGATAAATGTGTATTGATTGTCATTTTATTATTTGTGGTTGTTTTGGAAGATTTTCTCTGATCCTTTCTTGTCTCTTTGTTCATGGTTTGCTGATTTTCTTTAGCGAAATATATGTATTCTTTCTCTTTATTATTTACATATTTATCTGTGGTTTTTGATTGTGGTTACTATTAGGTTTGCATATAACCTCTTCTGCATATAAAAATCTATATTAAGTTGATGGTTATTTAGATTTGAACCCATTCTTTTCTCCTCTTCTCCCCCTGTTTTTCATATTTTACATACTTTTATATTGTGAGTTCCTTGACTGATTTTTTACAGAAATATTAATTTTTACTGATTGTTTTGTTTCTATCTTCATAATATCATTTGTTTTCTTTCCTTTCCATTCAAAGCTTCCCCTTTAGTATTTCTTACAGGGCTGGTTTACTGGTCATAAACTCCTTTGTTTTTGTTTGACTGGGAAACTCTCTATCTCTCCTTCTATTCTGAATGATAGCTTCTCTGAATAGAGTATTCTTTGCTACAGAGTTTTCGCATTCAGCACCTTGAATATATCACACCACTTCCTTCTGAATTGGAAAGTTTCTACTAAAAAATCCCTGCTAACCTTATGGGTCTTCTCATGTAACTACTGTCCTCTTTTGTCTTGCTGATTTTAATATTTTTTTCTTATCACTATATTTTGCCAATTTAATTATGATATGCCTTGGTGTGGATTACCTTTTGTTGATTTTGATAGGAGTTCTCTGTGCATCCTGGATCTTGATATCTGTTTCCTTCCCCAGGTTAAGGAAGTTTTCAGCTATTATTTCTTCAAATAAGTTTTCTTCCCCCCTTTTTCCCTCCTCTTCCTCCTCCTCCTTCTTCTTCTTCTTCTTCTTCTTCTTCTTCTTCTTCTTCTTCTTCTTTCTTTCTTTTTCTCCTTCTTCTATAATATCAATGGTATTATGTTTAATGGAGTCACTGAATTCCCTAAATCTATTCTCATTTTCCATAATTCTTTTTTCTCTCTTTGGTTCAACTTAGTTATTTCCCATTACTCTGTCTTCTAGGTCACTAATTCATTCCTCTGTATATTCCAGCCTGCTGTACATTTCATGAAGCAAGTTTTTCATTTTGTTTATTGAACCCTTTATTTCTACTATGTTTTTCCTTATTTCTGTGTTTATGGTCTCACTCATGTCTTCCACTCTTTTCTTAAGTCAGTAAGTATCCTTATAATCATTACTTTAAATTCTCTTTAGGCATGTTGCTTATATTTGTTTCACTTAGATCTCTGGCTGTGGCCTTGTTCTCTTCTTTCATTTGGGATGAATTTCTCTGTCTTCTCATTTTGTCTAAGTCTGTGCCTATTTTTGTGTTTTATTAAGGTCAGCTGTGTCTCCTGTTCTTGATTTTAATGGCCATATGAAGAAGAGGTACTGTAGTGCCCTGCCGTGTGGTGTCCCCTGTTCCTTAGGGCCTGGCACTTCTGGGGGTGTCTCCAGCGTGTGCTGCTTATGTTTTGCCATTTTGTCCTGTCTTCTTTATCCCTCTGAGTAGTCATCTGCAGAGGCTGTCTTTGCCTGTAGTGGGAAGTTTTTGGTTCCTGGCCTGAATGTGGTATTTTTTAACTAAGCGCTCTGGCCTGCTTGTGAAATGAGACCTGTCATCTCCACTGCCAAACTGAAGCTCCCCAAAACTCCTATGTTGGGAGACATGGTATGAGCAGGGATTTTGGCCTGCCTTTTGGGGAAGAGGTCCCACTGTGCTGGACTGAGACAAGTGTGACTGGGGGGAGGCAATTTTCCATTTGGAGGGGGGTTGGGTGAAAAAATTAGATAGTGTCTGAGTTTTGCTGGTTCTTGCAGTGGCCCTATGCTTATGCTGAGTTGTGGGACAGGAAATGGTGCCAGTAAGTTCCTTTATTCCCTGAGTGGTGTATCTGTGAATACTGTCTCTGAAACCCTCTCTAAGATGAGTGAATAACCTCCCCAGTGTGTGTCCCAGGTGCTCTTCAGATCACTGTTTCCACGCTATATGTCAGTGGGATGTTTGCCTTTCCTTCTCTCCAAGGCCAACCCCAGTATCCTCTGAGCTCTCCCAGAGCCAAGCATGCTGACCTTAAAAACTACAGACTTTAAGCCCTGCTGGTTGCAAGAACTCATGAAATGCATCCCCACTCACTTTCCAAGCTAATTACTATGGATATTTGTTTTTTCTGTGTATGCCCCTGTATGCTAGTCTGTCCCTCACCCTTCTCCACAACTGTGGCTCCCTTCCCACACAAGCTGCAATGATCTGTTTCTGTCCCAAACGATGTCTCTGGACTTCCTACCTTCTTTGATGTGACCCCTTCTCTACCTTTCATGGTGGAATTCATTCTGCCTGTCATCAGCTCAATTTCTGGGATATTTAGGATGATTTGATAGTTATCTAGTTATAGTTGAGGAAGAAGGGGAGTCTAGGGTCCTCCTACCCTGCCATCATCTTCCCCATCTCTCCTCACAGAAGGGATTTCTGAGAACACAGAATTTATAATACCATCTTTAATATTTGTTCTCCAGGATTCATTTTATAATGAATAGCAAAATAAATTTCAAACAGGAGTATTCATGAAGGACCATAACATCAATAGCATGTCCTATGGAGCTAAATAGCTAAGGATATATTGTAATAGAAGTTTGCAAGATTTTATAAGACACATTGTATTTCTTATTGCTATTTTGTATTGTATAAAAGTGTATAGGCTGACATAAATATATTCATATCATAAACACCTGGAAGTCTTGGGCTCAGTATTAATGTAGAGAAAAAAATGAAAATTATAATGGAAAGAAAATATATATGCTATGTATCATATTAGACAGCTCCTTTCTCTAATTTTTTCAAAAATTTTCTAGGCTCAGCATTATTTAACATTTATAGAGTAGCCAGTTTTTTACTTCAATTTATTGGCAGTTATAGAGCATGAAAAAAAAAAAAAAACCCACAGTCCTCACTAATTAGATCAATACATTTTATTTACAAGTGATTACTTGAGAATGTGTACACTTCGTACTTGTCCTGTAAGAAAAACTAAAGTTGTCCATTCAAATGTGTAGCTATCAACCTACAAATGCCCAAATAAATTAACAAATCCAAGAGATAGTAAAAATTGTAACTTGGGATTTAGCTTCTGTGCAGTGTCGTGTGGTATATTACTAACGCTAACTTGAAGTCACTCGATTTTGTAATATATTATTGTATTCCTTTATATATAATAAGAAATTTGCAGAGACAGTGTAAGTGGTAGAAAGGATATATTGATTTGCTGTGATTTACAGCCAAGTAAGCAAGGCTTCTGGTTATTCTCAACCATAGATACTCTAACTACCTTGGTTTTGATGAACTACTCTGAATCATGGTTAAAAATGAACATCAGTCAAACATTCAACTTTGGCTTTTCATTAGCTGACAATGAATTTCCACAGGGAAAATTTTTTATGTGTAATTTACCATTAGGTAACAACAAAAATGTGTTTGTCTAATAGAAAGTCTCTAATAGCTAGAGAAAATTCAACTAGAAAAATCTTGGGAAGAGGACAGAGATCAGATGTTTTTAAGGATAACACTCAGAAGGATATTATAACCAAATTAATAATTTGATTCTTATCAATTATCTCATGTCATCTAAGGTGGTTATAAACTAAGAACAAATGGAGCATTCTTATGGGGTTTTATGTACTCTGCTTGTATGTAGTAAGTTATTATTCTTGGAACTTAATTTTTTGGACAATAATTTTTAAATGTTTTATTTTGAAATAATATTTAGAATTAGTGAAAAAGTTACAAAGAGTTCCTTTTATTTTTCATACAGCTTCTGCTAATTTTAAGTAATGCTATGAGACAGATAATTTTGCTTTTATATACTGTTTTTTGATGACAAAAAGCTCAGTTTAGACAAAGTATTGACAAAGCTCAGTATGGAGAGTTTGAGAACTCTGGAAACTGGAAGAAACTGACAGCAGGGATATTTTTATTTTGTTGAATATTGTGGTTGACTCTGTGATTAATTCTTTAGGGTAGTGCTAGATAAAATATGGTGCAGATTTACATGTTTCCAGTCTGTGCATTGTTACCACTGCATCTCAGTACACAATTACTGGAGACATCTTGCTGAACAGAATATAGATTAGTTCAAGTGTGGATAAATTCATAGGGTGTGATGCATATGATGCAAGCTGCATTCTAGTCATTAGTACAACAGTGTTATAATATATGGTATTTTAAGGTTTGTTAGCAATTACATAAAAAACACTTAATATTAAACATTTATTTCAGTATATTTTAATACTTTACAGGTTTTTAATTTTAATAGATATGTTTTTTTCATATAGAATTTAAGATTATTAGCTAAATTGAGCATGTAACATTCATATTATTTGTTTTTAATTCCAATTCACTGAAAGTGAAAGAAGTTTCATTAGAATTATTTGTTGATAAAATATACACCTTTTTGAATGTGGCAGTAGCGTTAGTCAAATTATGACAATGGAAATGATGTTGAAGAAATAAAGGCCAAAAGAATTAGTTCTAGTTTTAGTAGGAAGAATTATGATAATGCTAGGATAGTATTATGATATATTGAATTTTGTTGTAAAGCCATATGTGAATGCTGAAGTGTATATACTGTAGTCTGTAATTTACAAAGATGCACTGAGCAATCATAAAACTTGAAGCCGCATTTACATATAAATGATTAAATATTAATTTAAAACAAAAAGATTTCTTAAAAGGAAAGTTGTCAGGTACTTTTGAAAAGTATCAGTCTTGGCAACTGATAGAAATTTGAAAGTAAATAGAGTGGGTCCTTTGTCAAAGACATTTGAGAGACACTGCTCTAAGTTTCTGGGTGAGAATGGGGCAGAAAGGATCTTTCAGGATTCCACCTGAGACAAACAAGAAAAGCTGAATGGGAAGTGAGGTTAAGTGATGCCAGCATTTATAAATATTGATGGAGTCTGGAAACCCTAAGAAGAGTTTAGGTAAGGGAAGGGAGCGCCTCTGTTGGAGAGAATATTTTGATACATAGCTCATTGGGAGGTAATTAATATAGAACTTTTAATTTAGGAGCTATCTAGCTACTATACCTTCAAATTTGACTATTCTGTATTTGTAGAATTGCATTTTAGAAAATGAAATGTGGATATTCCAAAGTTACTGAAATAGAGATATCGGCAGAGGAAGAGTGAAGGAACAAGTGGTATGTAGGGGCTATTTGGTTTCTGTTTTTCTTTGTTTTTCTTCTTTTTTTTCTTTCTTTCTTGCTTTCTATTCTGTTAAGTGAATATGTTGTTTTAGAATTTAATTTTAATTTCTCTTTGGTATTTTAGCTATGCCACTGCAGTATTTGTCATTTATCCACAGATTAAATGACTTATTTTTAAATTTTCAAGGTGTCGTTAGAGTTAAAATGTTACCACTTTATGTAAAACAAAAAAACTTGCACTACTGGTTGCCTGCACTTCTTGCTATAGTTATTTTATATATATACACACACACACTCTAGATACCACAATCCAATCTTAAAATTATTTCATTAAAAAGTCATACATCCTGTAAACAAATATAGAAAGAGAAAGAAAGGTGGTTAAATAAATATATTTATCTGGGGCACCTGGGTGGCTCAGTCGGTTGGGCATCCGACTTCAGCTCAGCTCATGGTCTCATGGCTCATGAGTTCGAGCCCCGCGTGGGGCTCTGTGCTGACAGCTCAGAGCCTGGAGCCTGTTTCCGATTTTGTGTGTGTGTCTCTCTCTCTGCCCCTTCCCCACTCATGCTCTGTCTCTGTCTCTCAAAAAAACGAAATAAACATTAAAAAATTTAAAAAATATATATATATTAATCTACATATTTATGATTTTCACTGCTTTTTATTTCTTTCTGAGGATCTGATGTTTCCATTTGGTAACATTGCCTTAAATGATCATCATTCTTCTAATGTCATATATTCTTTTAGCATAAATCCTGATTCAAACTGTATTGTGTTTCAACTTGATACTTCAATATATGATACTGACTTAATTACCATAAATATATAAAACAATTTGAATGAGTCAGTCATAACTTTAAATGATCTCAAATAGGGGCACCTGGGTGGCGCAGTCGGTTAAGCGTCCGACTTCAGCCAGGTCACGATCTCGCGGTCCGGGAGTTCGAGCCCAGCGTCAGGCTCTGGGCTGATGGCTCGGAGCCTAGAGCCTATTTCCGATTCTGTGTCTCCCTCTCTCTCTGCCCCTCCCCCGTTCATGCTCTGTCTCTCTCTGTCCCAAAAATAAATAAAAAACATTGAAAAAAAAATTAAATGATCTCAAATATATATAAGATCCTGAAATAACGTGGTCCAAAGTTCCTAAAGAATATCTTGATGTCATTGACAAAACAACCACCAAATAGTCTTATACAAGATTATATGACATACTAATGCAGGAATATTAATTTTCTTCTAATTATGCTTTTCATACTCTGCCATTTTATATATATTTGGTTTTCCCAGTAGAAATATAGTGTATTAATGACTACAATTAAAATACAAATCATCCCTTTTGGGAGTTTGTAAGTATAATTTAAGCATCCCTCATGAGTCTAAGGAACTTTTATATAAAGTAACTGCAAGGTCTCTCAAACCCTTAAATGGTCCTTTTGAATCATTATATTAATCATGTTCTTTAGCCAGTGGGCCAGGTATGACAGCATGGAAACAGCAAATTCAGGAAATAGAATAATGCGATAAATTTACATTTGTGATTTACTGAGCCTGTCACCATACACATTGTTGAGTTTTTTGGAAACACTTACATTATTTCCAGATGGCACTATTGGTAGACAAATATGGCAACATCCGTGTACACATCTACATAAGAGGATATTAAATTACTAAATCCCAGCTGAATCCACATAAACTGGCACTAAATAAACTTTATATAAAACTTAAATAGAACCTTAAGGTTAGCTAACTTCTACATGTCGATTTTTTTTTTGTACAGTGCACTTAAAAATAGGTCATCTAAGTCCCTGTCCTCTTTTGAACTATCATCCACATACTTCCCTTCCTATGCACTAATACATTCACTTAAATGATATATAGCCCCTCAAGTTCCTTTCATTAAATCCTCTAGATCAAAAGAAGTTTTCTGGGAGCAGTTAGCATTTCAAACATGTTTAAGCCCACATTACAAATTACATTTTACATCTCGATTGGTTTAAATACTAATATAATTGGAAAAAAAATAATGAACAATATTTATCCTAAGCGCATCAGTCCTATTCTACTACATAAATATATGCTGCCTATTACCCAGTAAGTTGATTTTATGATCCTGTCTTGGATTGTACAACAAGCAGTTAAAAGATACTTGTCAGGAGTTTGCTAAATTATTTCCAATACAATTTTATTTTACTGAGTGTTCTATCACTTACCTGAATTGAAAACTGACTCACAGTTAGGAAGAGGGGGAAATATATTTTTTTGTCACTTCCAAACCATGAATCTCCATTTTTTAAACAATGTATATTTTTCTAATAATCTTGGACACATTCTATTTTATCTACTCTGACTCATCTCCCCACATTCATTAAAGACATTGGACCTGGTTTGCTGTCTTTATCACTGTTAAATATGTTTCATCACTTCCATGTCTTCAGAATCCATGTGGGTAACATATTCAGTGCTTGATTTCCCAGTTCTCTGACATCTATTGAAATGGTTTTCCTCCATTTTAATTGCTTGAAATGCTCAACTCCTGAAACTGGTTTGTACATACACTTACGTACTTTGAAATAACTTAAAGAAAAATAAAATAAAGGATAGTACAAGGAATTCTTACATATCTTTCATACAAATTCTCCAAATTTTAATATTTTCTCAAGTTAAATATAAATTTAAAATTTTGGGTCCTTTAAACTATTAAAGAAAACTATTAAAGGAAACATTTAATTATGAGTTAGAGTAGGGACTTTTATAAGTTTATAAGCATAAAAATAGGATCAAATATAAATATGAATTTTACAACAATATAGGTAAAGAATGTAAATTAACAACAGAAACTAACATATGAATATTAAATATAAGCAAAAGTTTAGGTTTGTTTTAGATAGGATGAAATAAAATGAACAAGTAACAATTCCAATCCAGGCATGATTCCACTGTTAGATTTATACAATTGAAAAAAATAAAGCTACTTATATATATATTTTTAATGTTTATTTATTTTTGAGAGAGAGAACACTCATGAGCAGGAAAAAGGCAGAGAGCGGGGGAAAGAGGATCCAAAGCAGGCTCTGCACTGACAGCAGAGAGTCTGATGTAGGGCTTGAACTCACAAACCATGAAATCATGACTTGAGCTGAATTTGGACGCTTAACCAACTGAGCCACCCAGGCTCCCCAAAGCTACTTATATTTCTTGATGAGTAAATCATGGATCATCAGTTGAGAAGACAGAACCACTGTCAGGGAAATCTTGAGATATTTATGTAAGACAAATTTTGTAATTACTTTAATAAATAAAACCCAAAGGAAATAGAAAAAAAAGAGATTATAGCTTGTAAGAAAAAAAAAAAAGAAACGAAAAAACTCAGGAATTGCATTACAGCTTATAAAGACTCAAGAATTACATGGGGATACATGTTTATTTGTTTTTAAGAGTATTTATTAATCTAAGAATCAAGGTGTCATAGTTTTACTAGATGAAACAATGCTAACTTTGGGGACTGGGAGATAAATATATTCAAATTGTTTAAAATTTACTGTAGCCCAAGAGTTATTATTGCTGATTCAGTTTGCTAAATACTATCCAAAAATCAATGCAAGTGGGAAAACAAATTGAACCTGTACTAAGAATTGAGCAATTCCAATACTGTTTCTCTTAAGCTGTAGCCCCTTAGGCATCACATAAAATGAAACACATAATCAGCTTTCAGTATGTATTTGCCTTCATTAATCATAAACTGTAGGCAAATTCTGAGCTTGCAAGTTTAGATTCTTTATTGTTGCTTCATGCTAATGATTATTGTCGTTTATTCCCCTTTGGGTTTAACATTTTCAGCAACTATAGAGTACAGATGGTAGAAAGCCCTTGCAGAAATGTAATCAGCAAGTGTGAGCATGTTGTAGTCAAAACACATGTTTAAAAAAAATACTAAAATACTCCCTCCCCTAGATAATAAATCAAAATGCTATAATATAAATACATATAGCAAAGCAGTCACAATTTTGTTTTATCACTAGAATCATTATATATGTATTACAAAATTAAATAACAATGCCCATTAAGTGTTTATATTAGACAAAAAAGATATACAATAATCTGCATATTCAAATTGATTATGTTAATGAACTAAGCTTACATCATCCATAAAAATTTGACTAACAATGAAAACATTTAGAACATTTGTTTTAAAAAACAATAGCATTTTTATATATTATTTTGACATTAGCATTTTATAAAACTATGTTAATGTATGAAACCATTTTAATCTCATACAACTGTTACAACCATAGTTCAAACTTTAGTTACATGTAAACACAACTCAAATAAGAATACCAGAGGCACCTGGGTAGCTCAGTCTGTTAAGTGTCCAATCTTGATTTCACCTCAAATCATGATCTCCCAGTTCATGAAGTGAAGCATCCAACTCTTGATTTCGGTTCAGGTCATGATCTCCTGGTTCATGAGATTGAGCTCCACATCAGGCTTGGCACTGACAGGGTGGCAGCACAGAGCCTGCTTGGGACACTCTCTCTCTCTCTCTCTCTCTCTCTCTGCGCCTCACCCCATCTCAAAATAAATAAAACTAAAAATATAAGAATACCAATAATTTTTGAAGTATTTAAAATCTTTTATATATATATATATATATATATATATATATATATATATAAAGTTTAAAATTTCCTTCATATTTTGTAGAAAGAAAATAATATATAGCCTTGAAAATCAACTTTTGGTCAGGTTCCTACCAATATAAAACAATACTGATTTATAGGATTATAAATACAGGGAGCAAACTAATGGTTGCCAGGAGAGTGTGGAACCAGGGGCATGGTGGTGTTGAGCAAAATGGGTGAAGAGGAGAGGGAGATACAGGCCTGCAGTTACGGAATGAGTGATTCACAGGAATAAAAAGCAGAGCAGATGGAATGCAGTCAATGATATTGTAATAGCGATGTAATGGGACAGATGGTAGTTAAACTTGTGGTGAACATAGCATAATGTATAAACTTATCAAATCACTAAATTGTACACCTGAAACTAATGTAATATTATGTGTCAATTATACTAAAAAAAAAAAAGGAAAGCAAAAACAATATAAATGAATGGGTGGATAATTTTAAAGTTTTTCAAAAAAGGTACCAATTTAGAGGAACACATGACTAAATATTAATCAGTTTTTCAGGACTATTCAAACATGATAGGAGCAATCGATTAGTCCATATCCAACCACACTTTTTTCTTCTTGTATAAAAGACTAAGAGATTTAGAGAAGAGAAATCGATATCTTCCTATGACCAACTAGATTGGGGTCCCCAGTGTTGTATTTAAAATACTGATTCTTCATGAAGTTGCCCTAATAGTTTTAAAAAGTTTTATTTTTAAAAGCAACAAAAAAAGTCTTTAAATTGAAAATAGCTACATTTCTGTTGTTTTCTACTGTTTCTCAAAGAGTGGACTGCCTGAATCTAAATTATCTCTTCTGCTAGCCAAATATAAAGATTCTTATTTCCTTTTTGGTTCTACTAAATCCGAATATCTGAGACTATAAATTTCCTTGGCTTTTGGCCTCACTGCTATGCTTTTTTGAGTTAGTCATCTCATGAATCCACAAATGTAGTCATTTTACCAACTTTTCTATAGTTTTATCACAAATTATAGATGTTACCTTAACACTTTCAGGAGTAGCCTCATGTACAGATTGACAAATTTCTTCTTCCTTTTACTGTATGTACCATATTGCTGATTCATTAACATTGAATCTACAGCCAACAACACTGTAACTCATGCCTGAACAAAGCTTATTTATATCACATATATTTTCTCCATAAGGTACATCACATCTTCTGGTTAGAAACACTGGGCAGCAAGCACAGCAGCACTATGCTTGGGGGTATATTAAATTACAAAATCACCAGCAAATAAACCACAAAAATGAAAAAAAAGGCACTAAATAAACTGTGAAAAGAACATTTATTTACAGGGTGAGAGTTGAAAACAAGAAAGCAGAATGATTATCTTCGGCAACATAAGTTGGGAATATGTGTATCAGGTAACTCAAAAGTTTTGCCTCTCTGAGCTTGAATGTAAATGACTGAAAAAGTACACAGAGCATTGAATTTGGCTTAGACATAAAATTTTCACATCATTTGTTTTTATTTTTGTTATTAGGAAAGTAACATAAGTATATGATAAACAGTTACTTTGTCACAAGGAAACAATGAAAGCGTGTATCTTTTACTCTTAGTTTGTGAATTGGCTGTGGAATTATTAAAAGGCACATAAGAGGGGCGCCTGGGTGGGTCAGTGGGTTAAACATCCACCTCTTGATTTTAGCTCTGGCCATGATCTCATGGTTTGTGAGATTAAGCCCCACATCACACTGCACTCAGAGAGTGGAGGCTGCTTGGGATTCTCTTTCTCTCTCTCTCAAAATAAATAAATGAACTTAAAAAAATAAAAGGCACATAAGGGTTAGTTATATCTATTGAAAAAAATTTAAATTCAAAGGAAATTAACTGATATTTTCATAATCTACTTACTGAGGAAATTTCATAAGTGGAAGAAAGGTAGGTAATCCAGTCTAATTGTATTAAAACTTTATAAACTTCATTAAAAACTTAATAATTTGAACTCTTAGATTAATTAACTAATGCTTTTTTTACTAGAAGAATCCTTATCAATGATATGCTTTGAACAGACTATTCTTAGTATCTTAGTTGGGCTTCTATAACAAATTATCAATCACTGAATGCCCTACACTACAAATATTTGTTTCTAACAGTTTTCAAGGCTGTAATTCCAAGACCAGAGGACAGCACAGTTAGGTTCTTAGTGAGAACTCTCTTCTTGGTTTACAGATGGCCACCTTCTTACAGTATTCTCACATGGGAGAGAGAGAGAGGAAGCTCTAGTCTCTTTCTGAGACATAAATCCCGTCATGGGGCTCTAAATTTCTGATCTAAATCTAATTACCTCCTAAAGGACCCACCTTCTTTCACCATCCCATTGGGGAATAGGACTTCAACATGAATTTGGGGAGGATACAAATATGCTGTCTGTAATACTTTAAGACTTCTTATGGCAAACACACCTACAATCTATGAAGTATGAAGTGTGAGTCTTAGAATTTCACCTAGGCTATGTATGTGACTTACGTATTACATGGAGAACTTTCATAACTTATGTGTTCCCAGCTGTGTGAAATAGTAACCTACTGAATTTTCAGAGATCTATTAAGCACATGTATGTCCAATATTGTCCAATGCAGGAAACAAATGCCTGGGGGACCATTTGGAAAATCCCAGGCTTCTTCTTGCTTTACCCATACCTTTTGATCACTTGTGTCTTTGCAATTATTATGAATGCTTGATACTGAGTAGTATCTGTAATTTGTGTGAGTTTGACAGTCTGTGTTTTGTGTTAGCTCATATTGGTTCTTTGAATTAATTATACTGTCTCCTGGACCCACAAACCTTTGGCTAAGGCATATTTAGCAAGAAAAAAGAAGAGAAATTATGAAGGACAAGGGTCACCAATGGAATTTAGAGAAAACAGGTATAGACCCATGAAAAAAACTAAGTGGAATAATGGGGAATAATGGCCAGAAGGACAAAGAGGTCATAGAAGGGAGTTAAAAGAGCTGACTTGCAAGGTACATTCACTCTCCTTTACAGGGGATACCCCCTAAAAAGAAAAGAAATGATCTGGGTAAATAGGCTACTGCTATTTGCTAAGAGGAAGATAACTTATCTCTAAAATACCCTGAGAATAATCCTTGGCCAGGTATTATATCTAATAGAACTAAAGATCTATAAGACATGAATTTCTGCAGAATGTCGGGGCCTTACAAGTCCATGTAGTATAAAATGAACATCTTTCATAATTTAAGTGCTGCTGCTCTATGAGATGATCCCTTGAACTCTATTTAGAGACCTCATCTTTTCTGGGATGGAAGGGCAAGGTTGGCATGAGAAAGACCTGAGGAACAATTTCTGACATACTAGGCTTCTCTTTCCCTTATCTAAGCCGGTGGTAGCTTTTATCTTTCACACTATTTAGTAAAACTTGATATTGATGAGTATGTTTAACTATCTGATCCTGTGGGTTAAGTCAACAGATTAAAATTCTATTGCCTGGCTTTGCTAGCAGCAGTGATGATAATGACACCCTTAAAAGAGAAGGAGAAATACTGTCAAACTCTTTTTTTTTCTCCTGTTACTGGAAGGTCTACTTTTTCTTCTATGCTAACTGGAGATATGCCCTATTTACTCACAAATTAAGATAAATAAGATCTATGATTACAGGAAATTCTATGCTTGGAGGCCAAGATCAAGTGACTACTGAATCCTAAGGCTATTGTGTTAAAGAACTTGAGTATTTCACAGAGAAATAGTAGCAGAAGCCTTGTCTGCCTAGTCATGTATATGTCAACTCAATGATCAGGAAGGTACATTGCTAATTTCAGGTACTACATGAAAAAAATGGAGTAATAAGACCACCAAAAACTAAGTGGCTGCAAATTTCCATGAACAGATGCTTCCAAATGGTATGATAGCTAGTCTGATGCATGGAGTTAAAGGGAGGCTGTGACAAACCTAGTTTGATAGGAGCTACTTTCTCATACCCTTCCCTACTTACAAGTGGGAGACTGCTTTTCAAGTGGCTGTACTATTAGTAGAAAATCCTAGACTAGCTTATTGATACCCAAAGAGAGAACCCAATTTAAAGCTATTGACACTAATGATGACAGATGTCATCCTCGGGTGGCAGGGATGGAAGCTCTTCATTTGTGGGTGCCTTAATAAAACCATGCCAAGGAAATACAGCCACTAACCTGCTTGCCCAGTTTCTGTGCATTGGGTGTATGATACCCGGGCCCAGAGAATTCAAATGAGAGTGCATTCAAAAGAATAATAAAAACATAGAGAAAAATTAATAACTGGCTCAACCAGGAAATTGAAAGACTAACAGGATTAATTAGGTTTTGGCAAAATCATATACCATATACTTCCCTTACCAGTCTTGCAGTGCCACTCCCATGTGAATGTTTCCTGGAATCACCTCCCTACACAAAAGTGCTACTCGCACTAAATCTACTCAGGCTTTACTTTGGGGAAGATTCAAAGTAGAAAGTAGACTAAGGCTCACAAAGATCTATCATTTACTTATTTTAATCTTTGGTTGGTTTTACATATGTGTTTCTATTCTAGATATCACCCAAAGGGGGAAAAATATAAATAAAATAAAATAAAATAAAATAAAATAAAATAAATAATAAAATTGTAGCTAACAACTAAAATATTATCATTTTTTTAACATCTTAGCCTCAGTTCTGCAGCCTGTGGTTGTCCTGAATGTGAAGTTGTAAGTCGTGCATGGGAGAGAAAACCAGTATAGGTTTTGTTTTGTGTAGTTTTGCTGTTCTGCCCACCTGAATAGAGAATGAGACCAAATGAATCTGTATTCTTAACATTAGAGAGTTGGGAAATTATGAAAAAGTAAACAGTTAATCTAATAGAGAGTTACTGAGATCAAAATAAATGTAGCTGAAGGACCCCCAGTGTGTGTGGGCTCTCTGCAGAGAACCTGGAGATGCAACCTGGAGATATGCCTGTTTACTCTGAGGAGTTTGAGTCTCAAGAAGAAATAGTGAATTCCAGACATCCTTCAAACCTAGATATTATGACTATGTTATCACAATGTCCATCAGAAAATAAAGTTGTAGCCATTATTTTCTTTCCTCTACCTTACCATACATGGACATTTCATAGTAAAGATGCCAGCTTGAAATATCTGATAAACATGGCAAGTATAAAACTAAATGGAGAAAAATTTCTTTTAAAGTGTTCTTATATATCCATTTCATTCCTATGAAAAACTAAAAATTCACAGTGCCAATTAAATTAGAGTAGTATTATATCTTAACTTGATTTTTTCAACTCATTTTAATAAAATGAAAGATAATTCTGAGATAATGCATTCGTATGATCTTAGAGGAAGTGATTTTAAAATTTAGAGAGAATAAAACAAACATAAATGCTTGTAGAAAAAAACAATATTGAATCTATTGTATGTCAATATGTATGTTGAATTTAAAGTTAATTAGTGAACATGTTATTAGTCTTTGACTTTTGTTATCATGTTATCTTTGTGAAGCAGGCTGAAATTTTTGACCTCTATTCTGGTTCTGGATTTTCTACCCTGCTTATTCAAGCTATTTTGGACTGCATGCAGTGCAGAATGTTTGCTAACTCAAAGCAAACGGGAGTGCTGATTTTATAAGGGCAACTCAGTGTACAAATCATCTGTTCCTCAAATTGGTGTTCCTATCACACTCAGCCAGAACTGCTGTTTACAAACTTATTAACTTGATTTTACATGTACAGGCAAATTAGAAATTAGAATTAAAGATTAAAGATGAATTAAATATGTTTCTTTTCAGCCAAATTAACAGAATAAGAAAGCTACCATTAAAAACACCCACTGATTATGAGCACACTGACTAGGAAAAAACTGGTTTGGGTTGGTTATGCTTTTAATAATTTTAGAAATGACAGCTTAAAAGTGAGAAACATGTTTTGTATTAATAGTTATGCTCCTTGAACTTCTGCAATTTGAAGTTTCACAAAACTTGTTAACTTTTATAACTTTAAAGTTTCATATATTTTATATATGTCTGCATTTCATAGGTTCCAAAGAAGTAAAATCATTAGAAGGTTGTTCTTAGCCTGAAGGGAAGCAGCAATCACCAGCAATCTAATAATAAAGCTAGTATTTAAGAGGTTAGGTTTCTAGGAAATTTTTGCAGACCTAAGATGTTTGGAGAGTTTTAATAAGTAAAGTTTTGAATACTTATAAAACTCACCACATTGAGATTTTTTTTCCTTATCTATCAATATCTCATAGTTACCTTTTGATCTTATGTAAAAAGACATCTGTGGACTTGTAACAAAATTTCCCAAACTGTGTTCCACAGAACACTAATTCTATAGTATATTTATAAAGGACCCTCTCACACACATGTACACATATGAATGAGTGCTATAGTGATATAATTTTGTGACTGACTGGATTTAAATTTTGCCGACTATAGTTTTTACTCAGAATGTATTCTATATACGTATACAGTGTATATGACTATTCTTCCCATTGGAAGAATGCAGTGGTGCATATGCAATATTTTCACAGTTTATTTGAGTAAAAAACCCTTTTTCCAGAACATTTTTAGAAACTAGCATTTGGGTGGGGAGAGGGTGCCTGGGTAGCTCAGTTGTTTGAGCATTCAGCTCTTGTTTTTAGCTCAAGTCATGATCCCAGGGTCAGAGAATCAAGCCCCGTGTGGGGTCTGTGCTGAGCATGGAGCCTGCTTGAGGTTCTCTCTTCATCTGCCCCTCTCCCCTACTTGCACTTTCTCTCTAAAAAATATAAATAAATAAAAGTAAAAACTAGCATTTGGCAGGGCATATTTGGGGAAATATTCTTAAGTGTATGGGGTTAACATGGCTGAATTGATGGATTATATTTCTGTATTTATCATGTAAAATCCTGCTTTATAGGAGAAAGTGGTATTCGTTTCCCTTGGAACAATATAATGTGTTTTGATGTGTGTAATCTAGGAAAAAAACTTTCTACTGCTTGGAGTCAATGCCTCTAAATTTACAGTGCTGATGGCAAACATTCCACATACCTCTGGGTACTTCCTATTTTTTTACTTCTATTTATTTATTTAATTCCACAACAATATCATGAGGGAAGAGGTTATGCTGTTGCTCCTAAATTAAAGAAGAGAACCCTGAAGGACAATTACGATATCATGATTGAAATCATACAGTTATTACATTACACAGCTGGGAATCAATTCGAGCTGTTTGCCCTCACCCACATACACACTAGAACCCCAATTTGGTTACCACCATTTTATACTGCCGTTTGACACATAGCACATTATATTTGATAGTCCAGAGAGAAAATTCCTACAAACATGTATGTCAAGAATAATATTTCTACACAGTATCACCTTCATGATGGAATTGCTTTAAGGAAAGAAACTAAATAATCTTAATTATAAATTTAACAAAGAAGTGAAGGTGCCAACTCGTTAAAACTGACAGCTTAGGTTTGTTGCTTGAATACCACTTATGAAAATAGATGTTCTTTTCATTTAGTTATTTTTAAATGTTTATTTATTTATTTTTGAGAGAGAAAGAGAGAGGGAGGGGCAGAGAGAGAGGGAGACAGAGATTCTGAAGCAGGCTGCATGCTGTCAGTGCAGAACCCGAGGCAGGGCTCAAACTCAGGAGCTATGAGATCTTGACCTGAGCCAAAGTCCAAGGCTTAACCTACTGAGCCCCCTAGGGGCTCCTAAAATAGATGTTCTTTTAAAAAGAAAGGTATGGTCTTTGGGAAAACACATTAGCAGGATGCACATTATTATTTATAAAGGCTTTCTTCAAAATGCCAACTCACATTGAAGTATTCCATGGTAAACTGATAAGCAAAACTGATAATGCCACCTTTTCCTACTTGTCTAATGCCTTTACATATGTAAATTCTATCTTCCTTAATCTATAGTAAGCTATTTTAGGAAACAGTTATTTTTCCTTAGGCTTATTTTGTTGTTAGCCAACAAATATGTTTAATGAAATACCAAATATATATGTGTGTTAATGAACCCTTCTTTCATCCAGTAATATATGTAATCATGGCCAGAGGCAAGAGTTGTTATAAAAACAAATACTTGACGTGTGGCACATGGAAATAGTTCAATACATGTTAATGCTTGAAAATAATTTTTAACTTACAGTAATTTACAAAGATTATGTTTATCCTTGGGATAATGAAAGATTGCTTCAGGTGCAAAGTATCATAAAATAGAGTACTTTCTGGAAAAAGTACTCTAAATTTTAAGCTGGGGATAAATAAACTGCATGAAATAGATGAGAACTGATAAAAAACTTAGAGATTTTAGTAGAAAACAAATAAAAAATTAAAGAAAACAGTGGGATATTGCCACAATGTAAGAAAGATCTAACGACATCTGCTAATAATTTGTAATCCTCAGATTACTAGTTTGACAGAACTATACCTCTACTACTTTCACATTGTGTACATTTTTATTTGCCTCCTTCAGATTTCCACTTTGTCCTATGACTTATTAAAATATATCAAATATTTTTATCTACATGAAGTTCATTTTTCTCCACTTTTAGCATTAACCAAAATATGAATAAATTAGCTGGTATTGCATTAAATAGCTATTACCTAAGTGTCCCTTCACATGCTTTGTTTTTTATGATAGAGGTTTTTTTTTAATTTTTAAAAAATGTTTTATTTATTTTTGAGAGACAGAGAGAAACAGAACGTAAGTGGGGGAGAGGCAGAGAGAGAGTGAGAGACAGAGACAGAGACAGAATCTGAAGCAGGCCCCAGGCTCGACACAGGGCTCAAACCCATGAACCAAGAGATTATGACCTGAATCAAAGCCAGACGCTTAACCGACAGAGCCACACAGGCATCTGTGATAGGGTTTTTTTTTTTTTACATTTTTTAACATTTATTTATTTTTTGAAAGACAGAGACAGAGTGTGGACAGGGGAGGGGCAGAGAGAGAGGGAGATACAGCATCCCAGGTTGTCAGCACAGACCCTGATGTGGGACTAGAACTCACAAACTATGAGATTATGACCTGAGCCGAAGTCAGACACTTAACTGACTGAGCCACCCAGGTGCCCCTGTGATAGGGTTTTTAAATAAAAATTCAAGAACTGAAAATCAATTTATATGACTTATAATTTAGGTATTATCTCTTTTGCGTTGCTGAATTTGCTCACCACTATGTGATTCTGTATACAGGGTAACAGTTCTAATGCTATGTGGTTTTGTATCAGCTGTAGTTAGTGAAAATCAGTTACCTTCTCTTGATCTCCTTAGCAGTAATGGCAGTAAGAAGGATATACCATTCTGTCATCCTAACTGCTGCAAATAAAAATAGTATTGGTTTTCTCATACTAATTGACATTATGTCAAGATAATTTTTATTATCCATTAAACTTTATTAATAATCTAGTGTGTTATACTACTGTGAATTAGAATTAGAATCTTCATTTGGCACAATAGTTTTCCATCGGATTATCATAAACTTGTTTAAGGAATTTAGAAAGAAGAATAAAGAATATAACCTTGATTTCCACTTGGATAGAACAAGAAGCCAGCAGTTATGGTGGTGCTGAAATTCTCCAGATGTTTTTAATGAGAGCTATTAATTCTCTAGCCTATAATGACATTAATTGTTCAATACAGAACACAAAGGATATGCCCTCTGAGAAAGAAGATTCAAAGTCTGCTGATACAGATCAGATTTCTCTCTGTAAGTTAAAAAAAAACAACCCTAGAACTGTTGTGATGTGTGTGTGTGTGTGTATATATATATATATATACACATCTGGAAACAATTGGGGATGTTCAAAAGTTGTCTGGTCTACACTTAAGATAATGAGAAAATTTATTCTTTCATAACTCTTATAAAACATGTGCATTCAATTGTTCTTAATCTGTGAACACACAAATAGTAATAAATGTCTTTTATGATTTATATTTGAGAAAAATACAAGGGACTGAAGTGTTTTGAAGGCTTCTAAATTGTACCTATTTGTATTGTTGGATTAATATCCAAAACTGTCTACTGACATTTTTAGACAGAACTTTTCAATTCTTTATCCTTCTTTAATACAGTTAAGTATGTATTTATTTCTCCTGAATGTACTTGGAACCTAATAATTTTCTCTGCAGGAAAAAAATATTGATGTCTCAAGAAGACAATATAAATATCTCAAGAAGATATGTACATGGAAGAAGATAAGTTAATATTTATTAAGCTTTAAGTAGTGCCACACATATAAAGTTTTATTTCATTTATTAAATACTACTTTTAGGAAGCTATTTTTTAATATAAAATGTCCAGTAGTGTTATATATTTTGTCCATACAGTGAATAAATGGGAGAGATGAGATTTGAATTCCATTCTTTGTTAGGAGATTCTATGCCTTTTCCTCTTTAGCATTCTCCTTTCCTTTCCCCATTTTATACTAATTAGGCAATTCATAAATTAAGAGTTACATTCACTAGCATATCATATTTCCTGGTTTATAAAATACATATTCTGTGCCTATGATGTGCCAAGCCCTGTTTTCAAAGACAAGCAAAAAACATACAAGGGAATTCTGATATATAGAGTCACGTTTGAATGTGGTCGAGAAATAACTTTTGGTTGGGAGGAAGTCTCTGGAGTGCTGACATCGTACTATGACCTTGTTTACAAATGGAAAGTATGAGGACAGTGTGCTTCAGGGAGTAGGAACAGAAAATGAAAAGCCCTGAAGGTGGAATTAGTTTAGTTCACGGACTAATGGGAGGAGGCTAATAGCTTACAGCAGTTGGATTAGTGGTTAGGGATGTGGAAGGAGTCCACATAGTGTAGGGCCCTGTAGGTCATAAGCAGATTGGAATTTTGTAGGTGAACAGCAGTTTGGAATAGTGAAATCTACAGTCTTATGTTATCACTCTGATTAGTGTGTACAGAATAGTTTGCAGGTATCAAGAATGGAATAGACCCCAGCCGGGAAAATTTCCGCTATAATCCAGGTGAGAAGTGATGTGGCTTGCCAAAGGAAGTTGACAGTGGGGTGAATCAAAAACATCTTCTAGGTTTTTGACCTGAGTAACAGTAAATAGTGGTGCCATCTATTAATTTGGGAAAACTATAGGAGGAAAAGTAGACTATAGGAGGAAAGTGACCATATGTATTATTTTCAATCCTTTATAAGTACCTCAAGAAATAAAAATTCACAGAAATTTATTACAAATTTAAATTATATTTGGAACCATAATTCTGAAACCAAAGTTTTAGACGCATTTTCAAAAGGTGTTTTTTTTCTCTCTTTAGTGTTGTATAGTGCAGTGCAAAGACAAATAGAGCTAGATAGCATACCCATTTTATATGACAATTACAGCTACATAGACTGTCATCCCTAGTCACTGTAGTAAGAGGTAGCCATGCAGTCCTCTTAAGATTTTCATAAATACTGGGTCGCCTGGGTGGCACAGTTGATTAAGCGTCTGACTCTTGATCTCGACTTAGTTCATGACCTCACGGTTGGTCTGCTTCTGGCTGTGTGCTGATAGTGCAGAGCCTGCTTGGGATTCTGTCTGTCCTCTCTGCTCCTCTTCCGCTTGTGCTTGTTGGCTCTCAAAGTAAATAAATAAAGTTAAAAAAAACTAAAAAAAAAAAGGCCAAGTTAAAAAATAAAAGATTTTCATAAATACTAATAAATGGTTTTTGAGACATTCAATAAAATTTTTATCCTCTCTGACAATTTTGAGTTTTTTTTCAAATTTCAAAAATATTGTATACTTATAATTATTTTTTTCAGCTGAAAAAACTTTTTGAAAGAATAGAGATCCTTAGTTTTCTTTTATCATCCGGCAACTAGCCCAGTAAGAACTCATTAAGTCTAAAGACACTTAAAAGCTCCTAAAGAGAAGTAGATCAAATGTAAATGGAAGGGGAGTTTGTAAATGCCACCACTTTACTTAGTACAGATATGACCTTCCAATTTCCAAAATTGTGATTTATGTTTTAGAGCATGATAAACACTTAATGAATATAGACCTGCCTAGAACAAACTTGCTTCAGAAAAATAGTATAGTAGTTTCTATGCATACATACAATGATGAAAGTTTTAATATTTTGTTGATTTGTGTGAGACGATGTGCGTTACATTATTATTTGGTTGTATGTTATAGAGCTTTTTAGAAAATTTATACACTCATGTACCATATAGACATATATTTTGACTAAAAAATCTTTTGACAAAGCATATTTGGCCTCAGAATACAAATATGCAGCTACTAGTAGATATGATGATTATTATATACAACAAATACATTTTCATTAAGAGGAAGAAATTCTTGTTCCTAATGGAGTCAGCATTTTTTTGGTCTAATTATACATATGCTATGCTTGTAGTCTCTGTTAAAAAATGTCTTATCATTAAATGTGGGCAGATCTGGTGTTCTTTTATTGTAGTCATTTCAAATTATTCTAATTTTATCCTGGGACTATTTTTTCAGCACCAGCTAAGCAGAATAGATATTAGGCTAGAAAATGTATATGTTAAAAATTTAATTACTCAGATGAAACATTTTTAATGTATCTACTGTAGAATTGAAATGTTTTACAAAGAAAATAATAATTAAGCATATATAAGTATTTATTCTTTCCCCTAGATCTTGTTCACTCTCTGCAAATAACACCGCTATCACTTCTGTATATAGACAAGAATTTTAAAAGAGCAATCAGCTAGTCTTCAATTTTCTCACCCCATTCTCCGTAAAACTCAGTCAAAATTTTTGTCTTTTGCTTTGACTGTTTTATTTAAAGTGCTTTTGCCCGCATCGTCAATGACTTACTTTTGTTTAACTGTTAGATTTTTTTTTCATTTAAATCATCATCGGGGCACCCGAGTGGCTCAGTCCATTAAGCGTCCAACTCTTGGTTTCAGCTCAGGTCATGATCTCACAGTTCGTGGGTTTGAGCCCCACATCAGGCTCTGTGTTGACAGCGAGGAGTCTGCTTGGAGTTTCTCTCTCTCTCTCTCTCTCTGTCCCTCCCCCACTTGCTCTCTCTCAAAATAAATAAACATTAAAAATTAAAAAATAAAATTTAAATCATCATCAGCGTTTGTCACAATAAGTCACTCCCTCTTCTTCAAAGCACTTGCTTCCCTTGGTTTGCAAGACACTATACTTCCCTGGTTGCCCTAATATCTCACAAAATCATTCAGCCCTCAGTCTCATTTGCTGGTTCATCCTTATATCCCAGATCTCTTAAGACATGAATCCCTGCCTTTTTCTTTTTTTCTTTTTCTTTTTTTCCCTGACTGTATACACTCTCTTAGGAAACTTTTCCATCTTCATGCTTTTCAATTACTCTCATAAGATGACAACACCCAAATTTGCGTCTCCTACCTGTACTTCTCTGAATTCCTGTTTACTGCCTGATCAACATGGTCATATCTGTATGTATTAGAGACCACAATCTTGGCATAGCCTAAACTGAGCTTCTGATCTCTAACCTGAGAAAACCTGCTCTTCCTGCCATAGTGTCATCTCAGTTAACGGCACTTTATATTTACATTTGTTCAAGTAAAAAAAAAATAGTGTCATACTAGTATTCCTTATTTCTTTAACAACATAGAGATATAGTTAGGTTAAGAAGGAAGAAGCTCTTCCCTTTGCTGCATTAAAAATATTTAAATATCGATATACATTGTGTTCATTGAAAGCATGCGTAGTGATAATTAACATGGAGAACCACTATTAAACCTATCATCTTTCCCCTCAATGCACAACTAAAACTCACTCTAGAAAAACTGGTCTCATGGAAGTATACTGTGGGAATGGCAGGAGATTTTATTTATTTATTTATTTATTTATTTAAGGTTTATCTATTTTGAGAGAGAGAGAGAGCATACACAGAGGAGGGGCAGACAGAGAGAGGGAGAGAGAGAGAGATAATTCCAAGCAGACTCCACACTGTCAGTGCAGAGCCCAGTGTGGGACTCAATCCCATGAATTGTAAGATCATGGCCTGAGCTGAAATCAGGAAATATGAAATATTTCATATGAAATATGAAAACTATCTATAGACACTATGTTTTTCCAAGTTTATTATTTTAATTTTCCCTTTAGACTTTTGTGGTATTTAAAGACAGGTTGTACTCCTTCCTTGCATGGGCAGTATTGAAATTGTTAAAAATGTTATCATTATTATTTAATGTTTAATCATTAAGATGCTTATACAAGTACATGCTTGATATTTCATATTTAAAAATTAGTGTGATTTGTTTTGACTTCTTATAAACGGCATTTTGAGTTGCTAAGACTAAAGAATTACAACTGAAAGAATTACAATGTACAATTTTGAGACTGTAGTGTAAGATTGCATCAAATCTATTTATTTGAAAATATATGGTGAATCAGTGGCAAAGTAATTCAAGTATCACTTTTTAGCAGTACCATTATTTGAAATATTAAGTGTGTACTTAGTAATTATATGGAAGGCTATCTCATAGAAGAAACAAAACTATTTCAAAATATTTCTTATTGCAGCTTGATGAATACACTGAATATTGGTGACAATATAGTTCTTTTAGAATATAATGAATTTAAATTTAAGGGTGATATGAAGAAATAATTATTTTTAGAATCTTGGTGACAAATATGACTAGTTATTAACTCTATCAGTTATGATATATTACATTATCTTCATTTATCGATAAATGCACCCATTCATCAATCCCTTCATTCCAGTTTATTAATTTTAAAGTAAGTTATAGATATCAGTATAATTTACTCCTAAACATGTTATCACATATATCATTTAAATTAGAATTCAACATTGTTTATATATTTTTGATGGGATACATTTTCTATAGAATGAAATGCACCAATTTTAATGCACTTTGACAAATGCATATAAGTGTAACTCAAAACCATAACAAACAGGAGAACATTCCATCACCTAAGAAAATTCTACTAAGCCCATTTTCTGTTGATCATTGACCCACCCATTAGAGTGGTGTTTTCTACCAAGGGCTAGTTTAAGCTGTTCTGGAACTTCACTTAAATAAAATCATTAGAATTATATTTTTGTATAATGTTTCTTTCATTCAAAATTTCAATTAAAAAACTAATCCATGATTTACATATGTCTGTATTAGTAACTCATTCCTTTTAATTGCTGAGTAATATTCCAATGTTCCAATGTATATGTCTCCAAATAAGATTATGCAAAGGGAGGAATAACTACAGTAAAAAAAAAAAAATCATAATCAAACTGGCAAAAAACACTCTTAAAGGCAGCCCTGGATTAAAGAAACATTGCCTCCAGTAAACGAACAATAAGACTGACAGATTTTTAAAAGAAACTATAAAAGCCAGAAGATAATGACATGACAGCTTTAAAGTGTTGATATACATTTTAATAGGGAAAGAAAAGAAAATGAAAAGAAACCAACCAAAATTTTAATTTTATTATAAAGTATCCTAAAGATATGAAGGCAAAATGTGATTTCAGAAAAATAAAATGTTTAGAGACTTTATTACCAGACAGGTAAAGTGAAGGCACATTAATGTAGTTTTTCAAGATGAGAACGAAAAAGTGATTCAGGATGGAAGCCTGGATATTTGGAAAAGAACAAAAATCATAGAAAAGTTATTATTATATATAGGTATATATAAAGACTATTAACTATTTAAAGAAACAATAATAAAATGTCTTGGAAGTTTATAACATATAGAGTTGAAATATGTGAAAATGATAATACAAAAAACAGTTTGTAGTGTTGAAAATGCTTCATTGTATGGTAAATCACAGCTACTTATTGTTATCTTTAAAATTTATTAGTTATCATCAACTTTGAATTTTTAATGATTTTATATTTGTAGAGCAGTTTTAGGTTTACAACAAAATTGAGAGGGACGTACAGAGATTTCCTATATATCCCTTTCTAGCATGCATGCATACCCCCCATATCAATATCCCACCCACCAGAATGGTACATTTTTTTACCAAGGAAGAAGATTGACACATTGTAATCATGTAAAGTCCATAGTTTACCTTAGTATTCACTCAGTGTTGTGCATTTTATGGATTTGGACAAAGGTGTGATGATATATCCATCATATCATATAGAGTATTTTTACTGCCCTGAGAATCCTGTGTTTTACCTATTCATCTCTCCCCATCTCTCACCTCATGCAACCACTTTTCTTTTTATTGTCTCTATAGTTTTGTCTTTTTCTAGAATAACATATACTTAGAATAATATAGCATCTTGCCTTTTCAGTTTGGCTTCTGTCACTTAGTAATATGCCTTCAAGTTTCCACCATGTCTTTTTATGGCTCGAAAATTCTTTTTTCTTTCTTCTTTTAAGTTTATTTGTTTATTTTGAGAGAGAGAGAGAGAGAGAGAGAGAGAGCAAGTGGGGGAGAGCAGAGAGAGAAGGAGAGAGAGAATTCCAAGCGGACTCTGTGTTGTCACTGCAGAGTCTGATGCAGGGCTCCATACCACAAACTGTGAGATCATGACCTGAGCCAAAATCAAAAGTCAGTTGCTCAACAGACTGAGCCACCCAGCCACCCTTCTTTTTTCTTTTAACACTGAATAATATTCCATTGTTTGGATGTACCAGAGTTTTTTTTATCTGTTCACCTACTGAAGGATACCTTAGTTGCTTCACAATTTTGGCAATTGTGAAAAAAAAAAGCTTCTATAAACATCCATATATAAATCTGTTTGGCCTGCTATAACAAAATACCACAGATTGGGTCACTTGTAAATAGCAGAAATTTATTGCTCACGGTTCTGGATTCTGGACGCCTGAGATCAGGAGTAAGCATGGTCAGGTGAGACCCTCTTCTAGGTTACATACTTTATTTTTCAAATGGCAGAAGCAGCTAGTGGGATCTCCTTTATAACAGTACAAATCTGATTTATGAGGGCTTTCCCGTCGTTACCTAATCACCTCCAAAGGCCCCACCTATTACCACCATCCCCTTTAGGGAGTAGGATTTCAACATATGAAATTTTGGTGGGACACAAACATTCAGACCATAGCACTCCATGTGCAGGCTTTTATATGTGTATTAGTTTTCAACTCCTCGGGATAAATACTACGGAGACTGATTGCTGGATCATATGGTAGAGTTTGCTTTATAAGAAACTGCAAAACTGTCTTCCAAAGTGAATGTACAATTTTTTATTCCCATCAGCAATGAATGAGAGTTCCTGTTGATCCACATCCTCACCAGCAATTGTTTTGTTGTGTTCTGGATTTTGGCCATTCTAATAGGTCCACAGTGGTATATCATTGTTTTAATTTGTATTTTCCTGATGACATATGATGTGGAACATCTTTTCATGTGCCTATTTTCCATCTGCATATATTCTTTGGTGATTTGTCTTTTTAAGGTATTTGGTCCATTTTGTAATTGAATTGTTTTCTTATTGTTGAGGGTTTTTTGATTATTGCTTCAAGGTTTTTATTTAAATTCCAGTTGGTTAACATATAATGTATTATTAGTTTCAAGAGTAGAATTTAGAAATTCATCACTTACATAGAACACCCACTGTCATTGTTGAGTTTTAAGTTTGTGTGTGTGTGTGTGTGTGTGTATTTTCAGTAACAGTTTTTTTATCAGCTGTGTCTTTTGCAAATATTTCTTCCAGTCTATGGCTTACTTTTCAGTTCTCTTGACATTGTCTTTCACAAAGCAGAAAATTTTAATTTTATGAAGTCAAGCTTATCAATTATTTTTTTCATGGATTATGTCTTTAGTGTTGTATCTAAAATGGTGTCACCACACACAAGGTCATTGAGGTTTTCTACAAAGTTATCTCGTAGGAGTTGTATACTTTTGTGTTTTACATTCAGAGCTATTATTCATTTTTGAGTTATTTTTTGTGAAGTGTATAAAGTCTGTGTTTAGATTCATTTTTTGCATGTGGATATCATTTCAGCATATTTGTCACCTTTGCTCCATTGTATTGCTTTTGCTTCCTTCAAAGATCAGTTGGCTGAATTTCGGGGGGTCTATTTCTTGGCTCTCTCTTCTGTTCCATTGATCTACTTGTCTATTCTTTCACCACAATGTCTTGATTACTGTCACTTTACAGTAGGTAAAATAAAAATCCTTTTTATTCTGTATATCTGACATGATAGATTAGCAGAGAATTCCAGCACAATGTTAACAAGGAGTGGTGAGAAAGGACATCTTGGTTTATTTCTGATCATAGAAGGAAAGCTTTGAGTTTCTCACTTCTAAGTATAATGTTTGTTGTAGTGTTTTTGCAGTTTTAATCCTCTATTCTAGAAAATGTTCCTCCTCATTCCTAATTTACTGAGAGTTTTTACATGAATCGATATTAGATACAGTCAGAAGCTTTTTCTGCATTTATCAATATGATTATATATTTTTTCTTTTATAGTCTGTTGATGTGATGGAATACATTAATTGATTTTGCATACCTGGGATAAATCCCACTTGGTCATGATACATAATTATTTCCTTTTTTGATTCAATTTACTATTATTTTGTTGAGAGGTTTTGCATCCACGTTTATGAAAGATATTGGTCTGTAGTGTTCTTTTCTCGTATTGTTTTTCCTAGTTTTGGGTAATGGTGGCCTCATAGAGTGAGTTAGAAAGTATTGTCTCTGCTTCTCACCTCTAAAAGAGATTGTAGAGTATTGGTATAATTTCTTCTTTAAATGTTTGGTAGAATCCACCAGTGAACCCATCTGGACCTGGCACTTTCTGTTTTGGAAGGTTAGTGATTATTGATTAAAATTCTTTAATAGATACAGGCCTATTCAGATTACCTATTTCTTCTTGTTTGAGTTTGGGAAAATCATTATTTGAAGGAATTTGCCCACTTCATCTAAGTTATCAGATTTTGGGCATATAGTTGTTTATTTCTTTATTATCCTTTTCAAAAAGTTTTATTTATTTATTTTTAGGGAGAGAGAGAGAGAGAGAGAGAGAGAGAGAGAAAGAGAGAGAGAGAGAAAGAGAGAGAGAGAAAGGGCAGAGCAATGGAGAGACAGAATCCCAATCACTGTCTGCTGACAGTGCAGAGCTGTACGTGGGGCTCCAATTCACAAAATGTGAGATCATGACCTGAGCTGAGATGAAGAATTGGATGATTAACCAACTGAGCCACCCAAATGCTCCTCTTATTATCCTTTTAATATCATTTGGACTTGGTGATGTCCCTTCTTTCATTTCTTATATTAGTAATATGTTTCCTCTTTTTTCTTAGTCTGGATATTGATTTATTTCTTTTATTGATGTTTTTAAAGAAGTAGCTTTTATTTTCATTTATTTTCTCATTGATTTCCTATTTTTAATTTCATTGATTTCTGCTCTAATTCTTACCATTTCTAGTAGATTATTGTATGATTTCTATACTTCAAAATGCTAAATTGTATTTTATGGCCCGAATTGTGGTCTGTCTTTCTGATTATTCCAGGTAAGCTTGAGAAAAATGTTCATTCTACTGTTGTTGGATGAAACATTTTGTAAGTGTCAATTATATCCAGTTGATTGATGGTATTTTTGGCCTGATACATCTGTCTATTTCTGAGATACTGGTGATGAAGTCTCCTGTTTTGATACTGGATTCATCTATTTGTCCTTACAGTTCTATCATTTTTTGCCTTATGTAGTTTGACCCTCTGTTGTTAGGTGCATACACATTGAGTTCTTATGTCTTCTTGGAAAATTGACCCTTTTACTATTTGGTAATGCTTTTCTTTATCCCTGATAATTTTCCTGACTTTAAAAGTCTGCTCTGTTTGAAGTAAGTATAAGTTTCCTGTTTCCTTCCTTCCTTCCTTCTTTCTTATTTTTTTTTTTTGACTACTATTAGCAAGGTATAGTTTCTTCCATTTATTTACATTTAAACTATATGTATCTTTATATTGAAAGTGTATTTTTTGCAGAAAACATATACCTAGCCAATATTTTTAAATTCACCCTGACAATCTCATTGGTGCACTTAGGCCATTGACCTTCAAAGTGATTATTGATAGAGATGAATTAATATCTAGCATACTTTTTACTGTTTTCTATTTGTTGCTCTTTGTTCTTCATTCCTTTGTTTTGGTCTTCCACCTATTTTCTGCCTTTTGTGGTTTTAATTGAGCATTTAATAGAATTCCATGTTTTCTCTTATGTTACTATATCCATTATACTTCTTGTTTTTAATTCTTATAATTGTTGACCTTGATTTTGCAATACACACTTTTAAGTAATCCAAGTCTACTTTGAAAGAACACTATATCCCTTCACAGGTAGTATGAGTATATTATAAGGAAATAATTCTAATTCCTTCCTCCCATCCCTGTATCATGCTGTCATTCATTTAACTCATATGCAAGCATGCCTAAGCCATACAAATATATATATGATATATAACTAAGCATAATAATGTAATACATGGTTGCTATCATTATTTTGAAGAGACTATTATCTGTTTAATTAAAAATTTTTATTTTGCCTTTACTCATTCCTTCTTTCTTGCTTTTCCCTTATGTAGATCTGAGTTTTTGATCTATATTATTTTCCTTATCTCTGAAGAACTTTTTAAACATTATTTGTAAGAAAGTTCTCCTTGCAACAGATGACTTCAATTTTTGTTTGTTGAGAAAGTATTTTTCCTTTACTTTTGTAAGATCATTTTGCAGGGTACAAAATTCTAGGTTGTTGGTTTTTTTCTCTCAACATTTACCTCCACTTTCTTCTTGCGTATGTTGTTTCTGAAAAGTTAGATGTAACTATTATCTTTGCTCTTCTATTTTTCTTTTTTGGTCTTTTGTATTTATTCTGCGTCATGTTCTCTGAGGTTCCTGAATCTATGCTTTGGTGTCTTACATTAATTTGGGGGAAATTCTCAACAATTATTGTTTCAAATGTTTCTTCTGTTCCTGCTTTTCTTTTTATTCATCTGGTATTCCCATTTGATATATGTTTCACCTTTTGTAGTTGTCCCACCGTCCTTGGATATTTTATTCAGCTACTTTCCTTGTTTCTGCTTTCTTTGATTTTTGGTTTTTGAGAATTCTACTGATATATGCTGTAGCTCAGAGATTCACTCTTAAGCCATGTCCAGCCCACAAATAAATCCATCAAAGGGATTCTTCATTTTGGTTTCATTTTTTTTAATCTTTAGGATTTCTTTTTTATTCTTTCTTAGGATTTCAATCTCTCTGCTTTCATTGCCCATAAGTTCTTGTGTGCTAGTTTATTCAAAGAGCCCTTAGCATATTAATCATACTTGTTTTAAGTTCCCAATTTGATAATTCCAACATCTCTGCCATGTGTGGTCTGATGATTGTTCTGTCTCTTTAAATTGTGTTTTTGCCTAGTAATTTTTCTAGATGTTTGGATATCATGTATTGAGTAAACAAAGTTGGTGTAAATAGGGCTTTAGTAATGTGCTGGCGAGACATGGAGGGAGTGAAAGTGTTCTGTAGTCCTAAGATTAAGTCAGGTCTTAAGGCTTTTAGTAAGCCTGTGCTCTGGACTCTGAACTTCACAAGTGTTTCTCAGTGCCCTCCCCCTCTCCCTTTAGGTAGGACAGGGTAACTGCACAGGGCTGTATTTAGTTATTTTCCTTCTCCTACATGGAAGGATGGAGATATCTCTGGGTATTTCCATTCCCCACATCAGTTAAGATCTGATAATACTCCAGCAAATTAGACTCTGCTTAATTAGTTTCCCCTATGGTGACTTCAAGCTCTACATGTGGAACTGGATATGAGAAGTCTCCAAATTGAATTTTTAAAAATATGATTCCTGTAAAAGAGAGAATAACGGAAAAACAATAGCAACTAGCAGTTGGAACAATACATAGTGAAATTGTAGTTTTAAACACATCTATATTGGTCATTACTGATTACATCAGTAAGTAATATGGGATGATCTTATTAATCAAACGATAATGACTGCCAAGTAGGGACAATACACAAGACACCGAAACCCAACTATATGCTATTTGAGAAGATACACTTTAAAAATAAAGTCACGAGCTGAAAGTGATAATGTATAATAATGTAATTAATATAATAATATAATAAAGTAGAATTTAATACAAGAAGTATTACTGGATATTAAGGTACACATTTCACAATGATGAGATAAACAAATGCATAATTTTCAAAATATATAAAACACACACAGAAAAGGAGACATAGATAAATTATTATCATGTTTGGAAATTTTAATATAAAAGTCTCATTAAGTGATGGAAGCAACATAAACATAAAACCTAAAATCAGAAAATATAGGAAATTGAATAACAGTATTTATCAACTTGACCTACATCTAATCCACTAAATGAATTATCTTCAAGTACAGCTTGCTTATTTACTATATCTGACAAAGGACATAAAACCTTTAAGTATACAAATAATATTTTTAAAAACCCACAAAATGAATCTAGAAATCAAAAAGAAGATGAGGTGCCTGGTTGGCTCAGTCCTTAAGCATCTGACTTTGGCTTAGGTCATGATCTCAACGGTCCATGGATTTGAACCCCATGTCAGAACTCTGTGCTGACATCCGGGAGCCGGGAGCCTGCTTTGGCTTCTGTGTCTCCGTCTCTCTCTGCCCCTCCCCTTCTCAAGCACTGTCTCTCTCTCTTTCTCTCAAAAACAAACATTAAAAAAATTAAAAAAGAAGAAAAAACCTAACTAAAAATTGAACAAAAAAATTAAAGAGGCATTCACGAAATACAGTATCCAAATGGTCTATTAGCTAATGAAAGATGTGTTAGAAAAGAAAAGAGTGTTCAACTTAATTATTTTCAGGTAAGCACAAATTTCGACTACAACAGAATAACAGTAAATCACACAAATAGAGATAAAATTACTAAGATTAAGAATGCTAAGTGATGTCAAAGGTATTGAACATCTAGAACTCCAATACATGCTGATGATAGACAAATTTTTACAGCTATTCTGGAAAACTCTTTTGTCAGAATCTACTAAATTTAATACCTTTTTCTAGGATTCAGGAACCCCATTTCTATGGTATATATTCAGGAAAACTGCATGCACATAATTATGTAATGCATGTTCACTGTGACTTTATTCATAGTTGCTAAAAACTGGAAACTAAAACCCATTAGCAAGGAATGAGTAAATTGTGGCATATAAACATGGCGAAATAAGTCACAACAATAAAAAATAATCTTCTGAAATACTCAAGAATATGGATCCTCATAGATGATATGTTGAATCAAAGAATCCAGATATACTTGATTCCATACAGCAGGATTCTTAAAATATGCTGAAATTCTGTTTTACAAAATGCAAAATTCACAGCGATGGAAGTCAAAATAGATTATTTTATTTACTGGAAAGGGACACAAAAGAGCCTTCTGAGATATTGGTAATGTTCTACAGCTGATCTGGGGAGTTTTACATGTGTGCATATTGATTGAAAAAATAATTGAATTATTTATTAAATATGAAATGTATATATGTTGTATTTATGTTAAACCTTAAAGTTAAACAATATAGACTTACATCTTAATTTCTATTTACATCTCTATGATTTCATTCTTTTTCTATCATCTTTATTTCTAAATAATTGTTTTTTAATGTTTATTTTAAGAGAGAGAGAGAGAAAGAAAAAGAGAGAGAGAGACAGTGCATGAGCAGAGGAGGGGCAGAGGGAGAGGGAGACACAGAATCTGAAGCAGACTCCAGGTTCTGAGCTGTCAGCACGGAGCCTGACGTGGGGCTCCAACTCACAAACTGTGCCATCGTGACCTGAGCCAAAGTCGGACACTTAACTGACTAAGCCACCCAGGTGCCCCATCTTTATCTCTATCTAAATATCATTTATTAAAATGTAGTAGTAGTACGAGCTCAACTTTTATATATACGTTCAATGGACATAAAGATAATGTCAATTTAGGAGGTGTATTGTCATCTTCCACTTAAATTCTTTATTTCTAACAGTTCTCATGTTCTATATTAAGTACCAGTTAGTCATTACATAATGCTACTTGGTACACTTAGTATCTTAGTACATTTATCCTTGCTCTAAGACATGTGATATTAACTTACCATTTTTGTTTTCATTTGTCATGCATATCTTTGTCCAAGTTTTATTTTCAACTCTTTTGTTTGCATTGTGATCTTATTAAAAATGCATATATCTGTTTCCTTAACCTAAAAATTTCCTTTCTTGCATTTAATCTCTTTTAGTAGTCTCATTTAGCCTTACAAATTCCATATGGTATTAGTTTTTCTAATTTACTTTAGTTCTGATTTATGTTGCCCTTTTCCTTTTATTTTTTTCCCATTATTTTTCCATGTGTAAACAAGTTGCCGTTCAATCTATTATTTCTACCTTCTGTTATGGAAGTTCCTCTGTATTTTCTATTACACTGACAGTTGCCATCATTCCCTGCGTAACAAATGACTGTCACTCTAATTGTATTTGTAAATAAATTAGCCACTGTTTTCTTTACAAACTGTTCTTCATACCACAGTGCTTGTTTTTCTTCTATATATTCTACTACATGAGGAGATCTGCTCTATTGTGTTAGTATCCAATAGGCACAAAGCTTCCACTTATGCCTAATTACCCACTTGATCCCAGGACTTGAGTGCTTCAAGTGAAAAGAGTCATTTGAAAGGATTCATGAGGAAGAGATCAGTCAGGTTTCATCTTTCCAGGAAATATATTTGCAAGGTAGTTTTTAGTTTGAATCTGAACTTTTGATTGTACTTTTCTCATTCTTAAACTTTCCAGTTTGGGGCCTTTCCAGAGTATTTGCAGGGGAGGGAAGGAGGGCTTAAAGTGCAGAAGAGGCTTCACAGTTTCACTACTTGTTAAATGAAGTGAAATGGGGGTAGAAAGAATATTTGGAATCAGTAAGACCTAATGTTCTGTAGTTCTTGGATCACTGCATATGAGCATTGGTCTAAGAGGTATCTAACTTTCTTGATTTAGTGTTTGTAAGTAGGGATGATAAATTATGAAATAGACATGATAAGCTAATTTTGAAAATCAAATGTGTTAAACTCTATGAAAGGATATTTTAAATTGAAAAGACACCAAAAAACATTAGGTATTACCTTTAAAGATGTGATACTATTGTATGTCAGTATCAGATATTTCTTAGTTTTTTGAAGTCAAAATTTTTATGAAATGGTTTATATGATTTGTTATGTTCATTTCTTGGAGTATAAATACATGTCATAAGCTTCGATTTTATTTGTGACACTTGGAATATTTATTTCTCAATGAATTACCTTGTGTTTACCTGCATTTAATTTGTATTATGCCTCTTGACTGTACTTATTATTAAGTAATTTTCTTTTCTTTCCATTATCTTGGAAAGTTTAGAGTCACTTGCTAATATGACCATTTCATCCTGAATATCTTATTATTTGATTTTTTACCTTAAAGATCTGACATTGGTATAAGTATAGTGAAAGTAAATTTGGATGCCACCCCAGCTACTAACAATAGGAGTAAGAGTGTTGCCAGGTGAATTTACCAGTGTATGATAGGCACACGCTATGACTACGAAATTGACCTTAGGAACTACAACTTTGATGCAACCAGTCTCAGAGCTACCACCATGTAAGTATATGCTAGGGTGTTTGTCAGTTTCTTAAGACTGTGTGAACAGAACCAAAGGCTAGGAGTACATTGAAGTGCCTTTGAATCTTATGGGAATCTTACCCCTCTAAGTTGGTAATATCAGCAGTTGAAGGTCAGATTAGTTTGACTAAATAACTGTGAATGCTGATATGGCTATCTTCTACTTCATTTGCCTCTCTGTGTGGAGGAAACTGTAAATTTTGTTTGTATCTGTTAGCATATTTTTAGCACACACATTAATCACCATTTAAACAATAACAAACTAGAAAAAGCAGAGTTCTAGCAGAGAGATATCTTAGGTCGATCTTTGATCTGATCCAAGAATTGCCACCATGAAGTCTTCCTTTTAGCTAATTATTTTTGGTGCTATGTTTTCACTTTAGCTGTTTTTATATGGATTTTATCTTTCTTAATATGTTACTAGTTTTCTTAAGATAAAGTGCATTAAATGTATTTTGAAGATATGCTCAATAAATATTGAACTAATTTTTAAATTCCTGCAATACTGATTCATATTGATTTGTATTTATTTGGACAGATTACATTATATTCCCTGATCAGTGAGACAATAGTTTTATTTTACTTGGGAGCTATGTCAAATGTTATTTTACCAACATTTTACCTGAAAAAAAAAAAAGAAAGAAATCAGCTGTTCTGAAGGAATTTATGTACATTTTTGAATTTGTGTTTTGGGAGAACTCAATAGCAACTCCAATAAATCTTACATTCATAGAGTATTTTTTTCCTCTATGGAGTATTTTGATGTAAATATGTTGGTGTGCTTTTTAAAATACTTGCCAAGTGTTCTAACCAGATATTTTCTTCTCCTTGAGGGTTGTCTTATAATAACAATTTCTTACCAAAATGTGTTATTTGGCAATGTCTTGAAAGCTAATATAAAATTTTCAGCTACTCATTTTTAAATATGCTATGTATGTTTTTCTTCATTTTTTAGATTGTATTTTTTACTTAATCATATACTATGTTTAAATTCATGAGTTTGGATACAATTAAAATCCAGGCTACATCCTTTAGACTATACCTATAGCATGGATTTTGTTTTACCAATTAAAAAAATTTGATTGAGGGCTCAGTCAGTTAAGTGTCCAACTTTGACTCAGGTCATGATCTCACAGTTCATGAGTTGGAGCCCTGCATCAGGCTCTCTGCTGTCAGCACAGAGCCCACTTTGGATCCTCTGTCCCCCTCTCTCTGCCCCTCTCCTGTTTGCACTCTGTGTCTCTCAAAATAAATAAATAAACTTAAAAAAATTTGATTGAAATGTTGCAGCTTCTCTCTAATACAAGTGAGATTTAATGGGTTATATTTCAAAAACATTAAGGATTATCTTTCTAAAATGGTTCTTTATGATAGTCATAATGATTTCTTAATGATTTTCTTTTTTCAGAAAATGTTAATATTTATGACAGATACTGAAGTCTACAATTTGGTGTAAATATTTAGAAAATTATTTTTTAGGAAGAATTTCTCAAAAATCGTGACATTATTCTCTCATTCATACATGTTTACGGTACTCTTAGAAACTACTTTCACATTGTATTTTATATTAAAATAAATAAATTGTGTTAAAACTTATTTTTAAAATTCCCTTTATCTTTTTTGTCTATGGATTTGATCAGCTGAGCCTGACAGCAGAATGTGGACAGAGTATGGAGCTGCCTAATGGGGAGCTTTACCTTTAATAGCAGATATGAACGATTTAGTAGAAAATTACCTCTAAATATGCCTAGACGTTACCTTGTGCATGGTATGGCCAACTTTCTAAAATAAATGTGTCCATGCTTTTGGAACTCCAAGATGAAAGGGATTCTAAGAAATACCCTGAAAATCTGATTTTTTTCTAACTTCTTAGGTGGTCTGCAGGCCAAACAATCTGCTGTTCTCCAAGGTAATAACCTACAGATTTACCTCACCCAGAGGTTGCTTTGTTGTAACTTGGCACTATGAGAGCTCACAGGAAGTGATGCCGCCTCCAGATAATGACTACTTTTCTCTGTATAATATATTTGATGTAAAATCACTAAATAAATACGTAAAATTTGACATTACAGTTTTAGGTAAAGATCCCCTCACCACTTCACTTAACAATATTGTCTAGCCAGAATGTAGCTTAGGGAACAAATCTGAATGGTGCAACTTGTTGCTTTGTGGACGTATCCAACCTGTACAAATCCATCTTTTATGACCTGAGGGTCTGTTTTTTAGCACATCTACTTTTTCCGTGTGGCTCAAAGCACATTTATCTCAGACTTTTCTTTATTCAAAGGGTAGTTTTCTGTGCCATACTTTTCTAAAGTATAATTTTAGTGAAAGATGAGGGTGGGTCTCCAAAGTTTTGAAATATTACTGAAGAAAATGCTGTAGGAAGAAGAATACCCTGTCAAAGTATCAGTCTCTCACAACCCTCCTCTACTAACAACCATCTTCTCTTCTTTTGGATAATAGGGTAAATCTTTGTTACATTGACTTTTCTGTACAAACTATTTAATTTCAAAATGCTCATTACTTTCATAAGCTTGTTTTCATTTTTCAAATAGTAATGCTTTTCTCCCTGTCTATGGAAATTGCTTGCATATCTTGATTTGAGGTTAAGAATATAAATTTTGAAACTAAAACTAGTAAAATTTTAATGTTTTTTTTATTTAGAAACAAATTAAAAATGTTATTAAGGGTTAGATATGTGGATATCTTTTTGTCATGTCCCATGAACAAATTATTTATAGGAAATTTTATTTTCCTTAAGATATACATGATCATCAGATTTTTATGTAATATATTTTACTATCTAAGTGTTGGGAAAACGTTTATTCAAAATCTGGCATCCAAACATATCTCATCTGGGGTTCAGATATAACATGAAGGTCATATGCTATTCTCCTATAAACGACATTTTCAATATGTGATGATGGAGTTTTGTCCTTTTATATCTAGTTCTGTTAAATGTGGTACAATGAGGAGTTTCCTATGCCTCATCTATTCTTTATATCTCAGTTTATTGCTATTAATCTTGTGATATACCATAATTTATTTGATTTTCCACTTTTTGAAGTTTCCAATTCTTCATTGTGATAAATAATGCTATAATAAACATTCTTGTACATATATTAATTTTTACCTTTTAGACTGTTTCTTTATTTTTTTAAGTTCATTTATTTATTTTGAGAGAGAGAGAAAGTGCACACACAAGTAGGGAAGGGGCAGAGAGAGAGAGGGAGACAGAGAAGCCCAAGCAGTGCCGATGCAGGGCTCGATCCCACACACTGTGAGATCATGCCCTGAGCCAAAATCAAAAGATGGTAGTTTAACTGAGCCACCCAAGTTCCCCTCAGACTATTTCTTTAGACTCAGATCTTATATATGGAATTAATGGACCAAATGTAATATGCACTTTAGTTATCTTGCTATATACTCTAAACTTTACCTCTCAAAGTTAGAATACCCGTTTCTTAGGCCAATGTAATGTGGTAGAAATGTTATAATTAAAAAGTCCAAGTGCAGACAGAGTAAATTTAGATATATCAAGATTCATCTTGATTCTTAATTTCCAGTGTGCCAATGATCGATTTCTTGTTATCCACACTCTCAAAACAAACATCCATTTATGGGTGCAGGATCAGGCTAGAAAGTAGAATTTAGGCCTTTTGTCCTTCTAGCCTGTTCAGTTTCTTATTTTGAAGGAGAGGAAAATAGAGCACCATAGTTAATTTAGTCATCTCGAGACATAACAGTGGTTTACATAGACTTAACTTTTCTCAGAGTAATTTTAAATATTACTGGAGGGTCCCCATAGATTTGTGTGGGAGTTATCAAAATGTAGAAGGATGAAAGGACCTCTGATAAAAAAGCCTTATCTACTTGGCGACAGAACTTACGTTTTCTTTTGACCCTTGCTTCTTAATGGTACAGTTGGGGAGATAAAACCACTTTACAATTAATCAGTACATACATACATACACTTTGTGGATATCTGAAGACAGAGAACAAGATATTTATTTCTACCACGGTTATTGAAATCGACTTGTGGGTCCTTGAAACCAAAAAGCAAATGTTTTCTCCTTTTATCATTAGTGCCTAGTTGATTTGGCCATATGTTTTGGGGATGAATGAATAGATCAGCTTACTGTTTTACTTTTTGTTGTTTATATACAATCTTATTAAAATGCAACCCTAGGTTAATGGCATACAAGCTAACTTAAAATTCTTCAATTTTCCCTTTATTCCCCTATTAATCAAATATTGAGTTTCATCTACATATAAAAATATTTAGAATATTTAATATAAGTATTGAAAATTGTTTTATAATGATCACTCAGTAAGTAATTCACTTTGATGAATTGTCTTGTAATATTTGACTGCCTTAAATTGTTCTTCAGGAGCACCTGGGTGGCTCAGTTGGTTAAGCGGTCGACTTCAGCTCAGGTCATGATCTCGCGGTCCGTGAGTTCGAGCCCCACATCGGGCTCTGTGCTGACAGCTCAGAGCCTGGAGCCTGTTTCAGATTCTGTGTCTCCCTCTCTCTGACCTTCCTCTGTTCATGCTCTGTCTCTCCTTGTCTCAAAAATAAATAAAACTTTAAAAAAAAATTGTTCTTCAATCCCAGCAATCTCACTTCTGTCAGTGAGCAATTCAGCACTCACTAAGTACTTTATTATTTTATTTTTTTCTTTACCATGACTTGCTTACATGACTTTTTACTTTTCCACAAATTACTTTCCACAAATATATGTTCCTCTGTATATTCAATATATATATTCTTTTGCATGCCACTTATGCATGATCAAATAGCACTGTGCAGACAATGTTTGCCTAAGTTAGGATTGATTCCTTCTTAAACAAAGGATATGAATTGTTATTTAGAGAAAGATTAAATAGAATGTTTAATAACTCAGAATTGAGAAACTTCAAGGTGAGTTAGCCTACAGAGAAGTCTTCTTTTCAAAAAGAAGATATTTAAAAATAATTAATGATAAACTCCCTTTCTGACCATTCATTATTACAACAATATCTCTTTGGAATGCCCCACAATAGATGTATAAAATTAAACTGTTGTAAAGCTAAATTAGAAATTTTTTCTGTCTTATCAAAAACTGGTAAGAATACTATTTACATAATTTATTAAATAAAAATTATGAGGGAAAGATATTTGTCTGTTTCTTCCTCTTGTAAGTCTTTATCACCTAGAACAGTGCCTTGCATATAATGTTTACTTAACAAACATATTTTTCTTTATAAATCATTGTAACTATTCCTAATTATTTGTTATATTAATAAATGCAACAATAGCACTATATACTATAATGTCCTTTATATTATAGGAAATATGTTTGTATATATTTTTACAGTAGGAATTCTGTTAGATTTACAAGATAAATATTACTACCACTTCAAAAGGGTAAAACATATTTTTCTCTTGTTCATGATCATAGAGCTACTATTCTCACAGTCTCAGGAAGCAACAAATCTCATTTGTGGCTCAATATTTTTTTTCTCTGTGCTTCAATATCTCTTTTGTGATAAATTCCTATTTCCACCTAGTATTATAAATGTCTTCTATGCTTTGGACCCCAAAATCAGTTTCAACACTTAGTCTTCACAAATATGTTTAGTATTCACTGTACTTAGAACATCTTCCTCCATGATTTCAATGTAGTTCAGTTAGGTTAAATACAGTTAAATTCACATTTATCGTGCATTAACTAGATAGTAAATCCTCTGTTAGGAACTGAGAGATCCATATTTGAAGAGGCGTTTTCTGTATACATGAAAATTTACCATTTTACTGGGATACTAACATATACATAAATGACTCTCTAATATGTAAAAGTCTTTGTGAGTGCTGTAAAACAAATGTGAACAACGTTCTATAATTTAGCAGGAGGAGAAATCAACTTGACTAAGAAGAGGAACATGCAAGGCTTCATTTTGAGATGACATATATAATGAGTGTGATGTAATTGGCCATATATAATACATATAAAAATATTTTTTAAATAATTGTACCTAAGTCTTTCCAAAGCCCCAATATACCATCTAGTATTCCAAGTACTGGATATATTAGATTGATAATTTTTGAATAAGCTAAGTTACTTCAGTACTTCTTGAATTATTTTAAAGTTTATAAACACTCTCATTTTTTGGGTTTGGACTAATGCTGGAGATACTAGTTTTAAGTCATAAGTGGCCAAGATGTGATGAATAAGCAAAAATCCCAGCAAAAGTCAGTGTATGACCTCCAATAAGGTTTACATTATCTTGTATAGTCTATGGTAACTACTCTCCCTCCAAGAAGGCATCTGCTGAGATATCTTATTCCCTTTGTGCCCATTGTGCATCTGCTATTACATCCAGTTATTTAGATTGGTGAAAGTCTTTTGGCCTTCCTGTTCTCTTACATATAAGTTCTTTCATCTATTGTTACTAATTCTTCGGGTTTGCAGAAAATAGTAGAGCTGACTTACCCTTCCATGAAGCTTCTCTTTGTATCTCTGCCCTGCTCATGCTGGGAGTTCGAAGCTATATGTTAGGCCTCTGCCAGTTGGAGTTCCAGATGGGACACAGAACACCAGTGGCACCTATTCTCAGATCCTTCAGGTTAGCTGAGGGTTTCAACTCCAGTCCCCCTTCCTCACGCTAGCTCTAGTGGTGGTGGATGAATAGGTACAATGTTCAAACCAGTATCTCACTCTACTGCTCCCTCTTTAGCCTTTGTAGCTCTCTTCCAGTCAAGTGTTAGTATGTCCTTTGGGAAAGGAGAAAAACAGTCTCAGAAACTTGTTTTCAAATCTATTTCTTACTGTAAAACTGGTTCTACAGAGTTTGACCTGGTTTCATTCTGACAACTCCTCAAGTCAATCAGCAACTCCAGTCTATCAGACTAAATGGCAGTAATTGTAAGTGTATAGGGAAAGAAGCATGATGGCTAATACATCACAATATTATCTCATTCAAATCTAACTTGATCCTTGAAAATGGACTTTTTGTTTTTTGTCAGGTAAATAAGAGGAAGTTCAGCTTCAACAGAAACACCATTCACAAAAATATGAAGATGTGAAAATATATGGCACACTTGGGTAATACTGTACAAACACTTTGCCCTGGCTCACATTAATCATATCCTTCATGAAAGTACTTCTCAAATACTTCAAAATGTGGCTAAAAATTCATGTCATGAAGGAAGTGGGTTTTGTCTCTCTATCAATCAATCCCAGCAATCTCACTTCTGTCAGTGACAAATATAACATTGAAAAGGAACTATATATACTCTCCTTTTACTCCTGCTTCAGAGCACGGCTTACCTTTAGCACCAGGAGAACAAAGTAACTCTTAACTGACTTTTTCAGATTTAAACATTATGGAAACAGTTTTGTAAAACATAAATGTGGTGGAATTGCACTGCCAGGTTTGGGTTATTTACAATATGTCTTCTTCTTTGTTGTAGTTATTGTTGGTTTGTTTTATTAGTTGACACAGGCAGGAGGGAAAAGAAAGGAGCTATTTGTCCTTAGCAATCTGTGAGAGAAAATGTAGGCCTGTTCACCGGTTTGTATCTGGGTCAGGTGAGAATGTGGGGCAAGTGATTTGTCATATTTTGTTGTTGTTATTGTTGTTAAATTTTCATTAAAAGCACTCAGTGATTTACTTATTTGTTTAAAAAAATTTTTTTTAATGTTTATTTATTTTTGAGAGAGAGAGACAGAGTGTGAGTGGGGGAGGGCAGAGAGAGAGGGAGACACAGAATCTGAAACAGGCTTCAGGCTCCGAACGGTCAGCAGAGAGACAATGCAGGGCTCAAACTCATGAACTGTGAGATCATGACCTGAGTTGAAGTCGGAGGCTTAACAGACTGAGCCACCCAGGTGCCTCAGCTTATTCATCTTATATTCTGTTCAGTAAAACTGTCCCACTTATTTAAGTGCATATTATTTTAAGCAAGTTGACAGTTCTTTATACTAGAGCCCTACTCTTGTTAAGTGTGATCGCCGGTTATCAAATGAATGATATGCTTCCCAAAATAATAGCCTTTGGAAGTCAAATGGTTGTCAAATGAATTCTTTTATCATCAAAATAATGTAGTCTCATAATTTAAATATTTATTTCAGTTTCTAGCCATCAAATCACATGTTAATTAAGTATTTCAATATTTGCATTACTGGAAAACAATTGCTCTGCAGAAGGTCAAGAAAGCCCCAAATCATTTCCTTTGGAAGAATCATAAGACAAAAGTAGCTGTCTTTATTGTCCCTTTTTCCCCATGATTCTACTTATTATTTATTTATAAATTAATTATAACTTAAAATGGCTCCATAATATGTAGTAATTCCTTCTGACAAAGACTACACAGAATCAAAAGTTATATATATACTGAATTATATGTGAATTGAATATATTTAAAAATATGAAACAAATTTAAGTAGGGTTAAATATATATGTATGTATTTGTACTATTATCAGACTTACATTGGAACATGTTGACTATGTCTTTTATTTTATATATATAGGTTGTCAATATCCTATTTCAGTATAATCCTATGCAGTTTTTCTGTTTTCCTTTTTTTTTTTCAGGAAAAACACTCATTTTAATGGCTCTTTAATCTTGTGCCAAAATTGTATGCTTGCCATGCTACTACAAAATAGAAAAGATAATAGATAGATAGATAGATAGAGATATACACATTTGCATGAATTGAAATAAGTTTCATTTTCACAATCACATTAGTGATGAATTTTTTGTTAGGAATTTCCAGTCAGGTATGCAAGGACCATCACCCTTTTCCATTCTGTTGGCCCTATCTACTGTAGATATCCCAAAGTTATCAATTTAAATCTAAATGGTTGCTAATTTCTCTGTTGCTTTTCTTTAGACTAAAACTTAAAAATTTTTTTCTTGTTAAGATAATTTCAACTTCATATATAAATTGCAAATACACTTCTGAGTTCTGATATTCATAATAAAATAGCGTTGTTTTCCTAAGTAATAACTGTGAATGATAATTTGATATCATATCAGTATACAAATGAAATACGTAATTACTTAGGTTTTTATGATGAAAGGTCATATATTTTTGTGAAAACTTAAAGATTCCTAAATGTCAAAGAAAGAAAAATTAAGCAGACTTTCTTTTCTCTTTGCCTTCCAAAATGGGGGGTGGCATGATCCTGCTCCACAGAGGAAGAAGATAAGGGGAGCCTAAACTGATGATTAGATAATTCACTGAAAATAAACAAGTAAGGATGTAGAAGTTAAATTACTAAAAGTATACATCTAAAATATGAGTGGGTAAATAAAAAATAAATTTTTATTTCCTTGTTCTCCTTTACCCTGCTTCTCACACCTAATTTAAAACTAGACAGCACTTTCTAGTATTATTACTAGAAATGAGATTGAACTCAATCCGATGACATATAGGATGCTAATCAATTGACAAATCATATTCAAAATAAATCCAGAAAGAATAAAAATTAATGTCAGCCATGTGAGTTACTCATACACTGTGTATTTATTTTTACTGAATAGAAATCTAAGTATGAACAAATGCATGCAATATGAAAGTTGTTTATTATACTTTTAGTCACAAAATGTTTATTGTTTATTTTAAACTCAAGTTGATCCTTGAACAATATGAGTTTGAACTGTATAGGTTTACATATACATGGGTTTATTTTTCAATAAATACAGCACAGCATGTTTTTTCTCTTATGATTTTCTTAATATTTTCTTTTCTTTAGCTTACTTTATTGTAAAAATGTAATATATAATACATATAACATACAGAACATATGTTAATTGTTTATGTTTTTGATAAAGTTTCTGATCAACAGTCCACTATTAATAGTTAATTTTGAGGAGAGTCAGTGTTACACAGGAGTTTTTTTACACTATGTGGGGGGTGGGTATTGATGCTTTTAACTCCCATGTTGTTCAGGAGTCAACTGTAGTTCAAAAGTCAACTATATTTTATTTTTTTAAAATAATATTAGTGACAAAGAGAATTTCAGTTTGCATTTCATTGAGACACGACTAAAATCAATTGCAGTGTAATTCTGTTGTATCAGAGAAAGATATGATATTTTTAAGATATTTTTATGTAATTGTCCAGAATTGCTGGAGCTGAATACTAAGTTCTTGATTTCATTTACCATAATTCAGAAAATGGCAAAGGTAACCATAGAATTAAATAATGAAATGGTGAGAAAAAATCTACTTATAAAATTTTTCAAATATATTGAAACCCTTGGCAATTTTTCTTTTGTGAAATATCTAATAACAGCTTTATTTTTTATACCTGCATGCAATTATTAATTTGAGTTATGAAAATATACTTACTTATAGTTGAACATTTTGATTTTCAAGATTATGCAAAGTTCTCCTGACATTCTTAAAAATTCATAGAAAATTAAATTATTTCTGAGCTACCATTAAATATCAATAATATATTATATATGATTTTTTTCCTTTTTTCAAATAATCATTTAAAGTTTTTGTTATGGAAATTACCCTGTTAAAGATAAACTCAATGTTGGGGTACCTGGGTGGCTTAGTCGGTTAAGCATCCGACTTCGGTTCAGGTCATGATCTCATAGTTCATGGGTTTGAGCCCTGTGTTGGGCTCTGTCCTGAGAGCTCACAGCCTGGAAACTGTTTCAGCTTCTGTGTCTCCCTCTGTTCAAAATGAACAAACATTAAAAATTAAAAAAAAGAGAAAGATAAACTCAATGTCAACATTACTATTAATAATAGTGATAATGATACTAATATAATTAAATGTTATTAATAATACTATGTTAATACTAAAAAAATTAATATGATTAATAGATGATTTTTTATGAAATGATGCTAAAATTTAGGCTGGATTGAGAGGGCTTTGGCATTAAATATTAAATTAGGAATATATTTCAGTCTTATTTAAATCCATATCAAGTCAATAAACTTCACTACAAAGAAAAGCGTTCAATTTATTTTGTGGGAACTTAAATCATAATAGTGTAGTCTTAGGAAAATGGAATTTAACATGCAACATTTATCAGTAAAGTGAAAACAAAGAATGATGTATGAACATATTTTGAAAGAACAAGAGTTTAGGAAAGTTTGCTTCAAGCAAACAGTCTTTGATAAAGGTTATTTCTAGATGGAACAACACCATTAAAGATTAGCTATTTGAGTAAATGACATAATCAATACTGTATTTGTTTGGTAGGCATCAAAGACTTACTACATTGTTGAAAGAATTAAATGGATGCTTTTGCATTCACTGGGAAAAACGAATTTCAAAAAACTTTTGTACTAAGTATATTGTTGCTTCAGAACACTCAATTGTAATGTTCAAATAAATTCATAATTTTAGAAAGTCAAGTTTTTGTATTTCCCTCTTCCAGACAATGGAGTTATTATAAACCCACCAGAAAAACTCACTGCACACTTTTCATTACACTCAATGTGTAGGAGTTGTTAAGGGCCATCTACAAAATTACTGCACTGAGTTGTATCATAGTGGAGCTCAGTAACATGAAAACAAGCAAGTTATAGTTGGAGCTTTGTTTAAAATACACTTGTCTTTTTTTTAGTGTCAATGTTTTCTTGTTTTTAAAGTTTTTATTTTAATTCCAGTCGGTTAACATACAGTATAATATTAGATTCTGGTGTACAATATAGTAATTCAATACTTTCATACAACCCTGGGTGCTCTTCACAACACGTGCACTCCTTAGTCCACTTGTGGATTAAGTGACTGTATATGTAACATTGTGTGTCAACTGTACTCAAATGAAAAATGAAACAAAAATACACTCATCTTATCAAAAGACACACCACATCCATAGAAACATAAAAAGGGTTTGCCCTTGGTTGTCAAATATATACATACATACATACATACATACCCCCCCCACACACACCACAATTAATGTATCTTTCTTACACATTACCTTTAAATAAAATTTTGAATATTTATTGACTAGGGTACATCTTGTTGATGAAAAATACCAAGTATTAGAGGACAAAATATGTTCAATAAAGGTGACATTAGTAGAGCTATGTTATATTGACATCAGTAAAGAGTTCACCAATTTCAAAGAAATGAATATTTCAATGTGAATCTGCTTTCTATTTGCCCACATGATTTTTTCATTAGATTGTATCTCAAAGTATCACAGATTTAACTGGGAAAGGCAAAATGAAATGAATACATGCCTAATTACATATGCAGCCTTACATATGTGATAAAAAATAAAGTAAGAGAAAAAATGTATTGGTTAAATAATAATTACATAATACCTAGTCTGGGAATTTGTTTGAGCAGAGATCACCCAAGAAATTTAGATGTAATGGCACCTTTTGTGCAGTTTCTGTGTACATGTTATCCTTTTTTTTTTTAATCTTTTTAATGTTTATTTTTGAGAGAGAGACAGAGACAGAGTGTGAGCAGGGGAGGGGCAGAGATAGAGGGGGACACAGAATCTGAAGCAGGAGCCAGGCTCTCAACTGTCAACACAGAGCCCGACATGGGGCTCAGACTCACAAACCGTGAGATCATGACCTGAGCCAAAATTAGACACTTAACCAACTGAGCCCCCAGGCTTCCCCTGATATCCTTATAATATGTAAGATATGACAAATTTCATCAACTTTCTGTTTCTTATTACAGCAAAGTGGATTAGAAGTGGGATAAACTTTACCTTGTTTTTAAAAAAGTTTATTTATTTATTCTGAGAGAGAGAGAGAGAGAGAGAGAGAGAGAGAGACAGCACAAGCAGGGAAGGGACAGAAAGACGGGGAGAGAGAATCCCAAGCAGTCTCCACACTGTCAGCACAGAGCCCAGTGCAGGGCTCAGTCTCATGAACTGTGATATCATGACCTGAGCCAAAATGAATTGGACACTAAATGGACTAAGCCACCCAGGTGCCCATCATTTTTTATTTCAAATTTTAATCATCACTAATTCCAACAGGAATTACATTCACAGTATCACAGAAATTTCTACCCTAAAAGTGTAATGCCAACACCAATACTCATTAAATATGGTATTATGACTATTAAGGCCAATCTATGAAAAATGTTACATTTTCATGTAATTCAGTGAACCATACTCAACTAGGTATAACCACCCATTAATCAACATAATGCAATTCTTTCAGAACTGCACTAAGGGAAAATGAATTAATAAATTTTGTCTGGCAATGGTTCCTTCTATAGTGTTTCTAATTTCATGTTATTCAATATTATAAGTGTTATCAGTTAAGTTCAGATTTTATGTAACCTTTATATCTTTCTCAGTCTATTTTAATGCATCTTATATCTTGATTTGTTGACTATATATATCTATGTATATATACTGAAATACTGACAGAATCATATTCTGAGTCTGATTAATATGTTTGCAAAATACCTTTATTCTTATCCTCTCAGGACGGAAATTCACCACATAAAATTGCAAAGCCCTGCCTCACAGTCTTGCGTGATTGTGTATAAGGGGCATCCAGTAAGTACAATAATATTAAGTGAAAGTGTGTATGACAACCTGAGGGGGATTTTAGTATAGAGGGCAAAGTAATTTTTTTTTTTTGGTGGGTGCAGTAATAGAGAAAGATAATGTTAAAAAGAAAACCAGATTCTTTGCAAGATATATAAAGATAGATTAAAGCAGGCAAAACCAAAAAAGAAAGATCTTGGAAACTTGCAACAAATGATTTATATTTATGGGCAAAATTTACTTATTTGTCACTGTCATAAAATTAGCAAAATTATAAACATTTTGCTTTGAGAGTGATGCCATGTCTAAAGGGCATATTAATTTGTTTTACATGAAGGCACTCAAATGAGTGGATTGAGTTTTCATAATAGACACATTAGTGTACAGCTAGTTATAGTGTAAACAGATGCAATATACTATGGAAGCAACTTGACATAATGTAACAAGATGATTAAAACTGTTTTAATCCTTTAAACCAGTAGTAAAATGTTAGAGAGCAAATCTTAGTAAATGGAAATTTGACAATGTGTCAAGTGGAAAGATGCTTATTATAATATTTTTATAGTAAAAAATAAAAATAGAAGAAAAATAGGGTGAAATCAAACCATTATTTGATGGTTAAAAATGTATATTATTGGGGTGCCTGGATGGCTCAGTCAGTTAAGCGTCCGACTTCAGCTCAGATCATGATCTCCTGATTCATGAGTTCAAGTCCCGCACTGGGCTCTGTGCTGACAGCTCAGAGCCTGGAGCCTGCTTCAGATTCTGTGTCTCCCTCTTTCTTCCCTTCCCCGCTTGCTGTCTGTCTCTCTTTCTCTCACTCTCTCTCTCTCTCTCTCTCTCTCTCTCTCTCTCAAAAATAAACATTTAAAAAAATTTAAAGAAGTATATATTCCTAAAAATAATGTAATGACATAGGAAAATTCTTGTAAGAAAACACAGGATGTAACATTTTGTGTACGGTAGCACATAAATTTTTTTATAAATATACATATGCATATATTGAACTAGAAAATGTAACCGAAGTCACAGATAAAACAGATTATGGCATCTCAGTTCTGAATTCCTTGGATGAATTGATAGGACTGTGCTGATCGTCTTTGCCATCTTTAGTAGGATCTGTACATTCCTTTCAGAGTTAATATTTTAGAGTCACTTGACTCTAATCACAGTCTCTCCCCTCCTTTATGAAAATAGTTATTACAAGTCCCGTATGTTTTGGGAGTATTTGTAGTCCTGTTATAGTGGTGAACAAGGTGAATAAAATATGTGCCATCATGGAAAAAGCGCAGGGGCTCACAGTAGCATTTTCTATAAGGTCCAGAGAGCAAATATCTCTGCTACATAGTCTTTGGTTTTGTTTGTTTGTTTGTTTTGTTTTCTTTAAACTCGTCACAAACATAAGAGCTATTTTTAGCTCACAGGCCATACAGAACAGACTGTAGGTCCAGTTTGGTACATAAGGCCATAGTTTGCCACCTCCTGTCCAGGGATGCAGTTTCCCGGTGCTTGTTTTGGTTGTCATTATTGGATTGGGACACTTATCAGGAGGGTCATACATATCAGACATCCTACAAATAGTCAGATAATCTGAGAAAATAATGCAGATTAGTCCTTAGTGTCCAATAAATCTTAAATCTTTTAAATGCCTTGCTGCCAGTCACATACATGAAATACTTTATCCTAGTGATCTGGGTCTAAAACCTGACTTCATCTTACAAATAAACACAAATGATTTTTGAAAACTTTTAATATGTACTATAATATCTGAGAATGAAACTCATATATTAAAAAAGGAGGACAACTCTTTTTTGTTGCTGCTGTTGGGGGTATTTACTAAAAATTGTTCATCAGAAACCCTGACGTAGAAATTGAATTACAATATAATACATTTGAATCACTCTGGACACATTCACTGTTATGTTCTTATTAGAAGCAAAATTCTGTTTCTTCTAATGTAGTATTATTTTATTTTAAATTACTCCTGCTTTAATTTTTTTATAGTATGGTAAAGGAATCATATGCTTGCATACCCACTGCCATGCACACACATGTTATAAGTGCTACATCATTTCTGAACTTCTTTTCTCGATAGGTTTGAATTATTTTAATGTAAATCAGATTCTATCCAGGTTATACTTTAATCTAAAATAAATGGCATTGGTGAAATTAAGAGGAAGAAAAATAATGGATTTCTACTTTTGATTATCCTGTATGTATTTGTATATATTTCAGAGATTATTTTTCCACAGTTACACAGAACTGATTATAATTTGAACTGTCTACCTGATAAATTTGCCTATCAATGAGAAACAAAAAGTGATCTTCTAATATTCATTTAGCAGTAAGGGTTCACAAAATATTTTATCTGATTGTATGCTCATTTTTCTGAACCTTTCTGTGTTAGGTCTCTTCTCTTTCATCTATTCACTTATTTGAAGTGTATTCATTTTCTTTGTAACATTGGTGAAACATTCGATTTTAATGTTTTATACATTAGCAACATGACAATACCACACAGTTTACTAACTTAGAATCATACATGGTTTTACTGGGTGTGTTTCTTAAATTAAGTCATCTCTAATGAATGACAAATAATTTTAGTTGAGAATAAAAGTCATCAACTTTGATATGTAGGTGGTAACTTTGACATTCTTTAAATCATAAAAAACATGCTTCTCTGAGTTAGAATAAAAAGACCATCTAACAGTAAGTTCAAGCTTGTTTCTTTCTACTTCAATATTTTATTACTTGGTTGGATACTTCCACATGAAATCGTGGAGTTTCGGTTGGGATTAGCTTAATATCCTAGCTTGAAGCCTTGTAGTGACCTCAAGAGAGAGGAAATTACAAAAAAGTTCAGAGACAATGAGCCATTAGGTGAAAAAGGATATCAGCTAATGAGACTCATGTGGTTAAAAAGTACCTACTACTATGAAATTTATGAGGTTAGATTCTTTTTAGAATCCTTGTTCAGTTCAGATTGAAAAGAAAATAGTACAGTTCAAGCTACTCTTGAAAGTATCCTTGTGATTTTCAGCTTCTAAATAGATACAATTTAATATCCATTCCAAAGCTGAAAATCATGTTCTTCTAACAGTTCTGTCAGACATTTTCCTAGGTCCCAGCTATACATTATGGAATAAGAAATTTTTTTTTCTTATAGGACTTATATTTTAGTGTACATAGTAGTATATAGAGGTAAAGTGACATTTAATAAACATAATTAAAAAATAAAGTTTAACGTTACATGTTTTAAAAAAGATAAGTATGAGAAACATACCTTCTGCATACCATGCAGAAGGAAGTAACAGTGGAAAGGCCTCAAGCAGAAAAAATTGTAATTTTTTAGAAACAGAGAAACCTGTGAAGTTTCAAGTCAGTGACCATATTTGAGAGTGGTAGATAGAAAATATGCTTGAGAAGGTAAGAGACAGAGACTACAAAGGGTATTGAAGAGCAAAATAAGGAGTTTGGATTATATTTTAAGTAAAATCAAAAGTTATCAATCTACTTTGAACAGTTGAGTGTCATAATCTAGAAGTAGTCTGGAGAAATTTGTATAGTACAGTAAGAATGTAAAAGGAAAGGCACTTAGTAGTCTATTGCAGTTATCCAAACAGACAATTCTGAATTAAGAGAAATGGTAACTATGTATAGGGAATGAGTTAAAATTTTGGTCATAGGGTCACTGAAATTTGCACATACAAATACCTAGGCTCCATAAAAGTGAAAATACATCAGTTTATAAACATTGTTAAGTGAACAAGTAGTTTAGGTATGGATAATGAAGGAAAAGATAATTCAACAATAATTCCTAGGTTTAGAACTTGAAAACCGTATGAGTGATAATGCCACTTACTAAGAGGAATACAGGATTCTTCCTCAGTCCTTTCATCTTTTAATGTACAGCTGCTATTCCATTGTCTTCTGATTTCCAAAATTGAAGATATTGGAACTGAAAGGCTATTTATTTTAGTTTAGATTTAATTTGTTCTCTTGGATGTAAGTTCATGAATTTTATCAGGATATGGTCATAAAACTTTCCACAGCAATCCTGTATAGAACTAGATAGACCCTTTGAACTGAAAACTCATATCTGAAAGTAGTTTATTAAATAAATTATGGATGTCAAGAATGGAAAATGTTCAACTCAATACTATATTAACTGAACAAATTAAGATTTATTATTACTTGAAGAAATAGGTGAACATAATATTTATGTATTAAACTGCATATAAATGAAAAACAATGAGAAAGTTACCTTAATTCACAGGATTTATTTTTACATGTGTATTTTAACTATTTTTATACATCAAAATACACATGTAAAAACTAAACACTATTATATTAATATGTTGAAGATCACAAAATTAGTAAGATCTTACGTATTGAGTAAATGAGGAACATGGATAAAAGCATATCCATATGAAAATATTGAAGTATTTATGGGATCTTGTAATTTCATATGCATTGTAGAGATGGCAAAAATAGTTGGTTTGGAGTTTAAAGACATAGTTCCCTGGAAGAGTCCTCAAAGAACATATTACATGGAAATATTAAGTAGGGAAAGATTACAGTGGTATCAACTCAATTTCTCCATTCTTTGTATTATTTCCTCCCCAACAATCACTTGAATTATCTTCTTTGCTAACTTGAAAATTTTGCATGAAGTTTAGGCTTTATGAAACTACTTTGATAGATTATGTGTGTCTTTTATATTTGTTTTTATTCTTTTTAATGTTTATTTATTTTGAGGGGGGAGGGGCAGAGAGAGAAAGGGAGAGAGAGAATCCCAAGCAGGCTCTGTGCTGACAGTGCAGAGACGGATACAGGGGTTGATCCACAAAATCATGACCTGAGCCAAAATCAAGAATCTGATGCTTAACCAACTGAGTGACCCAAGCACCTCTCTTTATTTGTTTTTAGATATGGTAATTACTCTCATATTACCCCATATTTTTTTAAGGAAGCATTTTTCAGAGTCATCCCTTATGAAGACAAATTAACTTATAGATATATAGTTTATTTCTCTGTTACTAAGTGTATTTAAATTCGTATACTAAGGAAGACCACACTGATAGTAAGTGTAGCACCTTAGCATTTTTTCCCATGATTTCATATAAAACATGGATAACATTGTATGTTGTAAAATAGCTAAGAATATGAAGTAGAACAAATGTGGAAACAAATATCTGAGAGCAAAGCAAGCCAGATTTCTCAGCCAGATTTCAGATTTCCCTGAAGAACCAGGGAACTGAAGAACCTGGGTGACTCAGTCAGTTAAGCAAACAACTCTTGATTTCAGCTCAGGTCATGATCTCATGGTTCTTGAGTTCAAGCCTCATGTTGGGCTCTTGAAGTGAGAACATGGAGCCTGCTTGGGATTCTCTTTCTCTTTCCCTCTCTATCTTCCTGTCCTGCTCTCTCTCTCTCTCTCTCTCTCTCTCAAAAATAAATAAATAAACATTAAAAAAAACACTAAAGAATCAAACTTGTTGGAAAGAAGTGATACAAATAAAAAAAATGCTGATTTATGAGAAAGGCCATAAAATATGGGCATTTGTTGAGTCCTTAAAAGAAGTATTCAGGGGCACCTGGATGGCTCAGTTGGTTAGGCGTCTGACTTCAGCTCAGGTCATGATCTCATGGTTTGTAAGTTCGAGCCCCACATCAGGAGTCTGGAGCCTGCTTTGGATTCTGTCCCTCCCCCATTCACACTCTGTCTCTCTCTCTCTCAAAAATAAATAAACATTACAATTTTTTAAATAAAAAATAAAAGAAGTATTCAGATTGATGATAAATAGAAATATAATAGTAGAAATGTAATTATGAATATTATATTTGTATATGTTTATTATATACTCTATATACATGTGTGTATATGTAGATGTTAAGGGCTGAACTAGATTGTATGTTGTAGTAAATTTGTGAAATATAGTTGCTTACAATATTTTATTCTCAATACGGAAATGCTAAAAAGGAAATGCCCTTTACTAACAAAACACCACTGTTCTATTGTAGGCATTAACAGACACCATTTTCCACATCAAAAATAAAATTAGAGCAGAGTGCCATATTTTCCAAGTGTAAAAGATGACTAGGATGACTCCAGAGCACCAGTAGTTTCTCTGCTGTCAGCAAAATCAGCGGGGGTGCCAGCCAAGAGTACTGAGGCTAGTTAAAAGCATAAATGTTTCTAGAAAAGAACATATTTTGAAGGGAGATATTTTCGTTCAACATTCTGCAAAACTTACCTTCTAAATATGAACATGAGTAAGGCTTAGCTTTAGAGATTATGAAATAGAATATGACAAGGAGATTGGAGACCCTGTATATTTAGGGAAATTATTAATGACAACAATTAACATCATTCTGTCAAGGGAGTCATACCTCAGGTGTTATTTGCAAGGTATTTTCCTGCAAGGTACATCGTATCTTGCTCCAAATTAGAGTTAGCCTTTTGAGTATCAACAAGTATATTTTATCTGCAGAGTCCTTTTTAAAATAACAATATATGAGCATATATAGATTTACATATACATAAATACACATTATGCTTTATATACTATCTCATCAAACAACCCACATTTTAATAATTATCACATTTTATAATTCATAAAGCATTAGTAAATTTACTAACATATAGAACAATGAAAATAATTGCCATATATAGGTATTTAAAAAGATGATTTTTGATGTGGTTTGAAGTGTCGGGGTTTGGAGCTGATGGCCAAGAAAGAATTATTGACATGTCTTTGGTGCAAAAGGTGGTTTTATTAAAGCACAGGAAAGGACCCATAGGCAGAAAGAGCTGCACTGGCATTGTGATGAGAGACTGGTTATATACTTTCAAGTTGGGCAGGGGTTAGGGACAGCACAAGCCTCCAAGGTATTTTGGAAATAAGGTTTCCAGGATCGTGAAAGAGCTAACTGTTGTTAGGAAAAGGTAATTTATTATTGCTTAATAAAAAGTCAGTCATGAGACCCTTCAGATATATACCAGTGGGCCAGATACTTGGCAGATGATTGCTAAATAGTATCTTGCAGTGTAGAGATAAAGAAAGTTTCCAAAGGAATGTTTATATGTTAAAGTAGACTTAGAGGATCCTGGGGGTTCAGGCTAAGATTACCTTTTGCCCTTAGCAAAGTGTGGTAATCAAGGCAGCTGAATTCCTAGAGGAATGTCACTCTGCTTGTTTTAAGGACTTATCAATGGCCTGTAAGTAGTAGGGTATTTTTTCTTTTTCCTTTGCCTTTGTTTCCCACATCATTCTCTCCCTGAACAATTTGGACCCTTAAATCTTTAAGGTGGCTGAGGGTGGAAGGTTTCATTTTCTGTCAACTTTTTCCTGCTGAATAGGGGTGTAGAGATGTCTCTACCTATGGATCAACATTGGTCAGTTGAGGCTATATATATATATATATAGAGAGAGAGAGAGAGAGAGATACATATATATATGATATTTTCCTCTCTCTCTTTATGTATGTGTGTGTCTGTATATATATACACACACATATAAACATATATATGTATATATAAAATATATGATATTTTCCTCTCTCTTTATACATATATATATAAGCTTATATATATATATATATATATATATATATATATATATATGAGTTGTGAAAGGTAGACACAGTTGAATCCAAGGGAGACCACATGTATGGCCTGTATGTATCTGCCCAAGTGGAAAGGGTCATCTGTTGGCTTGAATTTATGTCAGTGAAGGAGTCTTGGCACTAAGTGGAGAAGAGAACATGGAAGAAAACAGTAAAACATGATTAGAATAACTATCATAAAGGAAAATATTTTAAACAAGAGTTTTTTAAAAAGACTGCTTATTAGGGTGCCTGGGTAGATCAGTCAGTTAAGCATTTAACTCTTGATTTCAGCTCAGGTCATGATCTCAGGATTGTGGGATTGAGCCCCACATTGGTCTCCATGCTTAGCGTGGAGCCTGCTTAAGATTCTCTCTCTCCCTCTCTCTGTCCCTCCCCTGCTTTCTCTCCCTCTCAATAAATAAATAAATAAATATAAAAAGACTTGTTATTATGATCTTAAGGTTGAAAGCACGCAATGCTATTAATTTTAAATTTTGTGCTATTTAAGTAATAATATAATAATAAGTAATAATATGTGAGCATCTACATAAGTAATAATATGTGAGCATCTACAAAAATCAGCACAGGGACAACAAAAGTTAAGGGAATGGGAATTTTTAAAGATTCTAAAAAAATTTGGGAACTTACGTGTTAAGCGTGTATACCCAGTAAAGAATTACTCTTAGGAAAAAAACGACAACAACAAAAAACTAGTTGTCTACTTCATATAGCAAATGTCTCAAGTGTCAGAAACTAATATGTAAAGATTTCTGTCATTATTTCCTCATTTGTTTTTGTGACAGCATGTCTGATCCTCCAAGTTTTTCAGTTCTTTCTTTTCTTTCTATATACATACCTGTAGGTAATTTCATCTTCAATCCAAATTATTTTGATGTAATTAATAGCAGTCATTAACTATGTACTTTCTTCTTATACTGGTAGTACAAACTAGGATTTAGTGCCAATAACTGTTATTGCTTATTACTATTATCACCAATAGTATAAAATAGGCATTTATTTTATGTTATGTTATTTTATTTTATTCTTTTTTAACATTTAAAAATAATTTTAGTGTTTATTTATTTTTGAAAGACAGATACAAAGTGCAAGCAGGGCAGGGGCAGAGAGAGAGGGAGACACAGAATCTGAAGCAGGCTCCAGGCTCTGAGCTGTCAGCACAGAGCCGGACGTGGGGCTCGAACTCACAAACCGTGAGATCATGATCTGAGCTGAAGTCAGATGCTTAACCGACAGAGCCATGCAGCCACCACTGAAATAGTAATTTTCAAGGTACAATGCGAAGTAAGGGTAAGGAGCAGATGAGTCTTCAGACATCAGGTGGAGTGCACCAAGAATGTGTATGTACATGTACATGCATCTGATTTATATGTATACATGTATGTATTCATGTGGAGAAATTGGTTAACAATATATTTATGGAGAGGAAAATATCTCTCAGACTTGAGGTTGTAAAACAATTTCAGGGAGAAATTATGAGCATGAGAAATAATGCATAAATCATAAAAGGATAAGAATGTCTTAAGACATTTGTAGATTTAAGAGACCCTCCAGGGGCACCGGGGGTATCTCAGTAGGCTAAGCCTCCATCTCTTGATTTTGGCTCAGGTCATGATCTTGTGGTTCATGGGACTGAGCCCCCCATCGAGCTCTGCACTGATATTGCAGAGCATGCCTAGGATTCTCTGTCTCTCTGTCTGCCCCTCCTCTGCTCGGGCACATATACACACTCTCTCTCAATTAATAAATAAACATTAAAAAGGAAATTAAAATACCCTCTAACCCTCTCCCCACCATCCTTGCAACACATACCAGTTATAAAGTTTCAGGTTAAGGGCATCTGGGTGGCTCAGTCAGTTAAGCGACCAACTTTTGATATAGCCTTGTGTGGGGCTCTCCGTTATTGGCATGGAAACTGCTTGGAACTCTCTCTCCCTCTTTCTGCCCCTACCCCACTCATGCTCTCTCTCTCCCTCTCCCTCTCTCTCTCAAAAGAAATAAATAAGCTTTAAAAATTAAAAGGGAATGAATACAGTTTCAGGTAATTATAGCAAGGATACAGAATGCACAGACCCTACATTGCTATACAGGGCAGAGGCTGGTGCAGCACATATCTGTGAAATTTTCCTGACCTGCTTTCCATATCATTGTGCTGTAGGTAACACCTTCCTGCTAGAGTGGAGAAGGAAGCTAATTTCTTGCTTTGACTTGCTCTTTAAATTCTGGGTAATTTATATATCACTGAAATACTTTACAAAATTCCTCCTTGGGTTTTCTCTACCAACATGAACCTCTGCTGGTTTATCAAAGCAACACCTTCGTGTTTGAACGGATAGGAAAATGTGGGGACATCATCAGTACTAAACAACTACCTCAGCCTTCACTCTCTAGCAGACTCAAAGCTGATTTCACAGTTTGTCATTGCACTGCAGAGAATGAGTGATTGTAATGGCTGAATAGACCAAATAAGTAAGTAAAAGAGGTAAAAGAGTTGCATTTAAGTCTGCACAGTATAGGAGCTAGTGAATGTTTTTGAGAAAAGGAATGACAGCATTAATTAATAATTTCATTATTAATAAAATTAAAAGTTAAAAATACTTCCTGTCATGGAAGTATGGAGGACAAAATGGAAGGAGAGATTACAAGTAGAGAGAGATGGGGCTCCTGGGTGGCTGAGTCATTTGAGGATCTGACTCTTGATTTTGGCTCAGGTCATGATCTCAGGGTGGTGGAATTAAGTCCTGCATAGAGAGCCTGCTTAAGATTCTCTCTCTCTTCCTCTTCTTTTGCCCCTCCACTTTTCACACTCTCTATCTCTGAAAAGAAAAGAAAAGAAAAGAAAAGAAAAGAAAAGAAAAGAAAAGAAAGGAAAAGGGAAGGAAAGGGAAGGAAAGGAAAGGAAAGGAAAGGAAAGGAAAGGAAAGGAAAGGAAAGGAAAGGAAAAGAAAAGAAAAGAAAAGAAAAGAAGAAAAGAAAAGAAAAGAAAAGAAAAAGAAAAAAATACACACTTATTGAGACAGAAAGCATTTTTTAAAAAAGAAGTAGAGGGAGATTTCTTCACGTTCCTTCTCACCATATTTTACAAATGTGTTAAGTCAAGATTATTAGAAATACAAAAGGAGTTGAAATTGAAATTAAGAAAAACATGGGAAATCTCACGTATAAATCTAACCTATATAATTTTCACCATAATCTGTGTTTATGGACACAAAGGGTCCTTGTATACAATTGTCTTCCATTCTATTCTTTTTATTTATGTACAATTTGTTGAGAATATTATCTCAGTTGATTCTAATTTCATCTTTATCCATTCTAATTCTCTTACTCTGTTCTTCAATTGCACTTTTTATTTTTGTGAAGTTTAATGGTCAAGAACTTTCTCTACAGACTATTTGATTATCCCAGACTTATGGTTATAGAAACATTTATATTATATTTATGGATCCAAAATGTAATTCTTTAGCCCCAAGATTCATATTAATTTGTCAAATTACATACCTAGATTTCTAAACTTATTTGTTAGAAAATTAACTCATCATTTAATCCTACAAGAGTAACGATGGCCATATAAGTCCTTACAAGTATACTTTGTCCCTTGATACTGTACATATTACTCAAATAAGATTTAAGAATAATTCTATACTCCACTCACATGTATCACTTTATTCAATAAAATTTTTCTGTTTTTAGCTCTTTCAGTGCTCTCAATTTCATCACTTTTTCTGTAGTAACTACCATTTTATTATTTATCCTTTCACTACGATTTTTTAGTTAATTTAAAAATCCAAAATGTATAATGTTGACCCATGGGTAAGCACATTTCTATGGTCCTATTCAGCAAGAAGTTACAAGATAAGACCTTTCACACCAGGCAACCTTAAAGATTTAAAGGTCAAAACTGTTCAGAGGGGAAATGATGAGGAGAACAAAGCAAAAGAAATGTAAATAAAATTAAATTTCCTTACAATTTGCAACCCCTGTTGATAAATAACTGAGTCAAGTAGAGTATGATATTCCTCAAGGAACTCACAAATGTCTTTTATTTTTATTTAAATTCAAGTTAGTTAACATACAGCATAGTCTTGGCTTCAGGAATAGAACCCAGTGATTCATCTCTTACGTATGATACCCAGTGCTCATCCTAAAAAGTGCCCTCCTTAATGCCCATCAGCCATTTAACCCACCCCCCTTCCCCTCCAGCAACCCTCAGTTTGTTTTCTGTATTGAAGACTCTCTTATGGTTTTATTCCCTCTCTGACTGATGGATAAAGAAGAATGGTATATAGGAAGGGAAGGAACTCACAAGGGTCTTAATGCTAATGCTTAGCTAGAGGCAAAGGCAACCATAGCTTGACAATAGCCAGACCTGCAGGATCCTATAAGCCTTCTTTAACATATGAAAATCCTTTGGAAATTTCCTTTATCTCTACCCTCCCCTACTTAAAAGTGTATAATCAATCACTCCTCACAATCCCAGTACAACTCTTTCTGCTCAAGGGTCCTGTTGCCATGCTTTAATAAAAAAAAAAAATTGCATCAAAAAAGTAAATAATAATAATACTGATGAAATATAAAAATTCTTTCCTATATAAAGGATTAAATAGTTGTTCTGAGTTAACACATATCTCAAAACTTTCATTTAAGTTTCCAAGTTCCTACATTTTTCTTTTCCATCATTTGCAGCTGGCTTTCAGGGTGACTGTTCTTATCTATATCATACTGTCATACTCATAGAAATGAAAAGAGCGTGGAGAACCATTCATGGAACACTTAGTGGAAATACCAGAAATGGTGCATGCCACTTCAGCTCACATATAAAAAGTAATGACTGAATTGACCTCTCTAGACTTAAAAACCATAACTTCTTAAAAACCTTTGGACTTGAAATAAAATAAATATAAAATATTAAACAAAATTTGATGCAATAATCTAGCTAGACTTTGTGTAGGAATAGGCATTTATGGTCATAAGTAAGGACTCTTGGTAGGGGGGTAGTAAAGAGAACTACAAATGTTTATTTTATACAGAAAACCTAAGCAAGTTTTATTGAGGATATGGGGGCATAGATGAGTTCTCCTACTCATTAAAGAGTCTAATTTTTTTGTTGTTGGTTTTACCTTTTACTGTTATTGATATCCCCTGAGATTTCATTTTAATTCAAAATTGTTGACTTCAGAAGGTGGGGAGAAAATCAACCGTCTTTACTAGAAATTAAACAAAACCACCTCCTCTTACTCTCTCCCTCATTGTTTCTTTATGCCCTTAACCACTCATGGGAAACATAATTTTTAACTGTTATGAAGACAATTTTAATTTTTTTTTAATGTTTATTTATTTTTCAGAGAGAAAGAGACATACCATGATTGGGGTAGAGACAGAGAGAGAGAGAGAGAGAGAGAGAGAGAGAGAGAGAGACTCTGAAACAGGGTCCAGGCTCCAAGCTGTCAGCACAGAACCCAATGGAGGTCACGAGCCCACGAACCATAAGATCATGACCTGAGCCGAAGTTGGATGCTTAACAGATGAGCCACCCAGGAGCCCCTATAAAGACGATTTTGGATCTGAAATCCAAAAGGTCATGTGGAAGCAATAATAAAACAAAAAATAAAGAGTGAATGAAAGGAAGGAGAGGAAGAAGAGAAAAACTTTTGACTGAGAATAAGAAAACTGAATCCATAAGATGTAGGAATGTATCTAATGATAAAATACTTGAGCCAGTAAAATCAACAATTAGAATAGTAACTAATCTTATAGGTAATACACTTTACATAACATCTGAAAAGATTTTATCTTATTTTTTAATTTTTACTATAGCATAATTGTTATATAAGTTTAAGTATACAATGTGTTGAGTTGATACTTATGTATTGCAAAATGATTACTATCTCTTAGTGTTAGCTAACACCTCCATCACCTCAATTAATTACTATTTCTTTTATGTGGTGAGAACATTTAAGATCTACCCTTTCAGCAACTTCTATGTATATAATACAGTATTGCTAACTATAATCACCATGCTATACACTAGATTGCCCAAACTTATTCATCTAATAACTGAAGTCTGTACCCTTTGACCAATGTCTCTCCATTTCCCCATCCCTCCCTCCCCTGGTAACCACCATTCTACTTTCCATGTCTATGACTTTGACTCTTTCAATTACCACCTCTAAGTGATATCATATAGTATTTGCCTTTCTCTAGTTTCTTTCTTTTAGCATACTGCCTTCAAGATTCAACCGTATTGTTGCAGATGGCAGTATTCCTTTCTTTCTCATGACTAAATAATATACATACATACATTCATCCATACCACATCTTTATCTGTTCATCCATTGACAGCCACATAGTTTGTTTCCATATCTTGGCTACTGTGAATAATGCTGCAATGGACGTTGGAGTGCAGATATCTTTATGAGGTCCTGATTTCATTTCCTTTGGATATATACCCAGAATTGGGATTGCTGATTAAAGTATTTTAAAACTGATATGTAGGAAAGATTTGAAGAACTAAAAGAAGTCATTTATAAGACATAGGAAAAAATGGCCACTAAAATTTAAAATGCATCATGTGGAGTAAAGTACAGCCTTGAAAGAATTACAATTGGAGAATTCACCTATAATTTCATTGCAGTTAAGAGGCAAAAAAAAAAAAATAATAATAATTACCAATTAGTAGACTTGAATAAAAAAATTTAAGACTCTAATGGTATCTGCTGTTTTGTTCTTTTGAAAAAACAATGTTCATGTAAATATTCTTATACATATCTTGTTGTTCATTTATTTGTGGGACTTCTCAAAAATTTATATTCAGTACTGAAATTGGTATTATTATAATATATACTTTTTTTCTCAAATTTTATGTTTTAAAATTGTTCTTTAATATATACACACCAAATTTGCATCCTCAAAAAAACCCCTTGAGGGTTTTTTTCTACATTTTAATAACAATTAGTAACATAAGGGTCTTCCCCTACCTTTAGTAACTAGATTTAAAATGGAATCTCATGATTTTACAATATTTTACATATTGATACGAATGTGTCATGAACCAAAAACGAAGTTCTATGTGCTTGAGGTCCAAAATATAAATGAGTGAATTGAATTTTTTAACACAAGAATCTAGGAAAAATAACCAGGTAAATCTGAATATATTGAAGGAAATAAATAAAGATAAGTAAAGACACTAATTGAAAAGGAAGTCAATAAAACCAAGAGCTTATTCATTGAAAAGTCTAATAAAATTAATAAACATTAGAGAGACTGATAATTTTAAAAGGAGAGAAAAACAAAATAATATTGTAAAAAATACTGAAAACCAGTACAGATTTTAAAAATTCTTTGTGAACATTTTGAGCATTTTCATGCAAATGAATTAGCAATAAATAGATAATAAAAGTCACTAGTCCTAACCTAAGTTTTATCATATTTTCACAGAATGGATAATCACTGTATTTAAAACTATTTCAAACAGTAGAAAAAATAAATAAAAATACCATTATATTACAAAGCTTTTATGAACTTGATTATAAGACTTTCTCCACAAGGAAAACATAAAGAAAGAAAATTATAAACAAATCTTCTTATGGATATAATTTTACTATAATCATTAGCCTGTTGAACTCAGCAGTGTTTAAAAACAAAATATGTTGAAGAAAGGAAGATATAAAACTCACTATTTGCAGATGACATAATATTATATATAGAAAACCATAGCATACCAAATCACTTGAACAAGTCAAGGGTAGAAATATATGCAAATTCATTGAAACCTGGGAAAAATGGGACTTTCAAGAAACTTCATCAAGCAAAACTCTGATCAATCCAAGAATGAATAAAACATCAACTTCTCTCATTAGCCATTATGCCCAAGGTCTTCCTTCTAAATGTTCTTGTAATAAATAAAAAAGATAATTATGGGACACCTGGGTGTCTCAGTCAGTTAAGCATCTGACTTCAGCTCAGGGCATGATCATGTGGTTCATGGACTCAAGCCCCACATCAGGTTCTGTGCTGACAGTTCAGATCCTGGAACCCACTTCATATTCTGTGTCTCCTCTCTCTCTGCCCCTGCTCTGCTCATGCTCTGTCTCTCTCAAAAATTAACATTAAAAAAAAAAAGAAAATTATAAAGTGTGAGCATATCTGCCACCATTACTGAAATCCTCAAGATTTTTGTTTCACATTCAGCTTTTTTTAATGTTTATCTAGCATATAGTAGGATTTCCAAAAATATATGGAGCATGAATTAATTGATGCTATCATACAAAATAATTATCAAGAATATGAATTACAGCTTATATTTTATAAGCATTTTCAGGAATTTTGCTCCATTAGGCATATTCTATAGGGCCACACTGACCATAGTATTTAGGATTTTATGCAAATACAAGGGTAGCGTAGTTACACAGGTTTAATAATTGTCAGACTTCACTGAAAAGAACCCTGGTGCATTTCATTTTATGTTAACTATACCTCAATGTAGAAATAATTAAAAACAGATCTCTATGTCTAGGCCAGACTTGTGTACCCTGAGATACAGTATGTAACATATATCAGAAGGAAGGAACTCTGATTGCATGGGAAAAGATGTGCTAATGAAGAGATAGGCAACTTTTCATAGGCCTGTCACCATTTTATAGTTCCATCAAGTAAAAAAACTAAAGTTTCGAATCAGGACCGTTATAGTTTGAGAATTATAATTTTGCCTATGTTTTAATAAAATAAAGCAAATTCTGATTTTAACCAGTTTCTTGCTGACTGAACAAAGCTGCCTACCTGGGGGTGTCAGGGAAGAGAGGTGTATAAGGACTTAAAGAGGCAACTGAGAGGACTTGCTCACTCTTGATTTTGAACACGAGTATGTAAATCTAGAAATTAAAATATGCTATGATTTATTTCTCTTCTTAAATACACAAATATGATTAATAAAAGTGCTAGTTGACATTTTAATTATCTTGTAGTTTTAGACATTTACAGAAAGCATTTGATGGCTTGAAAAGCAGTGACTATTTTCTTAGCTGTGTAGGAAAGCTGATTGATTTTCAACAAACAGTTTTTCTTTGATGAAATCAACATTAATTTTCTCTTCATAGACTATTTACCTGTCAGAGTGAACAAACATTCTATCAAATGATTGCATCACTTTTCATTTCATTCTTAGTAGAAATAATACATTGCCGAGAGATAAGGTGGGAAAAAATTCTAGAAAACAACTATCTTCAACTAAGAGGGATTGATTGAATATATAATTCCATTACCTGTTTGATGTTCTCAATCCTGTATCAACTACCATTTCATTCAAACAAGCATTTTAAGTTCTTTATCCCATATCCTATTTTTGGAATGAGTTAAAGGGTAGTGAATATATGAGGTAGGAAAAATCATCAGTTGCAATCATTTACGTAGCTAAGAGCACAGTGGCTGATACACAGTGAGCACTACAGATTTTGTAATATTGTGTCACAAAAGTACGTAAGTATGTAGGGACTTATGCATATATGAGCAAATATGTATATAGGGACAAATATGTACATAAAGATACAGCTATAGTACACATTTCTAGTCCACTTTGGTGTAAGTTTGTACACATACACACACATATATATAGTGCATATATATATGCACTATATATGTGTGTGTGTATGTACATTACTACACTATTCATATGCTATTATTCACCCAATAATTCAGAAATATTGTTAGTTAAATTTTATTTTCTGATCACTTGAAAACTATCAACTGCTATTTAAATATAAACAGTGTTATTGTTATTAGGATTATTTTAAGCATTGTAAAATCTGTAGCTGACCTTTTCTCTGAACATTGAAAATTGCCTATATAAATTTATAAATTTGGGGGGAAAAGATATCTTATTAATATCACTTGTACTGTATGTGAAAATTGTATATTTATTTAATTCCCTAAAATATCATATTCTCCAATCTTTTTCAATAAAATGGAGTTTAACGTACCCACAGATTTTATACGTACACATGTCTTCAAGTTTTAATGCAGAACTAGTCATGACTAGTTGCTCCAGAAATAGCAACAGAGTAAAAATACATAGTGTTGCAAGACTTAGTGGTTGGAGAAATCAAATTTTGGAATGGAAATTTGATTTTAAAGTAAATGCTAAAATCCTTGCTATGACAGATGGACTCAGCAGTTTCAGAGTGGGCCCCTGCTGTCTCTGTCACACTCTTGGCTGCCTTGTGTAGGCTCCAGCCTTTAAAGCAATAATGGTTCCTGTGGGGGTGGAGGGATAATGCACACCTCAAATAGCTACAAATGGTATAAGCCTGCCTAATTAATATGTACTCTCGGATTCTTAACCACTAGCAATTCACCTTAAAGTTATGTCAACTGTTAAAAAAAAAGTTGGATAGGTTACAATAGCATGCCATATAAAAAATTATTCTATAGCTTTTATACATGTATTAAATCTTTCAGTAAAGATGTAGTGCTTCAATTCTCGATAATAATAGCTCTTTAAAACAGTGAAATATGTGTGTTGCTGTTGCAATGAATGAAACTGTAGCTTATGATTAACAGTTTGGGAAATAGCAATGACTGTATCTGTATATATCTGAGGGAAAAGAAGATTGGAGAATTCTTCTAGAGAATTGTTTCTTGTTTTGGAGCAATTTAAACTTCTTTTTAATATTTTCAATCATATTTACTATGTAAAACACAGAACATACTACCTGACACATTTATGATAACTTAAATTGTATCTATAATATCGAAACAATTTGTTGATCAGAGGAAATCAGAAAAGCAAAAAAAAAAAATAGAATTTTTGGCAATTTGTGAAAAAAAATAAGTGGTGCCTAGACAGAATTTATCTTTTTACAAAATAGTTGCCTTTAATTATGTAGATGTTTTATCAAAAGAGGTGAGAGACAAGATTAGGGAGAACAAAATAGCCCCTCTCTGATATAAATATTTAATAATTCTTTAATTGATCTTTCTTTTACTATTTTAATAAATTATGATATGGTGAAGGCAGTACCTAGAACATGACACAAAATGAGGGATAAATATATAAAATAGGTAAATAAGTCACAAGGTGAACGTAGTGGTATAAGCACTGATACCTTGTGCAAAGACAATATTCAATCCTTCTGGCATCCCGCAGGGAATGAGCTGGGGGCACGCAACAAGAGGACATGTGTTCTAGTGGCAGATTCTGAGTTCTCTCCCTCACTCCTCTATAGGGTACTCATGTATTCACAAAAGGCATTTATGAGAACCAGTGGGGAGAGAAGTGGCTTACTTGGGTACCAGACAGTATGGGTTTAGATACCAGCTGTTTATAGTAGTTGTTTGAAAAACATCAGGTACCCACCACCTGGAGGATTTGATGTAGGTGAAAACCTGAGTTCAAATGAAATGGTCCAGGCAACCTACAGTGAACTTTCTGGGTCATTTTCAGAGATTACTGAAACCTGTCTTTAGAGATTACAACAAAATAAACAGAGTTATTTATTAAAATCTAAAATAAGCATTTTGGTACTTAAAAGCACAAAACTTATGGTGCCTGGCTGTCACAGTCGGTGGGCAAGAAGCTCTTGACCTCAGGGTTGTAAGTTCAAATCTAACAATGAGTGTAAAGATTACTTAGGAAGAAAAATCTTAAAATAATAATATAAAATAAAAGCACAAAAATTAAAAGTCAGTATGTTTATTTTTTAAAGAAAAAAATAGTAAAAGCATACACATATTATTAATTAACTTAAACAGTTTAAGTAATAACATCTTTACCATTCATTATTCTACACTATTAAAGAAAACATTCCCTTGAACCATCTCCAACATTATCCAGCAATACTTTATATTCATGATAACATTATAATAGAAATTAAAATATGAGAGCTTATATATTTTCTAAGTTAATTCATTTATCTATTAAACTGAATCATTTATTTTCTCTTATACATGTTTGTCAGTATTACTATTTCTATAATAGCAATACTCTCATTACAGTACATTAATTAAATTATTTTATTTATTAACTATTAACAAAATAATTGCCATTTAACTGTTTTCCTGTTTCAAACATGTAAAAAGAGGAGATTTTTAAAAAATTAAATAATCTTGGGACTCTGAAGAAATAAAGGAATTTATATTTCTTACCAGGTAGTGTTACTTACCTAAAAAAAGGAAAAGGTACAAAAATGTTGTTTATGTGACTTCCCTATTCCCTCATCTGATATATTAAGAAAATAATTTAAAATTATATAAAAATAAAGAGAAAAATAGAGTTAGATTTGCTGTCTTTAGTGATTATAATAAAATAATCATAGAGTTAAATGTATTAATATCTAAAACATTTTTATATTTAAAGACACAAACTTAAAATTTAGTATGTTTTTATTTTCAAGAAAACTAAAAATACACAAATGTTATTAAGGGACTATTGTCTCATGTTTTGCATCATGCATTGCTGTTGGGGTGATTTGCTTTCTGTGACCTAAAGTGTAACCATTACCTTTTCCTTTATATAGAATTAACAAAGATTTTTTTTCTTTAATTCATGCAGACTTCAGTTGTTAGTTATAAAACCAGCCACACATCTTGGCAATCTCTTTCAAATTAATTGTTTGATTGATGGATGGATTAAATCTTGAATATAAAGGAAACAACTATTTTGAAAGCACCAAGGACAGGACAGAATTTTAAGGAATTATAAGGCCAAAATCTACATGAAGTTAGAAACAAAGAAAAGCTAATAATAAATAGACTCAGCAATAGGAATTTATTTTGCTCTAAGGGTATTTGTTTACTGTCTTGCACTTGGTCTGTAGTTTCATGGATGCTTATAAGGAAGAAAGGAAACTGTAAGCAAGCTAAAGCCACCTTGGAGAAGTTAGGTACGTGCACACAATTCATTAAATGGAGAACACAATCAACAGCACTCTCAAGAAAAAGGAGAAAAGAAATAGCCACTTTCCTCCCAGAAGAAGGCAACAAGTTACCTTATCATTGAGTAGAGGAAAGAAGAAATTAACTCATCCCAGAGAATTTTTTTTATACAGAAGTCAGCCTTAACACAGAATTGCATCCTAAGTTCAAATCCCTTGTGTTACCTTCCTCCCCCTAAAATCTCAAACTATGAATTTTGTTATAAAGTTGACAAAGGCCAGTAGATTCCTCAAGTTTCTGGCAGAGGTGAACAAAATGAATTCTGAAGAAAAATCATGATAAACATCATAAACATTATGATTGACTTAAAAGAACTTCAAACATTTTTTTTCAAGGAAATGAGCATCTCTGAGTACAGAATTAAAGGCAATGCAAGAAAGTGAGCATATGAACAAGAAACATCAGAAACATCCTTAACTATAGCGCTTCAAGTATTTTATTGGATCGAATTTTCAGATACAGAAAATAATAATGGATTCAGTAGTTTTAATAAAGAAGAAGCATGAAAGATGATTATCTAGTTAATAAGAATTACAAGGATATAATGACTTAACCAAGAATCCTGAAAAATAGCTAAATAGATATGTAACTATATAATCCATTTAAATATAATCTCTCTTGGGGTGCCTGGATGGCTCGGTTGGTTAAATATCAACTCTTTATCTTGGCTCCCGTCATGATCTCACGGTTTGTGAGTTCAATCCTCGCATGGGGCTTTGCACTACCATTGCAGAGCCTGCTTGGGAAGCTGTCTCTTCCACTCTCTACCCTTCTCCTGCTGTGCTCTCTCTCTCTCTCTCTCAAATATATAAATAATCCTTAAAAATCATAAAAAATAAATATAATCTCTCTACATAATATATAAAATATACTACGTAAAATAAATAGGGATGTCAAGGTGGCTCAGTTGGTTAAGCATCTGACTCTTGATTTTGACTTAGGTCATGATCTCATGGTTGTAAGATCAAGACCTGTGTCTGGCTTTGCGCTGGGCATGGAGCCTGCTTAAGATTCTCTTTCTCTCTTCCCCTGCCCTCCCCTACTTGTGCTGTCAGTGTCTCTCAAAACAAAAAAAAATAAAAATAAAAATTAAATTAAATTAAATAAATAGCCTAACTATAACAAAATATATATCCACAATAGGAAAACTAACAATAGATATTACTAATTCTGGAGTTAATAACACATTCAGTTGAGAATTGGTGAACTGAAAGTAGATGTTACAAAAAACTTAATAGAATGCAGCACAAAAAGATAAAGAAATGAAGTACAGAAAATGTCAGGGATATCAAACACAGAGTGAATAGTCCTGTCTTCTAACTAATGAAAACTCCAAAAAGAAAAAGGAGGATGAGAAAGAGACAAGACGGTGTTCACTTAGTTGTCATGAGTTGGCAGCACTAAAGGTGATAGCAAACTATAGTCAGAAGACTACTTGTAAAATAATTATAATTGTCCAGTTGTAAACTTAAGAATATCTTGTATGACCAAGGAAGAGGAACAGATAACAGGGTTGTCTTTTTTTTTTTCTTTTAGAAAATAAATTTCTTTGATCTGGTAAATGATACAGCTAAGACATTTTTAACCTGAGCTGAATGAAAAGCTATTATATGATCTTGAATAGTGGACTGAAAGTCAGTGGGTTCTACCTTGAGGGCATTATGCTAAGTGAAATAAGTCAGGCAGAGAAAAACAAATATTACATGATATCACTTATATGTAGAATCTAAAAAAGCCAAACTCAAAGAAAGAGTATAGGGTGGTTATTAGGAGTTTAAGAGTGGATGGGGGAAATGGGGAGATATTGGTCAAAGGGTACAAACTTTGAGCTAGAAGATTAACAAATTTGGTGCAGTGTGATTAACAAGATGATTATAGCTAATAATATTGTATTATATGGTTGAATGTTGCTATAACAGTAGATCTTAAATATTTTAATAATTTTGTATTTATAAATGTATCAAATGAACACATTGTACACCTTAAACTTACACAATGTTATGTGTCAATCATATCTCAATAAAGCTGGAAAAAGAGAAAGAAAGTGGGTTCTGCATTTATGGGTAGCTCTTGATTTCTACTAAGGATGTGTTCATACTAAGGAGTTTAGCATCATTGTGTGATTTTTCAGAGTAATCTCAATTTGTATCCTAATAATACCTTGCTCAGTTCTAGAAATGAGAATTATATCAAATGTATCTAATATGTTGATATAAATTATGTAAATGCACATGATATGTTTTCTTTTCATTCCCATATTGTTAAAATGCAAAAGATAGTAGGTGTTATTTTATCTATTAATCTATGTATGATCTATGAATTTATAATACAGATATATCAAGAGACGATTCACAATTCCTCTAATGAATGGTAAGGAGACACAACTATTTTGTTCCACTGATAAAATAAACAGTAACACAATAAATAAAGCTTAATATTAGATCTATCTATTTTCAGAAGTATATTCAACAACATTCAGGTTGTGTTTGAAAAGCAAACACTATAAAACATTTCGTGATAATATTCCCCAGTGTGTGCAATTATAGTTTTGAGAACTTTGTACAAGAACTTGCATTCATTAATTTATGAAGCAATACAGTTTTGGCATGAGGTTAGTACTGCAGGCAGACAAAACAGATGAGCAGGCAAAATTTTCACTGCCTGTGAAGGCAGTAAGCCTCAGAGGACTTTTTTAGGGAAAGACTAACTGATAAGTATTTACACAGAGTGACTTTGACTACGGTTAGTTTATCTGTCCTTTAGGTCATTTGTGCTGGAAGATTCCCCAGAATAGGACTTATAATTTGTAAAGATGAAAAAGTTTACATAAAGTCATATTTTATGCATCTCTTGCCAAATATTATACATAGTTTATATTAAGATGTAGTCACAAAAGAACATTCTATTATTATACCCAAGCTTAATATTTAATTTTTATTTATTCAACCATGGCTTGAAATTATCGCCTATTGTTTTAAACTTAGATATATCTTCCTTTTGGGGACACATAATTAGGATATTTTTAGCTTTTGCTTTAGCAATGTGTTCTAAAGAAACACTAAACAATGAGTCATATACAAATCTCTCACACACAAAAAAATAGATAAAGGTTTAGCTTTACTTACACTAGATTTTTACTGTTTTGAACATCAGTGTGTATGCATATCTCTTTTGTTACTTCCAGATTAAAAAAAAATCTCATAGATTTAATATTTTGAGCAGCCACAAAATACTCATTAAATACATTGGTAATTGGAAGAAATCCAGAGTATTTAGATAAATATGACAGTCTTTAAAGAAATCGGACACAATGAACAAAATGAACCTACAAGTGAGATAAAGAATATGTTGGTATGTAAAATCAATTATCTATGCTTGGACAGAACATAGAACTCAGTTAATACTGCCCATAGATACATATTCTTCAGCATAGTCACAGGAAATATTGTTTAAAGTGGAAGACTTGTAGGTATCCGTAAAGTTCATTAGCTACTATAGAAACTTAGATTTAGGACTTCTGTCCATCCCCACCCGATCATGACCACCAGTCCTTGTTTCCTCCCTAACCTCCTCACTCCCACAGTGCCCCTACCCTCTAATGCAGACATAGATTATATATTATAGGAGAATTCAGGGGTGTTGTTGTTGTTGTTGTTGTTTCTACCTCAACCTTTATGGGCTTTTTATATAGATCTGGGACATAAAAAACGGGTCAATAAAATAACTAAATTAACTGGAAATATTTACTTTATGAAAGATGACATATGATTGAAAAAATAAAAAAATAAAAAGGTGTCACAGAAGAGAAGTTAGGTGATTCGAGATTGAATTGTGTAAAACTATGGACTTGATAGAATTGAGAGGCAGTTTATTTAAAAAGGGAAAGGGATTTGAGAAGTAGGTACTAGACTTGAAAATGATACTGCAGTGACCAGGTGGTGAAGATTCTTATGAAATTATTCCTGTTTCCTGTCATTTCTTCTAGAGACTCTGATAAATATTTCAATTGCTTTCTAAATATCTATATCAATAGTTATATATTTTTTCTTTTGTATGTCTAAGGGCTCAGCCTAGAAACTAGCTGAAAATAAAGAAAATGAAAGACAGGGAGGATAAATAACTTGTCTGCAACATCTACCAATGAAAGATAGAGCTGGAATTAGAGCAGAAGCTTCCTAACCCCTTGTTTTGATTCCTATTTGACTAAGTTATTCTCAAAGCATAACAAGACTGTTCGAACTGCCCCCTTTCCTCTTCATATTCTGTATTAGAGAAATATTTGTTAAATTTTTCTTCTTGGAATATTTTCAGCAAATTAATACTCTATTATCTCTGACCAGACTATCAATAGCAATTTTTAATTTTTTTAATTTTCTTTGCTAGTAAATTGGCTCATAGACTGTTGAGCACTTTAGACAATTAGGTGGAGTTCAGAACCTAACACACTGTGGTAGATTCTATGAACTTTTGAGACTGTCTGGTTGTATCCCACCAAATACAAATGGTTTTAAATTATTTTAAAAAATCGTCCAGGGGTGCCTGGGTGGCGCAGTCGGTTAAGCGTCCGACTTCAGCCAGGTCACGATCTCGCGGTCCGTGAGTTCGAGCCCCGCGTCAGGCTCTGGGCTGATGGCTCAGAGCCTGGAGCCTGTTTCCTATTCTGTGTCTCCCTCTCTCTCTGCCCTTCCCCCATTCATGCTCTGTCTCTCTCTGTCCCAAAAATAAATAAACGTTGAAAAAATAAATAAATAAATAAATTAAAAAATCGTCCCACAGAGATTACTTTCAGAATATTACACAAATTAATGATGTTGAAATTGACTGTCTCTTCTTTTCCCTGAAATCTGAATTTTTTCTTGTGTTTACGATAACTAAAGTTAGGATCTTGGGGTTTACCTCCGATCTCTCCTTTGCACTTAATATCCAACCATTCTCCAAAGCTTACCTCATTCATACCTTTTTGATCATTCACTTATCTCCAGCAACAACTTCTAAACCCTACTCCAAACAATGATTATTCCTTGCTTAGATTAGATTACTGCTAACCACATTCTGGCAAGCGCACATACATGCGCTTAAAAATCTTCCATCATTCCCATGGCCTTAAGATAAGGTCCAGATCCCTTAACCATGGATCTCAAAGTTCTCCTGGATCTGGCCACTGATTACTACACAGCCTCATCTCTTACCACTTAACTTTGACTACCTTCACCCCTCTCCTCCTAGCCTTCTGGTAGGTTCTAAAAACAATGCAGATGCTCTTTTCTGTGATAAAAACATAGTCTTATTTTGCCCATCATATCAGGCCTCAGAATGGTTTAATTAAAGTATTCTTTTATACCTAAAACTATCCTATTATAGCACCTATCATTGTTTATCACATGTTTGATTATTTTTTGTATTCTTACCCTCCCTTCCAACAGATTATAAAATCAGAGAGAACAGAGATTATTTCTATGAATAATTTTTACTTTCAGTTTAACCTTAAAACTCCCAGTATATAAGGTTTTGGTTAAAGTCTCTGAATGGCTAAATACCAAACAAAATATATGTTGAAAAATAAACTTTTATTTAATCAGTAAAAGAACTGTTATATCGATACCTCCTCTTTCCTTTTATCCTCTTATGAAATCATCATTCCCTTTGCTCACAACTGATTAGGTAAGCACACATACACATACACACACACCATAAGTTTTGTGGGCAGAACTAAAATTTTCTACCCTGATTTTGGCTACGACATTTCTTTCAGTACTCTAGATCATTAGCCAAATATCCACAACAGCAGCACAGTTTCTGGAACAGATGCATTCTAAAAATTCAATTTCTGTCAGTTGACTCATGTTCACATTGATTTATATTCTAATTTTAAAATCACTTTATTTTCACTTTCCAGTTACCTTCATAGGCCATTGATTTCTAATATTCTGCCACTTTTTCTCAGCCCATAAAGTAATTGTACAAATGCCTACCTGTGTGTAACTATGTAAACGGTTGCCAACATTTAAAGACACTGTTTTTTAAAGTTTATTCATGTAAATAATCCTCCTGGTCAAATAATAATAGTCGTCTTCATTATAATAAAATAGATTATTAGAAATCAGTCTTAAAATGCAGCACATCATTTACTATTGTACAACTTCTGGAAAATTGTCACTAAGAGTCTGGAAGACCAAACTTCTAAGTGAGTTAAGTCTGTTTAGAAAAGATCAAATTCTTATGTGAATTGTGGATCTCTGTTTTCTGGTTTTGTAGGTTCAGCAGATATATCCAAGAAGGAAGTAACTATAAAACACATGCATTTGTGCAATGCTTTAAAATTTGTAGATTGCTTTCTTTCATAAAGACCTTATTCAATTTTCACAGGAATCATTTCAAGTAAACAAGAATTTTACACTAGTTTACAGATAAGTTAATTAATCTGGAAAAGCAGTAAGAATATTTTTTTAACATCACTCACAGTCTAAATATTAGAGGGTAAATATACTCAGTGTTTTTATATGCATAATTCCATTTTCAGTGGTTATTCTACTATAAAGTGTTACCTGTTTAATGTGGAAAAGGAAAAGGCATTTCTAGACATTGGCATTCAGTGGTGACTATGCCATACAGTATTCTAATTGTTAGGAAACTTACATAAAAGTAGGAAGAATCAGGGGCGTCTGGGTGGCTCAGTTGGTTAAGTATCCAACTTAAGGTCAGGTCATGATCATATGGTTTGTGAGTTGGAGCCCTGTGTCGGGCTCTGTGCTGAGAGTTCAGAGCCTGGAGCCTGCTTCAGATTCAGGGTCTCCCTCTCTTTCTGCCCCTCCCCTGCTCATACTCTGTCTCTCTCTCTCTCAAAAATAAGCATATATTTTTTAAAAAGCAGGAATAATCAGAAATAATAATATTTAAGAAGACAATTTCAGACAGATAAGAGAGGTGAAAGCAAAAATCTGTAATGTGGAAATAGCTTGAGAGAGATAAATCGTGATAATCAAAGGGGTGATTTCTAGCTGGTGAGGTGATATTTTAGCTGGATAGAGAATTCCAAACAGAGGTCCTGAGGAAGGAGCTGACTTGACTAGTTTGAGGAGCCCAAAGAAAGCCAAGTTGCTTAGTATATAGAACAAAGGTATCAGGAGATGAGGTCAAATATGTAGGCAGTAGGAACAATAATGTAGGTCATAAAAGCTATTATAAAGAGATTCAATGTTACTAAATATGCATGAAATATGCTATTCAAAGGTTCTGTTTAAAAGCTATTAAAAGATTCTAGGTGAGGAAATTAGGTGATTTGATTTATAGTTTAAAAGAGAATCATCCTACTATTATATATAGAATAGATTTGAAAAGTAGAAGTAAAATTGGAATCAATGAGATGAGCTGTTGTATCAGTTCAGAAAAGAGATAAGGTAACAAGTTTAGCATGACAGAGTTGAGATAAAAACAAATTGAAGTGAATAGTTAAAATAGACTGTGAAGATAGAGTAGAAATCATGTAGTGGTTTACTTAATATGGAATGTGATAAAAATAGAAGAATCAAGGCTAAAAATTATATTTTTAGTTTGAGTCAATGGATATTGGTGCTTTTTTTACTCAGTTGGGGCCCACTGACTGAAGAACACTTCTTAGTGTAGGAGAACCAACAATATTTTACATGCGTTGTTTGATGTTTATTAGAAATCAAACTGGAGATATCAATAGGAAAAAAATTTGGAACTTAAAATAGCATTCAGGACAAGGTTTAAATATCAGTGAATCAATCACACATACACTCATGTGGCATATAATTATGTAACCTCAGTGGACAGGTTGAGATTACACAGGTACGGTGTTTGATAGATAAGAAAGTCCAAGGGAGTGCAGGCTCTGGAGCACTCCAATCTAAAGGTCAGAGTAGAGGAAACTGATTCAAAACAGGTGACTTTGAAAAAGACTGATAATGACATTAAAGTGTGACATCACAGAAGCTTTCTTATATTATTAAAAAGGGGAGAAGGAAGCAAAGGAAAGTATATGATTTTAAACCATTTTGTAGCTATCAACTGCAAATGGTTTTGATTAAATGAATTATCTCTACAGTAAAACTAGCTGCAAATGTGAAAGCAGGTCCACAAAATTTTGGTCATTCATTCAAGAATATGGGATAGTATTTCTTAAGCTATGTGTTGACCCTTTATTGAATAAAAGCAATATGGCTACTCTAATAGGCCTATAGCCATACAGGAGCGAAAAGTTCATTAACATATATTTAAAATAAAATTCGATGATAGAAATATGTAAAGGTCAGTTAATCCAGTCTAAGGATTAGACAAACTTGTGGAAAAAAATCAAATGTGTGAAGACAATAGTGGAATGCATTCATTTCAAGTGACAAAAAGTATTAGACAAAATGATTAAAGGCACAGCAAACTTACAAGATAGTATGTCATAAAGTGAGTCAAGAACCAAAATTGCTGGAATTGTGATTGAGGGGTTGCCGTGACAAGGCGGTTGGGTTTTGTATAATGGTCAATTTAGACACTTCAAAGTTTGGGGGTTAGGAATGAATGGTGCTTGTATATATATTATATATATATATTATATATATATAATATATATATATATTTTTTAAAGTTTATTTTATTTTTTTATTTTTTTTATTAAAAAAATTTTTTTTTCAACGTTTATTTATTTTTGGGACAGAGAGAGACAGAGCATGAACGGGGGAGGGGCAGAGAGAGAGGGAGACACAGAATCGGAAACAGGCTCCAGGCTCTGAGCCATCAGCCCAGAGCCTGACGCGGGGCTCGAACTCCCGGACCGCGAGATTGTGACCTGGCTGAAGTCGGACGCTTAACTGACTGCGCCACCCAGGCGCCCCAAGTTTATTTTATTTTTGAGAGAGAGGGGGAGACAGAGAGTGAGTGGAGGAGGGGCAGAGAGAAAGGGAGACAGAATCCAAAGCAGGCTCCAGGCCCTTGAGCTGTCAGCACACAGCCGCACACAGGGCTCAAACTCATGAACTGAGAGATCATGACCTGAGCTGAAGTCCGCGCTTAACTGACTGAGCCACCCAGGTGCCCCTGAATGAATGACTTACATATGACTTCAGATAAACCTAAATTGTGACTGCAAGAAGTGTAGAAGGGAAGATACCTGCCCTAAGGCAGAAGCACATAGTGAGCACTGTTTGCTATCATTCTGGTGAAAGAAACTAAGATCCCAAATTGAGATAACAATAGGTGCTATGTGGAGAAGGTATAGATATTATAGAACTAGTTGGAACATAAATTTTGCATAAGCTTCTGATGGGCTGTAAAGACTATACAGAAGAGTCCACGATGATTTTTAGGTTGAATGACTGAATGATGCAATTACTATCATTGAAGAAACTTTAGGTAGATGGGTAGTAGTAATGTATAATACCAGTAGACCAAGATTTTAAAGAAAAGTATAATGAATCATCATTAAAGATACTTTATTCAGATAAAATAATTTCTTTATTTAAAATAATAACCATAGATATATGCAGTTTGTTTCATGTGAAGTCTCCTAAAAATTGATGCCACTTCATTCCTGAATAGGTTATACTGATTTTGTCAAAACCGAAAAGTTTGTAGGACAAACACTATTATCTTATTAGTTATTAGCTTATTAGTATTGAATAATACTACCAGCTGCCTTTTCCAGGCTGGCAAAACTGCCTCCAAAATCAGAAGCTAAAAATTGCTTCTTTTTTTTTTTTTAAAGTTTACTTATTTATTTTGAGAGGGGGAGGGACAGAGAGAGAAAGAGAGAGAGAGAACCCCAAGTAGGCTCTGCACTGTCAGTGCAGGGGCTCAAACCCATGAACCATGAGATCACGACCTGAACTGATATTAAGAGTTGGAGGCTTGGGGCGCCTGGGTGGCTCAGTCGGTTGAGCCTCCGACTTCGGCTCAGGTCATGATCTCATGGTTCGTGAGTTCGAGCCCCGCGTCGGGCTCTGTGCTGACAGCTCAGAGCCTGGGACTTGCTTCTGATTCTGTGTCTCCCTCTCTCTCTGACCCTCCCCCGTTCATGGTCCGTCTGTCTCTGTCTCAAAGATAAATAAACATTAAAAAAAATTTTTTTTTAAAGAGTTGGAGGCTTAACCGACTGAGCCACCCAGGCACCCCATACAAAATTGCTTTTTCATTAGTCATGATATTTGGGGCAATGAGAAGTAAAAATTCAGTCAGATAGGGGGACTTCTGGTAAAAAGTTTTCTCCCAGATGAAGATAGAGACCAAAGAAGCACATTCTCACCAACTGAGCTGTCCCTCCTGTTTAATTCTTTTGTATGTTGTTATGCAAGGGCATCATTTGTAGGTTTTGTAGCCTTACTAAGACCATGAGTGAAGATATGGACACCATGCTATAGATGGCAGAGCAAAAAGAAGGAAAGAAGTCTATCCTTGATAATAACATTGAGCCTCTGACCCAACCTTGCAACTATCTTCCTGCAAATTTCTTGTTACATCAGATAACTATCATTCTTGGTCTAAGCCACTGTGAGTCAGGCCTTCTTCTCCTTTGTGCTGGAAGCATTCTAGTTAATATAGCAAGTAAATATAACTACCAAATAGTCTTAACTTAGTGGACTATAAACAAAAAAATAATTTTAATGATTTCTAAATACTACAGTTAACCATACTGTGTTGAATTTCCATTTCAAATCTCTGAGGAGTATTTTGGGCAGACCAATAGCTCTTATTATCACTTTGAATATTTATAAAGTCCAGTTCAACTTGGTTCAATTTAAAAGTCCATTTTCTTATTAATTCTAGCCTTTATTTCCCCTTACTTCATTTTCCTTACCACCTTGCCGAACAGAGGCCAGACTTTGAGAATAAGTACTAGTACTGGGGAGCTGAGCAGCGTGGACTGGACTTTTACTTCTCCTTTCCTTCCAACAAGTCGATCAACTTTGTTAAAGGTATTTTTCACATAGCTGGGTTTGGAATGTCAACCCCCATCCATTTATGCTACCATCTTTCTGCTAGTGTTCCTTAGGAGAGCAAGGAAGTGTGTTCTTCCGAGTGCCCTAAAGGGGCTTCACTCCACTGTAAGGGATGCAGGTGTTCTGGAGGCAGTTGTTGGGTATGTCAGATAAAAACAAATCAAGGTTCAGATAAAAAAGAGTTTAATTGGAAAGACTATTCCGATAGGGAGAATCCTTTGGATATAGGAAGTATCTCAAAATCAAACAGAAAAGGTATTTCCTTTAAGGGGAAACAGTAAGAAATAAATAAGGGAGGGGAAGCTGGGCAAATAAGGGGAAATGATGAGCAGAAGTGACAGAAATAGCATCTGGCTCTCTCAGCCAGTTCTCAGGATAGCCGATAAGTTGGCAAATTCAGCTTTGCAGTGCTTGCTCAGGCTTGAGGGTAAGCAGAGTTCAGGGGCCTATAGGGAGGACAGAGGCCTGACTAAAAGTTTGGTCAAGAGAAAGCTTGGTCAAAGAGAAAACTAAAAGTTTGGTCAAGAAGGGACAAAATGGGCAATTATGAACACGGGTCAGGTCATGCTAGCAGTCAGAGAACCATACATAGTAGTTTGCTTAATGGTCTCCCAGCGTATGCCTTTTGTCTGAATAATTATTAGTAGGGACATATTTTGCTCTCAAAACCGTCTATGTAACACAATAAATCATATAGCCATCCACAGTATCAGCAAGGCTGCTGATGCCTTGCTACTAGCCACTCTGCCTACTTGACTCACAGGAAACACATCGTCTTGACAAAGCAGATGTTGGCAATGGACTCCAATCCATTGAGGCCCTTTCTCTCACCCTGCCTTCTCTCCTTTCTCTCCATTTCCTCCATCAAATAGGCATATGGCTGGTCAGTAATTTTGCTTCCTAAGTAGGCTGATATCTAACTCAAGAATGATATATTACTATTTCCTTTGTGTCCGTTTCCCCAATGTTTTTTAGGAATTTTTTTTTTCTTTGTTTTGTTTTGGTGGTACCCTACTCATTGGAAAATTCTGAAAGTTTCCTCTCCCTCTGTCTCTAGAATTCTGCATATATAGCTTCAGGGGGCTGTGAGAAAATGGGGGTACTGTTTCTGAATAGCAAAACTAGTGTAACTGCTTTTTATTTAGTCAAGAGGTCTGACTTCCAATTTTTTAATTCTCTTTTTGGTATACACAGCAATTTTTGCCTGATTCAAGTGCTGGTTTTCAAACCAAATTAATAGAACAATACCAATGGAAAATTACATAGAAATATACTAGTCTATGGATTTTTCAGATAACATTAATTTTGAGTTTATATAAGAAATTGAAAATTTTAAATATAATCAGCAACAAATGAGAAATCAACATTAAGTGCATTCAAATGTATTCTACACTAATTATTTTAATTAGAAAATTAAACCAATGGAAATAATCATGTGTTTGTGTATGTAATTGTGTGCGCATAAATATGTTTGCACTTTAAGGGGAAATCAAGTAATAACTACAAAACCAAATATATATACAAGTATCATCATTTTCATTGCAGGCTTAAAAATGAGTGCCAATTTATGTGCTAGTAGTAATTTAATCAGACTATAATGTTTGCTGGCTAAAACACAATCAGTGTTTGCAACACATTATTCCAGTTGCTTTAAAAAATGTAAAATAAGAATAAGCAATTGGCATAACATTATAATGGATGTTAATTGTAACTCTTTGAGCATATGTGTTATTTTCCTGACAGCTTCTAGGAACAAAACACACCTTCAAATAAGCAGGATGAGTTAAGAGAGAAGCAAAGCAAATAGTATCTTCAAGGGGTGCCCATTCGTCAGCCATTAGCAGGAGACAACCAGCTGCTAAATAAACCCAGATCCCTCCTTATATTCTTCAAGAATCCACAAGGGAAGGAGAACAGGGAACTGTTAGAGAAGCAAAGAGCCGACTCAGCATCAATAGCTGATTTGGGCAACTTATCAGGTAACTAGGAAAATCCTGAGTGGTATACATTTACAAAAGGTTTCTAAATTTATTGTGGTGAATAGAAAAGATCCCAGTGGCCAAATCCAATCCAATTAGGATAAAAACATTTTCCTCCTTAACTGCCAG